>NC_088098.1:101150823-102400823 GCF_036370855.1 Dromaius novaehollandiae | reverse complement strand
GGCTTCGAATCCTGTGTGCAATTCTAACCTTGCATTCAAGAAAACTCAGTTAAATGGTAGGAGGTTCAGAGAAGGGTTTTGCAGAGGACTGAGGAAATGGCAAACCTTTTATGGAAGCAGATAGTAGGATTTAATTTATATAATCTAGCAAGTGAAAGCACAGGGTGTTTGTTCTCTTGCAAATGTCCTCATCATGCAACTACTGTAATGAAAACCAACTTTGAACTTAAAATTAATAAATGAGTGTAAACTAGCCTTCAGCATTGAGCTAGAAATTAGAAGATTCCTAAGAGTGAGTCCAAAAAAATCTTACTGCTTTTAAGATGGAGCATGATTAAGTTCATAAAAGGGATTACATGATCTGAGGCATGAAATAGCAAAACTAGCCCAGTTTGGTGTCCTAGCAAGTACCTTCTTGTATGTCCATTCAGAAACAATGCTGAAAATTTTTGATTTAGAAGAAATACTGAAAGGGCTAGCAAAATTTTTGCATATGCTCCATATCCAGCACAGTAAGTACTTTATGAGGTTGATTACTGTTCATCAAGATGAGTAAAAGCTCTCATATTCCATGTAAAAATAGAAATACTGAAGTCTACACTGGGTTCTCAACAATCTAGACTAAGCATGATTTGTTCTGCTTCTAGCAACATAACATAAGTTAATTTACAAATAATGTAAACATGTAAGAAGATAATGGTAATAACAGATTCTTGAGAACCATGCTTACAATTCTCTTAATTGATATTTGTTTCAGCTTTTGTGTAGTGCTCTGGAGACCATGTAGAGTTTAATAGGTCACAACAAAGAGAGGCAGGGAGAGAATAGGAGACCTTAAGAACAAGCTTTGCGCTTCGTAAAATGAGATCATTTTCAGAGAGTCTAAAAACGTTGTTTTTCTGAATGTCATCAAAACTAATGTTTTATGTTTCCTGAGGAATCATTTCCCTTATTGTAAAACAGAAATTGGTGTTTCAAATAATTGTCTAATCCAAGCATGAAGGAGTAGTAAATCTCAAGTACAAATCTTGATAAATAACAAAACTTTGAGGCCTGGAAATCAAAATCAGAAGTCTGTGTCTCATGAGAGAGAAATGATAAGTAAGGGTAGGGAACCTGGAAAATGTTATCTAAACTTGTTTTTCAATTGGATGGGATATAAATACATATGTAATTCTTGCTCAGTTGACGAGCTGTAATTCATGTAATGAAATCTCTTCTCTATCACTTATACATACCAAAATTTGTAAATAAGAGCAGAATCCTACTGAGTCTTCACAGAATATTTTGGGAAGCAATGAAGAAATCCTTTAAAGCTTCTAGTAGGAGATGATAAGGAAGGAGAGAACAATAGGGTTCTGTGATGCAGAGGAGGGGTGGGATGAGAAACATGGATGAATGGTAGATGGACATAATAAAAGAGAATTTTGAAATTGCTGTGAAGTTTGTTAGTTGCAGCTCCAGCTATTGAATTGCGAGATTGCAGTTAGAAAGATGATGATGGTCAGGCTGTGCTATCACAAATCTCTTATCTATTTACATTATTTCTAAATTATTTTATATGTGTTATGATGCTAGGAGCAGCACAAATTCAAGCTCTAGAGGGAGTGGAAGTCATTGCAAATCTGAAGGCCAAGAAGACTCTGTAAAAACAAAAGCCTCAGAAGAGTCGGCACCTGAAGATGAAGAAACAAGTAAGATACAGCATTATGTCTGTAATGGTAAGGTCAACATTCTACTCTCATGTGTTCATGACTACCATTGAATACAATGACAGTCTCATAGACATGCATATGAGAGCAGAATATAAACTATATAATATAAACTATACCCACTTGAGATAGTTGCAAATAAATACAAAGAAAATTAACTTTTCCTGGTATTGGAAAAGTAGTAAAACTGAAATTTGCAGTCATAAATGAGTGTTGGTACATTGTTACATTGCTTTCAAGTTTTCACTGTGTTTGTGTAATTGTCTTGCTGGATTCATTGCCAAAATGACAGTCAAGTCAAATGACTGGTTAGTTCCATAAAAATGCCTGGAAATACTTTAAAAAACAACCCCCCCCCCCAACCTTTTAATAGAGAGAGAACTTAATTTCTGTGTTGAGAAACATCAACTTTCAGTTAGTGATGTTCTATTTCAAGAGTAGTAATGCTATTTTTTTGCAATTAAATTCTCATATCATAGAATATTGAAGTATATTAAGGAACAAGAAAGAAATACTTTTTTCTGTCAGTATATTGACCTGAGCAACTAGATGGAGGGCTAGTATTACATAGATTTGCTTCTATTATAGATGCTCATTGTGCTGAAATCATGTGATTTAACATTACATTGTTTAATTCAGGAGTTCCCGATGAATCTCACAGGGAAGGCTCAAGTGCTGAAGGATTGAAAAGTACAGATGAAACTGCAGAAACAACAGAAGCAGGTGTGTGCCTGTCCTTTTTCAAATATAATTACAAGAAGAAGTAGAGAACAAAAAACTGAATTTCCAATACAAACTCAATATGCGTAATTTAATTTCTGTAACCATTTATAACATTGTGTAAAATACATTATAGTCATCAATGCTGTGACCTACTTTCACCAGTATTTTCTATTAGCTGTTTCAGATGCACCTGTTTCTGAAACTCCTGGAATCCAGGCAGAAGAAGAAAATGGCCCCAGTGTTGATACTGCCTCCAGAAATGTAGAGGAAGGATCTTCATGTGAAAAAAGTGCAAATCAAGAAATGTCAAGTCAGCCAAGTACTGAATCTACTGCCAACTCACATGCTGCAAACGATGAACCTCAGCCACACCCAGAATCCTCAGGGCTTGCAACTCAAGAAGAGTCCTCTACCAGGACCTCTGCTCTCCAAGAAACTGATGACAGTGATGATGACCCTGTTCTGATCCCTGGGGCAAGGTATCGAGGAGGACCAGGACACAGGTTAGGGGAATATTTATCTTTCCAATTACTTGGCAAAATGTATTTTTGAAGGGAGTAACTAGGAACTGATGCCTTATGTCCCTAAATAAAATCTAAGTCCTTCTTTAACAACTAGCCAAGAGTTTGGTGGCTGAGTCTAATTTGCCTATATGTAAGATCCATATAACTACGTTTTCCCTCCTGGGGGGCAAGTTCCCACAGATCTAATAGTTGCTTGTGCTTATATCTTGCCTGCTGTATATGCCAGTGCTAAATACTTGCATTGATTTTTCAGTATTCTCATTGGAGTCATAAGTATGGAAAATTCATAAATTAGCATTTAGGACACAGGGATCTAAATTTTCTCTTTTGCCCGTATTTTACTTAAACTTTTCCTTGTGTTGGTTATTTAGTATCAATATGTATATATAGTAGTCACAGAAGTTAGGTAGATTACTAAAGGTTGTCCCTATGAGAAGGTGCACTTACTGTTAAATTTTGTATATATTCTTGTAAAATGCAAACAGCTATACACACTTGTTTGATCGTTCAGTAAGCATAGCCCCCAATCCAGGATTGCTGTATTAATATACCTTGTTCATTAACTTCAATTGGACTTTTTAAATGCTATCATAATTATTTAAGTAACTCTCTACTGTTGGATTTAAGAAAATATCTTTTTTGTTTTTTTGTTTCAGTTGTATTATAATCTAGTGTGTCAGATGCTTAAGATAGCTTTGCACCTATCCTGTACAAAGGTAGTGCTATGTTTCTATTAACTCCTTATCCTAGAAATGCAAACTTTTTCACAGGAAACATTACAATATATATTTGCTAAGAAATCAGAAAGAATGTAATAGCTGTGTGTAGAAATGTTTTGAATAATTTGCAATTAAAAAAAAAAAGTTATAAGCCACCACATTGTCAATAGTGACAAAAGAACAGATAGTGGTTGCTTATTATATAGCACTAGTGATTCTGCCTACTAAATGGCAGGTTTTTAATGAAAAAGCCATCATATAAAGATTCTGTCATAATCCATTAGCTTTCTGTTCAATACTAAATAAATTTTAATTGTAGATAAAGATCCAACAGCAGAAATATTTTCAACTGCAAAGCCAATGTTCTGTATGAGCTGGTAATTCAGAGTAATATGTGAAAAGCTCCACAATTCAAATCATATTGCTGGTTTTGAGCAGGATTCTTAAGCGCCCTTCCTGCACTTTGTTCTCTCTATTATGTAATGGTTTTTATAGTAATGTAATGAGAATGAAACTTCGAGGTATCAGACAGATGTTAGTTTCCCACTAGTGGGTATACTGTAAATGAAGTTACACTTCATCTTGCATGGTTTTTCTACTTGTTTGTGTGCAGCCAGATTTCTTCCTGTACTAGTTCAAATTTATCATACAGGAAAGAGCATTCAGTTAAATTAATGATACAAATAAAACTTTTTATGCAGCCTCTTGCTCCCTTATTCTTCTCCCCCCAAAAATCTGACAGAAGTTTAGTCAATACTCTCTTAGGATTGCCTCCAGGCTTTCAAGTAATCAGGTTTAATGCCTGAACACTTCAGTTTGTTCTGCTTCTGTGTATGTGCAAGCAGCAAAGTTTTCTAGGTTAACATCTAATCATTCAGATAAATGTTTAGATGAAATTCCCTTTTAATTTTCTGATTTCAGGAGTTTCTAAATGCCCTTCGAGCTACTGAAGTGAGGCAAGCTTTGTGTGTTCAAAGGGATTTGGATTTCTAGAGAGAAAGCAGGCACTGGTGGTCTTAAAGGCAAACTATAAGCCCTCTTAGCATTTATAGTTCATAATGGCCAAAGTCCTCTGCACTACTACTACTGCTAGTACAGCAACAAATGTTATGGCATATAATCCCTTTCATAAACTCACCAAATTTACATGAAATCTGCCTGGTCCCTCACCTGGTGGGAAGCTACTTCAAAGCGTCACTTCTATGATCAGTTTTAGTTGACTATAATTAATCAATTTGTTCTTGAGCTAACATAGTATATTAGTTTAAATGGCTTTGCCATTCCCAGAGGTTTTCATTTGAAGGATGTTCGTCCTGTCCATTGTCAGCTTTAGTCTTGCTAGACTAAGTGTGCCAGGCTTTTTTGCACTCTTCTCAATAAAAATTTCAGTGTTCTCCCTGTCATCGTACTCTCTACCCTTTCTAGCTCCACTTCTTTCCTGAACATGGCAGACCAGAGTTATGTACACTGTGCTGTTTGGATTTTTCTAGGAATGAATAACTATCCCTTGTCTAGAGGAGATTCTCTAAGATACCAGAGAGCTGCAGTTACCTCCTTCCCCTCTCTCACCTCTAGCTATCTCATACCGGTGGCTTATGACCAGGCATAGCATCAATCAGCATGCTGAAGTCTTTTTCCTCATTTATCATTTCCAACTGATAGTGTTCCTATCTTGTCCCAGAAGGAGGTTCAGAAGTATACAACTGTCAGTTTTATACTGTTGATTTTCTTCCCCCTTTTTTTTTTTCTCAGGTTGTTCTTACTTGCTCTGTGTTCTCAATATCAGCCAACCTCCTGTCCCCAACACACTGCATGAGTGCATTCCTACTCTTTGCTCAAAAATTATTAGTGATGTTAAACAAAAGTGCCTGCAAGACCAGTGCTTAAGGAGCTCCACCAGTATGCTTCCTATAGGCTTATGTTTACACTTTTTTCATTTAGTAAATTGTGTTACCTAACAATTCCTTTACTAAACTTCATCTTCTCCAGTTTACCTAATAATTTAGTTTTCCATATGTCATCCTATGAGATAGCTAAAGACATTAATATAGAAGAATACAGTAGATTTTGCCTCTCTAGAATATCTGGAGGGAGTTATTTGGTTTCTTTCTTTCCAGAAAAGGTTAAAAGGCTATAACAATCTACTGCTTGTAAGCCTATCTTACACAGTAGCAAAAAATGTTTGCTTTTAATTTTTATTTAGGACAGAAAAGGCTGTAGCTTTCTGAGATAGAATGCCAAAAGTTGTTTGACTAATAAGCCTTTTCCAGTCTATAACATTACATGGTTTTTAACTGCGGAGAATTTTACCATTTTCAGGATTGTTTTTACACACCTAATAACTAGTTATTGTTTATATAGAGGAGAAACTGTTGTTGGGGAAAATGAAGATAGAGGAGACTGTCTTAGAGTCAGCTTCCTGCTGTAAAGTACAACTTTCTCCACTGAGGGGGCATTGGAAGGGTAGGCTTCCGATTCTGTGTGCTGAAATCATGATCTGAAACTTCTTCTCAAGGAAAAGCAGTGGCAGAAATACCCCTTTGAAATCTCTTTTGGCAGTTCTTACAGTTAAAAGGAGAGCTTCTTGCTGCATGAACTTGACATATTTCATTCAGATTCATGTAGATTGCAGATTTATGAAGAGAATTTGGTCCATTTCACATATCTAATGTTTAGAGAGCTTCCATTTTTTTGAATTATGTTTGGATATAAATCCAACTCTTAATGTTTTCAAACTGAGGATTGGGCCTCTGCCTCAGAATTGATGCAAAGGACAAACTCTTTGGTGGGTGCTTAAAAATCTCAAAATACAACAAGGATAGACACTTCCTCACCAACGTACCTGAAACTGAACTCTCAGGAAATACTGTGCAACAGGCACAGAAACAAAAAGTCTGGATTTCATTTAATATTTCTGAAAAGGACTTAAAGTAGCAGCAAGGAAACTTTCTACAAAATATATAGAAATATCATGGTCCTTTGTGGATTGATAAATTCATTAAGTGAATTGAATCTTAAGCATTTTTGAGAATGAAAGAAGCATTCAGTCTGTCATCTTTTGGAGACAGTGTCAACTTGGAATAGTTTTGACATAAAGGCACGTCTTTCAAAGGAGCGACTGAGAATGTGACATCTCTTTCCTGTAGCATTTCTGTATTCCATAGGAATGGTAAACACCAGTGACAAAAAGAAGCTAAATAGTTATTTTAGCCTTACTATCATTGGGCTAGGCAGTACATGCTATTTTCAATGTAACTGTGTATGAGGAACTCCCCAGAGTATTTTTAATTTTAAGAAATAAAACCTGTTTCATACAGCAGAGCAGTTTAGCTAGATACTCAACAGAGAAAATAACCCTCTGGGCACCTTAGGGAATCCATGGGAAAAGATTCCTTCTCTTTGTAAGTTTTAAAGAAGATATGCTATGAACATACTTCAAATCTAAAAACCTGCGTAGGTCCTTACATTTCAAATTCCAGCCACTTTATTTGCAACAGAGATAGATGATGTGGCTTGCCTTAGCACTGTACTTTGTGGGGGAAAAAAAATGTAAAATGTATTTCTTGCACAGCAAGTGCAGCTTTTAACAGATTCAACTTCATTTTCACAGAAGAAGTCAAAACAGCTCTTTGAAGGCTGTTTTCATACTTAAATGACAGAATTAATTTTGTTTGGACTTTGATACAAGCTGATCTATAAGCAAAGGCTAAGCCTGGAAAATGTTAAACGACTAAGTTAAAATTTCAAACACATACAAATGTAAAATGAAAATGATTGTGCAGCTGTTCCCATTTCTGCTATGATACTATGAAGAATTATTGCATTTTAGAAAATCAACTTTGTATACTAATCTGTAATCTGAATATTATTCATGTTGAAGGCAAAATATTCTCATATACTAACATATTGAGGAGATGGAATATTCTCAGTTGGGATAAGTAGAGCACATTTTATAGTAGATGCTAACCACTAAAAAAAACATGATACCCAGAATTTTCGAATGACTTCAGTTGTTGTTCCCTTTACTAGATATAATATCAGAGGAACAGCGATAGGTGATAGAATAATGAGGTAATTCATTATCTTCCTCCTCCCCTCCTCCTTTTCATTTCCATATAATGAATTTATCAGGTTCTTGGTTTTCGTATCTAACCAGCATTTTTAAAATTGCTAAACTTTAAATGCTGTGAATTATAGAGCGTATTGCTTGAGTCATATTTAGCTGCATGTACTGCATGGAAATTGAAAAGAAATTGCAGTGTATACATTTAACAACCTATTAACCTTTCTTTTGCGTGCCATAGAAATAAATGTAATTTGAAAAGTGCGTAGTTTGTGAAAAGCAAATACCTTTTTTATTCAGTTGCTGAGGAACGTGTTGTATTTGCCTGTGCCACCACTGATTTGTTTTGTCTGGTAGTAGAGATCACCCAGTTCTGGACAAATACGTAAAAATGTAAGAATACGGGTATTAAAGGCCCTTTATATCTTTTGCCTGAACAAGATTGTGGAACTGAGTGTAATTATTAAAGTCATATTTGACAGTATATATTTGGCAAGAGAAATGCTAAATCTTATGGAGTATTTCTTTTAATGAAGTGAAATGAAAAAGTCACTTGATCTCCTATGCCCTACTGAAATACTTCAGTGAATTAGTGGTGAGAATGTATAAAACTATTACGGACACCTGTGTTTAGCAAAATGCCATCAGTGGGAGAAACTGTGTGCTGTGATTTAGTGCCAAAGGCCTTTATATAGGTGAAATGGAGAAAACAAATGGGGAAAACAATCATGATGATGAAAATTAACATCATGACTTTGTGTAACTAGAAATGAAAAGTCTCAGGAAGTAGTTGCATAGAAAACACCTAAGTCTTATATTTTCAATGCCTACAGGAAAATAGCACAGATGTGTACTTCTTTGTCTTATGTTCGAGTCTTAGCTGGAATTGGAATATATGGTTTTGACTTGGCTGCTTTCTTAAAGTTTCAGGAATCTGTGTGCTTCTTGTTGTACTGGATCTAAATTTCATGGTAAGCATTTTTCCCATGTTAAACATGCTTAGCATGGAGTTCTGTAGTTTATCAGTGCAGCCCATGGGAAAATTTGCTTCATATTGCTATAAATGTGAGATAATGAATGATGCATTCATCATAGAATTTTTTATCAGTGTATTTTTCTCTGATTTTCGTTGTCATTCTTCTGCAGCATATTGAGTGAAAATTTAAAAAATACTCTGCAACTGAGAGTACTTTGAAGATAGACTGTGTTGGAAGGCCAGGGAAACGACTTAGGATTGTTCAGGCAGTGCATTACAGTAACCATTTGTTTTGAGATGATCAGCAATGAAATAACTGATTAAAAAAATGTTAACTTTGTCTTTAGGGGCAAGTCAGTGTGTTAGTAACATGATGGTTTTGCCCTTGATTTTGAACTATCTTAACTACTTGAATTTTGCCACCCACAGAAGGCCTCTTTCATAGCCATAAGAGGCTTCTAAAGGAAGATGGGTATTTGGTAATTAAAATCAGAAAAACAATCAAATCTTGATATTTAGGAAATGGATCTATTTTAATAGGGATCAGTAGATAGTCACATTCCTGCGCTGGATTTGATTTTGGTGATGTTAAGATATGTTAAGCTGTTAAGATATGTGGTTGGAATTCATGGTCAGGAACGCAGTAGCTGGCAGGTGGGTTCCTCTAGCAGCGATGTTGTCTCACTTATTCTGTTTCACCCTTGTTGTCAAGACTGAGATCAATGAAGAAATAACCACAAGGCATTGAAGAAATAGCTCCGAAGTTAATGGTAATGAGCCTTAAGTTCTTTGCAGCTGTTTTGGATAGAGGAAAAAATAGCTGAAATAGTTATATGGGTAGTGGATAATTAAAATGAGAAGATAGCTACAAGGAAAGACGTTTTAGTTTAAAAGAGCAGAAAAGAAGGAAGCAGAGTTTCTAGTACTGAGCAAAAAGACAGTGCCTGGCTCTGTGTGCATGAGTAAATTTGGAAAGTTAGGAAGTGGGAAAAATCCTTAATATTGGAGGAATAAATACGCTTTTAGTCAAGTAATCAGAGCTGAGGTAAGAGGGATGCAAAACAGAAGAACAAGTACGCCAGCTCTAAAGCCAGCTGCTGCAGCCTAGCTCAAGAGAGGATCAGTCTGTGCTAACGATGTTTAGAAGAAGCAGGCTTATCCAGGGTACCCAAATAATCTTATTACAACTACTAGTGGAACAATACTTGTTATGCATAGTAGCAGAGTGCCTGTGGATTATTTACAGATTCAGTTGATGCATAGTCGTGATGTTCGATTTTTTTCCTCTTTTGAAACATATCTGTTAATTTTGACTGTCTCTTTTAACTAATAGACAAGCATATTTTTTTAGTATATATGAGGCTAGCTAGCCAAAAATTGTTGAGTAACATGGATTGGGAGTGATGCTTGAACTGAAATCTGCAACCGAAAATAATTTTTTTAAGAGCAATATGTGAAATATTGTTCTTTAATAAACACACTGGTTAATTATGCAAAGTGCTTTTTTTCTTTTTTAGAAAAGTTTCCTTAGGAGACTTCAGAACTTATGAAAATGTCCTATATGACAAAAACATTTTTCATTAGTATCTGTTTTAGCAGCCTTAGCTTGTACCTTTTCCATTTGTTTTGGCTATTTATAATACATAGCTATAGATCAGTCTGCATCACCATGGTGGGTGGGGGGGGGGTTTTGGTTTTTTTTTTGTTTGTTTTTTTTGATCTATGTTTAACTGATAATGGCTGCACTGATAAATATCTGTACCAGTCTTCTAGGGTCTGATTTAAATTGGCTTTCGATTGCTAATGTTTAATTGACTTTGAAGACTTAAAATCTGGCTGATTCTAAGGGAAAAAATTGTATTCTGGTCCAGGTCTATATGCCTATTTTAAGATTTTTATTATTTTTCCACGAGGTGAACACTATTGAGATGATGAAAGTACCATTCTTCATCTTGGGCTCGATCTCATGAAGACTGCATGCGCCAACGTTATTGTAAGATACTGTGCAGAAGTACCACAAAATTTGACAAAATGTGCTTTAGCTTTATACCTTAGGATAAGACAGTAGTAGTGAATTATTCTGAATTCAGAGCACTACCTACAATATGAAGGTATAAATAAAGCACAGTGCAGTTTCATTGGCATCACAAGATGTAATCATTCTATAATTATTTGCAGCATAACATTTTCTGTACCGTGAACTCTTTCTAAAATATTAATGTTAATCTGTATCCAGCATTTCTCAAGCATTTCCATTACTTGCTACCTGAATTTGAATAAATCATTTATAGTTGTATGAATTGATAGGGTTTGCCTGGGAAACACTGGTGCAATGGACATACCTTGTGTATGGACATGTATGCAATGGACATGCCTTATCTGGCACTTTGTGTTTGGCAGGCTGAGCGGTTTGGAAGGGCAGCAGCAGCAGCTCCCATCCTGGCTTAGCTCTGGCCAAACTTTGGAACAGTGAAAACTGCACAGCCCATTTCCACATCTGCTGATGCGCCAGCTGATTAGCCTACAATTCAAGTTTGTTTATGTTGGCACCAAGAGGAATTGCTTATTGCAGATCTTACCACGAGTGAAAGTAAAAATCATGTGACTTATAAATCAATATAAAATCTGTTCACAGGGAGAAGTAATACTTCTCTGAAAGAATCCTTTCCCATATATGTGCTGTTCTTTGTTCTGAAATGTCATTACATTGGGCTCACATTTATCTTTTCTGGCAGAGACTTGCCTCTGCCAGGTTCCTATTCTCAGTAGTATCTTGCTAGAATGCCTGATAACAGTATCACAGTTACAGCCATGCGTGCTTGGCTGTGTTCTCCCTGCTGAAGATAGTCATTGACTTTATAAGAAAACGAAATACCAGCCCATTCATGCCTTTTAAAATAAGACCCAAAATTAGAATTTTAAATTCAGAGCTGCGTCTAGTTGAAAGACAGTGGAGTTGTTACCAAAAAACTTGGTTCTGTTCTTTCTGCTTTTATTTAAAAAAAAAAAAAAGAAAAAAAAAAAGATTCTGAGTGCTGAATAGTCGAGTCTTTTTGTACTGTGTGTGTTCAACCTTGGGGAAATTTAGAGCAGTAGATTAATCTTCATAGAGATGCTAAGATGAGAAATTATGCAAGAAACTGCCTTGGGATAGCATTTAGTTGCTTTAATACTATCTTTGAGCCCCAAGACTTTTGTTAGCTATAATCTAGCAAGTAACCTTTCTGGTGGAGCTAGACAATTCTACTGCTAAATAAAGTTTAACTTTTCAATTTTTTCACTGCATGCTTTTTTGGTAGATAATTAATTTGGATAAATAAGCCCCTTCCCAAAGCACAAATTGGGATTATATCAAGGGATAGCTCTAAGGCTAGCAGGCATGCTCTCAAGACCAAAAAAGGTCTTCCTGTGTTGAATAGCTATGTGCGCTGTGTAATCTTTGATATGATTGATAGAAGAATGGCTAACGGTTACTACATGATTCTTACTTCTACTTTCCCACAGATACAGCATCTCTTTTTAAAACAACTACAAATGCATACCAGCAATTGTATTTGTGAAGTCTCCGTAAGCATTTTATGCCACCCTATTTTTTCCTTTATGTAGAAGTAAACGTGAGGAAAATAATTTTGTGATTTGTAAAGCTTAGATAAAGAATAAGGACTTTTTTCTTACATTATATAAAGTTCTTGTGGAGAACTCTGTTCTTAAATCTGCTGAATATGAAAGTTGAGAGTTAAATCTCCATTTGTTATAAGGACTAAATAGAACAAAGTGTATTTATTTAGTGGAGTATAAGAATGAGGAACTAGAAAATTGCCCCCAAATAAGATTTTGGGGTATAGAAGACTCCTTCAAAGGAAGTGGATGAAGTTTGTTTCTTCTGGGACTGTTTGGACAAATTTCCAGGAAATGTATTATAATAAATAGCCCACTGTTAAGTGGACCTGTTGGCTAGTGCTTACAAGTCTCTCCTAATTTCTATAAAAAATGGGTATTAAAATGTATTTTAAAAAACTTAGCTCTGTTGGATGTGTCTTAGTGTGACAGTTTGTTTTACAGTGTTTTCTGTACTAATGACTCCTTACTTGCATTCATTTTCCATCTTTGTCTAGCTGTAGGATAACACTTGTTTCATCTTAAGTTTTGTTTCCAAGTTTCTCCTATGACAAAACAAAAAATCTACACAGAGCACTGGCAGAGAGAATTAGGTGTGTGATAGGTCTGGGCTTTTTGTTTTGTTCTGTTTTTTTTTCCTGGGGAAGAGGACCTGTAGCAAGAGTCTCTCTAGAATTAGAGACAGTGACTAAAACGTCCCACCACATCATTTCTGGCCTGCTGGAGGTTACCAGCCTTCTGGTAGCAGCACACTGAGGTTGTAACTCTATTTGCTTCTGGCTCGCTTCACTTTCCAGGATTCCTTGAATCCCTGTACCTGCCAGTTTGATTCCTTGTATGCTGCTAAAATCTGTACCTGCTCCCTCTGACAGGTATATGGTCTTCTGACTCCATTCAGGACCTCAAGGCTAATAACTCCGATATGGCCCAAAAGAAGAGGAGGAATTAGGTGCAGGTGCTGGGGTGTGACAGTTTGGTTATAACTGGGATTATGGGATTTTGCAAACTTAAGGCTAAACAGGAAAAACCTGGCACCTGGGACTTTTCACAGATCAAAAAGTAGCTTCCTGGAACTGAACAGCCACAAAACAGAATACATCATTTAGCTAATTTGTTTTCTCTGTTACTCTAGGAAGTCTGTTGCTGTAGGTCCACTGCAAACATAGTTTCTACTAAAATTGATCTCAAATCATCTCTTGCTCCTGTAGGAACCTTTTTAAAGCTGTCTTAATCTTCAGTAGTGTCATACAGAAGTAGTGAAGAGAAGTGGATTTAATGAAATTAAAAAAAAAATACTGGAAGGCACACTAGATCTTTTAATTTTTTTTTTTTTTAATTTAAAAAGTTGCTGTTTTGGCACAGTTTTCTACTTTAGAACTTGCTACCTCAGTATGGTTGCAGGATTTCTCCAGCACTTAAGAATAATACAGCACGTGAATTTTGCCAACACCCAAAGCTTGTCCTTCAGAGAGAAAATAAAATACTGCATCACTTGACATTCCACTGTCTTGCATGCTGCTCTTGTTCTAAGTCAGAATGGAAAAATGTTAAGTTTGTACTTTTACACTTGAGATAATGTTGATGTCTGTTCCAAACTTAGAGAGAGTGTGTTTGAGTGCTCAGTTACTATTTTGTAGTCCTTTTTGATAGCCCATTTCAGTATTTAGAGATAATCTTTCAGTAGTGTTTTCTTTGTGTGCAATTTATAGACGATCTGCTGTTGCCCGCATTCAGGAACTCTTCAGAAGGAGGAAAGAAAGAAAAGAAATGGAAGAACTGGAAACTCTGAATATTAGACGTCCTTTAATAAAAATGGTTTATAAAGGTCATCGGAACTCCCGGACAATGGTACAAAATCTTTGTCAGTTTTTGGAACTGTAGAGTTTGTTTTGTGGACTGTAGTGTAGTGCTACATTGATATGCTTGCCAAAACAGCTATGGTAATATATTATAAGCGCTTTTATTTGCATTTTGGAAGTTGGAAGACACATACTTTGCTCTAATTGAAAATTAAAATGAGTATGACTCATGCATCACTCATGTTAGGTATTCAGGTTTTCTAGAGTTTAAGACTCTTTCTCCTTAACCTCCTTTGCAATCTTGGGTATTTCTCTTAACTTCCTTTTCATCTTGTCTGTCAGCTTAAGTGGTATAAAATGGGCCTACCTTCAGAATTGTTATTTAATCTTTACTTTCCCTTTTAAGAGCTTTGAAGGAAAAGCGAGCATTAAATAACAATTTTGAAGAGCTTTGACATCTCTGAATTAGAAAAAGGAAATGGTGCTTGTTGTTAATTTATAGTCTGACTGCAAGATACACTGCCTTTTCCATACAATATACTAGAATTTAGGAAATTAGTGATCACTGTGTTTGTAAAGCAGTGGTGCATGAAACACAATTTTTTTAATTTCCATTTCTTTTTTCTCTTAATTTGTTATAGTAGTTTGAAGATGTGAAGTTCTGAGTACTAGGTAGTATTTTGCAGAAGTAGCAGGTATATTATTTTGCAGATAATTTGAGGAGTAGTCCCTCTACCTCCAGAAGTACTTTCTAGAGGTTGTGTGAATGCGTTTGATTGCACTGGGGAAAACGCTTGAGTAAATGAATATTTCAGTCTACATGAGCAATGATGCCTAGAATTAAATTTTATTAATGACAACTTTTGTGCATTGCATTTCAAAAATTAATTATTCAAAAATCACCATGAGTTTAAAGGTCATAGCATTAAGCACTTTGTAGTTAGGAGATGTCAAAGTTAAGCTTGCCTAAGTGACCTTAGTTCAGTCTCAATCTGCATAGATAATACTGACTTTTTATGGGTTTTGTTGTTTGTGTTTTTGGAATGTGGGTTGGTGTTTTTGCTTTTGTTTTACATGAGCACCTATGGCAAAGAATGCACAAAATGGAAGATGGTATTTCCCCTGTTGCTTTCCACGGTGGCTATTAGTATACAGTCAAACGTCATTTAAATTAAATTTATTTTGATGGGCACCCTTCCTCCTGAAAGGAGAGGGATGATAGTATTTCCATTTTAAATTTGTGAAGGAGACAGATTAGAGAGAGATCTTGTTTCCTACATACCTGAGCAACTCGGGCATAAAACTTTCAGTGACATGAAGGTGAACTATTTTAATGCGTGTACATAAGGAAAGTGGATTATACATATACATACATACAAGGAAAGTGGTTATGCAGGCAAATTTTGTTATTCTGGTGTTTCCTTACTTTTGAGAGCTTAATTTGGCAATCTAACAATTTTTCTTTTCAAATAAGGGTATTTTGAGCATGATCCTTGTATTTGCCAGAAAGCAAAAGTTAAGTTGCCTTATACTACTGTTCGCTTGTAGCATTGGCAGGATTGGAACTCTCTAGGTTCAACACACAGACCCCTTCCATGTAGCCATTAGAACAACGTCATTAGAGTAGTAAGGAAATCCTTCTTCTGTGGAGCAGACCTCAAAGAACTATGGCAGCAGCGCTTAGGACAGCAGCGGAATGGTGTGGTTTGGGATTTGGTGTTTTTTCCTAGCTCTTGGAGGAAAGCGTGCTTTAGTGAGCCCAGACTCTCCTTCTTTCTCCTCAAAGTTTGTCTTTTGCCATGAGCCAATAGCTCTTCTTTGTCTATCCTGTCTTTTTGCTCTCTTTTCCCTCCTGTCTGAGTCTTCTCTCTTTTCATGTATCTCCTTGTTCCTCTCATTCCACTCGCTCTGAATCAATCCAAAGTTCCCCTTTCAAAATGTTGATGTTAGAGGGACTCTTTCCTTCAACAGAGCATGTTTCCAACTAATAAATGGATAAGTTGTGTATTCATACAGTAAAAGTGAGTGTGTATATGAGCTTGAGGACGCAAAATATTTTAACTGTGAATTTAAGTTGTGTTGACTTAGGTGATGCTAAAATTGAGTTTTATGAGTATTAGAAACTTAAAACAAACAGTATCCTAAAGAAAATACAAAGAAAGCAGTAAGAAATCACAACTGAGAAATAAAATGTAAAGTTATTCAATATTGGAGATAATTTGAATACACTTCTAATAGAAAAATAACAAAAAATATTAAATAGAGCTATAAGACAAAAGCTGCAAAAAGATGAAAATATTGGAGACATGCCTTGCACTGAAGAATCCAAAAATACTTTTTCCAAGACTTATTTTTAAAGTTAAGGGTGACTTTATTACCGTGACTTTATTCTTGGTACACATTCTGAAGACAGATCTAGCAAGATCCCAAGCCTGAAATTTAAAGCTAGACAAAGTCATGCCGGAAACACAGTACATATTTTTAACAGCAGTAGTGTTTTGGCATACTAATATGATTGTTTATCATTACTGTTCTTAAATCAAAATAGCTGGTGAAAGGCACAGAGCAAGACTATGTCCAGTGCTTTTTCTGAGAAGATTATGCAAAACAAAGGTGAGGTGCAGGCACCCCCCTCTTCTTAAAGCTTTATTGTGATCTGCTGCTTGGAAAATTATTCCATCATAAAATTCTGTGTAAATGGACTTTTGCCCTCTCTCAAACTCATATTTCTGTCCCTACTGCCTGAGACATTTTTAAATACAAAAGAAATAATTTTCATGCTAAACTTAAAGCATTAGACATCATCTGTGTCACCCTAAAAACTGCTGCATCTGAAGAGGATTTTGGAATAGGAAAGTTATGTTTGCATAAGCACCTGTTTTTCACTAGCATGTCATTTTAAAAAGATCAAAAGCCCTTTCATTGTAGTAAGAGGTACTGATAATTGTTAAAAATGTAATCTTGTGTATAGGATTACACTTTTAACTTCCAGACTCTTTTCTCCAGCCCAAGCATCAGACTTGTGGAGCTTTCAGCTCACATCTTGCAATTGCATTTGACCATGATTGAAGCAATGTCCCTCCTCCCTCTACCATCCCATTTAACCCTGTGGATGATGTAGAGAGTTTCATGTTGGGAAAGATACTGCTGCCAGCCTGTTCTTATTTCAGATAGTTTAACGATGATTATTTTGATGTCCTACTTCAAGTAAAATCAGAAGTAATTTCTGAGGGAGAAGGAACTTTTGAAATCTGTTAGTAATCAAAAAATCACTAAGTTATTATCATTAGTGAAGGAAGTGACCCATTCTTTTTTGCTCAATTGTTTGGCATCATATCAGTTACCTCTGTTTAGGAAGGGAAGGCAGGACAGGTCTTGGCATGGAAAGATTATTCTACATTTAACAAACCTAAAAGTTGCTTTTTAAAAATTATTCTAGGTTTCTCTTTTGGTTCAGAAATTAAATAAGCCACATTCTTTTAGACTGTAGTCATAAGGGTATCTTCAATGTAACTGGTGCCTCATAATACAAACATTATATTTCAAAGAAATGAGTATCGGATACTACTGCCTCTTTTTCCTGGGCTACAATTTTTCTGTTGTTTACTTGATCATTTTCATTGTCGTACTGTTCTGTTTCCTAGGTCAGACTGCTTCAGTTCTGTTCAGTCCCAGAACTCATGAGAGTGCAATTCTGTGAAATACTCAAAGTCTGGGTTTTCCCAGTGAATTAATAAATAAATAATATATTATTTACTACCCAAGTAATTATTTATTTTAAAAAAAAGATAATTTTAGTATTAGGCTAATAAAGATAAAGATAGACATATGCATCAATATAAAATATTTAATAAATAATATTTATAAATAAATTACAGCTAGGTAATACATTACTCTTATAATCCTATGACAATACTACGTTTTGGGTGAAGGGATGGGGAGAAAGAGTTGAAAAAGGTTTAAATTCATCTTCTCCCTTGTCTCCAAAAGGGTTATCTAATACAGGGCAAGTTAGGTATCTTGTCATTGTCTGCACCTGCTATTTTTCTTGATCCTCAAAATCAAGGTCAAGACAGTCTAGCCATTTTTGAGGAGGAGACAGTCACTTCATTAAAAAAAAGTGTTCACAGCTTTTTTAGCAAATGCATATCAAGAACAATGATGCTGATGAGACTATGAATATTTATGGAGTTTAGGACATTCAGATGCCTACTGAATCATAGCGCTTCACGCAAGAAGGGGAAACAGAAGGTGTAATAAATCATTATACAGTATACTAGCCTAAAGCATGAACATGTTGTTCCCTAAAACCTCCATTTTCATTTTACCTAGAGGATATTCTTGTTCCTCTCTTCATCAGATGGAGAGAAGGAGCAGAGACTGTATGTTGATGGCAGGAAAATAAAGGCAGAATGAGACTGGAAGCCTTTGCCATCCCTACTGAGGCGGTATGCTAGTCCAAAGAAACTCTTCCATTAACCTCCCCCAGCACGCTAAGATCTTCCTCACGACGTTGCCACAACAACAGCACAATAGTTTGTTGCTGCAACAGACTGTATAGATGCAACAAAAAGTGGCAGGTTTTCTGGAAGCCTTGTCAGGAGCTTGGATCTTTATGTGTTGCCCTGCAGTCAGTGGCCTGTCCAACCGACTTAGGTTCACTGACCAACAGATGTGGATGCTTTAAGTCACAATGCTACGTTAGTGAATTTTCTCTGTATTTTTCCTGGGTTTATGAAAAATTCTTGAGAAATTTGTGCAGCTTTTGAGTAAAATAATCACTCTCTATTTTAAGAGATATAGAACTTCTTCCTTCAAATAAGTCCCCAACAAACACCAAAAAAATCTTCCTTCAATGTTTTAATTATAGACGGTTATAATTCAGAGTCGAACTACCTTGTTATCAATAGGCTTGCAGAGGAACGCTGTAGGCCCAATTCAAAGATCATCCCATTACAATTGTTGATGAATATGTAAAGTGGTTTAAAAATTAATATAGTTTGTGTGGTGTTAGTCCTGTCAGGGAAAAGTAAAATTGCATAATGAATCCAACATGCTGGAATGACCTTCAGTGTGGACTGTGAGCTCTCACAGAGCTTGCCACCTTCTGCATGATGAGTTTTGCGTTGCACTCTAACATTTATATGCGGCCACACATGTATTAAAAAAAAAAAAAAATCCATTTTGGCACTTTATTACACTACTCTTTCCTTTACTGATAACACAGGAATGCTGCTGATACGTGAAAATGTTAGGTCCTATCACTTGAAACATTTCTCAAAGGTGCTTGGATACTGTAACAAAATAATGATATGAGCAACAATATGGAATACAATGCATCATCACTGTCATTTGACATCACATGTCAAAAATTTGTGATATTATTGGTGCCACTTGCATGGAGCAACACAGCTAGTTTCATCTACTGAGTACTGCTGTAATAACTGAAGCTGAAGGGTCACTTCCACCCTAGTGCCTACCTTCTTCAGTGGCTTAGGACTTTATTTTGACTGTGGGCTTGAGAGGTCTTAGTTGTTATCTGATCAATTACAGGGAAGGAAAAAAAAAACCTAACCTCTAAAGTAAGTTTGATTCCATGACCCCTTTTTATCTGTCAGTCCCAGTTGATTCCTCCCCTCCCTTTTTCATAAGCTTCAATCTTCTCTTCCACTGTAAATAGAAAATCCTCACCAGTGATTAGCCTGTCACTCACTTTAATTTACCAAACTCTTCCCAAAAACAGTTTCATACGCTCCTGTCTCCAAAATCATTCTCCTCACTCTGGAAAGCGACAAATCTACTATCATTCTCTGTAATCCTTCAGCTATGTTATTTCTTTTATTTATTTCCAAACTGTTCATTCCTTCTTATCTCTCTCCCCTTTTTTGTATTGGCAGCCACTTTGCTCTGGGGATCTTTAACCTTCTGAATTTTCTGTTTTCTTTCTTTCGTTCTTTCTTTTTTTTCCATGTTTTCCTTTAAATACCTATGTTTTTTTTCGTTTGCAGAGTTCTTAATTTAGAGGCACTGCTATTGCAAAAATAGGCATATACTGTTTGAAGTGTTTTTCAAGTAGTCTTACAAAGTAATTTTTATTTTTATCGTAGATAAAGGAAGCCAATTTTTGGGGCTCTAACTTTGTCATGAGTGGTTCAGATTGTGGCCATATTTTTATATGGGATCGACATACTGCTGAACATCTCATGCTGCTGGAAGCTGATAATCATGTGGTGAACTGTCTTCAGCCTCATCCATTTGACCCTAGTAAGAAAATCGCTTTTCACAGTCTGCATGTTCATGCTGTCTCTTTTAAAGCTCAGTCTTCAATTCTTTGCCTGAGACCTTTGTAATAAATTTTCATCAAACTGTTGTTCACATTTTCCTTATAATTTAGATAATACTGCTTTTAATTTTGGCTTTTACTAATGAACCTTGGCCCTTAAAAGCCCACATACCCAATAACTTCTTGGAATAAAAACATTACTGACATAGTATTCCTAGAAAGTTAAGATGTAGTAAAAAAATATCCCATCTCTTGCTCCCCACAGTTCATGAAATGGTTTCTGTGATGCTGATGAGGGAAATATGAGGTTACTGAAATGCCAGCCACGCTGTTGGAATTAATACTGGAATCTAGTTTCTATGCGCTCTGCTTATATATTGAGGAAAGTGTGTCTCAGGCTCACTGGCTTTGTGGGATTAGAAGAGTGAAAGAAATTCATAGAAATTCTATTAATTTGTATTTAGTGAAAAAAAATAATAAAAAAAAGACAGACCATAGTAGTCTGGAAAGAATCGCATGGTATCTGACATGCAGATTAGAAATGTAAACCATTCTGAAGTTTCTGACCCAGTCAAAGACAGCATTCTTATTATTTTTTGCATCATAGCCTGGACAGCTGTGGAATATAAATCAGCTGTAAAAACAAAAATTAAATTACAACAGTACTAGAAAAGTTTGAGGCTTTCTTGCTCCATTTTAGCTTTACTGATTCCAGAAGTATAGTCAGAAAAGCTTTTCTTATGAGGTCCCTGAAAGTTGGCAGAAACGTAGAATACTGCCTTACATTCGAGAAGCCTTGAAGTTTAAAATGCCTAACTGAAATAGTGGTGCGAGACACGTTTGGAGTGTGTGACTAATTGGGATACTTCAGGGGGCAATTCCTTTTGGAAGCCCCTTTCAAAGTACCCTATAGCTTTACTGATTTCTTGATGGAACGTGGCTATCTTCCATCACACGCTGCAAATCTAATGAAAAGGTTATCCTCCTTATGGCCAGTTAATCTTGTACAGTTTCCAAGTTACAGAGATCTTTCTATGGAATTGTTATTCCCATGGCATTTTTGTGCAATGATCTAGAGAACGTTCTGGAGTTTTGATTTTGTTTTGCATGATATAAGTGCATGTAAGAGCATCCATTGCTTTTGTGTATTTGAATGTCAAAGAAATTTATATGAAATACATCTTTGAAATTATCTGGCATCTGTCTTTGTATCTGGATCTGCAAGTCCTAAGGCTTTGTTATTACCGCATATACTTTCCAGGTCATCAGCAGAAGTGTGTTCATAGTAGCTGGGATTGTTCTTATATTCTGCTGCTGTCTTATGCATGTTCTGCGTGGGTTTTTGTTCCTTTTAAGAGATATTTGAGGTTGCATATGTTTTCTTCATATATACTCAAAATGATGTAGTCTATAGCTTGGCTCTCATTGCGGGGGGTTAGTAATTACATAGCTGCGTGTTCAGAATGGGAACTGACATTTGCAAGTAAATGTTGCTAGCAGAGGATGTGATGTTGTGGTGCACAGTGAAGTATTTTCCTTCAACTCCAGTTAAGTGTAGAAAATACAGGTGAAGAAATCAGACATTTCATTTATAATTACTGTTACTTAATTCTAGTTCTGGCCTCTTCGGGTATTGATTATGATATAAAAATCTGGTCGCCATTGGAAGAATCCAGGATTTTTAACAGAAAACTTGCAGATGAGGTAAGAACCTTTCCTCCTTTTTCACAGTAAAGTTGCCTCATCCAATTCTAGAAAAGCCCTTCATGAAAATTTTATATATCGAATAGGTGAGTTATTTAATGTTAAACAAGTGAGCTACCAATAAAAAAGCTGTCCTAACAGCTAACTTCTGTATCATTGAGAGCACATAGAGACCCTTTGTATTTATTAAGACTTACTTTCCTAGAAATAAGTGATATGAAATCATGAACATGAAAGAAATTGGAGAAAGTATGAGCAGTAAGGTATAGAAGGAAAACTGGCAGTCATTAGAAATGAGGGCGGTGGTCATCTTTAAATAAATAACTGAAGTATACACAGAGATGTACAGAAGAACAGGGAGTGTAAAATTCAATGCTGTTAAATATTCTGTAGCATAATATGGAAATAAGGTTAAGATTACAAACTGGGAACTTCAGGGGAAAAAAGCAAGCACTACAAGCCTAAGAAATTCAATGAGTTACATTAATCAGAAAGTCCATGTGTAAAGTTATACGGTGTTGTTTTCATATCCCCAGAACAGTAACAATGTCTATAGCAACTGTTTTATGATGATCATACAGTTAAAACCGCTGAATAGTCATATTTTTAGTGACTGAGGTAACCCAGTTTATTAAAATGTTAGATATTTTCTGTTTTTCTGTAAGTAATATATCAGGGCATATTTGGTATTATTTTATTTTTTGCTTTTTTAAAGCAACCTCTTGGACAGAGGAAAATAGTAGCCTGCTTTTTTTTCCTTTGTATTAGTACAATATATATTTAAACCCACCCACCCTTTATCCCTCCCCAGAATCACATCTGCTTGTGAGTTTTGAATCTATCCCATTATTTTAGCAGAATTATGTATTATTATTATTATTATATTTTGTATGACAGGTTTAATCTATGAAGTGTCTTGAAGCACTTCAAGGTTTAGAAGTATTATTAAACATAAAGGTTTCTTAAAAGTAATTATTTTACTCATTTTTTTCACTTAAAATTTTTAATAATATCAAAATAAAAGTTATTTAGAGATTTAAGTATTTTTTAGTTAATAAAAAGGAGCTGAAGAGATGAAGAGGTTACCAAAGGTTTTTTATTGATGATATACTGGAGAAATAGGAGGTGAGATAGAAAAGGGCAGACTCTTGTCTTCTCTAGCTGATTCCTTTCTGGAATGCGATCAGCTGTGCAAAGTGCCTGGTAAACAGATGATGATAACAGAAAAGAGGCCCCCTGTGATTTGGCTCGGAGTAGGCCACTGCTGAGACTTGCAAAAAAACGTTTTCTTCAGATGAGGCACAGGCTTCAGAAGGAGTCTTAGGGAGAAAGATAAATGCACTATTTTCCTGCCGTAAAGAAGCTGATCTGGTAGGAAGGACTGAATGATGGTCCAAACTTGTCACCACCTAATGAAAGGTTTATGCTCAGTGACAGCAAGAGAATGTAGTCTGAAAGCTGAGAGGCAAATTAAGCTGTGGAATTTGAATTTAACAGCAAAGCAAGAAGAAGAATTGCAGGGAGTTACCATGAGGAAGGAAGGAAGGAGGCAAAAGAGCTAAAAGTATTTGTTAGTGAATTTTTTTTTCCTTGAAACTAAGACAGTTAGGAGCTGATTATTTAAAGTCATTTAGAGGCAAGCTGTAGATCTGTTTAGACAGAATTAGAGAGCTGAAGAGTGTTCCTGAACAGGGATAGAGTAATTGCTTTCATTCCTTGGATTTTCTCCAAAAAGTTTCAAGCAGCATGAAGGTAGGAGTTTAGGCTAACCTCATCTCCTTTCCTTCCCACATTCTTGGCCAGTGCTGGTGCTAGAACTTCATTCTCTGCAACAGTTGCCATCTGTAATAGCACTTCCTCTGGTCAGTCCTCCTTATTTCCTTTCAGATCTCATTTCCAAAAGTTTTTTCTCAGTTGCTCGTCTTAATGCCTATCATGCGCTTGGACAATAATGACAAGAATGATGACTCTACTAGAAAACTACTTAGACAAATAGATATCTGTAGGCAGAGTCCACTATCTGACTTTTCTTAACATGTACAATAGCTATAACTGTATCTCTTAATAATTATTAAAATATTGCTTGTTTAGTGTAATTTTGGACTCAGTGCATTTTGCATATCTACAAACCAGTATTGATGCAGTGCAATTTTGTATTTGTTGTTAATGCTTTTTCCCCCCCCCTCCCCTGCCTCCAGGTTATAACACGTAATGAATTAATGCTGGAAGAGACCAGAAACACTATTACTGTTCCAGCTTCTTTTATGTTACGAATGTTGGCATCATTGAATCATATTAGAGCAGGTGAGAGACTTTTGAAAAACTTCGTCACTAAATTGGTGTATAAAATAGGTGAATTGTGGAACCATGTCAAATAACCAAAATTATGATCTTCAGCTTTATGTGGCTACCCCTGAAGTTGGTGAAGAAGTTAAAGGGTTGTTAGCGGTCTCTTGCCTGAAAAACGTAGGACTCAGTTCTCTAGTGAGAGACCTGGAATATTTTTGCAGCTGACTGTTACTTTTACCTCAAAACAAAGGCAAGAAAAGAGTAAAATACATTTTTAGATGTTACCAGCCTACCCATTCTTACATAGTTTATTAGTAATGTATTACTTACTATATGTTATAAAGTATTTTCTTTAGTTAGCAGTGGTCTTGGAGGTGAGCTATGTGATGATACACTGGAGCCCTTGGAGGGCTGTGTGATGGAAAAGCTATTGGGGATGGCTGGAATGAATCATAAGATAAACTGACTGTCACCATGGGCTTGGAATTGTCTGGGGACAAAGAAGGGTATGGAGATACGGGACTGCAGCAGATAATATTGGGGTCGCTAGCAGCTGTTGCTAGGGCTGCAGGTACTGGGGTGTCCCTCCAATGAATGGGCTGTTTGCTATGGGCTGAGATCAGCGATGTGAGGGATTGATGTGAGGCATTCTCCTTTTGCATATAAAACTCACTTCTATGCCTGAAAGTCCGTTAGGGCTTTTGATGTCACTGTCCTCCTTGGTTGTTGTAACATTCCTACCCAATCTGTGCTGTCATCTTCAGCTTTACTTATGGGTCTGTTACTTTATTACCACAGGCACTGTGCATTGTATAATAATAGCCAGGGAGATGCTGCTTTATAAATATTTACCCCAAACATTAGAAGTTATATGTAATAAATCTTCTCTGTGCATTACAGACCGACTGGAAGGTGACAGATCAGAAGGATCTGGTCAGGAGAATGAGAACGAAGATGAAGAGTAACTGGCAGTTTGTGCAAGCACCTAGACATTATGGAATTTGTATAAGACATTAATTATATTTTTCCTTACAGAGCTTTAGTGCAATTCTAAGGTATTGCTTTTGGATAACCTAACATTTTGTTTTTGAATGACTGTGTGCATGACTTTGGGAGAGCGTGCAAGTACAATAAGCAAAAATGTTTTTAAAACGTTTTGCCATGTATGAGGGGTGCTAGAAGATGCAAAGTGCAATATTTTCCTTAACCTGCAGATGTGGGAGCTTGGATCAATGTTTAAAAGTAACTTTCATTATAGTAAAAACGTTGGTTCAGATAAATTTCTATACCTGCTGTTTGCATGTTTGTTGCTTTCTAATTAAAAGATTTGGTTGTTTTAAGTAGTGTTTTGTTTTCTGTGTGCAACCGTCAATTTATCTCCTTACAACTGTGTCCCTGTTACAGCATTGATTTGCATTTTTCCTTACAATGTTTGTCAAGTGACAAAATACAATTATTATTGTGAGCACTGGAATTCACTGGTGAATGAGACACCATGCCGCTTGGTCCTTGCAGTTCCATAGACATAACCCACATATATGTAGGCAAATCTGTCTCTCCATGAGTCTTATAATAGTCCTAGTTTGCATTCTCCATGTTTGAATTCACAGT
Source organism: Dromaius novaehollandiae (assembly GCF_036370855.1). Classification (NCBI taxonomy): domain Eukaryota; kingdom Metazoa; phylum Chordata; class Aves; order Casuariiformes; family Dromaiidae; genus Dromaius; species Dromaius novaehollandiae. The sequence goes on along the minus strand of NC_088098.1, from coordinate 102,374,802 downwards.
GTTGGTAAGATATTTCTGCCTCAGTAACAGACCCATGAGTATTCATTCTTTACAGGGATAGTGGATATATGTTAATTTCCCTTGGATTTGAAATAGAGAAAATGCAGTGTAAATTAACTAAGGGAGCATGGTTTTGAAAATTCCTATGCTTGACTTCCTGGGAGTAACAATTTAGGAAGAAAGGCAGTTCAGTCCCAAAGTGTAACAGGCTCTACTTTTCCTCCATATCCTTTTGGATGGCAATGGAGAGAGAGGAAGGGAAGGAAGGAAAATGGAGCAGGGAGAAGGGCAGCTGTGCCCAGTGGCTGCTGTTCTCCTTGCCAAAGGTGGTAGATGCTAAGAGGCTCCATGAGGAAGTAAATAAATCATCACTTTGGATATCTTTAATTGTTTCCAAAAATAAAAATGCTGCTTCTGCCAGTATTGCTTTAGTCATAGCAATTGCTAATAAAGAGCATACAATATAAATCAAAAGCAACAATCTTCCCTCCCCTCCCCTCCAGCACGCCCCCAAAAACACAGTATTTCCACAAGGCTTGTTATTTATTCAAAGGCCAAATACTCATTTTGATTTCCAGATGCTTGTGGAATGCATAATGTGGATTTAATGACTCAAAGGAGGGTTGAACCTCAATAAGGGCAGAAGTTTGAATAGTTGGAATATTTATATGAAGATTAATCAAACTTTATTGAAGCCTCTCAAGCAGTTTTTCTAAAAACTAAGATGCTCATACAGTTTCTGTCTTTTTTTTCATAAATCTTCTGTAATTGGTTAAGTCCCAATTCCTAGAACCATGCAGTAGCATGGAACTGTTGGTGAGAGTGGGAGGGATGCTGGTAAATTTGTAGAGTTTGTAACAGTAAAGAAAAAAAATGAAAATGTTATTGAAATGTACACAGAAGTAAAAAAAAAACTAAATCCACAATTTTAAAAGCAAATCTTATGATTTGGGTCTGATTTGGGATTGGGGCATTTGAGATCAGTGATGTTGTAGGAGCTCCCTCTAGTGCTAACATCATGCTGTATTTGTACAGCTCAAACAAATCTGATGACTGTAAAGTTAATTTGCTGTTCTTAAGCATTGTTTCTATATCTTATGAGAGAAGAAGCATCCTGGATGTCTAGAAAGCATTCATCTTGTGGGTAGAGATGAAAATCTGTGGATACATACGTTATACTAATATGGTCACTACCGTAGTGATACAGTACTTGAGACCATCATTATTCCTTTCAGCTGAGCCAACAAGAGGAAAGTATCACCAAGCAACAGAACATAACATGGCTGGTATGCATTGAATGGCCAGTTTATTTAGCTGGACACTAAAAAATGTATATCCAAAAACTTTAGTTTCTAATTACAGTATTAACAGCCCAAACTTGGTGGGATGGTGACTGACAATTTTGGGGGAACTGAAGCTGAAGATAGGGAGCACCTTGTTTCCCCTGCTATATGAATCAAAGACTGTAGATATGCTTAAGCTGCTCCTCTTTGATTCTGCGGTCTTTTTGCCCTGCAACAGCTTGCTGTAAATGTTTACGTCCTAGCAAGAAAACAGATTAAAGAGGCAAGCAATTATGTAAAGCAAAGGTTCAGATGTCATGGAAGTCACCTGTGTGAAGGATATTTATTAAGACTATTGTAAAGATCAGAAGTGAATTTCTTGATGTGTTACTGTGATTCCAGGTAATTGACTTGGTGTCTTGAAGCTTGGGCCAGATGGTCACTGTAGGAAGCAATCTTCCGTTCTAATGTCAGAGATTTTTGAGCCTCTTCAAGCTGTTAACCTGCATAAGTTCTGTTTCTTTATCCTTGCCCTGATGGAGGTAGGACAAGGTTCATTAAGGACATCCTGCATCACCTTTATCATGAAGTTTTCATACTTTTAAGCAGCAGATAAATGTAGGCTTCTTGAGTAAAATGTTGTGGTAGACTATTGTGTATACCTTAAGCACTTTCAGAACATCACAGAGGATAATTTTGAGGAAGAAATTCCACAAAGAAGTGTTCAGTGCAATTTTCAGTGTCCTTACTTGAGCAAAATAGCTATTACATAAGGTGTATGTGCTTGTGTATATGGTTGGGAGAATACACTAAGAGATGCTGCCTTGGAAAGCTGTGTGGACATGTCTGCAAAGACATTTTTGTGTGAAAAAATAACATTGAGCCAGGTTCCGTGTCTGAGGTTAGGGCCTAATACAAAGGCCATAAAAAGTCCTTGAGAACCCTCCATACTTCACTAGTTTGTGGGACAGACCTGACAGCACTGTTGATAAATGAGGTGCCAGTTAGCTACTCCAACAGCTTACTCATGTCTCCGGTGTGATCTTGCAGTTCCTGGATGTTCCTGGTGGTGGGTCAGAGCCCATACTCGTCCCCGCGTGCAGTCACATTGGTACAGGAGGCCAACTCTAGCAGCCTCAGCTGAAGTAGAAGAAATAACATGGAAGGCAGGTGTGAGGTAATCTGCCCTGCCTAAATAGAGAGTGATTTAGTCTTTGAAATGTGGATTTAAATCTGTTTTGAACTATTTTTATGAATAGCAACATCGCTGACTACCTCTCTCTGTGTAAGCATCCAATTTGTCCTCTCAGTGACGTTCCCTAGTGTTGAGTCTTGAGTTATTTTTTGAGGGTAAGAGGTTTATTTTCCTCAGTTTCTAATGTTTTTATTTTATGATTTGCAATTGTTTTGTTCTTTTGATGAGAAGGTACCATCTACCTTTCCTCTGCCTTTTTTTTTTAAAACTACTTTTTATCAATGCTCCTCTCTTGATTAATTTACTTTTGCTGATGGAGCAAACTGAAGTCCAAAACCTGCTATTAATGGGCACAGTGGATGTTTTGATTGGAAAAATAGCCACACGCTATTCTTAAAACAAGCTTTTTTTTTTTTTTTTTTTTTTTCTGATCGTGACTCAACATACTGTCACGCTTCCCTTTTTTGCGGGGGGGGGGAACATTTATGTAATCCATGGAATTTGTCATCGTCACTGTACAAGTTACAACTGATGGGTACTAATTTGGGAAATTATTATTTAAATTAAATACCCTCCAACTACAGTGTGTTAATCGGCTTGTTACTAATTACAAAACAAATCTCAGGGGTGGGACCATCCTTTCTAACACAGTGATTCTCAAGCAGTACTGCAGATCTGCTTCCCCTCTGGTATGACTGAATAATCAGACCCTGTTTCTAATATTTTCTCCTTCATAACTTGCCCTTTATCTGATGCACTCCAGCCCACAGCTGCTTTTTTCTCCCCTGCTGAGTAGCGAGGAGAACTGAGAGGGGGAAGGAAAGTGGCTGTAGGGATCAGGAACCAGGGTCTTCCCATTAGCTGGGCACTGCCTTTGCCCAGCCATCGAGTCAAGCCCCCAAAATCTTTCACGATCCTTTATCTCTAGTAGACTTGGATCCCTCCTCTCAGTTCCCTAATTGCTGTCTCCCAGACAGGGGAAAGACCCCCACAGTATTTGCCCACCCTAGCAACATCTCAAACAGATGGTGAAGTTCATTCCAATGATTAAGTGCTGCAGTTGTAAATCCTTAACAGCATCCAAATCCTTAACAGCACCCAACAGCCCCACGATCCAGTCCTTCCCGGGACACTCATGGTGACAAGAAGTATCACAAGTGAACCTCCAATTCTGCGGCTGTTGGATGAATTTTCAGGTGTGCATTTCAGGTGTGCTCGTCTCTATGCTCTAGCATGTTCCTCTCATGTGGTACCCTGATGTCACTGCTGAGTCCAGCATAATTCACCATTTTCTTTTCCTTAGTGTATGTTGACCATATGCCTTTACCGATCTGATGCAGCTGTGGCATGCCAGGCTGGTGCATGGACTGTGCCTTGACTGAGAGGGTTCTGTCCCCACCCTGCACCTCCAAAACCAGCTGTTGTAGACCCACCTACTCCCGTACGTATATGGCTGTTTGTTTCTATTTGTGTACAGCTGCTGCATGTTCTATAATTAGTATACTATTTTCAATGGGCCTTTTTTTTCTCTGGTGTTCTCATTTTTTTGCAGAGATAGATACCTCAGTGAGCAAAAGTCATCAGTACCATGAGTCTGGTATTCCATAGCTATCTTCTGTATAATATTTCTTGCCTATATAGTCCTCATTTTTCTATTGGGTCCCCATACATAACTAAAAAAATGTGATTAAAAACAATCGACCTGTAATGATTGCTAAGCCAGCTTAAGGAACAATAGTTCCTACAAGGTATTTTTTATGGTGACTTGTATATTACATCTTTGAAGTTGCCAGACCAGATTTACACTCATCTAACTATGATGATCATTCAGTAGTAGGTATAAATGAATTGGTGCTTTCACTTCAACTCTTGCTGACTGAATCAATGGTGTCATGGTTGTCATGAGTTAGCTCTGAGAGCACAAGATACCTATTCAGCACTTCTGTACATTTAAAAAAAAGAACTATCCAGGTCTGCTGATCTGTTCGAAGAGAAAATACTTTGCCCTAAAATAATTTGTGTTTATTTTACCTTGGGATTATAAAGAGCGAGGAAGGTTTCTGTAAATCTTTAAATGCATACGATTTAAACCCTGTGTAGATTAGCCACTGTAATAAAAACCATTTGGCTTGCATGTTGATTGCACTAAAGAATTTTAAAGGCTCAAGGACTCAGAATGTAAGACTTGCTTCAAAATTCCAGTATTTCTCAAGTGGGTTATTTTTTCTTTAAGAAATGACCTACATTGTGTAGCTGTTATCACTGCACATAAGGAGTCCATTGTGCACCTCACTCCAGCTCGATTGCTCTTGAGGAGTGTGACCCTCCCCGTAACAGGAGCTATTGCTCAGCCGCAGCATGGGGAGACTCTCAAACACACCCTGGCTTCCAGTTACAGCAGCCGGCACCTCCGTCGACACCCCCTCTCTCTGGCAGGAGCAGCTCCCAGGCCCCATCAACCTTTCACACACACACACCACATGCACGTGCTCCGATGGCTGAAGGGGTTTGTGTGCATCACCAGTGGTGGCAGTTGGGCACTTTCTCACACCACACTGAAAATCCATTTGGTGGCTCAGAAATTCAGCTTTTTCATTCATAACACATGAATTTCACATCACCGTTTTGAATGGATTTGGTTGCAGTCTGGAGGCTCTAAATTTGGGTTGTTGCATACCCTTATAGAGGAGAGCTGGTAAAAAATACAGAAACAAGAAACAGCATTACCTTGATTATTTTATTAGAAAAAATATTTCTCTCTTCCTTCACCCTTTTCGTCATCTCTTTCCCCTTAGGTCTCTGGCTGTATATCAAGGAGTTCAGTCTAGTATACTAAGAAAGTATAACCCACCGATTTCAAGATCCAGTGGGTAGCTGGACCCTTGCCCTTTGGGCTGTTTGTGGCGGTAGCACTTGGACAGAGAACAGATGTGAGATACAAGAGAAGAAAGGTTTCTGCTTCCTCTCTCCAAGTTCGTTCCCAGGAAAGGAGACAGAGGGCAGCTGTAAGAGAGCAAGATGAGGATAAATGAAAATCTGAATTAGACCCAAGGAAGGAGAAAATATTCATTATTCAATTCAGCAGTGGTTATCCATCCGAAAGAGCAGATGGATAATATAGAAAACATATATAGAAAAGATCAGCTTTAAGCATATTGGAGCTGCAGGAAAATAATCTAATACTACCCGCATGCAGTGAGGAGAGGTATCCAGCAATACAAACTGACTGTCAGATTAATACAGTTTCCTGTGTCACTGTGTAGTGGACATGTGATGTTGCTATAAGAAAGCACTCGGGATTTGCAGAGCTATGCAGGTAAATAAAATGTATTGCATTGCTAGAAGAGAAAAAGGCTTTTCTCCCTTCCATGAGAAGGTAATGGGCATCTCAGTGGGAAAAGTAGGTTGCAGAACAAGGAACAACTACTGGAATATATTACTGAAGAAAGAGTAGACTAGAAGAGCGAAGGTGGGAATCTATTCAATGCAGCACCACCCACCCCAAATTTGTGTCCACCGGGGTTAGGAGGTGTATCACTAAATTTGCCACCAACCAGAGAATGTGCAGCCAGCGCCCAGCACAACTGCTCATGCAACATGTCATACTTGGAGTCAAACATTGCCATTCTCTGCTGTCAGTGCCCCGATATCACCTTAAGTGATGATGTAAGTGGTGATGATATTCCTATCTAACTTTCATATAGCTTTGCTTTAAAACAGTTAGATCTGTTTTATAAAGAGGGAGGCCAACATCAGAATCCCTCTTTAAAAAATGGGGAAATTAGGGCATGAAGGAGGAAATGAATCACCTATCATCCCCTAACAGCCTAGTCATAAATCCCAGATGCAGATCCTTTAACACTTCTGATCTGATTCCCCCTCTACCAGCCCATAATATGTCTTTAAAAAACAGCAGGCGACTCAGAATCTTAAACCACACTCCTTTGCTCTGGCAATTTAAAATCCTCTCTTGAGGCAATGGGGTAAACATATTTCTTGGTAAAAGACTAGTGGTATCATTGCCGCATAGATACACCAGTTGGTGATCTATACAGTGACAAAAATGAGTTCTCTTAAGGGCTCTTTCTCGATATAATATATGTAAAAAGATTAATATAAATATTTAAATATTTGTGATTGATATGGAAATAGCAGGTCTAAGTAAGGTTCTATGTAGATGAAAACCTTGAGCTCTTTATTCATCTTAGATTTTAAAATAAAGACCATAAAACATATCTTTTGATTATAGAAATTAGTCCATTAGTGATTTAGCTGTATCCTGACAGAAGTGGAGCTGTAACTAGGATCAGTATCTGACAGACTGACTGTGAGTTGCCATGGTAACTGACTAGGATGTGGTGTACTAAAAAAAAACGCAACCTCTGGGCTAAATTTAGGCCTGGAGAGCTGCAGATGGATGGGACTCAGTTACCACAGAGGGTGGAATACCATAGGCTTCGTGGGTTTTCAAATGCTCAGTGAGCAAGCTGTAGAGAAGATATATGGACTTGAAGATTCAGGAATCTCCCAGGGTGGCAGATTTGGCACGTTGGAGGTCCTGAAAATGCAGAAGTAGTGATGAGATCTAGTCAGAGAAGCAAAATTTAATTTAAGACATCATTCATTTGTTCCGTCTTTGCTCACTGGGCCTGATGTGTTTCATCTGAAACATGCTGGGTTTGATGAACTTTTGTGTAATCCAACTGTGCCTGAAAGCCTCGTGGATTGCTGCAGAGCCAGGGACTCAGTGCGCCTCCAGTGCTTTCTCTGGAGCAGCCAGCTAAGGCGGGGAGGGCTTCCCATTTCACTGGGAAGCTAAACTCTTTGGCAGCCTTAGATTCATCCAGAGCCAAGGAGCTGGGATCCCAGGCAGCTGCTAATTGAAATGGATGTTGTTGGTGTCACCGAACCCCTCTCAGAGCATGAGCAATAGATTTCATTACAGAAATGCTGTGTGCCCATATTTCCTAAATGAAATTTCCTTAGAATTTTCTGCTTGCAAACACAATTTTAAAATAACAAGAAAAAAACCATTCTGTTCCAGCATGGCCCATGACCAAATTTTAAGAATATTTCTTACAAGGGAGAGATCCTGCTTGGTCAGCCAGCTGTGTCAAGTATACAAAACCTGAGTACATGGCAAGCTGACATATCTATGGGCAGAATTCAGGAAAAAAAGAAAAACAAAACTATGGGCAGATCCTGGGTTTTGGGTTTTTTTTACTTTGTTAGTGTTAAGTATGTGTATTTTTCTTTGGAATTATTTTTGGAGATACAGGTGAAAAGGTATTGATAAATACAGGCAGCCTGACTTCAAAACCTGCTGAATAAGATAAGGTTACAAGAGAAATCAGAAAATACTGGATTTAGGTAGATGTTAGGCAAACAGAACAAAGTAGCAACCAGCACCACAGATGTATAAAAAGCCAACCACATCGTCCATGGTCAAAAACCTGTGGCTCAGAGAAGCTGTATGTTATTAGGAGACTTTACCACTTGCAAGAGTCATCCTTGATAAAGGTTCACAGACCTACATGTGTGCACACCCTCTTCCACCATAAGTCTATACACACGAGTATCTGTAAGGTGCCTGCTACCAGCCTTATACTCTGGAGGGGAAACACAGTAGCGGAGCGAGCAGGGCTCAGTCATAGCATCCTCAGTTGCCCTTGTTGCCACAAGGGCAACCAACAAGCCTTGCTCTTTTAGAGCCATGTGGGCTCTTGTTCTGCCTGCGCTTCCATCTGCAATTCAAAAACCATGTGACTGCACTGGTATGACACCAATCCTGAGCTAAAATATCCTGCCTGTGAGCCGGGACTGGGTGCCATGGACAGGCAGCACAGCAAGTGGGCAGAGCTCACTCGGGTCTTCTCACGCTGCCTGGGTTAGATGTACCCTGAGCCTGTCCGGATGGCTTTGATGTGCACACTCCTGGGACACACTTCAGCTCATCCAAAAGCAGACATTGAAAATGGGTCAAACAAATTGTGCCATGGTATTGTGCTTTTCTTTTCTGTTGACTGTGAGGTGACCCTGGGCGACTAGGTCCCACTAGCGGGATGAGTTCCACCACCGTCGGTCCCTCATCCCCCCCTCTGCACACTGGGGAGAAGGGGTATGTCACAGGCATAAACACTCTGAGGACTGTCAGGGATTTGGTTATAGCATATAACTTACAAACTGCACATAAATTACCAAAAACAGCAGGCTGGCTTTCACCTTCTCTTGATGGAGAAGGTTAGGTTAAGTGACCTGTCCAAGCTGGAGCCTACATAGCAGACTTCAAAACTTCTACTAACTATTTCAATTTAAGCTGCTTTATTTCAAAACTTTGTTTTTGGCAATTACTCTTTTTTGTATTTTTTTCAGACCCATTTATGGGTCCTTTATACAGGTGTAGCATTAAGTACACTATAATGAATATGTGCTGGTATATTAAATTCATTTTCTAAAATTGTTTTTTTTTTAGAAACATGATATGCCTTGGTATCTGCAGTCTACATACTGTTTATGTGCACTTTATTTTTTCTGTACAACTCAGCTGTATTGTTGCTTTCCATTTCCAGCATTTTTTTAATTTTTCCTATTTCAGTGGTGTCTCAGCTTAGGTACTTTGGTGTGCACTGAAGTGCCATTTCTAATAACAGTTTTATCATCATTCAAAGGTAAAGAATTCATACTTACTTATTTAATAGACTTAAATACGCTTCCTATAAACTAAATTGCGAACAACGCATTCTGCATTTTCAAAAATGTAAATAAATATTAGTTTTGTGCAAGTAAAGGATTATTGTAGACCTTCCTCATATTTTCATTTTTGAGGAAAAAGAGGAAGTGAAAGCTTTTCTTCTCCCCATGCCTTTGTTTTTTCTAAGAAATTTGGTGTTCCTAATCATGGCACAGCAGAGGAAAATGAAATTCTCTTTCAAGACAAGATTCTTCATGTAAATAGTGCCTGGGCACTTCTGTCTAATCTCATCTCCTTTGGGCTGTCAGACTAGCACAATAAATAACTCTTCCCATAACCTCTGTTTTGTTGTTCTTTTTTTCCTGTTGCAAGTAATTGTCAGTTCTCGTGTTTGCATGCATGTCAACTGAAAGATTTCCTAAATGACAGGGATAGGAGTCTTTTTTTAGTGGGAGATAATTTTAACCTCTCTCTTCCAACAAGAATTTATGGGCTAAATTTGGACACCATTCACTTGCTAAGCTAATATTATTTCGTTTATCTTTTGTTTTGTTTTCATTTCTTCATTTGTTCAAAAGCCCTAATTTCAATCTTTGAAAAAGCATTTATTTAAAAGAGATCATCAGCCTGTATTATTTTTAGCCAAAGTCTCTAAGTATTCTGCTAAGGAATATGATCAATATTTAATGCACTTGCCTGTTTTTTACAAGAACATCTTAAAAGATTTCAGCTTTGCTTGCTGAAAAATGCAGACTATGCAGAAGTGCATAGGCTCTTTAAGAAAAACAAAGCATCTTTTTCATTTACTCAGAAAAATAGAGTAGTGAGCTTCTCTCTCCCAATTTTCTAGTTGTACTTAGTTCTCAGGGAATTCACCTGTTTCTGAAACTCTGCACTCATTTCACTCTTTTGGTTGAACTCATTTGCATCTACTGGCTTTCTTGGCTTTTGGTCCTAATCCCAAGAGGCATCCTAGACTCTGGGGTCAACCACCCACCTTGAGGCAATTAAAAATGTGTTTCTTGTCTGCTAATTTTAATGTTTTCCCAGATACAGCCTATACCAATAAAATCTGTGTTGCTTTTCCCTTCCTGATTTCAGGTGAGCTAGATCTTATGAATCTGATAAATGGAAGTGTAGCCCAACGAGGTATTCTTATGAATGCAAAACATCAGAAGAATACATCAAAATCCATACCATTAGATAAGTCATATAAAAATGACACGTCAATATTAAAATTGTGCTGCATGCTGAAGAGATCCCAAAATTATTTTATATAATATTTTGTTATCATCATCATGAAACATCAGCTTGAGGATCAGGTTGAGCTTTTCAGGTGGAAGACACAACTCCCAAACTGGAGGTGATGCTGTGACGTGATGTGATTCGGAATATCTCAAAACTCTCTTTAGAAACCACCTTTCAGTTCACTTCTCTTCTTCGTTTTCCATATGTGGTAAAAGAATGAACATCCCCTTCCTCTCCTCTTGCATCACATAAGCAACTGTCCATGCATGCCCTCAAGTTGGTCCTGAAATTTCTAGTCTGTGAATTGTGTTTTATAAGAAAGAATGTGTTTATAAGAAAGATAGGCCTAATATGGCAGTATCAGCAAGGTACATTTTGCTAGAGGACTAAGCAGAAATAACACTCAAGAGAGCAGGAAAGGGAAGAGTTAAAAACAGAGTGCGTGCAGTGCAGCTGCTGGGAAGGCTGTGATAAGGCGGGTGCTTGGTGAGGGTGCCTGTTATCACAGGGTCCACAGATGCTGATGGAGGTCAAGTCCGTGGAGTCTGAGGAGGCCCATTTAAGAGCTATTTTTGACTACCCATTTCTCTCTGCTGCCTCTATTCTTTATGTAAATCCATTTGCGACTTCAGTATCACTGTTCTTGCAGGTATTTGAAGCAGAGTCACTCTAGAAGAGCAGCTCTTAAATCACACAGAGCTAAGGATGGTTTCCCATTTGCTTTTTTTTTGTTTGTTTGTTTGTTTGTTTGGACAGCAAGATGACTGTTGTAACCACTCTGTAAAGACTCCACTCAGGCTTTCTGCCCCACCATAAACATCTTGAATTAGAAACCCCACATTGCTCAAATCTGATACGTGTCCCTCTTCTCTTCTTGTTGGAAGCCATTATCAGCAGATGGACATGCTGTTTTTGAAGTCCTTGGCTTTGAGCTGCAACGGACAGGGCTTTCGGAAGGTATCAGTTTGTTCTGGGCTTCATTTCATCTGTGTGTGTGATCCAACCTCAAAAGTCCAGGACAAATGTTTCTGTCTTCTTCATTTATCTTCAGCCTTGCTTGAGAGATGAGTTGAGGGATTTTGTGTAGCTGAATCTGTAGATGAATTAATCTGCACTGAATTTGTAGTGGTGTTTTATAGATTAATGTTCAATCCTGTAACAAAGCTGTGTAAGGGGGGGGGGGGCATTTTAAAAATCAGCAGTTGAAAGAAGGAAACAGGATTTCCCAATGTCAAGCTGTACTTTGGTGCGTTATGAAATGCAAAGAATGCACCTGATTTCTAATTATGTAACAGGGAAAAAGTACTGTTTGAGCAACATAAGGATTTTTGCTCAGTTTCATTTGAGAAAGCAGCAGCAGTATTTTTCTAGCCAGCGGGAAATTATGCAGTTTGACATTTTTGCTAAACTGCCAGATTTAAAGGCGCAGATCCAAAATCTTATCTTTACTCAAAACAATTTTGGATCAAAACCTAGAATCACCTCTTACATATTTTTTGTATTGAAAAAAATGTTCAGTTCTTTGGACTGCGAGAAGCCATGCTGTTCTCTTACAAAAATGACCACTTGGTTGTATCCTCAGGGTATTCCTGTGAGAGTAAAAGATAATCAGGTATTTTTTAAATTATACATAACTTAGTATCAATTCCACATCCCTTAGTTAACCTCCAGTTGTGTCTCTGACTTTTGCACTGTTCTACACTGTGGCTACACCTGATGGATCATTATGGTTGTGTGATCTGACCTGGGCAGAAGCATTTCACTAAAACACTGAGATGTGAATTACTGCATCTGATTTGTTTTCTGGAAAACAACATTTCTGCAATTTCTATTTTATATACAATGATTTGCATATAGACAGTAATCTATTTCAAGTAAGATAAATTCTTAGCTACCATTTTCTCACATATATCTAGGTTTATGGAACTTCTTCTACCATGTATCCTTAACACTGAGTTAAATTTTAGTCTAAAGAGATTGTACTGATCAATCCATATTTTCATTTGTGAAGATGAATAATTACATGGCTTGTGTGCTAGGACTTATGTAATAATTTAAATCAGCTTTTTTATTTCCCTATCATAAGAAAAACATTGTTGGTTCTTTCCAATTCTTTCCATTGTTGGTTCTATCCATGCATACAATATTTCATGCATGGGTATTTTTACTGGTCTATTAAACACTATCAACACAGAAACTTCACTGTACTACTGATCTGCATTGTAGACTGCACATGCCTCTTCTCATCAGAGATATGTGGATGTCAGCTATGTTCCCAGTACATTTTGGCTGTTTGACTCTTTCTGTTGTGCCATCAACTTAGGCCACTGAGGCAGCAGCAGTGATGGCTGGTGGGCTTGAGTCCAAGTTAGTTCTGCTAATGATTTTCTTCTGCAGAAAAAGGTGGAGAAAAAACAGTGGAAATTTACAGTATTGCTTCATATTCCTTTCTTAACACTTTCTTCAGGTACTATCATGTAAATCTGATGTATTTTTTCTTGTGTGGGTAGATTCTGGTCACAAAGCATTTCAGACTGTATCTTTGGTCTGCTCATGTACCTTGTTCATCAGCAGCATTTCTTGTCACTTTCTTTTGCTGTCTTGAACTAGCCAGAAAGCAAGGTTTGCCCAGCAAAGAGCCCCTTTCCAGGTCTGTCCTTTGATCTCAACCTCTAGGGCAACCCTACTACTGCAATTCAAAATTGTTATTGTGGCATAAAAGACGATCAATGGAGCAACAAAAAGTTACTTATGCATAACCACTTGTGATCCATTTTCTTCTCTCATTCTAGTTTTCTCTCTTTCAAAAGGAATTCTGGAAAATAGCTTTTTGTTTTCCTAAACGGTGTATTAGTTTAGTAGATTTTAAGGCTTGAACTTACCAGGATGATCACCTTGCCTGATCCTCCTGCCTCGACAGTGGATTTTTTCCCATCAGTTTTTAGCCATCAGATCTTGCTTGCATTTTTCTCTTAGATGCAGAACCATAAGGAATGAGAAGTCAACCCTTGGGTGAAATACACTTGTAGCAATTTTAACATGTTCTTATTCTTCCAACATGTTACAAGATAGAGAAGTCAATACTCTGAAGTTAGATTTAATATTTCAGCCATGATCTTCATGAAGTGGCATACGAATGTAATTACCTCCCTATTTCCAAGGACTAAAGGATCAACTCTAGATTTTTATAGACAATTAGCTTTTAGAATTACAGTTTGATTAATAGGAGTGTATAATGCATGTTTTCTTGGGACAGCGGTTATAAGATTTCAGAAGAAAATGGAATAAGACAATGCAATTAGTATCCATGATTACTCCTTTTGTTTTCCTCTTAGTCCTTTTTGGGAGGGAAAGGTGGCTTTTTTTTATTGTTTCATAAATAATGTCCTGTTGTGATATTTTTAATGGTGTATTTCATTTTACAGATCAAAGTGGTAGAAACACCAGCAAAAAATGGTAATTATATTTGTAAAATGATATATCAAACACAGAGGACCTCAACTAATATGAATTGTAATACGACAGCTAAAGAAATGCATACATTAAAAATAAATTTGATAATTATGTTCTGAACAGTGCAGATAAACAACAAATTTACAGCAGAAGAAAAGTGGGATTAAGTACATATGTTTGGTTTACACAAAGGTGTTACATACACGTATCTATGTCATACATGATGCTCTCATGAGAGTCATCAGTGTTTGCAGCACTTGACTCGAGCTATCAGAAATTACACTTTGACATCCACAGCTTTACAAACTCTGCCAGAATACTGCAAAATGGAAACAGTCTGTGGTCACTGTTGGCCAGCAAAGAAAAGGTTCCAGATCACACCATGATTTTTCAAGCCAGCATGCTAATGCCAAAAGCAGCAACATAAGGATGGGATTTTTAAAAATTCTTTCCAAAGGCTCTGAGCCAGCTGGTCACCTCCTCATCTTTGCTCTCATCAAAATGGGTCCCCAAAGTCAACACACAGCTCTTACCGTACTGCTAATGTTCTCTCCAGAAAAACATTCTCATCCTTAAAAATTCCCAAGGGACTTTTTCCTAATTTACGGAAACATTTTACTGCAAAATATGTGTAATTGCTGGTCTCAAAACACTGAACTTTCAATGATATCACTTGTGTGGCATTGTAATTACTAATAACTACAAATTACTGGAGTTGTAGCTGCCTCAGTCATTTTTCTCCAGATGACTGAAGCTAGTGAGAGCTCATAAACCAGAGTAAAGTGGGCTTGGAGAACATTTAATAACCAAATTACCTTCTTCAAGAATTGCTGGTTCAAAAAAATCCTTTTTCTTTGTTAGAAGTTTGGAAAGATACTGAAGGGCTTTGTATGAATCAATAGCCAACTGTGAAATAGCTGTGCAGTAGCAGAAAATAGCTCTAGGTCAAAAAAACATGTCCACTTAAAATTATCAGAATCTATTAATTTCTGAGAAGACAAAAACACTGTAAGAAAAATACATTTTCTTCAACAAATGCATTAAGGCAGCAATTCCAAATGATGCTAGTTTTTCCAAAAACAAACACTGTCAAAAGTGAGTTTATATAAATGTGTGTGTGTGTGTGTGTGTGTGTGTGTGTGTGTGTGTATGTTTGTGTGTGTGTAAATTTAAAAGAAGTATTTCATTCCTAGGTTCTCTTCGTAGGAGGTGTGGATCATGAAGAAATTTCATGGAAGACATGACTATATTTCCTTTTACTCACTTTTTTAACACTCATGAAACTACAAGCAAACATAAACTAGTACAGGGATGTCTACCCGAAACTTCAAAGAGCCAAAAGCAGCATCACCTTAGAAAAATAAACTGCCTCATTTGCCAAAATGAAGGTCTGTGACCTCTCCCATTCTGTGGCTGTGTCGCCTAGCATTGGCCTAATTTGTCAGGGAATCTGATGCATCCAGGCCCCTCACATGTGATTTCTGTACCTGTTTCCTGCTTATTACCCTTTGGTGCTCCACCTTATCTCACAGCTGGGCTCAGGCCTAGGTAGGTTCCTCCCAGGCTGCTGAGCTTGGGTTTGGCTGTGGGCGCCCTGTGCCTCTGCCTGGCTGAACCAAAGTGTTATTATCTCTGGGTCTTCAGGGATGCCCCTGGGGTGCAGCTCCTCACAAGGGGGAAGCCACCCCCCTTTCTAATAGCCTGGTGTCCCTAATCCAATGTGGTGTGAAAACAGTAATAAATTTTCCAAATTTTTCTGGGAACTTTGCACACATTGAGACTTCCACCAAAGATGCAGATATTCCATAGACAGTTGCAACTCATTTATCCTTTGCTTCCAGATTTGATGTTCCTGGTGTAAATTTGTTCTCTGTGTATTCTTTGGCATCAGTGGAGAAGGAGCAACTGGTTTCTCTGCCTCATTTTGACACTTACCTTAGGTGGAATATAGGAGAAGGCAAAGTGGTCCGGACTCCAGAAGGAGGCACCAGACTAGGTGTCTGGCTTTTAGCAAGTAAAGACAGATGAGATGAAGCCCATACTCAGTGATCCTTGCTAAAGAACTGGTGCATCTCAAGACTAGTGGCAAACTTGAGAATGAAACCAAGTGACATCTTGACTTTGCAAAGGAATTTATAATTTAATTAATATGATACTCTCTATATAAATGATATATAGGTCTATGGGGAAGAATATGCATATGCAACGCCTTCCTCCAGGGTTCGTCACCGTTCTGAAACTGTTTTGCATGTGTCCCTCCCTCGTCTCGGGCCTTTTCTTCTCTGCCCTTCTTCTGAGCCATCAAAGACTAATTTTCCCATTCTGGCTTTATCTGAAAAAAAGACTCTCTCAAGGAAGATGCAGTTGGTTTGCCCTTTGCTAACACAATTTGCAGAACTGTTTCAAAAAGAAAGTCAACAGAAGTTAAAATCAAAAGTGTAATCTACATTGGAAAAAGAAAATAAACTAAGATTCTATAGTTTCATATAGATGAGTGGACACACATAACTATTGAAAGGAAAGAGCACTAAGCTATTTGGAGACCAGTCTTTACAAAGTAAACCTCTTGCATATTGGTAAAATCAAACTACCATCTTACTAAATTACACTACTACAAACACAAAAATGTCTGTCTTCTCTGTATCTTGTTTGCGATTCATGTTATCGAGGGATCTGCTGCTACCGATCACATGAAAACAAATTCCACCCATGAGTGATGCTGCTGACAAATTCACAGCAAACCGGTCAGAGGACCGGAAATGGAGGTTTAAATAAGGTGAGAAATTGGTGCATCACAAGGCTAGTGGCTAATAGTAGTGGGCCATTTTCTTACATTTTCCAGATAGATAGGAGAAGGTATCTACAAGAGTTTCCCTTTGTGCTCTGTCCATTGACCTATCACGCTTTTTTGTATCTATTAAATCCCAAATAGGTGTTAAATGAAGTTTTTGTTCCTAGAAACAGGTTTCTGTTTCTGAAAACTGTAATTGGCATTAAATGATATTTGATCCTCTGTTCTGTGTGGTTTTGATGTTCGTAAGGCTTGTGACAGCTCACAGGACTGTTGTATTGATGGCTTCTGGAACACAGACTTAAAAAAGAAAAAATAGTTCAAGGAGTTGTGTATGAACTATGCAGAGTTCACCTGTGTTCTTGCTCTTCCTCTTTTATGAACCTTGATCTGTTACAGAACTTTGAATCCTAAACAGTTTTTTGACATAAGGGTTTCTCAGCATGTTATTCCTGACAGAAGTGCAGCCTTCTACCCTGTTAGGGGAGTCAACAAGGGGGAAGACAAAATCATGCTCAGCACCATTTTCTCTACTGATGCTGAGGTTTTTGCTGCTGATGGTGCTGCTGCTGCAGAAACTGATAGATCTTTTGTAAAAAAGGTACCATGTGAAACCCAGAGGAAGGGCACGAAAGCAACTGAGCAAACGCTGAGGTCCCTTTGGGGCAGGGAACCCGCTGGCACTGCTGAGGGGCCTGAAGACATATTATGCCACAGCCAGGCTGGCCACCTGCAATTTGGGCGTAGGTCTGAGCCTCCTGCTTTGGGGGGCTTGGTGCAAGGGCTGAATTGTGAGAGGACACTGTCAGTAGGGTTGTCTGCCTGTCCCCTGTGCTCAGCTAGCGGTGCTGGTGGCAACCCCTGGATGTAGGTGGGTGGTTTCCATCCACCGTGCCCAGAAGGGTGATGCCAGAACCACCTAGTGCTTCACTGCCCAAGCTCTGGCAAAGTATCTTCAAGGTCTCTGCCCCAGGGATGGCCACGCAGCAGTGGCTCCTCGCAAGTTGGGCCAGGGGTTCCCCTGCTTGGGGAGGCTTTGGGGAGTTGGGATGAGGTTTGGGAAAATACACCACTGAACTGCAGTTTGGCACCAAGTGTCTCTGCTCTTTTGGTCACTTTTCATTTTACGTTTCTAACAAGTACAAGTGTTTTGTGAGTGTAATCCATGTCTTGTTTTTGAGGATTGTATTTGGCACCATCACCTCCTTGTTTTTTTGGTTTAGCTTTGGTGCATTAGCACTTGTGCAGTATGCTTTGTGTTACATCCTGTAGCTAGGTTTTGTATTTTGTTTTTGTAAGCTTTGTGATTTGTGATATACTTTCTCTCTGTCTGTGTGTTATGACTACCCTCTTTCTAATTATGTCCAAGTCTCTGCCTTTCTTATCCTTTCTGCTACTGTACCCAGCTGGCTGGGATTGAGCACCCTGTGAGCAAGGATGATGTGTCTTTTCCATCAGTTTTCCCAGCTGAGTCACCCGCAGTGTCCCACACTATGGTTAGTTTCACCCTCTCTTCCTCAGCTTCAGCCAAGAGTCAAGTTTCTGTTGCTTCTTTTCTGTGGAAGACATGAGATTATGTTAGGATGGAGAAAAAGCAGACTGATCAGTAGAAATTTTCCGTTTTCTTTTCAAGATGTTAACTTTTACCCTGTTACTAACTACCAGACAATCTGTTTACATTCTCATTTGCCCTGTACAGTAACTGGAAGACAGCACTTCTCACTCTCCCCTACAAAATACATACTCTGCAGTTCTGTTCTTTAGGAGAATGGGACAGCCATAAACAGGGAGAGGTTGGCATTTATCTGAACTAGACCTCCAGGCCATCTGCAGGCTTCAGGTAACCATACCCAGGGGTTGAGGTTTTGCAGTGCTGAAGCTAGTCCTAAATCTGTGTCTCTTTCAGCATCCAAATGGATGAGGAAGCAAGTTGACCACCAGTACAGGTACTGCTGATGACCCACAGCTTCTGTACCTCATCTTCCCCCAGTGAGAACAGTGATCACTCAATAAAATATCATGTCAAACTGCAAGGTATGCATTTAGCAACTTGCAAACCCAGTTCTGCTTTAACTCCTGTCAACAGAATTGCATTGCCCACCGTATTTAACTTTGCACCAACCCCTGGAGTGTTTTGGCTGTTGGGATAGCAGGTCTTTTGTTCGTAGGTAAGTGGAAACTCTGTCAATAGTTTTTTTTTTTTTTTTTTTGTAGGAAGAGTGATTTATTTTGTGATGGCTTATCTTCGAGGTGCAGTATGGAAAGAAGGACACCAGTTAGGTGTGATTTGATGAAAACTGGACACTTTTTTTAGGTTCAGCATACAGGGCAAGGTTGAGTTTGCTTGTGCAATGCAATGGGAGTGGTGTAGAAAGTTAAGGTGAGCTTGCTATTTGAAGGGACCCTGGGACTCCAGACTTAGCTGGCTACTTCGGCCCTTTCTCTCTTCGGCCCTTTCTCTCCTGCCTAACTGGGCTGAGGAGGGCCATGCCTTACTGAAGTGCTCCCTGTCACTGGTGACAAATTCTATTTATTAGTGAGCTGTTAAAGGTAGTGAAACTGAGAATACTCTGTCCAGAGTAAATTTTGGTAAAAGTGATACTTTGTGATTAACTGGAGAATAAGCAAGGTTTACTTCATATAAAACACTTACTTTGTATGTTACTTGAATGCAATTAAATATTGTTCTGAAAGAATCTGGAGCTTGTCTTACTTATATAAGAAGAAATGCAAAGCAATTGTCAACTTCAGTGCAAATGAAATCAACTGTCTTTTCATGACCTTAGAGTATTTTAATATAATGTCTTACTTACTAAGGCACTTTTTATAATGCAGCCTTTAAGAAAATCTGTCCTGTCTTTGCCTAAACATGAAGAAATCAAACAAGTTTTGGAGGGTTTTTTGGTGTTAAGTCTGAATTACTTTCACCTGAAGGAAATATGGGGCTTGAAACCAGGACCTGAGAAATAGGCACACAGGGTTGTGTCCTGTTTAGGAGAAGTTGCGGGCAGAGTCTGGACAAAGGGGAAAGGAATGCACAAGGGTTGTGCCTTTGGGAAAGGGGAGCTGTGTGGTTAAGAATAAGGCAAGAGGAATGTGAATGTATTTTTAGTAGAAATTAGAGCCACTTTTCTAAGTCTAGGGCCAAATTATCCAGGCTCCTCTTACACAATGCAACAACTATCCTGCAGTCTTAGCCTCATGATGAGAAATGTACCCATGAACTAGTCAAAAATCAGCATGGTACACTGCTGAATTTGAGCATAGGATATGCAGGAGTTTCCCCCTGTTTAGTAGCCAATAGATCCAGATGTCTTACACTGCAAAAATGTATCTTTGGAGAAATAAACAGTAAAACAACATGTTATTTCTAGATTTCCAAAACTGAGACATTGTGCTGGAGTACTCAGATTGGAATGCCAGCTCAGAGCAGGGTGGCTGCACAAACGTGAGGCACAGGGGCTATTTAGGGCACAAAGAAGTTGATAGCTGCACAGTTTGTGGCAAGGAATTTGTGGTGTGGTTGTGGATGGAAATTACACTGTGTGGAGCATGCAGAACAGTGCTTAGCTGTTTACAGACAGAAAATCTGAGCAAGCTGCAATCCGTTCAGAACGGATACACTGGTACCTGAAGTGAGATGTAGCAAACTGGGTTAGAGCATCAGCGCAGACCTGCTACTGGTCACTTCTCTGCTTGGTGAAGGCATCTCTGGTTTCCTTGAGTTAGTCTGTCTGCTCAGGTTTTGTTCCTCTTACTTGACAAGTGCTTCTAAGTGTTCTCAAAGGACGTTTAAAACAGAAATATCCTCTCCAGAATTTGGGAAGAAAGGAAATGACTGTTCTCTGTCTGGGAAGGGGAGTGACAGCTGTATGGTCCTAGTGCAGCTGTCCTGAATCACAGAGTCCCCCAGCAAAGATAAAAGCCCAGCCTGCCACATATAAAAACCGTTGAAGTGGGAGGGAGGTGTTTGTTCTCTTCTGTGGAATTAAAGCACAGTGTCTGGGCAATCAGAAGCATCCTAAGGAGACACATTGCTCAATAGGGAAAGAGGAGACAGAGCCTTGCTGGTCATGGCTCCTTTTCTAACTCTAGTGTTTAGACATCTCCCAAGCCAAATGGTTTCAAAGTATATCCCACCCACACGCTGATACAGAATGAAGCTAAAGCTAATTATCATGTACTTTGGCAGTATGCTCACTTCAGACCTTCCAGATAGTAGTAGTAGTAGTAGTAATAATAATAATTTTAAAAGCCTTCTAAATGTGCTGGTTTTGCTGAAAAGCTGAACATTATGAATGGCTGCTCTTACACTCTTGCTTCAGGTTTGCAGCCAGACACCCCCCTTCTGAGGGAGATAGCCTGTAGTTTTACATAGTGTTGGGAAAAAGGAGGGGCAATCTTTCTTGGTAGGCTTAATTAGAAAAAAAGCAGTAATAAGTCCACTCAGTTATGTAATCTGCTGCCTTAGCTGAACAGCTTAAAATGAGGGGAAGCTGTGTAAAAGTAGAATTATCACTTGTGTTTTGTCTATCAGGCCAGGGGAGCAAAGACTGCCTTTGCTTGGAAGACAGTACCTCTAAGTTCCCAGTGAGGCAAAGTAGGCATGAACAGGGAAATAAGGGGAAGGAGTAACTGAGGCAGTGAGACATGGTGGGCAGTGGAGCTGCCATGGGCAGGCAATGTAGAAGACATAAAAAGTAAAGACTTTCAGTCCACTTTGGGAGAGAAATAGCTGAGATGTGCAACAGACGTTTAGCAAAAGGCTGGAAATGCAAAACTGTCCAGGGCTCTGGAGAGAGGCTAAAGAGAGATGGATTTGGCAGCATACAGCTGCTAGTTGAAGCTACAGGGGGAGAGGGCTCCAGTGAGAAAATGTAACAAGATAGGGAGAAACCCTGATACTGGCTGTGAAGAGAAATAGAAAGGAGCAAAACTGAGATGCATCCAGTCAGAGCAGTCTGTGAAGCAGGCAGGATAAAAATGGAGCAGTCGCTGACAGCCAGGGAAGGAAACGTTCATGGAAGTGGCAGAACAATCAGGCAGAACAGCAACAGAAATGTCTCTTTCAACTTAGCAGAGAGAGAGTCGCAGGTGAAATGTACTGGAGGAAAACCAGAAGGGAGCTGTCAGAGAATACGAGGGCCCAGGAGCAGACAGCTTGCCTGAGACATACAGACAGCTTGAGGAGGTGATCAGTTCTGTTGTCATGGAGGCATCAGCTAATTTATTAAAAGTCAGAAAGGTAGAGCAGGAGGAAGGAAAATCTTACCAAGATCAGAGAAGTACAGCACTTGTAAGCACAGCAGACAAGGCAGTTGAAATAAGGGAGAGAAGAACAGCACATGAAAACAACAGAAATGAAGGGACAGATTAGAAGAGAACAAAATGGGTTACTTTCTCCTGAGATGTTGCACAGATCAAGCCCTTAGCACAACTGACATCTAAGGCAGAAAAAGACATCTCCTGAAAGCTGTGAGTAACATCTAGTAAATCACAAAGTGTTAGAAAAGAACTGCTTTACTGGATTTCAAGGATAACTAGCAATACTCTAAAATATGGATGCTGGGATGGCCAGAATGTCAGAGGGATCTAGTCTCTCCTTCCTCCAACAAGATACTCAAGCCTGCATCTGCTCTTCACCCGAACAAGCCATCTGTCCCTGGCGGAAACAGGACTGGGCTGCTGCGACCCCCGAGATGGTCTCCCTGCGACCACCCGGAACACACCGAGCCTGCACTGATCGAGACCACAATCGGGCAGAGACTTTGGGATCCGTTTTTAGCACAACTTCTATAAAACTTGCTTGGCATGAGTGGCTAAATTTGCTGAAGCCTTAGGCCGCACTCCCTAGTTTGGTGAGAAAGGGCCCCAGAGCTGGTGCAGGCGGGAACGATAAGGGAGTTACCAGCAATTTGCATTCCTGTGCACTGCTGAAACAGTGCTAATGGCTGGAGTTACCACCTCTTTGTCAAGACCTTGAGAGATGATGGTGGGACCCGAGGAAGGAAGACACACCTATAGGATGGAAGACACACCTGTCGGCAGAAACTGCAACAGAAAAGATAAGGGAGAAAAGAAACAGCCTGCCTAGGAACAACGATGAGATCCAATAAGGAGCAGGAGACCCCAGACTCAAAAATTACTATTGGTCTGAACTACCACGTGGGGGGGGTGGGAAACTTAATTTGAAAAAGCTATAATTGCCCAGGGATCTCTTTGTTCAGGGTCCCTCTTTGGAGGTACCCAACTCGAGCTGTAACCACTGCACGCGTGTCATTCCGAGCTAACCTAGGGTCGGACCCAACTCGAGTTGTAATTACTGCACGCGCACCACCAAAACTTACACCCAGGGTGAAGAGGACCCACCTACCACCAGACGGGAGCTCCCCCACTGCCGAGACTCCCAAAGGAAGAGGACCAACAGGACGCCGCTGGATCCACGGGTGGTGATATCTTTCTCTGTCTCTCTCTCTCTCTCTCTCTCTCTCTCTCTGTCTCTCTCTCTCTCTCTCTTTCTCCCTCTCTTTTGTTGAATGTTGGTAAGATCTGTTTTTGTCTAGCTAGTTGCAGTATTCGCCATTGAATTATCCTATTTGACCACATGCCTTATCTTTGTGTTAATAAATCTTAAAACCGGTTGGCTGGTGTTGTTTCACCTTAATTCAGTCCAAGGGCATCACGAACTTGGTCGTTTGGCCCCAAGGGGAGGGAGGTCGTCCTGAACGACTCCTTTCGGGCCGCGACACAGAGAGTTAAAAATTCATAGATATTCCAAAAGGAGAGTGAGGGGGGGCAGTAGCAGAGATGTCAGACTTCTGGTTTCACTGTTCTCCCTTTCTGTATAGCTTTTCCTTCTCACAGGGGAGCATGTTTCTCTCTAGAGTGACTAGCCCTTCTGCAGTTACTGAGGGGTCACTTTACTTCCCTTTTGGTGTGTAAAGGTGCTGCTCCACAACCCACGCTCGCCTGGGCCTATGCATCTTGTTCCTTTTCCCTGCCTCTTTGGGGATGCCTGGTCCTTGACTACAGTACAGGTTGTGACGGCAGGAATGTGGTAGGAGTGCAGGATGGCAATACCTCCTATGGCTTTGCAAAAGCTCAGAACGATTTGTCACTTGTGCAAATAAACATCTGACAGAAACATATGGCAAGGAATGAGCAATAGCCCCCTACGTTCATTCACACAGGGGTTGGCAGGGCTGCTTGATTTGAGGTATTGAAGAAAGAGGGAGGGGAAAACACATTTCTTTAAAACTAGGGAATTAAAATGTTCTCAGAGGTGAGCTGTGCAAAATAGCCGCCAATTCCAACTGCTTGCTTATGGTCTCTGCCTCTCTCTCAAATTCTCTTTTCCTCTCCTAGTCCCACAGCCTAACCATTGCAGGAGCCAACCGGACATGCACTCAAATTCTCCACTGCACTGTATTTTGCATTTCAGCTGGTGATCCTTGTCCCCCTGTCCTGCTGGGTTGCCTCTTCACTTCAGACTCTGCCTGCCATCAGATATAGAGTACAGTCCTTCTTCCGTGAGTTTTGCACAAATATCTGGAACTTTCTGAGCTTTGCTGGGTCAATTGTGGTCTTTTTTGTACAAGTAATACTAGTGTTCAGTGGGACTAGGATAGTGACCTGTGCAGAGATTTGAGCAATAGCTGTATGACAGTTTTATTCTGTAAAGTCTTTTCACAGGATTGTCACAGAGACTCCTCAGGGAATCTGAGGAGGGGAGGTTACTGCTGGAATAAGTGGCCTTGAGTAGCCCCAGCTGGTAGGGAAAGACAAGAAGACCCAGGTAATTTCCAGCACCGAAACTCCGCTCCACTTTCTTGAATCCATGGCCCTTTTTTTCCTCTGCTGTTTAATCTCAGGTGGTAATGGCCAATTTTTAGGCTAGTTTTCCTAAAAATGCAGAAAGTGCTCAGGGCCATCTGAACTGAGCTCTAAAGGACACAGAAAAGATGCCAGCAGGGAGTCATGGGAAAACTCTTAGAGCTGGAGGCTAAATGAGCCTCATTTGTGGCAGCTGCTCTGAGTGGTCCTTCAGAGCAGCGGAGGGAATGGCTATTTACACCACTGAGTTTTTGGATCTTTACATGTACACTGGTGAAGGGAGGGAGGGAGACTCCGAAACTAGGTGCTTTGATCTGTTCACCAGAGTAGCATCTCTCTCTGCCAATGCCCTCTCTGTACATTGCTAATGGTTAATTAAGATCTGATGTGAAAGTATAGGGGACAACCATAAAATTTCTTTACAACAGGATGGTTAGCATGCAGCATCTTCTTCCTCCCACTAGGAGTTACATAGTCAAAGTTGTTATATTAAAAAAAAAAACAACAGTATTTCAGGGGTTTCACACAACCTCAACTTCTGGGATAACCATTTTTAAAGCAACTGCCTTAGATTACTCTCTTTCCCTGTCCAGTTGAGTCCAACAGTACTCCAGCACTGTGCACACCTGGCATCAGCTTGAGTCAGTATCTTGGTCTGAGGACCAACTATCTCAACATATAGAGAACTAGATTTTGAAGTCTTAAATAAATGCATTCAGGGATTTAAGGCCTGAATCAGAAAGAGTATCAATAAAAAGAGTCGGTCTAAACAGCTATACTGTGCTCTTACCTTATTTTTAACTGCATTATTGTTTATTCTGCTTTCTTGTTATATTGATTATTTTTTTCTCTATGTTCTGTATCTGTTTTCTATAGTCTGTTCTTGGTTTATGTCCTGTATTGACTCTTCATAATGAAGATATTGGCCTGCCTATTGCATTTCATGTTTTCAAGTTTGGGATGTCAAGTTTCTCTTTGCTTCCTAAGCAGAAAGCAAGACCACTCTCTCCTTATCTTTTATCTGCCAAGGTGGATACAAGTCTCCCTCTCAGTTGTTTTTTTCATGCCTTTCTCATTTCTAAACAGACTTGCATAATGCAACTGTTTGATTTCTGGAAAGTGAGCACAAAAGGGTGCAGCTCCTGTACTACCAAGTGCTCCTCCAGGGCAATACAAAAAATCTGTACTTTGTAGCAAGTTTCTTGCTGAATTCCGAAAAGAGTATTAACTGATGAGTTTAACCCTTGATAAAAGAAGAGGAAGTGTCTTTCTGTAACTCTCCTTGCAATCTTGCTGGAGGTATAAAAAGAGAGATAAGCAGAAATTTAATTAATTTTCTCCAACAAAACTAGACGGAGGTAAATAGTCATGTTGTCAGAGTGCCAACTTTGACTGTGAAGCAAAGTTTAATACATGAGGTACGTCCACTTGATGATGGCCTCCTCTTCTCCCTCTCCCCGCCTACTCCCTTTCGGTTCACCACTATTCTCCAGGCTGGTGGTGCATGTAACCCCTGCAGTTACAACCGTGCAGTTTCCCTTCCCATGGGTGCTGACGACGGATGACTGAAATCCCCTCCCTGCCTGCGGCATGCCTCTCTCAGAAAGAGATGAGGAGGAATTGCATGAGCCATGCTCTGACAAAGTCTTTTCTCTGAAGATGCTAAAGGACATAGCAGGAAGAGGGAAATCAGTTTCCCCTTTCCAGGCTACTCTAATGAACGGTCAGCAATTTATGCGGCGTCTACACTGTGGTCACTTCCATGAGACGCTAAAGCTGACCCAGGAGTAGTGGTGGTGAGTGGTGCGGTTAGCCACAGCAGTGACCTCAGTGGCGGCTCCTTCCCGCTGCCTCCCTGCGCTGGGCTCCCTGCAGGGGCCAGGGCGCTCCTAGCAGGCAGACAGCTCCCATATCACTGCATTGCTGGGTCTGCAGGGCCAAAGCACCTCTAGGCTGTTAGTATGTAATCCACCAACAGATATATAATGATCGGACCTCAGGTTTCATGGACCCAAAGGCAATGACACTGAGGAAATAATGTGCTGCAAGCAGTACTTATGCTTAGCTCTGCCTATCAGCTTCAATTTTAGATCTTTAATTTCCTGTGGCTGCAAGTGATGATGACAAGCTGTACTATGAGTTAAAGACTCTGCCTTATACTACATGCTTTTTGGAACTGAGACTGTCACTTTATTGTATCCATGTTTAGCAGCTTGCTCTGCTGCTCCTTGACTAGAGTCTTTAGAAACTTTCTAATACTAAAAACAAGAATTTTTATTAAATATTTTCATATTCAAGGGGCTGTGATGATCTGAAAAAAAATCACTTGGCTTTTTCTGACCCAATGAATGTTGGGAGCTGCTGTGTTTTCTCTCTAAAATTCATTACTAAAGGAAAGAAATAGGAACTGGTTTAAGCCTGCCACATTTGACTGGACTTGGTACATACACATAGACATTTAGATGAGGTGTGTTTGCCTTTGTTCTAATTGCTAATCAATCCACTGAGTTATATAAAATGGAGAGAGTCAAATACCCATCTTATATCTGCTGTTAGATGAAAGCCAGTGGCAAAGACAATGGATGATGCTTTTGGAGATTTGTAAAACTCTCCCCCATCACCAGAAAGGATAAAATGGATTTTTTAGGATCCCTTATTTCTATGGGAATTTCTATATGAGTAGAGATGACTCCATCTTCACTTCAAAAAAGGGATGTTTTGAGACTGTATAAGCCATATTGGAGATGATTCTTGAGCTTTGGCTTCACTCTTAACTATGGTTGCATCCAAATCTACACCTCCTATTTGAACTTAAATTCCATTAACTGTGTCATGGTAGAAACTATCGCTTTGTCTTGTATATGATTTTAGAGACAGAAGGACATTTCAGTGTAATGAAAATGCATAATTTTCTGTGACGACAAAGCCAGTAACAACACCCTTACCCAGTGCTCCTATATACTTGGGAGTGTTTGCTGACAGTTGTAGCCTTTACTTGACTTTACCTGTTCTGGGCAGGAGAAGATGGAAGTCAGAAAATGAGGGAGAAATTGAGCTCTTTCTGGTTCTTCAAAAGGCACAGCATAGCTTTCTATTTTGCTAACATACATTTCACAAATTATCTGGCTTGTTGTTCATCTCTCTCTTGAGGCAGTGAGATGAGACTCATATGATGCAAACTGGGAAGGTATCACAAAGATTTTCAGCATGATTTTTTTTAAACAGTTATGAAAAAAAATTTCCTGCAATCACCATTGGTGGGAGGCACCTGCATACTCAATAAGCCATTGGAGCACATACATGTGGAGTGTTTGTAAAAGGTTGATGGGGTCTGGGAGCTGCTCCTGCCAGACAGATGGGGTGTTGATGGAGGCGCCAGCTATAACTGGAAGCCAGGGTGTGTTTGACAGGCTCCCTGTGCCAGGACTGAGCAATAGCTCCTGCTGCGGGGAGGGTCACACTCCTCAAGAGCAATCGAGCTGGAGTGAGGTGCACAATGGACCCCTTAAGTTCAATGATAACAGCTGCATGTTGTTGTCCATGTGTTGGGTGTAGTTCACTTGTTAAAGAAAGAAAAAAAAATCCCCTTGAGAAATATCGGAGAAAATTCTCAAGTGAGTCTTACATGCCAAGTTCTTGAGCCTGTGAAACCAAATGCTTTGCGACAGGTTTTAATCAATGCAGAGTTTACTCAGAAAGAGGCATAAATCCAGTACCCTAAAATTAGCCTAATTCTTGACTAGACTCAAGGTTAAGTCTCAGTTAGCTCACACTTCTGGAAATTGCTCAGAGTTTGCATATATCCCCCATCCACCCAGTACTAATCATACTCCTCCTATCTTAGGGCGGTGGAGCAGCTCTGCACCTCGCAGTTAAGTATTAAAATAAATTGTTTTTTCTCTTCCTGTTCTCCCAGTCCATACACCGTGGACTGACTCCCACAGCTATACCTAGCAAGTTTATCACATTCCTTTCTATGGCATTTTCCTGAACACTGTAATACTTGGCAGGCCCACATTCCCTGTAAAACAAAATTATGTTTCTTACTCGTTGCTGGAAAAGCTTTTAAACATGACCACTCAAGACTAACAAAGCAGAACATAAGCAAAACAGTATTCTATCTCTGCTGTTAAAAATCAACTATCTTCAAGTCATGCTGAATTTCTGTGCTTAAAAATTCTCTAGGGGCAAATGCCTGCTACACTGGCCCCCAAGTTATTTCCGTATCAGCTGGCAAGTTCAAGACAGGTATGAGGAGGTAATTATTCACACACTGGGTGATGGAGCTGTGGAGCTCCCTACGGCAGGGTGTTATAGGTACTGACAATTTAGACAGGATTCCTGCAGACAGGAACCTCAGTAGGAAGAACACCATTTCAGAGCAGAATCCCTATCTTAGCATCTTATCACTAACATAAGATGTTCTTAATCAACTTACGGTAATTAGAATATTATTAGTGCTAAATTATTCTATTCTAGCCTTCTGACTTTTGTCCATGGAGAGCTCTGCTCATTTCTTACTTATGAATTTCTTCACCTTTCATTTTTTCTAGTGATCTTATTTCCTATTAGCCTGACCAAAGCTCAACTGTTCATGTACAGCCTTATTTTTTTGTCATACTTTACCAAGCTGCTACTTGAATTTCAATTTTTAAATGATTTTGAATCATCTGCATAACATATTAAGGTCTCTGAAAGGAATGAAGATTAAATTATAGTCGCCAGAGCCTGCCTTTTGTTGTATTAAGGTCTTGGGAATCACTTGCTTCTTGGGGTGGCTCTGGAAGAAATGTCAGGGAAGCTGCTCTGGACAGCCTGGAACAAAATGGTCTGCTAAAGAAAAGCTTTTGGATGCCTGAACATGGACTTGTGAACTGGGATCCTCCTAGCCAAACCAGGACATCTGAACAGCCTCGCTATCAACTTTTTTCCTGTTGCTGTCCCCTTTTTTATCCTCTCATCTCTGTTGCAGACTCCCAGTCACAACTGCCTACTAGTGCTGGTAGCATTTCTGGCCTGCAGCTCCCTCCAGACGATGGCCCTCTCCCTTGGGCATGCTGACCCGTGCCCTCCCTCTTCAGCAGCCTATTTTCTAAGCACTGGCTAAAGCATTTCCCCTCCTGCTTCGCGCTCTTTGTGAACTGCTTTATTTTCACTTTTCGCTCGTCTGTTTCATTCCTTCCTCCTTCTCTCGCATTTTTAAGCACTCTACCCGGTAATCGGTGTAAAAGGAAGGCGGGTATCTCTGCTGAAAAGGGGCTGCCGCCTGCGCCCCATGGCCAAGCGGGGCTGCAACCTGCCACCAGCTGAGGCCATTTTCTCCCCCCGGTTTTCTCTCCCCACACAACCTTTCCCAAAGAGGCCGCGGGAGGGGAAAGGACGCTGTGCAGCCGCCATTCCATGCCATGCCCCCCTTCCCCATGTCCCCGGAGCACCCGGGCCCCCTGTAGCTGTTACTGGCGGGGGGGGGACGACCTTAAGCCCAGCGCGCCCCCCGCACACCCGCTCCCCTGCAGAGGCGGGGCCGCGGCGGCCGCTGGGTGCGGGAGGGGGGAGCGGGGAGGGGGGCTGCTCGCGCGGCTAGCGCTGCCATCTCGCGGCCGTTCGGCGAGAGCGGCCGTTACCCCGCAACTGCCACCTCCCTCCGGCTGTCACCCGCCCGCCGACGGTCACGGCGCTCCTCCGGTGCCACGGCAGGGATGCGGTGCTCTCCGGCCGTTCAGCTGGTTGCCTCGAAAGAGAAAGAAGTGCTTGAGGGACACTCCGGGGGGGGGGGGGGGGCTTTTGCCAAGATGTTTCCAGAGCAAGGAAAGTGTTAATGAAACAGTGAACAACCCTATTTTTTCCTCTTAAAAAATGAAAAAAGGGGGCATTCATTCATCTAGGGTGCCATATCAGTATGGCACACACCTGTTTGTGTGGGAAGCAGAGGTGGCAGAGGATATTACCTCCCATCTCTTCTCGCTAGAGATTTCTCTGCATGCCTTTTTGTCTGCTTGTCTCCCTTTGTCTGGGCTCAGTGTCTCTCATTTCCTCTCTTTTTGTTGCTTTCTCTGTTTTTGTATGTGTGCAGCTGTGATTTACTGTTTATCCTGAAGTCAACCCTTATGCGTATCAGTATTTGTGATAGTATTACATGCAAGTAATCATCTGGGCTCTGACAGCCTGTAAAAACATCCATCAAGCCTGGGGCATCCTTACCCAGGGTGCGAAGAGGTATGTCCTTGTGACTGTTCTGGCTTCAAAGAGCTTATACGCCACTTTTTCCTTCTGTGGGGTTTGTCTTTCCCTTTGTGAGAGGGCAGTCACTCCGTGCTCTTAGGGAAACCACATACACATGTTCCAGCATACCCCACAGCTTTACCTGTGCTCCAAGGCAATCACTGGGTTAACATTTCTGCAATGAAGGCAGCACAGCAGGGGTGATCTTGCAGTGCAGATGCTCCTTTTTGTTTGCAATCTCAGCTCTACATAAGAGATGGAACATGGCATAGAGAGGATTATACCAGAGTTGTAGCTCACAGCCAAATGTTTGTATGAAATTATGTTTAACAGTGAATTAATATGCAGGAGACACAGAGATTGGACTAGGTCTCAGGAACAGAGGCACAATTTGGTTTAATACACATTCTTGTTGGCTTCACCTGTCAGTCACAGAAAGGTAACAGACCTGCTGAATGGCTGCATCGCCCTATCTTTCAGTAGATGCTATTGGACATGTGGACAGGCAAGATGGACTCCCCCCTTTCAATGCCAACAGTGGTATTGACATTCCTGTCATCTATCATGGGACAGACTGGCTTGAGAGTCTGGTGAGTGGTCTGGTGACTTGCCAGCACAATGGAAGTTTTCAGTAGGAGTAAAGCTGGATAAACCTAGTGGAGCCAAGAGTAGTATATTGGTAACCACAAGGAGCAGTAAGGAAAGATGCAAGATGCTGGTGGTGAGGGATTCAGGCTGGCAGAAGAGGGAGGAAAGCACTGAGTACAGCTACAGTCAAAGGCCCGGTTGCTCCAGGAAGAAGCAGCTTTTGTAAACTTTATGGAAGCCTTGAACATAGACCATTTACATCCCTGAAGGTACTGCCTGTCTGCAGTGTACAAGAGCCGCAGCACAGCCTGCATGTCCACTGTGTTTTTTGTTCTAGCCTACTCTCTTGCTTTTCTCAGTGCACACTCAGCCCTCAAATACCTTCATACCTGCAGATAAGCTTTTGAGTGAAGGAAGGAGAGGGGGACTGGAATGGGGTTTAGAGTCTTTTGCTTCTTCCAGTGCTTTGGCTCCAACCCATGCTGCTAATGATCTAAAATATTTGCCGTCTGCTAGCTATGTGCTGCCCCCTGGGAATGACTGTGGTGGCCTCAGCTCCTTCCCAGTAAAGCTGACTGGGCCAAGGACATGGAATTTTCCAAGTCAGGCTTGATGTACTGCTATGAAGCAATGTGGAGAAGCTTGGACAGTCACTTTTAGATAAATAGGACCTGTTGCTTTCTCAGGCCTCTTCTCTTGGCACCATTCTGTGTGAGAACAGACACACAGAGTGCTTCATGTTAGGAATCAGTGACATTTAGTTACAGCATTTTTCCCTCCATCACACTTGATAATTTAGTTCAAAAATGTTTAGTTCCCCTTGCCTTACCTCAGGGGGGGATTTGAAAGCTTAATGTAGTTTGGTTCCAGGATGCTGAACAGAAGCTACCCTCTGCTTCAGAGCTAGCCTGATTTTGGTGTACTTTGACTTCAGCGTGCATAGAGTAGAGCTCAGCCTGGAAGGCAATCTGTGATTTCTTGTGGTACATGTAGATTTTAGCCACTTTTTATCATAGTTTTGCTTGGAGCTCCCTCACATTTAAACTTTACCATCTCCCCTCCCTGCCGTCCACCCCGGTCAGGGCCCAGAGCACATGCCCCCTCTAGGAGTTTAGTTGGCCGAGTTTAGATGTCTGAGTCCAATGTCAGCTCCTTTGCTGATACAAGCTGTCGTGAAGAAAGCTACAGGCAAAAACTTCCTTCTCCTTTCCCTTGGGAACTGCATTTAAGTTGAGGCTTTACTACTGGCGACCACCTATGCTACATCAGAGCTGTGCAGTAGCTATGTCTGCGCCCAGTTTTGTACCTCTGTGATTCTGACCCTGACCCGCTGGCTGTGACGTGCCACTAGAGGGGCATCTGGGATTTTTTCTGATTCCAAGATTAGCTGCACTGAACTCGAGAGATCATCATTTGTCAAGTATGAGAATTTATTAGAGATTAAGAGGTTATAACAAAGCTAAAAGTATACTAAAGCTGGAAATATAACAGAATTGAAAAAATATATATACGTAGCAGAGTTCTACAGTTAAATCACGGGTGCACAATACAGCGACCGTTCTCACCTTTTATGGGCCACACCTCCAGTATAGTTTTCCCTGGTACCCAAGCAACAGGTGCGCAGTACAGAGACTGCTCTTGCCCTTTATGGGCCACCCCTCCAGTATACTTTTCCGCAGTTTTTCCTCACCATGCTGTATGGCTCTAGACAATAAAAGTGCGCATATCAATAGATGTCCAGCCCGCCACACTGCACAGCTGGTAACAATACGCCCATTAACAGGTCATTCTGTGGGGAATTCCTCGGCACCTGGATCTTTATGGTCTGAGTCTGCGGTGTCACTTCTCCTTTGTCTGGACTTGTCAATCATGGGGTCGTTAGCGGTTGTGCCCCTAGGCTACAGCAACCCCACAGTGTGGTGGCGCCGGCCGTGATGCACCTGGGGTTTGTTAACTCTCGGGGAGCACCCCAGAGCAAACCCCTCTTCCACGGGCTGCACCGTCTGGAGTCCCACACTTGCCTGTGTGGCGCCTGTCACTGGCTTAGCTTCCTGGCTTGACCTTGGACCTACTCCATCACTATGGTCTTACTGAGTGATCACTGGGACTGTGCCTGACCCTGACTGCCATCTCTGGCACTGATTCTGACCCAGAATTGCCACTCTGCATCCTGGTTCCTTGTGGGTGTAGCCACTGCTCGTGCCTGCCCTGTTATTATTCTCTGCTCCTGGCTCACCTTCCCTTGTGGAGAAGCTGGCCCTTGCTACTCCCTGACACCTCCCTTCCATGCTGATTATTCTCTTGATTTGGAGAATTTCCACAGAAATCATGAGAAGGAACAGTTCTTATTTGGAACAAACATTTTTGTGCATCAAGCAAATTTCAGACCATCCTTCACTGCTGCTGTCCATCACTTATCTTCTCTTTCCTTCAGGATTTTGTTAATTCCCATGTGTCAAAAGCATGCATGAGAGAGAAATGGAAGAAACCGAAAAGTAGCACTGCCTGTAAATTTTCCAGGGATGCTTACTCCTGGAATTATTGTTTCTGCAACACCAACATGAATTTCTTGTCTTTTAATGATTGCTTTATTTCAAATGTTGCTCATTCCTTCCGTTTCCATGTATGTCTGTTTCAGTGCTTTGCCCTTTCTACCTTGCAAGGTATCTGAAGCAGGTAATTTTCTCATAGCTGTGCATTCTGGTGTATGCAGCACCGGCCAGCTACGTGAATAATGCAATTTCTTTTCTTTGCCTCTTTCTGCTAATCTAACAGTTGCAGCTCAAGAATAGGGAATGAAAGTGAGATAGACAGCAAAAGAAACAGGAAAAAAAAAAAAGAAGCCATCAAGGGGTTCTCCTGAGAGAAAGACAAAAAAGTTAAAGAATGTAGACCTGCAATAGCATCTTGGTGGAGTACAGTACATTCCAGTGCACTCCAGATGTTTGCACTGGTATCTCACAACAGGAGAAATGTCATGAGTTTCACCTTTGTGAGTACGCTGGTGTTCAACTGCATCAAGTGGGCTGCCTTGTGGTAGTCAGTAAACAAGAAAGAAAAATGTACAGTCAGGTAGCTCTGTTCCTCTCTGAGCTAAAATCCTTTCTGTTCTGAGTAAATATGCCTGAGGGACAGGAATGACTTTGTCATTCATAAAAATATCAGACTGCCGTAAAAAACATCTATTTCCCTGCCCAAGTAAATAGAAAATGGATCTAAGATGTGCTTGGGGGCACAAACCAGGCCAAAATCTTCTGTTTTGCTTCTGGAGCATCATTTATGTCTGAGAAAGCAAGTGGCAGCAGCTTGGTGGTGTTTTGTAGTGCCTTGTACCTGTGTACTAAGTACGTTTAATATATTCATACTTGACACAGTCTGTTGTAAAGAATCACATATAGTGGCCTGAAAAACAACAGGGCTACACTCCATTTTAACAGGGAGATTTGCACCAACACTTACTGGTCTCAGCACTTAAACTAGTCAGTGTTTGGATATAAAGTAAAAAGTAAAGAGATGACTGGACTTCCCTCTCACTCATGCAGAAAATAATCACTCCAAAACAGCACTTGGGTAACACTGAGGGAGATGAATATATGAGAAACAGGAGAGCTAGTACCCTGGTGAAAATGTGAATGGGATCTTTTTGCCTTTTTGATTATGCCCTACATTGCCAAGAAGGCATTAGCATTCATTTTTTGCATTGTGTCTTCATAGATACAATATTATGTACAGGAGAGAAAATAAAACAAGCTGCAAAGTCAAGTATTCAGCTGCAATAATTTGCCATAATGAAGGTTGCCAATGAAGAAATCAATCTTGTTTATCTTTTTAAAAATTAGAAGAACCTGTGCAAAAGCTGAACATTTTTGCAAAACCCTCTGACATTACTTCATTGTGCTTCAGCACTAAAGAGCTACAACTGGTGCTCAGGACCAGTTCCTCTCATTTGCACAATTGCTTTTTTCTCATGCTCTTCTAGACTTCAGCTGAAGTGGACTTTTGTGATCAACATACAGACCACACAGATTCACAGCACATCTATGATGCAGACAATACTTCAGAAAATAATAATATCTGTTCAACAAGTTGCTAGACTTGAATTTATTCCTGCAAAATAAACATAGTTGTGATGTTGGTAAAGGTGACCTGAGGTGTTTTGCATGGACAAGCTTTTTTTTTTTTTTAATTCTTATTGTAATTTGATTAGATCAATGCACTAATTCCAAGTCTTCAGTATCTTGGCTCAGTGGATAATTTCAGACTGTTCCATCATGCTGTATGTACACAGGAGAACAACATAGCTTTCCCTGTTCTGAGTATTTTTTCCTGAATTTAAATGCCTTCAAGATGACCTCTCATATGGTTTGTGTCTATTGAATAAATGCAGCTATTTTGTCTCAAAATTTGTTTCTAACTCATATCTTCACAGTTTCCAAAAAATGAACAGTGTTGCATACGTAAAGATCAGAAAAAATATTTTAAAATGTGATCTTGTTAGAGGGGCTGTGAAGAAAAGGAAAGAAAAGGAAAAAAAACTCTCCTTCAATTCCCCCCCACACACTCACTTTAACATGAAAAGTTAAAAGCTTTTCACTGCAATTTTGGATGATTGTTTTTCAGAACATGAGTACCAGCACAGAAGCACAGGCCAATGTGAGGTGCTGCATGCTAGATTTTTCAGGATAAAGTGTGAAAACCTTCATAAGGGACAAGTGGGCAATAAGGTGAACAATAGCAGATTTATATGGAAGTGTAAGAGGCGTTTGTGTAATGTAAATTGTTCTCCCATAACAAATTGTTAAAGATTTTGTCCATGATTCCTAGGACTTTGATCTGTCATCAGCATTTCTTGCTGACTTGGCTGTCTACAGTTTTCAGAGTACTGATTTTCAGATGTGTTGACAACGGAGATGCCAATGAAAATAACTAGAGTATTTTGTGTTTCTGATACTGGCTTCTGAGTTAATGTTATTCCCTGATTGCAGTTTTAAGAGAGATTTGAGATTTAGCTCCATATTACTGATGGGAATATCTGAGGAGATTGGAATGGCAGAATAGTGGAATTGCTTCAGATTCATGGCTAGATGAGTTGTCAGAATAGAGAAGGCCTTACGAAAGCATGCTCAAGACTGTACCTTCAATGTGCTAAAGCAGTTGCAAAGTGAGCCGAACTTCACAGGATGTCAGAAACAAGACCAAACCCCTGTCTTAGTTTGTATGACTGAAGCTGTCATATGACACGTGCAAACTACATCTGGCGACTCTGTACATTTATTGTTTGCTTTTCTTTGCAGTAGGTTTTGCTTGGTATCAGGAATGCACCCTTTTGATGATATGAGAATTCCACAGACAGTAAGATACTAAAATAACATAAGAAGCAACATGTCCAGAACCGTAATTTTACAGGAAATTTGTACTCAAGCCACCAAAAATTTACACTCCTTGAAAGGGAAAGCAAAACAGTCAGGATTTTAATTTTACAGTGAAACTAAACACCCGTCAGAACATTTTGTGTTCTTACTTCAATAGTATTACTATTTTTAATATTACCTAACAAAAACTAAGGGTATTATTTCACAGTCAGTCTAGTTGTATGCACACTCCTTTAGAAACTGGCTGAACAGTTGCTGATGGTGAAGCAAGAACAGTAAGTAGTAATGCACTGCAGGGACAAAAGGGAGGGCAGTATTTCATCCGTAGCCTGGTAACTCTGTTTAAGCTCGTTGTAAAACTACAGAGTGAGAATTCATGTCACTGAGTACTGTGCAAAAAATCTTGCACCATTTTTGAGCTTAGTTGTGGATTTTTGCTGGCTTTTGAATTCTGTTGATTCTGTTCCAATACTGTATTGTGATTAGGTCTGATTTGTTTTCTTAGACTGCTTGGGACAGTCATGAACGCTCATTTGCTACCTGTATTAAGAGACCATAAAGGGCAGAACCATAAGAATTTGGTCCCACTGCAAGTGTTAAGTAAAACACTTCATCCATTCTGGGGTCTGCAGACTGCAAACTGGAATCATAATCCTCTGTCTCTGCTTTCCTCTCACTTGATCTTGTTTGGAAATGTGAACGGATACCTTATTTTGGAAACTTGGTTCATAATTTGTGTTTATATAAACAGTTGGACAGTGTCCTTAATCCTGACTAGTATTTTTGCAAGTGATCACAACATTAATGGTAAATTGTATGCACTCGGTCTGTTACCACAGAAAAGCAAAATGCTGCCTCTTCTTGTGCTGCAGCATTGCATTTACTCTCTCAGAATTACTGCTCTGGTTAATCCGCTTCCTGTGATCTGCTAGCTGTTTATGAGATCCTCCATCCATTCTATTCTTTAAGACGTATCAAAATCTAAGGCTTCTTAGGAGGCTCTTAACTTGCAATGCTTTTCCCCTGTGCTTCATTTTCTGATTAGGAGAATCAAACATACATGTTCCAGGTAAACCTACCATCCTCTTTCCTCATTGCATCTCTTTTCAATCTTGTGCAGCTAATTTGCAGGGGTTTAATGCTAATGTGCTACAGTGTTTCAGTTCACTACAATTAAAATGGATGTCAGTGGGTCTGGATGTGCTCAGATTTTCCAAAAAATAAAGGCCTCTGAAACTTTTCTTCATCCTTGTCATTTTTCTCTTCTTGATTTTATAAAGCTGTTCTCAATTTGCTCTGCTTTGGGATCTGCAGTGGAGAGGGATCTGTAGTTCCAGACTGTACTTACCTGAAACCCACAAATTATTTTGCCCACTAAAAAAATCATCTCATGTTTTGATATTAGATGGTTCACCCCTCCCCTCCCTTTCCCTTCCCTCCCTCTGCCACTCCCACTCCCTCTCCCTCTCTCTCTCCCTCTCCCTCATTCTCTCCCTCTCCTTCTCCTTTTCTTCTCATCTTCCAATCATGCATTGTTACCTTTGTCCTTGAAAGATAAGCATTACAAGCTTTTCATGAGCCACAGAGAACAGATAATTTTAAAGAAATAGTTTAATGGTAGCAGAGAGACCATGTTCTAATTGTTTTTAAATACAAAAACATATTAATGACTTGCCCAACACAAGCAAGCTCTTATTATCTTGCCTTCATTCCTCTGCAAGAAAACTCCTTTTAGAATTTATTACTGACAAATGCATAGGAGATTAACCTGTTTCCTTAATGGTAATTTATAATGATGTTATAATCTGCCCTGTGTAATGCTCTCTTACCCAGAGGAAATGAAAACAACTCTAGTATGAAGAAACCTGATTGCTCTGGGTGACACATGGTCGCCCTCACTTACATTACACACCTGTTAATGGGAGTGTTCACAGTTTCACCCTGCAGGAGTCCCTCCCAAAGACTTCCTGTGAGTGTGGGCTGGACAAAATTAGTTTCTGGAAATACTCCATAGCCAAGGAAGGAGAGGTAGTGCTTTGATTTTCAGTGTGTTTAGGAAAGGCCCCTCAGAGTAATATTTCATGCTGCTGATATCAGTGGGATGAAGGTGTTGGAATATGTGTGTGCATCCAGCCCTTCGTTTTGACCAAAGTTGATTTTAGCAGTGATAGTCACAAGAAGACTCAGCATGTTTTGAAAATCCTCCAAGGAGTTCTCTTTTCAGCGCTGCAGCTTAGTGGCAAAGTTACTGCTACAGTCAGGAATAGGAAAAGAGCTGTGGGACTGATATCTGAATGAAAACAACATCTTAAAAACGACATGACGATCTCTTGATTTACCTGAACAGTGAGAGAAGTCTGCACTACTGTTTATGTTCATTAGACTTCCTGGAAATACTACTTGACCATCCCTTGGTCAGGCTGCAAATGATTATGCATGTTTGTTGAGTAGGAAAGGATTAGACCATGAACAAGTAGGATGAAAGAGGAAATAGGATTGAAAGCCTTTGATCAAGGCTGTCAATTTTAATTTAACACAGTTACATTTTTATAATGCCTGGGAAGAGTTTTTTGTTGTTGTTGTTGAAGTCACAGACAGATAGCTGCTCAACTCCAAAGGGAAAAAACAATGGGAATTAGCTGCCCTTTGGTAATCTCCTCCTGGAAATCATTTGCCTCTGAGAGTTATTTCTTGGCCCAAATGAAGTTAGGTGGTAATCTCAGGGGGCTTCTGAGGAAGCAGATGTCCACATCACAATACCATTATCCCAATTTGCTTAGGTGTTAACAGTCTCAGCAGACACAGTGTTTTTTATTATTATTTATTTCAGTTGTTGTTTGTCTGATGCAGGAAGAAGGCTATTGCCTCCTTCTGGGAGACCAGAATTACTTCTACTTCTGTAGATAGTGTTTGGGGATTTCCATTTTCCTAACCTTCAACCTCATATCTCTCATATTCTAGATAAAGAAAAATAAATATACGTTGTTGATTCTGATAATTACTAAACTTGCTGATGGCTTGAAAAGGATAAATTGATTGTGTCGGTTAAGAAGGTGTGTCCAGTACTGCCCAATTTTAAGCCCACAAGAAATCTTACCACCTTTTACAGGAGAAGGACGGATGCTCGAGTTCTTGCTTAACAAAATGTTTTGTGATTCAGCAGATAAAATCTGCTATTGAACAGGTAGGGCAGGCTAAATGAAATAAAGATAAAATTATGGGTTACAGAAGGATACTAGATCTTAGACATACACATTTTGTAAATTTAGGATAATTTTACAAGATAGCTGTAGATCTTATAAGAAGAGAAACAAAAGGTTTGTTGGTCTTTGCAAATGTTATTGGGGAATATTGGCACAAGACGTCATCTTTAGATTGGATTGGCTTCATGATGTTACACTGTGCAATAGTATTTCTGCATCTCCAGACAAAATGTTTTCTACTACAGTTCACAGAAATAGGAATAATGTTAATGATTGGGAAGACAGTGCAATGTAGCCAGTTAATGAAAGAGCTTGATCTGTGCAGAAAATTATTTTGAGCAGACAAACACATATATAGTAACCAAAATTAATTTAGAGACCTTTGTCATTAAAGCAGATTTTTATATGGTTTTGTGTGGGATTTAAGGGGGATTAAGTGTTTGACATCACTTTGCCTGCACAGGCTATGTTGAAGAGGTTACTGAGCGGGTGATGGAGAATTCAAGTATGCGCTCACACTGAAAGAATGGAAGCAATGGATCAGACTGTAGCCTGGCAAAACAACTTGCTGTACCTACTACATTTCTAAAAGCGAGGTGCTACTGGTTTGATAGCAGATGCTGTAGGGATGTAGAGCTTAAGGAACTTTCATGATTTGCCAAAATATGCGGGCAGCTCTGAGAGGACATCAGAACTGGGATGCCTCTGTCTTCTGTTTTCAGTTATGCCTTGCCTCATGTGCATCCTTTGTATGCTATGCCATTTCTGAACAGTAAAAACACTAAAACTAAGAAGTCATCAAGGTGGATTGGCTGATCAAGTGCATTTCTCTTTTGGAAGAGATGGTCCTGGTCATGAAACTTCTGTTCCTCACTTGCCTGTGGCTGACAGCTGTGCTACACAGTTCTCAAAGTCAGCATCACCATCTTCATCAGCAGCAACAATTCTCATTTTTAAGAAAGCATAACAGGTAGGTAATATATTCTCTCTGTCTGTGTTCATTTGATAATCTTAATGCTGTTTATCAGCAACCTGTCAATGCACCCTTTTTGTTGACTGTCCTGTTTTGCAACTTTCTGAGTTTATACTATACGTAGGACATTGATAGGGTGTTCCCAAAACACAAATGGTAAACTATTAGTTAACAGTTTTTCCATAACCAGCCATTTCATATCATTATTTCATGAATGCTTCATGTGTATGCAGGTATATACACACTCACACCCACACACATCTCTTTTAACTTATATGATACCAGATTACTACTGTGATAAGCATATCATTGTCTAAATACAGGTGTATCAAGCACTTTTGCCTTCTCACTCCCATTACAGGAAGCAGAAATGCCTTCCAAAGTTATATGCCAATGTTATAACATGGCTTCCATTCCCTAAACGACACAGTAACTATAGCATCAAGATACAGAAAATATTTTAATGGCACTAAATAAGGTGATTTGGACTGTATTTTTAGTGATGTCACAATGTGTTCCATTTCTGTAATATAGCTATGCTCTGAGACAGCAGAAAGGACAATGTTTCATCTCAGTCTTTCCAGTTGAGTAGCTAGTTTAAAAGGAAAAATGATCTACAGCTTTTTACATTTAAGTTTCTCTGCAAAGTGTTAGGGTTTTTTCCACAAATATTTTCACATTTTACTTGTGAGGTCTGTGAATGTGTTTCCAAATTGACCTAATAGTACACAAATAGATGTTTATATCTTCTGAAGACAGCCAGTAATAATCCAAGCAGTCAAAGTCTGTCTTTATTTGGAGGTAGGAGAAATTGCAATAAATAGCTCAATTTAAGGAAGGAGAAGGGAGGCAACTTACATTTTTCTGTGTACTTGACACTATATTAAAATGGGCAGGGGAGCTCACAATGTGTTCATGCTATATCATGTATTGAAACACAACTGGACTAGTCCCATGTATTTAATCTGTTTTTAAAGCTATATGCTTTGTAGTAGGTACAGCTGCTTACCTTCTGTAACACTCCCTACGTGATAACCTAGCTGTTACATATCTCTGACTTGTTAAATATTGTGTTAAAATCACATATAAGGAATGCAAGGCAACAGAGCATGTCTCAGTGAAACAATGGTGTCTGGAGGTATTTGAAGATGCTATATAGCTCAGTACCTCTGGATTTCAGCTCAAGGTCATAGGTTTAAGTCCGGTCGAAGCCAAAAGCCCATGAAAAGAATTGGCTATTCAGCAGCCTGTCTCAAACTCAATGACAGTTTTGGAGTGACTGCTTGTGCACAATTATTTGTAATAATAAACAGAACAAGCACTAATACCAAAATAGGGTCTAGTCTGGTGCTTTGCAGCACCAGACTATTAAGCATTGTTAAGAATTGAATGCAAACAGAATGAAATATCTTCTTATCCCTGGACATGGAAGAAATATCTGTTTTAACCTTAGCTGACACACTTTTGCCAGTGGTAAAAGGGAAACATGCTACGGTTGCTTGCATTTATACTCTTCTGCAACAACTGTAAGGAATTGCTCCATCACTGATACAAAAATTCCCAAAGGGAGAATAGAAGCCTGGTGGTAGGAGAGAGCATATGTTATAGCATCCTGCTGGATGTCCTTCACTGAGCTCTTGTAACAGTTAACATTAGCACAGTACCCCCTCCATCTTCATGCACCTTTATGAATACCAGTGACTGGATCCAAACGACACTCCTGTGAGACAGGCAAGAGAAGTGTTTCAACAGAAAGGAAGAACAGAAACAGGGGGGAATGCCAGGACCACATCTTCATCTCACGCTGATTGGTGTAGCAGTTTTCTGGTATACACAAGGCAATGGTTTGGCCTTCCATCTCTTCATTTTACAGGCCCTAGCGATTTAAAATTTGGAACTGGGAAGAAGACTGCAGAATCTGAGCCACAGAAGATCCCAGAGCTTAACAGCTGCAAATCAGCTTTTCTGTGGAAAGGATCCAAATACATTTAATTTCTCTTTGTTTGATTCTCTGCCTGGTTTTGCTTCTAAAGGCAGCATTATCCTCCAGTACATTTCAACAGGATCTGACTTCCAAGCAGCCTCTTTTTCTTTCTGGGGAAAAACCTTTCAGCCAGCACTAGGATTATTAGGGACACAGCTGACAGATGGCCTTGGTTAAATGGGTGGCCTTTTAGAAAGAATCCCATGTGAAAATGTTACTTAACCTACAAGTTCTACTGGTTTAATAGAGTAACCCAATTCTCCCGCCAAAGCTATTTGTCTGCATTCTCTTGTAAAGAAGATTTTAAAGCATTAACCAAAAGTACATGAGAAAGAGATTATTTTCATGGTCCATTTCCTACAGTAAAGAACAAAACATTTGACTGTCAAAATATTATGCTTTTTGACAATACAAGTTGCTGATGTCACGAAACACTTGGAAATGCATTTCTATGAAAGAGAACTGTACAGTTTTGAGGCCTGCATTTATTTGGGTTTCAAAATTTGATAAATGTGTTAAAAGTTTAAGAGACCACACTGCTGCGTAACTCCACAGACACTCCTGAGAATAAGATTTCTGTAACTTCTTCCTTTTGAGTACCTTTGATTTGGTGGTAGCTAGAGTATCTCAGGAGCACTGCACTGGAAGGAATAGGGTCTGTCATAGTATTCTTTTCATAAACTTAATTATTTTCATTTTGAATGTGATGAGAATTTTTGTCCCCATTACTCCCATACCGCAACAATAAAGGAAGTGTGGCATCTTGGATACTAAACTGGTGTAACTGAAAGCAAAACCCCTCCTAACTATCTTTCCTGAGACATGAGTTTCAGATTTTTCAAGTCTATCAATAAAGTTCTGATGAATATGGTGCTGGAAAGGTGGTTATATCTTGCCGCATTTCTATAGGTGCTCCAGCCTTCCTCCAGTCTCCTGCCAAGGATTTTCACCCTATCATTAGTTACGCAGGGCATTAAGACAGAAGAACAGCCATACAGGATCATACCAAAGGTTCATCTACTCTAATGACCTGTTTCCAACAATGGCTGTAAGCAGAAATTTGGAAGAATAAGAACAGAGCAAATATATATATGATATTTCCCCCTAATAATCCCCAGCCTCCAGTTACTGTCTTTCCCTCAGATACTTGCTGAGTAGGATGTAATTTCTGCAGATTTAGTGATCTTCAGTGGATTTCTTTTCCATGAATTTGTCCCATTTCTCCTTGAACCAACATAAACTGTTAATAACTTAGGAAGTTAAAGACAGCTAGATGGGATACTAACCACATCACTGCCTTGAATGCTGCTTTTTATTGAGCTACCCTGATGGTATTATGTGGTTAAATGCTTTAACCACACATGATCCAACTACTCTTGAGCAGACCTTCGACCTTTCACTCACTATCACGTATTCGAAGTTAAGTAGGAGCAGCTACATTTAACTTTAAAGGCCTGCTACATATTCGTCCATTGCTAAAGAATTCCAAATTAGTTGCTTTGGCTTTGTAGGCAGTGACTAAACACTTTCTGAGAGCTCTTTCAGATACCGAGACATTGAGCCCTGAGTCCATATAACAGTATTAGGTAGTGAGGTGTCCAAAGAGTATCTCATTTTTTTTCCATTCGAAGAGTTAGTGGTTCCATTAACTTCCTAAATAAGTGCAGCAGGGGTGTCATCCCTGTGTGATCTGAAACACTTCCTAGGCTTTTTATGACCATTGTTGGAATTTAATTCTAAGTTACCATTTCATTTGTGTAATGTAAAATGTTGCCTGGAATATGGCTGTTGGAAGCAGAGCTACTATAGTCGGAAGCAGTAGTTTCCTGAGCATGTGTTTCACTGAGGCTGACAAGCTCACATTTACCATTGCCCAGATCTATGCTAATACTGTCAGAATTGCCTTTATTGCTACCACCCCAGGAAGGTAAATGGAGACTTCCTTTTTTTAAGTGCACATGGGTTGTTTCTCTCAAACACAACAGCCTCTCATCTGCTATACAGTGAGTGTGCAGAATCAATGACAGCATTTAGGCTCCCAGGTTATGGTGCTCTGGCCAAAGCTATGTGATAAGAAGACCATGGTGCCAGGCCACCAAAATATAATCTATGTCTTTGGTAGACTTC
This sequence comes from Dromaius novaehollandiae, assembly GCF_036370855.1. Classification (NCBI taxonomy): domain Eukaryota; kingdom Metazoa; phylum Chordata; class Aves; order Casuariiformes; family Dromaiidae; genus Dromaius; species Dromaius novaehollandiae. Next base: position 102,329,839 of record NC_088098.1, on the reverse strand, counting down.
AATGAGAATGAAAAGTGTCATATCACTGGCAACTACAACATCACTAGGGTCTTGATTGGCCTGAGGAGGCTTTTTTGAGACCTAGGGTAGTTAAATCTGTCTCTTCTGCTTTTTAATGGAATTGGTCCCATGGGAAAGAGCACTCAAAAAACATCTGCTGATGATTTCACAATTCTGTGTTACTGATCAATAGTTAGACACAGGTCTAGGATTTCTTGGTGGTAAACGAATACATACATGCAATTCCCTTTGAGTCAACAGTTAAATAACTGTAATGCTGCAGTGAGGTCAATTTAATACTGTAATTCTTAGCCAAGGCACAACATCTGGAGTCCAGATGCTGATGTTATAGGAATATCTGACAGAGAATACTTCTTAGCTGTGGGTGGGGGATGCTGGTGAGGGGGACAAAACTGTGAAGCAGAAATATATTTTTTTAATTTATTTTAGAAATTTTTTAGGTTTTTTTTCTCAGTTGTGATACCTTTACATATGCAATGTTACCAGTGTCCACAAAATTAATTCCAAGTAAGTACCATGAGCACATATCTATGCACATGAGCCTATTTTACTTTAAAATAAACAAGTATATTCTGCCAAAGAAGTGTAATGAAGAAAAGATGCAACATGTTTGTAATGAAAGCACTACTTTGACTTTCGCAAGACCTTGCCTAGCTTAATCCGCCACTTTTGATAGCGGCTAGAAACAATGGATTCTGTTAGTGCAAATGTTAGTTACTCCACCATGTGTATAAAGAGGATCAGCTGTTCAAGTAAGTGGGCACAAAAGATGCTTTTCACATAGGTAGCATTTATGTTTATTTTGTCCTCATACAGGAAAACAAGAGTATCAAAATCGCACAACAAATCTCTCAATGGCTCAACAGTTAAGAAAAAACTTCCTACCTTGCTTGCTTGCATTTTGCCTCTTGAGAAGGAGAGGACTAGGAAAAATTTTCCTTCGTCGCACACTTTCTTGTTTCCAGTAAGAAGTTGGAATTGATGTACAATTGCTTGATCCTGTTTCTTCCAGTGAAATCATCTGAATATCAAACAGGTATCTCCCTTGGCACATCCAGTGACAAATAACCTAATGCTTTCAGACTGTATTAGCTGTGCCATGGGATTCGGACTTGAATCTACTGTCTCCTCTTATACTAGTTCCCAAGCAGCAGAATTTTCCCATATACCTATTTCAGAGTGTTGCAGGAGTTCAGTTCTACTGCCAGTTCTACTGTGATACAGAAGGACTTGCTCTGTGGTAGTTTTAATTCTTTTAAGCACCAGGTTTAATTTTAGCCACCATATCATTTTCATACTCAGAAAAATAAAATCTTTCTTTGATACTTCACATGGAAGTTCTGATTCCCCTGATAATTTGGTTTAAATAACACTGCCAGAGACATTTGAGAATACTCAGGTAAACTAATTTGGCCAAGCCTCATGGTTCTGAACAAGCCAACAGCTGATCTCTCCTCAGTATTCCTATAACATAGCATTTTTTAAAGTAATTTCCTGGGCTTCATTATCAAACAAGGGAAAAGGGGGGAAAAAAAACAAGTAAATACTGTATGTGTCTGTGGAGGTGTACCTCATCCTAAAGTATTCTATACCTCATCCGAAGCAGTGTTTGGTTACAGGGCAAATCTACGGAACAGGACAAATTTCTATCGTTCAGGCTGAAGTAATAATTAGAGTTGCTGGCAGCAAAGTTGCAGAGAATCACAGAAGGCATGAAAGAAGCAATCTCCAGAGAGATTCCCTTGTCCAAGGCAAAGCAGCTGTATTTATGCTATTCCTAGAGATATTTGTCTAACCTATTCTTAAATAGCCTGAGTGAAAGGAGTCTCAAAGCCTCCCCAAGCAATCTTTTCCCATGTTTCACTATTCTCACCATGAGAAAGGTTTTCCTAATGTGTATGCTAAATCTCTCTTGTTGCCATATCTTATCCGACCTGGCAGCAGACATGAAACAAGAAACAAGGGGCTCTGTGGTGTATTTTGAGGACTCTGTGCTACCCAGTGGCTCATTTATGCGTGGCATGGGAACAAATGCAAAACCAGCACTTTTTTGGTGCAAAGAAATGCCGCTGCATGTCTGAGCAGCAAATAAGGGATGCGATAACAAACAAATGGGAAATTTATACCTGGTAGCATGTAACTTAGCCAAATCTGAATTATGTTTCAAAAGGATCTCAAAAAGCATGTCTCTCATTCCAGGACTATCAGTTTCAGAGTCCTTCTGAAAATTATTGACTCATTTGAGGTCTGAGGAAAGGAAGAAAAGATTTATAATAGAAAATACAAGTGTTTCTAAAATATGGATAACATGTAAGGTGGTTTAAAACCATTGGTACGTAGTGTTTTTCCCAAGTCTGAGTCGAAAGCGGTTATGTCAACAATAATATTTTTTCAATTGGCTATAATCTCTCATGGAATGACAAATACAGTCTCTGAGGAGAACAGGAGGAGACATAGGTATTCTTCCTATGTTTTTTTATATGTAATTGGTGTTTCTCACTGACCTGGGCACATTCATAAGTGATTTCCCTGCCTTTTCCAATATGTATCTTCCCAACTTTATTAATACAGTTGTTTCCCTTACCACACCAGATTCAACGGTCCAGGATTCTTGGGTCCCTGTTTCATTTAACCAGCACTCTGAATGTCAGGCAGAAAAAAATGAAGTACCTTATATGCTTTTTTTTTTTTTAATATAGCAAACGAGAAATTAAAATGAGGAAACTTGACAGCACCAAAGTACGGCCACTTAAGTCTGAGCAGCTTCTCTGCATAGAGGACCATGACTTTGCACTGAGACCTGGATTTGGAGGTAAGCAGCAGATGCCTGCACTGTGCTGGTTAATAGTTTATTCTCTATCCAGAAGTTACTTAAACTGTGCAAAACATTGTCACTTAAAATTGCATGACAGCTTTAATTGCAACTCACCTCTTTTATTGCACTTCAGAAAATAAAGAAGAAACTAAGAAGTATTTGAAGGCAAGGGACATTTTTGTGTTTAGCATACCAATAGGAGAAACTGTGCAAATTGTCTACTTTTGGGAACTAATTAAACAAATAATATTGTTAGAATTCTATTCTTTGCGAACAGTGATTAAGGTATCCCTGTAAACTGCATAGTCTAGTAGCAACTAGCAAATCACTTAGAGTCATCAAATCTGTTTCGTGAGATTTAAATGAGCTAATTACTAAACCTGTTTGGTCTGTACAAAATTATAAAACTACTCGCAGATCTTCAGTTTACTGGCATGTAGTTGCTGTGTTTTTGGACACTATGACAATTATTTCTTTATTTAACTACATGTTGTTGATAAAGGAAGTATTCAATGGGATGTTTGTAGTTTGGACTCCCCAGAGAGTCAGTCATTTCCACTGGATACCCACTACTATTTCTCTTCACATGTGAGGTATGATGAATTTATAACTGCCCATTTTGATTCTACTTCATGAAAGGTAAAATGAGAAAGCTGTCTTACTAATAAGCTCTTTCTGAGCCCTTGGGTCACCAGTTCTGTGTTCATGACTTATGGAAATAGACTGAACTGCTCTGGGTTATGAAGCCAAAATAAAATAGATAAGGACCAATCCTCAGCTGTGTAAACAGGCATCAATCTGGAGGCTAACTGAAGTGTGTGGAACTGTTCTTGTTTACACCAGCTTGTGGGACCTAGAGCCTGGCAGGCATACCATGGAGCCCTCAAGCCACAGCTTACACCACAGTGCAGTGAGGGTAGCTGATGGTGTTTTCTGAAGGAAAGGCTATATGATAAACTTGGCTGTCAAGCTGGGTCCTGTAAGGACAAGCCTCAGCCCCAGCATTCCTTTTGTTGAGGCATCTTTTGGAGTGGTGAGATCTACAGACTGTGGCTAGAACATCCTGGGAAAAGGGATAGGGCTATACAATACTCCTTGCCCTCAAAGAAGAGAGACCTGGAGTGAGAAAAGCCTCTCTGGATGCACTGGTAGAATGTGATGGGTTTCCTTGTTATCCTAGAAGTGCTGGCTTGTCAGAGAGCAAAAATCTTCCCTAACTTTGAACAATAGCTGAGACACCATTATATCTTGACAGAAAAAGTTAGAATTACCTCTTGCAGTCTAATGTCTGTCACTCAGGGCAGCTTTGTGTTACCACCTGCTTTGCCACTCAAGGAATTTAAATATTAAAGAGTCTCATCTCAGAAAGGAAGTAGCATTTCCATGAAAGCAAACAGTGGTTTGGGAGGCACTTTATCATTGGATCATCCCAGAAAGCAGTACTTCTGATGTAAGTAAAAGCAGCTTTCAGGATAGGCACTGCGATCTGGCAGTTGTAATTTTCCACAGGCAGTGAGGATTTTTTTTCACACAGCAAATCTGTACCAGGCTTTTTTTCCTTATCCTTTTACTCTCAGATGACTAGTCATAGAGCCCATTCAATTCCTACTGAAGCCAGCTGTAGTTTTTCCACTGACTTCATTGCACAGACCCCTTAATAATCACAATACCATGGTTATGATTTCAGCTATACTCATGTCTTTCAGAAATAGCTTTCAGTAGAACAATGTCTCAGCTTTGCCTCTCTTCTGGCTATCATCCATATGCAATAGTGGCATGGGTGGCACTTTTTTCAGTCACATCCCATAGTTCACACACTTCCAAAATTTCAGAACTCTCATAATATGTGGAATGCTTATGTGTGACTCTCTGTAAGACTAAAACAGGGATCCTTTAACATTTCTACAGCACACAGAAAGAAGTCTCAGCAAAATGAATGTTGCTTCTAAATGTACTCTCTGTTACTCCTGTTTTACCATTGATTTCAATGGTGTTATAGTAGTAAAGGTTTGTTTTTCTAGAGGAGGCAGGTTGATCAGGTATCAACAGAGAGTAAATACACAAGTGGGTCCTCATCAGAGGACAACACTCACCAATTGAATCATGAATCTGATTAACATACCCAGAAATATTGTATGAAAGCAGATACAGAGCATGGATTTCTTTGAAGAACAGTGATGAATATTAAATGGGCAGCAGAAGGAAACTTAACTAGAGGAGAAGATGAGACTAGAGATACCACTGTTACACAGGCACTGACTAGGAGTCATACACACCTTCTCACTGCCACCTTTGCATATACACCTTCGCACTGCCACCATTAGTGCTCACAGCACATTCAGTGTGGCTTATACCCTGAGGCAGAGCTAGGGGACAAGGACTTTGCTTTCTCTCCTCTTCTTCACATTGCATCTTCAGAGAGCCAGTCCTGAGCTGCATAAAGAATTACAGTACCATGGCTTTATGTATTTAAAGCAGATGAAATTTTGGGTTTGTTGTTATCAAATCTAATAAAGCATCTCAGTACTCTGATTCCTGAAGGGCTTGTATCTGTCACATGCCACAGTGCATGATTTATTCAGCTCAGCAAGATGTTTCAGTTCACAATCTTGATGGGAGGAAAAAAAAAACCAGGTCAAAACAGCTGGGTGAAAAACTAGTTTTTTAAAGTAATTCTTTACCTTTAAAAGGAAGAGGATCAACTCTTCACCCTCCCCTATACTCCAATGGGTTTTTCAGGGTATGTTATGGAACTGGAATGAGAGATTTTCTTGATTTAGCTCCACTGTGCCCCTTTCCCTGAGAAGGTCAATCATCCTTTATACCAGTTCTGGAGAAGAAACAGCTGGAAAATTTATGCTGTTCTGAACCTGCTGGAGATCCCTCCGTGCAAGGAACTCTTAAATCCAAATCTGGCTAGTTTAATTTCATTTAGCCCCACAGATGCAAAGTGAGAGAGGCAGATTATAGGATCCAGAGTTTTTAATATTCATAATTAAGTAAAAACGAAAGATGGAGAGAGCACATGCTGAATTTGACGTGTAAACTGAACAAACATCTGCACAGGAAAAGAGTGGGGTGAAATGAATGTAGAACTGTTGGATACTGATGCTACTGGCTGCAGAGTTACTGGAATTAATTGTGACCTTGTTCACATGACTGTTTGCTTTTGCATGAAAATATATCATTGCTCTGTTGAGATAAGAGATCCTTTTTTGGACCAGTTGGACACAACTCTGCTGTCATTTATTTGAGTGTAATTTGGCATTGTCCTGTGGACTGAAATGACACTCCAGCTGCAGAAGTATAATTTGACTCTCTGAGTGTTTGATTTTAAATATTAGTCCTGACATTGTCCATTTATTAACAGATTAGAGATCTAAACCTTAGAAAGATACTGTGTCAAGATGAAGCAAAACTAGCAAGCTGTTTCTACATGTCTGTAGGTCATTATACAATGAGGTTGAGAGAAGCAAACCCATAGTTCAGTATGCCAAAATTTTATTAAGAAAAAAGATCAGTGACTATTACATAGCGTTTATTCCCTAATCCAGGCTCTTGGGCTTTTTTCTTTTCTTCTCCCCCCCCCCCCCCCTCCTTCCACAGAGTTTTTGTCCGTTGCTCCCTATGCAATTTCACTGTCCTCTTTTAGTTTGGAAGCCTCAGGTATATGGACCCCAGATGATTCAGAGTGGCCTGCTACAGAGCAAAGAGAAGAAAGAGTACAAAGTCTTTCTGTGGACCAGCATGGTGAGGGTTAGAGTAATTCCACTGCAAGGCAGCACTAGAAGCATGGATGCTTCCCTTGCTCAAAAAGCTTTGATCAGCTGCATCAGTGAACACCGTAGGAATTATGTTTAGATCTTGCTGCTCCCAGAAGCACTGATGAAGGCCAGGAGATCAGTATGTCAGGGGTCCTGGAATGATATAGTTATGGTTGCCAGTTCTGCCAAGGCTGTCCGTTTGCATAGTTCTTACCAAATGAAACAAATGACAGTCAGTAGGTCCAAAGCCAAATCTTTTCATGACTTTTATATCTTTGTACTACTGTGGGCTCAAGTACTTCAACTGATTTTTCAGTAGCCTGATAAACTGTGATTCTGTGAGAAGGTAGCTTACGTTTGGACTGGAAAAAGAAAGAAGTCATGTTGCCAGCACTTTTCTGAATGGTCACCTCTATGTTTTAAGTGCAGTGAGAAAGGGTGAGCATAGGCCAATACCAGACACTGAGCTGAGGTTTCTACTAGCTTGGATCTGGTGTCACCATGCAGGCTGCCTTCGCAGCCAAAACTATGTACTTTAAGGAAGGCATTAGAGCAAGTTATGCTTAGAAACCCTTTTTAAATTACTTTCTTTTCTACTATACATATACACCTATTTCTATATAACCTATTATTTTCTTAATTAGCTTATTTCAAAGTATTGGTTGAAGTCAGTGTTGTGTGCTCTTGGTTTCCCGATTTCTGTCTGCACTTGCTAAAAATTAACATAGTCATTTAAAAAATCATGGGAGTAGCCTATAGAGGAGGTCATTCTTTTATTCCTCTGTGCCTTGGTTTTCCGAACTGTAAGACCCCTTCCACACTCTCTCTGAACTGTTTTGCAATCTAAAGACTAAAGAACCACATGATCACCGTAACTGTGTATGTGCAAAGTCTCTGTGTACATATATATATATACACACATCGGAGTATAAACATTTTATGTTTCTTTTTATGCTGTGCCCTAGGGAACTCTTAGGATATATGCTAAGGGTGAGTTAGTTCAAGAGGTTTTAAGACTGATTCTCTCTGCTTTGTCAATCAATAAAGAGGATAATAACATTAGTACCTATTAGAAATGCTAGAAAAGAATTAGTAGTGTTTAGTTGGTCAAAAGGTTTCAGTCTTTCTAGACAATTCACTTCTCAATCTGCAATTAAACACAGTCTTCATTTCAAATTTTCTGAGGACCACAGATCTCATTCTAGCTGCTGGGTAACATTAGTTCCCTCCCCCTAGCCCTTCCTCTCCCTCTCCAGCTAAATTAGTCGCATGTAAATTCATCTAAAGGAAAAAGGGGCAGAAAAGGAAAGAAAACAGGGCCCAATGAATGTCCAAAAATTCTGCAGTTCCAATAGATGTTTGCCACTAAGTGATTTTCATGTCTGCACCATAGTCCTCTCTGGAAAGTCAGAAACATCTTCTCACTGTGGTGAGGAAGACTGACTCTGATGAAAGGGTAATGGCTTTCTCTGGTGTGTTACCGGAAGGACTAGCTGGTGTCTGAAAGAGGAGGATAACATTTTCAAGACCTCTGATGGGCTCCTTCTCCTGGATTTTTTCTCTTACATTGCTAATTCATCCATTCCAAGCACTGGCAACTGCTAATACCAGTCCACCTTTGTTTCTCAAGTAAATAAGAAACAAAACAGTAACAAGGAGAAAATTCCATTGCTAGCAATTCCCCAGTTTAATTCATTGCCAGAAGAGAGTAGCAATGTCCACACAACTTAACTTCCTTGGGACTCGCTTACACTTCTGTTTGGTTTTCCTCCCCTCTGGATTCACAAGCCTTTTTTTCAGAAGAAAGCACTCCTGGAGACTTTATCCTTCCTCTGGTCTCTCTCTCTCTTACTGGGAGCTTTTTGTAGACCTAACTTTCTTCCATAACGCGCTGTTACGCACCTTTAGGCCAGCTGGGATTCAGTGGATGATTTTTCTAAATTCAGTATTTATCTTATGGATTTGCAGGTGCAATCCATTGTGCGTTCAAAAGTTTGACTACTACAAAAACTATAGAATTGCTTTAAAACAGTCATTATTATCGTGGAAAGTGATCCTAAAATAAAACGATATCCTTTTTATGTAATATCCCCTTTAAAAAGAGTATTATATAATTTGCCTGTCTTGCTATCTATTAAAAAAATTCCATGCTCATAAGGGAATTCTTTTGGTATGTTTAAACCTTTAAAATAAAAGAGAATAGAAATGACTTCTGCGAAGATAAACCCATCTGAAAACAATTCAGCTTTTTCTGCTGAGGAGTAATTATCTTGAAAATCTGTGGAATCTCCATTGTGAAAGTCACTAATCCCTCTAAAATAATGATTTGTAGCAATGCACTAGCAGCAACTGAAGCTGCTCAATTTAATAACAAAATCCTCTCTGCCATCCCCAGTTTTGTCAAACTGGGAAAATAAAAAACACAGCTTTTCTCTGGTTAGTTTTTTTCAAAGTGAATTTGACGTTTTTGCCTGATGGTCAGCCAGAGATTGAAATTCTCAGTACATTAGGGAGAAAGCTGTGGTACAGACATAAGAATAAACAAATCAGTTTAGCTTTCTGGCTGTTTTAGGATCCCTTCCAATGCTTATGGAAATGTTCTCTTTCAAAAAACACGCAATCTTGATATAACAAATCCAAGTGATGTAGAATATATAATTCTCTGCAACCTGTTACAATAGTTAATTATTACTGTTTTTAGTGGAACTGGTTTCTAATCACAGCAAGAAACGTTCCAAGAAAACTATGAAGCTCAGAGAGCCTAGACTGGAGTAGGACCAATATCTATCTTATGCCAGGGAGGAATCACAAAAATACAAAAAGGCTTTAGGTTAGAAAAATCAACAGGGTACTGAGGTGACTGTGGTTGTGCATGTGTGTGGTGTTTAATATATTTATCATCTACCTACATTTATGGCCAAATTAGAGTCAGAATGGGATGAAAATATTAGCAGCTGCTATTTGCTGTCAATATGAGATCATGCCTGAGGTCAGGGGATGTTGTCTAATGTAGTCTATGGTGAATGGAAACAAAGAAGGCAGAGTTAATGAATGTCTTCTTTGCTTCAGTCTTTACTGCTGAAGCCAGCCCTCAGGAATCCCAGACCCTGGAGACAAGACAGAAAGTCTGCAGAAAGGAAGACTTCCCTTTGGTCGAGGAAGATCGGGTTAGAGATCATTTAGACAAACTTGACACCCACAAACCCATGGGCCCCAATGGGATGCACCTAAAAGTGCTGAGGGAGCTGGCGGATGTTATTGCTAGGCCACTCTCCATTATCTTTGAAAGGTCATGGAGAACAGGAGAGGTGCCTGAGGACTGGAAGAAAGCCAGTGTCACTCCAGTCTTCAAAAAGGGCAAGAAGGAGGACCCAGGAAACTACAGGCCAGTCAGTCTCACCTCCATCCCTGCAAAGGTAATGGAGCAGCTCATCCTGGATGTCATCTCTAAGCATGTGGAGGATAAGAAGGTGATCAGGAATAGTCAGCATGGATTCACCAAGGGGAAATCATGCCTAACCAATCTGATAGCCTTCTATGGTGGAATGACTAGCTGGGTAGATGAGGGGAGAGTAGTGGATGTTGTCTGCCTTGACTTCAGCAAGGCTTTTGACACTGTCTCTCATAACATCCTCATAGGCAAGCTCAGGAAGTGCAGGCTAGATGAGTGGACAGTGAGGTGGATTGAGAACTGGCTGAAAGGCAGAGCTCAGAGGGTTATGATCAGTGGTGCAAAGTCTAGTTGGAGGAGTGCAGATAACGGTGTCCCCCAGGGGTCAATACTGGGTCCAATATTGTTCAACTTATTCATCAGTGATCTGGATGAAGGGACAGAGTGCCTCCTCAGCAAGTCTGCTGATGATACAAAACTGTGAGGAGTGGCTGATACCCCAGAAGGCTGTGCTGCCATTCAGAGACACCTGGACAGGCTGGAGAGTTGGGCGGAGAGGAACCTCATGAAGTTCAAAAAAGGCAAGTGCAGGGTCCTGCACCTGGGGAGGAATAACCCCATGTGCCAGTACAGGTTGGGGGCTGACCAGCTGGAAAGCAGCTCTGTGGAGAAGGACCTGGGAGTCCTGGTGGACAAGAAGTTAACCATAAGCCAGCAACATCCCCTTATGGCCAAGAAGGCCAATGGTATCCTGGGGTGCATTAGGAAGACTGTTGCCAGCAGGTCAAGGGAGGTGACCCTCCTCTTCCACTCAGCCCTGTGAGGCCACATCTGGAGTACTGTGTCCAATTCTGGGCTCCCCAGTACAAGAGAGACATGGATCTACTGGACAGAGTCCAGCGTAGGGCTACGAAGGTGATTAGGGGATTGGAGCACCTCTCCTATGAGGAGAGGCTGAGAGAGCTGGGCCTGTTTAGCCTGGAGAAGAGAAGACTGAGAGGGGATCTTATCAATGTATACAAATATCTGAAGGGAGGGTGTAAAGAGGATGGGGCCAAATGATTTTCAGTGGTGCCCAGTGACAGGACAAGAGGCAAGAGGTGCAAATTGAAACACAGGAAGCTCCATCTGAATATGAGGAAAACCTTTACTGTGAGGGTAACAGAGCACTGGAACAGGTTGCCCAGAGAGGCTGTGGAGTCTCCTTTTCTGGAGGTATTCAAAACCTACCTAGACGCAATCCTGTGCAAGATGCTCTAGGTGACCCTGCTTAAGCAAGGGGGTTGGACTAGATGATCTCCAGAGTTCCCTTCCAACCTCGGCCATTCTGTGATTCTGTGATTCTGTGAATGCTAGGCTGAACAGTATTTTCTCATTAAGCAGTATGAGTGAAGCCTTTGGCCTTTTCTCAAATAGAGAACAGAAATCTCTTTTAAGCAGTATGTTTCAAAAATCTAGCATTTCTACCTAATCAGGGACAAACTTCATTGTAGCAGTTCCCTTTTTATTTAATTCACTTTAGAAACACCCACGTTAATTCTCCTGGGTATAGCTTTTGATCTCCTTTATGCTATTCAGTGCTCCCACTGATGTGGCTTTATAACAGTTCCCAGCTTAGTGCAAGCAGTCCTTTCAAAGAACCAAGTGTCTGTGTGTACATTTATGTGTAACTGGCACTTTAGTTTGTGTGCATATAATAAATGTAATCACCTGTACTTAAGCTGCCACTAAGTTCTGGTGCTGTGATCACTTCCCTTATATCTGCCCAGATGGGGTGAATTATTGAATGAAATTGTATCCACACCAGAATACTGCTTGTTGGGTTAGGAAATTGTTGTCTATAATTTTTGCAAATTCCAAGGAACTTTGAGGACTGCCATTCATTGTCACACTTCAAATAGTTGTCATTCAGAAAAAAAACAACTTTTTTTTCCAGTCTACACATTATACATGGATACTTAGAGAGCTAGTTGTCCTATTCTATGATATGATTTGTGAATAGCTGTTTGAAGAATGGTGATGGTAGACATTTAACTTTATTCGCTTCAGATTTGTCCTTGACTCAGAAACTGGTAAAGCCATCTTTTAATATAGAGACATGCTCCTCTCTCCTCTCTCTCCACCCCCATAATTCTCCTTAAATGGGACAAAACCTGCTGACATTCCAGTCATGCAAATCATCCCCCAAAGTTTTAGTAGTACCAGCTAAGATTAAATGTATGCTCAGATATGAGCAGCTCCAGTATATCCTACCAGGCCCTTCTGCCACAGTCCCAGAGTCACAGTTTGAAGAACCTACAGTACAGAGAAGTTGAAGCTTCTTGGTGAGTCAGGTTAGCTAATAATTCATGTTCACTCTAAGCTACCCTGGTACCAACAAGCTTTTTTAAGGCACAGGCCAGCTCATCTCAGTTAGAAATCTAGAAAGTTCCTGTTTCACTGCATGGACTTCAGAGGCAGCCAAGGGTGCTGAGACCAGACAGTGACATCTTCACTGCTGGCAGATAAGGTGAACCTTAGTATGGCTCATACCCCTGGGCTGGAGATCTGTACTTCTACAGCTAGCCTGCTCCCTTACCCACCCTAGCTCATGTACAGCCAGCTCAGGAATCTGCTTTGCAATGTAGACATGTCACAAGTTTCAGATTGCTAATGAGGAGCTTGACAGACAATACCTTATCTTCCCACAATGTCTGCGTTTAAATGATGTGTGAATCTCATCTGTGAATGATGTTCACATGATGTATAAATCCCCCTGTGGCTTTTACTTAGGCTAAATGTGTTTTTAATTTACAACATAGTTTAGGTTTCAATGGGATACTGAGAAGATGACTCCACTCAGATTACAAGCAGGGATTTTTTGTACCAGTCCTTGGTACCAGTCACTAGTTAGCATAAGTAAACTATTTATGTGGTGTGGTTTGGATTGTGTGGGAAAAACAAAGATAAGTAGTAGTCAAACCTGGTTTAGGAGAAGCATAAAAATGTTTGTTGGTTTGTATGAAGCCTGGTTGGATATATACTTTGGTATGCTTGTGTGTCAACCTTCAGGGCAGATCTCTCCTGCTATCGCTACTCTCTAAAAGAAGTAATATTTTCCCGAGTACTGTCTAGTATCTTACTAATAAAGTAGTTGACTGAACTTTGCTGTTTGGAGTCCTGAATTTCATCTTGAGCTTTGAGCCTTTGGCAAACAGATTGAGTGACACATTCCTCTCAGAGGCAGGGATGATTTCCAAGCCAGACAGCACAACTCTTGTCAGTGCAGTAACATGTTCCTATGTGCCTTAACTCTGTTCGCATTTTACCTTGCTTTCCTGTGCACAATGTGTCCTCATCTGTACTACGTAGGGTCAAGCCCTCCATTAAAATATACAAGTCAAATCAAGAGATTACAGACCCAGATTTTAAAATACCTCAAAAATAGTTCAGGATCTTACTGGTAAGAACTGGAAGCAGCTGTGTAATCCTCAAGGGCTGCTATTTTAAGGATAATTCCAAAAAGAGACACAGTGTTGTGACTGGTTATCAGGTGCATGACATTTCTGGACTATTTTAGCTTTATGCTGATGTAAGTAAAAGACAAGAAAAAGAGAAAGACCAGTCAAAGAAGTTGTTGCTGTCTCCTGCTGTTCAGTCTTCCTTGTATTCATGTTTTGTACTGGGTTATTTTAAATGTGTATTTTAAAATTATGTTAAATGCATATTTTTAAAAATGTAATTGGAATTTCATATACAAAGATTACTTTGGATTTTCGTTCCAAGTGCAGAATATTCTTCGGTATGTGTATACACATACATGCACATGTCTCTCCCCATCTCCCTCTCTGTCTCCCTCTCTCTCTTAAGGAAATGATTAGTTAGTTACTTTAGTGGAAAGACTTGCTTGCTAAAAATTACACAGGTGCATAACCTGTATGGAACTCTAATTCCAGCTATTGTACACTGAAAAGGCTGGAAATAATTTTGTATTTCACTGTAATTGTTAATTGATTTTGGGTTACTTTACTGCAAAAACAAAAAATATGCTTTTATAAAATGTTCATTAAGATTCCATTGTGACATAAACTCACAGCCTTTTTCATCTATGTGGTATGAAATAATGGGATACTATGTACTGCTGACATAGTTTACAATAGTTTACAATAAGGTGACCTAGTGCAGTTTGGTATGTATTGTACTTAATAATAAACTATGTACTCAGTAATACATTGCACACACAACACCGTCATAGAACATGCTTAATACATGCACAGCTTTTTCTTTATGAGATAGTGAGCGAGCAATCCCTTTTGACAAATATCTATGTCAAACTTTAAGTAGTTAACTAATTAAAGATACAACTAGTTCATTAGCTTTGGCACCATAAGGAAACTTACTGCTTTCTAAACTGCAATGCCAATAACAACCACTTTGATTGCAAAGAGATCACTTAAGGTTTTGTACTTATTTCCACAGCTTTTCAGCATAAGGTTTTATTGAGTTGCCATGGACTTTCTCATTCAGTGTACTGAGGTGGACAGACCATAGTAAATGCTGGAATGGGGTAAACTCTTCATGTTGTTAATATGTAGTCTTCCCTTTAAAAAATCTGCATTTGTGCTCCTCATCACTCTTTCATTCTGTTACATTGAAGGGTCACCAATACCCGTGGGCATTGACGTGCAGGTAGAAAGCATTGACAGCATATCTGAAGTTGACATGGTAAGTTGGTTAGTAGAACTGGAATAAAGAATTTCAGCAAAAGCTCAGGGTTTCATAAACATCCACCTGGATAATATAGAAAAATACCGTTAAAGAAAGTGAACCCATGAAGAACACAGCCTTGCCTTAAAGCATGCAAGCAATTCTCATTTAAATTAGTAAGGGTTACGTATGAGCACATGCTGAATTTCTTCCTGGGCTAGAGGAACAGAACAGTACGGATAGTGCTCTGATTTGAAAATGCCAGATGTTCTGTAAGTCCCATGGGCTTCTTTCTATAAGACCTCTCAGTGCTCTGTGCTTTTGAAGATAAGGCTTTGTGTCCTTTTGATTCCTTTGCTTATGCAGGCCTGAATATTCCCATCATTTCTGGCATGCGTGGAGCTGTGATCATAACAGACAGAAGTAGAAAAATCAGCTCCAGAAATGGTCTTAGGAAGGAGACCCCCTCACTGCAATCTAAGACATGTAGCCATGGAATGCAGGCTGTTCATTCCTCAGCCAAGATTATCACTAAGAAATGTGACCCAGGCATTAGTGACAAGTTGCTCAGTTCTAGAATAGCAGGGTGCATTAACTTTGCAAATAGATCTCATTTACAATATCTTTTCACATCGAGTGTAGCTCTAGCCCCAAGTGTTGAGCTTGCTATAGGATCTGTCAGTATGAACTGCTGCATTCTTCTGGAGCCCAGTGGGACTCGCGTAAGCATATATTCACGTTACAGGAGAAAGCCCAAGTATCTTTCCGGTGTTCTTTTCAGAAGTATCCTACTGAAGGAAATGATGTCCGCTTAATAATACAAGAGTTAGATAGGTGAGCACAGAGCAATCAGGCTGTGCAGAAGCTCAGACTGAATTTGAAGCTTTACCTCCAGCTCTTCCCACATGTACATTTGCAGTCATGTTATTTCTCTAAATTACTAAAAATTTTTCTAAATTACTAAAAATGTCATAATTCTCATAATTTTGAATTGTTTAGTCTTATGAAATTCACAGCATTGTTTCTATATCTTTCATTTCGTTCATTAAAATGTACTGATCTAAAAATCCTGTGCAATATTTGTACAAAACGTACATACAAACAGACTTTACAAATTGAGGTAATGCTCATGAAAGACTCAAATTACTTTCCTTGTAAAGGAACCACAGTCCATTCTGGAAAGAGCCTTTGAAAATTTCCCAACAAAACCCCCTTCCATGCTTCTTTCTTTGGTTTTGAAGTTTCTTTTTCATTTCACTAATCATCCAATCCAGCAGACCACTGAAATCTTTGAGTTTTGTCTCAGTACAAAGGAGTTATGAACCTCAGACTCAGACATCAGTGATAAGTCAAACAGCAGGAATCTCAAAGGTTGCTCCAACCTGTATTTAATCCCATGGAGTGGATTTTGATTCTTCTCTCTGAAGATTCTCCATATGTTATCCAGAACAGAAATTGATCTGTTACATGACTTGATTACTTTGTACTGCTTACTATTGTGAATAAAATATGCATTATCTTCTTTTATTTTTAATTAAACAAAGGACTTCACAATGACTTTATATCTCAGACATTACTGGAAGGATGAGAGACTTTCATTTCCTAGTACCAAAAACAAAAGCATGACTTTTGATGGAAGACTGATAAAAAAGATCTGGGTACCTGATGTTTTTTTTGTACACTCCAAAAGAGCTTTCATCCATGATACAACTATGGAAAATGTCATGCTCCGAGTATATCCTGATGGCAATGTACTCTTCAGTCTACGGTAAGAACAATACCCTTTTATAAGAAAATACAACATAACTGCAACTGCAGACCAATGGTCTGTACAGTGAAAAATTACTGGAGACCCTTGCAATTAAGATTCTGACACTAGACAGGCATTAATCTCCTGGGGTCAGACACTGGGAAATGGTGACCACTGAATACTCCCAGTCTACCAGGGTAAAATAGATCCAGGACTGACATAGCAGATGATAATATATTTTTCTGTCATTCATGCGTGGTTTCCTGTTGCAGGACAAATTTTACATCTGTTGTAAATACTGCTGAAGTTTAGCAAGTGCTAATTCATTGCCAGTGGTTTTAGCAATACTGCACTAGTTTTACTCTTTTAAGCACAGTAAAATCCAAAATTATTAGCAAAGAACTTTTTTTTCCCAGAGTCTCCTTTAAAAATGTCTGCCTTGGCTATCTTCAGCCCAGCATACCTGTAAACTACTACTGATATTAATCAGGGCTCCAGGTAGGCACAGAGAGCAATTATTGGTACTGATAGCAGCAGTGTTAGAGAGGCATGTTGTATGACCACAAGGAACTGGAAAGTGAAACAGCAGTTCCAGAACCGGAATGCCAAGATCATTAAACATGTACCTGCCTTCTCGCTACATGCTGTGCAGATTTGGATGATGTGGCAAAAATGGTTTTAATGAGGAATTCTCCCCCCCCCCCCCAAGGTAAAGGCCGAGCCTGAGGCCTGTGAATTGTGGGAATCCCAGTTCTCCAGTTTGTGACTAATTATACCTGTGCTCAGAGATGGTATTTCATCTAATCTGAACAGTTCAAAGATTTATGCAAGCACTTGCAATTTTCACTATGTAATAATTTTCCAACAAATAAATGAATTTACCCACCCTCACTTGAAAGACATGCACAAACCCTCCCAACAACAGCTGCACACTGCTTTTCGTGAGGTTTTTATGTTTATGAATCACAAGAAACAGTAAGAAAACCCTGAGGTGAACTACTTTATATTTTATTGGTCTATTTATTTGCATGCTTCATGAAAGAGAGCAATCCGAGGAAATACACCAAGGCTTAGAGAAACATGAGGGGTATGACATTTATTCAGCTAGGGGAAGGAAGAGTGGTGAACAGACATAAGGTGAGCAAATATATTCTGTTAGGTTGCTGGAAGAATAAGGTGTCCTCAAGATTAACAGTAAGAAACTGTGCACAACAGCCTCTTATTACAAACAGGAGGGAGGAAGAAATAGGAAGGAATGTGACAGAGATGGAGAGAAGGGAAAAGGTGCGGTAGGGGGGAAGGCAAAGGAGGAAGCAGGGCAGAGAGGCAGACACACACTGTGAATCAATTTATTGCATTTGCTCACTGCTCAGAATCCAACCTGTGAGGACAGCCAGCGTCCTGTGTCCTGCATCACCTTTGCAAGCTGGTGCCCTGCTTTTGTTTCATGCCCTCATTCTTTCTACTTCCACAGTTATCTTTCCCTAACCCTGCAACACCAGACGGTGTGTACTGGGTGACTCCTCTTGCTCTGGCAGGTCAGCTTGCAGCCAGCCTCACCCTCCTGTCCTGAGAAACAGGCCAGTGTACAGCAAAGCCCCCAAGTTACTGCCAAACCTGGGGGTTTCCCTCCTGACCATAAGCATGGCATGGACACCTGCCCTCTTCTTTCTCTTCTTTACTAGTTCTTATCAAACTGAGAGGCAGAGAAGGGGGAGATCTAAATGTTGGTGGACCAAGATTTTGAAATGATTAAGGTCAAACAATGTGTTTCTAGCCTGTGTTAATGCTTGTGTTCCTAAACAATCAGATGCTCATGAAGACCTTCTTTGTATATTGCCGGATTTACATGCAATGGGTAGGTTATAATCCAAATCCTTATTTGCAAGAAATCTGCATATTCTACAGATTTCTTCAGTGCCCAGCGTCCAGGATTTTACTGAAGCAAAACAGAACAAAAATCCAGATTGGTTGCTAAAATGGTCTTTATTTTTTTTCAATCACTATTTGCTTGCTAGTCCCCTGATCCTGTAATCAATAGCTAAAAGACTGAAACAACATCCATAGTTGGATGCATAGTCTTATGCCTCATTTCAGAGACATATCACTGTTGCAACCTCATTTCAACCCAGTAAAATCTTATACTTGTAAAAATTCAGCTACGTTGGGATTACCAATCACAAGTTTTCAGAGATCACTTGTATACCCAGTGTATTCCTTGTCACTTACATTCCTGCAGGATTCAGTTTAGGCAAAACTCTGAAAAATCAATGTAAAATATCATATGAAAAGCAAGATGTGACAAGAAAAGGAAATTGAGCAATATTTACTATTTTTAAATTTAAATCGTTACCTTTAGCCTTTTTTTGTTTAATGGCTAAAATGTTAGGGGACATTCATCTCCTACACATTTGTGGAAAAGCAGGTGGAATGCAAAATTAATGTCTTTGCTCAGATTTTTCTACACTTTTTAGAGTGTAAGGCTTTGAATATCAAATATGACTGTGCTAAATAATGATACATTTTCATCTGTAGTTTTGTGAGCATTTCTACATTCTGTTGAAGGGGAGAGTAGGCTTTCAATAATCACAGCTTACCTTTTTATTCAATTAAATATTATAACCATTCTAGCTATGAAAATAGCACTTGGAATAATATTTGCTCTAATCTTTAATATCTACTTCAGTCTATGAGAAATCCAGTCAAGAAATGTGAACTTCCCTTGTTAATCTTCATAAGTGTAACCCTTCAAAGTAAAACACGTGAAAGGCTAATGAAGGACCAGGACAGTGAAAGGTTTAGTAATGTATTTAATAAGAAACTGTTTTTGTTTTAAAACATGTATTTTCTCATGGGCTTAGTTTTATCTCACTATCCTGAAGCAATTTTAGAAGTGCCTAAAAAACCCCAAAAAGTAGAAAAATTCAATCATTCAGATTCTAATCAGCATATTGGTTGGGGCTCTCAGTAAGATGTCTGCACAGCCCTGAGAAAGTGTCGAAATTTTCATTTGATTTCTGTTTTCCTGTTCCTTTCTTCAGAATAACAGTTTCTGCTATGTGTTTCATGGATTTCAGTAGGTTTCCTCTGGACACGCAGAACTGTTCTTTAGAACTGGAAAGCTGTAAGTTTAATTCATACCTGTTCTTCATTTCTTACCAGCACTCCATTTTGCTCATAATACCTTTTTCACTGCTTTTAATGTGTGACCTCAATCCTTTAGCCTGTATGTGAAAAACTGGCCAGTTTTTGATCTTTCTGGAACCCAATACACTTTGGGAAGATGGAAAAGCAAAGATGCACCCTGCTCTTTTCTGACTGGGTTGATATTCCAAGGCCTACATCTAAAAATCTTTTCTCTGTCAAAAATCATGTTTTGCTTGAGGGAAAAAAAGCAAGTTAAAACTGAAATAGGATGTCAGGATTTGACCTCATGAAAAAATGGAAATGAGTGCTTGTGTTACTGTGCAGTGTCGGCTTTTCCACCCCTGACTCAGCCTTTTGTAGGAAGCTGCAGAGCTGGACAGGGAAAGGTAATTCTGTCTTGCAGAGCATTTTCATATCTCCAAATTTATTCTTATCCTAATTATGAGCAGAACTGGGATGCTGGGTTTTTGTTTAGTCTCTGCAAAAAGGAACAGGTTCCTAGTGTTCAGGCAGCTCCAGAGCTACAGGCCCTATGTGCCCTGGGATCCAAAGGGTGATAGAGCTGTGAGGACTGTGACTCACAGCTGCCCTGTGTTCCCTCTTCCTCCTCTGTCAAGCAAACTGCTGGCAGGACACAAGCCTGGGTTCCACTACAACAAGATTGAAAAATGGCCTTTGCAAATTTTTCATTGTCAACTAAGGGACAAGTTGAGATGAAAAACATGTTTTCCTTGTGATTTTCCCAAATTGTTCAAGTAATCTCCTATCCCTAAGAAAAGAAAACAGGAGCTCTATGCCAGCAGACGTGATGATTTAGTTTTTACTTTCTCACAGATGCGTACAATGAAGATGATCTGATGTTATACTGGAAACATGGAAATGAGTCCCTGAGCACAGATGAACACATCTCCCTGTCCCAGTTTTTCATTGAAGAATTCAGTGCTTCCAGTGGACTAGCTTTTTACAGCAGTACTGGTATCGTAAGCCCTTGGCATTAGAAGAGAGAAACACGAGACCCAGTCACACAGAATGTCCTTCACATTTTAATCTGTTGTTTAGAAATGACTGTTACCACTGTGAGAGATCGTACAGTTAAAATGAGGTCTGTCAGTCACTGTGATCTGTTGGCCCTCCGTTCTTTTTACATTACCTATATAACACTCTCTTGATATTACAAGAAGAGGCCATAATAATACCTATAACTTAACATCTGACAAAAAGAACCTGAAGAAAATGAGCATGCAGAACAACCAAATATATGCTGTTGCTAGCTCTTGACAAATCCTGGGGTTTCTCTGAAAGGCTCTGGGTTTATGGGTATATTTTGGTCCTCCTGGTTGTATAGAAAAACTTAAAAATGCAACCCCTCAAGGGTCAATTACTAGAAAGCAAACAAGAGGAACCCCAGTGTGTTTTATTTTCTAAAATCTCCTCATTTTTGGAGCTGTAAACATCATTAAAAATTCAGCGACTATGAGATTTCTGCATGAGAGTTTGCTTAATGTTCCATGTTTATACATAAAGCTGCAGACAAGAATTCCTTTATGTCACCACTACATTTTTTAAAAACAGGTATCTGCACCAGACAGCTTTTTATTCTTCCCTATAGATCTGGAACCACACTTTCTGGCAAACTGCTCAAAGCCTTAGGAGTTTATTATAGTCCCCATGCAAGGAGGTTTTTATCTTCTTTGCATTGTACACGCAGTTATAAATTTTGAAACATTCCCCTGCATAAATAGTTTAACCATACTTTCCTTAACAAGATAAAATACCATGCTTGCTACTCTACTTTCTAGTCTGAGTCAATTCATTTCAGTGTGATATTGCCCTTCAGTTATCAAGCCTGATTAATGGATTAGAAATTATTTCATATAATATGATGAAATGCACAAAGTGTTGGAAAAAGTCCTTTAAGACATACAGGAAAGCTGCAAATAGATTTATTTACTGTATTTTATTTACAGGATAGCTTCTTTTTGCCTTCAAATAAGACCCATTAAAATTTACAGTTCTCATATTTTAATGGCTGATATTTAATGCATAAATTTCAGTTTCAATTATGATGCAGCCTAAGCAGCAAGGAATTCAAAGCTTGATCAGGTTCTTCATCCTTATCTCTTGCTGGTGTGTGAGCTAAGGACAGCATTCCAGCTTTCAAGAGCCACTGTCATATGAAAAGAGGGCGGGTGATTCCCCACCATCTTAACTGTGTCTTGCTGAGAACCAAGTCAAATGTGCCCTTGCTGCAAGCAGAAAACTGGGATGTTTTCCACTAAACTGCCATAACTGTTTGTCGAAGCTGTTTTCTGGGAACTCAGCTAATGGCTTCTTTTCACCTTGCTATTCCTCATTAAAAAACATTTCTGCAAGGCAAATGCACCCTTGTGCACAACTGTGCAACCTTATACCATTCTTATACCCAGCCTTCTACAGCACCTTTACAGCACCTTTGACTTTGTAAAGGTGTAACTACTTGAGACTTAACATGCAGATGTCTTGATGATCAGCTGACTCAGCAGGGTGAAGACTTTTAAATTACAGGGACCACTGGGAAGTACCTGAATGAATGCATGTACCATATCTGTTAATTAGAATACTACCATTTGTATGTTATCACTTCTCAGACATGCACTTCGGCTTTGAGTTTTTGTTTCAGCCACAAGGTTCCATTTTCTCTTGTTCTTCTATTTTGCTTCTAATTTCTTTTGTTGGAAGAAAGTTATTACACACAGAAGAGCCCCCCAGCAGTAATTGTGGGGAACAAGCAGTGCAACTCTAATGGGACGCCTCTCCCATTAGACAAGGAGAAGAGTCTGGGACAACAGAATGGACACAAACGCTGCTGACAAAGCAGTCTTCTGCATTTTAGGTTCTGTGTATCCTTCCCTGTGAATCTTAGTGAACTACACATCTAGACAATCCCATTCACCTCTCACAACATACTCCTTAGGTTTCACCTCTAAGGACAATTTTTGCAAAGAAACACTGGAGCTTTTGGAGTTCCTTGGCCTCCATAGGACCAATACTTTCAAACTGGTTTTGTGACAATCATTTTTAAAAACAAAAGCCTGCTCTGTGGCTGAAACCACACAGGATATGTTTAATACCAGATAGGATTATTATCAGAATACTCATTTCTTAAAGTAGCTCATTGTAAAGGCATGACTGTTCCAACACAGGCTCATTCATTTGCATCATATTTGCATCGTAAAAGCAGATGCTGTACAGCCAGCTATTTCTGTCTTTTTTTCTCCTCATTGTATACTGAATTGCTTCCCATTGCACAAGGTATATAGCACACGAGCTTTGGTGCACAGAGCCTGCCCCAGAATTCACTAGATGGCAGCCTTTCCTCTGAAGTCAATACTGAGCGGATATTCCAGTCTGATCAGAGGAAAAGAAATGCTACTTGTTGCCTTGGTATTTGTAGCCGTGAGAGGCAGCAGACTACTTTCTGTGGGAGGTAGAGCGTTGGCTTCACTGTCCTAGCTGAACTGGATAATTATATTCTGTCTGCATTCTGCTGACAGTTTCACTGTAAATCTATTTACTTTTTTTTTCAATTTCCTAACTCTGAGTATAATACAATATTTTATTTAGACAGTTGTGATCATCCACTCCCAAGGCAGCAGTATTTTAATGTGGTATGAGTGACAGTGTGCAAAGCATTATATAAAACCAGGGTGGTAGCAATATTTTGTATGTGCTTATTATCACTGATGTGGGCACACCATACCTACTGGAAAGACAGGGCCAGTAAACAGAATTCAGAAATAACACCAATCTCTTCTCTTCTCCCCAACCCCTCTGCTCTCTTTCTTCAATAGGTTGGTACAACCGACTTTTTATAAATTTTGCCCTCCGGAGGCATATTTTCTTTTTTGTGCTACAGTCCTATTTCCCAGCTATGCTGATGGTGATGCTGTCTTGGGTTTCATTTTGGATTGACAGAAGAGCTGTTCCTGCCAGGGTATCATTAGGTAAACCTTTACCTTATATTCTTTTGAGAGGTATAGAATGGATAGGGGAAAGGTTTTGAAGTTACTTTACCTTCTTATTTACACAAGACAAGAGCAAGTATATCAAGTAATTGCCTAAACAACATTATTATTGCCACTATTGTCAGTACCACAGACTCTTGTAGTCAACCTCCAAGTTTGGAAATGGGATGTTTCTTCAGATTGGCTTTGCTGTACTAGAAAGCAACTCACACAGCACAGAGGGATAATTCTTCAGATTTCCCTTTGTTGAATTGTACTTTATTTCTTTTGTTGCAAACACTGCTCCCCCCCCCCCCCCCGCCTCCACTTCTTAGGAAAGTAAGAGGTAGTCTGATCCTTCCCCAAATCTGTGGCTCATGAGAGATGCTTAGAAGGCGCAGTACAATCTATCTAAAGGCTTTGTGCCTCACTTTCTCTCTAGAATCTGTTGATATCTTCCTACTGCCTTGGATCCAGTTTCCTGAACTGTCCTGTTCTTTGTCAGGTATTTTGGGTTTGCTTTGGTGCCCTAACATCTTATGCTGTGGAAGCCAAAGAGTAAGTTAGGCACCTTTCTGCTCTCACAGTTTTAGTTCTGAACACCACAGGCTCAGGATAAAAAGGAACAAATTACAGTGTTTTTTTATAATATTATTGGTTTTCTCAGTGATGAATCACCTGATATCATTTCAAGACTGCCTTCTGTTGGGAATTTAACAATAATGGCCTTGGAATTAATAGATATTTTTTCTATTTTTTTTCCAACATCTCTCAGAAAATTTGGTGGAAAAACAGTGGGATAGCTAATGCATCCATAATGCATAGGAGTCCCCAGGCTGCCAGTTTGCGAATAAATAATGAAGTTCCTGTTCTGTCTTCTCACTGATACTGGTCCCAGAAGTTGATTGCATTTTGCCATATTTCTTAGACAATCCTTGAGAATCCTTGTGTAAGAAAGAAACTTGCATGTACTGAGGGAGCCTTAATGTTTATTTACAGCTATGCTAATCTAGAAAATATAGGTCTATAGCTACTTCAGATCTCTTTCTATTGGCACAATCTAAAACTATTAATACATGGGATATAAATCTATTTGTTAATCTAAACATAAGTTATGATATCTCCTACCTACTGTTAATAATACATCTACTAATTCCTTTTATTTATAATAAATGTAACTTCATATTTAAAAATAAAGTTTTGAGTCTCAGTAGGTCATTTGTAATGCTGTTGAGATGGTTTTGCTGATCATGTTCTTCAATTTATATATGGATTTCTATAGAAGGTTATGCATCAGGAATTTTAGGAATAACACACATTTCATCAGCATAAGCATACATAATTTATAAGCAACATTAACAACAAAGTTTAAAAACCTTAGCTCCCTCGTCTAGAGTATACAGATTTTGAATGCATAGATTTCCTCTTATATGATATATTTCAAACTTTGCAGAGTAAAGAGAGGGAAAGCAAGAACTCTTTTATGTTACAGTGGGCTTGAACTAGGACAAAACTGGAGAAAGGTTATACTAAGACCTGACTGAAAAGCTATATTATCAGCCAGTGCTGTGACTTAGGGATGCTGCTGAGATGTCTTCCCTTTTGGAATTACATTTAGTTCTTTAAAATCAGTTTTGTGTTGGGTTTTAGGTTTTTTTCAAGATAGAACAAAACTAGAAGTCTTAAATGGGCAATGAAAATTAGGGGAATAGGCACACATAAGAGGAGAGATTGAAAAGATGAGGGTGTAATTCTGGACACGTGAGTCAATGAAAAAACATATCTTACCTTTGATGAATTCAGCTTTTCATGCTAGAATGTTTTTAGAAAGCCAAGGAGCTATGACAGAGACATATGAGCCAATGTTATGTTCTCAAGAAGTACAATTTGAGAAGAGATTGGGAGGGAATTCAGTGATTCTTTACTGAAGCACAGGCACTAGAAAGGTGCATTGCAGAGACCCTGGCCCTATGAAGTGAGGGAAGAAATTCTTTCCCTTTCCCCACTGTGGGACACTGTAGCAGACAGCTCTGTTGACCACAACCCTGCTTTCACTGGTCCTCTATGGCAAGGCCTAAAGCTATCATAGGCACGTGTTCCTTACACTGCCGAATCACCAGCATTGTGTCTGTGCTGTTTGAACCTGGTGTGCTGCAGCTCTAACTGCACACACTGAGCACAGCTATGGCATCCTGGTTTCAGTATCATATGTGATAGGTCCTTCATGGTTCACTCTACTTTTCAGAGCCTGTGTGATGAAGTTAAAGGTGGTCTCAGTCATATGACCTATGAAGCTATGCTGTCCATGCAAGAGGTGATGAGCTAAACAGAACCAGTCAGCTTGTACTATGATAATCTCCCCTTTTTCCTTGGCAGGTATAACTACGGTGCTGACAATGTCAACCATCATTACTGGATTAAGTGCCTCAATGCCTCAAGTGTCTTACATAAAGGCTGTGGATGTATATTTATGGATCAGCTTCCTTTTTGTCTTCCTGTCTGTCATCGAATATGCAGCAGTGAACTATCTCACCACAATTGAAGAGAGAAAGCAACTCAAGAAAAGGGGCAAGGTACAATCCTGTTTTTTGTTGCCTTCAGAAAGCATCACAGAAGCCACAGAATAATCCTGATACAGCACTGTGGTAACCGTGCAGTAACCATGTCTGTGACTCCTCCCTGTATCTCACTTTTACCTGACTGAAGGGAGGAAAGGTATCACCCTGTCTGGGATCTTGGGAATGTCTCTCTCCTCCCTCTTCCTGAGACAGAAATTAGGGAGTACATCACTATTTTTTTGTTGAAGAACGTCTCCTTCACTCCGTTTCTCAAATACCTGTTGATCAAGAGAGTCCCAATGTTTTGGTCCTTTCCTCTCTCTGAAACATACCCTGAAATGTCCTGGTGCAATATCCCCTCCTGCTTCCTGTGGAGAAGAGTCTATTTCTCTTTCTCCTGCTTCCCTGTTTCCAATTAGGCAGATAGGTTTAATGATATCTTTTTGTCTGAAGATCAGATGAATGACATGGTCATTTTTAGAAAAGTGTGCCTGAAGCAGAAACATTTACAAGTTAAACATTTACTTTCCCTGGCTTTTCAGAAACATGCAGTTAAAACCTTTGCATCAGTGAATATCCCCACATGTAAACTCAATTTTTGGAGTATCACAAGGGGAAAGACACACAAAGGATGCACATGTTGCTCACATGATTTCATAATCCTGTCAAAAAAGTACTCTTGGAAATGTTCAAAATCATTTCCCACAGCTCTAGCAACGCTGACCTACAGGAGAGGCAGAGTTTGATTTTTCTGTTTGATAACCTGGGGCACATGTAAGTCGGCTGGCAATAATCAGTCAGACTAAGTGTGTTTATTACATATATCCCCTTTCTTGCTCAAGTCTTGCACAAGGGGGCAGGCCCAACAGATGACAGTATCTGAGCTAGACGATTTTGTGGGGTAGCCATATTCTCCTTACACTCAACACGGGGAGCAACCTTGAAGAGAAAGCTTTGCTTATTTTCTGTTTTATTATTTTTATTTATTAAGATGGCTTCTGCTAGACACAGAATAACTATTCTTTGTTGCCAGGCTTCAGGCATGTATAGTATTGACGCAGTGCAAGCAATGGCTTTCGACGGCTGCTATCATGACACGGATGCAGACATGGACTTGACTGCTTTCTCAGTCCGCTCTGAAGAGAATGCGACTCGGGCACGTGCAGCCAGCATCCCCAACCTGGCTGCAACTCGCATAAAGAGGAAGAGATCTCTGAAAGGAAACGTGGGCAGGATTATTTTACAGAACAATCATGTCATTGACACATATTCCAGGATTATATTTCCCAGTGTATACATTGTGTTCAACTTTTTTTACTGGGGTTTGTATATATGAACAGAAATCACTATAAGCGACACATTATTTTGCATATGAGGGTAGCATTATGCTTTAAAAATAATGCAACAGCAATAGAGGAACAGGTTACAAGTTTCTGAAACTGACTGCTGTGTCAGACAGGCAATACTGGTTTGGTTAGCAGCAAAACTGTTAACAAAAACCCCTCATGAGTCTGGTTTCTTTTTCAATTGGACCACGCAATGCTTCACTGTGGCAACCTAATGCACATGCTACTACTGCAGTGGCATAGAGGCAGTTTGCACACTATGGGGGCCCTTTATCACACACCTAAATAGTCAGCAGCTCCCAGCTGATGTATTATCCAGTCTCTATCTCCACTCTAACCATTCCTCTTTAATCAGCCTTTCTGTTTGTTCTCAGCTTGTGGTCCATTTTAGTATGCAATCAGCACCGATTGCCTTCAAATAGCTCTTATCCTTATTTCATTTACTGCATTTCTATTCTGCTAGGCAACCTGTATACACCTCAGCAGCCTTTGTGCTCAGATGGTAACTGCAGGTGAAGTGACTAGAATGAACAGCGGATTAGGGACCAGCAGAAAGCAGGAAGCAACCTGATGGAGATTTGTACATTGTGCATTATTAAGGCCTCAGAAGAACCCCTCACCCTGTCAGCTGTCCCTGACTTTCCCCAAGACTGCTAGGAAAGGCCTCCATTTTGAAGAAATCTTCGATCACCGATCCCTGAAGGTACCAAAGGAATAATGTCCCAGATGCAACGCACTTAGCGTCTTAGAGTTAGGACTAGGAAAGTCATCTTTCAGGTGGATGAATAGCATCACCTGCACAAGGCATGCCCCTCATGTCACACCCACACACCTGTGTGCTTCACATAGCCCTACTGGCATCACCTGCTTTCTGCATAACTGTTCATTTCAGAAACACAGGCTTTGAGGCAGAGATTTTAGAAAACTTTGTCAAGAAAACAAATCAATGTCTTTAGCAGAATCTGGCTCTTCTATTTTATATCGCATGCATGAGCTTGGGGCTTTGTCCCACCTTTGGCTTTTGGAGACAGACAGTTACTATGAGCTACATATGCCTGCTTGCAGCACAGATCCTCATCACAGATCAAATTACCACAGTGAGGCCTGAGACACATAGGAAATGAAAGGAAGCAGCTGTGCTGAAAGAGAGCCATATACAGGAATCCTGTCAGTCCCAGAGGAATCCTGCATGGGGGTATCCTTAGATTCAGGCTACAGAGGGTGAATTAAGGACATTCAGGGATACACACAAGAAATGTTCACGGCTCCAGAAAAGAATTAAGATTACTTTTGTGATTGCCCAAATGAGGAGCATTTTTCCACTGAAATTTCTTGATTTTTTTCTATCATTTAATGAAGTGAGTTAAAATTTAACCAAGTGAGTTCAACGTGATATTTTGTGTTGTCAGAAAATGTCAAAAGGTAAATGCTTGGGCACTGCTCAGTTAAAATAATGAAATGAGAATAAATTTGGAAGCCTGAATCACTCTCTGGCTTACATGATTTTCCTACACCAATATTGTTTATTCATAGCATGGTGATGTCTGTTACTCTTTCGAAAAGCAGCATTTGTCAAATCCCAACTACAGAGCTAGAAACGCTGGCAACACACTGCGTGCTGGGTGACTGAAATCTGATGGAGTGAGTGGGTACTTTGGCAGCCAATTCACTGCCAAACAAATGATCAGAGCTAAGACAGCTTTGATACTGTTCCAGGGAATCATATCATGGAAAGCAGAACTGTACCAGGAATGACAATTCTGGGAACATAAAGCCAAAGGACACAGAGCTTTGGCAACAGCAATAGCACACCAGACCTCAAGCTGAGCAGATGTGTTATAAAAAAAACCCCTTACCATGACATCCTTATTGCTGCACTGCCATTATGGAGACATCCTGTACATATGTTCCAGATTGCCAAAGAAGATCCCATCTAATTGCTCCAGATGTGCAACATGTCCCCTAAACATTTAGCATGAACTGATGTAACACCGTTGCTTTCACATACAATTTTTATCTCACTTGCAGTAAGAGGCATTTATGCTGTAGCCAAAAATGAATCCTCAACCTCCAACAGAAAGAATACCCATGTGGTTTCTTGACAAAAAGCAATTCCCTCTTCCAAAATTCTTAAAGGATGCTTAGTAGCAGAAGCTCCACACTGCTGAATGCTCAAACTCAGTGTAGACTGCCCAATAAACAAGCCCTCAGGTGGAAATGAATAGGAGAAGAGACTGACGCCTGCATTCACTTTCTGAACATGTTCTATAGAGGTGCCTGGGTTAGACTAATTTGTCCTGAAAGTTGTCCAGTTTTCTTTGATGGAGGAAACAATTATGTACTTTGATAAAATCCATCACAAAATGGAAGTATGAATGTAACTGTTGGCAAAGTGCTTTCCTCATGAAAAATATTATATAGCAAGTTTTATTATGACAATGAAGACGACCGCATGTTTTGATGACAAAACTTGCTGCATACTTTTCCAGGGAAGTTTATAATTTTTATCTTCTTAATGCAGTGACAGAGATGATATTGGGAACAATTATACTTCACAAATGCATTGTCTGTATAAATAGTAAATCATAACAAATAGTACTTTAATACTGCATTTTTTATTTGGAGGGCTTCCTAAGGATTAACTGACTAATCTTCACATAACCCTTTTCAGAAGTTGGTATTATTTTCCAGAAGGGGACAGTAATAAATACTTATAGTCAATTTGCCTAGACAGACCAGCATAGAAGTCTTAAAAAAAA
Organism: Dromaius novaehollandiae; assembly: GCF_036370855.1. Taxonomy (NCBI): domain Eukaryota; kingdom Metazoa; phylum Chordata; class Aves; order Casuariiformes; family Dromaiidae; genus Dromaius; species Dromaius novaehollandiae. The sequence continues at coordinate 102,299,619 of NC_088098.1, read as the reverse complement.
GTATTCACAAGTATTTCCCATTCTGTGATTTGTGGCTGTTTCTGCAACTACTCAACTGTACAAATTGTACTCTCTGCAGCATTTACTAAAAGTTAAAACATCACAGCCATTATGTAAATACATATTTGTTTGAGTATTCATCCTAGTGGTATTCAAGCAGTTATGCTGAAAGTACTTTGTGGATTTTTGCAACAGAAATAACAGCTTGTAATGACTTCTGTGACCAGCTGAAGTGCAGTGTGGCCTCCCTATTTTTAACATCTGTTGCTACACCCATCTGTATTAAAACATCCTGTAAGTGTTAATGTAGGTGTTCAAGCCACAAACTTTTAAGTCTGGAAAACAGCATCATTCTTTACAGCTTTTGAATTTTCGTGGAAGAAGTAAGCAAAACTTCATGCCAGTGACTTGTCCTTCAGAGAGGTACAAAAAATGCACAGCTTTGAGCATCCCAAGTACTGGTGAGTGTTTATACTAAAATATTAACAATATCAATACATTTTGCAGTGTGTCCTGAATATTGGGTGAAATCATGATGAATAATGAGTCAGAATTAGGAAGTACAGAATATCTTTTTTTTTCCTTCTAAAACAAAAAAGCTTAGAGAAATTTAAACTTTACTATCCAATTCATGCACTTTTGTACAATTATGATAGCCTTAGTTTCACCCATTGCAAAATTTCTCTCCTGGATAACAAATCCACATGCTGATTAGTCTAAATTTCTTGATCAAGTGGCAGTGATTTTTCAAATTGGTCTGCTGCTGACCAAAGTGGTTCAGGTGCTAATGGAAGGAGGACTGAATGGGATGAACAATGCTTGCCTTTATATCTCCTCCTTCCCCTATCTTTGTGTATTATATTTTACCACTTTGTTTATTCAGCATGTAGGAGTTTATTAGATGCATTGAAGAATGCAGATCTCACCAGAATCACAGAAAATTTATTTCAGAGGATCCAGTTAGTACCACACATGGAACTAGAAACTATTACTGTGCGAGTAATACACTGCAAAGAGGGACAAGACTGCAAAGCTATTTTCTAAAAAGGGAGGGATTGGAATTGTTTCTGCAGTGAAAGGCTCTTATTATTCCTCTTTACAAACTGTTGATAGAATACAGCCCCTCTCTTATCTATCACTGAAGGCTCCTTCTAGAAACTATCTTACACCCAGTATAACTTCCCACTTGTATTAGCCATATAACGTAAAGCAGCTGAGGTCTCCAAAACTCATCTTTTGCCGGTGGTTCTGTTGTACATTCTATGAGCTGTAAGTACACAAGCACAACACTTCTGCAAAACCTAGCAAACACAAATTTTCTGACATGTCTTCTAACCAATTTAAGCAGAACAACTACTAGATATCTTTAATAAAGGTAGCTAAAAATATTTCTAGCCGTTTTCATGTATGCAGTGAGGATTCTGAAGACTTCTTCTAGGATAGGAAGCCTGATAGCAGGGTTCTGGAACAAGGCTTTGGCCCAGAAAAAAAAATAACACAGCTAAAACCTAGACATTTTATTATTTATTATGCACAGGAAAGCTTTAAACAAATAACAGGGTTTCATGTTTTATCTGCTAATTTAATTCATGCAATAACTCTAGTGGAGAGATATTGTCATTGAATTTCCTACTGGTTTCAAAGAAAGAGTATTTTTTTGTCTCTCATATATACATACTAAGTAACTTGGATAGAGGAAGAAGAAACAATTCTTGGTCAGAGTATGTTTTCAGATGACAACTACATAAAACTTTTATATGTTTGGAAAAAATAAAAAGGCTGACACTGTTTTTTCTACTCAGCCAGGTTAAATGGCATTAAATTGCACACAGTAATGGCAGGGTAGTAGCTGATACTGTTTTAATCAACATTATTCCTGCTTGACATCTCATCAGCCTTCCTCATCCTCAGCAAGCCTTAGCAAAACAAATGCAACCATTGTAAAATGCATTTATGCATGAATACTGCATGTAGCGCAAGCTATTAGCCAGGCATCAGATGGCAGCACCAAAGGTTAATTTTAAAACGCTGAGGCCTCACAAGCCTATTATTTTTCAGGTCCATGGGAGCAAGACCCAGAACTCCCCGAGCAGGAGGAAGCAGGACAGGACATATCTCCTTTTACTCAGGGAGATCTTGCACTCCCTTCCGGCACACCTCAGTGGTCCCGTTCTTCTTTTTCATCTGCTTTACGACAACACTGGACACTTTGAAAAATATGGTTTTCTCCTCCGTTTCGGAGCCTGTGTAAACAGATCCTCACCAAGGATCCTCTCGGGACGTACTTCAATCCCTCCGCCTTCAGCAAAGCACTCAGGTGCACACCGACACCGGACAGCAGCAGGAGCGGCCTAACACTCACTACAGAAGCGCTGCAAACGCTCGCCCAGCCCCTCCTCGTCTAACACCGACAGCGCAAGGGCAAAGCCTCCCCCGCCGCCCCTTACAGCGCGGCCGCGGCCCCCTCCCCCCCGCCGCGGCCGACGGCCGGGCCTCCGCGCGCCGCCGCCATTTCCTAGCGGCCTCCGCTCGCCCCGCCCCGCCCCGCGCCGCGCTGCGCCGCCGGGTGAGTGCCGGGGCTGCTGGGGAGGGAGAAGGTCGCGGGGGAGGCAGGGAAAGGTGGCCGCGGGTGTTGTGGGCACCCGGGGAAGGCGGCAGTCCCGTGGGGCCACCCCTGAGTGTCGCCTGCCCGGGCAGTGCAGGAGACAGTGTGAGCTGCCGGGTAGCCAGGTGCAGGGCCTCGCGACTAACCTTCACGGGGCCCGAAGGAGCCACGCTGAAGTGACTTACAAATCATCCCTTTGCTTCAGAGCTCGTTATATCGAGGCCCCCGGGAGTTGCAAGGCTGCATACTCTGGACATGCAGTAATTGTTACTTGCTTGGCGTCCCTCATGTCAGCGGTGACCGCTCCCAGCGGCATAGCTGCATGCATGAGTGCTGGCTGCGAGGAAGGAGCCCTTGTGTATTATCTGCCGCTGGCTTTTGAGCTCCATTTTTGTGTTTTGCCTTCTGGAGAAAGTTTAATAGTACTCACGTGTGGTGCTGCTGTGAGGGGAAGCAGCAGGGCTCATGTGGTTTGGGGATAGCTGTGACCATTTTTCTTCCTTGTTGCTTTAGAGGGATCAGAGTCTCCCTGCAGTTGGCTGGCCTGGGCTGAGAAGCCTAAACTCTTGAATAGATTCTTCTGGTGTGTGAGTTCAGAAATATTAATGTGATGTAATTGTATCTGTCTGAAGCAGAAACATCTACAGGTCCAGCGTGCTGCTGTGTTTTTCTTGCTTGTTCTGAGGAACTAAAAAAAACACTGCAGAACAGCACATTTTTACATGAAACATCAGTCTCTGAAGTCTACATATCTGAATTTAACTTTGTTTAAAAACTTTGCAAGTGAGCTGTGAGGCTGATGTGATGGATGTGGGTCTGTGATTCAAAACTAGCAATTCAGGTTTAGTTGCATTTATGCTGTTAGCATTTGGGGATGTCAGTAATAGATCTTAATGCTTGCATCGTCTGCAGACCTTGCCACTTAGTAATTGTGGACTAATTTTCAATTTTTCTAAGTGTTCCCTTGCCTTATGGAGAACTGTAGTTTGCTGCAGCCAGGAATGCCCATCTTCTCAGGAAGGTGATGATGTGTTACCTCCTGCTGGATTAAGATGACTGTAGGTTGCTGTTGAGGTATGGGCTATTTGCTACTCCACAAACTCCTAGGCAAGGTATTTCACCAGTTGTATGTGCTGCGTACTGCTACATAGGAGAACTTTATACTGTGTGTAAATATCAGAACTAGATTGTTTTAACTTTCATGGTAAGGGATCTGTGTAAATAAAATCATCTTAATAAATGAAATCACTTCTGGAGTAAAGCTTTCATTTTTACTTCAAAATGAAAGCTTCTACATGCTCTAACTCCTTGTGTGTTGGCTTCACAAACTTGCTTGGACAAGCCCAAAGGCAGTTTGAGTTAGCCAACCTGGATGCAGCATGAAAACTGCAGTGTTAGAGAACTTGGTGCTGGCTCACTGCCTGCATGTTTAACTGAGCTTCTCAGGCAGGCTTTTCACCTGTGACAGGAGCTCTGGACTACTCGGGGGGGGGGGGGGAATGAAATGTTGGTGTAATTTTGGTGTAATTGCATAGCATCAACAGAAAGGCTTAAAAATTATGGAAGAGAGAAGGCCTCTCTTCTAGAAACTTGGTTTTGCCAAGCCTGGCCATCCAAAATAGAGTATGGAGGCCCTAACAGAGGCTGAGATTGTGTGTTGCTCTGCCACAGCGTGATGAGGATCATTGGATGCCTAGCACTGCAAAATAATTCAGCATAAAACTGTTCCCAGGGCCTGAGACCTCAAGCAGGTGCCCTCATCTAAAATTCCTAAAACCTGCTCCACCTGCAGGACAGTCTGCTTTCAACTTTTCTGTTCCTTGGGAAGCTGCTGTTTCCACCCCTACTAACTGACCCACTGGTTCCAGTTGCATATTCCTTGTTCCCTCACAGTGACCTGCTCTTTCACTTGTCCTCCCTGTTGCTGTACCCCTTTCCCTGTGTTTCCTATCCACTGCAGCCTTGCATAGCCTTTACAGTACACTGTTGTGCTGGTATGTTTCCTCATTGTAGTAGCTGCATTCTTGGTAGTTTGGTAGCTATGTAACTATGTGGAGTTATTGTGTAGTTGCAGGCTATAGGTTACCCTGTCAAGTCGCTTTGTCCTGGCATGGCTTGTGTATTAATAGCTTTGTTTGATGTGAATGTTGGTGCTTCCAGAGTGTCATGTGCTAACACCAAGGGCACGTGTCTGTGGCTGTCTGAGATATGGCCGATGTTGGGTATCAGTGCCCTTAATGAAGTGGAGTGGTTTTATACAATGATAAATGTATCTCTGATACATTTATATGATAAATACATAAGTTCTGAATATATTCAAAACAGGCAGTTATTTAAAAGACTTGGAAAAAGACAGTGCATTTACAGTATGTAAGCCAGCTCGAAAGGTATGCTTTCTTCAACCTCCTCCCCAGCCCCATACCTTTTAACTGTTTGGTTTCTGCACTTGAAATACTTCACATCATCCCCCAGCTGGCTGTTGCTGGAATGTCTTTTGTAAGATTTAGTTGTGCTCTTTTCTGCCTTCAGGGCATTTCAAGGAAGCGTAATAGAGTACCTGTTTTTGACTGTATCCCTCCCCACCCCCGCCATGTTATCATTAAATGTTTTAATTCAAATCTGAGTTACTTCTTTAGTAATCTGCAGCTATTCCTACAGAAGGAGGATTCTCTAAGGCCTTTTGTCCACCACTGGTCTATGTGTGTGCAGATTCCTGCATTTATGAGGATCTGTAGCGTGGTTTTTGCATTTCATCAGGTGTTCTTTAGTATAAACTCAGCTGTGGGATTGGGACTTCTGTGAGCAACAGCTTGCAACAGAGTCCTTCAGGGTTTGCTGAGGTTTGAGAGAGGAATGCAGGCTTGCTGGGGTCTTTCTTTTTCCTGCTGCTTGGAATGAATAGCGTAAGACATGCGGGAGCATCTTAAAGCAGAGCTGCTCCTGGTGCACTCTTGTACTCAGCTGGAGAAGGCAAGAGGAGCTGCTCTGGGCCTATGAGCTCTTGAGGTTGTGCTAGGAGCTGACTGTTTTGGTTCTCTCTCCTCTTGTACAGGAACATGCCCAAGAAAGGAGGGAAGCATACTGAAATGGGAAAAGAAATGCAGGCACAGTGTAAACGAGCAAAGGTGGAAGCAGCTTGTTCTCCATCGCTTATGAGTTATGAGAGCCCAGAGAGCCTCTTTGGAAGCTTGATCTCTCCCATCAAAGAAGAGATGTTTTTCAGGGAGTATTGGGAACAAAAGCCACTGCTTGTTCAGAGAGATGACCCTCTGCTGGCTGCTTACTACCAGTCTCTGTTCCAGTTGTCAGACTTGAAGGCACTGTGCTGCCAGGGTCTATACTATGGCCGAGATATTAATATCTGCAGATGTGTGAATGGAAAAAAGAAGGTTTTAAATAAAGAAGGCAAAGTGAATTACATGCAGCTGAAGAAGGATTTTGACCAGAAAAAGGCAACAGTACAGTTTCATCAGCCTCAGAGATTTAAGGTTGGATCACTTCATCATTTTAGAATATAAATAATGCATGCTGTATAACTTGGTCTATTTTGCTTGAGTCACGCCAGACATAGCTTCATCTCTGCCTCCAGTAAATCCAGGAGGTATAGTGGACATCAGTGACCTGCTGAAACCTGTATGTGAAACGTGTAGATTAAAGCAGGGTTTATAATTCTGCCCTACCGTCATGTTTCAGTGCTTTGCCATAAGAAAAAAATGTGACTTATGCTGTAAAACTAAGTATTCTTAAAAAAAAAAAAATTGCTTTGTCACCTGTAACTAGGAAAAAAGATTAGGCTGATGAGTAACCCTCTGTGTTCTGCTTAAATGATCCCTTCTGCCCCATTTTGTTTCATTCCCTTGTGCAAATACAAGCTTTTATACCACTTTCCCTTAGTGCAAAGCAAGGTGTGAAATCATATAAAATATTTGCAGGATGCTCCACCAGTCTTGCAGATGGACTGGCTTTGAATTGCAACATGGAAGTGTACCACCCAATTTTAGCTGCTGTACTTCTGATTCTAGTCTCCTTGTTCTTTGACGCTTTAGTAGTCGTTATGTATTGAAAACGAGGCAGTGGTGTGTGTACAGCTGTGTAAAGGGCTCATATGCAAATAGCTAGTTGGATGGAGGTAGTCCAGTTGTGTACTGTGGTGCAAACACAATTTAACTACGAAGTGGTCCCTAGGGACCCAGATGTACATCTGTGGCCCAAGTATAGTATTGTGGGCAGATCTCTGTTCAAGTGTAGCTGTGACGTCCAGTGGCAGGGGCATCAGCATTTGAAGTTGAGATAATGCATGGTTTATGCTAAAATCTAGAGCTTGGGCTGAATGTACAGAAGTTGCACTTGGTGCAGCTCTAGTAGTTTGGCATCTGCTGATATGAGAGTCATGCCTTCAGTGCATCTGTCACATGTTAGATGTGGGTGAGGAAAGATTGTTCTTGAATATGCCTAGACAATTAATAAACAAACATGTTTCTAAAATGAAATTCAGAGAAGTAATGAGAAAATCTGTTCTGAGAAGAAAATGAAAAACAATGAAGTCAGAGTCTGGGCAGGGAGTAGTGCCAAGCTCAGCCATGTTTCATGTGCTATGTGTGAGCTGGTTGTTTTCTAAGTTAAACTCAAAAGAGGGTTGGGATTTAGTTTCATCCTTTTGCCTTCTACATTGAGGTTATTAAGATTATTGGACCTGGGCTTGCCATAGTAAATATGTGACTCTTTCATAACTCAGTGTAAAAGGCTTAAGATACATTCTTCAGAAATGTTCAGGGCATTCTGGTATTGGTTTACATCCTTGTTGAATTGAATAATGGCGTAAAATATTTTGCTGTAGTAAGATGTTTTTGGAAAACAGGGAGACTATTTCTTTCATTTGTCTTTTCTCTCTTCTTTCTACAGTAGTTATGTACTATCTCGACCTGCATTCTAACTATGGAAAAATCAGATTAAAGGAACACTTCATAAAGCATTAGTCTCTTTGTTTTTCTTGAAAAGTCTAGTGTTTCAGCACTTTGAATCAGCCTAGATAAAAGTAGCAGATGACTTAGAATTCTAATAGCTAGCCTACAGAAGTTGTTTTTTATTTTTTTTTTCCTTCCCCTCCTGTCTACAGACTGTATTAACATAGATGAGTGATAGTGGAGGGAGGGTGACTGAAGTCTTACCAGCATTCTTCAGCATCTTTTATGAAGTGCCTCTGTTGGTTTATGCTTTGGGCATGTGTTTTAAAAGCATCTTTTCGCATGCATCAATTAAATATTAAAATATATATTTGGTTGGGGGGAGCAAAGTAATCTTAGTAGATTGGAAAACAGATACTAGAAATTCTTGCTTTGAATGTCTCTAACTCTCTGGCTTATTTAACCTGATCTGCAGATACAGGTGCTGCAAAATATCAGGGGCATATAAAAAGACAAGTCAGAGATACTGTCTCCTTTATTATGCACTTGCAGAATGTTGTTTGATTTCTGTTGTAATTGGTACTGTTGGAAGAAGGTCTTTGGCGTTTGCATGCCATCTTTGATGCTGGCCCATATAATGTGTGTTTCGTGTGTTTCTTGCCTTAAGATGTATTGCTCTTTGTGGGATGATGGCTGGTTTATTTTCTTGTTTGTCTAGCCCTGCTGTCATTGTTTGTTCTCTTCCCTGTGCCATTTTTAGGTTGCAACATCAACTCTGTGTAGCATGTTGGGGTACCGCACTGTTTCCAGACTTCTTGGCTTACTGGTTACCTTCATGGAAGACCTTGTTTGCTTCTGTGGTGCTGGCTTTCAGCAAGAGCATCTTTCTACTTTGCCAGCTAACACTGATCCAGAGCATTTGCCTTCCCAGCCTCTGTCTTCCTGTTCTTTCTGTGAGGATGTGATAACTCACTGGAAAAGCCTCCTGAGCAACGGGGAGCCTGTGGGCTGACAGACAGCTTGGCCTGGCTGAACTCCTCAGTGGTAACATGATCATTTCTTTTTAAAGGAGGAACTATGGAAGATTCAGGAGAAGCTGGAGTGCTACTTCGGGTCTCTGGTTGGGTCGAATGTTTACATTACTCCTCAGGGGTCACAGGGCCTTCCCCCTCACTATGATGATGTTGAGGTAGGCCAACACAAACTCGTCTGTGAAACTGTGCGTGGAGTTTTGCTAGTGCATGTAGGCATCCACCTTACTGCCATGCCTTCCCCCCACCCCCAACCCCCGTCTTATGAAATAATTTCCTGTATGGAGATGTTCATGCACTGGAGACTTAAAGTAGCTGTTTGCAAGTGTTTCTTTATTGTATTTTTTTTCTCTTTAATTTTACCGAAAAGGTACTGAGGTATGTAATTGTAGTATCATATTCAGCGTGCTTTCCAGGCCTGGCACTTTCATTAGGTGAAAGGAGCATTTGTTTTCCCAGCTTTTGCAGAAGCTTCCTAGCATCCTCTTTTCATTTTCACTTCATTCAGATTGCCCAAGAATCCAGAAGTCCTTTTTCCTTCACCAAGTGCTTGCACTTTCTTCAGCCAGACACTGGAAACAGACTGGTTGTGCTGGTTCTCATTTACTGGTCCTGTTGTTTTGAGGAAGTTACTGGAATGAATAAGGGAGCCCTGCAAACCAAATGCAGTTTAAATTACCTTCTAAAAGAAACATTCAAATAGACAGTGCGTTAAAAATGAAAACCTGAAATTGGGCCATCTAACTTCAGAAAAAAATCACTCAAATACGTTTTCTAATGAATTTCACAGGCATTAGAGAAAAACTTTGTAAGTTGCAATGGAACAGACACATTATTTTGTATTTTTTTTAATTTCCATTAAATATATGTGGAGTTTCTTTTTTCTGTTTGTTGTTCACAAGTCTTTTTTTCCAGTTGCACAGTGAATACAGATGTGCCAGTTGAGAACCTGCATGTTCTGGCATATGCCATCAACTCCTCATGGTATCCTCTTGTTATTTCTGATGCTCTGTTTGTCAGTGAATGATGATAAGACTTGTTTCACCTAATATTTTGAATACCTATGTGGCAGGCATTACGTTTGAGTTAATTGCTTAGCTGCTGCTTTAGTTACTGGGGAGCAACAGGGATTTATTCCTTAGAATAAAGCAGGTCACATTTCACAAGTGTTCTCTGTTGTCTATACATGGAGCCTAAGCAAATATCTCAAATGTAAAGAGGAATCTTGTTTCCAATGTTGTGGACTAGCTGAGAACAAGGAAGATGGAATCTGTTCCGTAAGTTATCAGAAAAGCAACCTGTATTGCTTCTGTTTGCTTTTTATCTCTGATTTCTGGCATGATTCCACAGACTTGCCATGTAAGAAGGCAACTTAAAATTTCTGAGTACCTGAATGTGTGAGGGGCAGCCTTATGCATTTTGACCTGTGGTCTTTTGCAGGTGTTTATCCTTCAGCTGGAAGGTGAGAAACATTGGCGACTGTATAAACCGACGGTGCATTTAGCTCGGGAATATAATGTTGAATCAGAAGATAGGATTGGGAATCCAACACATGAATTTGTTTTAAAGGTATAGTAATTGCTTTACCTGTTTTGGGCTCTAGTTGCCAGAAAAGTAGTCGTATTTAAAATGGACTATTTCTTGAAGACAATATTCTAAATGCTTGTGGTTGTGAAAATGGCAGGGGGAGGGTGGGGTTGGTGTGCTCAGCACCGAGGACTAGCAATTTGAGTGATGGTTGTCAAATCTATCCTTTTTCAAAGGTATCCTTTGCTTTAGTATTTAAATAATGGACTTTGAAATGAGTAAATCAGTGCTTTCTGGTATTTCTTCAGTGTTCTTTAATTTGGGTGCCCTGAATCATTGGCCACTTTTGTGGAGTTTTGTGTGCAAAAAACATAGGTTCCAAGTGTGGTTATGAAACATTTCATGCTGTTACATGCTGTCTAATCTATCAGGCTAATCCATCTCTGCAGTAAGACTTAATGATTTGCTGAAATTTGTGACTGTTTGGTGAATTGGAATTAAATATTATACATTGACATGCTGGGCAAAAACATGAACTAAATCCCATTTTACTTGCTGTATTGATTTCCCTCCCCTCTCCCCCCCCAGTAAGAAATGTTTGGCTGTTTTTGATCTTTGGAATAATAAAAAGAGCATTTCGTGAAGATGAGGCCATTTGACAACAGACTATCTGGTGCTTCTCCTGTGCTATTTTACGTGTTTATACTTCAGCAGACAATACTGCTCCATTCTGGAAGCTGCATTAGTTTCTCTACCTTGTGTCCAGTTGCAAGGCCTGTGCCTGCAAGGTCTCCGCTCTTTCCTATGTTCAAACTTGCCTTTGGATGTAGGTCGTTTACAAATATTCTTACATATTGTATATGGTACTGACCTCGCTAGTTATGTAGTTTGACAGCTGGTAGTATTCAGTCCTTACAACGTATTGATGACTATATTGGTGGTATTCCTACCTCCCCAAAAACTAGTGGCTGAGAGCAAAGGTACACTGGTTTATGAAGTCCCAGCTACAGTGTGTCTTGGTGACTCTTCACAGGCTGTGGTCATGGCTGGTTTGCTACTGATGTTGAGCGCAGAGTTTATTGGTAGCTGTCTATTTATCTTTCTTGATGTATGATTTCCCATGTATTTTGCTGGTATCCCCTCCATTGTCTGCCTCTTCTTCCTCCAATAAAGTGATCAGAATCTCATAGTGTCTCTGGGGAAATGCTCTGTCCTGTCCCTCTTTGGGTGCTGTGACCTGGAGTCTATGAAGAGTCTGGTTATTTTACTTGCTGAGATTGATGAGCTTGCTGGCTCAGAGGAATAAGGAGATTGGTGAGACTCCCCAGTGGAAATGTGTTTACATATTGATGTAACTCTCAGAAGAGGGTTGAAGATGAAGGTAACACTGATCATACTTGGGTAAGCTCCTCTTCAAAGGTGCTTTGTTTTGGCTGGGCAGTTAAAGAAGTTAAGTTTGCCATTACATTGATAAATAAAGCAGTTCATTAGTGGCAAAGAGAAGCTGATCTATGACACTCTGCAGCTTTTTTCAAATGAACGAAGAGATGTGGTCTTGTCAAGTTCTGTGAAGCCTCATAATCTGAATAGACCTTTTGATTCAGTGAAAAATCAAGTAGCACTCACTTGAAATACGTCTGTGTTAAACAGTTGAGTAGGTTCTTGTAAGCAGGTGATGCAACGAACAAGATTTAAGGAACAGCAAAAATAAAATGGAATCAGATTTCACCTTTGTTTTGTGATTTTTCTCATTGACTGTGCTACCCATCTATGTAGATGTTTATATGAGAAACTAAGTAAGCTGATAGTTACAATTCTGCTTAAATATCTCTTTTAATTAATTACATCAACCTAACTTTTGGCAAGTTTTGATGGTTCAGATTGCAGCTCATTTTCTGAAAGTGGTGTTTTCTCATGGTTGTGAACTGTGCTTGGAATATTTTTTTGTAGTGGAGTTTAAGTGCTGGGTTCTTCTTTCCTTCTTGGAGGCAATTTTGTCTGCTGTGCGCTTCTTATCTTATCTTATCTTATCTTATCTTATCTTATCTCAATTTTCCTAATCTGAGCTTTCATTAGTGTGGAGATTTCATTTAACTGGTGAGAAGAAAGATAGGGAGGCAGAAGGTGGTACTTGGTTTTTAGGTATCAAAACTGAAAATTTCAGACAACAGTATTGTAACATGTTACCATCTTTATGGAGTGTTTGGCTTTTGGTATGGAATACTGGACTCTTCCTTTGAGGGGATCTGGCTGGGTTCACACTGCATTGCGCCCCTGCTCGCCAGCTGTATTGTCAGTGGGTCCGTCCCAGCTGCCTCCTCGTCCCCTGTGTGCAGCTGAGTTGGAATGTGCATGTGTTGTAATGTTAAAAGCTTGCCTTTTTTTTTTTTCAGACAGATGTATAATAAACAGGAACAGTAAGATGGAAGGGTCAATGTATCAGGCTTTCTGGTGCAAAGTGCTTTGTTTTATACAAAAATATGCAGGAGAGGATCTATTTTGTGATTTAAAAAAATGCTAGTTTTTCTGCTTAGAGTATTTTCTGTATTTTGACAACAGTACAGTAAGGCTTGACCTGGAGCCCTAAATAAATAAGGAATCTTTGTTTTCTTGTAGCCAGGTGACTTACTGTACTTCCCAAGAGGGACTATCCACCAAGCTGACACTCCTCTTGGGATATCCCACTCTACACACGTGACCATCAGCACCTACCAAAACAAGTAATTATTCTTTACTTTTTTTCATAGTATGTCTTTCTTGAAAATGGCTTTCATCTGCAAAGTGATGTGTATGAGTAGTACAGACCCAAAATTGGCATTTCAAAAAGGAGATCATGTCCTGTTGTTAAAAACAAAACCTTGTATTGAGCTCTGCTTAGCTCTTTTCCGTGTTCAGTCTGTTTAGCCCTTGTCTCTTTTTTTATTTTCTGTGGGTTGTACTGGGATAGAACGCATCACCATCCTCTCAGAAATGTGGTGAAATCGAATATACGTAGAGATTTTTTTTTTTCTCTTTTAATATTCTGATATGGGCTACCACAGAAGTACTCCACTATTAGTACAAAAAAATATATAAAAATCTAAGGAATTATTCATATAGAAGTAATTGAAGTTTTGGGTATTGGGGGAAGGAGAGGAGGAGATCATTTGTTGATTGACACAGACTGTTGGCAAGGTTTTCATGCAGCAAACTGTATCACTTTTTAATTGGTTATTTTATCATTTACTAGCAGTAGACATTAATGTGGAAGATAAAGTTACAGCTGTAAACTCACTGTTGCATTTGAGAATCTCTCACTAGTGGCTGAAGTTATTGTTCATTCATAACCCAGAGAATAAGTCAGGAGTTATTCCTTTCATCTTGTTCTCTCCTGCATTTGATAGTTGCTCACAGCTATTCTGACTGATTTACTGCAAATTCTCCCTTTGCAAATATTTCCTACTTAGCTGTGTTTTTCATCGCCTACCCATGCATGCAAGTCAGATTTCCTTAGATAAACATCTGCTGCTAGTGTCCACTAAAACCTTTTCATAACACAGGGAAATGCTGCTACCACCTAATCAGCCTCTCAGATGTAGGTTTGAGTCACTGGCCAGAGTTATGAATTGGGAAGGATTTCTGTTAGCCACAAAACAGGGTGGAACAAGTTTGGACGTATTCTAGATGATGCTAAGTCATATCCCTAACCACTAGGTGTAGTGTTCTGGAAGCCCAGGATGCCAGAACTGCAGGTAACTTTTAATGTGTCTAGTCCTCCAAGATGGAGAGAGGGTTAAGACGGAGCTGCTCAAAGGCATGAGTCTTGGTAGAAATTAGGTAAAGTTGTGGTGATTTTTAATTTGTTCACATTTTCTATTTTTCTGTTCACAAGGCTAAAACTTCTTTTCTGCAAGTGTTGCCTGCTCCTCTAAAGAGTCTTTCTCATCACTTACTATGCAGGAGGTAATATTAGTGCTGGCCCCCTTTGGCTAAGTTCAATGGCACATCCAAATGGATAAGCAGTGAGTGACCTCCAAAGAGAGGGTCCCGTTCCTCCTCCCTTCCTCTCCCTTTTTTGTCATATCACTTTCTTCATGTTGTCTTGGTGTTTCTCTCATCGCTGATCTAGTGAACTAAACAGACAGAAGAGTGACACTAGAAAAAGCGCAGTTTAGCTTGTTGATGGAGGCTGAGCTGGAGTGATTTGGTGCTTTACAGATCAGTGTGCAGGAATCTTTCTGAATGTGCAGAACAGGGTTTGTCCAGCTTGGACAAACAGTCCTTACTTGGACAGCCCTTACAGAGCTATTGTATGTCAAGTAGTGTTGGCGAGATGAGAATTCAGTTCCTTGTAGCAGGGTTTCTGGAGATCTGACAGACTAGCATGGAATAAAGGTGGTTTCTCTGTGACAGCATAAGTCAAAGGCCAGTCCACCGAGTTACTTGAGAAATGGTACTGTCAGGGAGCGTGTTCCCTGGCTGCTCGTGTAGGAATGAGGAGAGGAAGAGAGAAAAGCTCAAAGAGTTCCGTTCTTCCTCGGAGAAAATGTAGAAGCCACATCTATTAAGGTTTTTGGCAGCAAGGTGTAAGATCCTGTCTCTATGTCGTCTTTCAGCAAGCATATGTAAAATAAGCAGAAATCCTAACATAGGCTGGCAGTTTGATTTGGTTTGTAGGGGGGAGCATGGTCTGGAAGTAGTTCTTCGGAAAATTGAAAAGACCTCTTTGAAAATGGTTAGTTCTTGTTGTGGAGCATGTTTGGTCTCCCTGAGACCAACCTTGAAGCATGTGCAGAGGAAGCTGGGTGGGTAGGAGGTGCTGATGGATATGGCACTTTCAGAGATTTTTAGGCACTGTAACAGAAGAGGCTCCAGTGCGCTGGGGGAAGGTCCCTTTGGGCCAGATCCCAGCCTGAGGCAGGCAGAGAAATGGGGAGGAGTTCATTTCCACCAGGGCAATTTGGCAAAGCTGTGAGTAGCTGGAAATAGTTGCTGTCAGATGGAGACTTGGGGCAAGAAAAGGGAAACAGTAAAGAAGTGTAAGATGCCTAATTACACTTGTCAGACAGGATCCTTCCCTCCTAGTGTATAGCAGACAGTGGAACACTTGAGGTGAGGAGATGAAAAATGTAAATGAGGCTATAATAAGTCATACGTTTCTTTTATTAGAGTAACGTCTAGAGATCTGTGCTGAAAATGGGGAGGTAGTGGGGGAGAGCAAGAGCAGAAGTTGAAATGTGCATTGGAGGCCAGGCCCAGCCCTACAGCCTAGCCCAGTTTCATGGGAGTTTGCCAGAGCCTTGGATACTGGATACTTGTCCTGGTTATTTGCCCATAAGATGAGCCTGTGAGGGAGGGGTAGGGAGAAGGACCATACATGCACTGCACAGTGCCTTGTGTGAGAGGCACATGCCTGAAGAGGTTGACACAAGCTAGACAAAAAAGATGCAGGCAGTAATCTTTTCTCCCCACATAGTTTCTTCCTACAGTTGGGGAACAGAAGCATAGAGAGCAAGATCCAGTTTTTGTGGAAACTATTTAGGCAAAAAATGAGGCTTTAGCACAAACAGAACAAATGCCTGAATATCTAACAAGCACCATGTATCATTAACCCCCCTCACCCCCCAGTATATAGGGGTCTTGTTTCTGAGGTCATAATTAAGTTTATAGCAAACCTAAGAACTGATCCCATGTTGGGTGGGATAACTCTGGATACACTTCCCTGTTCAATATAAAAGTATCTCAAAAGCATGTTAAATGACATAAGCCAACACACTTACAATGTGCAGTGAGGCCACAAATGCATGTGACTGGGTAATAATGGCACCAATAGGAATTTCATCATTCCCTGAGGTCTGCTTTCATCTGAACCCACCAGTAGATTGCAAGCATGTGAATCAGAACAAACTGGCCCCTTCTCAAGCCAGTTCCTTCCCTCTGTAGGAGTGCCACTGATGCGAAGCTAGTGAGGATGCAGATGCAGTTTGAGAGCGGGCTGTCATGTGAGACCGCAGAGCAGCAATGGAAGGGCCAAAGGAACAGAGGAGATCTGGCACTGGAGCACTAGAGCGTCCAGTCCTTAGCATCAGTTAAGGCACCAGGTCAATCTTAGCACTTCCCCAGGTAGTGATGACACTGACATAGGGAAGTTGTATTCCTGTTTTATTTCAGTACAACTATTTCAGTAATAATTCTTTTTTTCTTGCTGATCTTCAGCTCTTGGGGAGATTTCTTACTGGATGCAATTCCTGGCCTTGTGTTTGATACAGCAAAAGAAGATGTGGTGCTGCGGACAAGCATACCAAGGCAACTGCTTATGGTAAATAGGTGGGACTAAGGGAAAAAACAGTGCTGGACTCTGTTTAGCTTGGGTTCGTGTAAGAGCCACTCTGTGTGAATATTTAGCAGGTGGATATAGCTGACTCAACAAAAAAACTGAGTAGCATTTTGAGAATGCTTGCAGACCGGCTGGAGAACACCAGAGAACTGAGATCATCTGACATGAAGAAGGATTTCATTATGAACCGGTTGCCACCTTGCTTGGGAAATGACTCTGATTCTTTGACGCCAGGTAGATTTTTAAGTTGGCTGATGTGATGGTAGAGCTGTTGCTAACTCTGCATTTTGTGATTTTTGTATTTTGTAGTAGGTAAAGATTCTAGTCTAGCATCAGCTTCATGTTGTGCTGGGCACTATGTGTGTAATTGCACACCTCAACAGATAAAAACCTTGTGTCTAGTGGAAGAGATGGCAGGGCTCTTAGATTGAAATAAATGTTATTATAGACACAATTGTTATTATAGACTGAAATTGGCAATTTTAATGAACTAGTATGTACTGGGGATGTTTAACTGGTAGATATTGTCCTTATGCTCCAGCTTGTTGTTATAACTCTCCTTTCTGTCCCAAGTTTAAGAATGTATGGAAGTTGAAATATAAATTAACAAAATCTAGCTATAAAGAGAATGGGTAGTGTATAGCAGGGCCAATTTGCACCAGTGCTCTGGTTTTCTTCCTTTCTAATGGTGCTTTTTTTTCCCCCACCCTCAGGTGGGAAATTGCCAAAATTAGATAGCAAAATCAGACTGCAATTTAGAGATCATGCTATAATTACTGTGGAGCCAGATCAAGAGAATGCTGTAAGTATAACAAAGCCAGTCCCATATGCTTGGGAGGGGGGAAGGCATGGTATGAGAGTTGGTGCTCTGTTGTGCTAGTCTTAAAAAGGCCTTGCAGTGTACTTAGTTGTATCCCACATCTCATTAGGATTTGTTATGAGATCATGGGGCTGTTGTAATATAGCATGTTCTTGCCTTTTGGAGGAGATGTACGGAACTGAAATTATTCTTTTATTCTATATGGTAGGTGCCTAGTTTTTATCTGGGATTAGATGGGATAGATCACTACAACTACTAAATGGGCTCTTTAGCTTTTGACAACTGTTTGTTTGTTTATTTTATTCCTTGTTTTCAAGTGCATAAACAAGTTCTAAAAATAGGCTCCCTCAAGAGAGGGAATTCTCTTGGCTGCAGCTGTTGCTGGCTGCATTTGCATTCAGTCTTCAACAGCCCCCCCCAACACCCCCCATTATCTTTGTCTAAGTTGGTGCCAGTGGCTACTAAATTGTTCCACGAAATGGTGTCTTGGATTACCCTGTGTCCAGACTGTGTCTTAGCTATGAAGGTTCCTATGAATTTGAGACTGTTATTGGAGAATGACTGCTTGAGTGACAGCTCCAGAATTTTAGGATTTAGTTTTTTGCTTGTACAGGTGCCTTTTAGTCTTTTTTTAAATAATCCATGGGCAATTTTGTACTTTTTTTTTTTTTTACATAAAACATTTGCCTGTAAGAAGAATGTAGCTCATCTTTCAGATTATTCCTTTTTTCCTGCCCCCATTTTGTTTGTGTGCATATTGCTGTTTGTTAGAATGTTTGGGGTTGTGGAAACTTTTTTTTTTTTTTTGCAGTTGTTTTGTAGCTCCTTCATCTGATGTCAGACAGATAAATCCTGACTACAGCAGGCATGCAAGACTCATGTCTGCAAATTCTGAGTGAGATCAGCCCATGGAGCTTGCACAATTTTGACCAAGGAATGATGTACACACATGATTTTCAAGACACATCAGTCGCATAATGGAAATTTAGTGATACGTACTCCTTCATTAAGCCATTCTATGATGTGCACCTTAAATTTAATGAAAATTTAATAATAAATTTAATTCATGATTTATTAAATAAATTAGAAAAATGGCACAGTGCAGTTTCAATCCTGAGTCTATCATAGGCAGCATTAAGGCAGAAGAGAAAAGGCTGTAATTTTTTCAGATGTTTTGCAGAGGTGTGAATTTCTGTAGTAGATGGCTGTTGTGTCACTCTGATAGGAGGATGAATTGCTTTAATTGATCCTTACAGTGGATTCCATAATTAAGCAGATGATGATAATATCATCACTTGAGTGATTGATTTGATGATGATTATTCAACTGACTTCTTCCTGCTGTCTCATAGGACGAAATTCGCAAAGAGATGGTTTATGTGTATCACTCATTAAAGAACAGGAGAGAAACTCACATGATGGGGGCTGAAGATGATGATGCCAGTGAGGAAGGCATATCACAGGTTTGTTCCCCATTTCATTTGAGCACACAAAACCAACCAACCAAAAAAAAAAAAAAAAAAAAACCCAAAAAAAAAAGCTCCATCACCATCTTGTTTTGCTGCATTAGAAGAGTTTGTCCTAGGTAAGATGGTACCACGGGCCCTGGTTCTGCTGCATCCCTCAGGACCAAAGCATTTCTGCCCATCCTCTAAGTAGCTGGGTGGGCTGAAGCTGCAACACAGTGGCAGTTAATGCTAAGACTACATAAGCACATTTTAATTAACTGTTTGAGGTGTTAACAAGATTTCTTTATAGCCTAGGTAACAAAGCTGTCAGAATGCAAAAAGTTTTTTTTTTAAGCTCTGCATCCTTTAGCACACCCTTTATTAAGGCTAATGGATTCATTAGTACAAGCTCAATTGTGGTAAGACTCACTGCACCATATGCTCAACATTCTTATGCTGCTTTGTACTAACGTACATTAGAATTTGTAGCCATGGAAACATACTGCAATATAAGGGTATAATTCTTTTATTGAAATGTAAAGATAGTGTTAATGAGACTGAGGATGGTTCTTTTCTATTCTTAGTCAGGGTATGTATAGTAGATTTTTTTTTATTATTTTTTCTTCTCTTGAAGCAAAAGTTCTCCTGAAGAGTGCTGTGCCCTTTGGGATCTGTTTGTTCCACTTTGTGATAGCCAGATGCTGTAGTTTAGGATTGTGACCTGAAACACTTCACTACAGGTTTTTAGGAATACACGTTGGAGGCAAAATAGAATTAGACTTTGCCTGTTCTTGTCTCAGTAATTGCAGCCAAGGCTTTAGGCTTTGCCTGGCTCTTTGTCTCTTACGGTTTTGTTGATCCTCCACAGTAGAGAAATCTGATAGATGAGGTCTTGTACTGGCACATGTGAGTGTGTGTGCAAATCCCAAAATATACTTTATGCCCTTAAAGTCACCAGCTGTGGTGACAGCATTACTGTGAGGCTCCGCTATACTAATTTTATAGTTTAAAAAAAAAAAAAAA
This sequence comes from Dromaius novaehollandiae, assembly GCF_036370855.1. Classification (NCBI taxonomy): domain Eukaryota; kingdom Metazoa; phylum Chordata; class Aves; order Casuariiformes; family Dromaiidae; genus Dromaius; species Dromaius novaehollandiae. The sequence continues at coordinate 102,279,946 of NC_088098.1, read as the reverse complement.
AAAAGTGTGTAGAGTTAGGCAAGTGTGTGAATTGAAAAGAAACACACCTTAGGCTCCCTGCTTGATCAGGTGTGATGACCCACCACACATAAGAGATGTCAGCTGTATTTCTGTTTAAAAAAAGCTGGCAGGATGATACACTATCTTTTGCAGGATGCTTCTAAAAATCCCAGCATGAAGTGGAGCAGGAGCACATACATACCTGCTTATGAGCACCTACTTCCTAACTCCATCATGTAACAGGAGAAACTTTGCATTTAGCTAAAGGGGGTGTCTGTGAGTGGGTTTTTTTTTTTTTTTTTAATTTTCATTTTTTTTCCAGCAGACTCATGGACTGCGTTTTCCTTTGTCATACTTGGATGCACTGAAGCAAATTTGGAGCAATACTATTGTTTGTGTTAAAGAGCTGAACCTTATCTCAGATGAAGAGAAAGAAAACCTTGCCCTGGCACTATGGACTGAATGTCTAATTGAAGTTATTTGATGCTCTTGCAAATTAGCTGCTCCTGGAAGTAGTGGTCCCAGCCATTAAGAACCTCCTACAAGAAAGGCTCTCCCCCCTCTTCCCCTTCCCCCCCCCCCCCCCCCCCCCCCCATCCAGCCTTTGGTTTGTATTGATGTCTAACAAAGCATTGCAATACATACTTTGCTACTACTTTCTAGTGTCAAATACTATTTTTGTTCTCTTACTGTTTTCCAGACTCCAACTTTCCCAAAGCACTAAGCTATTCAGAAATGTTAGCAGCAACCCAACCCATGCAACTTTAATTGCTGGACTATTAATACCCTTAGGAAAGTTCTACTTCCACACAAGGTACGGGGCCTCTTACCTTTCCCAGATAAGGAAGCCTAATTTAAATACAGGGGTTCCTTTGGGATTTTATGAGAGTACCCTCCTCACTGTCCACAAACGCTTACTTTTAGATGTTAAATTTCTACTAAGAAGGACTGAGGAGAAGAGGGGTGGTGCAACAAGATTTAACTGCTGCTTGAAATCACTTGAAATCTATGCTTGACCTTCCCTACTGCTTTCCAGCAATATCTGTTGCTGTTCACATTTCATGACTGCATGAACTAAAGAGTGTTCATCAACATGTCCTTCTGAAATTAGGTTAACAACCCCAGCTTTTTCTGTAGTCAGTGAGGTCGCCAAGATAAACAAAGGAACTAATCACTGTCAGCTCTTAAATGTGGCTACTGTTTCTATTCAAATCCTAATTACCTGTTCTTGGTAAACAAACAGTACATTGTCCACTAAGCCATAGCTATGGATAAAATCACTCATCTTAACATGAATGCTGTGGTAACCCCTTTCCCTTGAATAGGTACCTAGTTTTTTTTTTTTTTTGGGGGGGGGGGGGTCAGCTAAAGGTGTACAGGAGCAGGCTGCTGAACCTCAGCCAAAAAGGATATTGTTCTTGCAGCTGCTGAGTTAAACAGAATGAATGAGTCCTCATACTGGTTGTGTTTGTCTGCCCAGGAGAATACCAGCCTCTCTGTAATGGCTGTGTACGTTCTTACCTGAAGCGATAAGACTTTACCTAGGGAAAATCCTCCTAGGTGCTGCCACTTCTGGTTAGAAGGGAAACAATTAAAATAAACGGTCAATAGTATTTAACCTCTACTCCACCCCATCTTCATTTTAATGTGAAAGTAATTGAAACCTTTAATGGGAGCCTGCATCTTCAGCGCTCATTTGAGTAGATTCCGTTGGGAGTAGTGCAGTTATTTTAATACTTGAATATCTGAGTTTAATATTCAAAAGCTAACATAACAGGATAGTCATTTGCTACACCCATCCCTTTTTTTTGTCTGTTTGAAAGAAAATAATTTTGTTCAGGAACGTGCTTGACATCTGCCTAAAACAGCAGTATTGTAGTTAGTTAGATAGTTAAAAAAAAAAAAAAAAAAAAAAACAGAACAAGCAAAAGGTTCTTCCTAAAAAGTTTTATACAATTAAAATATACATGTTTAGCCTTTTACATTCAAGATCTCTTAGTACAAAAAAAAAGCCTAATTTACTTCATTATGTAACACTGACACACCAAATTATGATTTTAGTCAATCTTGGTTTAAGCAGCTGGAGCTTTTACACATGCTTTTAAAATTGCATATGGAAAGCAAAAAAAATCATATGTAGAACACTGGTATACTGACTTACATAGAAAGAGCTAAATGAGTGCTTTAGTTAGAAAAAATATATACATTTGAATATATGTTACTTAAACACCATCTATAATTTTAGAATGCAAAATAGTAAGTGCAAGTAGGTAGGGTTTTTTTTTTTAATAGTACTATATGGAACTCCATTTCATACAAAAATAGACATTCATATGTTTTACTTTTGTGGCAAACAAGGTTGTGTTTTGTTTGTTTGTTTTAAGGATGAACTTGCTTGAATGCACAAGTGGAATAGTTACAGCTTTTGGAATCTAAAACAGTATCTTTATCTTTAGGGAATCTAAACTCTTTAAATAATTATAGCAGTACATACCCTGAATATACAAATAAGGAAAGACAATATTACATAGTCAATCAAGTATACTAAATCAGTGACATTGAAATTAAATGAAGATACCAATGATTTAAGGGACTTCCCTTCCAGGGACTTCAGGTGTTCACAGCCCTACAAATGGCTCCAGTTCCTTCTGTATTTGTCAGTATTGAGAGAGGAACAGACCTTTTAAGCCTGCAACATTTAAAGTCCAGTAAGGTATTTTGCTCTCTCTCAGCAGTTAGCTAGTAGGATGGTTGCACAGTATTGAAATTAAGGAAATTGCCAACATACCAAGGGCTTGTCTTCATTAGTCTAATTCCTCATCCAAAGGTTAAGCTGTACATGTTGCTGATGAGAGTGAAGTTAGCATGCAGTACATGGTTCCTCTGATAGTAAGCAAGTGTTTGAATGCATGTTAGCACCTTTGAAAATACATACTATGGTGAATTATTTTGTGAAGGATTGCATTAAATTAATTTATATACATCAAACAAAATACAGCTGGAGTAAATCATTACTGCTCTAAATTCAGCTAGCCCTTATAGAAATCTAGCCTGATCCAGGATAGTTTATTCTCTTTTGCTGTGTGCACACATGGCTGTATGTTAAAGCTCATCTTTAGAGACAACTTGCTCACAATTTCATGGGTTGGAAACAATCCATGGGTCAGCAAAATAAATTCCTGAATCCAGATATTTGGTACTGTTAAAACAAATGAAGGTGATTTTACTAGTAATGGTAGAGAGGTAAAAGTTATGGTTTTTATACTGTTCTGTTTCGCTCACTGAGCTGGGAATTCCAGTTCAAAGTTGTCTTTATGAACAAAATAAACTGTACTTCAGCAAGAGAGATGATTTGAGATTCAGGATCTCTTGGAGGCTAAACAGTTTTACTTGGGATGTAAAACAGTTCAACTCAACCTCATTCAAGCTCATTAGTGCATTCATTCTTCAGCAAGTTTCCATCAGCTTTTGAGAGGAAGGTAAAGGCATCATTTCTAAAGTGTCTTTTCCATATTATCTTGCAGTTCATGTCCTGCAAAGCTTCTCTCCAGTCTTACACATTTACTTTAATACTTCAGATGAGCAGTAATAATGAATTTCATAGGAGTGGCCTCTAAAGAATCAGATCAGAGTGCAGTCCTTGCGGAAGACATTAGATCAACTTCACCTCCTCCAGATTTGTGCAAAATTCAGTTGTTTTAGGAATCAGTGCTTGGCATGAAGGAGAGCAGAGAGGATTTGCTGTTTAAGGTTCCAGTGGTATGTGACTTCAGTAGTTCTTTTTCTCCAAATGTTAATAATCCACATAAGGTCATCTTCCCAAATCTGCGTGGTCGGTTTTTACTCACAGTATTTCAATGTCCCATTTTTGTGAATGTTCATCCTCTATGGGCTGATTCATAATGATGTGATTCTTGTCATAATAGTTTCCTCCTTAAAACAAAACAAACTTGTGAAGGCAAAAATGTCCACAAAGAAGTGTTCAGAAAAGTCTATAAATAATCTTAAAATGTGACTCAGTAGGAAAATCAGCTAAAAACCAGAAATTCCATGAGGGAGGTGCCAGTGTCTGCTCTTACACCTTCTGTACATTTGTCTCCTTCAAACTGTCACTTGTCAGCTTAGCCCCTGATGACTATGACCTACAGCCAAGGAGATACAAGATTCCTCCATTAGTTAGGTAGCAGAGGATACCACAAAGTGGAGTCCTCAAATGCACTTTTGTGCAGAGAAGCAGCACTACTAAAGAGATTTTTGCTTTTGGCAGGTCCTGACCTCCTGCTATGCTTGTGGACTTTTAAGGCACATATTGCTACAGGAGGAATACACAGATTCATGGGATTATTTGGTATAGCACACAAGATATGTTTCACCTGCAAGCTTGTGAAATCCTTAAAATAAATTTTCTCTCCTTTGGCTACATGTAGCATAGAAAGGACAGTGCATTTTTACTGTTGCACCCTAAAGAAAAAAATCCACAAGAAGAAATGAGAGCTCCTACAGATGTATCATCAAGTTGAATCTCCCCACTCCAGCCTTCAGCATCAGATTTTGCAGTAAACTAGGCAGCAGCTTTCTGATATTTTAAGACTTGCCATCAATATTACCAGTTGGGATTTCACTTTGCAACTGAAACTTACTGATAGTGAATTCTCATCCCCATAATGTTAAACTAACAGAGCATTTCTGGCCTCAGGAACTAAGGAGTTAAATCACCATTACTAATTCATAAATATTTAGTACCAAGCCATTAAATGCAAAGACCATATGGGTAATGGCTAGTAGGACATTCTGTGTAAATGCTGATGTCTCCAACTCTGGGATATGCCATTACCCTGGTCTATAAGCCCTGAAGAGGCAATTAAGCTATCATTAATTGACTTAGACCTTGCTTCTAAGACACCACCATGGAGCCCCCAATCTCATAATCAACCATTTACAGAGTCACTGTTCCACTGCCTTCCCCTAGGGATAAATACCTACTCGTGGGGCTTGAAACAAACTGTGTTCTAGGAGCAGGCATTCTTCACTGAGGTAGCTCTCCCAAGACAGGCAAGCAGGACTAGGACTTGAGCACACAGAATTTTAACTAGCCTGAAAACAGGACAGAGTGAGCAGGTCTCTTTTTTGAGCCACACCTATTCCTTGGTTTTTCCTTCACCATTTTGTCTTCTGTATCAGCTGTTTCTTCTCATCAGCATTACTGAACTCCCTGAAGTAAAATCAGTTATCAAAATAAACCTCTGGGAACAGTTATAAAAAGTAAGGTTCTCCCCTGTACCCGCTTGTACCATTGTCAATCAACTGAACATGAACAGGAAAGACAGGAGTCAGTATTTGATCTTAAGTACAAAAGAGCTGGAACACTGCAATTAACAGCAATCAAAAATGCATGTAGAACATATGAGGTTTTTTTTTTTAAATACCTTTAATATCAAGCACCAGTTGGTTGCTGAGGTATGAACTGATGGTTCCATCCTCATTGAGTCTCCACTTTTGCCTGTCCTTCCTGTGTTCTGCCCAGAGCGCGACTTTGGCCCCAGGCACATCTCGACCACCGATGACATCCAGACAGGCATCATTAGCCTAAGAAACAGGACGGAAACTATGACATCAGGGCCACAAAGCCTGTTTTGTGTCTGACTAGTTTCTGTTTCAGGCACCAAGCACACTAAAGTAATCGTGCTGTGGCTGGTAATAAGCCTGGCGAGCAAACTAGAGCAGATTATTCAGTGAGGGATTAGTTGGTCAATCACAGAAGGTGGTGTTTGTTGCTTTAGTTATTTCTTATATTAAGTGATCACTTTTTATGTTAGTAACAGAATGTAATAGGGCAGCATTATGCAAAATCACATACAGCCTTTCTTAGCATATTACTTTATAGAGAAATTCCAAACTCTATAAAGTCTTAAGAAAGTTTGTTATCTCTACAAAGACAAAACAGGTGCCTACTTTCAGGAACATCAGTCTCATTAGACAGCTGTGAAAAAGGTGTCAGGCTTGCCAAAGCAGACACATCAATTCTGTCTCTAAATGATAAGAGAATCTAGGTTATAAGAGGTTTTGGTTCAAAATGCATGGGAGAGGCCAGAAGCTACCTGGTGTTAAGGCTAGCCTGCGGTAAAAGGCAAAAAGTGAAGGTGAAAGGAGAGCAGGTAACACACTTTCAGCATGTGGAAACTTACCTTGGATTTGAAGAGTCCATGACAGTAGTGCCAGATCTGGGTATTCTTGCCATTGTACGGAGACGTGCACACTGATGTTGCTCTTATATCTGCTAGGCTTCCAGCAACTGTCAAATATTTACCTTGAGCTCGGTTCTTAACTCTGAGGTACACGGCTGGCTGAAATAGTGTGAGGGAAGACCGTTAACAGCACACAGCTTATGAAAGTCGGTAGGAGAATTCCTCCCCTCCATCTTATGTCAGTTTTCCAAAGCTTGTGCTTTGGAAAGTTACAGACAAGGATGTTAAACAATGGTTTTGGCAGGGATGACTGCATATAAAGCAGCAGCAAGTACTTTTCACATGCAGCCAGATGGCTGCAAGCAATGGCAGAGAGGTTTTTTTAGTGTATTTATGTATACAGAATGTAAATAGAACATATATCCTGTGATGTGCCACTGCCAATATGTTCAGTACGTTCCACTCACTCCAAGGCCAGTAAGGGGGCTCTACTCTACAAGCTTTTTATTCTCAGGACACAAAACTTTGAGTCACATGTCCAGCAACTTCAGCCCTGTTAACTGGAATGTATGTCAGGGAAGTTAAGCTTTTGCTTTTCAACATATACAAAAAATAGGCACTGACTTGGCATCCCTGCTTACCCAGATCACTCAAAAAACCCTGGGGTTTCAGCTTTTGCTCTGTTACTCAATTATGACCAATTTCAGAGCTACTAAAGGACACTGAGCTGTAAAGGGCAGTTCTCCTCCCTCCCTCCCCCCCAGCTCCAACATAATTTGTCTTCCAGGAGCTCTGAACCTCCTTTTTTCATATAAAAACAAACCCTAAGTCAATAAAGCCTCTCTCCCACCACACATCCAGAAAGCAGTGTGTGTAGTTAATTGAGTACAGTCACTCAGCAAATTGTTGTTTCTCATCGTGCATTAGTTTGAACTGTTTCACTCTTTCTTCACTACTTATTAAATTGGCAGATTGATAATGTATTCCTCTTCCCCCCCAATTATAAATCATTTTAAAAAAAGTCAGTGGTGCATGTTTGCAATATTATTCCAGTTTCAAAGAGAGGAACGTATATACCCACAACAGTGACGAGCACAGCTAGGTGACTGCGCAAACTCAAGGAAGCCTTCCTTCAGTGGAGGTTTTAAAAAAAACAAAACCAAAAAGAGCAACACACAAACCCCAAATGCCAAAAATCCAAGCAAAGTATCTGAAGTACTATTTCACATACTACTCACACTGTAAGAAAGGAAACTACCAAATAGAAAAGCTCTTCAGATTGCTGGTTGAAGAGAGTTCTGTTTTTAAGATCAGCACAAATAATTTTAATTATTATTTGCAAAACCAGAGCCAAAATGGGATCCCTTGCTTGCTACCAATTTCCAAAGTATTCCAGGGAGCAATCACCTTTTTGGATTAACCAATCATTTAAAAAATTCCTTTACTTTTCTGGGGTGCAGGTGGGAAAGCATGTTAGTCTAACTACTGCTGACATTTTGGTTCACTGCAACATTTCCTCAGATGAATCTAGTGTTTAAAAATAAAGCAGCAGTCCTCACTAAGTGAAGACAAGTTGTTCTGTGAGCAGCAGTGCTCATGAAAACTCTTTTCCTGTGGCGTTACTGCTCATATTCCCTAAACACACTCCCCTGTCCTCCCTCCTGGGCATGCAGCAACATGTGCGGCAGTTACTTTGGCGCTCGTGTGTGTTGCTGACTACCTGATGCATCCTGGTTCAGTCTTGCCTCACTCTGGTGGCCACCTTTCACAAAACTCTTAAGCATTTGGTGTTTTTGATACTGAAATCTCTGAATTAGGTGGAAATTGGTGTTAGTTGTGGTGAGACAGAGAGGGAAAACCTGATGGGACTGCATCAGCTTTGCTTCTTTTGGAAATCCAGGCTGCAGCACAGTAAAACTTGTTCTTGCTTCCATTTATGCTCATTACAAAACAAATCAATATGGAATTGGTTTTTCTCATTATTATTGTTTTATGGCAAAAATGTAAAAAAGAGTATCTACAGAACATGCTATTGAACTACTCAGAAAAACAAAGTATCTCTCCAGGTAACGAGGAATTACTTCCATTTAGGAGTCCAATACAGATCTCAGTAACTGCCAGTGGAGGAGTTCTCTGTTTTAGTAACCTTTCAGTAGGTCCCTCTGGCTGTCACCATTTGGCCTGATTTAAGGAGAACAATGCTGCTTCCTTATACTTAGTAGTAGAGCTGATACCGGTGCAGTAACCTCTCAATAAAAAAAATTGTGCTCATACATTTTCTTACGGTACCTGCTTTATAGGACGAAGGGAACCAATTACTTTCCAGCCACTGTACTCATTCCAGTGTGAAATCTCACTGGGCTGCAGCAGAATCTGCTTTCCTAAAAAATTACATCCTTCATACGCAATCCACCTGGAGATGGAAAACACAACATGGAAGACTACGTTTAGCTATAGCAAAACTAAACCACAGGCTTGTAGTACCATACTCTTGACAGCCCCCAAACTCTCCACGGTAGTGATGTATTAAATCTGTATTACAATGCCCCAAATGCCATTCATTTTAGTGAATTAACTGTTTCCTTCTAAAATAAGACCTGTTTTCTGTTTGTGTACCTTGCAAACTTTTTAGTTTCTCCCAAACTTTCCCACAAAGATGAAAACCTCTGTCTGCATGAACCCAGATGGGAATAATGCAGATTTCACTGGGCACACGTCAGGAAAAGTAGGAAGCCACATGTCAGAGAGCAACACTTGCAGGCTTTTCACAGTTGTACATTTTAAATATCAGAGGACAAAAAGGCATCTTATCCAATGTATTTTTTTGTCACAGCTAAATAAAGCTGTAAAAAGCTATTCCCCTTGTCTGAAAATGTAAACTCCAAAAACTATAAATCGCTGTAACAGAATTGCCTGTAGTGAGCACATCTGGACCATAAACATGGCTGAAACCATTAATACGGAGTTAAACACCAGTACATGCAGATCCTTTGTTATTAGGCATCTGCTCCATAGCTGCTGTGTTGCTGCTTACAAAGGCGGCCTCAGGATCACAGATAGGTTTTGTTTATATCAATAGAACATTGTTGTGCAGACTGTGAATCCTAACTGTTTGACTCATTACCTCATCTGAACACAAAGCAAATATTGTTTTCCCCAGATTACCTGTTTTACAGGTCAGCTGCCAAGAACAGGAGGGATGGCTGCACTATTTGTTTAAGTCGATGGGAAAACATCCACAAACAGTGCTCATAGGACCTGTAATTTACCTTCCCGATTGTGTGAGATTTGGAGAAAGTCAGACATCCTTGCTCAGGGCTCCACAGAGGCTAAAAAGTGCAAACAATGAACTGCCTTTTAATGAGGTCATAACACTGTTTCTTCAAATTAAGTCCCATACCTCTTAGATAACAGACGTTCTGATCAGCCTGACAACCATTATAATGTGTTCCTTATAATGCTAACATTTTTCTGACTTTTTTTTTGCAATGCCTTCTGTGAGGTCAGTCGTGTTTGAAACGTGGTTTCGGTTGCCAAAGCAGAACTTCATAGGAAACAGCCAGGACAGAGCCGAAGGGCTGCTACAGCAATAATAATCATCTGAAGCTGGTGTGAGCTGCCCGTGTTCGGGAGGACAGACGGAACTATAGCTTGGTTCAGGCAGACCCAGGAGCTGTCACTGTGCCAGCTTTCCGGGGTCTTGGAGCACCTCGGCCCACAGGCCACCTTTGCCAAGCCACAGTCCAGCCTTGTGCCGTTCCTTGTGGAAGTAGTCAGCTGGCTCAGGTAGGCCGTAACTTGTACCTACATACGGCAGCATGATGCCACTGCATGTAGGTACAGAAATCTTACTTCGTCATGTCTCAAGCTGACAAACGGCTTTAAGGCAAGGAGCCAAGAGACCTCTAAATCTGCCTGCCTGCACTGGATCACAGGTAAGGCAAATCAACCTTTCTAGGATGCACCACAGACTTCCCATAGCAGCCTGTCACTCACCCCCTCAATCTTTAGGTTCCCCCCTTTCAGAGTAGGGGAAGGCAGGACAGGGAGGTCTCTTTCCTGGAGAACATCACAGAGCTCCAAGAAAGCCCAGCTAAGCAACCTCTTGCTCCACCCTGGCTCTTCCCAATGGCAGAGATGCCGTTGGCTGGGCCGGGATACCAGGGAAATGGCGGAGGGCTGCACTGTCGTGCTCGCTCTCCCGTGTGTGGCCCCAAAGGCCCCCTCCCGTTACAGCCACCCACGTGGGCCCAGGGATTCACCCCCATGGCTGTTGCAGGCACGGATGGGCACAGGGATGAACTGCTGCTGCTGCGCACCTGAGCAGAGGGCAGAGAGCTCACAAAGAGACACCCTGACTGACTGCACTTTGGACTCTAGCACCTCTGCAGAGGTATGAAGATTTATACATTCCCACAAGAAACATCAGGTGTTGCTCTCAAAGACAGCTTTCTTGCCTCCAAACTTGCACAGATCATGTGGGAAACGTGTGTGTGCTGCTGTCGGCCTCAAACCACAGCTGCTTGCCACTGTCAAGGGGGGTACCTCAAAGACAGCAGCAGCAGATGATCGTCTCTACAAATATTCACAAAGGGCAAATAGGCAAAGCTGCGTGGAGGAGGTTACAGTCACCACAGGCCGACAGCTAAGTTACTAGCCACAGACTGCTCTTAAAAAAATTCTTAACCTGCCTTTCAAGAAAATGCTTGGGTGAAATTACTGAAAGAAAACAGCCCACAGAGTTCTGGAGCATTACCTGTGTTAAGCTTAGGCTTTGTACTAACTTCAGCTAATCAGAGGAGCACTCAGCAGTGTTATCCCAGATACCCTTAGAGCGGTTTCAGCTTTGAGGTGGTAACTGAGTAGGTACATTTGAAAAATTCATCATAAAAAAATGGGGATATACGCAAGGAGTAAATTGTCTACACTCATTCCTTGCCCAACTACTTCAAACTTTGCATGGTTTTGTGTCAACCCTGAAGAGCTCTCAAGAAAATTAAAGCCTCATGTACATGAATGTGGGGAGAAAGGTGGGAAAAGGTTAAAAATAAACAGGAAACGTGTGCCACTGCTCAAGAGCAGCAGTTTCCAGTGAGTCTGGGCTGCAGGATGAGGCGCTGCAAGTTCTTTGTCTAAGCGGACGCTTGAAGACTTGGCCAAGACAGAGTACGCGGGACTTTCTCCAAAAGGGGAAAGGGGGAGATGGGAAGAGGTTACGAGGTCACTTCCGCAGACGTAAGACGGTTTTCACAGAAGAGCCTGGGTGTTTATCCACGGTCACGGAGGGATTAAACTAATAACAGATGCAAATTCCTGCACCGGCTGCCTGATCTGCCCTGAGCTGCTCTCAGAAGTTGCTGCCTCTGTGGCAGCCAAACAGCACGTGAAGCTTCACTGAACCACTGAAGTGGTTCCTGTTAAATCACTGCAGTTTATAGCTGATATTTTACAGTCAGTTAATAAAAGTAGTCCAAGTTTAATCTACCCGTCCGTGTGAGTCAGCAGTTGAAACTGGTTTACTTTTGGTTCCTGGCTAGAACAACAGGCCCTGATGTTCATTAGTGTATAGCGATAAAAGGATGATCCTTACATGGAGAAAATATACTCTCTGCCCACAGTATGCCGGTGTTCATCTCAGATCCTGGTACAAAAATGGGTCTAGTATTAATTTCCACCAACATTTTAGGATTTCATATCGTCTCAAAATAAAAGTTACAATGTAAAGCACACCCTATGGAAAAAAGCAGTAACTGAGAGAAGACACTTGCTCACTATTTGCCCCTATAATGCAAATCTGACAGGAATACTCCTTCCGTACTTACAATCCACTTCTCACCCATACGGACTGCGTGTTAAAATGAAGGTCCTCATTCAGAACAGAACTGACAGGTTTGCTGAAGTGCAGCTCTCTGCCCTTGCAGCTTTCCACAGTGAACAGACTGATGGAGGGCTCAGCAAAAACCTGGCAGGGAGGGAGAAAAAAAAGCAAGTTTTTTTTTTTGTTTATTTGTTTTTTTTACTCAGAACAGTCTAACTGCAGTTGTTTGGTACGATACTCGCATTTGCCCATTTCAGTTTTGCTGCTTCATGCTTTTGGATTAAATCACACTCCTTCAACAAATATAACATCAAGAAAAAAATACATTTGTATACCAACAAAGCACACATAGCTGAAACATACTGGATTTATCAGTGGCTTTGTCACCAGAGTATAGTGTCCGCTGGCACAAGCCAGGCATTGAGTTGCTTAGAGGTGCAGAGAGGTGCCTGTTTGCGTTTGGAAAGTCTCTCTATGCTCTTGACTGTATCACTAGGGCCTTGCTCACTTTTAAAAAATATGGTCTATTTATTTACTTGCAGAACAGGTTACGGCAGTAGTTTTCAGCATGATCTGCAGATTGCTTCTAAAGTAATGAGGCGAACTATGAGTCTGTAGACTTAAATAAGCTGTTCAGTTGTCTGGTGGAAAAATCTTGGGGATTTGCAAACTGGGAAAGGTTGAAAAACTCTGAGCACACAACTATAAAATTCTGAATGCCTGTAACAAACATTCATATTTTTCTTCTGACAATCCTGAAAAATTAGCACAATTAGTAACCACTTCAATGTAATGTGGAATTGCAACATTTTTTACTTAACATCTTCCTATACAGCTGAGCCATTTTCTGTGAAACCAAGTGAGATCAATTTACATGGAAGTGTAATACAGCTGTAAGATGGACCAAAAAGCACAGGGGAATACATTTAAATACAAAAAGGCTGTGCCTTAGTACAAAGAAAACTTATACAGTTTTTCGGAATTTTTAATGCAAAACTCCTAAGGGAAATATCATAACCAAAATCATAAGCACTGGTATTCTGTATCTTGATACATCCGGTAAAGGAAGAGGTAATAGGTCTGACTAACTGCTTCAATTAGCAGCCTTTCAGGGGAAGTCACCTCTGCATCTTGCTCCGGAGATGTTATCCTGACACAGCTAGCCCCGTGCTTGCTTTTACAGCAAAGATATGGCCTCAGGTGAAAAAAGCATGAGCGAAACAAAAACTTGAATTAAAGTTGACATAAGCACTGAGTAATTAAGAAAACATAAATTTCATGTTTGAAGGGGCACATGTATCGTAGTGAAGCGCCTCTGAAGAGCTCAGTTGTGATTCAGGACTTACGAATTTACTGGCACTGACTCAGTGCACTTGGTATGTTGCTGGCTGTTCAAATCCTGCCTCAGAGAAATTGCTTTCCTCTGCTAACTGGGGCAGGGACAGTGTCAGTTGTGCTGCACTCCATAAACAGGGAGTTCGCTGAGACATTTTAAAGAAGAACCTGGGATTATCCACTTAGAGAGACTTTAAAAAGCCCATTAGACTCCTAAAAAAACAGTCTTACAAAACAGAAATAGATTAAAACCCATAATGTCCTCATTTTCGAACATCTGGTCTTCCCACGTGCCTCCTGCTGGGTGACATGGGTCAAATTTATGGTGCATGTTTAAAGGGTTACTCTGAAATCTAGACCAGCGGACCTAGTGCAGGCAGCTACTTCTCAGGTTGCTGCGCCCGGCACGGCAGTCTCATCACACTCCGGTCCGCAAGAAGCCTGCTCGCCTGGTACTGGCCTTCACCAGAGTGGAGACCAGAACATGTCCAAAAGGGAAAACTTTCACAACTGGCTTAGTAAGCACAAGAAACACCCTTTGGCATCTATGTAGACAGACACTGTTATCAAAGACTAAAATTTATCTTGCCATTGCAATATCCAGTAAAATCCATTAGAGACAGGGATGACGTACTACACGGACAAGTCATCTGACCTGGTATATCCATTTACAAACCAGGAGTCAGGACAGCACATCAGCGGAGCCAACGAAATGGAGTCTAGCTCTGCTGTGGGTAAGGCTGTTTGAACTTGAAGGGACTGAGAGAGCCCAGCAAGGCAGTTTGGAGTCGTGGCCCGCCGGCATGCAGCAGGCACCACTCGGCATCTGCTGCAGGCACAAGGACCGATACCACCTCAGAAGTGCTCTGCTGATCTTGGCACAGAAGTGAAGCACAGCAAAAGAAAACGTGTTGCTGTCTCAAGCACTGAAGCTCTCGTATTTCCATAACCATATATAGAGGAATGAGCCGATTACTCACTTTATACCATTTTACACCAACAGCTGGCAGCAGCGACTTGGCCTGTCTTTTTTTCTCCAATTTTGTTTTCATAGCTCCATGGAAACTACCAACAGTAAATAGGCTAAGGCTAAGCCACTATACTTACTACAGACACATCTTACTTGCCACCCTTTCTTGCAGAATGCTGAGGTGCATTTTCACCCATTTTCAGGCTGAAGCGCCATCCTCTGTGTCTAGGTCAGGATTGCCTTAGCTTCCCCTTTCATAGTTATTTCAAGGAAAATCTCTCAAATGCCAGCCTTTGTGAAAAGCCTGCCAACTACAAGAATGACAAAGCACTCAACTCATTTAGTCTTATCTTTGTGCATTAAGGAACTGCCTTGCTTAAACCAAAACCAATACAGTTTTTAAAGGTCTTGGTGTTTCTTTTTCTTTTTTATTTAATGCCAATGTTTATGGAGCAACTTGAAGAGATTTAACATATTAAAGAGGCCAGCGATTAAGAAAGGCTATATTTACATAGCATTTCAAGATATGAACACCCTTGTGAACTGTTAAATACAATGATATTCTTTACTTAACAGGTGTGGCAGTCTATGGTTAATACACTGCATGATGCAACGATAATGACAAAGCATTTTTCCCCTCTCCACAGTGTTATTCAGGGGCTGGAAGTTAAGTCATGGAAATCAAATGGTAAAATCTCTTGCACAGTTCACCTCAGCTCAAACATACCTCTCAGCAACTTCCACCTTCATTTAACACAGAGAAGCTATGCACTAGGCATCTTTCACAATTCAGAACAGTTTTATACTTTGTCAGTTCAGAAAAAAAGTGCAAGCAAGCCAGAAGAATTTCATATTAAACAAAGATTAACGCAAGATAAGCGTCCTTTCAATGCTTAGATGCTTGAGCCACTGAAAAGAAATACAATGCAGAGACATGCAAAAGCTAACCAAGCGATGCTACAATCGAAAACCACGTGAACTCACACACACGGTTTTAATAAAAACAAGTATAATTTTACTCTGCAACTGTTGATAATATATAGATAACTGTCATAAAATTCATAATGAAAAATTATTTCTAATCTTCCCAGTTGGAGAAGGGCTCACCCCAAAACACACTTTTCCTCACACCTTTTTTTGTAATCTAAGGTTTTCCAGACTTTGATCAGAGAGCCTAATGAAACCAAAGCAAGAAATCTAAGCAACTTATATGGGACCAGATGAAAGCATGACTGCAACCTGCTCCTGACAAGGGTTGGGGCGCTTCCCACCTCCTGTCCGTGCTGCCCTGCTGCTATGCAGACAGCATTCACCACACCTTAACTCGAGCTTCAACAGCTGTACTACAATATCCCTGCAAAAATCCTTACTCTTCAATCTTGGCTTTTGTAACTTATTATTTACAGCCGTCCTCACTGAAGTTGCACTTGCCTGGCTACTCCCTTCAGCGTGGGAAGGATGCCTGGCTGAGGGGAACGAAGCCTAGGCTGGGAGACAGCAACACCCAAGGTCCAGTCCCAGCTACACCAAATGACTCATTGCCTGGTCCTGGGAAACGTCAATTAATTTTTGTATCTGATTTTATTATTTACCTCATGGGAATGCTGGGAAGATTAGTTAACACTTGTATTTAACTTAGAAAAGATAAGCTACACAGAAATACAGGAATTGTCAAGACTGAGCAGAGGAAGAGTTAAGGAATGCCTCAAAAAAGGGCGGGGGGGGATGTTGCACAACCTACAACCCGGATCTCATCTAGAAGTTATGAGACTGGTTTAACTTTAACTCTGAAGTTAACATTTTACAAGGAAAATTAATTGTTCACTGCAACAATCCTGCATATTCTTATCCATATAACTAACGCTAAATAGTAGGTGGAGTTTTACAAAATAACATGACTGACAAAAGGCAGAGCTAAAGCTGAACTCTCTGCTTTGTAAGAACATCTTTAAAGGGTCTCCATCCCAAAAGATGCATGGCAAATACTCTTCCAGTGACAAACACTGACCAGGCGCCGCGACAAGCGACCGTGGCCCTGGGAAGGGCCCGGCTGTGTTTTCGCAGCAGCGCACACTCCCCTTCTCACCACTCGCTGGCATGGCCCAAGGCGAATCCTTGCTGACTCCAGGGCAGGGAAACCTGCGTTTTTGCGGCAAGCGCAGGCTGATCCCTTAGCCCGTGCGATGATTCTACCTGCCTGCACAATGAATATTAACATTAATCCCAGGAAATTTCATCAGCAAGCACTTCTCGAGTGCTTTGGGATTTTCAGATGAAAGGAGATGACGACAGACAAGCTACACGCGTTTGAATGTTCCTACCGCTACTACACAGACACGTACTCTTTTAACATAAGTTGGTCTTTCAAAGTGCGTTGCTGCCTGTTCACTTAAAGGAATATGTTACTGTGAGATTCACCTTCCAGCATTCTTTCCCCACTTACAAAACAGGACATTAAAAAGACCTCCTGGACTTTCAGAAGCAATCCTATCCACAACAGCAGAAGCTGCATAATGTATTGCTATTCAATTTACAATGCAGCTTTGTACGCGGGTATTGCAATACTGTTTTTCTTCCCAGAATATTGAAAACAAAGGATATTTTTTTCTTGTTTTCAAGCTACAGATATGCTTAGTACCTCCTGGCTAACCTCTCATTAACCCTTGGCTTTTCCTAAAAATTCCCAGGACACCATAGTCCACTCTGAATTTGAGGGAAACGGAAGAGCAGGGAAAAAATACAGGTAGGACCTGATAAACATTTGAGTTTTATGTGCCTCAGGGACTAAGCTAAGAGGGGAGAGAGGTTCCTGTAACCATTTCTTGCCTTCCTCTCTGACGACAGTAGGAAGAGGGGCAGATACAGGCAGACAAATTTCAATCTGTCCATTCAATTTAAGGCATTTCAAAAACATGTTTTACATTAACATAGACATTAGCACAGCTCAATCCATCCAAGCCCAAAGAAAAGAGAAAAAAAGTTTCCTCTGGTGTTTTTTCAGGAAGTAGCAAAGCAAAAATTAATCTGGGTTCATAAAGAGAGCAGGGAAAGTGCTCTCTTAATCCCAGGGCAGTGTTGTTTCAGTCCTCAGAGTGTGGTGGACGTTGGTATGGACTTTGTTTCCAAATATGTGCTTAATTCCTCTACCTTGGCAGGACATAAATGGGGAAATAACCAAAGTGGAACCATATTAATTTGAATTTTGTGGGAAACGTGGGGGGAGGGAGAAGCCAGGGTAGCACATCATACTTAAATGAAGAAAACTTTCCTTTTCAGCTTGTGAAGAACAGCCCTCTGAGAGCTAAATGTTAGAACAAAAGTCAGCCAACCTAAAACACTATGACAGTAACCAGACTATCCCTAGTTCAGATTGTTTTCCTATCCAAAGTCATTCTGAGTTGCTCTGAAATTTTTTTTTCTAACTGTCCTAACTCAGTGATTTAGAGTGACATTTTTCATCTTATTACATGATTAAGCTCTTAAACTATATTTTTTGTCATTTTCAAAATAAAATCTCAAAGTTTACTTTTCTAAAAAAAATCTTATTTTCTTCCACCAAAACTGTTTGCTAAATGAGATTTAAATCAGCAAAACATTTTGGTTGCATCAAAATCGCATTTTCCTGAGAATAAACTATTCACTCAAATCCTCTCCTTACCTTCAATTGGTCCATCTATTTAAAAAAAAAAAATCAAGTCAAGGAGCTGCAGTTGTTCTTAGCTGTTCACAGAGTTCATAGAGATTAAGGCAATACTGTTACCTTATTCTGTCCCAAAAATCCTACCACCACCTTACAATTTTGTTCCAAAGGATCATCAAAACATGGCCATGCTATAGGAGAACCCTACAAATAATGTAATTTTATTCCTTAAGTTCTCCTTTTGAAATGCAGAGCCTAGAAATCTAGTGGCAGCCAACAACATTCCAAAAGGCCCCTCAAACTGTTGCACTTAAGTGAAAATTCAAAAAATTACATTCAAGTTATTGCTACATGGAAGATGGTTCTTCTAGCTACCAAAACAGATGGAAATAGAAAGGACATTTCAGTTTGGGGTCAGGTATAGAAAGCAATGTTGTGCCAGACCATGCTGGACACCCTGCAGGTGTCACTGACCTGTGCTGACTGTTATTTTTCGCAGCTGCTTTGGAGTTAGCCCCACACAAAGAACCTATATCCTTACATACATACTGCAGATGACAGCCCAAAGCTTGAATTTTACTTAGCTGTACAGTGGAAATGTAACAGGTAGTTAATTCTCAATTCATTCCAACTTTGCAAATTAGAAAGGGGACCCCCGGACCTTGTGTGTCCCCATTCCATCCAGCAGATTTGCTCTCCTGTTGCAAAGGACTGGCTGAAATGATCTACTTCCAAAAATTATGTCAGGACCACATCTACACCAGTCAATGGATTTAAACTGGTTTTAAAGGTTGGTAATGAGTTACCATTACCTCTCTAGGTAATGGTTAGAGTCCTTCGCATTGCTAAAGACATCATTTTTTCCTCTGCAAGTGCCATGCACTCCACACCCTGACCTCTACTTCTAGGCAACACCTGAGATGTAGAAACATACACTGAAGCAGTGCCTGTTCCCCAGTCTGAGAGTCCTTCCAACAGCTGCTCTTGCAGCAGATACATCTCACTTACAGGAGAGCAGGTGAACACGCAAGTTCAGGGCTTGATGTCAGGATCAACCATTCTCCCTCATACGCAGGAGTTACTGAGATACACACCTCAGGTCTGAAATTGGTCTGGTATTTAAAGCTGAACAACGGAAGGGGTTCCCAATGGCACAACAGATTTCAATAAAGCTACACAACAATTTCATTTGGGAATATGCTTGCTGCTCTCTTGAATGAGCTAACAGAAATATCTTGTAAGAAAAAGGGCTCTGTTCCAAGAACAGTGCATTGTCGACAATGCACAGAATTAACTACGGCTGTTTCTGACCACTGACCAAACATACTGCTGTGTGCTTAACATCACGTCTGTACTGAACAATGCCTCCGAAAGCTATCCTGAGCAGTTAACACACACACAATGTGTTAGGGGCCAGTGAGTCCATTTCTATTTGTAAAACAGGTGTGGTTCAATAGCATTTTAATCCATTTAACTTTAATGCCTGCACTTCGTGAAATACAAGGGCTCCTATTTGCGAGAGAGGATCTGCCACTGGTAAAGTGCAAGAAGATGTGTGTAAGCTTCCCGCACAGCCTGCCAAACACACCTCTCCCAGGGCTTGGCCCTCAGTGATCAACAGTATGCTGCTCTGCGGAGCTGCCCGGTTACTTCCCTCTGAGATTAGAGACTGGGGGATGTGGATGAGACCTATCGTTTCGTGTCAAAACTTCGTTCTGATTTAGCAGAGCAGAATCCAGCGACCTAAGGTGAAAGGCAGATTTTTAATCTGAAAGCCAGGCTCTCAGTAGGTGATAAGGTATAGCTCCACTGACATCAGGGCAACTACATCCGTTTATCTAGCACAGGGACCAGCTCCCAGCCTCGAGGCATACATCCTTCCCGTCATGCGAGTGCCTTTTGGTGCTTTTCAAAACCTGTTCACAAATAGAAGAAGGACTTTAATACTTGAAAGAAATTGTGAACCGAGTAATTTTTAAAGCCTGGTTTTGTAAGACTTACAACGAAGGGCAAACATCACATGGACTGAGTAGAATTTCTGTGACCAGGGAAGGAAGAAGAGTTTTGGAGAAGTTAGCCAGTGCTCCAGAAGAGTGGGCACAGCAGCTGTTTGCTTCTGTTTTATTATGGCCAGCTTATATTTCATGTCCCTTGCACAGGAGCACACTGAGATATGGGACAAAAGAACGGACATGACAATAAGACTCTAGATACATACATCATGCACATGGAAAAACTACAGCAAGATCCAAAAAAGCTAAACCTATCTTGTGCTGGATAGCACACTGCACTCATATCCAATTTCCTGGTCATAAATGACCTCTTATCTCACCTTTCTGCTACAACAGGTCACTTGATTGTAGGCACAGATATGTGCTTGGGTATTATATTCAACGTGACCTGAAAGTCACATGAAGATAGTGTGCATGCGTAATAAGGGCTTGTCCTACATCTCAGAAGTCACCAAGAAAGAGGATGGCCAGAAACAAACTTGGACCAAACTATCTGATGCGTCATACACAGCTTGCAGACCGCATACGTAGTATATTAGATATTGTTATTTATTGACCCATAATTTGAGATTCATTAGGAGGTGCAAACCTTTTTTATATTTCTGCAAAATAGTTAGTAAATTAAGCAGTATTATATATGCTACCTTGTAGTATCAATTTTTATGTCTCTTCAGTGTGTGCTTTGCTTTAAGACCAAACCTTGGCTGTAGAAGGTCGAATAAAAGAAGCCCCACACGCTAAGAGAGCATGACAAAAAGCAACATCCCACTGCGTACGAAGCTTGCTGAGCTGTCTTATAAAGACCAGTCAGAAAAGCACCAATCAATCCAGCTTACACAAAGCAGAGTGCACAAGCACACAGACCTGCACACAGAGTGCGTGCCTACAAGTGAACGCGTGCATGTGTGCAGGCAGCCTGCCCTGTTCCAAACCTCAAATCCCATAAGCCAAGAAAACAAACTTCACTTCTTTTCCCAAGAGGGAGTTCGCTTAACGCAATCCTTTGCTTCGGACATCTGTCTAGGAAAAGAGTTCCAAAAGTTATTTTTTTCAGGCAAGTGCTTACATATTCAATAGGCTTGAGGGATTTGATTGTAGCGGTGGGGCAGCCACAGGAAGTGAGGTCAGGGTAGAGGCCTTCTTCCAGCACACAATGATTGTCAGTAATTTCCCCTTGGTAATACAGGAGCCAACTGTAAGAATAATGTAACAAAAAAAGATTAACTGTTCTAGCTGCTTATTAACAGCAAGCTTTTTCAAGATTTAATATTTTCTAAGAGAACAAGGAATCAAAATGTTGATTGTTTTTTGTTAAGGTTAAAAATAAGGTGAATCAAAAGGCTGTGTGACAAAGCATCCAAAGCAGAAAAATCAAATCATGTGGTATAGAAATCTCAGTTCCAGTGTCAAATAGCAGTAATGGAATGCAGATACTTTTACTGAGTCCTTAAAATTTGAAGTAAATTCTAACTGAAGCTAAAAATCACAGTAACTGTGTAAAATTCCCACAGGAAAAGCAAAATGCATAATATCCGAACCAACAACAAGACAACAGCTACTGAGATACACTGCAAGACAAGGGTCTAAGACACCATGGAATACGATGAGAGCATGTTATGCACATTTGACTATCTGAAATTTTGTAGAAACAAATAACCCTGAAAATGGTGGCATGTAAAACAACAAACTTACCATCCCCGAAGAACCTTAAAAGAACATGGTATGAATGATGTAAAATCAGAAACTTCTGCTGTGAAATCTATACATGCTCCTTGGAAATGTGTATTACTGAAAGCTTTGAGCTACAAGAACAAAACAAAACAAAACCAATGACTAGAAGGGAAGCAAACTCATTATCATTAATGTAAACAGAGATAGCCGTAGTCTTAGAGAAATTCACAAAGACGCCGTAGGTAGAACGAATTCTCAACAACGGAATCTTTTACATTTCTACCACTGCTTTCCTTTTAGGAAGGTCTTGTGTTGCATAGTCTCTGGGCTGGATTCTGGATGCTCTCCAAAGATGCAGGGGTAGCAAGCCTAAGTTCAACTATGTCAGGAGCGACACAAGGACCGAGGGATGTTGTCTCCCCTGGAAGCTACCCCTGAACTGCAGCTAACCCTCAGCAGAGCTCAGCAATCCACTGCTCCAAAAAAGAGGAGGAAGTTTTGGGCAAAAGATGTGGGGGTACTGTTGACGAAGTACCGTGAAATCTCCTGTGACCACAATGATTGCAGAGAGTTTCTCATTTGAAACTAGCAGAATTTCTGGGGGAACTAGGCACAGACTGGCAGATGCACTATGAACTTCTGAAGTTTAACTAAGCTATTTTTACATGTCTTAGTAAGAACTCAAAGCCACCTTGAACTGTGTCCCATCAATAATGTGTTCAACTCACCCTGGAAGTCAAGACATTTGAAAGTGGTGTGTGTGTGTGTGTGTGTGTGTGTGTGTGTGTGTGTGTGTGTGTGTGTGTACATATATAGTATGATATAGCCCAGGATCTCTGGTGAAATAACTGAGAATTCTGTACCCTTGGGGCTGCCACTGAGGTGAATTTCACTTTAAAGCCTGAGAAATGGGCTGAAAGAGAATGAAAAATTTAACTACATCAAGAAAACACCTCATGTTCTGTATTGGAAGAAAAACACCATGGCTGTTGCAAGAGCTACTTCCCCCTTCATGCCCCAAATTGGCCTAGCTTCCTGCCAAGGAAAAGAAATCAAATGCTTTTGCCAATACAGACTGAGAAGGCCAAACACAAATTTTAGCAAATGATTTTATGGAAAAGCTCAGTCTACGCTTTGAAAAGAAATGAGTACATTTCCTGTTAGAAAGAACAAGACAGACTTAATCTGGCCTTGCGTGATATAACTGTGAACTAGAAAACACAAATCAGCTACAATATGATGGATAGAGCACAACTGATTTTTCTGTAAATGTAATTGCACTGCTATGTTACAAAGCATCTATTTGAGCTTTAATTATGTGCTACTTTTACACACTTGTATCAAATCCCTTTATAAAGGAATATATATACTGCCTTTTCTTCATAAGCCAGATGCTTTGCAACACTTAAAAAGGCTCCATCACTCATTTTTTAGAAAATATATCAAATTGTGAATGATGGTTATTTGATAAAAGCTGGGATAAAATACTGATGCCTCAGTGAAAACATTGCATATCTGCAATTAGCCTCAAATTGCAGCTATCTGTACTTTATCAGGGTTGACATTACTAAATGACATTTCACTTCCTCAAAAGTCAATGGACAGCATGTTGAAAATACAAACACAAGTTATCACAGCAGTCATCTCTGCTTCCTAAACTATCTGTACAAGTCAACTGCTAATGAAAGAGGCTTTGTTTTCACTGGGCAACACAGTTTTTTTTTTTTTCTAATAAATAAAATTAAAAGCTTTTTAGAGTTGATGACTTCAGACAGTCTTGCATTATATACACTTAATTTATAAGTCAGTCTGGCAGAAGTGAGAGGTCAAGGTTGTTACTGGAAGTTTTCAGAGTTGAGTTTTTTAAGCTGAAAAGCGGAAATAACAGCAAGTGGAAAAAGACACTCATCTAGATAGTGAGCATGGTTCTCTTAATTCAGGTGGGTGAATCATTCAAAAATACCTGGGATACGGTTTGCATAAGGATGAAAGAACAGAAAGTTTAAGGATTTGCCAGCCCATACGCACCACATTTTGAAGTTCCAGACTAAGAGACTGCCACATATATGGAAAGTGCTTTATTTAACTTTTAATAGGAAAATTACAGGAAATATAGGAAAAATAGGAAACATTGTAGTTTACTTATCCTAAGTGATTACATGTTTCCACACAAAAACTTACAATAAAATATTTCACCTCCTAACAAGAACTGCATCAACATGATGTTCTTCCTTCCTGAGCTTTAGAAGAGAATCCTATGAAAACCAATATTATGATAAGGCCAATTTTTAAAAGTATTTTCCTGACATAAGTTTGCTATCAGAGAACACGACAGGCAAAACATCATCTGGTATACGGCAATATTTATAGGTAAGCGTGTACATGTGTGCGCATATATGTAAATATATAAATATATGTACATACACACACAGATATAAAGAGATGGATTTCTTCACATACCACTGGAAATCAGTAAGACCACAAAGCACAATTAGTTGAAACTTCAAAGGTTTTAAAATGAACAGGCATAACTGCCTGTATCTTAAAGATATGCAAAACTGGCTTAAAGCACTCAAAGAATAGTTTTTGCAACATCCTGAAAAAGTTGGAGTCAAAGATAGAGGAAAAAAAAATATCCAGGACTATTAGGATCCCTCCAGTTTCATCTGAGTCAGTTATTTTATCTGGTATCATTTACCAAGGCCTTATTGTAAAAGTACTTAAAAGGCTTTGGATTTGGCCACAGACTACCGTATGAATAGGTTTGGCAGGAAATCAGTGTTTAAGACTAAAATAATACACCAATTATGTCTTCAGACAGGAAACATTTCCTGTAGTCCTGGGTTAATCATAAAATGTTAGAACTAAAATATACTTAGAGAAAAAGAAGGGGTGTGGTCAACCTGCGCCGAGTTACACAATGTATATACTTCCCATGCTCATTGAGCTCTAAAGACTCCTTCTTTTGAGAAATGTCATGTTTACTCAAAGTTTTCTAAATTTGCTTAACCAAGGGCACGACACAGAGAGAGCAATATAACCACAACAGGGAAAAGGAAGAAAACAAACTACAAATACAGGAGCTGAGAAGAGCTCTGCTGGAACAGAGTATTGCTGGAGACACGGACCATGCTTGGCGATGAGCACAAACGTTTAGAGCAGGTTTTTGATTCAGATACCAGAAAGGCATGTTAATGGAGCATAAGCTTATTAGATATGGACCAAAAGCGCACAGTCCTAAACTAACTCATTTTTTAAAACTAAAAGCAAATTATAGCAACTTCTTTCTCTTTATAAATTGTCTCCTAGTGAGACAACTTTCAGGGAAATTGTTAGAATGCATCATAGAAGAGATGTATTACAGATTTGTTATAACCAGAGTATGTTCAGCTAAGGTTAGAGATTAGTGTCAGGGAAAGGGAAGCGTGGAGCAAGTTGGGACCTACTTCTAGGGGCCATGCATTCTTGGGAGACTATTAAAAGCAGCACCACCAAGATACAAGATTAAAAAACCAGCCTTTCCTGCAGGTTTGAAGAGTGCAGTTGAGTTCTCTGCAGTTTATACTTTGTTAACCTTCACCTTGTAAATGAACAAGACAGTGACAAATCAGATGTAACACAAAAGAATGGAAAGAATACATGTCACACAGAGAGATAAAGGCACATGATAGCAAGTTTCCAGAAACAGAAAGGCGAGCGTCGGGAAATAAATAAAGATCCAAAGTCACTCAAAACCTACTGAACTGCTTGCATTTTTGAGGACAGAACACTAAAGGGTGTGATCTGGACTAAAACAAAGAATAAAACAGTGGTAAACTTAGCCTTTACACATCTACCAGCTTCCTCAAGCAATGTTCTGCTGTACAGAGATGGTAATATTGAGATATTCATCCAAAGTAACAAAGCAGGAAATTCAACATTACTTGTGTTTGATTATTAAACGTTGTTTAGTACAAGAGACAGTTATATAATGTGAACATACCAAATGAGGAGGCTCATTCGTTCCAAGTGGTTCCTGCAATAATACATACATAAATACAAATAAATAAAATTAATTACAATTAGCTCCCTAGAAGACACATCAAGTTCCTGAAACTTGTTAACTAAGAATTCAAGAGCAGAAAGACACACATTTCCTATGCTCTTGGCACATTTCTTTTCTCTCAGCCTCTCCCATCAGCTGCCTATAGGTTCATGGCTACCTCCCTGGTTATTCAGTCCTTCTGCATACATGAAAGTTGGATAAATGTTAATTAGCTCATGTAACATAGATTAGTTGATGTAAATTTCTCTGCGTTTATTTTTAAGTCTATTTCTTAAAAGAGGAGACAATTCACGAGGACAGGAGATTGGGGCACCTCTTCTGACAAGGACACTTCAAAATAAGGTTAAATGTTTTGTTCCTTTTCTATTTTCAGTGCAGCAGTATCATTTATTATATACTTATTACTAGGGATTTCCTCTGTTTTGCATTAGGGTTTTAACAGTTTCTGGAGCTAATCGACTTGGGCAATTTGCACTATCTTCTATTTAATAATGGATTTAAAATATTTCCTGCTTTACATTCACTATGCATTAAAAATATTTTAGTAAAAGACAAAAAATCCCAGAGCCTTGCTGTACAGGAATAACATAGGATAGATACATATTCAAGCATTTTTAAATCCATTATCAGTTAGGCATTAGGATGTTACTGTATTTTATGGTAAACTAATCTTTCCAGACCGGGGTATCTCTTTTCATAAATGCAGTCTGCCAAAAGGAAGTTCTCCTCATGAAGTTTCCCTGGCAATTTTCTCATTAACAGATAGAAAGATGCAGAGTTCGCATTTCAAAAAAAGTAGATTTGGTCTCCATACTGAACAGATTCATTGTGTGTCAATCCACAAGGATCTTCAACTTGTCTCCAAGTGACTAGGCAATCTGATGAAACAGCACAGCCTATATTATAACATTATTGTATTCTCAGAACTCCAAAGGTCTTATTTCTTTGAAGTTTTCCCCTTAACAAATTCCAGTAACTCACCAACTTAACAGGGCGAATTGACATGATGATTTTATTGGACCCTCCCCAGTCAAAGAAACACTTGTATTTTCCTTTCTCCAATACATATTGTTCTCCACAGAAATATTTCTGTTGATAGGCAACCCACCTGGAGAATGACACAAAAAATAAACTTGAGACATGAAATTTTTCTATGTAGTTTGATAGAAATATTAATGAGTTGGAACAATTTTCTGTAGAGTTTTTATGTGCTGAGTCCATCTAACAGACAATGTAACATCAAACTTGATAAGAAGCACGTAATTTTCACACCTGTGATTTTCTGCTTTTACTTTGCAAACTTTCAGAAACAAACACCTTCGGTCTCTGCCTTCTATCAAATATATTTTCAGCATGAGCTGATGCATTGCTTAGAAGCCCAAAGAAAAGATACTTGATTGACAAGTTCTTGAATCTCTCTCAGCTCAATGCTTATCTGTTCAGCATCCCCCCAGACAGGGCTTTCTTCCAACTTTTCCAGTTGGACTTCTTTAAGAAAAATGGTATAAGAAGAAAGAGAAACAAATGAGGAAGCCTTGACAGGATGAGATAAAGAGAAAAGCTTGCAACGGTTGGCAATTCAAACTTCTCCCACTCTGCTTCCCCTGTCACAATTTAAGAACATAAGAAACAGCCCACTGCGTGAGAGCGATGGTCCATGGGCTGTTTGCATCTCGCTGACTCTGGCAGTGGCAGAAATACTTTGAGGCTAGTTAGGGAGAAGATGCTAACCCAGGCACTTTCTGGGGTCCATTCCTCTCTTAGTTCCCCAGCATCCAGGACTGTTGTATCAGGGAAGCTAGAAGGCACCTCCTTGCCTAGTCCCTTCAGTACTCATTTATGAATCTGCTTGTCATGAATTTGTCTAATCCTTTTTTGAACCTCCTGATGCTGTCTGCTCTCACAGCCACCTCTGGCAGCAAGTTCCAGAAATCCACAACCCTTCTGTCTAAGAAAGGTTTATAAGCTTTTTCTCCCCCTGCTAATCTTCAACTAGTTTTGTAAAGCACCTCCTAAATACTGTACTACAGGATTCTGAACATTTCTGCATTAAGCTTGTCCACTACCTTCACAATTTTGTAATTATATCCCTCCTGTCAGAGCAGGGTTTATTGGTCAGTCACACCTCCTCAGCATTCTCTTCTCCAAATGGAAGAACCTCAGCCTTCCTAGTTTCTCCCTACACAGCAGCTGCTCCACTCCTTTGATCATTGCTTTGCTTTGCATCTTCTCTGCTTCCACTGTGTTCTTCTTAAGATACAGGGAGTGGAACTACACACAGTATTAGAGATGCGGGTGCAATAGAGTTTTACAAAGTGGAAAATGACATCCTCTGCCCTGGCTATTGTCTTTAATACCCCTTCCTCCCGATACCATGATTTTGATGACTTCTCTTGCTGCCACTGCATATCAAGCCAATTATTTCAGAGCTGTCAATGATGATTCCAAAAAACTTCAGTCTTGAGTTAGAACTCCCCGTTCTCAATTTAGCGCATTTTAGATTACTTTTTGCTATGTGCATTGCTATACATTGACCTACACTGAAGCATTCTGCTACCTTTTTTCCTGCTCAATTTTAGGAGATTCTTCTGGAGTTCCTCACCATTGGCATGGCCTTTGACTACCCAGAAGAACTTAGTATCATCTGCAAACTTGGAGATTTCACTGTTTGCTTCCCTTTTCTACATTACTGAAGTTTCCTCAAAAAAAATCATTGAATATATGATTGAGTAAATTCAGACCCATCAGCTGTCCCTGAGAAACACCACTGATGACTCTTCTCCATCTTTAAAAGTACCCATTAAACTCTATACTTTGCTTCCCATCCTTTAGGCAACTTTCAGTCCATGAAAGAACTTTTCTTCCAATTTTGTGCAACCCAGTCTCTTTAATAAACTTTGGTTTTGGCCAAAGGAATAAAAAGAAAAAAAGAGAGGGGAAAAAGAAACAGTAAGTCCATTGGACCTTCTTTAATCCATGTGCTTATCAACTCTTTCATAGAGTACCAGAGGTTCAGTGAGGTGGGATTTCCATTTACCAAGCCACACTGACTCCTTCCCTACCAACCATGATTATCCATGCAATACATGATCTTATCATAGATTCTGCCATCTTACCACGGACAGAAGTCAGACTCATTAGTTTGTAGTTCCCAGGACACCCCTCTAAGCCCTTTTCGTAGCTGCAGTTAATGCTGGCAATCTACCAGACCTCTAGCACAGTGGCCATTTGCAATGAGGAGGTATACAGGTTGGCCAGCAGCTCTGCAGTTCCGTATTTGAGCTTTGTCAGGGCTCGAGTGACATCTAACTTGTTTATGTGACCGAACATTACCCGATATTTAGTTTGGATTGATCTAACTCCTCTGACCTGTCTGCTACAAAGTGCCATAGCTTGTGGGAACTTCCCCAACATCTTCAGCAGGAAGGAACAACTGCTGCAAAGAATTAACTGGGTCTCTCTGCTTGGCCTTATGGGCCCTGACTGCTGCATTCACATCTTCACCTTCAAGTGCTCCCACCAACTCGATCCAGCACGGAACCTCTTCTTCCGGGTTGTAAGACTGGCTCATTTAGCAAGCAATCATTTTTGGCATCCACCTATTTTATCCTTACATGTCATCCTCGTGAGACACTGACATCCAGGCTCTTTGTGAGCAGCTGAAATCTCCCACTATCAGTACCTGTCCTAAGTCTGAAGCTTCCTTAATCTCACTTAACATTTCCTGATCCCTATCACCATCCTGATCAGGGTAGCTATGACGATGCTAATATTACACTTTTAAAATTATTCTTGAAGTGTGAAATTTCCACCCACATAATTCCATAGTGCTTTTTTTCCTATAATATTTTTTATTTTGTAACACTTGGTATCACCCTTGATGTACAGTACCAGTTCCTTGCTTATATAGCCTACTCTATCAGTCCTATAGAGTCAGTAGCCTTGTAACTCTACCCATCTGTTTATCCTTCCTCCAAGTCTCTGAAATGACACCTATATCAGAGCTGTTGTTTGATGCCAAGCATTCTAAACCCCCCATATTGATTTTTAGGATTCCAGCGTTGGTGTGGAAGCACTTTTAAGTTTTCCCTTGTTCCATCACTTAATACTGCATGTGCCTGTCAACTGACATCGCAGGCAATCTAATTTGCCTTCCTTATTTATTGCAATGGTGCTGTTTATTTCCTTCCTGAATTTCACAGAGGCACACTGAACATGAGCCAAGTCCACCCTGTAGGTTGCATCAGCCTGAAACTCCTCCATACCTGTTGGTTTAACCCCCAGCTTCTGGTTTAATAAGTCTCTATAAAACAGAAGTATTTTAACTTACAGTGCCAACAGCCTGACTTCGTTATGATTAAGGCACAGCCTGTCCTTTCTGTACAGGCCCCACATGTCTAAAAAGTTATCCTAGTTCTTAGCATACCTAAAATCCCTCGTTTCTACTACAGTGGCACTGTATTATTGCCAAAGCTCATGTATCATGACACTATAGTCTGTGTAATCTCTCTAGCAACATCCCAAACATTCTCTACTAACAAGGGGACCCAGATCCAAATCAAGGTATAGGCATGAGATTCAGAGAAGACAGTGAGATATTTTCTTCATTTGCAAGGAAACAGAAAGAAACATTGTTCTCCCCTAGATGGTTACCACCATCTGTTGTACCACATGAAATATATTCTGTCAAAGATGTACCTAAAAACAACCGTGCACAAAAATGTCACTTAATACGGCTATTCATGTATTTTGGTAGACTTACACTCCGCTTCTCACAAGAATCGACCTTGTCTCTGGGCCAAATCCAGCCTGCTCCAAATCAGGAATTTCTTCATTGACAATGTCCAATGCTTTCCCATCTTCATCATCAGACTGAAAAAGTGTCACTGATGACTCTATGAAATCCTAAGAGGCAGCAGAGGAGTTAGGAGATAGGCTGTTACAGTTCTTTAACACTTCACAACATGAAACATTTCAGAAAAGAATTGTAGTCTGAGAAGTAACATTTTAAAAACCAATGAAGTCCCTTGCCTGCATCTTTAAGGGAGATTAAGACATTAAAGAGCCTAACTGAAAGCCTGTCAATTTATGCATCCTGATACTGCTTTCAGTGGTTTCCACTGAAAGGAAAAGCCCGCTATCCCCTCCCAACCCCCGAGCACTATCCTTTCCTTTTGACAGGATGACTGAGGTGCAAAGAAGTCTGCTTCAGAAAGAGAAAGGTTGGCGATTGAGCAGCAACCTTCCAACAGCTTCATAAATGATCACTCCAAGTATTTTCCATGACTGTAACCTTTTACATCAAGCTCCCCTTCCCCTTCCCAGTGACAAAGCAATAATCACAGAGAGGACAAGACTTGGCAGCACCTGGGAAGGTATAGATCATTTTTCCACCATGCAGGGTCTGTAGTTTCTGGATACATCCATAATAGAACTGATCACTATAGCGATAAAATAAATTCCATATCATTTCCTCATATTCCCTCTCGTGACATTGCTTTACATTTTGAGTTGGCATAGTTGCTTAACTAAATTGAGTGCATAGGTTTAGATTATTTAAATTCAAGTTTCACATATCCAGTTTTTTAACCACTTGGCAATTTTATGCACACAGTTCATTCACTGTTTGGGAAAACAGAGAGCACCAATCTGTTCACTTTGTCGGGTGAACCCTTTCACAGGTGCTGTAAAGGAGACCATGCCACTGTAGAGGACTCAGTCAAGATGAACACCAATTTAGGAGTGACCATAATGTGGCTCAACCTCATTGCATTGTTTACAGGAAACTAAAGAGTCACAACACCAATTCTGTAGTAAAACTGTTTTCCCTGCCAACTTGACAATCTGTTTCATTCGTTTATTTAAAAAGTTGCACCTATTCCAGGTATACATTAGAAACGGAAGTGCCAGGCCTGGTTAAATTATTAAGAGCAACTGCTGTTTCAGACTACTTTTTAGAAAATAAAATACTAATGCAGGTTTAGTGTAAATGAAACCCAACTGACTTAACAGCCCTAAAGTAAGAATGCTGCAAGAGCTCCTGAGAAGCCATTTAGATCAAATCTGTATATCATTTCTTTAAATAAATGTAAAATACTGAAATTACCCACAACTGGAGTTATATTTAAAACACAAGTTTCAACTTCAGTTGTTATTTTTCCTCCCTTAATTTTCACTGCAGCTTTTGTACAATGAGCCATGTGAGAAATACTTAATAATGGACTTTCAAGATAAGGCAGGAACAGAAAACATTAGTGGGAAAACTCTGAAGACAACATATTCGGCTCCACTGAAACAGATTCAGAACCTTTGCTCTTTCCCTGCCCACAACCACCACTGGCAAACATCTACTCAACAGATTCTCCCTCTGACATATTGCATGAGAAAACTGAGTGCAGTTGGCCCCCAAACCAGTGCACAGCATGAACTGCCATCCTCCCTCAGGAACATGGCCTGTATCTGACTCCAGCGTATCCAATACAGAAGCCAATAACAGAGCTGGCAGTATACTGGAAAATTCAGTTCTACAAGACCTTTCTATCTCTTCTGTCAAAGCACTCCCCGAATCCCCACATTAGAGCTTGTAACAATTCACAGTATACAGCAGCAGAAATATTTCAGGCAGACAAAAATCGAACAGCTCTTGCAGTATGCCTACACACATTCGCATCTTTACCAGTGGATGGGGAGGGCAGCTTGCAGCAATCCCTCTTTTGTGTCTGATGAAGCAGCTTTTCTGATTTGTCAGGAAATTAAATTCATGCCTCAGCCTCAATTGCAGCTACTGGCGTGTGTGCAGGAACATGGCTCGGATTTTGTTAAGTGTTAATCAGCCCTCCAGGAACCTGTAATATTGAGCGTTGTGGCGCAGGAACACCTACTAGCTTTGCATAGCACTAACCCACGTCCATCAGAGCTGGTACCAACACAGAGCTAATAATGCACGCCATACCCACCCTGGCTCTCTGCAGCACCATTTACGTGCTTCTGTACCACGCTCCTGGCTTTGGGAGCCCAGTGCAAAGACATTTGATCTGACTCTGCCTGTTGCTGACTCAGGTACATAGGACTCCTTAGCTTGAGCTTCACGCCACATGAGTCAGGCTAAATTGCTTCCAGGCCTGAACTGGCCTTGAAGCCAACAGAGTCACAGCCACCTGGTATCACAGCTGAGCAAAAAAGCCTAGCTGAATCTGAACTGCCTTTGAATGAGACTACCCTGGTGAGTATGCATAAATAGCAGAGTCAGTTCCCAGTGCCAATCCCTATGTAAACTGCCCACAAACAATGCAAGTTGGCTACATTTCACAAATTCCTTCATCCTCTACAGAGACTCTTGAATTCATCTGACTAAAACAGAATTTCCAGGCAAGAAAAATAAAAGTGATGTATCCATTAACAACCCCCACCCCCATTGACACTGACACCACCACACCACACTATCATCTTACCATACTTATATTTACAGACTTCCTGAGATGATGGAGAACTGCTAGTATGTTTTTTGTGCAGCTAGGGACCTGAAGCACAAAGAACTAGTTTGGGATTTTTGTCCAGCTCCCCTCAAAACCAAGAAGAGTTTGGTACCAAAATGTTTTTAAAATCCTGGCCTTAAATAGTGTACAGAAGGTCACAAAGTGAGCATGTGGTAGGTCTGGACGCTCACCTATGTGTTGTACATCAGAGAACAGTGGTCAATCTGTTGGTCAAGTCAAACAACAAAATGCTGTTGCCATTAGTCATTTTATTGATTCTGGTTACAACTATCTCTTTTCCTTTAGCCAAGGTACAATCTGAGGAAAGGTATTACTTACACTTTTATTATCAATATTTACATGTTTTGAATGACATATGTTGATACATGAATGATATGTGTTCTTAAGATGTCAGTTCTAACGACTTGAGCATCCTGACTGTCCTAGGCTTGAATCAAATTAAATACATGCATATAAGTGGAATGCCATCCCTACTAAGCATGTGCACAACTTTAAGCTTGTAATTATGTCATTTGCTGAATGAAGGCTTTAAAATGATCAATTTAAGTTATTCAAGTATCCTAGGCATAGCTTGACAGGTAAGAAAGGCTATTTTTGCTATAAGGATTGTTAAGGCAGTGAGTTTGCTTTAAATGTCTATCTTCAAACTTCAGCAAATTCCTGGCTTAGGAACACCACATCACAATCAGGAAGGCTATGCGATCTCACAGCGAATAATCTGATTCTCAAAAGAAGCCACTCTTAGCAGCTCCATTTAAAGCTCACAGAGATAATTTTATAATAATAATAATAATAATAATAATAATAATAATAATAATAATTCCACCATAGGAAATAATACAAAAGCTGTAATTCCATGTCTCTCCATCACTCAGAAGACTAAGATTGCTTCCAATACTAGACTCTGGTGTAGTTTTTATTATCATCTCATCATTGCCCCCACTAAACACTTTAGTAGCAAGGATTTTTTCACCATGATATCTTTTGCTGCCAAAATTTTCTGGCACAAAAATCACAGAGACAGAGGGTAATGCTGTTTTAAGGCTTGCAACAGCTGTTGCGTTGAACAGCTATTTTTATTTTAATAAAGAACTACACTATACACTTACGCATTTTAAAGTTATAACAGAATTCCATTCTAGAGTTCTGAATAGCTTAAAGTGCAGAAGTGAGACACCTGGAAAATCCGGCAAGGAAACAAGGAATTCTGCGTGATACATTTTTTGACTGGGAACAGGACATTTAGAACTTGTTTGTGCTTTACACTATATAGACTGCAATCTAAATTTCAGCAAAGAGCAAAAGAATGGGAGTGAACTTGTGCGAATGAAGGAATGACCAAATAGACAGCTGTTCCATATATGAAAAATAACCTTTCTTTTTATGTAGGGAACTGTGCATAATTTGTGTGAAAATCATAGTAGTACTTACAGCCTGAAGGAACCGGAAAGACAACAGGACAGTGTCAGTTCCCCCCCATGAGTGTCTGTCTTCATAATCGCCCTCCTCCAGCAGGTACTGATGGCCTTTATAGCATTCCTTGTCATAGGCAACCCATCTACAGCAACCACACAGCAATAGAAAGACAAATAACTTAAGCAAAAAATGCCACACACCATTTTCCATAACAAATAAAAGGGGAAAAGAATATCCTAAGAATACTAAGATGATTATCACAGACTCAGCTAACAAACAAAGCAATGCTTGTTGTTTGAAAGCACAACAAGCACCCGCATGAAGTGTTCTTTGTGGAATAAAATTCCATCATGCAATTGTTTCTCCAACAACAGTTTATCTGTGCAACACTTCTTGATGTACCTCCTCTCGTAAGTCATATTCCTAGTACCAATATTTGGTACTACAGAGGCTCACACATTCAGCAGCCAAAACACTATGAGTCACCAGTTATCATGGATAAAAACAGCAGCAGATCTCTTCAATGTCTTAATAAATAAGGAGATTCTGCCCTTGTTGGAGCTAGTGAAAAAATTCTCATAGATTTCAGCAGAGTATGATTTCACCCACTTAAATCGTTTCCTGCTCTAATCTAAGAACATGTGTGTGTGTATACATATATATATACACACACACACACACACACAGTCAATTGAACTGAACATACAGGATGCACTGCATAGGTAATATATTTCAGTACTACAGTGAATAATACTATTTTAAAGTATTTTGAACAAATAGATAAGCCTCATTAGAGCATTCGTTCTAATGGGTCTTAATTTGAAAAAGTGCAGCACAAAAATGTTTCCCCTTCTTTTCTCCTTTCTTGTAAGCATTTCTTCCATTAAAACTCCCTTGAAAGTATTTAGAACCTACTGTACAAACTCTGTCAGTGCTGGAATTTGGCAGGCAGGAATAGCTTTAATTTTAATAACATTTGGTTTACATTAATTTAGCTGTTTACGTTACCACAGTATTAAAAAAAATGAAAGAAGCCACAATAGACAGAAGGATGATTTTTAATAATTTGAGGCTTCCCAGATTGCTAATACATAATCTATTTATTTGAATAGATTCCCTGAGTATTCACAGTTAAGTTTATTGCAAATTTAGTGCTTGTGAGATTCTGACAATAGCCTAAAAGAACAGCTGTAGAAAGATGTATACTATCAAATCTTTATATTGAAGTATTAACACTGAAATCCCTAAGAACAAATTAATGTTACTGAAAACTGTTTCACTGCTAAGCTCTTTGGCAGAAGCAACTTTCTTGTATGTTTTCAAATACTTAGTTAAACTGTTGGGTTTTGGGAAAGGGTGAAAGTACAGTGTATGGGTTAGTAGCTATCTAAAATAGCTGGACCCGAGCCTACCTCTTGAGTGATTCACCAAAGTATCTGTCTTCAGGCTAAACAGCTTTTTTTGTGTGAAAAATGAGAGACAGGGTAAAACAGAATCAAGCCCAGGTCTCAGGGAAGGAAAAAAAGGGTGGATCCTTAATTTTAGATAACATGCAACAGCTCTCAAAGTAAAATCATTACGACAACAAAACAGTTTATAGACTCCAGAGGCATTAAAATGTCAAATTGAAGACTGACCACATCTACCCAAGGTCATTCCAGTAAATTAAGCACAGACTATCAGAAATGTAAATCAATACAAATTAAAGCTCTGCGTGAATAATGTCATTAAGGAACAAAGCGGCCAAGTTTATTGGCATTTGAATGGTAAACAGACTTCATGCCTCTCTCACACCTTGTTTTACCTTCCTATGTTCCCTCAGATAGGTGAGCCATAATGGAGAGTAAGTTTTATCCAAGGCTGGTAACTGACATGAGAAATGTACATGCTTTTCTTCTCGATATATTTTACCTGATATTAGAATAAAGCAATTCAGCTAAACTAAGTCACATATATTAAAGGCATGTTAACCTTTGTTACGAAACTTTCCAATACTTACAAAACTAACTGCATGATAGAGTCAGATTCTAATCACCTTTTAGTTAGTGCTTTTTAGTATTTAGTTACTAGTTTCTGTTTTAGCGGTATAGAAATACAAAATCTAAATATACTTACACTCCACCAATGACACGTATTGATCCAATTTCCTGAAAATCCTCTTCATTACCCAACAGAGCTGAGACAGAACCGATGTTTTCAGAAAACTCTTTGGACCATCCTCCAAAGTGAGTTTTCTCATATATTATTATCTAGGAAACATGATTTCAAACAATACCTTGAGTATGTTCTCATGAGTAATCTGAAGTTTGAGTATGTGTACTGCTGCAATCTGTGGAAGAAACCTTTTTTTCCTCCAATACCTCCAAGAAACTGTCACTATGAAGAAAATTCAGTGTTGCATTCCTGAGCTCTTCTGATTTTTGGCTGCTCTAGGAGCTGAAGACACCATATTGTGATTTAGGTAGGCTTGTCAGACTATTTAGAGGCATTTCCACACAAGGATATTATTCACATAATTCTATATACGTAATTGCATTCTGTAGCTATACGTCTGTGATTTAGACTGTAATAATCAATCTGGGCAATATATATCAGCCTGCATTGAATCCTATCTTGTCATAGCCAGACAAGAGTGAGCTCTTTAAAACTAGGCAAGAGGCCTTTCTCTGCACTTTGCTGAAGTCATTTGAATGACTGCATGCAATTAATACATCTTCTGTATTCCTCACCTACTACACTACACAGATCATCTACCAACAATGTTAATATTAACGACAGCTATTAGAAAAACTCTCCAGCCTTGCATGTGTTTGTAAAATGAAAAGTTAATTAAAACAATAGCTTTTTGGTGAACTAGAAAAGGGAAGAAAAAGGAGCAATAATTCTGGGTTAACTTTCTGCTCCTCTAATCACAGAAGGTTCATGATCTCACTCCTGACTCTTGTGTCAGGCTCAGGTATAGGAAGGGTCCTATTCCTTCCCCTCTCCCCCCTCCTTTTGTTTTCACTTGGTAAGGTAAATGGGAAAATCTCTCCTGACACCTTTGCATTACAATGATGCATGTGTCAATCAGAAAAAACTCATTTTAGATGGCAAAAACTTTACAATTCTTCTACAGCAAATTCACATTGTCTTAGTTTCGAAGAACAAACTATCACTTTTACATCCCATGAAACACTAGTAAGAAGTGGATTTGACAGTGTTACTGAATTTTCCTTCAGCAGCAGGCAAACATAGAACACACGATTAAACAACATACACCCAGCAAAAAGAAAATAGCCTAAATAAAGGCTTTATATTTCTAGTGTGCTCGTATTTTATTCTCAATGTCCTCAGTGCTTACCTTGACATTCATAGGCATTTGTACCTTTAGTCCACCCTAAAAAAAGATGGAGAAGAAAACGGTATTTATACAAAACTTCAAGTTACGTTTTGACACATATTTTACAGTACTGGTAGAGCATGAAGTCTTTGTAATTATATTACTGATGGCCAAATCAAACACTACTTTAAATACTCTGATAATTTGTAGTGTCTTTGGCTTTTACAAAACTGATCTACAAACAAAATCAGTGTGTTGATGAGCCTGCAGGGGTGCAAGTAATTTAATAAATATTCTTCCTTTGTTGTCTATTAGCACTCTCAAACTCTAAATATTTATTATGTGGGTTTCTTTAAACTAAATTACATTGACCAAATTTTTAAAATTCACTATTAAAGCTGTATTGTATATATTACAAGTTTCTTAAGTACAAGAGATGATAAACTATAAACACCGGAAGAGACAGAGAAGACAGGGTGACATATTCAATTCTGTGGTCTATGAGCAAATACAACAAATGAACTGTCTCTGGAAATGTTAGCAAATGATGTTGTAATTTATCAACATCTTTGGAATATAGGGGAGAAAACCACAGGAGAGTAGACACCTACTTCCCATGAGTGACTAAAAGGACAACTCCTGTTAGGTCTTATTCTTTTGTGGCTTTGAAACTCTCTTTCTCTAGACTTGCTATTTATGCAGTCAAACTACTATATTCTTCTACATCCCTTTCATGTTTAGATCCACATGCTGTCTATCAAAAGGAAAAATAAGCTGCATCTCTCAGGATTATTGTGCAGTTTGTGGTCACAGGAAGACTAATTGGTATATTTCATTTGTAAACTCCTCACCTGGTCTTCATTCCCAGGAGACTCTTGCTTTATCATTAAAAAAAAAAAAAAATTGTGAAGAGCTTTTCTACTTAGTTGGTGTTGGTTCTACTACAATTACAAATCTTTTATTTCCATCTTGTTTGATCTCCACTTGACAATAGTAGTCCTCCAGTAAGACGTCCTAGGGAGTTAGGTGCTCTCTCTGACTAAGTGTTCTCATCTGGGCACCTAAACTGTGCAGATGCAGAAGCCCAGCAACCTTCAGGACGAGCAATACCGTGCCACTATAACACTGCTACCATATTGTGGCATGAGAGGAATGCTATGTATGTAAGGATTAACCCTGAAAGGATGTTAGAAATTAAGTTATATTTAGACCAAAATGACTGAGGGAGTAACGGTAGGAAAAGGAACGCACATGGCTTATTAGGGAATCACAAATTCCTCACCATTTTTAAGGGACGTAGGGATTTCACATCTGCTGAAGGAATTTCAGATGGTGAATTGCCTTCTTCCAAAATCTTCATCTCTCCCTTGTAATTAAGGTCTGAATAAGCAAGCCATCTATAAAAATCAGGATAAATGGCTTGTTAATCTAATTAGATACATAATACAAGGATCTTCATATTAAAATTGTTTCTTTTTGTACCCATTAGAGCTAGAAAATGTGTTTTAGAGACCGCCGTTATATCAAAGATGAACTATATTGTAATATAATGGCAACATCAACACTAAGAAGATCTCAGCTACTTTTCCTCAGTCCAAGCCATATGTAAATGAAAGAGCAGAAAACTACCAATTTGTTCATTTACTTTAAGGCAGTTTGTTACACTCTGAGTTTAAAAAACGAATGTCAGCAGTGAGGATAAAACACTGTATCATATTGCATCACCTTTCTGCAGAAAGTCAGGAGTAGCCCGATGAATGCTTGGATGATATAATATTCCTTTTTTGGTATTCAGTCACAGTGCTATTGTTTTAACAGGGTGGTCGGCTAACGAGACACCATCTATTCTCCAATGAACTAAAAGTTAATTATAGCTGAGTGGCTGCTTCTATTTATAAAGCTACTCAGTAATAGAATTATAGAATCTCTTCTTCCAGCAGCTAGAGGAAGAATGCCTTTGAGAATTTGGTTCCACAGCCAGGAGTCCACACTGCATGGTCTGAAGTGTAGAGCGAATATCTAGTGTATGTTAACCAATCTATAACAAGAAATCAAAATACTGTTCCTATCACTGATGGACTTTTACCCCATGATGTCATCTTACCTGCTTGCAAATTAGTATAAAAAAGATTTAGTACTCACACTCCTGATTTGACCCTTATATAAGGGTTTTTTTCAACATCCAGTTCTTCTAAATTGGCGACTGCACTCTGTATGCAGATGGGAAATCCCTCTGTTCCAACTCCCAGGCAGAACTCCACCTCTGGAATGCTGCAATCCTGCAGAAACAACCCAAACAGTATGGGTTATCTACCTTTGGAAAGTCTGCCATAGCGAGGGGAAAGGAACAGTTATTTCTACTTTCTTTTTTCCTTTCTTCTCATCCCCTCTAACCTAACTGTGGGCTTTATGAGATGGAAGTCTTTTCTTCAAAGGAAGCCTGTGATTTTTGGAAAAGGTAAGTGAAGTAAATTTCCAGCTCCCACTAAGTTTTGAAAAAAACCTATGCATTTATGTCTATTTGGTTACTTTCAAAAAGCTCAGTTTAAATACTCCCTAAGTAAGGATCTGACTATTCACTGATAGACAAACCATTTATATAAGATTGCTTTTTTGTTTTTTGGGTTTTTTTTAGGATAGTGCTACCATAACACACATATAGATGTATATCTATGTATGTAAAATGTAAAACACTCTAGAAATGTCTACTACTTCATTTTTCCCCTCCTAAGGTAATAATTAAGCTCTGCAATCCATCCGGCTATGTCTTCAAGCATGAGTTGAATTTTCTGTCACGTTAAATATAACTACAGCATTTTAGACAAAGAGAGAAAGAAAAAAACAGTAAAAACAAACAAACAAACAGTGCTGGAAGCATTTCTTTTGTTAAGTAGGCACTTTAACAATTCTTCTCTTACTACAGAACGACAGACTGTTACCATACTAGAGTTTTTATCCGCTAGTATATCATGCTGGAGAAAAACTTGTTGAACACATGATCTTGTCCAGAATTTGCAGGGCTCTTATTAAACTATATTATTTTCATAATATTTATATAAAATGCATTGCCAATACTTTTTTCCAGCATTCAAGCACACCATGAATCAGCGAGGATCTTCTATAAGGTCCTGATTCAGCAATGCATTAGAGAGTAGTCTCCCTGTTAGCTGAAAGGTGCCCACAGGCTTACAGGGTAGTAGAAAACCTTCAGTTCCCAGTCACAACTTCACAGTACCCTTCCTCTTATCCTCATGACCCATGGCTCCATTTGCATTAGGCCAAAGGACTGGGACAGCCTAGAGAGACCCCTAAATCTAGCTGGAGGAGGATCCCCCTCGTGTGTGTGCTAGAGGAGCTAGGCAAGAAGCTGTCCTCGAGGGTGCCCGCAGCAGAAGGGTTCGGTTCCTGGATGTGCTGAGGACCCAGCCAAGCTGCCACCACGACACAGATCCCACGTGCCCTGCAGCTCCCTGCAAAACCCAAAAGGCAAAATACTAGAGCTTGCAGAGAAATCTCTCTGTTTAGGTTTTCAGTAGAGGTTTCAGTGACAGAGTAATATCCTACCTAGGAACATACCTCTTCTTGGTTAACAAAGTTCTTTCAATAGTTATTCAACTGTCAGGAATAAATGTAGCAATCCTGATATATGTACTTCAGTCAGTTATTTCTCTTTCTTTAGAAGACTGGAAGTACCACAGCGCACTGTTTTAGCAACTCTTTCTCTTATACAATCGTATTTCTGTTGTATTTACATTGCAAACAATACACACTTTGTTTGGGGGGGGGGGCAAAAACAGAAGTTTTATCGTTCAGATAAGCAAAACCATAAAGACTGCAAAGAAACTTTCTAGTACAATGCTACTTTATAGCAAAATGCTGAAGGTACACCATTCCTCAGTTCTAAGCGTATTGCTAGACAAGTGGAAAAAAAAGTCTCACTGTAGTATTCATAAACATATGAATCTTATTAAATCACAGTTAAAAAAGATATCTGAGGTACATTTCTTCTAATCATATCTAACGTTTTTATTCCAATACAACCTATTGCTTTCAAGATGTGCTCATTTGTGGTTTTCCTAGCAAATAAATGGGTTAAGGTCTCCACTGCAGAATAAAAAGCCTCCTTCCTTCTTTCTCCTTCTCACAGTGATGCCATATACCATTTATACACTTATGAAGACTGCATCTACATTATATGCACTGAAATCTGGGATTCCAACAATACGATTTTGAAAAGCAAAATTAGAAGTTCTATAAGCATCAATAAGAATTCCACAAATAGTAATGCAAGACTCTCAATGGTTTCAGATAAATTTTGAAACAAAGTACCTACAAGACTAGACAAGTGGCAAAATAAAGTATCTTTGCCTGCAGTCCCAGAGAGAACATGAGACAGAGTATGTTTAATTTTAATTCAGTAGGAGGTTTTTTTCATTTCAAGTTTGGAAAAAGCCAGTCTGTATTCTTTTTTCAAGTTTGCTTTCTCAGCTCTAAGGCTCAGGAGGCAGTCCTCCATATGAGGTGATGCACATACCAGTTCTCCATGGGACAGGTGAAGTGGTAACCACCACTTGTGGTAAAGAGCTCCCTCCCATTTATCACTGTCTCCAGCCAGATTTTGACAGCCATAAATAAACTTTCTTCATTGTGAAGGTATTTTTGTGTGTACTGGATTAAGTCTACAAAGGTTTTTTCATGAAGTGTCATATAGTAAAGCAAGCTCATTATCAAAAGCAATTTAAATCCTATTTTTACAGGTATGTTTGAGCAAGAAATATGGTATGTTTTCTAAAAAGAATATCACAAGTAATACATGCCTTGACTTACTTAGTAAGTTCAGTTCACATATATTAGGGTTGATATTCATTCACAGGCTGCCAAGAATGGTAAAATTTAGTCTTAACCACTAGTTTATGAGATGAACGCTATGTATTTGCAGATGTACACTCAAGTACTATATCATTAATTTATATATTTTATATATAATATTTTTATATAGTTATATTTAAGTATGTAAACCTTAGCTTGGTAAATATTTGCCCTAACATGTTCATATCTGCCTGAGCATATTTAATAGGCATCATTACTTTCAGACTTTCAGAGCCTTCTTTAACTTTCTTAATACAGCTACCATCTTTAAAACAAAATTAAAACCACACACATATGTTAGCATTCAGGCTGAGAACAAGATCCTTCAGTCCAAAGTCCTTTCATTTTCAAGGCGTCAAGATTCTAGAATAAAATACCCACATGGAAAACTATTACCATACTGTTTCAGGCCAGATCCCAAACTGGAAAGTTTTCTCCCTACTCTCCCCCAACCTTCATAATCACAAGCAGTCAAAGCTCATGTCATATTCATTATCCTACTGACACGTCAGGCAAAAACAGAAGAAAAAGCCCAGCACAGAGATGACGGCTCATCTGGGTAGCAGCGTTTGTTTCTGATGTTAACACACACCTAGTAAATGCTTAGGTAGGTGACAACCTATAAACATCCCACTCTGTCTTCCTTCACTCTAGAATACCCTCCTCCTATCTCTGCATAGCCAGCCTAGACCTCCCTTGTGGTCTTTTGTGAACAAAGCATTATTAACGTCATTAAGAATATGCAAAGACAACACTGTCTCCTACAGTCTGCAAAGTGTTTCTAAAGTATGGGGAATACTTGAGCCAGCTTGCAGAGCACAGACACTTCTAAAACAGTATATCTGCCCCCTTGGCTGACAGGTTAAAGCTTCTGAAAAGGATTAAGTACCAACTTCAAGTTCTTAGCATTAAATGCTACTCTTTGGTGGCATCATTGACATTTTTCTAGTTTGTTCAAGAGCTCCAATGTAAGTGAGAGACCCAAAGCCTTCAAACCACTC
This sequence comes from Dromaius novaehollandiae, assembly GCF_036370855.1. Lineage (NCBI taxonomy): Eukaryota > Metazoa > Chordata > Aves > Casuariiformes > Dromaiidae > Dromaius > Dromaius novaehollandiae. The sequence continues at coordinate 102,236,166 of NC_088098.1, read as the reverse complement.
AAGGTGGTCTCCTGCTATTTATCCTTCTTCTCAGTCTAAGGTTACAGCACTAACAGCACCAGAGGGGCTAAAGAATTTTGGCACTGGTAGATCTTCTCCTTGGAGCTGTAAGCAGTTGTGATTGAAGTGATACAAAGTAGCCTATTTAAATAAAGTAGCCTTTTATGCCAACAACAGGACAAAGCATGACTAAAGCCTGGCTTCTGAAGCTAGAAGTCAAAACAATGATGAGAGAAAAGTTTACTGAAAAACAGGCCTAATTAGTCCTGGTGCTCACACAATTGCTTGTTAATACAGTCTAGACACACATCTTACTGTTGATACACAGTCTGTCCTTAGGCAAACGCTGTCCCCAGCATTTTTTTTCATCTTACTCTGACGGTCCTTCAGTCCTTTTATCCATCCAGGAGTCTTTCTTCCAGTTGTCCTGCTCTGTACCACTCTTGCTGCCACCCATCATCACCAAACCAAACTACAGAAATCTACATGGCTGGAAGTAAAATAAAATAATAAAATTAATGCCTATGCTGTCCTGCAAGTACCAGCAAAGGAGACAATCTGAAGCTGCTGGGTGTCTTCCTGTGGCACTTGACTATTCACTGCTTGAATTAATATCTTCTTTTCACCCCCCAAAAACACATAACAAAAAACCCCCAGAGCCGTCATATAATATTGTGAGCATTCCCACTACAAAGAGTTTTGCTTTAGGAGAGTTCACAAGGAATCCAGTTATTCCCTACCTAATCATCTTGCAGATAGAAAGGTTATAAGCTGCTGTTTCAGATCTCCAGTCATGTTGCAAAATAGTGGCTTTCAGATCCAAAGTGGAAACATCAGCAACTCTTTTCTGCTCTTGCTGTTGGGAAAGCAACATTTAGCATCCTCTTTAGGGCTCCAGAGATAGATGGAAAAAGCTCTCTGATTTCACAAGAAATACAAATATTTCCAGTATACCAAAGGACTGACTTGGCTAAATGAATTGTGCTGCAGGAGCCACATTGAACCTGTGTGCGCAGGTAGATTTTGCAAGTCTAGGCTGATGTTTACTTGCTTTAGTGGAATTCAAACTTCCCATCACTTCAAACTGGTTTTAGTTTTACCAGTTGCACAATCTGCTTTGGGGGATTTTTTTTCCTAAGTTCCTTCAAATTAAACACATGTGGATATATTTAACTTGTATCCACAATAAGTTGAGCCACAAGCTAACCACAAAGTTAACAGAATCTCTGCTTTTTGTGGAGGCTTAAAGCCAAATCGGAACACAAAGCTACTGTCAGATTGTTTCTAAGCACACTAACATCTGCCAGTAAAAAATAAAAATAATATTAAATGCACCTCCTACAGTTTCTTTAGTAAACATCCGTCTTTCTCTTGCTGTTAAGCTATTTTCTTCTCAAATATAACCAATTTTCAAATCTGCTAACTCAAGGCATCTGAACAGACGCTAAACAACCACAATAAAAAGCCACTAGAAGAATTAGAAGAAAAGCCAGACAGCCTGGAAACACAACCAGTACGACCAAACTAGGCATGACCACACTGTGCTACTCAGCCTCTGAAAAAGAGAATGACAGTCAAACACGTGATCCTGCAGATCATATATACATAAACAGTCAAACACGTGATCCTGCAGATCATATATACATAAACAACCTGAAAGAGAAATAGCTGAATAATATTTATCAATAAAATGCAATGCCTACATTTTTTTAACAAAAAATAAGTTTAAAAGATAGTACTTTGGTAAGCTACATTCTAGAAGTAGTCCCATGGCAGCTGAAGTACAACGTAGAAAAAGGAATGCTTTCACAAATCCTGGCTGAAAGGACAAGACTCAGCTTAGTAAATTCTGTACCTATACTAGTTCCATGTAACACCATTGACTAATGGCAAAAATACTCCCGAAAACACACCTGCTAGATAGGAGGTTTAAGTTACACAAAGAATAAGGTGTTAATTATTAAAAAAATGTACTATAACAAAGGTTTTCATCTGTGTTCCATAAAATTGAACCACATGGTGGAAGAAAGAAGAACAATACTCAAACCTACTTAGCTCCAAGGATTTTTATGCAGTGTAATGGAACTATCCTCAGTGTCTTTACTATACAAGGGTTTTCTTGGACACTGAGACACACTGAGCTTCCCTCAGCTTTAGACCATAATTTCACATGTTATTGATGGATTTCTTTAATTATTTAGCTGTCTTGTGCTTTATTGACCAATATTCACATCCCATATTGGTCAAATGCTTTTAACATTTATTTGAACTAAACCAATTAAGTTCATTGTTCATGCCCTCAGCCGACTTCTGATACTTTTTTTTAAAGATTTTTAGAGAATGGAAAAGTATTTATAATTGTTGTTATGACATTATGCCCTTGCACTGATGACAAAAAGGCTATCAATTTTAAAATGACTTGTATATCAGTAGAAAACAGAAAAGCAGCACTTTTTCTAAAACATTTTCACATTGCAATACAAATGATAAATCACTCTCAATAAAAAGCCCTTGTCCTGTGAATAACTAGAATGCTATGCTAAACAAAAAACATTAATGCTCCCTAAATCACAAGATCTGGTAAAAATATTCCTCATTCACTGAATAATAATGAACGCATTATATTTAGTTTCAGGCATTTGATTCCTATCTTTCAAACAAAATGTCTTTTACATTTCTGGATGCACATGGAGCCAGATGCTGTAGGTGCTCCATTTATTCCAATGGAACCCGTGGAATCCAGCTCACGACACAAAGCAACAGGTGGAGAGACGGCAATTTTGGAAGCTATGTTGTACAAAGGGGCTCAGAATCTCAATTATTAATTTCCAAAGAGTAACCATTTGCATAGAGTAGATAGTTTAAGCTTAAGATAACCATTTCTTAATAAAGAATATGAATTGATTCCTATTAATTTCAATTAATTGCACACCTAAATATCTAAAGAGAGGAGCCACCATGCCATATAAAGGTGGTGGCAAAGGAAGACAATCTGCTCATTGTATTTAGGAGGAAAGGGATATTTAGAACAAAAAGTAGTAATAAAGAACAAATCCTCAGCAATCAAACTCTGGGATTTATGTTGAAGGTGAGAATGGTGACTCATAGCAAGTTTGAATAAAGTAAGAAACACAGCATGCACGCATTGCTCATTGCTGGTTGTACATCGCTATTGCCAACAGGCGTTAATTACGAATGTGACACACTGCATTAACAACAAAGTCTATACCTTTGTTACGTGTTTGATTGAACCAACTATGAGGTTTTGTCGACGATGTTTCATGCCTGGAAGATCCCAAAGGTGATCGAGAACAGTTTCTCCTTCTTCTAGTACATATTTCCGACCCTGGAAGTTTGGTTTCTCATAAAATATCCAGCTGTAATAACAAAATCATGAACCAAATTGTTGCTGTTAGATAAAACTGTCCTTATACAGATTGTTGCTGTTAGATAAAACTCTCCTAATACAGCATATTTGCCGAGAACACAGTAATTAGCTCCTCTAATCAAGCCAACTATAGGCCCTTTCTTACACTGTCCCTCAGCAGCCATATTTATTTTGGGTAAATTTGGGCTGGTCCTTTATTTCTATGCTTTAAAAATAAAATGCACATTTATTGTCCACCAGGATGTAAACTAACATAACTTAAAATTTGAACTGTATAAAAAACAGCTTAAAAACCTATGCAAATTAAAAGCCTTATTTTACTAGAATAATTATATTAATCAACAAATTAAAACATATCCAGTTCGGGTAGATACTAAATTAGAGATAAAACATATAGATACTAATGACGGCACTCAGTGTTTTGTAATACATAAAAAAAGCATGCAGAAACAAACAAGGCTGCCTCAAAATTGCATAAATGTTACATGCATTGTTACCCCACGGCTGAGGGTCATAAATATTCACTATAAGCACCACTGAATAAATTCTAATGCAACAACTGACATGGTCCCAGCCCCAGCCTTCTAAAAACCCTCTTATCTTCATTTTGAGTTATAGTCTTACAAGTGGATTGAGAAACACTTGCAAAATCTACCTTAAAGGTACTTGTATATCCTATTTCATCTATACGGCACATTAAAATGCCGTATGGATGCTACATTTCAAACGGCAGCTGAACTTGTATGTTTTATAGTCCTTCTGCAACAGCTATTGTATAATGAAATTGAACTGTAAAAAAAATTGTTTTGGTGTACACATTTATCTAGTGATGATTATGGCAGCACATTGACTTAGGGCAATGTCTCACCACTTCGGGCAAGAAATCTAAGCTTATCTGTGGTTCTGTAAGAAACTTTCTGTTTAAAGCCAGTTCTCAGGAGAAAAAATGTTTTTTGTATTACAGCATTTTAATCTATTTCATGCTTTTTAAATTGACATCAGTCTAATTACAAACAAGGAAAAAGACACTCTTGCAGATTACATGCGTATCATAAATCGAAGAAATAAAAATACAAGAAAAACACACATATAGTCTTTTGGAAAGATTTAAATATTTAAATATGACCTGGATTTCTTACCTTCCTCTAATTATCCTAAGTAATGCTCCAATTGGAAAGATCCAGGATGTGGTATCTAGCACATCAGAATGAATTTCTTGTTTACTTTTGTTGTCATGAATGTCATAAATAATAATCTGAAACAACATACAATGCATATGAATGAGGGCCCATTTCAACACACGAGGTAGACATCTAGTTTTTGCTTGGAATAAAACTAATTTCATTTTGCGTCCACTCAACTAATAGCCTCCATATTTTCTTCAGTTATGAAACACTCTACTGAACTTAAACTGCTGCTGACAAAGTAATATTACCAGTGGCAGTATTTTTATATTCTTTTCTCATTTTATAATCTAATTTCATTAGCATGTGCAAGCATATGCAGCATTAAAATAAAGAAAACTATAGACTAATAACTTTAAATGCTTTCCATTTAAAATTTTTGGTATGACAAATTATTCCATGTGTCTCATTGACCCATGTGACATAAAAATTCTGCTTACCTTTCCTGGCCTTGGATTGTATTTGAGACTTGCCCTGTCAATGAAGCTCTGAAATTAAAGGGATATTGAAAATTAACTATTAATAGCTATAACAGCAGCACACAATATAGACAGATTATTCTAGGTCCACTATTCCTATAAAAGTATGCTCCTGTTATTAGCAGAAAAAACCCAAGATTTGTATCACTGCCATTCAAAGTTGGCCTAAATAGTTTAACAGAGTCCAACAATCAGCAGAAAGCAAGCGCTAGATAGTAAGAACTTCTATGGAAGTTATCACTGCTGGAAATGTGTCGCCCCACTTCCAGCAAAAAGAAAACCGCGCATCTTAACAGCAGCAAAACGAACCCCCTCAGACAGAACAAAACATTACCAACTTCATCAAAAGATCTGCCTCTTCTGCTGCACATTGGGTCTATGCAGCCTTTCTTATTTCTAAACATCAGAAGAATGTTTCCATCCCCTCATCTGTCCTTGCTTTAAATAAACTAAAAAAGGAATGCTAATGTATAGAAGGAGCTAGATTACTTATTCGCTAACTAAGCTATAACTTACAGAATTTGTGATAAAAGAATCAAATAGCCCAGCAAGCAGATAATTATATTCTTGGATAACACAGCTCTACTAATATCAAAATTGGAAGAAATGAAAGACAACAACTTTCATACCAAAAGGCAGGTCTGTGATTTTCAGCCTGAAATGTCGTTAACATGGACAATTTGTGTTTTGCTGTTATACATATTGCAGTTGTACATATTTTCTCGTTACATTTTCTATTTATATATATCTCCTGTTTTACAGTTCTAAGACACTATTTCATCTGCTTGCTGAACCAAAAATACTATGTTTTTAAAATGATTCTATCAGAAAACCTTCTTTTAATCTACGACCTTTATCAGCTTAATTATATTTGCTTATGATAAAAGAATTAACCTTAAAGGTGGGATGGTCACTTTGAGCCTGGGCTAATCACTTGGATTACTAATATTGTATAACGCGACATCTTACCGCTGACAACTCTCCCAATTTTGGCAAGGCATAATCTTGGGACCAACGACTCTTTGGCTGCAACATATCCTGCAGAATGCTTCCAAATCTGGCTCCCTTCTCAGAGGAGTAATTTCTGGCAGATTGCAAATATTGGTAATACACACTTGTAGAAGCACGCTTTACAGCTGCATCAACTTTCTGTGAACCTGGCTTAGAACGTGTTTGACTGGAAGAAGCAGCATCTGGAAACAGTTCTGGCTGCTCCATAGAGTTCAGTTGTTCTTTTGAAAGAAAAGGTGTTTGTTTGGGATACAAAGACCTATTTTGATCATTTGATGGAGAAGTTGTTTTTAAATTCCCTGTCCACTGACTGGAAACACATTCTTCTTCTCTGTCAGCATCAAGAATATTTTCTTCATAAAATGATTCTTCCTCCTCCTCCTCCTCCACTTCGTCCTCTTCACTAAGCTGAGTAGTAAATTGCAAGCGCTCAGAAACTGACTGGAGAAGGGACAGCACAGAAGAATGGTCAGCATTATCTTTAGATAGTCTGCTAGGATCACCTTCTGGAGACACATCTGTGGATAGCACGTCTTCTTGGGAGCTGTCATCTTCATATATTGGAGACAGTGAAAAAGGATATATTCTATAGCGCTTAGCCTCTACATTCAGAAATGACTCCGAGATACGGCTGTCCATTGCTTCATTCAATTTGTTATCCCTTTCATAAGGATAGGCTGGTTCATGTTTATTCTTTGCTCTTTCACACATTAGAAGATGATCTATATTATCCAATGGCAGATCAGAAGAAGAGAGGGAGCTAGTCTGCATCTCATCAGTGGACACAGATTTATTCTCAGTCTGAAGAGCACCTTCATAAATTATAGTAAAAGAACTGTTCTCCCCCTGTTCAATTGGTGGAGAAAAGGCCAAAAGATCTGCTGATTCCTCCATGTCATTGCTGCAGTCCAGGTCATTTTTTTCAAGACGATCATCTGTTTGCATGTCACTATCCTTCATTTGTACCTGTTTTAGTGTCTTATTATTTTGGGCAAAGACTGTGTTCAAGTATTTTTTCCCTTCACTGTCCTCTCCAATAGCAGGCAATTCGAATGCAATGAACTGTGTATTTAATCCAACATCAACCTGTGTTATCTCACTTGTTCCTTCTGCTGATTCTTCTTTATTCTCTGCTTTCGAATCTTCTAAAGTTGCTCTTACTTGTGCAGATACTTCTGCAGCCTCCCTTTCGCAGTGCTCATACAGAGTTTTCTCTGCCCTGCTTTCCAGAGAACCCCGAGGACTGCTTTTGTCTTTGGATTCACTCTGCATGCTGATATTTTCTTCATCAGGCATAAAAGATGACACATTAACATTTACAGTTGGCTGCAATGTGCACTCTGGTGTGTTTGTACTATTGCATGGATCTTTTAAGTACAATGGCAGAAACATCTCTTCAGCCACAGCAGCATCTCTATTTACTAAATGTAAAGACACATCAGATTTGCTACTGGTTGCCAATACTTTACCTTTGCCACATGTCTCTGTGGCAGTCATATTTTCATACACCTTTTTAGTATGTTTCTCTTTTGCTACTATTGTAAGGTCAGATTCTGGCTTTGCTAAACTGTCAGCAGGGAGAAATCTATTTGTTTGACATGTAAATACATTATTTGGTATCATTTCACCTCTTTTTGGCCAATGTATGTTATTTTCCGTACTATTTGGAAGCAAAGGAAGGTCTGAGTAATCTGCTTTATCAGTGCTTATAGTTACGTTTTGAGCCTCCACCTTTTCTGTTGTTTCTTTGGTTAATTCCTGTATTTTGGCAGATAACTTAATGTCTGGTTTTAAAATCTTTGGGGTTTCAGCCTTAGGGTTAGGCTCAAATTTTTCAGAAGGTTTTCTACTCTCACTGCCTTGCCACTGATTGGATGTCAGTTTTTGTTTGGCTGAGTTAATAACTTCATCAATTATTTCTCTTGCTTTCAGTGCCAGTGAACTATGTAGGTCAATTTTATCAGGGATGTAAAAGGGAATCTGTTCATCTTGATTATTTGTATCAACTGTTTCCTTTTCTGTAAATGAAGATAAGCTTCCTGCATGGCTCTCGTTAAACTGCTTTAATGATTGCACAGCTGACTGGATTTCTTCTGCTTCCAGCTGTACAGTTCCAGTTTTCTGATCATTTAGAATACTCAGATTTATTAAACTATCCTTGCTTCCACAAACCTGGCAGACATCAACTGCTTGTTTTGCTATTATTTCTTCTATAGCCAAGTGTAAAACTGACTCCACTATTTCCTCAGCTTTTTTAAACAAAAGAGCAGCATCTTGGAATTCAGCACGTTCTTGCCCTTCCGTATCCTCATCTTTCAAAATTTCCTCAGAACAGGGCTCATTTGATTCTGTAAGTGAAACAGCTGCTTGATCACCAATTTTAGAAGAGTTTTCTGAGATAGCAGGAACATGATTATAAACAGTCACCTCTTTCACAGTATTTCTGCACACATTCTCAGTACAGACCGGCTCAGATACCATTTGCAAAGATTTCAAAGGGCAGATAGGTGATGATATTTTCTTAACCAACACACCGCCATCAGACTTTTGTGCAGCGGATGCATTCTCTGCCCCATCACTGGGTCTATGATTAGGGGAATTATTGCTCCCCTGGGCAACGCTCAATGTTTCAAGGGCAGAAACAGGAAGGTTGCAGGTTCCTTTGGATGGTGAAGTAGGTTTGGGGATGCAAGCTCCCCACACATCTACTTTAGCAACAGAGCGATCAGATTCAGCTATGGTAGCGTCAGATTCCAGAGAAACAGCTTGGCACAAAGCTCTTGGGTCTTCTGGGCAAAGCGGCATCTTGGTCATCCTGTCCTTGGGAATAATTCGTCTCAGCTCAGCAGCAGCAGAAGTACAGCTGGACTGGCCATTCTGTTCAGAAGCAGCAGATGATTTGGCAACTTTGCCATTTTCAGAGTTAATGGCAGAAGGCGCTTTTTGATGGCTGTTGGATGAAGAATTAAATACAGCAGGTGATATTGTAGGCTTACTACTGTTTTCATTTTTGGAAGAAATATTCATATCCCTATCTTCAGAACTAGGTGGAGATTCAGCAATGATGTCTACATCAACAACTTTTTCACAGACGAAACGGCAATGGTTGGTCAAGGGCTTCCTTCCATGTATCAAGGCAGAATGTGAAAGCTCCAGAATTTCTTCTTGTGACTTAGAAATATGAGAGGAAAATTCAGAGACGTAATCCTTAGACTGAAAAGGAACAGGAGCAGTCTCAGACAAATCAGCCTTCTCCATTTTAGAAGCAGCAGCAATAGCATAATCTGTCCTGTCAACACTGATTAAAGGCCAAGGTACAGTCTTTGCTGTGTTATCTTCTGCGGGTGCAACTGATGTCTTGGCAGGAATGTTTTGAACAGTTTTAAGGGAAACAGCACCAAGTTCATGGACAGGAACCGAATTTCCTGAGAGGCTTATCTCTACAAGCTCAAGGGATTTGTTCTTCTCATCTTTGAGATCAGGGCAAGAAATAGTGTCTCTCACATCTTTTAAACTGGCTTCTCTCTCCCCTGTAGTTTTATTTTCAGACTTGGAACTAGAAAGATGAGAAGCAGAGCAACAGTCTCCAGTTTCAAAAGACAACTGGTAAGAAACAGAGAGAGGTGCTATCAGCTCACCAAAGTTAGACTTCAGACTTTCACATCCATGTATGCAAGATGATGCATTGTCAAGATTTTCCACTGTAAACTCAGATAAAACCTTCATTGCTTCAACACCCTCAGTTTCTGGAGAAGGTAAACCAAACTGTTCTGCACTGGCATCCTTACTATTGTCCACAAGGATTAACTGGCGATCATTTTGTACATGCATTGTTTTCCCTAATTCACTCAGTTCTTCATTACTGGTTCCCCTGTCCATGACTGTGTCTTCATCATTTTTAATAGATGCCACTGAAGCAGCTGGATTACCTGTAGCTATGCATTTGTCTCCTTTGCACTCTATGCTAAGTGAAGTAGGTATTTCTTCATTAAAAGGTAAACGCACAGCAGAAATACAGTTTTGTGGATTTTGCTCACTTCCTACAGTTGCCACAACTCTCTGTGCACCACGTTTTCTAGGGTCGCTATCTTTATTTGCACTATCTGTTTGCTGTTGAAATGCAGTGGCAGTGGAATGAAGAATCTGGACATCCGATGTTAGCTCTGAGGGACTCTCTGTTTGATGATTACTGCAATATTCTCCCTCTCTCAGCCATAGTCCTTTGTTTACTGTCTTGCTTTTTGATTTGGGTGAATGTAAACTATCATTCTGCATTTTTTTTGCAGATTCCTTATTAGATGCTTTGCTACAATGAATGTCTTTATCGATGTTAGAAGTAGCATTTTTGTATGTGTGAAACTGAGCTTCTGATTCTCCTAGCATTCCCATTTCTTTTTCCACCAAACGATTTGCAGGACTCATTGTAACAGAATCGGTACTCTGGCAAGCGGGCTTGATCAGGATCTCACTGTCCCTACTAGATGACAATAATGAATCTAGTGAATATGCCCTCTTCACTCTCGTTGTATCTAAAGCTGGTGCATGTTTTAAGTCTACTTCATTAGATGAATCAGTAGATGAAGCAGAGGTATTTGCAGTTATTTCATGTTTACTGCTACCCAAGCAATGCTGAGCTTTACCAGACTTTTTCAGTTCTTTTTTAATGGTAGAAGAATTTACTGTGACATCATCTTCATTATCTTTAACCTCATCTCCTCCATTTTCTTTTAATAAACATCCTGATTTTGAAGACACTGTTGTTTGGATTTCTCCGTTTTCTTTGACAAAGGAAGCATTTCTGTTCTTGGTACTTTCTTCTTCTCTTTCAGCCATCCCTGACTGGTTCTTCAGTAGTTGCCTAATCCGTGCAGAACCTCGATATGTTGCATAAGTAACTGCAGGTGATTTTGGTTTCCGTTGCATCTGCCTGCAACAAGCATCATAATCAGCACAAGACAGAATATCTAAATAGGTAGTGTGCTAATAATAAAAAAATGTTAACAAAAACTGTAGATTGAATACAACTCTGTTTTCCTCCTTTTTCTGCTCTTTCTACATATTGATTTGTGCAACATACACTGTCTTCTACTGAAGAGAGCCAACTTAGACTATAAGCAAAACTGTACATTGCTATAAACAACTTTCATCATTTGCTTTCTACCAGACAATGGAATTATTATTGACAGATGTAACTGCAAGCCAACATTTGCAATGACAGAAATAAACATACTTTCATGAAGACATTATACCTTGTCAAAATATGCCTATATTTTAATATTGAATTTTTTTACCTTACTAATGTTCCTAAAAATATAAAAATGAAATTTGAATTTTTACCCAGATTCTCAAAACAGTAATAAGCAAGAGGAGTAGCAGAAGCAAAGCACACGTGGGGAAAAGAAAGCATACAATAGCAGGATGCTTTCTGAACCATAAGATAATAAGGAAAGATAGTGAATGAAGATCAGGTAAGAAAAACTGTTTGACTACTAGAAGAAATACCAAAATAAAAAGCTTAGAAATGTGAGGAGGAATTGGGAGGTCAAGACATTCATCAGTCTTAAATTAAATCACAAAAAGCTAATGCAAAAAATAATAAACAAAAGAATCTCGATGAAAACACTGTGCTCCTGATCCTGCACTGCTCTTTCCAATGTACTTAGCGAAAGTTCAAAACCTGTCAATATCTTTCAATTTTCTAAAGGAGCAAAATTTCCTTTATCTTAAAGTTAAAAGAAACAACAATTCGTCACTTTCTTTTCTAACGCTTCCCCCCCTTTTTTTTTGGTTAAAGAATATTTGCTAAAACAGGGCAATGACGTTATGAATGTGAATGTTACCTTTTAGATTCTTCACCTTTGGGAAATGCTGATGCTCAGACTGTGCAAAAACTCAATTTTTCATTAGTTCCCACCTAAACTAAGAACAAAGCCTTTTCAACTCTTCTACAGTCTGACTTTATATCTGCTAAACTGTTGGCTGGAAGTGGCAGCTCACCTTTCTGGGCAATTGTCACATTCTTTGCAAAAGAATCTCTTGGAAAAAAAAAAAGTTAGCCAAGGCTTTGATTTCTAAAATAAATGCACTGCAATAGGCAAAGAGTAATTAGAGAGCATTTTTATAAGTTCTTTGCAGCTTACAGTTAGTTCACTTTTACTGAAAAATTACTACAGATACAGAGATGAAGACAACTTAAAGTGGCACATAAAGGCCATTCACTAAAGAAAACTGACTCAGCAAAATAAGTAATTTTGTTTCTTTGAGTATCATCAAGTAACTACAACTTAACACACAGTCTGTATGGATTTGAGTGTATCTTCTCAGTAGGTACAGAAGAACATAAAGAAGTGGATTTACCATCTAAAATAGAATCTGTTTTCATTTAGGTTTTAGAGGCACAGATTCTTATTTGAATATTAATTTTTTTTTAGAGTGGGGATTTAGTACTACTTAAAATCATAGGTAAAGTCCCTCTTTGTGCAGTATTCGCACATACAAAGAGCAGAACTGAACTACAAGCAAAATTATTCATATCTGTAATATTAAAACAGAGATATAAACACTGATCTATATACTCATTTTACTTTGCCAGGTATATTTCTGGCATTAGTCCTGATGAAGGCTACAGCAGTACCTCAAAATAGGATTTATAAGCTAGGTATATTAAGTTATAGAAGAAACAGGAAAGTCATGTATAAACACCATGTCTCCCATGCATTTTCATTTGCCTACACTTAGTCTTTCTGCACCACTATTTTGGTTTCCAGAGATACCAACAGTGGTAGCTGCTAAACATCACATGCACCACTTGTTTAAGTTGCTATGTTCAGCATCCACATCTCTTCAAACAACCATACACATTTCTGATTGGAAGAAAACAACACAGTTGGACAAAGAGAAAAATATATAATTTTTTTAAACAGACTTAGATCATTTTCTGCTTCTTCACAGAACACTTTTGTCTATACTGGGAAAACACTCTTCAAAGCTCCAGAGATCCTAAAAATCCTAGAGGAAGGATTGGTTGAGTTCCATGGCACACTATATTCCCTCGGCATCAAATGGCCATAGCCGTAACAAAAATAAGTCTTAAGAACATATAAGAGCTGATCATACTCTCCCTCAGGAGTACTCTTACCAAGTAACCTCTCCTATTACAATGAAGTCGCAATGGGGTCAAAATGTTCTAAATAATCACGAGGTTACACTATCAAGCTTTTACAAAATGCACCAGCTCTCCCATACTTCGGCGACCCTCAAAAAGTCAGCCTACAACGGTCCTGAACAAAGATAAAACTTCTTTTAAGAAAATGAGCAGAATAGTGCACGTTCTGAATACAGAGCAAACATACAGAATACAGCACCAATTCTCCACACAGGTATGGCACTGCAAGGTACTGAGCGCTTGTTTCCACCACAAACAAAGCAATATTTTGAATAAACTGCCTGATGACAATTAACTTGCACTGCATATCTTTCATTCTGCAGTTGAGATTTTCTCTGATAGGCAGGAGGAAGAATTCAGAATTTATTTATAAACATCTGCCAAGAACTGGTGTTCTAACATACACTTGGAAAATCTCTCTCTGCTTTTGTTTCCTATGCTCAACTTTGCTTTCAAATTTCTCCTATGAACTCAATAATTCATAAACCCAAGGCATCCAGAAATGGGACAAATAAGTTAATTTTACTGAGATTGCCTTTAGAGGGAATGAAAGTAGAACCTGGCATGACAGGGTACTGTATTTACACTGATTTGAGCAACTGATCCCAATTAAGAGTTGTACCACTTCTTATATGCTGTCAGGCAAAAAAAAACACACACAGAATTTTCTCCATGCCTCTATGTGCCTTTTATCCTTTCTTCCAATTCTTTTTACTCTCCTTTTGTCTTCTGAGTGACTTTTATGCTCCGATTGATCAGTTTGTAGTTGAAGCCTGAGCAAGGCTCGGAGTGATCTGCCCTACAGAGCTCTGTGCACAAACTCGATCCTGACTAGCAGCAGCTGCAGCTAGTTGCAGAGCCAGCAAAACACGTTTAACAGAGGATGGGGAAGGAAGGACCTCTGTTTTTGTGAACCTAACAAGTGAGAAGATGCCAATTTCGATCTTATTCAGCCCAATTTGCAAGCCAAGAAAGGATTTAAAATTCAAGTCTCTTGAGGTTAAAGGCTGAGGCGTTAATCCCCCTTGAGCCCTCCAGTCCTGCCATTGTTTTCTAGCAGTGACGTGGGCCAAAGCTGCCATGGCAGAGACCATCGCTTGTGCTGCTTGTTGAATGACGCTCTTACTCAAGAGATTGGTTACTTGTACACCAGAGAGACTCGTTCCTTTGTGCGCAGTCTCTTTCCCCTTCACAAAGCCGGGCTTCACTACATCCCTCTTTCCTCTTTGCCCTGAATGTACCACTCTCCATTGCCTCGATTCCTCTGCTCACGAACCTGACATTATGTTCTCCTGGAGGACACTACTTTCTTCAGCAATTAGTCACAGTATACCAGTAACGGTTATCCCAGGAGAAGGCCTCATCCTGTAGCTGCACTCAGTCAGCATCTTCTACCGCACAGCTCTGCTATCCTACAGACCTGCCTCTACCAAGATTTTTTTAAAAAAGGAAGCAACCTCTCCTGCACAGACATGGCAATCAAGGGGTCTGCTGACTTTTGATCAAGAATCTGCTGCTCAAAATATTTTATAACACTTTTGCTAACAGGCCTTTTATTCCCAGTGTGGTCCTTTCTAGAGCATGTGGAGATGTTTGCAATCTGAACAACTCGCAGGCAGTAACAAGATGTTTAAAAAATGAAAACCCACGTTCCTACACTACAGCTGAACTCAGTTGACTTGCTCTAAATCTTGCTGTAAGTCTTATGAAACACATTTAGAAGATTATATTTCCTTCTCCAGGCTGTGTCATACAAAATTCTAAAAATGTCACTAGAGACTTGTTTCATAGACATTTAAAGTAACAATTCACCTCTGATCATCAGAAGACTGCGTCATTTCAGAACTTACCTTAAAAACTCTTTGGACAAAATTTTCTTTACGGTTCATGTGAGGATACAGATGAAAGCCTGATTAACTAGTGTGTAGTTCTGCTCCATATTTCAAATACTGGGAGGTTCCTTCTTTCCCTTCCTCACGGGAGGCTATTCAATTCCCTGTAAAGCCTAAATTCAGTTTCACAAAAGACAGCTTGACAGCAACAAGAGAAGATGTCAACACAAATTATTTTAAATTTGCCAAGAGTAGGTGCTTGTAGTGATTTCTTCCTATTCCAGAAGAGAAAAACCTATGAACTAAAAAGTTCAGAGAGGGCTAAGTCAAGGAGGAGAGGAGGGCATCTTCTGACACATCTCATGTGACAGACATCTGTGCAACTTACACAAAAAATGGCATTAATCATAAAACAAGCTTGTTAGTTTTGAAGCCCTGAAGCAGGAGAAATCTGACTACTTTGAATGCCTCATCTCAATGCACCCACAAAGCCTACCATTATTTTCATCTTTTTCACGGGTATGTTATCAAGATGGTGACCCCTCCAATCTCTGTATTTATACTATATAATAAAGTGGACTGTAGACATCCCTAGACTATTTCCAAGCCAAGCCAGGAGGATCATACAAGATGACAGGATGCAACATGGATATAGCGTCCCAAATCCCCGGGCAGCACAGCTGCATTTGCACAGTATGGCACCCATGCTAGAAAGCCCTGACACCTACCACGACTGCCTGGCTTTGGGCTTCCTAGCTCGTGCTGAGCTCTGTGTAAGGATGAGTGCACAGCTCCTGGAAAGGCGGGCTTGGTTGCTTCTGCAGCACACAGCACTTGGCTCTCCCAAGATATGCAGGGGCCATTTTTCTCCTCGTACCTCACTCTTCTAGCTCTGTTCTCTCCAGCCCAGGAGTCTAAATTTTCAAGTACACAAGAGCATGTTTTTCCTGATCTCCTTTCACAGACCACTCAGAAATAGTTCAGGGACCAGAGAGAGCTGCAGACTACAGGCTGAAAACCACTGTTCTAAATCAGTATGTCTTTTGTGTTTCCTGTCTATCCTTCCCTATTTTAAAATTATGTTAGTTTATTTTAATTTTTTTCCACTTAGTTTTTGCCTACTGCATATTTAACTGACAGCTTTCTTTTCTTTTTTAATTATGTTAAGGTCCTTTGTCTGGAAAGAACTATCTTCGAGTCACTTGTTTTGAAAAATCTCTTTGAAACCCACTTATTCAGATAGCTGCTTTCTGCAGTCATGTCAGGTTTTCATAAATGGAAAAAATAAAACCCTTACTGAAAAAAAGCCACTGTGGACTAACTGAAAACTTGCCATACATGACTTAGATCAAAGAAAACGATTTCTTAGCCAGAGGGCATAGCTTCATGATTTAAACCTGAAGTTTGAAATAACTAATGTGCTGGGACTTTGCATTGCTCAAACGAAATTTTTGACCTGGAATATACACAGTGATTTGCACACAGTAGATTTTGCAGGAAATTTCAAGCTCATGCTCCATAAGGACAATTAAGAGCCAACTACAATTTTAAGAAAAGCCAATATTGTCTCTGTGACCTTGGAAGGAATGTTTTTCCTTCCCCTTGCTCTTCATGGTACTACTTCTTGATTATCTTCCGTATCTGGGAAAGCAATTGTATTCTTGATTCCGAAGGAAGAGGATACAGATCGCGCCTTACACTCCTCCAACAGCTGCAAGACCAAGATCAACACTAAGAACCAGGGATCACTCCCAGCTCTTCAATGCCATCTTTCCCCAACACCCCAGCAGCAGACAACCCTCCAGCCACGCAGCTGTGCAAAGTGCGCATGCATATAGCTGACTGCCACCCTCCTCTACCTCCCCCTCAGTATTTCAGCTAGCTCCCCCTTCCTTCCCCTCTCTGTCAGACGATGCAGCAGACACTAAGATAGCCAGGTGCTCAAATACCTGTTACCTGCCTTTTCTGGGGAGCAAGGAGTGGGGGATGAGCACAGTCATATGTTGCCATGTGCTGGCTCATGGCTGATGAATATTGGAGGACTCCAAGATGCTTTTAAAACCAACAAAAAGCAAATCGCATTTAGAATCTGGATGGCATAAAGCTACCTTGTGAGATGGCCTCATCTTTAGACGCAGGATCATAGCATAATACAGGCTGGAAGGGACCATAGGTGGGCATCCAGTACAATCCACCCCGCTCAGAGTGAGGCCAAGCAGCTCAGGGTGCTTGAGACCTCGTCCTGCCCACTTCTGAGCATCCCTAAGGACAGGAGCTCCACGGACTCTCTGGGCACCTGTCGCCGTGTTTGACCTCCCTCACAGGGAAAACATTTCCCAATATCAGAATATCCCATTTTCCAGCTTGTGCCTGTTGCCTCTCATTCTGTCAGTGGGCATCTCCGAGAGGAGTCTGCCTCCATCTCTGCTAAGTCCTCCCATGAGATAGTAAAGGACTCCTTAGCTTTCTCTTCTTGACCCACTCCTCAGCCTCTCCTCATACATAATGAAGAATTAAAGCTAGGACATCCTTGTACATTCAAGCAAGCCTGTAGCTTTGGATATGTTAAGGAAACAACAGAGTTTTGACTCCAGGATGCCTGAAACAAAGAGCGCACTCTCCCTTTCACGCACACTGATGCTAACAGGAGTTAGGCAGATGGATCAAAAGGAGATTATACTAGAAACTGCATCTGGGCATTATTCAGGTGCTGCAGTTAATCTCAGGAGGCAGCAAAAATGATTGCGTATTCCAGCAGTTCCAGCTGTCTAAAACAGGGCACCAGTGATATCAGGTCACTATGATCGCTACTTGCCAACGCAACAACAGTAAAGATGAAAGTGTGAAGATTAAGCTATTATTGATAGATAATGGCCCAGGACACCTGAACAATTATACTGCAGATGCAAAGAACTCCTTAACTTAAAACGGCCCTGTAAAATGTTATTTCTGAGAAACATTCTCTATTAATTCAATACTTCATTGCATAGTTAAATATCCTAATAAAAATAATTCAGTGGAAAAAACAACCCAGTTAGTTAATTTTCAGTTTAATTAATTTAGCTCAATTTTGCATCATGCATCTGTTACGAATTATTCTTACACTAAGAAGCTTTCATCCTCTAGAAATATAAAAATCTTTGCTTTGGTGCCAGCAAGAATCTTACCTTTGGCCCATGTCCCAGCTCTGGGCAGGTAACTTCTCCAAGTGGCAGGTCTGGGCCTGTTTTCCTCCTATAGCAGATTCCCCAAATTAACCCTACTTTGAGAATAGGTTGCTTAATCCCAGCACAACACTTAACAAATGCTCAGTTGATCCACATAGGCTTTAGCTCTGATCAAAATTTGAAAGTCTGTGAGTTGTGTTAAAGGGCAGTTTGTTCAAATCAAGGTATGTATATATGTATGTCTGGAAGAAAAGTTTTAAGAATAAGTTCAAGTCTTCTGTTGTTATTTGACATATTATTAATCCTTACGCTATCAGACCTAACACTAAATCCTTCCACAGAAGTTTAGGTATACCCCCCCAGTCACCGCCTGAGGCCTCTGTCCACAGTTCACCGAGGGAATTAGTGACAGGATGTCACCAGCCTGATCTTTCCTGGAGACAGTTTTTAAAACCACTTTTGGGGTATATTTAGCTGTCCTAGAATGGTAGAGCTCTACCCACATAGTTTATGTCCTTGAGAGGGGCAGCAGGTAACGTTCGGCAATGATTCACTGTCCAGTTGAGCATCAGCAACTGAACAGTGCTGCATTTTCACGGTCAGTTAAGAAAGGCAAGAGCCAGAAATTCCAGCAAAAGAGAAATCCCTACATCTTTCCTTTCCCTCCCCATTTCCCCATCCCAAGATGTGCACCTCTCACCCCACTGCTCCTTCTGCCATTCAGGTGTCTGTGTAGCCAACTGCATCAGGGAATTCACTGGGGCTAAAAGTCTGATCTAGGTTAAAACCACCGTGCTTGGCATGCACGCAGGGCGCCAGCCAGCAGGATCACCTGGGGTCAGCACAGCTGTCCCAGTGCTTTGCAGGGTCATTCACATGCCAACACATCACTAAGAAGTGCAGCAGATGTCTCTTCTATCTCTGACAGGCTGCATACTACTAAATATATGTATCTATATGTAACTATGTACAGATGTACATATGTATAGATACATATATAACATACGTATCTCTATATATACATAAAATGGGAATCCTTATGCATGTATTATTATAATAGGTGTAATCAACACAGCACTCCCTTCTGACTGTGATCACCCAACAGATACTTTCAAAGATGGACAGACACTGCTATGCTGTGTGTACCCTCATGGTTTAAAACGTTCAGATCCTGTCTGTAAAACTGGTTTGGCGCAGGCAGTTACAGAGAAGGACACGGCTCTGATCACAAGACTGGCGCAATTTGGACAAATGCAGCACTAGCTTCCCCACACTTGCTACAATATTCCTCAGGAATCATGTGGAAAGACCATCACTTAGAATGAAGCGATTTAATTTCTGTTCATTTGCTCTTGATTCTCTGCCAAAGGGATCTATTGAGAAAGATGAACCCTGCCACTACTGACTGAACTAAAACCAAAATACGTAAGTTATCAGACAAGTTAATAGCAGTATTTGTGTATCACCATGAATCTGCATCTGACCAGTAAGACAAAGGTGAATGAAAAGCTCTAAAATAACTGTGTTAACCAGAATTATAAAAGTCTGAAGGATTTTATCATCTTCATTTCTAAAGGAGAAAAACAAAAGGACATGATTTTGACAGGATTTAGATGGGAAGCACTATGCAATTAGATTTGTGGCAATGAATTTTCTAGACTTTAAAATCCGCCAAATCTTCATATAAAAACCAACAACCTATAACCTAGTAGATCTATAAATGGTCTGTAATTTGCCTCTCCTCAAGGCTACCTCTCTTTTTGAATGAAGTAGCTTGCAAAACCCTAGCTAAACTATTGTGAGGACTTGGCTCATGGGAGGATGCAGTGTGTAAAGCAAACTATTTTTGAACATTTGTTCTTGAAATCATCCCCTTTTGTCTTCTAGTCACAACTAAGAAACCCTTGCAGTTGTGGGATTGGGAGTTCTTTCTCACCTCCAAGTCCACAAGGCTCATAACAGAAAAGACCTCATCAGGAGCTGAAAAACATTTATTATATTAAAATGCTTTCTATCTAGAGGACTAATTTGTGTATTAGTTTATGTATTTACATTGGTAGTATATATATTATACTCCCATCATATTCCATATAAATAGTCTATAAAAATAAAGTTGTCTGGTTTTGCATAAAATCCATGTTTGCTTTGCCTCTTAAAACATCTTATCAATAGCAGAATGATACTAAATCAAATCTTTTTTTAATAAAACATAGGAAAATTCAAGTCATACAAAAATTTAGTACTGAAAACAACAGCTTCTCTTAATACTAAGACAACACTCATCAACTGATTCAAATACCCACTATTCTTAACTCCTATTCTATCGGTAGTAGAGACTGACAGCATATTCAGTAAAGTATTTTGATATTAGCTCTCTATCAGTTTCAAGGAAAAGCCAGGAACTTAAATAGTTTGTCAAATTTGGGTATTAGCATCTTAACCAGCAGTAAGGATTTTAGAATCAAAACATTTAGAGTGGGTAAAACTTTGATTTTCATCTCATCAATCATGTTCAACAAACCATGTAATAAGATTTTTTTGCTGAACTTCAAAAAAAGCCATAGAGTTTCACAAATGCCACTGTTAAGCATTTTGTTATGCACAGCATCCACTTATTGTTACTGAGTGCCACAAAAAGTAAAAAATGTACTAGAAGATAGGCAAATGGCAAGCAGTCAACAGGAACGCTCTGGGTCATTACTCATACAATCTTTTTTTCTGGATAAAAGACAAAGGACACAAAATGCTGTAGTTATTCCCAATTGCCTGTACAGTGCCTACTACCACGAATGGTACTCTTGAGAATGCAGCAGGTACATACTGCAGGAAGCCCATTTCCAGGAGTACTGGGGAAACAGCCTCAATTTCAAAGCCAAGTTGTTGCTTGTTAGTGAAAGGTCACACATGTATAAGTGAAAGAAATTTATTATGGGAAAGAAAGATACCGGGGGCAAGACCACATTTCATATTTGATGCCTACTCTATGAACTCTTGATCTCTCTCTCTGGGACTGACAGTGGTGAGAAATGAAATAAGTAAAGTGCATCCCCACTATTTTTTTTTCTTCCATTGGTTTGACTTTTAGGGCTTATGTCAACAATTGAAGGCTGGCCTTTAATGTCATTAGGGAGCAGTACAAAGGCCAAAACTAGACATGAACTTTTCACTTTTATACTTGCCCTTAGCCATTGGGCACTATTCTACAGAAGCTTACAATCAATCTTGTGTAAGTATGAGATTTTCCTACACTTAGCCATTAACTTACTTTGCATTTTTCCACTTACAGCCGAGTGTTACTTTACCACTGTATTTCACTTACCTCACCCCCTCCATCATTAACGCTTTACAGAACAGCACAAGCCCAACTGTTTGTTTGCTTTGCCTTTCAACGGTGAGGAAATCTTCACCCACCTCAGACAAATGGAAAACTGATAGATACAGTTACTTGAGACTTAATCAGCTCAACCCTCCTCACCCATTTTCAGTGCTGCTATTATACTGCTGCCCACAGTAATTATTGTCCAAAGACTTTGTCCAATTTATCACGGTTTTGTCCTCTGTGCTTCTCCTTTACCACTTGCCACTGTCTGGATTAAAGGACCAGAACCCCTTAAGGTATGATTATCTCTCTGAGCCAACCAGCCGGGGTGATGGAGAAATAACATGGCCTACACCTTTCATCCCTCACAAACACATACTCCACAGGCTGAGCTCATGAATTCCTCCTTCCTTGGCGCAAGGCCTGGAAACTTCAGTCTTTTCCAAAAGCCAGGCCTCCCACAGAGGGCAGAATTAACCTCCATCTACAGGTCAGAGCAGTCCAACTTCCTTGTATTTTGCAAAATATTGCTTTGAGCATATGAGGTTAATAAAATTGCCTGGGTAGAATCTGAGACCATTCAGTAGGTGTTTAATTCTGAAAGGTTTGCTTTTTTTTTTTTTTTTTTTTTTAGAACAACTCTAATGGCGATTATGCAATCTAACAATTTTCCCTCTTCCACTTACCTTTGCCACTTCTCCTCTACCGCAGATAAGCTCTAATTTAATATTTAACAGTAGTTTAGAATTAACTGAAATTCATTCAGAATATCCCGCGTGACAAAAGAAACAGTTATAAGATTAGTAATACACATTTGCAGTGGTATTACAGATTTGTAAAATTGCAGGCTTCAGCTTGAATCTAAATTAAATGCTAAAATCACAATTTAACATAATAACCAATGGAATCTGTAGTGCCTTTGAATATATACAGATCACTGACACAATGCCCCATCTCTCTTTTGGGAACCCATCAAGAGACTAGCAGAAGACCATATTCACACCATCCTTTCCCTTCATTGGTGTTCACGGACCATCCCGTTTCTTCGTGACACGTTTCTCCAGTACTTCATGCGATTTAGCACCCACTTCTAACTACTTAGTACTTTCTGCAAAACTATCTAATCAACTGTCTGCAGTCAGGAGCACTTCTACAATTTAACTATACCAAATCAAAATCAGCTAGTTAATATTCAGTAAAGAAGCTAGTACTTAACAGGAAAACTGCTCTACATCCTTTAAACTTTCATAAACTAAAGGAGAACAAAGATGGCACAATCATTTCTGTAGAAGAAAAAAAATGTATCCTTGATTTAAACTTCTAAAAAAGTAAACAGTGCAAACCTTGGCCTCAACATTCTCATTTTAATTCCTCTTTACTAATTGTTTCAAAGCAGAATTTACATTGCATATTCAGGTAGAGAAAAACAGATCAAAGTTGCACAGAGATTGTCTAACTTCACCATACTGAGCTGAAAAGGATAGAGTGTACACTGTACTTCTAAGAACTAATTTAAAAGTAAAATAACTGTTTTAATGTTAACCTAATTTCACAATATCTACAATGAAAAAAGCCCAAACACTTCCATTTTAAGAAGTCAGTTTCTCTGGAAAAACTCCATTTTACATATAGACCAAATCACTCCCATTTCCAAATCAGTAATACAGACATTTATATGTACTTGCCTGACTAAGAGACAGGTAAACTATAAAGACAAGAATCTGCACTGCTTTGCCTATGTTATCTAACGATACAGGACAACATTAAAAAATGGTCAATTGAAAATGCTTACTGCAACTTTGATTTAAACAAAACCAAAATAACTCACAAATTACTTGCACAAAGTAAGATGGTTGCTTTACTAAGCTAATACCCATACCTTTCGAAGTCTGTGAGGGTTTTTTTTTTTTTTTTTTCAACACATGACTTATTAATCCACATTGTTCTGAAGAAGAATTCAGGAGAAGCAAACGAAGGCTAAAATAATCTGACTTTTTCAAGTGTGCATAGAGACTGCCCAGTATCTCATCAGTTACTGCTCAAGACCTACTCAAATGCATTGGTATAAAATGAAGAAAAGCCCCAACACATCTCTCACTTCCACTGCTTCTATTCACAGACCTGTAGGCATTAATAATATGCAAAATCAAAGCAAGCCCATTCGTACACTGTGGAAAGCCAGCAGAAGTCGGCGATTTCTGCCTGGAGGGAAATCTGCATGGCAGCTCCCTCCTGTACCATCCAAGGGTCGGGGAGAGAAGGAAAAGACTAACCTCTTAAATGCTACCCTTGGCCTTTTCTCATCCACTCAGCCTTTGCAGGCTCTGATTGCCATGTTTAGTTCTGCACATACTGGGCCTTCAGTTGAATCCACAAGATTCATATTCCTCTGAATAGGTAGCAGACACTGAAGGTAAGTTAGAAGAGTACAGCATATAAACAGACTGACTCTATTGGGGAAAAGTGTAAGAAAAGAGGTTGGACACAGGACAGACTACCATTGTAAGCCAAGTAATACAATCAAAAGTGTGGGTGGAGAGTGTGGAGAAAGAGCAAACACTGAAAAAAATGAAGGAGAAAGTATGCTGACATATGATATGGAAGAGACTACACGGAGTGAAGGAAAAAAATGATTAATGTCTATTGTCTTTTTTGACTAAAGCCCTCTTTGAGGCAAGAACTGTATTTTATTATGTATCTGCACAGCCCCTGGCATAATGGCACACAACCCGACTGTCTGTTTCCAGAGTGCACAACACAAACAGCAGCAAGAGACCGATGGAGCAAGCCAGCCTACCAAACAGGTTTTAAGAAATAAATAGTCTGTTCAGGAACTAGATGTACTGGTAAATAGACTATACTGAATAATATAATTTTGTTTCTACTGAATAATGTAATGCATTCTAGGCCTCTCCAAATAGCAACTAAAAGAAAGAGAAGTTTTCTTATACATTGGATCAATGAAGTGGCCCTGAGCTGCAACATAGAGTTTCAAAAAAGCGCTGGTCAGATGCGTGCTACTACAGGGAGAATTCTTAATTCAACCATGCTACGAAAAACCCAAATGTACTCAAGAGAACACAGCCATTATTATTACAAATTATAGAGGGTGCAGTATTTTTGGTGAAAATACAGCCCATTAATTTTTATGCTGACAGTATTGGTTAAGGTTCACCTGAGTAGGTGCCATGTCCCTTTTTCAAATCCTGATCACCACAGTCTCAGCCTCTATAATATAAAGGTGAGTAACAGATACCCAAAATCATCAGTCCACTAGGTAACAGGGACATAGTGTTGGGGACACCCTTGATATGGGAGAAAAATTCATTAAGCAGCTACTCTGGGATCTCCAACCTCCCAGATAGAGATAAAACACTTCACATGCCATAGATAATCTGAGTTACACTCAATATATTTTAACTTTAATACTTAATAACAGGTTTCTTTTCAGTACATCTTTCATTCTGAAATCCAAGACATACTTTCCCCTTTACCAACTGTAGGAGCACTGCAGTAGAATTATTAGATACCTCAAACCATTATTTTTGTCTTAAAATTTGAAATAAATATCCTGAACAGTACTGAAAATCTGAGTAAAGATTACTTACAGAGTCATTGTCTGTGGGCCAGTTCATATTCTACACTGCAGCCAAAAACTGGACAGGTATCATACTCATACACACTGTACTTAAGCTACTCTGGCCCACATATACCCAAATACTCAACATAACAGCTACAAATGCTTTTGGAATACTATTATCTATGTTTATGCTATGGCCAGAAAGATTTTGTAATATATAATACTGTAGTATACAGTAGTACTGTATACTGTAGTATAAGCAGTACTGTAATATATAAAATAGTGTTTTAATACTATAAACTATAAATAAATACTAAACTAAAATACTATAAACAACATAATGTGTAGGATGTTGAGGTTTTTGTTTGTTTGTTTTTAGCTTTTCTATTCTCAAACATGCATTAATGCCCTTGGCACCAAATTTTTGGAAATGTTTTTTGGAAATATTACAGAACTGTCAAGGATGTACCACATTTAGGCTTTAGATGACAAAAAAAGCCCAAAGAACAAAGAGAAACAAAATACAGAAGCAAAAATCACTGAGTCAAATGAACCATGAAAGATGATTTAAAAATGCAGAATCCTTATTTGCAGAAGTAAAAATACAGAACTAATGAGATAAAAAGGCAGTCAAACATTCTGACCTTTATTTAGCCCACAATATGGAAGGAATTAAACTCTCTTTGTACTTTTTTCATAGATCTACAATAGTGGATGTATTTCTGAATGTCATATCTTTCCTTTCTTAACACTTAAAAGGGACCTATACCAGCCCTATCCATTGTCAGGAGAGTTCTAGAAAAACTTCATTAAAATTGTATTTGTTGCAGTTGGCTTCTTGATATTTCGTTAAGGTAGTCACTACTAGAGTTTTCCACAAGGCCAAGTCAGTGACATCACAGATCACTCTTAGAGATGACAGTCATCTGCCATATACTCAGCAGAACTCAGTCACCCTAGCTCTGCACACACACACAAACATCAACATATTTAATATTAAATTATAAAACTTACTTTAGCACATCTGCAGATCGTTTCCAGCCTCCTTGTAGATCCTGTGAGGTATCTTTCTCAATGTTGCTTAAGATGGTGTCATCTTTATTTACAGAACCCTCTTTTATTCCAGCTGTAGAACAGATAGGCTCTTCAATTTTCAGATTCTTTGGATGCCTATCCTCTGGAAGCATAATTCTGTTGTGTAAATCCTTTTCATATCTGCTGGGTTCATTTTGGAAGGTAGATGGTTTAGATTCTACCAAAGAAGATTTTGATGCAATATTAAATAAGCTTCCAAGAAACTGAAAAAAGCCTTCTCTGGGTTGCTTGTCTTTATCTGCTGTTTTGGTTCCAGGTGTCAAACTAGGAAGGCTATTAGCCTTTTTTAACTCTTCATGGATTTCAGAATTGCTAAGTTCTTCCGTGGAATGGTTCTTCTCCTCATTTTGACAAACCTAAAATAAATACAACAAGTAGATAAAGAACGTGAGTGTCGTTTTCATGTGTTCCAAAACTCCTTAATTTGCTCCTGTGCATTGCATTCCTTTCTGTAGATCTGTAGTTTAGAGGAACACTTTCAGGAGTTTTCATCAAACTCCTGTACTCTCTTCTCCTCTTTGAAACAGGAACCTGCCCTTATGTATTAAAAAGGTCCCTATTTTACAAAAAAACAAACATAGGCTAGAAGATTTACTAAGCAGCTGCTGTGGAAGTAAAGCATTGTAGGATAGGAGAACAACAATCAGTTCAGCTTGTAGGAAAAAAACGGAGGAAGCAAGGAGCAAATTTTCACAGAAGGGTATTACAGGCAAGCAGAAGGGTTTCTCTTTCTTATTTAACACAAGGACACATTCAATATTATTTATTCACACGTATGTCCAGCCACAAGGAGATTAGGACATCAGGCCTAAACCAGAACTTAAGAAAAAAAATTCCAGTCACTTTGAACAGTTCTTTCTTGAAAGATCATACCAGGGAAATAGTACACTGGCGTGTAAGCACAGAGACAGTTGATTCATTTATTGTACCTCAGACTTTCAACTTTTCAGTTTGGAGTTAGCTATCACTCGTCTGCAAGGAGGACACTCTCTGGCCCTGCTGTGCACTGAGCAAGTAGAAGGAATTTCACAAACTGACAGACTGACCTATGCTGTTGTTCTTTCAGGTTATACTCTGGGACCAGCTCAGGCGTACCATAAAGTATTTCAGACTCTAACCTGCTCAAAAAGCCCAGATTCACAGAACAAATCTACACATGCTTGCAAGATGAATACAGTTTACACCTTGCAAAATATACGGATACGCTGCAGCAAGACACAAATATAACATAGCCTTAAGTGTACGACAACCTGCACCTTTCGATAAAATAAAATAAAATAAAATAAAACAAAGAAAACAAGAAAAGAATTTGGATAAAAGAACTAAATTCACATGCCAAAGATTAGTCTTAACCACAGTCCCTAGCAACCCCACGTTGCCCCCTTGGCTAGCTTTCCTTCAACTCCATAGGTAATTGCAAAACTGTTTTCACATCCATTTGCAGTCTGCCACCATGTCCCAACTGCAAAGTGTGCCATAGAGTTGAAGTCCTACATGTTACTTCCCCTCTACCCAAGACCTTCTGAACTCTGTATCAGCTGTTTATAGCCCACTCTGAAAACAACTAATTCTAAGGCAGGGCTTCACCTTCTTTAAATCACCTGTTCACTTCTTCCTTCAACTCAGCTAAGCATCTACCCACATGGGCAAAGCAAGTTCTAGTCCTCATCAGTTCACACCCTTGAATTTCCTTGGCTTAAGCTTCTCTTACACATCCAAGAGCTACTGTCCAGGCCCATGCTACTTCTGCCAAACCCACCTGATCAAAAAGATGATGCAATTTCACTATCTGGCTTCACGAAGAGCACATATTAAAAATCTTTTTTTTTTTTTGCTTCATAATCTGTAAATGCTTTTTCTGCTGGGCCCAAATTTTCTGGAGACTCTCCCTGCCCCCCCCCCCCCAAAGTCTTCTCCATCCTCACCCTTCATATTGGGTGCCATATCCATAGTGGCCTAGGTTATCTTTATATTACTATACTTGTCATTTCAATCCCTGTTTCAAAACAATTTATTAAAACAGAGTAAAATTAGCCCACCTTTTCTTAGATGAAATAAATTCTGCTCAACAGGAGTGGTAAGGGAGAACATGAATAAAAGGTCCTGCAAAAAATTGTGGTTGTGTCAACAATATCTTTGAGTAAGAGTAACTGTAAGAGTAACTGTAACTGTTCTAAACTGGATAATGCCTATCCATCCTATCCAAGCAGCAAGTTGCTACTTCCACTAGGTCATTAATCTTATCTCACTTCGAAGATATATTTGTTTCAAGCAACAAATAAGCCTACTGCACATTTTATGTTAGCAGTCCATGTAAGGTTCATGCTAATGATGAAAAGAGCGTGTTAACAAACACCTTTTGTATTTTGGGGGAACACCATTTTCCTAAAAATAGGCAAACAATACTTAGCAATATTGGGACGGTGGTCTTTTTGTATGAAAAAGGTGGTAAAATATTGCTTGAAGACTAAAGATGTAGATGCAACTGCTTGATATTAAGTGATTAGATTGGTGGCATACTTTTCTTCCTCAGCTGTGTTGCAAATGGAATTGTATGTGCGAGGATAGAAATAGAATGGCACTAATTTGTGCTTCAGTAATGCATACAACCTGTACTTTTTTCCTTCAGATAAGGGGCTTAACTTGTAACAACCATGTTAAACATCTAGTGCACTTCTGAAGGTGTTCTAAGTCCTATACTCTAGCCGTTCTTCATCTCACCTGCAACAAATCTCATCTGCTTCCCCACATACTGCACTAATCAATTGCAGAGGTATCACAAATGGATGTAGTCATCCTTGTAATATGCAAGGATTCACCCTTTTACAAATCTACTCTACCCAAACCTATCCCTGGAAATGAATCAGAAGCCAGTGCAGCTTACAGGAGTACCATTTTGCTAGTACCTTTAGCATTAGACAAACTACACAGGTAGCATGCAAACCTAGGATGAATACCTTGAACAATTAAGTTCATCTTGTAGAAACTACTTTATGTAAAGAAATATAAAATAAAAACAAGAGGAAAATTTAATTCCTAAAGTTTGATAATGTATGAATATATGATATTGTAATGATATACTGTAATCAACCTCACAAAGTTCTACTGTCATAATTTTTCCCTCACTTTGATTAATATCTCATCATTGTATAACACTAGTTTCTGATTCAACTTTAAGGGAAGAACGGTATTTCTCCCTTCTGTGGTTAATATCATTCATATAAATTTGTCAGCTGTAGCTTTCAAAGAATATTTCAGTGCAGGAAAGTGCAAAGAAACCTTATTATATTCTCTGTAAGTATAGCTATTCTAGATGATAGACATCTATATTAATTACTATAGGATACATTAATTACTGCAATACCTATGAATTTAACAGCTAAATGCATTAATGACAAAAGAAAATATTATGTTCAGTTTAACAGTTTAATATCATCTCATCTTCATTCCTCCATTTCTTTTTTTATTAACAGATTTATACTCTGTAACTAGTGTGTGTTTGTTTTTTTCCCCCCTATTAGGAACTGGGACTTCAATCACAGCTAAATCTCTACATGTGATATTCTTCCACGGCAGCTCTGAGACAGAAAGCCCGTAAAGACTGTGCTTCCTATTTACAAGCATAATTCATGTTCCGCATGAAAAGCTGTTTTGTAGTCTCTGTTCCCAGAAACACCAATCTATTCGGTCTTTCCTTCCTCTTTAATCTTCCTTTCCTTACTTAACTTTTGGTAAATCAAAAGAAGAAGTTTTAATATGAAAGGGTCCTTCCCTACCTTTAACCATAGTGTCTTGCATAAAAAAGCCCTGAAGAACATTTACACTGTGCTTACTTTCAGATACATGTGGCTACTAAGTTCCAACACAGAAACTATGCAAATTCTTCTTTCCTCCCTTGAATACAATCCATCCTACTCTCCATTTAGATTTTCCCCAGTGCTCCACTTTGTTTTTGCTGTAGAAAATAGCCTCAGCTATTGGTGTTTTATCATTTGTACATAATACCCCAAACCCACAGTTTAAATCATTCTTTAGGCATTAGAGAAACAAACAACAACAACAAAAAACTCTGTTCTTGCTCCAGATTTTAAAGGATGTATTTTAAGAAAATGACATATTCAAATAAATGAGACTAAAGCACATGATCTGTAAATCCAGTAAGCCTTTAACAGAGCAGGAGCCTTCAGGCACAAGTGCTGAAGAATGTAGCAGTCCAAAAGCAATTGCACAAGGCAATATCAAGATAACTTGCACTTACTATTTCCCATGCTTTTCTCTGAGATTGTCTCTGAGGGAAGCCACCAGCAAATGCTTTGGAAAAAAGGGTGTATGTGTCTGTAAAAAGCAAAGGGAGCAGGGTGTACGTGTATGTAAAGTGATTCCTTCCCCAGTATATCTCACAGTTTTCCATAGTCAGGGCTTTAGCTCATCTTGACAGAGAGGCTGCATCTGTGCAGCTCAGTACTTGAGCAGTCTGATATTTACAGCACCGGAGGAGTACTGCTGATCCTGGTATTAGTTATGCTTCATCTCATCATTAAAAAAAAAATCTCTTCCAGTGTCACAGCAGCCTGAACAAGCCTGAACAGTTTCTCAGACTTACCACACATAAACAATAGCTCCTGTGTGAAAGACTCCCAGATCTCCTTTAAGATCCTTACCGACGTAAAGAGAGAATTAAGCTTTCCTGTCATGGTTTTGTCTTTCCAGAGTGTTCCTTTGATATGTGGACTGTCATCAACCTTCTCCTTTGCCTTCCCTTTCCCATTCTTTATGAGGTTTCCTGCTTCTGACGTGCTTCATAAAGCTGTTAGAATTAGCTTCTATTTCTTTAGCAATTTGTTAGTCAAAACTTTCCTGGGCAAGCCTTGAGTAAACTGCTTTGACCTCATGACTGAGCCTACTTTCAGCAGCAGGTTGGACTGGATGACATCCCGGGGTCCCTTCCAACTGGAATTACTCAGCGATCCCGTGACCCCACAGCCAGCCAGGGTAGTGCAGAGGGGAAACTCAGCAGAGCATAAAACAAGATTATGACTTAAATCAGGTGACTGAAGAGATGACAATAACAACTGAAGTTGCATCTATTGTGCGGTGGGGTGGTCTCACCTTACTTGAATAACCACTGCAGAGAAGCATTGGCAGCATGGACTTGGATGACCAGCGCATGATGTCATGTCTCAAGAGTGATTGCTATCTGAGCTAATTTATTGAACAGTAGACTAGGTATGTTTTCCACAATGTAATCCACTTCTGACTGTAATGCAGACATACACCCAAAAACCTAATTCTACATATGCAATCAGGCAGAGGGCTTGCTGCTGGTGTGAACAGCTCCGGTGGCCCCGAGAAGGGACTGCTTTGCCAGGTCTGCCCAGTATTTAATACAAGCTGTAAAGAACAGCTCTGGTAGTTGCCTTCTGTCAGCAACAGAGTGGCAAAAGTTCAAATTGCCAGAGGTTCTAATTTGGCAGGGTTTATGTCAATCTGCCAAGAATACAATCTCTTTTACTGTCCTAACAAGTGAATGAAATGAAAACATTAACAGCATTAAACATAGATCTCCATGAACAAAGAATTAGCTTCCAGCCACAGCAGTGAGACATTTCAGATTTCACTCACCATGAACGAATACTCATTATGGAGCAGAAATTCTGGACAAGACATGAAGATCTCACACAGACTATTTGTTTTACTACACTGGAAGCTGTTGATGAAGAACATTCTGTATATTGAATAGATATTCTTGTACATTTTAACCAATATGTCTTATTAGAAGTACTGTTGTGAGACAGGAAAGACTGCCATCAGGATTTTAGGATTCTTATTGACTCATACCAGGGACCTTTGACAAGTCATTTAACCTCAACATTTCAATTTCCTCCTTTGAGAAATGGTCACAGCATCACTCCAGAATTTCCATTCACTAGCGTATAAAATAATTTAAGAATTTTTCATTAAAGTAGGTGTTGGGTATACAAAGTAGCACACTCAAGCATCTCTACTTCAAATACTGGAAGATTAACAAAGTTCCTAGCCTTAGCTTTGACCTTTCGACATAGCTAAGACACCTGCATTTCATTTAACAATTTATGAGCATCACATCGAATTTTAGTCTAATGAATTTTGAACAGCTATACGGTATGTACATTTTGCATGTTGAACAAAATCCACCCCAAAATAGCTTGAGCTGCTGGCAGATTGGTACAGTCCCACAACGTGTAGCTACTGTACGATTTTCAGCAAATTTCCCTTCTCTGCAAAGGCAAAGTATCTTTGATGCAGTCTCCCACTTGTTTTACAATGAGTGGGACACACTGAGGCACACTAAATGCTCACATGAAATAAGCTATTGTTTTTTCAACCAGCATAAGGAAAAGCAGCTAGGCATTCTCAAACAACTGCAGACAAGACATACTGAAAGTCTTTATTTCCTTGCGAAAAGCTGATTAAAAAATAATAATCTAATAATAGGACATAGATTAGAAACAGGATTTGGCTTAAAAAAACCCCTGTCTTTAGATTAAGAAAAATTCAGGAAAAAGTACTATCAGATAGTGAAATACATGATTAGCAGAGAACTCCTAAGAGTGCACAGCTGCTGGTGTCCACGAGAAAGATGGATTTAAAAAACAAGCTGTCGAAGCGTTCAAGATGGGAGTCATAGTGGTGAAGGGGATGATGCAGGGATCACCACCATTTTCACAAACTGTTTCGTTTTAACAGCTTTTAAATAACTGGAGAAAGAAAACAAAGATTAACAGTTTTTTTTTCCTTTTTAATTAAAGGTGAGTTCTGTATCTCCACAAATAACCAATGCTTTGAACCTCTAAATCTTTTGGCTTTTTTATACTGCGAAGTTTTCCTTCCAGGTCCTGCTCCCTCTGCTTGTTTTGACATGAAAAATAGATCAGGTCATGACAACACCAGATGACAACAGTAATTAGAGAACTAATGAAATCATGGCATCTTCCTAATCAGGAGTAAAGGTTAAACAACAGGAAGAGATTTTTGGTTGAACTATATCAGTTTTGCATTGTTTAAATACACCTATTTAAATTCAATGACTACTTAACATTTTGAAACATAGTGGCCTTTGTTGAAAGCTCAGCACTGGGTCTTCTAAAATTTGTTTATTCATTTGAATTCTTAAACACTTAGGAGTCCTCAACACAGATTTCATCTGCCAAATGCTATAAACACACAAAGAAGAGATGAAACAAGCATGCTCTGAAACTAGTGTTCACCTAGAGTGAGCACCAAAGCTGGAGGAATAGCCAGGCTCATCTTCCCCTGACAAGGGAGGCAGGGGAGGGAACCAAAAGCAAGGTGATGAGGATGAAGACCTTAAGTGAAAGGAAACAGACAAAGGAGGTACAATTTGAAATTACGTTTCTTCTAAGTCACTTCTATAGTAAAAGTTCTGTGTAAGTAATGTGAACAGCTGCTCCAAAATTTCTCCCTTCTGAATTTTCTCCTGCTATTACTGTAAAGCTCTGATTAAAGATTAAGAATTGGTACTCATTTCTCAATATGTGAAAGATTCTTTAATACTGCTAGATCTAGTATGAGAACCAGAGAGAAAAGAATTAAATTGCCCTTCTTTTTTATACTCTTTCTTCTAAATCCTCCTAATATTACTTTTCCATTGCCTTTTAATGAATATGTTTCAGTGAACATGAAATGATTTTTATTCTGTTTTAATTGAATAATCCTTGACATGTGAAAACAAATTATAAAATAAAGGTGAAATTCACCTTTTCTACACACAAAGCATACCCAAGCAGGTGGCACACCGGGAACGGCACGAGAAGATGCGATTTCCTCTCGTGGTTATATTCTACCAGCAGACTATATCTTCTGATGCCATGCTTCTGCTTCTCATCTGTCTTCTTGATGGTTTTCTGTGCTGGACTCGGCAAGGTTTTGCACATTTGTTTTCCATCCATCCTGAAACGAAGTTTGCTGCTCGAGATCCCTTCTTTTCAGAACTGAAGTAGCAGAAACAAATTTCAGGATCATCCTTTCTAAAATCTTGAATATGACCAAGAAATTTACCAGGATTTTAGAAAGGATGATCCTGAAATGTCTTACCAAAGTCAGCTCTTCCAGCTTTACCATTAATTTAACAAAGTGTCCTGGGAAAACAGAAGATTCTATGTACTCCCCTATAAAATTCCATTTAAAAGAATGTCTAAAGAGATAGAGATTTGGTTTTGAATTCCAGAAGATAAACCTTAAATATTCAAATGCCAAAAAACATTTTGGTTTTGTCTTGGATTCACTGTTTTGGGAAGCAACAGAAACAGTTTTTAAAAGTAACTCTCCATCTTTTAAAATTCATGGTTGGCAGTTAATATTCTGTCTCCCTTAACTCCCAAAAGTCAAAGAATCCCTCTCTGATTTCTAACTATTAGGACTAAAACAGAGGCGTTCAGGAAGCATTCACACAAAGGCAGAGAAGACATTACCTAGGCAATCTACATAAAGCCAGTATGAAATAAAACCATACTACAGAAAAGTGTCTAGTTACCCAAGACGCTACGCATAATTTTGATTTCCAACCTTTTGTAGAACTATTGTTAGGATTAACAATAAAGTCAGAATTAGGGACGTTCTCAAAGGACAGTCATATATTTTTACTAAGTTCTTGGAACACTTTTTAAAACAGATGTGAATTCACACACTGGTCCAAAACTGATAGGATACTGAATCACAGAATAAATTAGGTTGGAAGGAATCTGAGGAGGTCATGTCTAACCTCCTGCTCAAAGTAGCTCCAATTAGAGCAGGGCCTCGTTCAGTCATGTTTTGATTATCTCCAAGGATGAGGATTCCACAGCTTCTTTGGCCATTCTGTTCCAATCTTTGACCACCCTTATGGGAAAAGGAAAGTGAAAATGAAAAATCCTTATAGCTAATTGGAGTTTCTCATGTTCCAACTTGCATCCATTGCCTCTTGTCCTATTGTTGCACCTCCAAGAAGGATTTTCTGGCTCCATCTTCTCACATAATTTCACTCCTTGTCATCGAATTTTAATACTATGTCTACAGCCATCCTTATGTTACCTGGAAATGAAATTAATGTGAGAAAGTAGGGCTACGGAATAATCTCTTCTCCATGCTCACAGAACACAGTAGTACTTGTCACAGGACAATTAGGAAAAGCTTTAATTTGCAGCAAGGAATTTTGAGAATAGATGTTAAAAAAAGGACTTGCTAATTATAAAGATTATGAAACTGGTGGAACAGTTGTCTGATGAAGGTGCAGACATCTTAGAGATCTCCATCCCTGGAGGTCTTTAAGAACAAGTTAGACAAACTTCCTTTAACTATGACAGAGATACAGTGATCTCACCTTGGGGCAAAGGAGTGGACTAGAGAACCTTTGCAGCACTTTCTGTCCTCATGTTTTCTTTGGAGGTTGAGACTACGTCTCTGGTTAATCTAGGTGACCAGCACCCAGGCTTGAGCATAGGGGTGACTTTACAAAATATTTTATGTTATTGAAATATTGAAGTCTGAAGTATATATTTTGTATAGTGTATTTGTACCTCCTTTCTCAAACTTCCACCCTTGCCTCACAGAGCTCATACTGCAGTTCTTGTGCTGGGATGCTCAAGAACTCTTTCCGAATCGGTTATAATAGCATGTATTTTTTCTTCCATGCACTCTGCTGGGAAGAATTACCCAGGGATAATCAGCAGGCAAATGATTTTGCCTACCTTATCACTGCAAAGCATCAGCTGAGCAGAGAATCAGGGACAGTGCAAGCCTGGGACCTAAACCATTCACTATTCTTTAAGCTAACCCAAGCATCAATCACCGTTGCTACAGCTACAGTACGGTAATACAGGCAGGAGGCTCAAGTTAAATTTGCAGCACAAGCATATCCAACAATGTTTTGTGTGATTTCTTCAATACTGTACTAATAAGTCATTCTCCAGCAGTAGTGTTAGCTCAATTAGCAGCTGCTGCACGGAGGTCGTCTATATCTATATTTCAGCAGTAAGCCACAGTTTTAAGAACATTACCAGAAGCTGCTAGAGATGTATGCAGATATTTTTGGAAGAAACACTGTTGCAATATTCCTTTTAAAAACAAAGTCCTTGTTGCACTAAAAGTGAAGTTAATGATATACTAACATGTACTGGACACTATGCAATGCAGACACTTAGAACACTAAACATGACGTTCAGAAACTATTTACATCCACAGAGCCATGCGCTCAACATTCACGCCATTCAGATGGAGCATTTACTCAGAAAGAACAGTGTTTACTGCTCTAAATCAAAGAAACAGAAGCAAAACAAAATCTGTAGAAAAACAGCAGCAGGCCACAGTGTACTTTCTGGCAGTGAATTAATAGACACGGCAAACACATTTCTTTAATATTTTTGCGAGAGTGATCAAATGGTGACTGACAAAGTCACCTCAGTGCAGAAATAGACCAGAAATAGACCAGAAAGACAGACCTTGAATTTTCTGTAACATGAAGATTAAAATATCTTCTCCTCCCTCCATGAGCTAAACATTTCATCACAGGGGAAAAAAAAGTGGGTATAAAGTACAGAATTGATAACTGAAGTCCTCAGAATAGCCAAAGAGCTACAGTAGCTCAGCATGTTTCTCAGCTCAACTCACCCAGGCAATTCAATTTAAATGTCTGATCTTTACTGCTGACCTTTACTGTTAAGCCAGAAAGAGACTTCGAGTTTCCCCACTATTTCACCTCTGACCTCCTGCTGAGACCACCAATAAATATACAAAAATCATAGCATGCAAGCCTACCAGAAACATGATAGATCTTTAACTTACTGACAGACACAGTACAGTATCAACTTTTAGTCACCATCCACATGGTAGGACTTACAGTAGGAACATACTTCAGTTAAAAAAAAAAAAAAGTGGAGGGGGTGCACTAGTAGGTGAAAAAAAACCCACACACAACACTTTCTCTGCTTTCTCTAAATCACTTTTGACTCTATTTGTAATTTCATTAAAGTATATCAGAAGTTTTTTTTTTATCAGCTTAAGAGAGAGGTAAGTTAGACAGAAACCTCTCAATACATTTAAACAGCAGTATGAAAAGTGTACCTTTCTTATAAAACCTATACAAATACAAGGCATTATTTCAAACATAATGTAATGCATGTTGTAACGCTTTAGACTGGTGAAGGTAAAGACAATATAATTTAATAAGAAGTTGTAATGGCAAGACAAAGAACAGATCAGATACTTGGAACAAAAATGCACAGCATTTGCAATGGCACCAATTTTTGCCACTTGGCACAACAAGTTCTGAGTAAATTTAACTGCAATGAACTTAAATTCATTAGGAAAGTTTCTGAATTTGGGTTTTTTTAATTAAAAAACAAATGAGATTTCGGTTTTTTGCAAGAAAGGAGATACTCTTAGGTCACTTAAACCTGCTATTTTCCCTTTGCTCCACCTATGCATCCTGCTCGTTCCTTGAAACCTAGCTCTCTTCATACTTCCTCTTAAGCTCTTCCTTAAGATCTATACATTTAGCACGTCCCATACATTCAGCATGTATGCTAAATGATTTCCCTTCCCAATCAAAACCTTCTTCTTCAAAAGGTAAATCTGCTTCAGAGTTTTTCACTAACAGAAAAATAAGAATTTTTTTAATTGCAGAAAAATTGCTTTTATTATAGTAGAATCTCATCTGGTTCATCAGGATCCTTTCTGCATGTGTCTCGAGCCATAACGTCACTAGCCCACTGTTTATGATAACAGGGAGGCACGCAGTGGTATGCTCCAGGAGTTCAGTACCAATCGGGCTAGCTTGAATCCACTGGGCTTCCAAACAAACGTCACCGCGCTGTTTCTCAGCTTGATGCAGAATAACTACATTCAACATGGAATTGCACTTGAGCTAACAACCCTGTCAGATCAAGCTGGGTCTGTGTAGAGGCAACTGCAATGCGCCACCTCTGGCAAAACCCAACCAAAATATCCCCAAATACTGAAGAGCTGACTAGACAGAGCCTGTAAGCCATACAGGGAAAACGACCAATTCTTTCTCCACATACTTAGCAGTCAGCACTAACAAATGCGACACAGGACAGAAATACCAGATTCAGTCTGCTAAGAAGCCTTACCACATCCACACATAAGTCTGATGGACTCAATCAAGCCCTTACGGAGGAGACCTCCACAATATTACCTGCATTAAACTACAACTTCTAGGAAAAGGAATAAATAACTGAGCAAAAGCGCCTGATGAATGAATTGCCAAAATGGCTCCATGCAGGACATGATGTCACAAAATTGTAAGGAGGCTGTACTGCCAGGCCCTGTCCTGAATGTAACTACTTACGATTTTTGACTAAATCCGAACACAGCTTTACAGACAGCCATCACATGATATCAAACAACTTACAGGAGAAAGCCTTAACTCCATAAAACCACGACTCCTTTTTGCAGTGAAATGCTTAAAGGACAAGACAAACATGATTAACCTGAATCACTGGTGAAGAACAACAGCAAACATGCATATGTGTTTCAGCAGAAAGATCTCATGCTGCTTTGGTTGGCAACCAGTGAAACTTCAGACAAGCCCTTGCTGGTTAAGTATACTTAAGTTACACAGAAACGGTACTTTAGGAGAATGCTTGAAACTATCACTTGATAAAAATACATGGCTTCTTTCTTCAGCTCGCTGACTGCATATTGACTTAGCACTAGATTCCCACTTCTTTAATCTGACTACAGGCATGAAATTTCCTTCAAGAACCTGAAGCCAGGAAAGTCTGTGTGTCTTCTGCATGTGTAGTAATACCTAGCACAGTGTGGACCTTAGCCCAGAATATAGTAACTGGGTGCTGCACCACAATACATAAATCCAGCACCAGAAAACTGGAAAAATGGCACAAGCAGATGTGACATACTTCAGCTCAATTAAAAATTAGTAAATAAAAATTAGTAAATAAAAATCATACCGTCAGCAGTGCAGGAAGAGTTGTACTTTCCTTCTGATTGCCCTTTAAATTTATGGCTTCATTTCCTCTGTTTTCAAAACTGAAAAGCAAAGATAGATTTTGTAACACTGAGGACTTGCGTTACTCAATTCTTCCTGAGCGTCAACACAGTATCATACAACTGAAACACAAAATAGCATTAATTTAAACAGCAGAAGAACACAATATCCAAAGCACAGCCCATACTCGTCATACATCGCAACTGAAAAAGCCATGCCCCATAAGCAGAAGATGGAAGCAAAATACCTATTTCAAGTCATACTGAGGTTTTCAAACTCAAGCATTCAGAAACAGCACATGGCACAACTAAGGCTGCTCTTGCAACCAAAAATAAATAAATAAATAAATAAAGTTTTCTCTGCATATGTATCATTTTCTGCTGGAAAAATGATAGCATAGCAGATGCATCTTCCATGGCAGCATTTATTGCCATAGCAGTATCTGGCAGCTAGAAGGTACCCCTTGTCCTTACATGGAGGACTGTGATTGAACAGAGCGTACTAAGGGCAGATGGATTCATCACAAACCTCAGCCAAGAGATTTAACAAACCTTCACTGAACACATCTAAAGAGAGTTTGCAGACAAATTCAGAAGAAATTTTAGAAAGAGGACAACCGACATGTTATCATTGCCAAGGCAACACCTGCTATTCCATTTTAAAATTCAGCGGTCCTAAGTCTTGTTTCTCCTTATCACCAATTTACCCTGGACAATTTTTTTTCCAGAGTTTATCTTTGGAATAAGAGGAACCAATTTTTTTCTGAATTCTTAAAAATCATCCTGAAGCACATCCAGCAGAGAACATTTTAATCAAAACCTTTATGTTACATGCAACTGAAAAGCAGAATCACATCAAGGAAAACATTAGGGGATATTAATGACAGACCTTACTTCTTGCACTGCTTATCACAAGCTGAAAAAAAAAGTCATACCAACATATAATGTCTGAAATGCTCTGTTTTGCAATGAAGTGATATAATTACCTCAAAAAAAACTTTTTCATTAAATATTCAGGTTTTTTTTTTAATAAATACACAAGCCCTTACTGCGATATTTGTATGAAGAGATGAACTGAAAGCTGTTAAAATAAAAGGAAAAAAACACAATTATTATTTTTATTTTAGTGATAATCTCTCTGGATTTGGAGACAGGATTTAGACACAGATCGGTACTACTGCCACTACTGACTTAAGCCACACATGTGCAGGAATAAGCATATCTCAGTAAGTCTTTTGAAAAGCAAGATTTTATGCCAAATGTGCATTAGGCATTTGAGTTAAATACACATTGATATACATAAAAAAAAAAATACTAAAACCAGTCTGACTAAACATTAGTTCCCCTTTCAGCTGCTCAGAGTCAAGATTCCCTGAACAAAAATGAGAACAGAATTCTCCTGAAATTAAGGTTTTAAGATCTAAAAGATCTTTTTAGATGCATTGAAACAGAAAAGAGAAGTTCTTCCCTCTCTTTTATAGATCTTCAAGCTCAAAACCACCTACTTTGAAATCACCACAAGCAATCTTTCATAATGCATTCAGAAATGCTAAGATGTTTTTTCAGGGAAAGCACACAGGCAAAGTCTTGGCTATTCTTTGCTGCCTGTAAGAGAGAACACATCAATTAACTTTCTATCCCATTAATTCCTTGTGCTGCTGATAGGTGTTTTGTTAAGGATATTTCACAACTCTTCTGGGCAGTCGGGCATGCCCTTAGGAAGAAAAAATTTTAAAAAAGGAAAAACCACCATTCTCTCAGCTCTGCATAGCTTTTCCTGATGCTGGTCCATTTGATATCAGCAGGAGTTCCCAGTCCTTAAGAGCTGAATTGGGTTGATATCCACAAAACTTTTCTCTTGGCTTCAGGATGTCCCTCCTTATGGATCTGGTCTGTAGAACTCAAACGGGATCCTTGCTTTTGTTAAGTGTTACAAGTATGGCTCATTAGTTCCCCCTTTTCTCATCACTTTCTGTTTTACTTGTATTCTTTCCTTCATGTCATATTTTTTCTAAACCATTTATCACTCTGCTGCTTTTTGTTTGCATTTGAAATATAATATATGCCCATATTACTGTCTCCTACCAAGCCAGGCTTGGACAGTTTGCTACGAAATTCCATCATACACACCAAAACTGAAAGAAGGTGGTTCAACAGATAAGCATCTTAAAATCAACAAATCAAAAAGAAAGAAAAAGAAAAAAGAGCATATAAGAACTTTACTTTCCAGCATAAAATAAACCTAAACCTGGAAGCAATTCCCCACACCCTTTCATAGTTTATATTCTAGCATTTCTACATTCCTGAACCTTTTGCTTTAGGGTGTAGTTCTCCAACATGCTGACTTTGTCAGCAGAAGCAGCGTTAGAAATTTCCACACCTTCCTCCTCCACCTCAGCTATCTTTTCCCACCCCTAGCTCAGGCTAGCAGAGCTCTCTGCAGGGCCACAGTCTTGCGAAAAAAAAAAAGAAAAAAAAAAGAAAGAAAGAAAAGGTGTGGGGGGAAGGAAAAGTTTCCATCAGTGAAACACAGTGATCCAGTTTACAGTGCAGTGATTTGTACCAGCACAAGTGAAGGGCCAATGAATTATGGTCAACAGGCAGGAAAGAGCAAGTACGAATGACTACAGCCTGCTTCACCACTGAAGCTAGTTTTTGTGGACCTATACCCTTCGTCAGGGCCCAGTTTTAAAGTGTTCCTTGACTGAAACGAAATGACTCACACTGAATGAGTAAAGTTCATAGCATGAAATACCGATTTGCAGAAAACAGGCTTCTTGGATTGTTTAGAATAAAACTGTTTTGTTTTCCCTGCAGGAGTCAAGATTATCTTCTCCAGCCTAGGACAACATATATATGGTGCCACACACCAACATGTGGCATTTGATGCCACCCACTGTACTTGGGACTGGAGAACAGGCTGGCTCTTGCTCATCAGGCTCTTGACACAGCTTATCACTTCATGTCACCAACCCCCCTCACACACACGTTTAGGGTTCCCTCCTCCCCCCATCATCATTTACATCACATAACAGTCAGT
The DNA here is from genome assembly GCF_036370855.1 of Dromaius novaehollandiae. NCBI lineage: Eukaryota > Metazoa > Chordata > Aves > Casuariiformes > Dromaiidae > Dromaius > Dromaius novaehollandiae. Next base: position 102,193,904 of record NC_088098.1, on the reverse strand, counting down.
AATCACAAGTTGGGGAACACTGTATATTTGTCTGCCCACAAAACCTCCAAAGAGAAAAAGTTCATAGGGCCACATACAACCTTCACTTCCATGTTAAAAAAAACACAGGGGAGCTAATGTAACTGTGCCACACATAATTCTTATGATGTGACATAATGCCACATTGTCCAGCTCAGTCTTCATTCAGAGATGCAGTGAACACAGTTATTAAAACTATGGCATTCACAATTCAAATTAATTCTTGGGAAATATGTAAGACATCTAATATTTATGCCAAAAATTCCTTTTTCAATGCATTCTTATGCCCATGCTATTCTATCATTAGTGGCTAGTTGTTATACTTCCAATAATTATATTCTAGAGGTTTTTTAGTTTCTTCTACAGGATAATCTGTGCTACTAAAAGCTGTTATAAATGATGATTAGTAAGCCTCTCGATTTTTACGCCTTTGCTAAGAAGTAAGAATAAAGACTGATAGTAGGTACAGGGACTTTTTTTTTTTTCATACTTGTGCTACGTTTGTATTATTAAAGCTTGCCTCTGTAGAGTTTCCCCCTTGCCCTAAGCTCTCCTGGAGCAGTGCATTCCTGGAGTGCTTTACCATGCCAGGCACTGAGCATGCTGTCCCCAGTTCAGCACATCCAAAGTTAGGCCTCTGCTTAACTACCCATCTAGCTTTGCTGGATCAGCCAGCCAGCACTCGGAGGGGAGTTTGGCTCTCCACTTGTTAAAGAAGGAAGATGAATCTCATGAAAAGTAGAATCTTCAATCCCAGCCTTCACAAACTACTTAGGTTATTTTAGGTACCCAGGGATAGGACACTACTAACCAGAGTCTAGTAACACGCCTAGAGTTCACAGATTCAAGTGTGCCAAGTATTAGCTCTAAAACCTCTTAACAAAAAAACAAAATTCTTCACAACAACTCTTAACAACAAAATGCCTTGAAACTCATTGACTGGTCACAGGGCACTCCCTCTCCTCCCTAAAAAGGGGTCTTCAGGACACAGGACGGCAACTCTGTTCATCGAACAGGGGACACTGTGTGCCCATGGCATTCCTATCCCCAGATGATGCCCACTACTCTGACAGCATCCAAGGTCTGAGCTACTGGTGAGGAAAAAAATGTTTCAAATTTACTTTTCAATTATTCGGATTACTCGGAAGAGAAAGAGCAAAGCATAATCCTAAAATAACAGAAAACACCTCTGCTCTCCAAATTGCTTCCGTGGACCTCTTCACTATAAAGGCAGTCATTCACAAATTCTTACAACTGCTTGTTTACATATTTAGGCAGATACAGTTTCATTTTATGGATTAAAAAAAAACCCTGAAATATTAAATAACTTGCCCAGAGTAAGAAATGTACAGTCAAAATGAAGGTTAGAAAGCAGGCCTCTCAACTGCTTGTCATGTATGTAATCCACCATCTTTCTATTGCTAGTTTGTTAGATATTCCCTTTTCTCATATACATCAGTGCATCCAACATTGACAGGTTAATTTTCAGCTAAGGTAGAGGGATCTTTTCTCCTTGATTGCCTTGCTGCTCTTCTCTACTGTTCTGCCAGCATGCTTACCCTGATTAGTATCACTCTTATTCTTTAAATAATCAAGATTAAACTCAAGTTACAATAGATCCCATTCTACATCTTCTGAATAAACCTTTCTTTATGTGATTTTCTAATGCTTTGTTGCTCTGCTACCGAAAATTTGTTTTGACCTTTCTGTAATACTGGCACAGGTGGCGTCTCAAGCAGGAGCAGATTTTTGGCCCAAATTTTTAATCAGTGTATTTGTACAGGAAAGGTTAAAGATCATTATGGGGAAGACAGACAGATCTTGAAAAAGCAGACACACATAAGCAGAAGCACTCAAACCCAGGTTAGTTAATATACATGAGGGGACACAGCCAAGAAAACCAATTCAAAGAGCAAATCAAAGCATGGGGTTTGTGTGCTCTCAAAACAGCATCTCTCAAAACAGAACAAGACAATTATAAACAATTACACCTTCAAAAGGCCCTCACAGCATCTCTGCGTAGTGTTAAACGTCTGCTTCCTCCGTCTTTGTTCTAACAATCCCTCCGAACCACTGAATTAAAAGCCCGTCCCCCCCTTCCCCCAGGAACCAGGCCCACTCCTATGCTGCACGCACCAGGATGGGAATGTGCCCTCTTAGATAAAATGGGCTGTGAGCACTACAAAAGCACCGCGAAACATGAATGTGCGCGTTTTGATAAGACTGACCAGATGCAAAGCTCACCAAACTGAAACTAGCCACTGTGATACTGCATGTCCCTCTTACAACATATCTGCCGCTGTTTGGGAACAGAGAATTTAATTGCCAATCTCAGAAACAGGAAGAGTTGGCTGAACACAAGCGGTTGGTTCGACTCAAACAACGTTGTACCTACACATCTAGATGTCACCCCTCCCTCCTTCTCTGCCCTGTGAATACTTTGACTATTTAGAAGCAGTCACTCCTGACATGGCAGAATTTATTTTTCTCACAGTCCAGAGCCCGGGCATTACAAGATAGGCCTACAAGATAGGCTCTCCCCAAGTCTGCCATCTCCCTCTTCTGGGACAGATCACTCCCCGAACAGCCAAACCATCTTTGCTACCACATTAGGCTAACATCATTTATTTTTAACTCAGCTTCTCTTCGGATTAACTCAGAAACTGCAGCCATTTTATGTGGCAACTTATAATGGCAGAAGAAAAGCAATGCCCAACTTGAAAGATGATCTAGGGTGCTAAGAGGCCAAAAGATCCTGCGTTTTGCTTTACTGACATAATGTTAACAGCTAAGCCTGACCTATTCATATATCCATCTCTCCAGGTTCAATGACATCACTTGTGACATCTCCTTCCCATATTTCCAGAATAGTTTTCCTTAAAATGATGTGTTTTTGCTTTGGGATTGGTGATACAATTCACTCTCCAGTGGAATCCTCAATGTCATTTTAGGCTTTCCTGTCTTGCTGGCTTCTTTACTGCAGCTTTCTGGGATGTAATCCCAATTCCCTACTGCCCCCTTTTATCCCTCTCTGAAAAAAAAATAACGCTCCTCTCTAGGAAATCACACCTCATTTGATTTTGACTTCATGATTTTCCGATTTTATTTAGTGCCAACATAGTGACGCATTCAGTGGTGACCTTCAAAGAGATTTTTTCAAACCTGGAGGAAGAGAAAGATTGCTAACGAAAACCTGATCATCCCAGTACTTTAAAATACAGCTTTGAGAGTCTCCCTGAAGAATGTGAATGAGAGGAAAATTGTAAGTCTAATAAACCTATCAAATATAGATGTGCAGGACCAAAATCTTCATGAAGTTTCAGTACATATAGGGAATCTAAAACCACATCCTCAGATCAGTAGCAGTTTATGAAACTTTTATTATACATCTGCAAAGAGCCATAGGTTAGCTATTGGTTTCTTCTCTGTTTCAGCTTCCAAGTGGTATTTAAAAAGATGACAGCTAAAAATACAGACCTTTTGAGCAGTATTTTTCTGCATATACAGACCATTATGATTATTGAAGCTGGTCTCCTGCATAAACTAGATCATGAAATTTCACCAAGGGAGACCTGCACCAAGCCCCTAACACCTGACTGAAAGACACAGAGTTCTGATTAAAAAATATCAAGCAACGGAAAATCTACCACATTTTTAAGTAAGACTTTTCCAGGTTAATTATGTTCACTGCTAAAAGTCAGGCTTCCTTACTAGTCTGAATGTGTCAAGCTTCATCTCTCAGCTATGGGATCAACCTGTGCTGGCCAGCTTAAAAAGTCCTCTACTTCAAATATCTTTTTCAAGTCACAGGTCTACTTTGACATGAAGCACTTAACCCTCATTTCCCCTAGTAGTTATATACCCTGAGGCAGACCCATGCCTCAAACTGTAATCCCATCACTTTTAAACGTTCTCTTAGACAAACTAAATGCTATTGAGCTCCTTACAGTTTCATTACGTGAGCAAAGCCTTCCAGATACCAAACTGTTTGTAGTTCCTCTCAGAGCCATTTCCAGTTTGTCAGCATCTTTTTCATAATAAACCATGGACACTTCAACTAGAACCACTACTTGAGTAACTAAAGTTTACCCAGAGAGTACATGTACTCTGTTATTTATACAGCCAAGAATCACCTTCTCTCTCCCAGCGATCACTTTGCTCTGGAAGCTCACATTCAGCTGACTATCAACAAGGACAGTTTAGTCTGTTCCTGCAATATTCTCATCCACATGGTAAGTGATGCCCATATTTTTTTTCTCTAGTCACAGAGCTTTCTACTTGGCCCTTTTAAAACACTTCGGAGAACAAGATCTGCTGTCATCAACACTTACCAAACCATATATTTGTGTCAGCTGCAAACTTCATGACCTACAATTAGTTTTCCTTCAAATTATTTGCGAAGTTATTGAATAAATTGATTAAAAAATATTTCCTGGTAAATTTATTGAAATACATCAAGTAGAAACTTATTTTCCATGTCCAAATTTTTTGATATCCCTCAATTTGTTGATTTTTAGCCCACTATCATTACATTTACAAATATTTTAATGGGAGCATCATATAGCACCAAGTCAGATGCCTTAAAGAATCTGAATCCACTATGTCAGCATTTTGTCAACTACAGTTGTAATCTCATTAACCAAAACGAATTTGACAATTCCCATCTTCCAGTGACAACAGCATCAACATCACGTTTATTAACTTCTCAGGTCACCTTGAAGCCTTGGCAAATCAACTTTTCATTCTTTCTGCTTTAGTTCATGTGAATACAATCAACTTGAAAGTGCAAGTAAAATGCCAACACTTTACTCAAGATTCTAAATTCACACTTTCCAAGTCACGTGTGTACTATGAAGCGAGGAGAACTGTCAGAACCTGATCTATGAAGAGGAGCTAAAAAAACTTTTTCAAGAGTCATACTTTTGTGGTGTATACTTAGTAACAGTGACCAAGGGCACACAACACAATAGTGAAATTAAATGATTTGAAAGGAGAATATTGCTGTTAAGTCCAATGGCAACAAGATGTGTCTTAAATTTATGGGTAAGGCAATCAAGATTCACATACACTGCTTTGAAATACTGAGAAATCCAGATTCACTTCAACTGCAATCAATAGCAGAGAATTCTATTTTTTTTTCATAAAAAGATTTCAAATTACTGCTGAAGGACAGGGCAAGGTGTCATTTTGATAGAGCATGAGTGGCATCAACAGCACTGATACATTTTGCCTTGCAAATCAGTCAAGCTACTGGTTATTCGAATGGCAGAGAAAAATCATGAAATATATTTAAATTTCCAATTTTTGTCCTATTTGCTGTGTTCAAAACATTTTTTTAAACCTAGAAGCTTTTTCCTTTCTTACAATTAATGTAACAAAAGTGTTTCTTTCCTACCCCCAGAAATATTGCTTTCTTCCCCAAATCACCTCTTTTTTCATTACTTGTAATTGTTGAAAACACATGTAGGAAAAAAAAAGAGTCAAAGTTGTTTTTGATTTTGCTTATTGCAACTTAGTGGAAGTTAAAGGTGTTTTGGACAATCACCAAAAAGGAAAAAGGAAATGTTGTTAAGTCTTCTGCATCAATTGAAGTCAAAATACACTCAAATGAGAACAAGAAAGAATAAAATAAAGATGCTAGCATTTTCCCAATGAGCAAAGAACTCTTTTCTCTGATATATTTTTTTTCCACAAAATAAAATATTGCCCTTTTTGAAAAGCTTCAAAATGAAAAACTTTGGCCAATTTCACAGCAAAATTCCTGGGGCTAACATCTATCCCTGGGAAACAAAATGGTAGTAGCAGTGACAAAGGCTTCCCATAGTTTCTGGCAAGGCTGTTAGGGCTTGTCTTAAGAGGGAGCGAATGTTTGAACAGAAATTTGAATGTGAAGTTTCTGGCACCTACTTCTGTGCCTAAACTTAGGCCACACACATAGGAGGAGTTGTAAAGACATTAAGATAAATGGAAATTATAAAAACAAGTCAGTGAGCTTGAAATTAGAGAGTCAAAGGAAAGCAATGCTATTAATTCATTTAAAATAAATAAGCAGGGAAGCGGAGGAAAAGGAATGCAGAGAAGGGTAAGGAAGAAGAAAATGAAGTCAGAAGAATAAAGAGACTGGAACTTTAGGCAAGAAAAATGTTACAATCAGCTAATAAATTTAAGTTTTGGAATAACAAAACAAAATACATTACATAAAATACATTATATTCAATTAAACAATCTCACCTGAAAACTGGTTTGATTACAGACAGCATTAAGCAATTCAGACTGTTTTAACTGAAACAATTCTTCCTCTCAAACCTGTTTATGATCCTTATTTACATACTGCTTTTTGCTCTGCTTGCACAGCAAAGCTAGGTTAGCAGCACTGTTTCATATGTACTATGTGAGCTACAGAGAGTGTTAGTAGAAAATAGATTTTGTTTAAATCTCTTGCAAAACACAAACTAAAAAAACACTTTACAAAAAATAAGTATATTCTAAAACATTTATAAAGATTTATAAAGATTCATTTTATAAAGAAAATTCTTATTAAAATGCAAGAATCCAACCATGTGTCTTTACACTGAACATTCTCCTTTAAATTTAAATGCTAGAACTAAGTGAAATAGGTGTAGTGGTCCATGATCACCCTTGCTGAATAGCTTAATCTGTTGTACACATGAGGGAACTGAACAGCCGTAAAAAGGCTAGAGAAAAGAAATATAAACTGTTTCTGAGCAGAGGCTATTTTGATATTGGACAGTAGGATTATAACAGATTACATCAACGTTTTTCTTCTGGCATCTGTCAAGCATAGCAACGAACATTAATTTAGAACCCACTCCATATTTACTAGTCTGATGGGTTAGATGAACTTTCCAGCATTCCTACAAAGTAAATATGTTACTGACTGCTAGCACACAAACTTGGTAGAATATCAGGAATAGATTTATAAACTATTTACATTTAGCCTTTTCAAAAGGCACATATCTGCAGGTGTGGGGATCAACAAAGGTACTTAAAAATGACAAAGAAATAGAGAATACTGGAAAAAAAAACCCAACCCCAATAACTCCCTCCCACCCCAGCAAAAGAAAACCTTCAGGAAAGCTTTAAAGAAGCAGTAACTGCTTTCTTTTCTCATAAAAATAAACCTGGTTTAACAGAATTTTGAAAAACATCATTAAAAAGCAACCAGGAAAAAACACCCAGAGGGGACTGGCGTCAATAGTAAAACGCAGTGAGCTCTTCTAATCAGGCCAGATCGGGAAAATATTAGTAGAAGCGTACAAGGCTACAAGCTCAATACAAGAAGGTATTTCTCCAGTTATGCAGTTTTTAATCACAAAATATACATCCAGCAGTATCCTACAGACACTTTCAAGTCATTATCAGATTTTCTCTTTCAAGCTGAAAGCATGTATTTTCCATCCAACCAAAATAAATTCAGTGGCTAAATTTCTAACACTTAATTGACCATTATTAAAAAAAAAGTCTGTTGTTACTGGAATTTTTTTCTGCATTTGCTCTTCATGTGCTTACAAGAAATACTTCCACATACATTCTTCCCCACCACATCACTGTCGATAGGCAAAGCTCAGATCTACCCAGGGTTCCTACACTTAGACCCCGAGACCTCCGAACTGCTGAAGCAGATACGTTACCTTCAGTAAAACATTATAGCAATTTAAGAAGTGTTCGAACATTCAAAAAAACCCAAGGCTACATTTCAAAATAAGCCAAATCACAGACATTACATTAACACAATTAGAGAGTGTATTTCAGGTCACAAGACCGATGCCAGAAGGAAATCCACAAACCATTTTTGCCATCATTTGGCATTTCTCATCTTAAAATAGTCTTCAAAGTGATACCATAAAGTCAGTTAGAATCTGTAAAACTGATTTTAGAAATGAAAATACTTTCTCTGGAAAGTCTACAGGCTAACCAATGTAGTGTTGTGCTACTGTCTCACTTTGAATTCACTTTGTATGAAGCACAAAAAATTCTCAAAAAATAAAAGCAGTAGCTGGGTTTTGAGCCTTTTGGGAAGTTCCAGTAACCAGAAATACAATCCTCACAGAAACATATTTCTAATTCTGTTTTGTCATCTGTGACTCTTTTGTTGACCAGATGAGAAAATTGATAAGTTTTTATCTTTGTAAAAGCATTACTCAAAACTGAAGGTTCATAGATACTTTGGAAATATTTTTGTATTGACTCTAGCACTTAAGCCTATAATTGGAAAGGCAATAATAATGTTAACATCTAAAATAGTAAACAAAAAAGCTGTTTTCCTTCTTCCAAGGGGTGCTACTATTGTAATTAATACTTCAATAGCATTTCCTTTAGGACATGTCTCACAAGTACATGGCCAGCTGCTGGGCCTGCTCCTTTCGGTCTCAGCTCCACCAGGGAACTTCAGGGAAACGTCTAATTCTAATCAAACAAGTAATCCCACTACCGTACACAGCACCATTTACTTATTTAAATATAGGCAACCACTTAGGTACCCTGCTGAATCAGGGCCTCTGCTACTGCTATGACTTTGAATTATCCTGGAATAAAAGCCATATGACAGAAAAATCCAGGAAGCATTATAACAGCAAAAAAGAAAAATAAACCAACAAAAAATTCTTCACAACATGTCTTGCTTTGGTATATCTAATTTTAATTCTTCTAAATGATTGGAGCATTCCCCTTGCTGGATCCACAAACCACGATCTCTGATGTATACTTACAAAGGAGCTGGAAGAACAAAATCAAACTCTTCCCTTCAAAAAGCAGAGTATCTTTATCAGAAAGCAGTGACAGATTTTTCTAGCAAACAACAGATTTCTTTTAAGATGCAAACAGTATGTGAATCACAGCCAGCCATGAGGTAGTGACTTAAAAAGAAACAAGTTTGAAATGTATTACTCCCCTTTCAATTCCACGCAGTCCCCAAATGCGCAGTTTTTACAACTACACAAATACATGTGCTTTATAAACAGGAACAATGACTGGCAGTCCCAAAGGAAGAAAAAGACACTTTAGTCTCTCCTTGGGCAGTATGAACACAGTTCTTCCATCTCTGGAAGCTCTTAGTTAGAAACTAATGGATGAACTGAACAATAATCTCAATTAAAAAAAAAAAAAGCCTTCTAAACCCTAATAAAAGATTGCTCTTCACTGTTTGATGTCTCTGGTACACTTCAGTGATGTAAAAGAAATATCTGGACAAACCCAACAAAGGCCCACTTCTGTTGACAGTTATTTGACCAACTAATGGCACTTTGAGGGGAAAAGATAATCCTGAAATTAACTTGCAAAATGTTATACAAAATAACTAATAATATACATATAGTTTAAAGGAAATTTTGGTGGTAACTCTGGGTTAAAGTGAAATGATCAGCTAAAAGTGTCCACCTCCTTGGCACCTTCTTTTTAGGTCATGCTTATTTACACCAGGCCAATTGCTGAGATGCAGAGGCCACATATTTCTGAAAGAATCCACAGCGAATTGATTTACACCATAAAAGCTATATCTTCATCCAGATGGACTAAAGAAACACCTAGTTAAATAAAAAACAGACTCCTGTTGGAATACTGCAAATTCAATGGGATTTTTCCACCCTGTGGATTTGGACTGCCCCAGGACAATAACTGCGGTAACAAATAAATCAATTTTGTGTTATTGAAAATAGCAAATAGCTGAGTAGAGCATAATGACTATGTTTCATGGAAGTCACTGATAAAGAACTGAGATGAAAAACACCAAACCCCATGTTCAAAGCCAACATCCTAATTCTACAGAAGGCACTTTTGCAGGCAAGCACTAGGTGAAAGATATTTCATATTTCTTTAAGTTTTACATAAAAGCAAAGTAAGCCCTTAACAGATGTGCTGTACTTTTTGCCACCACAAAACTCGCATCTAGTCTGCGTGGATTAGGTTTTAAAGCAAGCCTCTAGCAACTCTCATGTTTATCAGAGCTACAAATTGCTGTAAGCGTAAGTTATTAGCATGAGCTTTTAGTCAAATGAGGTTCTCAGAAGAGTCTAAGACACTGATTAACAAACAGTGTAATTCCCCCCCCCCCCTCCTGTTTTAAAGGAGGGCCACAGTTGTTTTTTAAAGCTAAATCTGAACATAATGCCTGGAGCAAGAACTGGTGAGAGCTCCACACCATTTGGAGTTGAAGGGGCAGCTGTGGGGGTGGGGGGGAGTGGAAAGCCATGATTCAGGGCTTCCATATAACCACTGCTGCCTAAGTTGCCGGAGCAGACGGAGAATTACTTTGGGACATTTCTGTATGCTTTTAAAGTTTAGGAAACCTTAGTATTCTATGCAGGCTAGATTAAGCAGGATACATGTCTCTAGAGGTCAACACAGGTACACCAAGGATATATTCGGCCCTATATAATATACTGTTCTCCCTGCCCCCTCTGGCTGGTTGTTGTGCTTTGTTGAAAACCAATGCTAGGAAAAAGATGCCAATGCTAATGCTTCTTTCTACGTACTTCAAATTTGGTTGGGTTCCAACATACATCATAATAATACTTTCAATAGGAAATTAACCATCCTATTGTATACCTCTCTCATAATGCTTCACAAAAAACCATATTTCCCGACTTGCCTCATATATTCCACACATTAACAACAAACATATAGAGCAGTTTTAGCTCTCCCCCCCCGCCCCCAGAGGTTGGGTTGCGCATTTTTCCACGCTGCAAAGCTCAACTAAACAAACATGACAGGCAAACCTACGGCCCACATTCCAACCCAACACTGTTTAATGTACACAATTAAGTTAATCTATGAAGAAAGCTGTCAGTGCAACCCAAATACAAGATCGTCAGCATTCCAGACTAGCACTGCAACCGAGCATGACAAAAAGCTCTCTAACGCGCCAAATCGGGCTCCTCAGAACTTAAGGAATTTTTGCTTCCACTCTCAGGAGGGATCAGAGCTACCACCCTGCAGCTAGCGATGCAAAGAGTTCAAGAACAAGGCCAAGAAGCCCAGGTCTTTTCTTATCTGTGTGGACTATCCTGATTTCCTAATAAAGGAAAGGCTCTTGACTGCAGGAAATGAAACTGTGATTTAGATAAAGATCCTCAACTCCAACCCCAAGTTAAGTGGAACAGGTCTACCATCAGCGCAATCTACAGATACTCTATTCAGCTCAAAAAACACCAAACTGGAATCGCCCTCCTTCCTACCAATGTGACCGCTATACTTTTTTGTTTATTCAGAACCACAACTGCAAGGAGAAGGCAAAAGGAGTCAGATTAAACCTCTTTGATTGCCTTTTCATATTCTAAGCCAGTTGCATGCCTTTTCTTTCTCTTATATCTTAATCACCTCTGCCAAACGCAACAGCCATGCAACCGTGAAGATGCTCCTGCTTCAGCAGCCTTGTCCTGACTTTTTGCAGTAAATAAAAAGTAACATTTCATGCTAAGGAAAGGCCAGGGGGTCCTTGGCGAGGTATTGGCATGTCAAATGCTGAACCTGTGTGGCAAAATAAAACCCCATGAGATAAACAAAAAAACATCTTTATCCATATAGATTAGGGCCAATATTAAGACTCCGTAAGAAACAGAATGGAAACTTTGTGTTTCTCTTCTGTGTACACATAGAAATCAGCCCCCAGAAAAAAAATAAATAAAAGAAGAAGAAAGGAAGAGGAAGAAAAACACAAGAAGTTTCAGAAACTTTCCATCTTGTAAAAGTTCCTTACCCCAAAAGTTTATTAATAATCAGGGTGCCACAGACCACGTATTTTGCACTGAGGCTTAGACACATCAGTAATATTTATACTGCAGTATCATCTGATCTACATGACCCCAAAAGAAAAGCGAGTGTGAAAACTGAAAACGAGAAAGCCCCACAACCCCCCGTGCTCTGCTGTTCTTTCAGTTTCCAAGGAAGGGGCTGCAACCTGACCAACAAGTTGATAACCCCACCACGGACACCCGCATCGCCCCGATCCAGGCCAAAAAGAAGCCCCAGAAGTGCTGGTTTTCGGGCACGGGGTATTTCAGCAACAGAGCTATCCGCTCTACTGAAGCGCTCGGTCACGCGGGGCAGCTCCGAGGCGCGGCGCCGCGGGAGCAGAGGCAGGCTCACCGCACGCTGCTGCTCACGGAGCAGTGAGCTGAGCCCTGAGGAAATTCCTTAGCGCACCCGCGGCTTTCACGTCAGCTCCACATCTCACGCCAGTATCAGAGTTACAGTGAAAAATAAGACGCACGGAGCGATGTCAGAAATTAGTCTAGCCCAAGTTTCGAGCCTGTTTCAGAAGAGGCCAAACCGGCTACGGCCGCGCTTCTTCTCCCAAGCTATTTCCTCCCTTCGCGAGCAGCGACGCCGACGCCAGCCCCAGCCCCAGCCCCAGCCCCGCCGCACACACTTTTACCTGCCGCGCCGCTCGCCCCGGCGACTCCGCCCCGACTGCAGCGAAGGCCGCGGGGGCCCCGGGACCCCCGGCAGCGGCGCCGAGCGGGCAGCGGCGCCCGCACCGGGGCCGCTCCGCGACAACCGGCTTTGCCTTCTCTCCGCCCCGCAGCCAGCCCGCCTGTGCCGGCGCTGCAACGCGGGCTCGGGGGAGCAGCCGGCGCGGCGCCGCTCAGCTCCCCTCGGCGGGACACGGCCCCGACCTACCTGCGGGCGGCCGCCGGGCGCTGACGGGAGGGGCCGCGGGCGAAGAAGCGGGAGAAGGCGCTGTGCCAGGAGGAGCCGCCGCCGCCGCCGGCGGACATCGCCGCCGCAGCCGGGCCGGGCCGGGACGCAAGGCGCCACGAGCAGCCGCCACCGCTGCCGCCCGGCTCCGCGTCCCCAGGGCGGCGGCAAGCCACGCCCCCTCCCCGCGGGGGCGGAGCCGCGCCGCGCCGCGCCCCTTCCCGCCGCCGGGGCGGCCCCGGGCCCGGCCGGCTCCGCGGCCGCGTAGCGCCCTCGTCCTGCTCGCTGGGCCGCAGCCAGAGGCGGCGTGTGCCCCGAGGCGCTCGAGGGAGGGAAGCACGGGCCGACTGCTCACCAGTGTGTGGGTTTGGTTTTTTTGTCTGTTTGTTTTTTAAGTTAATGGGGCATAATTTATGGAAACAGAGATGAAAGGTCAGAAGTGAAAACTAACTGCAAGTAAAAGCACATAGAGCCTTCAGCGTTTATACCCCTTCTGACCAACTGGAAACATTGACTCCAGCCTACTTTTTCATTTTGCTTGTACTAACTCAGGTACTACTCGTATTTTTGCCAGTACCCAGGCCCACGCTGCCCTAGCCCAGCTGTCTGGGAGCAGTGCACTCACCTCAAAGGTGCAGGGAAGCGCGGCTGCTTCCCTGCTCTGCCTCCCTTGAGCACGCAGGAGCAGTCCTGGCCGGCTTTGCCACCGAAGATAGGCGACGCAGAGGAAAGGGGGCTCTCCTGCCTCTTGAAGGGGCTTCTTCCTAGAAAGAGGCTTTTTACCAAAACCTTAGTTTTCTCCCTCTGAGGACTGTGGCCTCCCTCAAGTTATCATCAAACTACTCTCAGCAACACAGATGACCTACCCTCGTGTGCACAAATATCCTGATTTTACAGATGCGGAGGTGATGCACAAAAACTGAGTTTGAATCACCAGTAAAAATGCACTAAACTTGACCTCAAGGTTTTAAATACAGAACCATACTTTTCTTTTTCCTTGATGAACATTTCTGCTTTTCTCTGTGAGAGCCTACCTCACCCTTTTATGAGCCCCTTTATGCATTGTGCCATTTTGCCTCTTTCCTGTAAGATTTTTCTCCATTTTTCACTTTGATTCACACCCTCTTTAGACTTTGCCAGTGCTCTCCTTTACTGCAGTGCTATAGTAGTATTGGCCTGCTGCAGCAGCAGCTTGGGGTGGACATGAAGTTGGTACTCCAGGCCCATCTGCACATCAGCAGCAATAAAAAGCCTGGAAAGAAATTACTGGCTACTTTTCAGTCTACTTTTCACTGTCTCAGCTATAAGCAAAGTCTTTAAGAAATGGCCAGATAGCTTCTCTTGATACTGTCCGCATCTTATATACCTCTGACGTGGATTTTAGAAACAAGGGCAGCTTGGGCAGAATTAGTACTAGCCAATTGTTTCACAGGTTACAAAAGCTAGCTTCCTTTTTCCTGGTGTAGTTACCAATAAAAGATTGTTGTCGCAAACCTTATTCAGTGGACCAGCACTTACTACACAGAAAGGTCCTGCCTGGTTTTCAGCGTTCAGACAAGGAGCAAACAATTTTCTCAGAGATACAGAATGCCCCAAGCCAGCACAAACCTACCATGTGTTTCATGTCAGACCAGTACAGAGGGAAAAAAAACAAACACAAAAACCCCACATTTTGAGAATACCTGCGTAGTTGCCCATTCTCAGGGAAACAACAATCAGAGTTACAACTACAAAATATAACAGCAATCGCTACAGAACCTTTTCGTGTCTCCCTCTTATGTTCAAAATAAAAGTAATTAAGGCTCCAAAAACAAATTAGAAGAGTGGCAATTTATTAAAAGCAATTAAATGGAACTGCACAAACAGGCTGCAATGAGGCTCAGGCTCTCAGCGACTGTTTATTACTTTTAATTCTTTACCACGTACATCTCACAGCTTCCCTACGTATTGCCTAAGATAGAATCCCTGAGCTGTAGCAAACCTGAATATAATAATTAACGTTTATAAAGCATCTGGTATCTTCAAAGGACTTAAGCATCAATTAATCCACACAGCCACCTCAGGATGTACTTAAGTATAACAGGGTAAGTGGTTTGCACAGAGGCAGTCAGAACACCTGGCTGCATCCAAAATCTGTTCATACTCCCAGCGACGTGCCCAGAGGGGCACCACGGCACAGCATTAAGCACTACCCGGGCTGTGCTTGTCCAGGAACAAGGAGCCAAGCTAATCAGAAATGCTAATCCCAAACAGCAACATTTTGTGCTCAAATCTGTTTCTCCTTTCTTGTCTCAAAAAACAGAAACTACAGAAAACATTACACCAAATCACAATTCTAATAGAAATAAGCCAATTCTGATCAAAATAATAAAAATATATCAACATAAAGAACAAACATGGAGTGAGCTAGACAATCTTATTCTTTTTCTATATCCTGGAGTCATTGTGAACCACATGACCTTGAAGTAAATAAATTAGACACATTTAAAACAGTAAGAGGGGAAACCCTGGCTGATATGCCAAGAGGAACCCAGTTTTAGCCATCTAGAGCTCCAATGAAGGCAGAAATGTGAGGCCTTTGCCCTAGGATGCAGTATGTACCATGTGGCAGGTGGCCTAGCACATTAACACAGCTGTCAACATTAACAACAGCACCAACACATGCAAGCTGAAACAGATGGGGGAACTCCTTGCTTTCTGCCTCAAATTGGAATACTCAGATGCAGCCCGTACGAGGTAATACTGCACTGCCCAAGGCAGCAAGGAACCATTAAAACATAGCTGCAGAGTGAAACAAAGGTACAGAAGCAGCAAATGCCAAGTCTAAGCTCTTCTGAGCTGTTTATACATTTTTTTTCCAGTCCATCCTGCCCAGAGGTTCTCTTGAATCATTATCTCAAAGAAAAGAGAGGAGAACGCTATGCCTGTTCCATATCCTGTCATTTTCTACTGCAATTCAGATTATAATGGTTGTGCGCAAGGGAAACCTCCCCCTTCTCCTGGCTGCTTTAGAGTGAGCAGATGGTGAAATTTTAATTGTGCTTTCTGAATTTCCTCCCTTTTATGGGTCTTTAAAATGTTTAGTCAAATCTTCTTTTGTTTGCATACAAAAAAGGAAAGCAAGTTTCCATCATACTGTTTATGAAGAGCTGTTCTCTCACATGCAGTTTTGGACTTTTTCTAATATTTTGCAGAGATAACCAGGGAAAAATGTAGCCTTAAAACCACAAAGCTAAACATTTTTCCTGCAAGCACATTTTAGCACAACTATTAAATGATAAAAACAAACTGTTTCTTTTGCTGGACTGTTACAATTAAAAATGGTCTTACGATTTGAGGTACAATGTATTTATCAATTAAACTATTCTATCTTGACTACTTTTTCTTATTTAACACGCAGTCCCATTTTCCAGGCTCTTCCAAAACACATCCAGAAGTAAAAATGTCACAAATTTAAGTAGCATTTTAATAATGGTTGGTCCTTTACTTACCTTTTTCCTTTCTAGTATATATTATGACAACGTTTCTAATAGGTAGCACAAGACCATAAACTAATAAATACTTTCAATGGACTCATCAAATGTAATCTCTCAGCCATTTTTGACAATTTTCATTTTCCAGATGCTGGAAAAAAAATACTGATGACTTTACAATTTCCAATCTATGCTTATTCTGAAATGAAGGTGTACAACAGAACTGAAGATCTGGGTCTTGGGTATATATCATTACACAGATGAAGTATGTTAGCAAGGATTTCTAGGATATAACTTTGATCTAGCTGTGACCTTTTGCTGTTAAGCATGCATTGCACAGCTTTCCAGCAGTCCTCTGTGTCCTTTAACTGTGCATACACTGTTCCTCCGTTTGATTTGCTGAGAGCGGCTTACAGGAGAGACACATGGTCAGCTGCTGTTGTTCAAATGCCTCAGTGCCTGGAGGAGACAGCTGGAAATGGCTCATGCTATTAACTGGAGTCACAGAGAGCCATAACTGTATTATTTATTGTTTCGGATAAGACTTGCACGCTGTGCCACCTATGGCCAAAGTTCACTGTACTAATTACAGTCTTTAAATCATCTTTCTGAAACCCTCTCATTTCCCACACTATCATTTGTGATGTATATATTTACCCAGTACAGTAGTGCTAAAAGGGTAAATAACTCGTAAAAAACAAAATAAAAATTGATCAAGAGCAAAAAACAAACAAAGCAAAAGAAACACCCAACACAGCATCTACAGAAGCTCTGTTAAAATGGACTTTCATTGCACCTGGGAAAGGGGCAAAAATCATATAAAAGGCTTGTTTTGCAGTGGTATTTGGTCCTCATCTAGATGGAATTAGGTGAATAAGGTCCTTTTCTGTCAATTCTAACAGATTTGATAGCTTTCAGCTAATCAACACAGCTGGTCCAGAAGGGTTTCAAGACATTTTCTCTAGCACCTCCTATCAGTAACACTTGTGTGATTACAAAGATGAAGCTTACCTGTGCTCTTATCAATGCTAAGTACTGCAAAACACCCTACTCCCACTGGAACTCAAGACAATCAGCACTTTGTATAATGAGGTCTCTGTAAAACCATACTACTCTGAGTTATGCTTCTTTACTGAATCAGTCTCCCTAGCCACCATCACCAACCTCACCAGAGGAGTTAAAATTCTGGTTAAACAAAGTGCCTCAATAAGTTATTTTCCTCCAACCTCTAACACACATGGAAAAAAAAAAAAAGAAAAACAGCACAAATTGTTTAGTGTCCAAAAGAATGGAAGTGTTTTCAAAAACAGATTTCTTACAAGCAAATAAAGGAAATCCACGAAATCTAACCAGCAAGTTCTACGCTGTAGTTCATTTAACACTTCTCTTCCTAGAATGTCATCTGAATATTGGATTTCTAGTTAAACAGAAGTAATACACACCTTTCTCTACAAATCTACACAATTTTAGATATCAAATCAAAATACTAGTTTTCTAAAAGCTTACTCCATTTGCATACAAATTTGTATATATCCATTTTTCAATCTGCAGACTATTAAGAGGTTTTAAGTAGTGGGGCAAACCTTTGCTCAGCAAACTTAAGCCTGTGGACAGCAGTCTTGCATTTTTTAGTTACCCCCCAAAGGCTTCCTAAAATTAGTCCCAGTCAGAGATACACCAATTCCATCCCTTCGTCAGTTTTGCTGGATTTCAAAATGCAGGAAGCTTTTTATTCCTTTATCAAACGTTATTCAAAATGTTTGAGTTTGAAAATTAGAATATATTAACAAAAAAGGAAACCCTTACCACCACATTAACAAGGACATACATTATTATGTTCCAAAAGGAAGATTGTAATTTTGGGAGAAATACACTGCATTTTTCTTGGTGCCTGTAAGTATACCAGGCTCTAACAAGTAGAATTTTTAATGGATTCCAGCCAAACAGGATCATAAAAGCTTTTGGCTGCAAATACCCCAGAATCTCATCTGGCTTCATGGAACAACTTATTTTCCTCTCCACTTTATTCAGGCTCCCCTGCTTTCCTTCTCTACCTCTCCCTCTCCCTGCCACCACAAAAAAACCAAAAACCAAAAACCCACCCACAAACCAAACCAAACACCACCTTTTCTTATGGATACAAAAGGATAACCATAAGTTACTCCAAACAGTCAGCAAATACTTCCGTCTTGTTACAGAATAAAGAAGAAAAATAAAGTCTAATTCCTGGCTGGAGACACACAGAAGTTTAATGCAACCAAAATAATATATAGTGTACAGAAAAACATAAGAAAGAAATTTTAAAGCCTAAGTTTGTAAGAACGCAAGCAACCTTTAATCAGACTATGCCTAGTTAGGTGGTGAAAACATCCCTCCCCTTTTTTTTAAGCCCAACACAACAGAACCTTTAGTAAGTGAAAGACGATTTATCTTAATACCCAAGAACCAGAATTCTAAATAATCCAAAAGTTTCTATCTATTGGTTGGAAAGGGATTTACAAAACAAACTAGAAATGTGTATGTTTCCTCTGCAATATTTAAGGCTGTGTTAAACACAAAACAAAAAACCCTGAGATTTACCCAGTGATTCTACACTGAACCCAAACAGAATAATATGGTTACTACAAAGATAAGAATAGCAAAAGGAAAGAAGTTGAGATAATATAATGAAACTGTCACTTCTAAAAGTGAAAATTCAAAACTTTCATTGGTCTACTTAACTATCACAATACATGTGCATTATGGTGCCAACTGATTCAGATCAAGTACTTTACAGCCACATTCATACCATCTTATCACACAACTCCCTTCCAAAAATCTATTTAAAAATGTGATTTCCCTCTAATGTGTTGCTTATTCTTTCTTCCTGAGAAGTTAGCTATTTTAACATTAACTTTTTATTTATGATTGCCTGCACAGACAAGAAGTATTTGTGCCCTGTCTCAGCAATTTTGATTCAAATCTGGTACCATAACCACAAGCTTTCCCTTTCTCTCAATCACCTCTTTCAAGTAAAATACTCAAGATACGAAGCAACTCCCTCAATGCTTTCTGAATGCTGATATTCTTATGGTACAGGATTTAGTAGTTTTTATTCCAGTATTTCACCCTAGAGTAAAATAATTTTAAAATTTCATTAAGGAACACAAGACTTCCTTCCTCATCTTCATTAAATATTGATTTGGGAAGTACACAGCCATTTTTCACCATTAAAAAAAATGTATACCCAGTTATGCATGATTCACAGTTACACATTGCAAAAATAACTGCCCCACCCGATCATTCGTTGTTCTTGAAATCAGAGAAGGGGAAAAACTTTTCCAGATGAGTGAAGACCATCATAAAGAAATGTGGCTCATGGGGATATAAACCTGAACTTCAGAGTCTTTTCATCTGATGTTGTTCTCCTTTTGAAATATTTGCTCTATATAATATACACCTTTAGTCCAATAAAACATGAGTCATAAGATTTAAGGGGTTTCACTACAATGTCATTTCATAGGAGGCACTTACTGTAGATCATAAGTAGTAGGAGTATAGCAGTTCTTCCAAATTTTTTTCAGGGTGTGCTGAGCCATTGCTAAAAGGAAAGGTTCACATTATCTCTTCATTAAATCCATCCCCTGAATAAAGCTGCAGACTTTTTTTTATATTAGGAACTGAGTGAAGTGCTTATATTTATTGGGATGCCAACATCAGCTCAAGCATCACTCACTTAGCAGCTTATGCATTGCTACAGCCTTGAAGAAAGCATGTAGATTATTTTTTATCCTGTGTAAATCATTCACTTATTATAAAGCATTACATGTTTGGATGGCAGAACAGACATCTCAGCGAAAGAAGAGTAACATGGACATCTTATGACAGAAGTTTCTTATCCTTTTTTGAAAGCATAGAGAGCAAACTAAGTAGTACTTTAACATGTTATGAAGTCAGTGGAGAGGGGATGGGGTGCTCATGAATATTCCCACAAAGTAAACAAATTGAATCTGGATACATATGTTTTAATTTCCAGAAACAATAATGTGACATGAAAGGCCTGTACATAGGCTACTATTCATAAGTCAGTACTGAAGTGGCTATTATACCATTGTTTTCTAAGACAAAATTTATTTTCTTTTCTTTTTCTTTTTTTTTTAAATTGGGCAGTTAAAGATATGTTATATTACAGCTCAAAGCTTAATTGTAATACACATTGATACTATCTAAACACTAGGCTGGATTAGTCTATAGAGCAGTCCACAGCCTTCTTTGGAACTGCTTCCAAAAAAGTTGTTACAGCATTAACTTGCTTATATTTAATCCTCAGCAGAGGACTTTCAAAAACAGACATTTACCCATGGGTTCTAGTCACCTCAAAACAGACTGACACTTCCCCTTTGTAATAAAAACTACTCTAAGTGATCCCCTAAAAACTGAAAGAAGTTTTACAATAGACTAGCATCGCTTGTCCCAGCAGAAACTTTCTGTTCTGCAGAGCACACACTCCATGCCTCCTTAGTGATCTCAACCAACAATGTAACCACTGGCCAACAGAATCATGTGTCGCATACAGAGATGTCAAATGGGAACCAAGTTGCTTTCATGTAATCCATTTATTTTACAATAAATCAAGAATAAACTCTTGGAATATTGTTATCGTCAAAAACAACATACACTTTCTGGTTCATTGAATCCATTTGTTGCTTGTTACATCAACTGTTATTTTTTCTATGTTTGGCTTATGTGAATAAACTTCGGTGGACAAGATTAAAACTGGAAAGATAAGCAGTGAGATTTTAAGCCAAGTGAATGCATTCCAAAGTTTTACCCTAGTAATGCCTTTAAACCAGTGGGATCATAAATACAGACAATGACAGGAATAACAACAATGCTTGATAGCCAATAATGTGTTCTTTACTCATGACTCTCTATTTTCCAGAACTACGTTACACCATGTCCTCTAAATTGGAAGTGTTACATATCACTTAATCCTTATGTAATGGTTATATCCTTCATGAATAGGATAAACATTCCCAGTTCTGGCTGAACCATAACATGAAGAGAAACTATCGTATTGTTACAAGAGCTATTAGTAGGTCATCTTGGCATATGGAGACCTCTTGCTGAGTTCTGCTGTTCTCTTACATGATTCTCAATTTGATCATTTTAAAAACTTGGCATTGCTTCCCTTTTATCTTTTACATTTGTAAAGGCATGTCTACACTAGTGCTTTAGTTCAGGTGAGGAAGGTACTCTAAAGCTAATCTCCTGACCATTCCCACTAACGGTACTTTTGCTCACATTGCAAAATAAGCTCAGAGTTCACAAACTGCATTTTTTGTGGCTGAAACTTAACTAGAAAACTCAGGCTGCTGCTAATATGCTCCAACAACTAATAGGCACTCAGCCTGGAGGGTCAGAGAAGAGCCAGGCTGAAGAAAACTCCTCAGAAACAAACATACAGGGGACAACAGCTCCTCTGCACCAACTATCTTACTCTGCAAAACCAGTTTGATGGGGCTGCACTCCTTACTAAGGCGCCTGTACTGACAAGCATCCACTCCAACCACTTATCATGGCCACTTTACTGAGCCTCAAGAAGATTCGTTCATTAATATGCTTTAGCATTAGCATGACTCTACTTCAGTCCAAACAAAGATCTTCCACAGTATCCCTGCATAGCACAATTTCCCTGATTTTTTTCCATCCTTGTCGCGGTCTTTTCTTCCCTCTACTAAGAACAGTTAGGCAACTCTTCAACAAATTAAATTTGGTCCAATGACTATCTTGCTAGGCCTTCTATCTACTCACTCATCTCCAAAGACAAAGACATTTTGTTTTAAAAAAAGTGCCTAACATTACATTTCTAAATTTACACTTCCATTACTAAATAAGTTAACCTGATCTTGATAGATGCCCACTGCATCAGAGAGAAATTATTTACACTCCCCTGTGAGCTGGTGCCTGAGTAATATGATTGCAACACAGATAACTTCATCTTCTGACAAATAATTTGTAAAACAGAAGATCATTTCATGGCAGCAAAAAGAAGTTAAAAGCGTAGCTTTCATTTAAATGATTGATTTTGAAAAAGGGTAAGTGGGAGTGGGTGTCATACTATCTTAGAAAAGTGAAAATGTAAACATGGCTGATTCCAACAGAGACATCCTGACATCCACTGGAACAGAAGAGTATGTTCTTGTATAAGCACTGCACTGTACACCCGAGAACAAGCAGAAGTTCATGTGATTAGAAATATTCAGCCAATTAAGCAGCAATACAATTGACTGAACACTAGTAAATTAATTATAAAGCACTGGACCAACACAGATGCTTCCATGATGTAACTCACTGTGACAGGAGCTACAGAGCCTCAGAACTAAAGTATTGTTATAAAATATTATTAAAAACACTTGGCACTAGTTATAAGACAGCATTATAAATCCTAAATTCTGATTAGATAGTATCTGTAATATTACTTTGGCATAGGAACTGCACATTTTACGATTTATACAGTCAAATAAAGGCTGTACAATAATCATAACGAAAGATCAGGACATGTCAAGTTAACCTTTCAAAGCAAATTTTTCTTGACCTTTCTGAAAGAGGAGCTTTAAAACCTTTTCTCTGTAGTTCCCTCTTTTGCTTTTTCATTCCAGCCTCCTGTAACATTCTTCCATTATCTATTTTGTTTCTCAAAAGAAGCAACAGGGAAGAGAGCTGCTGTCACTAGCATAGTGACAATAGTAGCACTTGTTTAATAAACCAAAATGAGGATAGCAGGTGCCCTGACTCACGAACATTAAAAGGAATGGACCAGGAAGTTTAGGAGCCAGGTTTGTAAGGATTCTCCCTGAAAGGGAACTAAGACAGGCCAGAAAGATTTAAAGAAATAAAAGACAGAAATAAATCATAAGAGTGAAGATTTCTTAAGCAAGTGAAACTTAAGAGTTCTGTTTTTTAGATTAAACTGTATTTCTTGACATAAGTTTGCTTTTTGCTTTCAAGGACAAGTATTTTAAAATCAACATTATTTTGATTTCTTTCTTATTACTAACAAAAGGTTATTTCACAATTACAGCTTCTAAAGGATGAGCTGTTCTCTAAGATCAGTGATAAGAATCTTGCACAGCCCTATTTTAAGGAAGACCTGAAATGTAACATTATCATTCCAAATATTATTGCATCAGAATGGTTCCTGCTGACAACTAAGCAATACAACTGATCTGTTATATCTAGTCTTTCATAGCAGTTTCCCTCCCTTATTAGTAAATAAAAAGCAGTAACTGTATTATAGTTAGAGGGGTAAGGTTCAAAGAAGGCTCCATTATATTTACATACAAACATTCTTAAAACTGCACTTCCTTGACAGAATATTGCCCACGAGTCTTCAGGCCATGCAAACTCGCAGCATATCCACAAGTTGTTACAGATTAAATACACAGGTTCCCATGGACTAGTGTCCTGAGTAGCAGAGAGGCAAGGCTAAGAAGAATTTAGATTCCTGTATTTAGCTGATAGCCTCCATTTCTAGAGAAGACATGTAGAAGGCAGGACTTCATACATGAGAGTGACTGCTTCATGTTTCAATTGAAAATGCTACAGTCTTATGCATTATCAGGCATATTTTGAGGAAATTCATACTTAAAAGAGCAGTGTGCTTAATGCAAACAGAAGCAACAGCACACAACATTGTGTGGGTTGCTGAGACCAACCTGTCTTAAAAGGCAGTATGATGACTGAAAGAGATTCTTGAAGTTCACACTTAACACACACATCCACAGTAACATTCCCCGCTCTGCCCCCGGCCAAGCCTATCGATTATTCTGTGAGCAGCATTTAAGCCTCCAGGGGAATTGTCTGTGTTTTTGTTTTTGTTTTTAAAAGGAGCAATGAACACATACATGCAAACTGCATTCAAGTTTCCAGGCAGAACTCACTATTGTAATTACTTTAAAAATCTAAATTGCCTAGGATAACAGCTTTAATGACTGACAGCCAGTGGGTTCTCAGAAAACAACTCTAAAGAAGCATTGTCACACAGATGCGTGAAACTTTTGTGCAATATAATTCTTGTGCCAAATTCAGTGTTATTACAGCAGCTCAAGGCTGTATCAACCGTATGTATTATGGATTTACACCTGTGCAGGGTGAAGAGAGAAGGGGTGAACAGGCAGAAATTCCACCCACAAACGTGTTCCACAGAACAGTCACCAATGTTCTAGAAGAGCCAAGCAATGGTGGAAGCAGGAGGGGGTAAAAAAGAACAAAACCCCACCCACACCAAACATTTCACTAAAGGGAATGCCCCATTCTCCCTCTTTCAAAGAGCTCTTCATTCAGCATAGTCTCCTAGTAGTATAGGAGGAGAAAAAGAGCTGCTGAGGAAATAAAGATAAATAAATAAGGGAACAATAATCAACATAAATAACTAACTGCTGTTTTCAGAGGGCTTACTAACTGCATTGAGAAGCAAAAAGTAAAAGGTAACAGGATACTTTCCTCAGATTTATGGGCGGGAGAGGAACAAAGCAGTAGGTTCAAACAGGTCCTCATGATAGTAAAGGCAGTCCATAAAATAAACAGTACTTTGGTCCAACATGGCAAAAATAATGAGGAAGCCATCAAGGTTCAAATTCAGAAACATTTTTATTCAAGAAAGTCAGAAATGTAGCTAGATCTTTTATATAAGAACTTAAATATTTGCTTTGGTAGAAAAAAATGCCAACTTCAAATTAAGTATTTCATTCAAATAAAATATCTAAGTGAACCAAAATAATTACAAAATATTTATACTGAGAAAACTACATTTCCAGCAAGTGTTATTCTTGTTAACATATTATCCAATGCAAAATAAATCAGAATGTCATCTGCCACAGAATTCAGAGTAAAAAAAAAAAAAAAATACAAAAAAAACAGGAAATCAGGATTGTATTTCATTTTGCACACACTTAAATTCAGAATTGAGAGAAGGCCAAAGAGATCATGGAAAGGGACTTGAAGCATTAGTACCTTCATGACAAACAGAACTGTCAGATTTAAAACATCCTATAGGAAAGATCTTAGAGTAAGACTCAGTTCCCTCTGGCAAATGAGGAGAGTTATTTTTAACAGTTTAATAATGATTTAACTGAAAGCACGTAGAAACTGTTCTACCATTTCAAGCAGTTCCCTTTGCTCTAAGTATTCCTTTATTAAGTGAGACCTAGAAGGCAGGCTTACAGAGCGTTTGTTTTGTATGTTAGTGAGGGGGAAAAAAGCATTTGCAAGACCAACATACTACATCTCCCACAGGAGTCAGCTAGTCACTCAGTTAAATAGTCTTCATCATTCCCAGTGCTAGACTTCTTGCTTTCTTAGAGAGGGGGAGAGAGGAAAAAAGGAAAAGAGGTGGCATTATAAAAATAAAGTTCTTAGCAGCCACTCAATTTGTTACCTAGAGTGCATCTTTGAAGACAAAGTTTACTCAAAATCATTCTTGAAAGTAGAATAGTTTTCATACACAACAAAAGTATAAGACATATTTCATATTAATGATGTAGTGAACTGTCCCTTAACTGTGTTCACAAAATACAACTTTCAACCATACTTTCTCTAAAAACCTGGAATAGAAGTCTAGCTTATCAGAGAGTGTAACAAATATATGCAGTTCAAATAAACCTTGAGGCAAGACATTTGGTTTTATTACAGTACAGAATTCTATTTCCAGCGGAAGATGGCCAAATAAATTCCAAATGAAACTAACTGAAATGTAAAAATCTCTATGATAGCAAGACCATCACTGAACATATTCAAATATACATGTCTTTTTTTAACTTAAGGTTTTATTGATAGGAATGTAAATATAACCGTGGCACATCACAAACACAATTCAAAATATTTCATTATAAGCGGTTCCTTAAAAACATCCGCAATCATTTATAACAAATACATTTCATATTTGAATCATTATATCTTCAATCAAAATATTCTTCTAGTACCCTATATTAGACAGTTTTACTAAAAAACCCAACATCAATGTATATGGTAAAAAATTCCAGAAATACCTGCTGATTTTAGGTGCCCATTTTTAGGTACCTCATGCAGGCTTATTTCAGAAAGTGCTATTATTCACCCTCTGGCATACTAACATTCTTGTTTTCTCAAAAGGTATATCAAAAAAACAGTGGAACACTTCTGGATATCTAGAGGACATAATTCTCACCTAAAATTCAAATGATTGCAGATGCTTACAGTTAACACAAAGAGGGTTTTTTTTGTTTGTTTGTTTTAATATGCTCTCCAGTCACAAGATTCAATTTAATGCATGGATGTGCATACCTGAGGTGCTATGTTTTCTAAAAGATTCAGTTACTTAGAGATACTAAAAGGAAACAAAAGAATACAGAATATTTAGCTGAACTGTTTGTTTTCTTTAAATCTTTCTTCCTTTCCAAGAGGCCTGTACATCTATTGATAAAGTTTACAAGACAATGGCATATATCTTTTATTGACCTCTCATGTCTTCATTGCTTGGATCTGATCTGGTAATAAAAAGAAAGAGTTAGTCTTAAAAACAAGGAAGATGAATTCGTGCTATATTTCACTTTTTGAAAATATCAGCCAGTATATCCAGGTTACAGAATTACACAAAAAGATATTTTGGTGTAGTTATAATAAGGGGGGACAATGCAGTTCCATTTGTTTCCAACTTGTTCTTTCATCTACTTTCGAATTTCCTCCATAGCCAAGTAACTTCCCCCCAGAGTTGCTAATTAAAACATGAAAAATCTTCAAGAAAATTCAATTTTAGCCTTTTTAGACTTACAGAGTAACACTGATGAGAATAAGGCTGAAAGTTATGAAGCACACATTTCAATTCCTTCTACACATTTCAGCTTCCATATGACTAAACAAGAACTAAGCTCCTCAACAGCTATGAATGCTAAAGGATTTAAATTTTGCTCCTGCATAATTCATATGAAAACATCCTTGCTTTCAGTGACCACACTTCTCCATACTGTTGCCTGATCACCACTTCTAAATTAAGCTTCAAACACTCCCTTAGTTAGCATAAATATACTGCATCCCTAGTACAAAATGTGGAAAGCAGTACACTGCTATACTAACTCAGTATTTGCTAAAGGGAAAAGGCAACACCTCATTTGCCTCCCCAAAATCAGTGGATTACATATGAGGGGTCTAAAAAAAATACCTAGTAAAAGCATGACTGTTGATAAGAAGAGCATATTCATTAAACAGGTGACTGCTCCACCACTGAAGTGTTTATGACACCTACACACTGTGATGTAGGGAACGATATAACTTAGGGCTGGGGTTTCCAAATCCCCCGACCCCCGCAGCATTCTCAGAATGGACAGGAAAATGGCAGCAGAAATTCATTCTTGAAAAACAACAACAAAAAAATCCAAAAAACAACCCCCCCCAAAGTCTCAGTCCATTAAAAGTATAACTGCCAAACTGTACATGCTTAGGCAACAATCCAGTTTAAACCCCTAAGCTTTCTGTGAGGGCACTCAGACGAGGAGTTAAAAAGAAGTCTTTTAGGTAAAACTCATCCATGAAGAACTTGAGCTCAGAAAGCAAATAGCTACAAAGAGCTTTACAAATCAATAACAGCAGAAGAACGGGGTAGTGATACTTAAAAATATACATTAACAGCTTAGTTATTTTCTGACAAAATATTTAGACAAGCATTTGAGATCCTTTTAAGTAGCTTGAAACCATATGCAAAATCATCAGCTCCAAATTTGGATTGAATGCCCTTTAGAAGTTTCCTCAAAGACAAGAGGAGACCCTGGAAATCAGAAGAAAATATTACAAAAGATAATACAAATCCCTATAATTAAGAAAAAGTATGTGATTTGAAATCTGCTTTCTGTGATAGGATTCAGAAGGGAAGGAAACTCAGTAGTAAGCTGTCAGTTTTTCATCACAGAAAGGTTTTACATGGTGGAGGATATACCTTTCCTTCTGCAGGGAGGTAAACCTCTCTGTAAATACTAATTTCTGGCTAGTTCCCCTTTCTCTGAAAGCATGACCAAATGTTTTAGTATTGTGCAGTAAAGTAATAAACCCTCTCTTTCTAATTAGCAGTAAGGATTCTAAGTAGAATGGACAGTCTGGTATCCCTGGGTAAGTGGAGATAATGTTTATCATGTACAATGCTAGGTGTTATTTACTGCAATTTGAAGAAAACTTAATTTAGCTGCACTGACTCCAGAACATTACTGACATCTAGCGGCTTCCACAGAACAGGACACCTCAAGGTAGCGACTGTCTTGCACAACATTTTGTTCTCAGATTCGAAGTATATTACACCATCTAATACATTCACAATTTAAGCTACATACATTAGATTGAGGAAGCTAAATTTAAAGCAGGTCTACCAAAACAACATCACACTTCACTAATCTGTACATCTAGCAGTACCTAGGAGGACAAAAGAGACCAAGTCTTGATCAATAATACAACATACGGAAATACGCAGCATCCATACCAAGTTTGTAATTAGAAAAGTGTATGTAACATATGATCTAACCTGGATCTGGTATTTTCTATGTAGATATGAGTATATGTTACAATCCATATAACAAAACTTGTTCTTATTTTTGGCTCTAGATTAAAAAACTGAAGATGAAAAACGGTATGGTTATCCACACATCCTTTGCCTATTTTTCCAGTCTGCTTATTTACCATTTCAAGCTGCATAACATCAAAATAAGGAAAACTGGAACAGGACGGTAAGAATAAATCAAAGAACAAACGGAACTACCACAACAATAAATTGAAGTTCAGGAGCAGCTTCTATTACTGTTGTCTGTAGGGAACAGTGTAACACTGTTCCCAAGAGCATGTGTTAATTTTTCAGGGTGCACTCTTGTCCAAGAAACTAACATGATCTTTTTGTGTATGTTAAAGGAGATGAATGAAAGGCAATATCGGATATAGCATCGGTACTCACTCTGTGATTTGATCTGACAGCAGAAGTGGACAGAAAGAAAACAAAGGAAGTAATAAAGAAAAAAAACCTTACAAACTGAAAGAGTTTAATGGCATTAAAATGTAGCAAGAAAAGTAGGTATGATATACCTTGGAGCCAATCCACACCTTCTTGTAATCCTTCCCCTTTGAGAGCATCACTGGCACTAAAAGAAACAAATTAGCTTATGGAAACATTGTAAATAAATCAGTTTTAGTGGAGTCTTTTTATTTTATGTTTTTATACATTATGTATACACACCTCCCCCCCCCAATTCACAGAATTGCAACACAGCACCATGTACAGTTTTACTAAAGTTTTCCTCACATGGAGAAGCAGCTTTTCTAATTACATATTCTATTGTACCTTCCCAACATGGGAACACCATTCCAAGATGTGATCCATTTTATTCTGGAGTAACCACTCCAGTTTCAAAGCAGAGGAAACATTTCTAAAACTAGGTGAGGGGTTCTAGAAGAGCTCCTATGTAACAGAGCCATGCTGTTCCACTGCAGATAACACCCTCTGCAGACAATACCCTCTGCAGACAATGCTATAAAGAATGCTTTTATTACCTATGGTAACAGTGATGAAGCAGCACTTCCTCTCTTCCTACCCAGCTCCTATACACAGAGAGGTTGCTGGAATGTGGGAGGAAGAAAGCGCAGCGTGTACTTCATCCTAACACCTGCCCTGGGACTCTGTCAACTTATATTAATATTAGGCTACATTGAGAACAGTGAGTCTACCCTTAGAATTGCAGAAGTATAACCACTTAAGGCCTCCTCTTTCTGCAGCTTATGAAAATTAACACAGTAGTCGATCTGGACTGTTATTGTTGTTGTCTATAAAACTATTTCCCAAACTCCTTGGGAATTCATACAGGTAATTTTTGACAGTTTTGAGCAAAAAAGCAATAACCCCAAAATAACACCCAGGTGATGAGGTTTAATACCAAAGTGCCTAAAATGAAAATTGCAACTTTTAGCAGCGTTTAGCTGCTGATTTTTGCCTTATATTTACAATAACTGAACGTGTTAACAAAGACAAAAAACTAAGTTCTATATAACACACCTTAAAAAACCAAGTTTTTCTCCTTGTGAACACTAGCTTAAAAACTGTTTCTGAAGAATGTAAACTTTCATATAAAGAAAAAAACACTTGTTCTTACAATTCAAAAAATGTAACCCTAAAATATTAAGTTATACAATGCTGTATATACTGTTCTTACACAAGAACAGTTTACTAGGTGTCCTTTCATCCCTATGTGTTTTACTAGGGCATTCAAAGAGTGGAAAAACCCAATTCTAATAGGCTTTACCACTGATATTCTGAATTCTGCAAGACTAACAGCAACATTCTGGTAACAATTCTGCTCAATTTCCCAGCAATAATAACAGCAACTATTGTTCCAATAAGGACACTGTTTCTTGATTTCACTGAAGTCCTCTATTTCATTATTTGGGTAACAGTTTTTCTTGTGAAAATTTTCCAGTCAAATCCACATGACTGCCCTGTTTTTTTAAAACACATTTCATAGCAAGTGCTACAACATTACTACTGTTTCCACAAACAGCAGCACAGCATTTGATTTGTGTTATATAATACTGAGTGGCATGAAGGAGCCAAAATATGAATGTACAAATTTAAATCAATAAAAAGGTAGAAACAGTAATTTACCAGATATGCCAGGGTTTGTCTTTGATGTTTTCTAATGACAATAACTGAGATACTTTCACAGATGATATTGCATCCCTGAGGTCCATCTTGTTAGCAAAGAACAGAATAGGCAGACGACGGTGCTTAATATCTAGGCATAAGCAGAAGTAGAACTACCATAACATTATGAAACACTTATTAATCTCTGCAAGTAATAAACTGCAAACAGTAAAAGAGGTATTTTGCTCACCTGTAATTGCAATTCTTTGAAGGCTGTATCCTAACAAGATGCACACTGTTGGGTCACGTGGCCTCTGATGCATGCTTCAAGAATGCTCACAAAATATCGGGCAAGCTTTGGGATCTTCCACCCCCTCTCCCCCCACCTTATATGTACATCTAAAGCTGTAGGTGTAAACTGCTGGTAAAGTTGAAGAACAGGAGAGGAAACAACTGCCTACAAATATTACCCATCACCGTTTAGTGATGACTGGGTGTTTAAAACAGAAAAACAATTTGTGTTTATTCATATCCTTGCAATAGTGTTTCATTAGGACAGTCTAAATGATCCTTATTATCCTGGAGAGTGTCCCTTACTTTTTTTAAAGTTCATAGAATTAAAAACAACAACAACAAAAACACCCAAACCTCTGGACACCTCTTATCCCACCTTCATTTGAACAAAGGCTTCTTTTCCAGAAGCTCTTCTCAGCTAGAAGCAGGAACCACCAATCAAACCAAGGACCTGGTATACTGTTAATTCCTGGCATACTTATACATATAAAAGCATAAGAAGAGATATTTTTCTTGTACATATCTGAATTAACTAATCAGGCCATCCTCAGTACCCAGGAAAATGCATCAGACTCTCTGATTACTATAGAAGACTAAAAAGTCATTGGAAGGAAACAAAGTATGCACTCTCCAGTTTTTTTTAAGGGAATAGACAGAAATAAAACTGGCAAAAAATTACTAGTACCAAGTCTAATTATGAACATTTTTCTTGTGATAAAAATAAAATATGAATTACAGGATCAAACAAAGTCTAAATTTGAGTTTATCAATCAATCTTCACAGGAAAAGAAATTAAAAAAAAAACTGATGACAATTAACCTACAGGCTCTTTTTTAAAATAGTAAAATTAAAAAGTGAACAACAAACTCCAAATTGTTCAAGAAGAGGTTATTTCACATAGGAAACAAGCTAGGGGCCTATTTAAAAAACTTCAAACATAAACCAGCTGCTTTTGCTGTGGGGGTGAGGGACCCCTCCTTCATTGCTGAAGCAGTTTGGACTTCTTAATCTTGTCCTTTTCAAATCCCTCTACTCAACCTTTCCACATAATAGGTGAAGGTAACACTACCTACACACAGAGATCATGAGTGCTTACCAAAAGGCTAACAATTTTTACAACTGTCTACCCCACCAGAAGCTATTTTCTTTTCCTGACAACCTCTAACACAAATGAAAGGCTTCAAACTAGAGGAGTAGAACATCATTAAATCTATGTTTTGGTTTCACAGTTGAATAGGTTTTTTGTTTCCCGATTGAAAGTCCTACAGCAACCTAGAGTATAATTAAATGAACTCTGGTACGCACAGGTTGCAGTTTATGGATATATTAAAAACACAGACATTAGTTTACATCGCGTATGCAAATAGCTGAGTTAATTACGGAATTTTCAGTGTTTCTTAAAGCAACTAAAAGAGGGCAAAACCTATCTACACAGACTCATAAATATTCACTTAAAGATGTTCATAGAATAAACCGAAGGTCAGATATTTCCACAGATACACATTATTTCCTACTGTACCTGCACAGTGCTTTTTCCCTCCTGTTTTTCCAAGTCATTAATAGAAAGCTAGCATTTTCTAGTTGCAAACAGTTACGAGTTAACACATTAAAAATAAACTAAATAAACTAATAAACTAAAACCTTAGACACTAAAGATATGTGTAATTTTATTTGAAGAATTTCAAATTCATAGCCATTTCAGGTTATTTTAGAAGTGTGTGCTGGAGGTCAAGTGACCCAACAGTCCATATCTAAACAAGGAATTTAAAGACTTTCATTGCAAAATGCCGAAGAATAAAGTTTTGATAAACAATTATAACAGTGATCACTAAACAGCCCATTATTTATAGAATGTTTTTCACTTACGTAAGTAAAATAATTTACCGTTCTGATTTATAAAACAGCCCCAGCTAGTACAACTTCTAACACTATTAACGTAATGCGTCACATTACATTTTGATCACTCCCTTTCACCTGACCACTTTATGCAAAATCTGGCAAAAACAGGTGAAACCTTCTGTTTTACTGCAGGATTGCTAAGATTTTCAAATCCAGGAATTGACTGAAGGCTGTTATCCACCATCCATTTAAACCTAAGTTTTCCTTAAGTAAACACAAAGTTAACTACTCCAGGAGGCCCACAGAGGCAGAAGGATAGATGGGGGAAAAACAGGCTGTGTGAGGGGAAGAGTAGAAGGATAGTAATGCAAATAAAAGTATTGCTGTAGTAGTAAAATAACTATAGCCTTTGTTAATATCTACTTTAATCAGGCATTACTACTAGAAGATTTTTCATTCTCTTTGGTTCTAGTATTCAGAGCTATCAAAATCGAAAATGATGAAACAGGAACACTATGGCTGCATTTCAGCTGAGCTACCCCAAGGCAGAAATGAAAAACTGCCCTTTCCTGATACCAAGAAATGTACGAGGTGGCTATAACCATGATCTTCCAGAACTAGATGACACAACTGTATCAGAAACTGACAAGCACTGTTCTATGAGATCAGCATTAATTACCTATTAATAATCTAAAATAAAAAATTCCACCTAACCTTGTATCTCATCATTCTTAACATTTTCGCCCACTTGCCTTATAATAAAACCAGCTCCTTATTACAGTGGTTTTCACCTCCTAACTCATTCCCGATCCTTTCTCCTACATAGTTTCCATTTTACCAGCAGAATTGCCTTTTTACCAATGTGGCTGATACTTGCTTTGTTACAAAGTTCACTGGCCTGCATGTAATCAACCTGCAGCCTTTGGCTCACATGATCCTTCCCCTTGTTTTTTGCAAGACTGTCTTTCCAGTGTCTGTAGTTGAACTGGCTCAAACCCTTAAACATGACATGAAGAGGGCCCAGTCAGCTCATACACACCCGGCTACAGCATCTCTGTGATGAACTCACATATTATGTGGTCTGCACGGTCACATACTATAACTCTTTGTTAGAAACACAGAAGCAGGTTTTCCTTTTCTCACCACAGAAGTTAGGAATTTACAAGTGCAAGAAATGAAAGAGACATTACAGTATGATTTCACTTTTAAATTTCCTGCATGTAGTTTTATACTCTGGTTAGTCAGAGAAACTAACTTGCTGAAAGTCAAATTGAAAACTGTGTAATGCTTACAAATACACAATTTAATTGCAAAAGCATTGACCATATGGGAGGGGAAATAGAGGAAAAGTTGATCAATCTCAAAACTTAATTAAAAAAAAAAAAAAAAAAAGAAAGTAACCTTAAGGAAAAAATACCCAACCCTAAAATCAAACTCCTCATCATGAATCCTCTCATATCCTTTTCTATCCTATTTATCCTTCTATAAGCAACTGAAACTGACAGGTATAATAATCTATCCTTATATCTGGCTACGATGTAATTAAAAAAAAATCTTTAGAAACCTAATAATGACAATGAAAAAAAATTGAAAAGTTACATTAAAGAAATTAACAGTTATCTTGGCAATTTTTTTTTGTATTTGCAAGTGATTGCGTACAAGCTCTCTAATTTCCATAAAGTGTCAAAATTTATTCTTCCTCAAAACAACGTGACTTTTGGTCTACAGTGATTAATAAGGACCAATTCAACTCGTAAGGTAGCCCACTGACGTTGTGATCAGACTGTAAATCTGAATAGGTATGAACAACTATCCAAGACTATCATTCTTATTCTTGTACTCATGAATGGCTAAAATATTTATAAAATACTCAGCATGCAGAATGTGCCAGATAAAAAGGGTTTTTCTTAAGACAATATAACAAATATAGAGAGAAAAGGGAGGAAAAAAAGCCTCCTCACCTGGATGATTCAGAAGGGTGTCAAGTTCTTCTTTGGCCACAACCATTCTTAATTTGTCACTGCTATCAATGACAAAAATAATGGCTTGGCCTTCTCTGCATAACATAAAAAGAGCAAAGAGGCAAATTAGAGGTTCTCTTAAGCTTTGATTAAGAACAGGTTTCAGAAGAAACACCAAAAAAGAGCAAACAAGCCTGATTTTTTTTTCCCTCTAATTCCTGTTTTTGTTATTTACCACTAATATTTGAATCTAGGCCTATTTCTGAAAGTCAACCTTTTGGTTACCAGCATAAATTCGATCTGAGACACGAGGTTGCTAGTTTTGTAACTCCTGTAAGATTCAGTCTGCAGAGACCCTTTAAAAAAAACCTTGATTTCACTACTGAGGCAGAAAAATAAACTCTGAAATGTAACCAACTGCAATGCTGATACAGTGTGATGAAATAAATACAAAAAACCCCTCAAGAGTTAGGTTTCTATCCAAATCCTTTAGTTCCTAAACTAAGACAAGTTTGTTTACAGGAAGCTCAATTACCCTTTTAGAAAAATGGGACCTCCACAGTCATTTAACAACTTGGCATATGCAAATTAATTTAACTTTGACAGAAGTCTGCATAAACAGTATCAGATTTTTTGTTTTGAATAATACATGTGAAAATTTTCAACTACTTCAAATCATTAACATATTTTGCTTGGTGATAATGACAACAGATGCGATACCTATAGATGGTATTCTACTCATGATTTCAGGATATTATTGATATTTTATGATGATGTTCCATTTTGTATTTGAAAGCAAAATAAAGTCTAACTGTTCATCTGAATTCGACGAAGACCCACAAAAAGTATTTTTCATTTGCTTAATACATGTAAATACATATTTCTCCTTCATTTTGCATTTCCAAAAGAGATCATTACTGATGCAGTCTCAACCCCCCAGCACCAACCACCTTCATATTTTGATAAGAAACAGTTCTAGATCTACCAAATAACAGAAATAACTTGACCAGCCTAAGATTGTATGAGAAGGCCCATTCTGTTTTGAGGTACAAGACAGGAGAATTTAAACTGTAAATAAAGCTTATGCATATTAGCTGAGAATGCCTATGTAATTTTTAAGAGCATACAAAATTTCTCTAGAGGAATCAAGAGTTCTAGCATACATATGCTACCTAAAAATAACTTCGCAAACATGTAACAGTAACAGGAAAACAACATAAGCTTAAAAATATTTAGGACAAGCTTCCTTCTACAACGTCCTAGAAGATAGTTCCAAGCTAAATAGGAGAAAAGCTTCAAGTACTCTGAAGCACCTGCTTACACACAAATATTTGATAAGATTTAATTGTCATTTTGCTATTCTTATAAAATTTAATTTTGCTTAACTTTATAACCAAAACATAGTACATCATTATTTCTATATTATCTTTAGCTAAGTTAAATCTGAAATATTTGACTACTGCAGTGGATCAGAAACAAAAGTGGACACAACTGCACATTTCACTGACAGTATTACCCAAGAAACTCCCTTTCAGAAAACCATGAACACAATAAAAGCAGTTTATGGCACACAAAGGATAAGTCATTGCATTAAATGCAATAGTCGGAAAAATGATTTTCTTATGAAGCACTTGACTAGCATTTTGAGAGCAGCTTAAGGGAAATCAGTCACTGAAATCCAAATGAAGTTTTGGGGAATACACATCCAACACTAGTGAACAACTCTGAAAATCTCTTGCTCACACAACAAGTTTTCATACTAATGCATTTCTGCGGGGAAAGGAGATGACAGACTTTAGAGTAAAAGTTAACACTACCACATGAAACAGGCATCAATATTAAAATATTCAAGATAGAGAATTCAAGCTATTTCTGTGGGGTTTACTGTGTTGTTCACCTTACCTAGGCCAACAACAGGTATTCCTAGAAAATAACACTGAAACAACAAAAATGAAGCTTCAAGTTTCATTAGAAGCAGGAAAAAAAAGCTTCCACATAACATTATCATATTGCCTTACTGGTAGAAGTACAGTGAATATCCTGCTTAATAAATAACATTTAAGAATATTTGGTTGGGTTTTTAGTTACGTGTGCCTCATTCTCTGAGGCTCCTCTCTTCTCTTTTAAAAATCTCAGCCATCAGTCAACATCTTCTGGGTCCTAAGTCACATATATACAGAAGAACAGAAGGATAAGATACCCAGCTTACCTTAATGGTTTCTTACAAGATTCATTTTTTGGTTTTAACATTTATATCTCATCTCTAGTATGCTCAAAATTTGAGTTAACAAGAAGTCTCCAAAAGTATGCTGGTTAACAGCCTGAGAAAGTTTTCCATTTTTTAGATCAGAAAGAGAAGTTGTGATCATCCAGAATGACCTCCTGTGGAGCACAGGCCATAACTCTTCTCTCAATCACTTCTAACCACTAGATATTATCATACTTTGTTTAAATAATGTGGATGTCAGCTAATATAAACAGCAATGTTTTAAAATAAATGATACGCTTACTTGTAGTAATGTTCCCAGAGGTTTCTGTATCTGCCTTGGCCTGACATATCAAACACTGTGAAAGACAAACTGCAAACAAAAGTGAATGAGGCTCAGAAACAAAAAACAAAACCACAAACAAAGTATTTTCTGTTACCTTGACAGAAAAAAAAAACCACCCACAAAAACCCCATGATCAGCTTGAATTCTAATCAAATGGAAAAGATTCCAAAAAGAACTTTGGTACTGTATCTGCCTTCAAACTATCCTATCCAGCTTTATGGTCTTTCTATAGAAAGATTTCACAGCAGAAAATTTACATATTGTTTGCATATTTTCTGCATAAAAAAAATTAATTGGTTATAAAAAGTTACATCACATACGAAATAAGCTTTCATTCAGCCTCTCTTGTTATGACATAAGTATATAATATTATTTATAACACTGAGTAAATAAAATTTAGGAGAGCCATGACCTAAAATCATTAGATCAGCATGTCTTAAACTCTGTCCTTTGACAGACACCAACAGCATCAAAGGCTTCTGTAGGTAAAAAAGGCTTTTTAAAAACCCCACTCCAGCTTCAAAAAAGCATCAATCTGTTAATAATGGTGACCCAGTTACAAAGGGTAAGTCTTTGCAGGTTTGAGATTTCACCTAAGTGCTAAACACAATACAATCTGGAAAAGGAAGCTTTCTCAAAACAGCAGTTCCACTCTACATTCAGACATTATTTGGTTCTAAAATAGCTGCCGTGCCACGCAAAGTTCCTAGTAACCCCCAAATAATGTTTGGATTGTAATATTAGATTTATGAATTTGTTTTTAATCATTCTACACTGTGTATTTGCAGGTCATCTCTCCTGCTACAGAATCAAAATAAAGGAAAGCAATATAAACAGATTTACATTCTAACACAGCGAAGCCCATAACCTGCCTCATGTACTTTACTCAGAGAGAATACAGATTTGAGCCTCCCATAGAAATATGAAACCTATCAATTTCATGTGTCAGCTCAAGGAAAAAAACATTTTCTTGCACATCTCTCATCCAACGGGGCATGCTGCTTGGTTTGAAGCCTCACTGCACCCATTAAAAATATATTGTGAAGGTTACAAAATAAAAATAATATCTAATATTATCTCCTTCAAGCGTCTTTTTCTCATCACTTCCCATTTATGTATCCTAGCTTTCCTTATAGCTTAGCCTTCATTCAACTAATAATTTCCTCTGCCTTTTCCTGACCTTCGCCCCTGCCATCTTTATACTGCTGAGGCTGTAACCACTATTTTTCATTTAATGAGATTAGACTGCAATCTCTTCAGAGTCTCTCCAGTGACAGTGCTTAATGGAACACAGGCTACCATCCAAGCAACTGTCTCTCCTCGAGCCTTTGAAAGTGCCTGATTCTCGAATTCTTTGGGAAATCAGATGCTCATACACACAATTGCAAAACTATCTGCTTTTCCACACACAGAGTTTAATAGCACCACGTAACATACAACACGTTCTAACACTGCCACTCCTGAACCATGATTAGGACTCCTGGATACTACAACATTTCAAACAGCAAACTGCATGACATTTCATTATATCACCCCCCCATTATACTCAGTTACATCACACTGAAAGAGGAAAATAAGTCCAATTACGTGTATATTCAGGTTTATTGTTAAAGCGAACAAATAAAAGAAGTCATATTACCTGGATGTCTTAAATTTCTCTATACTGAATCCTATTGTTGGAACTATGTCCTGAGTTTGAGCCTTTAAAGGAAAGAAAGTATGTATTTTAAAATCAAGTTAAAAAGCACATAACTATTGAAATCTATGGGAAACATGAATACATTATACATTTGTTTCTTCCAAACTCTGCGCACTCTGTGCAATACAAAAACTTTCTAGAAATCCAGGTACTGTATATTAAATAAGTTCCCAGAAAAGCAGTCATTCAAAATCAAGGTTTTGTATTTTCTAGAAAAAGCAGTGGATACTCTTGGACAGAAGCTAACGGTTGAAGACATTTCAGCCTTAAGAGTGAAATCCCTGCCTTTTACATTAGAATGGGTGTGTACATGTGTGTATTACCTATGAAATAAATATGAGCTATGTTAACATGGAACATGAGAGCTTGAAGAGTTACAACTGACATCAAAGTTCAAAGTATTTTTGCACTCTGGAGATCACAGTGTCAACCCAAACAAAACTGTGCAGTACCCCAAGCCTCTTGGATAAAAGAGGGCATACTTCTATCAACATACTAGATTGGCCATACTCCTATTTCTGTCAAAAGACTAGAGGAATCTATCTGACATTGGGAAGTATACAGCAGAAATTACACAATGGCCTAACTGTAGTTCTAGTCAAACTATCAGATCACTAGAAGAAGTCACTACTTACCAGAGAGGAAAGGCCAAAATATACAGGATTATTAATAGATGTGACTGATAACCAGGCTTACTGTTGAGCTAGCAATGCAACTCATCAGCTAAGTTGGTACAACAAAACACCTTCTTTAAGAAGCAATGATATTGAGCAGGAAGAAAGGTCACATTCCATAGATTATAAAGCTGTCTGACAAAGTAACAGACTTTTAGTTGACTCCTCCTCACATACAACTGAAACAAGCTTAGTTTGTTCAGCTGCAGCTTCATTACGAAAAAAGGTATTTCAACAATCGTAAACAGTTTTGTCAACAGTTCCTGTCATTAAGTGACAATTTTGTGTGAAGCAGAAGAGGCGGTATCTCTTTAACATTTATTTTGAATATATTTATCAGGCCTGACAGAGGCAACTTCAAGCAGATGGAGAAAAAATGGAAGCACGCACACCTTGTTGCCAGTCAACTAACATATCACTGCTAGGGCAAAGTAGCAGTTCCTAGGAACACTGGGTTGATCCAGAGCTCAAAATCATCTGTCCATAGAACTTTCTAAAAATAAGCAATTTCATCAAGTCTGTTCTAATGATATTTGTTGCACATTAGAAAATTTGTCATGTCTTGCAAGGGTAGGACTTACACAAGTGGTATGCAAAGTGACCTTCCTAAAACATCAATTAATTCAAAACATCCAAGAAGGAAATTCTCATTATATGATTTACAGTAAAGGAAATATGAAATATTTACTTTACTTGAGTAATTCTCTTGGGACCTTCTCGTATACCCATCATTGTGATAAATCTTGAAGTCAGTGTTCAACGCTAGTTCTAAATCCTTTGCTGTTTAAGGCATGACATCAAAGGTCTGCTACAATGAAGGTCTCAAAAAGGTATACATAAAAATATTATTTGCCTGATGCAAATTGTATCTTTGCCTCCAAACAACTGGCAACAGATACTAAGTAGTTTTATAAATCTATTTAATTTTCAGTGGAAGAATAATTCCTAGGAAGGGAACAGTAGCAGGCTCTTTACCAAGTTCCAGTTTTAAACTATGCCCATTGGTACTCTACAGAAAAAATTAATTGCAACTTAGCAAGCAAAAGCTGTGTCCTCATACAAACAGCAGAATTCACAGTATCTCAAATGCATATAACAGAGATGAACAAGTCTCTGGCTCTGAGCATGCCCCCCAAAATCCATCTATTCTCATAACTTAAACAAGGAATTCCTTAAACAATTTTAACTGCTATAACAATTCCTTAAAAACAAGGTAAACCTACTTCATATTTTGCTCAGGATGCTAACAGTCTTAGCGACCTGACAAACATGTATCAATGGATGAATGAACTGCAAGTATAAATAGTGTTTCTTTGAAAGTTACTCTGCTTTCAAAATGCTGAACTCACCATTAAATTTGCATCTCTCATTGTTTACTATTTTTATTATTTATTATATATCACTTCTCAGTAAGAGCTTACAGCAAAGATGATAAATATAGACAAGGACAGGTTGTTCTACAACTGCATTCATCCAGTATGTTTGACACATGAATTGCAATTGCAAATCTGTAGCACTCAAGTGACTTAAGTAACTTGATTTCAGCCATCATGAACCCTTCCTTATTGTGCGATCTTAGAAAGAGTGCCATATTAGCAGTGCTATTCTTAGTTTTCATAATATGCATGTGGATGTTTACATTTAGCTTTAGTTAGTCAGAACTCTTAATATACATTTTTTCTACTGTGTGAATTACAAAAAGCTTTGCACACTTTTTCCATAGTCAGATTTAGTATAACAGCATACAAAAAGTGTTTAAATAAACATCAACTCTGCACTAAGAAAGTTATCGGTGAATTAAGTAGGCTACTTACATTTGAAGGTTTAAGTTTATTTATGATTGTTGTTTTGCCACTGTTGTCCAAACCAAGGCACAAAACATGAACCTCCTTTTTCTTCAGCCCAAGCCATCCTGCTAGCTTATCAAACAATCCCATAATTCTTGCTCAAATACACAGATATCACCTGTTCACAAGATCAGAGAAGGGAACAGCTCTTTAAAAACTGTTACGAGTACAGCAGCACTAGCACAGTAGGTGGGCATAGGGTAAGAAGTCCTTAAACTTTTAAAAGGATGGTATGAATAAGGCGCTGTAAAAATACTGTCACAGCAGGTTTGCCTGGTAGACCAAGCAAATGGGGTGTAAGCTGATTATAGCGAAGAAGCCTTGATACAAAAGTAGATTGTCTGTTTATAGCCTTGTCTATGTAACACAATGTCCTTGATTCACTGGATAGCAATACTGGCATCACACTAAGCATTCCACGTAACAGCACAACTATTACACCTCCTTACCATCCACTGAACTGAAAAAAATAGAGCAATTACATTGTACTTCAAAATGTCAGAAATCTAGTCAGTCATAATTTAGATAACAAAGCAACACAGTATTTGCCTTCTTTAGCACCTGCTATATGATTTACTGAAATCAGAATAAATAAAGTATGGTCTGTCAATTCAACTGAAACGCTAATTGTAACAGCTTCGCTGATATTACATGTATAAATTAGGAACTCGTTCACTATAAACAGCACCTGATTATAACAGATTCAACAGATATGAGGCCAGACAACATAACACTCAGCTGCATGTCATGTGGAAGCCAAACTGCTACTCCTGCCCAGAAGCTGTCTGATTGAAGCTACCTGGCAGTAACACATGAGAGGGAGCTTATATCACGTGTTCTCTTGCAGTACCTGACTTAACGTGTTTTGCAAGGAGGATAAGCCTCATCTATCCTGAATAACTACCACTGAGAATACTTTCAACAATCATACAGCTGAAAACAAACATTTGTGACAAACTCAATGAAGTATTTAATTAATGCTAGAGGACTTCCGTGATTTTTTTTTTTTTTAATAAAAGAAAACACACACACCTCTGGCCAACTCAGACTGTGAACTCAGACTTCTGAACCCCAGAAAATCACAGCAGAAGGGGAAAGATGAAAAAACAATATCAATGAAAAGTATTCAGTCTCACTTCTTCTTCTTTAGTCCCACTAAATAATTACCAAATGATGATTAACCACCTTCCAATATAAATTGGTTTAAAAACTTTAAAGTGAAATTAGTCACTTAAACCATCACCTTTGCTTACAGTACAAAACTTTTTTTTATAAGGACCCTTTTAAAATTTTTGTCACTGCAATGCATTTTGATGCAGGATTTGTAGTAATCTGTAGAGTGGCTATGTGCATAACAGCTACACACAGTTGCCACCAGCCCAAACAAGCCTAAAATAAGTTACAGCAATTCTCTCAAAAAAAAAAAAAAAAAAAAAAAATCAGGATTTTTTCCTCTAACTCACTTTATTTTATCCCCCCCCCCTTTTTAAATATGTACAACTCTGAAAGCAGATTAAGGCTTACTATTGATTATCAAATTAACCTGACAAAACCCTGCCTCAAAACACATTACCTTATAGTTTGATCAAGAGCCTTGCCTATATCCCAGAGAATAAAAGCTCTCGAAGATTAAATTATTTTATTATGAAATTTTCAATAGGAAATACTGACTTTAACTGTACCTTTCTTTAAGCTGATTTGTGACAGCCTGTAATGGGGAGTTTTTGCTTATTTTTTGCTAGTTTTGCTAATCAAAAGTTGATGACTACAGAATATTCTGGAAGATGTTGAAGGAAGACTTCTGAAAGAAGAAGATTACATTTCATTTTTCCAGGCCCAAATATTCTAGCCTGTGTGGAACATCACCGTCTCTCTCAATGAGCCAAACTACCTCAAGAAAAAGGGGTGTAAATAGTGACCTAAAGGGAGCACGCCATGTCCCTGATCTCATATGTTCATCCACTAAATTGAGGGCTGGGACGAGAAGAGGCAACCACATAGGGAGGGAGGAGTGAACCTTGCAAACACTCTTAAATTTTCCACTCTTCCATTTAAGAACTTGGATGTTTCTAAGACTTCACTTTGAATCCCAAAGCCCAAAATATGTTCTTCAAAAACAGTTTCTAGCAACATGTTAACTACAACCATTTTTCTAGCAGAGTTTCATAACAACCGGCAAAGTTATTATTTTAAGAATACAATGGGAAAAACATACTCTTGATTACTTGACCCTTTTTTCATGCTTCTCCTCAGCTAAGGAGAGTTAAAGGTGAAAGACCAACTCTCTGGAACAAACTAAATATAGCTAGTTTGAAAGGTAAGTATTTTGGATTGCAATTTATGCGAAACATAGGAATTTCACTGGAAAACAGATCTCCATTCAGCTGGCATAACAGGTGACGCTATCATTGAGGTAACTTGCATCTAAAGCACTTGAGATCCTTTTCTTGCCAACTGATATTTAGCCTATGACACTAAGTAACATACAATGTTAGATCAACCCTAAAATTATTTAAAATAGAGTTTGCTCAAGTAAATTATTCCCAAACTCCATGAATCTACATCAGGACCTGTAATCCAAATTAAGTCTATTGGAGGCATCAGTAACTGATATTCAATGTGACCAACCAGGCTGTGAAACTCTTGAAGAAGATAAACAGCTCATGTAAGGCACTTAGAAAAGCCGTGACTAACCAGGCAGTGAAACAGTGCCAGGTGAGCCACACGGCCCTGCAGATGTTGCTGCAAGCAATGCCTGGGCTCCGCCACCTCCTTTCCATGGCTGCTAAGCCGTGCATCACAACCCGCCACCCCAGTTATCAGCACTAAGCTTGAGTGACAAATCAACACCTGTGCTACACAAATTGTGGCTACTTGGAGTTTTTGAGAAGCTGATCAGGCCAGATAGTCCCCAGAGGTCCCTCCCAAACTAAATCATACTACAGTTCCATTTAGTTCCCTTGGATTATTTGAATAATCCAGGTTATTTATAATTATTTACGTTAAACACTAAACTACCAGGGCTGCCCAGGCCACTCTAATGAGGCCCTTTAGGATGAGGATAATTTAAAACTCCGACTAGAAGTCCTTTTTTCCCCTACTCCCACAGCGAGCGAGAGA
This sequence comes from Dromaius novaehollandiae, assembly GCF_036370855.1. Classification (NCBI taxonomy): domain Eukaryota; kingdom Metazoa; phylum Chordata; class Aves; order Casuariiformes; family Dromaiidae; genus Dromaius; species Dromaius novaehollandiae. Next base: position 102,149,150 of record NC_088098.1, on the reverse strand, counting down.
GGAGCCCCAGGCCCACCAGGACCCGCGCGGTACCCGGGGCCAGAGCTGGGAAGCCCCCAGGGCGCAGGAGCAGGCGGCCCGGCCGCTCAGCGCTGCCTGGAGGACAGGGCTTCCCTCCTTCTCCGGCCGCGGCGGGAGCCGCCTCGCCCGCCGCGGGACTGAAGACTCCGAGAACGACGAGCCGCTCCGGGCCGGCAACGGGGGGGCTCCCTCCCCCCCGTTTCCCTCACAGAAGACCAAGCCAGCGGCGTGGAGCCGCAGGCGCCCCGCGACGCCCACACCCACCCCCGGCCGCAGCACGCACCTCGGCCCGCAAGATGCCGCCCAGACCCGGCCCGGCCCGCCACCAGCCGCCGCCGCCGCTCGCGCCGTTACCGAGGAAACCGCCGCGCCGCGCCGCGCCGCGCGCCACCGACCACCGCCCCCTCGTCGAGCCCCGGCCCCCGGGCCCGCCTCCTCCGCGGCCGCTCGTGAGCGGCAGCCACGCCTCTTCCGACGAACTCGGGAGGCCGTGCCCCGTCAGCAGCCAGAGCCCCGCCCTGCTCCCGCGGAGGCCCCGGCCCTCTTGGTGAGGCCACGCCCCCTGACCCCGGCCGCGCCGGCCTCAACGGCCGCGGGCAGGTTTGAGGCGGTTACGGGCGTTGGGGGCGCGGCGGGCGGTGGCTTCGGAGGCGGCCGTTCCCGGCAGTCTCATCTGCACATATGCACCGTGTGCTCTGCATTCAGCACCTGTGGAGGTCTGTCTTTCCCTGAGCTGCATTCCTTTGTAGCACTGCTACAGCAGGAGTGCTCAGAGACATGCCCCTGGCGATTACTCTTAATGTACGAAGAAAAGCCTAATATCAACAAGAGACGAAGGTAGCAGGGTCAGGTGTTCGCAGTAACCCATGCTCCTATGTGGGCAGTTGGTGGATGTACAATGTGCAGGGAAAGCCTTAAGCCCGCCTGTGGTTTAGGTAATTACAGTAACTGGAGTTTGAGAAGGCAGCTTGCTTAGGCTAGACAAGGCATAGAGAAAAACATTTTTGTTAATTATTTGCTATGCAGCATAGTCCAGTCGGACTGTCTTGTGCTAGGTCTGCTGCACAAGCATAAACTGACTTGTTCCCACTCTAAAATGGAGCAGATACAACCTAAAAGCCTGTCTTCTTCCTGCCACATACCTACATTTAAAGGCCAGATTTGTTCTGAATTTTGTAAAAATGAGTACTGTGACTTCCTGTGTTGCTGTGCTTATCAAAAGCACCCTGGCGGGGTGCAGTTGAAACAGCTTGTGTCTTTACTGGGAACAGTAGCACCGGCTTTCCTCACTGTATCTCACTTCTGTCCTGCTGCAGTGTTCATAGGACTGTGGGATTCACAGATGGTCCACATCCCCTTCCCCACGTTCAGAGCGAGCAATGCTCTGCAGACCCTATGCTGCCAAGCAGAGCGCAGTCCTCGGTGCACAGCCCCGCACACTGTCCCATGCTCATTTCTCACAGAGGCAGCGCAAGCCAACCTGCGGGAACAACTCTCAGCCCCCTGCACTCCCCTCACTATGTTTCTGTAATGCTGGATCTAAAATGCATATCTGGGTTTGTCCTTCATTTTCAAACAGAAGGTAAGCAGTGAGTGAGACGTGGGCAGCACGGGTCTGCCCCTGCCTTCCAAAAGAAGGTCCGTACTGCTGCTTGGCTTGAAGAAGCACTTTTCCTTTACAGAGCTCCAACTGTCATTGTGAAAAAAAATCAGTGTAGTTTCACCCATGGTACACATTGCTTTCAGTCTACTGTCTTAACTTCTGCTCTGAGGAGAAGAGCAAGAGTGGTAGAAACTTACAGTGGTAAATATTAAATGGTAGGTGTTAGAACACAAAGTGTTCTTTCGCTGCAACCTCCCCCACCCCAACACCTTGAAGTACCTTAAGTCTTAGAACATACCCTGTGTTAAGCAACCGTGTTTTTGCATGATCATGTATGACAGGCTTCACTGGGTATCATCTTATTCATAAATTAAGGCAAGACAAAAACATCAACTCAGAAATAACCACCAGTACTGTAACTTTTATTTGCTAATAAATATCTTAATAAACAGGTCTACCCCATCTGTAAGACCTGATAATGCCTCTTAGGAAATCATAGAAAAATAAAATACAATAATAATCAGTAACTTGTACTTTGTACAAAAATCTTATTATGTTGCTCAGCAGGTAGCTTTGCCAAACCCCATATTCTTTCTGCAAATAGATGGCATATGTAATGCAATTCACCTTAAAAACATCCTAATGTTGAGAGCTGAGCATTCTATTACACTATTAACTTGTAGGCATGCCAGCACATGAAAATTTACATGGAACATCATAGTATCATAATAATAGAAATAAAAAAAATGATAACACCACTTTTCAGTAAATATGAACAACTTCACTTCTAATGTAAATTCCCCTTAGGACTGCAAATCAGTATATTAAGCTTGTTATTTCATGGCTATTCCTACTATACTGTTATAAACTGGCTAAAAGACAGAAAGAAAAATGGACTTGGAACATAGATGGGAGATATATTACATGAAGAAAAGTCATTCCGAATGGTGAAGCAGTCCCAGGGGGAAAACAACTATACCAGCTGTGAAATGTTCAGTCTCTCAGAATTAGTAGATCTTGCTTGCTGTATGCAGTGCTACACAAGTTCAGACCAATGAAGATACAACTTAGAGGTATAGTACCAAGGTTGCTTTTCTGTGAGATGAATGGTGAAGATTTTAGTTACAGGTAGTTGTCATTATTCAAATATATCTTGGTAAGAGGAAAGGAAGCAACTGCAAAACACAAATGCTATCTGGGATCTTCAAAGAAAAAGTGGTTTTCAGAGTACTGATAAGGATACAAGATCTGTGCTGAGGCCACTGTTTGTTTGTAAAATACTTCGCAAGTATTATCATGATTATATTGTTGCTTTAGAAGCCATCTACCTTTAAAGTTTTGACATGGCTGCTTAAATATATAATCTAAGTGTTTGTCATCAAATAGTTATTCATATATACACATACATTGATACATTTTATGGCTATGCTAGAACAGCAAACTATGAAAAGCAGTCATATTTAATTGTATACAGTCTAATTTCACAGAAGAGGCAGAGATTAAAACCCCTTTTAATTCATATACGTTTAAAACCAATACACAGAAATAGAGGCTATCCTGAGAAAACATACCAACCACATTATCTTCCAAGAGAAAATCAAAGCTAATTTCTGGAAGTTAATCAAATATTTTTCTTGTATCTTTTCTGTAAGTGAAAATGGTTTGTTTTACAGGTTTATAAACCTGATGACAAAATTAAAGCAGTTTCTGCCAACTTGATTATTAAAGGTTGCTTTGCTAGAAGATAATACATTGCCTTTCAGTAAATATGGTTTCGCATGATCCTTTTAAGCCTTTTTTTCTTTGCTAAACCGCAGGTACAGTCCTGAGAAGCGCAGAGTGCCTGTTGTTGCTACTGAAGTCACTAGGAGCTGAAGTTGTACTGCACCAAACAAGAACAAGCCCTTTTTGTTAGTCTGTGGGTTTTTCAGTCATGGCATCACCATGTGTGATCCAGCTGATGTCATGAGGGAATTTTTGCATTGACCTCAACAGAAGTAGGACCCAAAGCTTTAGCTAAGAACAACATGTATTGAAGTACTGACTGAATCCAGTTCCTTCACCAGGGTTAACCTAGAAACAACTTTTCCCATACTTCTCTGAAATAGACCTCTACCTTATGTAGAAAAGTTGGAAGAAGAAATTGCTGCAAAAAAGAAATGGCATTTTAAAATGAAATACTGCCAACTCAACTCTTCCTTGGGGAGAGGCAGATAGCCTGGCCATAAGTTTTAAAATGAAGCATGTGCATGTCTTAGGAATTTTAGAGCAGGATGATTTTCTTGAAATATGGACTTACTGAAAGAGTCTAGTAAACAGAACCACTGGGAGGACATTATTCATTTTTTTGCTGTTTTGCCTTTCAATAACTGAGAAATCACAGAATTTACACTAAAATGCACTAGGAGTATAAAACAGAGTTTGTTCAAAGGGGAAAATAATCAGAGCAGCTATTATGAAGGGGAGATCATATTGTATGATGGTATATGTTTAGGAAAAAAAGATAATCAAATCCTACAAATAAAGGTTTTATAGTTCTGGTAGGTTCTGTTTGTCTGACAGGGAGGGTAGTTTTATCCTGAATTTAAGTCCATGAGTTTGTGGAATTTTCTGAGAGGAAGAAAAAAAAAATTCTCCTAAATACTACAGTGCTTCCGTTAGATATGTAGTATAATGCTTGGCATTTGTTTTAAACTATTTATTCCAAATGCGGTGATGGTAGCCCATTGCAGATGAAACAGCAGTGCAGCAACCACCTTTTGTATCTTGCAACTCAGCTCTGCCATGTCAAAGGGAACCATAATCTATTTCACTGAGGTATCGGCATTATCTTTCATGCTCAGTGCACTCTCTTTACCCCTTTTAAAGCAGGTCATCCCTTCTATACAAATCTATAGAAAGTCTTGACCAAAAACCTATTTCATTCCACTGACATGTGATTATGGATTTAACTGACTTTAGACCTTACCATGAATGACTAAGCTACATCCTAGAAGTTGTAACTCTCAACAAAGAAATTAATGCTAGCAAAAAAATCTAGCAATAAATTTGAATTACAATGTATTTCCTAATAAATGTTGGTCCTCTAACACCAAATGAACTATGATAGTAGTGGGAAGAGAAAATTTATTTGGAGAGCTGCATCCTATATACTCTGTGTGTAACTCAGGCCTTCATCCTACTGCCACTGAAGTCAGTAACAAATTCTCATGAATTTTGATCACAGCAAGAGAGCGCTTTTGGACACTGAAACATTTAATTCCTCACAAAGTTACATCATTGTCCCAGTAACTAGTCAGCCAAGAAGTTTATTAAAATCCTTCAGCAGGATGTGGAAATACTAGGTCTTTTAGAGCAGAACCTTCACAAGACAACAATGTAACTGGTGAAGCTGGCATTTACTAACAAAAATAATCTACAAATTTAAAAGACTGGCTGCATGTTTTCATCTAATCCTTTTGCTCATAAAGTGACTCTGATGACAAATTATACAGCTCAACACATTCAGCATATTAAAAAATTATTCTTGTTTTGCTTTTCTATTCACCTCTTAATCACTGTCAGGAAGAGCTCAGTCTGAATGAGAGAAAGCTAAAAAGTCAGTTTGTAAGCCACTGCTTAACTGGATAGCTCTACTCTTTACTGATTGTTCGGGCTCCTCTCAAAAAAGCCAGTATGCAACATGAAGAACAGAGTCTTTCAGTTAAAAGTTGAGAAAATTGTGTTTACTGGAGATTCTAATCTAAATTATGATGGGCGTTATGATGGGTGTACTGTTTTTTTGTCATAGGCTGGGCCTGGAGAACCAGCAGATTTTTTCCTCCAGCTGCTGTAGAGGACCCTCACAGCATTATGCTGTGATGATATTCTGAAAATGCTCCCTAGCCTGATTCAATGGGCACTTTTTCACAGTTCACAACCAGAAGTGAGTATTTGGATTCTAGTGCGGATTTCCCCCAAATACAATTTTTCTGATCATAGATTCAAGGTTACTTATCATAAAACCAAGGGTATAAGTCATCAAATTATCATACAATGCAGGTATAATAAACAGATAATATTCTAAATCTTTGTGGAAAAAAGATGTACTTGGGAAGTCCCTTGCAGGAAAAAAGGTAAGAGATACTGATGTAGGATATTTAAAGAAACATATATACAAATAGATCTTGTTTTGTGAATTGTTGTTACGTTATTTCACATATAAAATATGGAGATATATTTTTATACCTTTTTTAACCTCATGTTTCTTCATTAAGCAGTTTTTTGTCTGTTTTTCTTTCTAAAATGCAACACATTTTGTTACAGTATATACTGGCATATCCTCACTCAAATTCCCTTGAAAATTTCCCTCATTTAACCTCATAAGAGCCTATAAATGAATATTTAAAAGAAAATAACTTAATTATAAGATGTTTAAACATCTTTGGTGACGTCAGCAGAGGGACTTAAAGTGTTTTTATAGAATGGTCTACATCCTGCTAGAGATGTTGGCTCATGGGCACCTCTCTTCCCCTTTATGATCACTAAAGGTTTCTACAGTAACTGGGTGCATGGAAAAGAATTGGTAGAAAAGCATTTGGTGTGGTGGCATTAGAAGGGCCAGTATCAGGTGACCATCGGCTTTCTGTAAGCCAGTTTGAAAAACTTTTTTTTTTTTCTGCCTGTGGAGGAAAAGAGAGCTTGTCCATTTCCAGATAGGTAACAAGCCAGGGAAGTTTGGGAAATACTATACATGTACAGTGCATGCTGCTTAAAAATTTCAAAGCCAATGGTGCAATTAAACCTCATTAGCATTATTGGGAGTTATATAATTAAATTCTGTAGGTTTGAAAAATCTCAGGCATTACGATACACATTATATATACAATTCTTTATATACATATACACACTATTTTTATATCCATAAGGTGCTCAACATAGCCTGGCCCCTAATCTGAGGATCTATATACAACCATAGCACTCATGGATGAGCAGTGTGCATTACTAAATATAATATATGATGGTAGAAGATACTCGTGAGCTCTAAATGCATGGCATTGTTTTGTGCAACATTTTTGTTTCTGTTAGAGCTCTCTAGCACAATAAGGACAGTTCTTCCCTTTGGACCTTATTCTAGTCTTCAGGGACGTTTTTCCTTTTTAGGGCTGAGATTCGTTTATCTCTTCAGGACATTTCATGATCACTGTACTACTCAGTGTTAGCTCAGCCTAAGAAATCTTTCTCTTGCTCTCAAAAAAAAGTCTATTTTTTTTATAAAAAGAATATCTTTGCCTTTTATTAAGGAAGATCAATCAGTAGGTGAACAAGGGTGTTCTGGAAGAAAATTGTTTAACAATACAATGCTTTTGAACTATGCACAGATGCTATGATAAGTCAAATATATTTAAATTTAAATATGTTTCTAGAGGATGCAATAGAATATAACCTTGTATTATGACTCTTACTTTTATTACTCTAAAAGATGTGTTCGATTGGATTAGAAGCGAGTCCTCTGGCTGATATGGTTACTGCAGCCACATTCATTACTATTTCCTTTCCATGCTATGCAGAGCATGTTCCAAGACAGATTGAGACCATAAAGGGGTAGGTACAGTTACCATACATTTGTAAGAGAAATTCCCAACTGCCAGAATGGGTCCCATGGAACCCACAACTGAATGCATGCTTCCATTTGCAGTGGGGCCAGCTGAAATTTAGTAACCGGCCCTCAGTGCAAGCTAAAGTACGTTCTATGCTGCTTTAACTTGGCTGCTGAAATAGTCCCATAGGGTCATTCTAACACAGAAGTTGCTCTGGTAAATACACTCTTACTAGCCACCTCCACAGTGCCAACTGTTCCACATAGTAAATCTTTACTGCATCTGTATAAAGGGAGTCTGTATGTTACTTAGAATCCACCTTTGGACCCTGTATGAAGCTGCACTGAAAGAGAACTTAATAGAGCCCAGCATTAAGCTCATGATAGCTACAAAAATGGAACATTATTAGTCTTAAATTACAAAAAAATCAAAATACTGCAATCTATGAGCTGCATATCAAAATAATCCAGCTAATACCTAATAAAATTTTGGACACAGAATGCTTCCTCTAGAGCAACTAATTTATTCTGAATTTATAGTTGAATGTATTTGCAGTTAAAGGATTGTCTTATACTGAAAAATCTTGGCTGATGTCTTAAAGAAAGCAGAACATGGGGCTGAGCTTTTACTGAACAGCCATTGAACTGACATACATGGGAAATGAAAAGGGCAACTTACATTTCAGAAAAATTTAGATTACATAGCTCAATTCCCTTCCTTTCACCTCATGAAAATCTCATTGCTTCTCAATAAATCCAATGCAAAAACATCTCATGAGTCAAATCTACTAAACTTTCTGCTCTTACTTGTTTAATTTTAACATCAGCCTTATGGACTAGAACCTCTCTTTTTCAGGGGCTCAGCAGGAGAACTAGATACAATCAAGGCATGATATTCATCTGACTGAACACAGATGCCTGGATCTGAGCTAGTCATTTTGGTCTCTTTCACAGTGAACGAGGAGAAATAGGTGCTTCTCTGGCACAATTAATCTCACCCAAAAGTAAATAACTACATTTTTCAGATGACTTGCCTCCTACAGGGGCCCACTTCTCTTCACGGATTCAAAGGGAGCCTTGGATGACTAGCTCAAATGCAGACCTCCAAAATTAGGAGAGAAGATCTCCTCCCAGTAGGTCTCAGGGCTCTGACTGACAAGTGGGCATGGCCTGAGTAAGGATGACTGCTGTGGTTTCCATGTTAGATGAGTTCCTCACTCTGCTGCAGGGACGTCCGAGTTGCTCATCAGCCAACTTTGGAAGAACTATGGTTGCCACGGGATGCACAGCTGGGGACAGTGCACTTTTTGGCTGAGAGACGCTGACCTGGCCCTGCTCAGCAGTCAAGGCCCTCATTTAAACCACATTTTGCAGATAGTGCTTACAGTTTGTACTGATGGATGGATTTTGTTCGAGATGAAAGACAATCAGATCTGTGGGAATAGCCTACAGAGGGATTTTACTTGTAAATAACTAACTAAGAACTATTTCCTTATGCCCACATTTTAATGCATATTTTGGCTTGCATATCATGCACACTTTATTTTGTGAACTTTAAACAAGTAGCTTTAGTCATGAAGCACTGTGCAATGTGGACCAGATTTTCAAATACAGCCTACTGGATTTGCTTACATTTGTTAAATTTAAACTCTTAACTGCACAATGCAAGCTGCAGGATGACTAAAGACAGCTAATTTTCACTTGAAAAATGCATCCCCTGGAACGAAGGAAGCTACCGTAATTTCACACATACACTTGTGGCCTGCACAGAATTACACACACATTTGAAAAACAACACCTGTTTTTTTTTTTTTTTTAATGAACAAAAAGAAATTTTAAAAGCCCTAGTAATGGCACTTTTGTTTGCACTGAAGAAAATGGAATAGTAGGCGTGGAAGCTGAGCAAGAGAAAATGAAATGTTTCTAGAATGGGGGAAATGTAAATTTGATCAGGATAACAATTACAAAAGTGTCATACTGCACAACAGCAACAACAAAAAACCAAGCCATATAAACCCACAAAATCCTGGAGAGGATTTACAATGTTTTCAATAAATGTCCTCACCAAAAGAATCCCTTGTTCGCTCCTTTCTGGTTACCCAAACTCTTGTTTATATAAAAAATATATCTGATTAATAAATGTTTTAATATCGTTATTATATTTGTTCTATTGAAAATATATTTTCAGTAGTGTGATAAATCTGGAAATTAATTTCCATGAAACATATCCAGGTTGTGTGCATGTAACATGCAGTTTTGCATCCACACTACCAGGAATGAATAAACATGCAAAGGAGAATTAAATAGTGCACACGTATGGTTTGGATTAATTATGAGTAGTTTTGAAACCCCATTAACAAATAACAGACTCATACCTCCTCAGTAATGTATTTAAATGTGAGAGGGGCTCCTTCTGCAGATGGCACATTGTTGGCCATGGAAGCAATGGCAGGCAAAAATGGAAAAAGGAAAATCAAATTTTACATTACTCTGTGATGTTATTATTTTAAAAGGCTTCAAAAGTAAGTACAATTTTCTTTTCGTAAGAGAACCCTTACCAAAATTATTCAGATGTGGAATTGGGGCAGAATGTTCCAAGTGACAGTAACAGAAAAGAACAAAGACTTTTTTTCCACTAAAGGCCTGTGATCCTGTAAAACACGCATGCTTGTACAGTCCTACTGAGTTCAGCGGGACTACTCTTGCTGATAAAATTACCTTTGTAGCTAGAGTAGGACTGCTACTGCCCCTCTTTAAACATTCTTATCAAATTGGCATTGAAGAGCACTGGTGAATCCTTATCTTTAGAAAACTTGTTCCTCAGTTCAATCTGTTTTTTTAATGGAAAAAAGGAAAATGTACTCAGTTCTCTACTGTTATCCCATTCAAATTTCTGAAGTTATTCCAACATGAAGTAACAACAGTGAATCAGGCCTAGCGTGTCTTACTCTGTGAACCGGTTGGAAGCATAATCTTTTCTGAGTTGCTTTCTGCTTTTCCTTCTCTGCCACTGGTATACAACAGCCTTTTCCCAGTGTCAGGAAATACACTTTGATTTGCAAGCTGTAAATTAAGCAGTGAATATCATTATGATTACATAAAGTAGTTAATTCATTTTGATATACACATATATTTTACTAATTGCCCAAATGCACATTTTAACTGAAGATTTGTAATGCTCAAGTATAGTGGAATGCCACGTAACTTAACAAAAGTCCTCCACACTATGTATAACTTAACAAAAGCCTCTGCACCCAGTTTACATGTGACATGCATGTAGATCCGTGCGTGGCTTCTACAGCACGCAGACATGTGCTCATTTCTCAGTTCCTAGTAGCGCATATCCCATGCACAAGTTTGGAAAGGTAGCCCAGCACATCTGTCTAAGTTGTCTGAATAAAACATGAAAGCTTTAAGTCTTACAGAGGTACAAGTATTACGTTAGGCCTTTGCAGCCATTTCCTTGCATGTAAATATGGCTATTGAAGAGTTCTAAAGATAATTATCTTCGATGTCATTTAGATATTTGCACTAAATGAAGATCTAGCCTGTAGCAACCAGAACTCCATTTCAGCAGAGTCTGTGTTTTACTTCTAAAAGCAGTTAGAAGTAGACTCAAGGCAACATATTATTACACTGCTGTCCTATGTCTCCTTTCCTGCCTGTATACAATATAACGGAATACCACAGGGTGTAACTTTCAGCATTAGCTTGTATTTGTAGCACTGCCCTCAGCTGGATGGTATGGCCGATCTGCTGCTATGGGAATTAACACATCACCCCACTGACGGCTCGCCTTCTAAGGTCTACTGCCACTGATGGAGACTACCCTTGATTCAAGTAGCGGAGGCCTGCACTTTTGGAACAGAAAGCTTTCTGAAGTCTACATGGCCACAGTCTAGCTGACAACCATGTTTTATACGTGGCTAAGGAAACATCAGTTTTCCAGGGATAATTTGCCACGGAGTAGAAGCAAGAAGGTCGATTAGTGAAAAATCCCAAGAATAAACAAATTTTCCAACTTAATCTACAATTTAAAGCATAAAAAGTGTCGAGTGCCAAAGTAATTCAAAATCAAAGACCTTACGATTTCAAACAACTTTTTCTCACTGTCCTCCCAATTCACACAATAGAAATTCGCTAGATGAAATCATTGGTCATTGCTGCAAAGAATTCTAACATTTTGAGGCACCAGCTTACCAGCATTTAAAATATTATAAAGCAATGTAACAATAGGACCCATACATTCTGATTTAATTAAGGGATAAAATAAATATTTATGTCAAACTTCTCCTTGATTGCACATTGGATATTGGAAGTTACCTGGTCACAGAACATGAAAGAAGTCAAATACTTTTCGATCTACCAGCAAACTCTAAATACATCGATAAAGAAGCCACACCAGGCCAAATAGATTGCTACTTTCAAATAAGTTCATGAAAGTTTCCCCAAAACTGTTATACAAAGTTACACATCCATGCTGAGTTATTCATCAATGTGTAGCAAGAGTCTTGCAGTAGGCCAGGATTTTATTGGCAGATAACTGACAAAGGAACTATGCAGTGTGATTAAAAATTCCAGTTTGGAAGCATTAACATAGAAGTACTTTTATAGTCTGAACAGGAGACTGCAGTTCTTGAAGTTGGGAAGAGCAGAAGGGAAGAATGAGAATATTTTCCATTTTAGAAATGCTGAGGCACAAAACACAGTTGATTCTAGTACTTTCATACATGAAATCCTTTCTCCTGTATGTGCATCATGTGTAACCGCAAAGTCTGTAAACTGCTCACTATTCGTCTCTGGTGTCCAATGAGTACAACTCCAATTCTTCTGATGTCACTGTAAGATAAAAAGTTTCATCATGGATGCAAGTATAGCAAAGCCTCTTGCACACAAGATTATAAATATATGATGAATTGCTCCACTTTAGGACAGTTTACTTTCTTGAATGGGATACATAAGAATGCTGCAAACGTTCACATTTTCTGCATTTGCCAATTCTGCATTTTTAAAGACAGCCATCTAAGAAAAAAAATCTTGTAGTTAGAATATTGCTATCTGCTGTAGTATTAACAGTGAAGTAGTTCTTCCAAACCCTGAATAAGAACCTAAGTGAGCTCTAATAGCCAATTTTTAGTAGTGTAGTAGTAACATTTTTTTCCCCACTCATACATGCAGGGGAACAGAGCTCATACACTCACGCTTGCAGTCCTGAGGCAGGAATACCTGAGATTATGCTTTTGATAATTCAGGGAATGGTGATGAGAGATGGTCTAAAGATCAGCATAGCAGTGAGTCTACCTGCTTGACCCAGTTTTCCCAGTTTCCCAGTTCACCCTCATCTCATCTAGCCCTGCACCACAGCGTGGGCAGCACATCCGAGTGTGATGCTGTCAAGAACAAAGTCAACAGCCCTCAGCATCCAGCGCAGTCCACTAGTTCAGTTGTTCTCTAAATATCACCAACTACAATATGCTGAGAAAGATCAGAGAGGCAGCAAGGGCAGGAAATTTCAGTTATGGCCTGTCAATTGTGCAAGTCTTGCACTGGGACATTAACATAGCCATTGCATATTGTTTTAGGATATAGCTAGTTAAGGAGCCCACAAGATGAAGCGTGACCCTTATGGGTTCCAGATTTGCAGTTCAAGTCACCTGCAGACTATCCTGCAGATGAAGAGCCACTGAGTAGAAGCAACTATTATGTATTTAGGCTTAACACCCATATGGGGGATCATACACAACACTTATCATCAGCAGAGACTATGCAAAAATATTTAGCCTGTTAAAGAGAAGCTAAAAGAGGCAGCTAAGAGCATAAACCCTTGCAGGTGGGGCGGTGTTAGAAATGTAGGAGCAATGCATACCACCTATCAAGAAAGGCCAGATAAAGCTCAAAGAGAAGCTGACATGCCTAAAGAATAGGGTAAAGGAGATTATTTGAAGAAGGAATCTTTCAAAAAGCTGAAGTGGTGTATAAAAGAAGAAACTAGAAAGGATGATGAAGTTAGGCAGATTACCTGTAAAAACACAGTAAGGCAGTCAAAAAAAAGAACTTGAGGAATAACCAGCAAAAGGCACCTAATAATAAAATCGATAATAAACCTTTTTGCAAACTCACTGGGTGCAAGGAGCCTGCCAGTGTGTCTGTAGAGCCTATTGATGATTAGAGTATGAAAGAGCACTGAAAGACTGACCACTACAGGGAGACTACACCAATTATTTGAGTTGGTATTCCCTGCTGAAGAAGTGACTCCCATGCCAGCACCTTTATGGTGAACTTTTCAGAGGATCTGTCTGAAATTAAAGTGACTGCAGGAGAGATTATGGGAGAAACTAAAAAAACCCAAAGAGCAACACATTTCCAGAACAAGATCATATTTAGCCAAGAGTTTTAAAGGAGCTCAAGGATGGAATAATGGAATTACTATCAGGGATGTGTAACCTCTTGCTTTAATGTGCCTTTCCATAGTGGAAAATGTGGTGCCAGAAAAAATAAGAAGTTCCCAGTAGAGATCTGGGGAAATACTGGACTGTGAGCCTGAATTCAGTATAGGGCATAGCAGAAACTATAATAATGAGTATAATTAATAAATACCTGGGTAAATATAATCTATTTGAGAAAAGTCACTATGGCTTTTGCAAAACAGAATTCCTGTTTTACAGTTATTTGTTTGCTATGAAGGAGTCATCACACGTATGGGTGAAGGTGATCCATTTGACATACTCTACTTGGATTTCCGTAAGGTTTTAGAGAAGATCCTTCATCAAGGGTTTATAAGGAAAATAAGGAGCTATAGCTTAAGAAAGTCTTTGCATGCATCAATAACTGGTTAAAAGACAGGAGGTTAAGAGTAAATTGTCCATTCCTACAATGGAGTCATCAATGGAAATCTGCAGGGACCTATGCTGGCATCTGTGCTGTTCACCAAATCAGTAAATGGTCTGGAAAAACAGGTGAGGAGAGAGATGAAGTTATTCATGGTAGTAAGGGAAAGAGCTAGCTGTGAAGAGTTTTAGAAAGATCTTTTGACTATATTGACTATGACTATGCCATAGTGACTATGCCATAAAATGGCAGATGAAATTCAGTGAAGATAAATACAAAGCGACACACATGGGAAAAAAATCAGTCCTAACTTCACATATAAAATTACTGGATCTTAACTGACCATTACCTGTGAGAACCTGGATATTGGAATTAATATAGATAGTCCCTGAATAAAATGAGAGATCACGAATTAATGGGAAGGGAATAAGAACAAAATAGGTAATATTATTATGCTACCATATAAATCCATAGTTTGCCCAGATCCTTAAATACTGTGTGTATTATTTTCATTTCATTTCAATAATAAGAGTGGAATTGGAGACGCTTTGAAGAAAGACCCTTAAAAACTGTGCGTTGTCCTTTCATTTCAAAAATGAGAGAGTGGAAAGGGAGATAGTTTGAAGAAAGGCAACAAGGTACAGAACAACTTCCACATGAAGAATGCGTGATGCTTTTCAAACAAACGAAGAAACCATTTTGCCATTGATTTCAGTGGTCCAGATCAAAACGGATTTCCCAAGACACACGTAAGAATGCCCAGTGCCCCAGCTTGGTAGTGCGTTGTACAGCCGCAGAATGAACTATCAGTTCTGAGTCTCAATTGCATCTTTCTCCTATACTGCTTTGGTAAGAACTATATCTTTTATTAGCTTACCTAGGAAAGTAAATGAAAGCACTATTCCATACATCACAATAATTTTATAACGGTAGCATCCAAACAATTCCAGATTAACCACTACAGGAATAAGAGATTATATACTTACTCAATACTCATTCTTGAAACCATATCCAAAGTTGTGAAACCTGCTGCCATGAAGTTATTCTTATACTGACCCATTTTTATTGAGTCCAGCCAATCACTAACTGAGACAAACAACGGATATTCTGGAACTTCACCAGGTGAATCTGGCATTCTGTAGAAATAAAATGCAAAGGTTACCAAAGAAGTAGAAAATAGGACACTTTATTTACTCTCATAGACATTATTTTTATTAGAAGGCAGAAGGAATGAGAGAGGACCCTAAACTGTAAAGATCAGTTCTTAACTGAGGTTCTCCAAAGTTTGATTTTATCCTATCGTCTAAAACTTACAAATCATATGTTAGCCTGTAACGTTGTGACTCTTAAACAATACATTTTTTAAAGCACTGCAGCTCAGTGACGAACTGAGGAACAGACCTATCCCGCTCTTTGTATTTCTGTTATCACGGACTATTCCTTTACCGATCTTATGCTTTCAGGATAATACAGCAGTTGAAGTAGAGAGAAAACAAAGTTTAACTTGAGATAATAGTAGATACAATTTAAAAATATTAACACACTGAAAGATGATGCTTTTTACATTTATCTAAAAGAAAAACAGATGTCTGCTTATTGCTATTATGCAATGGGAACACTTTGATTATACCAGCTACAGAACTAAACCTACGAAAGCAAAAAGAACAACGCTTTATATCTTTGCTTTCACACAGAATTATATAGAGTAGTAAATAAAAACAAAAGAGCTAACTTAGTCACATTTCTGTTTTGGTTCTTTCTCCTAATATTATTGCAACTGAAACTGAAAGATGGGAAAAAAAAATCCAATTTTGGGGTATATATTTCCAGTCTTTTATTCTGTACTGTGCTGGTGAGGCCTTTGTACGTTTTGTGTAGAGAAACTGTAGGAACAGAATGCAGAAAAAGCATACAGCTGTTTGTAAGAGCTTCGCGATAGTCTTTAGAAGAACAATACAATTTATTTCAAATGAAAACTGACATGGCAAAAACTAGCCAACATTGACTGATGGAATGCAGCTTGTGCAGAAGGTAGGAAGCAACACGCCCTAGTACTGTAACATACTAAGTTTCAACCACACATTTTGGAATACATAAACACACTGATACTCAATTGTGTATTAAAATGGTAGGAAGAGAAAATGACAGACAGAAAAACACTGTAAGCAGAAGGCTGGGCTAAAGACCTGCCAAGGTCCCTTTCAGTCGGAATT
Organism: Dromaius novaehollandiae; assembly: GCF_036370855.1. Classification (NCBI taxonomy): domain Eukaryota; kingdom Metazoa; phylum Chordata; class Aves; order Casuariiformes; family Dromaiidae; genus Dromaius; species Dromaius novaehollandiae. The sequence goes on along the minus strand of NC_088098.1, from coordinate 102,132,907 downwards.
ATTCTGTGATTCCTTTAGAAAAACTGCTGGCGTCATAAATTAAAATACCAGTAACACAATAACCATTCAGATTATCTGCACTGAGCATTTTCAAGCAAGAAGAAAACCTATCCAAGCAAAGGAGCTCAATAAAAGCTCAACTTTGGAGACGAGGCGTGAGTCTTTAAATTGTAATTAAAGTTTTAAAATAAAAGTAAATAGAAGGACGTTACTCTATGCTGAATAAAATGACCTGGGTATAAGTAAGAAATCATATGTGCATATGTATGTATATGTATGTATGTGCATGTGTGTGTGTGTCTGCACACACGCATGTGTGTATGTGAGACCACTAACTCTAGTGCAGGGATGTTAAATCCCACAGGTCACACGCGACTGTGGTAACCCACTTGCTGTAGCCCTAACTCCAGGTTTACATCTCCCTTTAACTGTTCCCACAGCAAGCTACCAGGCTCGGTTTTTGCCCTGTTTCTCAGCCTGTCTTCAAACCCATATTGAGCACCTCTTAACCCACTACAGTTCTCAACAAAGCCAGCCCTGCCTAGAGGCACTGAGTTTTCTCCTATTGACCTAGGGGGTAGCAGTGAAAGCACCTTTAGCTTAAGGTGAATTTCAACTAACCAACAGAGCGAGGCCAACTGTAGCTTCACTGATTTCAGCTGACATCCAGGGGGCCCTTGGATCACTGCAAAATTGACAGTCTTCCACCACAGCTCTGCCTCTACTGTGGCTGCATTCATTTGTGTTATATTACTAAGGGAAAAGCTTTGGACAACATCATCAAGAATTTGTTGTGGACTGGTAATAGTATAATCTCTTATTGCAGCTAGATAAATCTTCTGCAGCTAGACACAGATTGAGCAAGCTAAGATACAACTGGGTTCTGCAGGAAATTACTCCACAGCAGTTCACAAACTGCTTGAGCACTGTCAAACAGCACGCTGAATGGAGAAGAAAATTACAGAGAGAAAACAAACACATAGGAGAAGCACTGGAAAACTGAACAAGGAGATTCACAAAGATTAATGATAGATAGTGAACAGACAGAGCTCAGACAAAAAAAGAAAAATGCCTAATATCACCCACATGGCTTCAGAAAAAAGTCCTTTTGCAACAGTGTACTACAATAAAACACACCGCAAAATTATTTGAACCCCCCTAACTCCATAAGCTTGACCCTTCTCTCCCACCCCTACCTAATATTGTAATACATCTAATGATAGCCGTCATGGATTATACAAGCAAAAAATACTGAAAAGAGTCTTACAAAAGTACATCCTCCACTAGGGTATGAAGGGTGCTTGGATTGCGGATCAGTTTGTCTAGGAAGCTGACAATATCACTGAATTTTGGACGGTGGTTCCTCTCTTTTTGCCAGCAGTGAAGCATTAGTTGGTGAAGAGAAGCTGGGCAGCCCATGGGAGCTGGAAGCCTGTAACCTTCTTCTATAGACAGTATAACCTGAAGAAATATAATGCACATGATTACGAGGCATTAGAATTAAATGCAGAAAGAAAGAATAAGTATCACTATCTTTTTCATCCACCTGCAGGTTGGTATTGTACTGAATGGAGTCACGGGGCCACATACTAATCTCATATGAGCCATCACATACTGGGATGCCTTAATATTTGTATCATGACAACGTGTGGCAATGTCATGATACAGTGAGGCACTGCAAATGTGCAATGCAGCGTCTGACAAATTTACTTGGTGATAATTTGGGTCTGCTGATCTTTAGAATATGATGAGTTCAGGCAATATACCCCACACAGCAGAGAAGAGCACAACATTATTTTGCACAGTCTCTTTCAGAAAAATGTACATCCAAGCTGTTTATGACTTAAAAAAAGAAAAAAAAATAAGGTGTTACTTCACACCCTACTCACCAGTTGGCAGTTTTATTCACTGAAAGTGAGTAAAACTGCCAGCTTTGGCAGAGGTGGAAAAACACGTCTTCAGCTGAGATTTGGAAAGAAACGGATTTGATGTCATAAATAAATCACATGTATGGAAAATTACATTTGGTGGGAATTGAAGGGAGGCTTGTTTTTAGTAACACTGGTAACAAATAACATTGTCTGAAAAGCACACTAGGCAGCCCTGCGTGATAGGAGGAGGCAGAACCAGGTAAGGTCCATGAAAAGTCACCTGGATTGATTCTACGTAAGATTTAAAACCTGAGAGAGGAATGGTTACTAGATTCTGAAATAAATGGTGGTAGCAGTGGGGATGTTGATAGAAATGACACTGCCATGCTTTCTTGCATATAAAAGAATGGAAAGATACTAAGTGGCTGCTCAGGAAAAAAAAAACAAACCCAAACCTAACCTCCCAAACAAACCTATCCCTTGCACATAAAAATTCAGACAATGCTGAATGTTTTCTAAAGCTAAAATAATTGTACACAATATTTACTATAATACAGCACACTTACGAGAAACATACCCACTGCATTTATACCCACTGTGCAGTAAGGAGACATTTATCATTTTCACACAGATGAATGTACATGCTGCAGTTGTATTAATGCAGCTGGAAGGGGGTACATTAACCTATTTACAGCAAATCAATGCTTTATAGCACTAGCTGTAGCTTCAATATATTTGGTGTTATTATCCTGGAATATACCTCTGTTCTCTTTCTGAATTCTGAATTAGTGTTGTTGGCTCTGTGTAACAATGCCTAATGCTTCTGCTGCAGGCATTATGCAAATACCGGTAATGAAGCTGCATTAGGACCTCAGCTCCCTTTTACAGCATGGTAGGGAGAGGAACAAAAATCTTGTAGCTACGCACAACTGGGGGTCTGAATTTTGTAAAAGTAGGTGACCTGAGCCTACAGAGTGCAGCCCTCCTGTCCCCTGGCAGGAACACTTACGCATGAAAAACAGGTGTTTGCAACACTACAGGGAATTGGGGTCGTACAGGGTAAGTTTCAAACCCGTCTGCATTAGCGTTAGGAGGTACAGGCTACTCAAAACGGAGCATAATTTGCCGTGGAGATCTCTGAATTCTGTGCACCTGTGAGTAGGGAGAGACCGCATACGTACAGCTGGGACTGGCTGCACACATTTGGAGGTGACGCCTAGGGGTAAACTACAGGTCAATATGATAATCCTTCCACCTGCCTTTCTGTCTACTAATTTATCTCCCTGGGATTTACTTCAGTGGTCCAAAACCTGGGCTGCCAAAATGGCTGCTCTCAGAAAAAAATATCATCAGACTGCCAGCGAAATATTTCCTCCAAACCCTTGCCTCCTACCACTGAATGTGCCCTCAGATTGCTCTTGTTACAGGCTCAGGATGGGTGAAATTCAATCCCACATGCATAACAGATATTTTACTCACAAACCTGTCAAAAATCCAGTTTCTCAAGCAGTCTGTCAGAAGTGGCTTCATAAAACCTAGGTACTTGTTACAATGCTGGGTACAGCATACTGGATACTTGCTATTGAAGCTGCAATCCCTAGCAGCCCAGAAATGTGGCTATCATGGTCTTAAGTACACTTGCTGCAAATAATGAATTTCTGAAATGAATTTTTTTTAAGTCAAAGGAAAAGCTGCACCCCTTTTATTAGACATATGCCATCCGCTTGACACAACAATAGCGCACTGATGAGGTTTCTTCTGAAATACATCATCTAGGAAAAAAACAAAAGCAACCACATTTTCCCAGACATTGTATTTTCTCTGACACGCTCTGTTTCACCGTATCTTTGAGAAAGAAGTTACAGTCCATTTTGTTTCTTCTCTTATTCAAAAGGAACTTTTCAGTATAAAGAGAAATGCCAGCTGTTACTGGGATAATTGTAATTTCTCATTAATACCAGCACATTTTAAAAATAAACTCCAAATATTGCCTCATTAGTATCCCTGTGAGAAAAACATTATTATTGTTAGAGTCTAGGAAATGAGAGTGAAGATGTAATTTGGGCTGTCTAATACTGCAATGGGAGTCAAATGTCAAAGGAAGAATTAGAACTTTTTAGTTCCTTATTCTGCACTCTCCTTTTGCTCCTTGCATAGCACCTATCGCTGAACTGAGGAATTAGACATCCATATACCTAAGAAGAGGAAAAGCATGACTTTTTTGTAATATATAATTATATATTATATAATATGTAAAGATTATCTATTTTAAGACCTCTTCAATGCTTTTTTCCTTACTGGATTAACGTTGGAGAAGTACCACATTAATAGTAAACAAGTCTAAATGCCTGCATCTACAAAAGGATACAGCAAAAGCTCTAGCAATCAGCAGAAGTGTTTCCATGCTGGCAAAGCAATATCCTATCAATTTCAACCTAAAAGAATAGCAACTTTAGCTTAGTTTCTACACATACAAAGCCCTGACTCTGCCAACAAAAAGGCTGATTACTGCTATCTAGTTCTGGTTTTGTGGCAAACACTTGATGGAAAAGAAAAGGAGTAAAAATTAGAGGATTTTATGCTGCAATCAAACTCTGAGAAGAAGACTGTAGCTTTCTTTTCAGTGAAGAGTACATTTAAAACTCATTAGAAGACCTTGCGGGTCAGCATTAAGGTGAGTAAAATGGGTAGGGTGAATTTTCATAAGTAAATCTTTTTGTCAAGTACAAATATAAGCTATAAGGGAAAGGGAATGTTTTTAAAGGCAACAAAACTAATTCTGTACTTTTTAATGCTTAGGCTTTATGTTTATTAAGGGGAACATTCTTTTTATATATTTTGTACACACATGAAATTAACGGCTGGAGCTTGTTAAATATACCTACTGGCATTTTTGTTTGATATTAGTCGTAGCTGTATAGGTTGAAGTCAGTTAATATTAAACAGTAACTGTGATACAAAAAATGATCTGAAAAATGTTTCATGGCCTTCTATATCAAATTTATGTATTCCTTAGTTTTGAAATCATTTGAAATTGGCAAAAATGGTATTTGAAAATTAAGCTGTAGTCTTTCTGATAGTTTCATTATCAACAGTAATACAGACTTTACTTTTGGAAGTTAACTGACAGATTTTTTAATGAGACTGAGTCAGAAGAAAGTCCAGAGGGACGCTGCCCCTGTGTCCTGCTGACATCTGAAAAATCTACCAGGATGGAGAGGCAGCTGCTCATGCCCCATGGTACGGAGCCAATCCCAGGTGCCTGCCAAGTGTTTTGATACCTTTGGTTTGAAAGAAATATACTGGGCAAAGTGATTATTACTGTAGCAGGAAACTGTCACAAGTCTAAGGACTTTTATTCTGTTTCCTACAGTAGTTTTCTTGCATATTGATTACAATCCATTAAATATTCCTTCTTTTTGGAATACTGTAGTTCTGTAACATGCAATAATTTATAGAGTGGCCTCTAACAGGTGTCCCAGGAGACTTCGCTCACAGCTGTTCTACATACCAAATCCACTGAATATAAATCTTCCTTTCCTCACATGAGCATTAGCAAGCCAGGCTCTTAGCACAATCTGTTCATCAGCACACTAGTTTCCTTGGAAAGTTCAATATCTTAGCTAATGTTTATTAATTAAGCAATAAGACATAACAGACTGTGCAGCAGCCCTAATTAATGGACACCTCTGGTGCCTGCCACACATCTAAGAAGTGCATTAATCAGCACTACCACAGGTCTGAAGTGACTTATCACAATAATAAAATGGTTATTTACTTAAACAAGAACATTTCTCAAAGTTAGTAGCATTTTCATACTGTACATTATACTGTTCACAGTGCTAAAAAATTTATGGGAGACATTTTCAAACTCAGTTGCCTGAAGTTCAGCTTTCAAATCCCTGTTTAGGAACAGAAATAGAGGACACTAGGTTTGCAAAGGTGTTGTATTGATCTGATAGGTATGAACTGTTTTAGTCTCTGAAAATCAGACTGTTTTTATTCCGGTGGCAGGTATCAGTTTAACACTTCTCTTCACATTGGCTCTGAATCTCTGCTACCTGGGTTTTTTCCTAGTGATTTGATCTCTGTGACTGCTGGGAGTGGTGAAAGAAGAGACACTCTGTACAGTTAGTTCAGCCCTACTGTTCATCTGACTGAAGATGTGTTCGTATAGCAAATAGGCACAGCATCAGATAGCCCTGAACCTGACTTCTCTTACCCTTTCCACCCTTTGGGTAGAGATGGGTAGGTCATTTGCTTGTGTGTTATAAATAAAAGAAACAAACTTTTAACTGGCAGCTGTGGCTCATCTCAAACATCACTCGCTTAGCCATTGCCCATTAAGTGAACTAATTTCCAAAAGCTGTTTAATTAGAAAAGCAATGTATAAGATAGAATATGAAGAAGTATCTAAGACCTGTGGAGTTTATACCTGGAAAACTTTTAGTACTCTATAAAAAACCCATCCAATTAAATAAGTATTTTATTGCTAACTAAAACAGAGTTTTATTATGATCAGAACACAAATCCCAGAAATTGGAGTCTTGCAACATTAATGTTGGCAGATCTTTTGCTATAGTAGAACCTGTGACTATACTTACACAAGACTTTTTCAACAATAGTTTGCATAGTATGTCTTTTATGAATCTGTTTAGTGCATGCCCTTCTCCTTTACTTTCCCTGCTCTATGTACAGTATCACTGACCTTTGGGAAGGTACTATTATTTCTGCAAAATAAGCTCATGTTAATTCAGAGTAATTTACTGTAGTAAAATATATGTCACAATATGCAGCAAAGTAAGATTTACAATGTGTCTAACAACTTGAAATTTCCCAATGCCATTTCGAGTCACTAAATATATTTAGCAGGTCACAGGTACTCACTGTTAACATTTCAGAACTGAAAGCCTGTGGGTAGGGCTCCGGAGAAGAGGAGCTCTCTGTGCTGTGCATTGGAGAAAGCGCTCAGGAGTCAGCATCATTTGCGTAAGTAGCATCCATCATTCTTCTGCGTTAAAAGATACTTATATTTCGGATGTAAGAATAATTAATGGTCTTATCCTCATGCTGTAGCAGAACACTTAATATACGCTAAATGGGAGGTTGCTTTATAAATTCTTGCTGCTGGCATGGTCTTGACCAAATACATCCTAGGTTGTGACAGAGGGGAAGAGGGTAGGTTGAAGCCTGCTTCAGCAAAAGGGAAAGACAGACAGACTGCAATTCTGTGTTGTGCATTATTCTGACCTGGCAACTTGCAGTCTCTGTAAGGGTCCTATAAGTCATTCAAACCTCTCCTCTGAGGGTGAATAGTGGAGCTGGATAGACTTGACAGAAAGTCTCTCCACTTCTCCGTCCCCCACTTCCCGGTTAGCAGCAGTAGCAGTGAAGCAGTCAAGAGCTGGGCTGGGTAATGGAGTCAGCGTGAAAAGAAGTGTGACGATGACAGGAAAAGTAAAAGAGACAACAGCAGTTGAGTTCCTCCGAGAGAGTTAACCCAACACCAGTTGAAATCATTCACAACAGGAACAGAGACTGTTGTCCCCACGTTTTAGCACAAGACCATGTGGCAGTGAGACACAATGATACAGCAGGAAACTATTCTCTTCCCCATGCCTCCTGAAGCTGCAGTCATTAATAGCTGCCGATCACCTGGGGCTAGACAAGCAGAGTGGCAAAATGAGGGGCAGAGACTGAGTTACGGAGAGGTGTCACTGCAGCTGGAAGCACTGGCACTGTGGCAGCCAGACACTATGCAGAAACCAGGCAACATGGGGGAATTTGTTCAGCCAGCCTGGAGGAATTTGTTCAGAAGCATCTCCGGCTTTTTGGGCTTCACTAATCTCTAAATAAAACCCCACAGATGGGGTGCTGCAGAGGGAAGGGAGAAATGAAATATCCATTACGTGGTCAGGAAAAACAAGCAAAAGTCCACGATAATGCTCATGGGATGCGCTGGGGCAACAGCAGAAAGAAGGACTGTGAGCCATTGCTGCTCTATGAGTAGCATGCTCCCTCGACTAACCAGCGCTGACTGGGGTGGAAGGGAAGGGGAACAACCCAGTGAGCCTCCCTTGTCGAGCTGCACATGGAGTTTTACTTATTACTCAGTGAGTGTTGATGCGCTAGTGCCTTTTTCCCAGTCTCATGCTCTGTTGAATCTCCCCTAAAGAAGGCTCACAGTGAAACCAACCATCACACCTACTGGTTTGGGAAGGCAGGCAATTTGAGGCAATAAATGCATTTTGATACAAACTGCATTCCTTGCCACGCAGAGTAGTTAGGTTTTGCGACAGTGTAGACAGGAAGAATAGGCTGATAGTGCCATGGCTGTGTTTAGCCTTGCTTCTGAAGGGAAGGTTAGCTCAAGAACAGCACCCCCTGCTACTGGAAGGCCACATATGTGGCAGCGATGTCCAAACACCTCAGCTATCAACTCCTAAAACAACACATCGAACAGTGTGGCATTTTAAGGAAAAAAATGATGATTTGTCTTAAAATAGTGTTTGCAAGCTATGGCATTTCAGGAGCGGACAAGTGGCTCTCAGTTCAGGCAAGGAAATAGCCGGGACACTCATCTTGTCAGTTTGAGTCTATCTGTTCATCTTCTTCTAATAACTTTGAACCCATTGGCCCACTTCAGTCAAATTAAACAAGTTGTGTGAAAATCAGCAGCTGGGCAAGGTATACAGTTGTTTGGTGATATACTTGGTTGTAAGAAATAAAGACTGACATTTGAAAAATCTATACACGGATGATTGCCCATTGTGCCCCAGGGACAAAAAGGGCTTAAATCAGTTGTCTAAGCACAGGTGTCTAATTTTAGATTCCGTAAGGTATCCTGCCTGGCCTTCAGTTGTTGCTCCTAAGGAGCTCCTGCAAGTCCTGCGTCAGCCCCATGTGGTGATCTTAGTGATCCCAGGGCATCTCAAATGGCAACAGATTGCTATCGGTGGAAAACAGAATTGAGCCTACCATGCATATGTACTTATCTCACAACAGATCAGTGATGCATTTCCAGTTCAGATAGTACTGAATTAATGTCTCCACTGAGGAAAAGCCTCTACTTCAGCTCAGTAGTTACTTGTTCTCTTCAGATGGCCAACCAGCAACCACTGACTGGTCCACTGACAGAAGCGTAGTTCAAAACCAGATGCAGCACCTACTGTATCCCACCCTGTGTTACTTAGGGAGCACTGCAGGGAGCTGGGCTGCTCTCTGGTAGGTGGATGGAGAGGGGGTGGATAGTGGAGGTATTGTCGGGGGAGAATGAAGTACAGGAGAGGTGGTCTTATTCCAAAGAGTAGGAGAAGATATGTTGGAGAGAAGTACAGTTATTGTACTGTTGGGGCTGTAGAGCAGAAATCCAAAGGAAATAAGGTTTATTAGTTCTGCTAGTCTCTTCTGTGGTGTTTTTTTTTCCTCTGGAGCACTCTGAAATTCTGTTTCTTTAATGAGAATCTCTCAGATCCTTATCCCCAAATGACTGATCAGCCTTAACAAGCAACCAGACTTGAACAGCTGAATAACTTAGCAATGATATAAAAACAGCCTTCTGGGAAAAGTCATGTCAACTCTTAATGCAGAGGTATTCTATGCACCTATATGAAAGAGGTTAAGACGGGCTGGCTGGTGTTCTGCATTTTGACATGGAGGTTGACTGTTGGTGTGAGGACTCAGTATGCCAGTTCGAGCTCTGGTGGGAGCCCACTGAATAACAGAATTAGTGACAATTTAAATTGCAGTGGAAAAAACAGCACTCCCCCTTTCTAGTGCTGCATTTTCTAGGAGAAGCCTTCTATTACACTAGAAGCAAATGTGTATTTTAATCAGGAAGACTTATTTGGCTGCAACTTTTGCAATGAAATAACAGTAGAAAATACCATATAATGTTATGAGGTTATACAGTCCTGCACTGTAGTCAAGCCCATAGGTAGTTTTTAAAGGAAAAGAGAACATGCTTAACTCTTAGAGAGGAGAATTTACAAATACATTTCTCATGGCAACTTAACCTTTACTCTTTTAGAATTTATCAACGTATGCCCATTGAAGGGTACTGTCAGACTGTAATGGAGATAATGGGCCAAATTTATCACCAGAATAGTTCCAATATTCCCTCAAGTTTTGATTTATGGCTGAACGGAGAACTGAATCAAATTGCATATCTGATGCAGATTCCAGTGACTTGGATGAAAGCCACATATATCCAGCATCAGAATCTGGCAAGCTGGCTATGACTCTTTGTAATATGTCTTTAATCCTTAGAAGGAAGCTAGTCAAGGTGGGCCAAGTCCCCAGCTCGCATAAATTAACTGTTCCATCAAAGCTGATAGAGTTATGCTGATTTAAATAAGTTGAGACCCCAGCCTAGAAAATTAATGAGAAAGCAAAGCAGGATAGGGAGTGATTATCATTTTCAAGGAACATTTCAACAAACTGACAGATTAGTCCTGTGTGGTACTTACATCCTGGTTGGACATCTCCCAGTATGGTCTCTCACCATAGGACATCACTTCCCACATTACAATCCCATAGCTCCATGCGTCGCTTGCTGAAGAGAACTTCCTGTAAGCTATAGCTTCAGGAGCAGTCCACCTTATGGGGATTTTTCCACCCTGGAAAATATGTTGACAACTTAACAATACGACTAGATACAAAACTGTACATGTTTAAAAGGAAAATAAAAAGGTATCCTAGATGCTGAGATTCTGTAGTCTGCTTTCTGTTGATTTGCCTTGTCAATTGACTATAACTGGAAAGGAAGATATATACTTGATTCAGAATCTGACAGAAATTTGTTTCCTTCTGTAGTCTAATTCACCACAACCAGCACTTCTTGGAAAAAAAAATCTCAGTTCAGAGAACAGGACACATTTTAGATGATTCATGTTCCTTCAGTCATATAATTAGTCAGAATATACCTTTTGATTGAAAACATTCCAAACACGAAATTTCTAATACACTGACATTTTACTTCTTATCCTCTAATGAAATAGAAACATTTGTTGCAAAACAAAACACCCATAGACTTAATAAAATTATATAGGCAGAAAGGAAAATATAGCTTTCATATTATTCTTTACTTTTGATAATCTCTCTAAGTCTTTTTTTCACCCTTTATATATCTAGGTAAATTGCAAACGAAGCATGCTTCTAACAGGCATTGCCTTAGAGTATTGAATAGTTTCATTCTGCAGCTTTCAAGCTAAAATCCAAGTACTACCACAGGAGAATTTGTAAGAATTCAGTCAACAAAGCTGATTTACCCTTTAGCAAGATCACAGCATGTAGAACTTTTCACCAGTGTTACTAATTTATACCATTGAATCTGTCCTATTCTCCCATAAGAGCTTACGCACAAAAATATTTTATAAATAAGTAATAATAATAAAGCAGATGTATTTCTCACTTCTAAAGTATATATTCATTATCACTATGTGCAGAACTCTACTCTTTAAATAAGCTGTTTGGAGAGAGAGCAGTATGATTAAGGTGCCACTAGATGGTAGAAGGAGGCAGTCAGCAAAGCTGAGCTGACCAACAGTAGTTGCTTTCAATGAGCAGTAATAGATTCTGCTCAGCATTACAATTATATTTCTGACAGATACAAAAGAAATGAACTAGAACATCAGCCTGGCAATTGAAGAGAAGCCACAGTAAAAAACAAATAGGAAAATTTCTGTTAATTTACTTTGAATATATATAAAAAACAATTTGTCTGCGAGTTGTGCAGAGCTGACACAAAACTGACTCAAAATTCGACCAGAAAGTGTTCAAAAGCCAAGCTCTGTGTCTGTGGTGATGTGTCCGGAAGCAAACTTCTCACAACACAGTTTCACTGAGCGCAACCTTATCATGAAAAATGTAGGTGGTTAATACTTATATAGTTCACAAAAGATAGTAGCCAAGATGTCCTTTGTACGATGTTAACTTTTTGCAAGCTGCTTTTTTAAAGCCTTTGCCTGCTCAGTTTTGGCCTCTCAAAGTTGCAGTCGAAGTCAATGCCAAACTGTCTGCTGATTTTGATGGGAGTGAGGTAAAGGTAATACCTTGTTTCCTGTTTTTACCCAAGCTCCTCCCCTTTTTTTAATCCAGTAACCTGGGGATCACTCACCTGGCATGATAGGGATACTTTATCCCACATCTACCACCATCTCTGAGAGTGCCCTAGTCACTCGTTTTGGCATGGTATGGTGCTCTTAATCCATTCCTCGTAAAGCTGTTCCACTTACAAAGTAATTACAGATGCATTTGGGTATGAGAATAGAGAACAGGATGAGAAAGGAGAGTATGTTGCTCTAGACCCTTATGATAGGGCATTCTCCAAGGAAAGACAAACCTAACTTCTTATCCTTTCTCCAGGGAATAGTTAAACATTTTACATAAATTAGATATGAGCATTTGGCATTTGATCTCCTTGTCTAGTTGCAATGGTGTTTTGGTGGGATATGCAAGTCCAAGATTTCTTAGGCAGTGGAAGATTTAAATATTCTATGCCCCAAATAAATGCTCCACACACTGGGTTGTCAGACCAGAAGGTTATGTTCTCTGAGAACACTGTTACAGAGTCTAACTGCAGAGTATAGTTCATGGTAGTGCATAGGGATTGAGCAGAAATATCTCCCCACACCACAGAGATAGGTGCCTTATCCTTTTACTGGATGAGCTTTAGTCTTCTATTTTTAAACATTGCCAAACTGAGGTAATTCCACCCTTAGATCCCTGGCTTCTGCAGATTTCTTGAGACAATTGATATTTTCCTGGCCTAAGTCAGGGTGGGGGTAGGGTCCTTTTTTGGACCAGGACACATGCATTTTTAATAAGGTAAACAACACTCATACCAATCCATATACTAGAGAGACTGCCCTGAAAACCCTTAAAGCTCTTGCTCATCAACAGGATATCAATCCTGGCTGAGAAATTATACAGGAGATAACACTCTTGTTCCAGTGCTGCAAGAGTCTATTATTCGAACCTAGTCTTACCAAGGGATCCTTCTTGCTCCCTTTTGCTTTATGTCCATTTAAGACACTTTTCTGGAGTACCACACCAGCATTTGAGGGAAGATGCAAACAAAGAATTCCGTATTTTCTTTCCTGATCACAGATCTCAGAAGATGATAGGAAAAAAAAATCAACCAGTTTAAATGACTATTATTGTAAAACTTTCAAATTATTTATTGAGACAAACTGATGAATTTACAAATTTGTTATGAGCCTGGGTTTCTAATTTGTAGGATTTTATTAGTCATTTATCACTATTAAAATTTAATGAATAGTCCTGTGCTAATAATAAAATATCTACTTTTAGGAAAAACACAAATCAACACATGCAAATAAAAGGCATCTGGATATTTATAAAATGTTTGAATATTGATAATTATTTTTTTAAAGTTTGTTCCTTTCATGAATCTGATTATTTATTCCTGAATTACACTCAAAAAAAAAGGAGGTCACTACTGTCATCTTGAACAGCATTCACAGCCAGATCTGTGAATATCAGCTATATATAAATGAGTTTTAAAGAATCTGATTAGACTACACAACTAGTTTCATCACACAGCTTTACTGACTGATCCCTTTTGGACTGAAACAGTAGAGGCTCATTGAATGTGAAAATGAGAACGGAGAACAGAGTCTTAACAAAATTCAAGGCAGTTCATGTTCAGGGGCATAAGATATGCTCAGTGTTATAATGTAAAAAAAAATTTTTTTGTGCTAGTTCTAATGACAACGTGAAGCAAAACCTCTTAAATTTTTACAGTGGATTCACCTTATGTATGAAGACATTATATTCATAAGAATGTAAATTTCAACACTTAATTATGTTTGCAGAATATCTGTTCATGCAAAAAAGTTGTTTTATTTATTTGAAAGCTATTCAAAAGGCGGAGATTGCAATATGACTAGCAGAAAAAGCATATAAAACTAAACTGTAGTAATAGCTGCTCATGCATAATAGAAGGACACGTAAGGTTTACAATAGCTGAAAATATATTTCCTGCTTCTGATTAGAGTAATAAACAGCACTACTGCTATTTCTTTTTAAATTTGATCTAACTGGGAAAATAATAAACGCAATACTGTTTGCACAGTGCTCCACCTTCAAATTAAGATAATTTACAACTCATCTACATTTAAGTACTGTAGTAACAAAATGTGTCACAGCTTCCTGTATCAGAAAGCCTTTATGCAAGCTCTTTTTAGTTTTAGTACCTGTTCTTTGGGGGGGATATGTGGGGGGGCTAGGGTGTTAGGAACCATGCTGTATTTTTGCCCCACCTCATACAGTAATAATGATATCAATGACACACCAATTTTGTTTTCATATAGTAAAAGACTAGCAGTGTTATTCAGTTTATTAGGGTTCAGCCTTTCTTCCATATGCTGCCGACCGAATAGTGACTATCTCCCAATTTTCTTCTTGATTGTAGTTTAATGAGCAATTTTACTAAGCAATGTCAAGAATCTCCTTGAAATGAGAATACTAGGTTCACATTGCTTAGTTCATAGCACTGTTTTAGGATCAACTGCTGAAATGAAATTTACCCACTCACTCCCCACCAGCTCCACACACACTCACCTTCCCTAAGAGGTGTCAATAGCAGTTTGCCATACTTTGAAGACAGAAGTGAAATTTTGCATTACAGAATGCTTCTTTCTTTACCTAAAACTATGTACAAGAGGGACACTCCTCCCTGTCTTTTCTTAGAGCTTGCAACAAAAAAAAGAGTGCTTATGATCTGTCATGTGAAAAGACCCCCGCAAGGCAATTGATTCTGACACTAGATATTGTCCAACAGGCTAGAAAGAACACTGCTTACTCTGCCTTCTTGCCATCTTTTATTTGATTTATTTTAGATATCAGACATCCTTTTTTAAAAGACAAGAGGCATCAGTAGTTTCTTTAATTAAATATTTAAACATGTTTTAGAAGTCCAGAAGAACAATGCAACTGGCAGCTACAGTGCACTTTTCTACCATGATGAAGGCCATGCTATACTGGCAAGCTTGAAATAAGCTTTAGTTGAAAAAATCATGACCGACACAGGGCAAAGAAGCAAAGGAGGAAGTCAGTTAGATGCCCAGAACTTCTGGCATGCCCTGCTACCTAATTAAAGGGAGGAGCGATACTACTAAAAACCTGATATAAAATTGCAGGTAAGATTTATGAGCTCTTACTGCATGTGCAAAGAGAGCGATATACATACGCAGCCAGAAGCAAACGCAGTGCCTCAGACTTAGGATGCGCTCAGAATTAACAGTGATGTGAAGCAATGGCTATTTCCATTGAAAAGTCTGGTCTTTACTTTCCTTGAACAACAGGCAACGTAGATGGACTGTCACAGGACTGGCTGCAGCTTTACTACATGCTGAGGTGCAAACCCATCAGTGCCAGATCCACAAACATCTAGAACTGTCTATTCCTAGGACAAAAGGTACTGAACAATGTTCACCATTAGTCTGATCTGGCACACTAATGCCAATGTATCTGTCAACTACTGTTCCTTCATGTATGATGTTACTGAACTGTGCAATAATTTTCCATGTCACAAGGATAGTGTCTCTCTTTTTCTCCACCCTCCGTGACAGAAATGGGGGGGAAAAAAAAGAACTTCAGAGTGAAAAGAGACAAAAGTAACATGAAAGATTAGTTCTAAATATTGGACATAATTCATCATTCTGTACAAAAGCCTTATCACACTTTACTGAAGCAATGCTTTTACTTGAGCATACAAATCAAATTTTTCATGTGTAAAGTCATGAATTGTCAGAATTTAGCATCCTCAAATTGTAATTCAAAACCATTCAGTATTATCAATATTCTTCTCTAGAGATTATTGGAATATCAGAGAAACTACATGTCAAGATAGCAAAACTGTTCTGAAAAGGCATTTCAGAATTTGCTTTCATTAGGCCTGATTCCAGTCAGTTCTAGCAGTCTTTCATTTCCCTCAGAAATGACATGAACAAAACCCCTTAATTTTCAAAAAGATCAAATTTTCTTTTAATCTCCAGGAAAACACTCATTTTCTTTCAAATATCCTGATTAACAATGCTAAAATTAAATATATGGAGCTTGATTTTTTTTCCCTAAGCTAGCTATCCCATTTTTTCAGAACAAGTTATTTATGATTTTAATAATATAGCATTTTAGTGACTATTAACCCGCACACTACAAATGTATTTGTGTCTGCAAATATGTGAGGAGGAAAGCTGTTGGCAGATGGAAAGAATCAGCGCTTAGACACTGGCAAAACTAAACCAGCTGAGATCAAAGGTTTGTCCATAGATCATCAGAAACACCTCTACCTGGGGGAGTCTCCAATGCCACCAAGGGAAGATACTTGGCCTTTAGCAACAGTTCTGGACCAGTATGCACAGTCATCACAAATCTGTCGCTGTTTTACTGTCTTGTGCAGGACTTTCTCTCTCAGATTGCCATACTGCTGGCATATTGGAGTGCTCCCGACTTTGCATGTTTGTCTTTTTCCCTGTTCACGCTTTATTGCTGATGTGTTTCCATATGTTGAGGTTTGGCTCTGCTGCCCATGCTGAGGCAACCTGGATGGGGCAGAAGGTTGACTGTGATTGACAGTGGTTGACTCCCTACCCTAAATGTGGGGTGGATGCAGCTGGCACACTTCACAAGTGCCTGCAGACCGCTGCTGTGTACCTACCCACCTGGTGGAAGTCTCTCTTGGCTGGGGAATTCACACACACACTCAGGGGCTACCTGTTATCAAAGGCAACACAGACATGGCCTCTGTGCTGCAGTCCTCTATTTGAGAAAGGGAGGTAAAGAAACCCATTTCACACATCACAGTGGAAGAACTGGGCCAGAAATCCTTCAAATGAAGAACCCCTGAGGAATTAAAGATGCTTTATATCTGGAGTCTGATGTTTGAATAACTCAGATCAAGACAGTTAACTCTTACTCAAGAGAGTGAGTTATCGTTTGATCCAAGAGATACATGGCAGGCTCACAGGCTTTATCTGCCACAACAGATAGGTCTTTGTCTGGCTCAGGCCACAAGCCTCGCTTAAGGCCAACGCTCTACAAAATTCCCCAAGCATATAATGTTTCTTGTCAGGACTCACCCTGAGAAGTCAGTTCCTTCTTCTTCTGCAGCTTTTGCCTCAGGCTAGCCTCCCTGCGCACTTGCCTTTAGTCCTTTAAGCCCACTCCACCTGGAGATAAAAGCTATTTCCTTATGGTTGTCCAAATCTTTTCTTCTCTTACAAAGAATGGGAAGTAGCAGAAAGCTGGATAGCTCCTTTACCCCTTTAGCTCTGTGTGTGTGTGCGCGCGCACATGTATGTTTTTAAATCATTCTGGATCATTCTTTTGGCGCTTGATGGATCAATATTTCTAAACTAGCAGTACATGCCCTGAGCCTAGTATTTGCAATAACCCTGATTTCAGCAATGGAATGAATCAATACTAGGTATTCAACTATGACCCAGAATAAGATTAGAGACAGTGCTGGTTTCGTTGAAAGCTGATTTTCCATGAACTAGTGAGGCTGTGTTTGCTGGTGTCTTTGTTGTGGTTCTGGATGAGGATTTGTGGGGGAAATGGTGGTGATTTTACGTCCCAGCTGTCGGACTTTGCTGAATAGCTCTTGGTTGTATATCAATCACTTCTGCTAATTTATGTTCTGATTTAGGTAGGCATCCAAGCATGTCTTTTAGCCCAATGATTCCTCATATGAAGGTTGGCCTAAGAAGCCTAGGTACTAGGTCTGGATGAATACAAGATGCTAAATGTGCAGCATTTAGCCATTCCAAAGTGGGCACATGCAAATGTGGAAAGCCCATGTGGCAATCCCAAACTCTGTCCTGCAAGTGCAATGCAATGGCCCCTGCATGTGTGAGAGCTCTCTCCACACATTCAGACCTGTTGTTGTAGGTCTCACCACACCACAAGTGAAAACAGGGAAAGCTGGTGGCTCCCCCTTTCAAAGCAGGTGCAGGGTATAAGCCCCATGGACCAGTGGTGTAAGCTGTTATGGATTCACATGTGCCAAATGCATACTTGAGAGCTTAGGTAGGCCAGATGTTGGCTCACCCAGGCTGAAGAAGGAGAAGAATGGCATTGCTAAGCATCACAGCCTGAGGGACTACAATTTCTACAATAAAGACAGAAGGAAAATTGCCAAGTGCTGCAATGGCAGTGTTGCTAGCACATAGGCTCTGCTAGTGGACAAAACTCATGTTAACTAGTATTAACATTAGAGATATAGCAGGAATCTTCTCCGGAACTCTCCACCCTTCCTGTCATTTTGTCTTCCTATTGATCATCAGCAAGTTTGAATGGAATAGTTTTACATACACACAAACAAATATAAGCCATCCTATTGTCCTTTTATATAAAAGACCATTCAAAAAAGTGCTCCATATAGAATTAAAATATTCAAGTATTTTTCTAAATATTAAAGAATTATGCAATAGAAACTTTTTATAAAATAGCTGGAATTCTCTTTAGTATATCCTTTGAAATAAAACACTTCAACAGTCAGTCCTGCTCCTTTTCTGAGGCATTGATCTTCACTTGGGCTGAAAGATAATAAAAAGTCTGATAAAAATGCATAGCTTCGACCCTCAAAATCCATGCAAGTGAAATGGTAGTGAATATTTTTCTAACCACTTACATCTGTCCTGCAATCATGTTTTCTTGACGGTGCAATTTAAAGAACTTTATACAATGATAAAGATGCAGCAAACTACAGAATGCAAGTGGTTGATGCCATTGTGTCTTGTTTGTGTAACTACAGAGATCTTTCCTTGTTAGCCATGATGCATTCAGCTACAAGGTGCTCATTAAAAGATTCAAGATCTTTACTGGTTTATTTTAAGAATAATACATTTTTAAAACATTTTTTAATTTTTAAATGAACAAAGTACATCATTTTACAGATTAAGGAATAGGAGGCTATAGTTGAAAACTGGTATAAATTCAAGTCTTCCAGAGCCGCAAATTTCATGCACTTTGAGGAAGGGGGGAGAAAGTGAAGTGCAAGAACAGAAAGAGGGAAAGGGAAAAAACAGCTTTAACTTTCAAAAGTGATTGCTTTGCAAATAAGCATAGACAGATTGAGTTGTCAGGGAGCAGCAGGAGCAGGGGAAGGCAAGTCGGAAGCCGAGGGCGGCCGCAACAGGACACGGGCCGAGCAATGCCCTCACTGATGGGGCGCAGCCCCATGGCACTGAGGTGGGCGAGCAGAGCAGGGTGGTGACAGCAGCAGGTCCTGGCCATGGCCCAGTGAGCATCAGGCAAAGGCGAGGGCAACTAGCCAAGCCCAAGGTCAATCTAGGATATCCCAGCAACTCCAGTCCAGCAGGGCTGGGGCTGGCCAGCTACAGTGCCGCTGGGGCAGGGACTGCCAGCCCCAGACTGAGCTGAAGTGGGCTCCTGGACACTGGGCAGGGTGTGGGGTGCCAGGACAGGGTGGGAGGGCGGGTGTCCCACGGGAGGCCTATCAGTGCCCTATTAAGGGCCCTGAGAAGAGTTAGACAATTGTACAAAGACTGATAAACACAAGCATTTTGCAAAATCTCTTTGGGACTGGTCTTTTGGTAATGATGAGACTGTTGCGGGGCCAGGGAATTTCCTAACAGTTTAAAGAGTGGGACTTCACATTTCCCTAGGATTAGGAATGCACTAGTGAATTTTACAACACTGGGTACTAGACCCTCAGTAAAAGAGAAATTCATTCCTTTTCTGAAATTAAATATCAGATCCATGCATCTTTACCAAATCCAGTTTAGAAACTATAGCACCACTTGACAGTAATGATAGGAAAAAATGTCATTTTTCTTGAAACTAATATTTCTGGCAAAGATCTATCTGTTTTCAAGAGCATCAGTTTCGACCTGTCTGCCAGCTGTGTCAGCGCAGCTCACATTATAGTAGTAACCAAATTCTTGAAAGTTACTCCTACGGACTTCTTCAGTCTGCACATCCAAAGCCTGTTCACCTTGCTTACACAAACAGTCCTACTGAAGTCAGTGGAAAAGGTGAAGAGGACTTGTTCTGAAATGCTTATTTGAGGGATGCCTTATGTTGCACAACTCTATAACAAAAGAATTTGCTACAGGGCCTGTCCTTACAGCAGAGCTGAGTTACAGAATACAAATATTTCTCTAAAAACAAATAAGTTAAATTGAAAATAATATTACTAGGCACTGTGCTTTCTTGAAAGCATCGAGCAAGACTTGTCTCTGAAATGAGGGCCTGACTTCCCCAGGGCTCTGTGAAGTGTTTATTATTGGATCAAGAGAAAACTGTTACTACGTGCCGCTTGAACAGTTCATGTCATCAACTGTCCTTAACCATTTTGCAACCAGTGATTTCAACAGGAATACCTAGTTGGCATGCACAACAAACAGTTCCCACATTTCAAGCCAGTGGTGTCTGTCTAATACTGCATAATGTCCAGACCATTCCTACTTATACTACCCTGTCCCTGAACCCCTGCCATAATTTCTTCCACACCATGAAATTAGAAATGGTCAATAAAAACTCTGCAGCATACAGAAATCTGAAAATTGAGGACAAAGTAAGATATAGTTAAGTACAGAATTAACAATATACAGCCTACAGTACTGTATCCATCACACATTTTCACATTCCATTAACAAAAACGCTTCATGTTTTCCCCCAAATGAGACTGCAACAGAATTTTAAGGTTGCTGTGTTAGAGAGCTGGATAATCTAGAGACCTCTATACTGAATTTATATTTATATGCTCTGGGGTACACTAGATTTTATTTATCTAAGGCTTCTTCAAAACTTTTTTCTAGAAATGAGTCAGAAACATAATAAAAAATAGGCTTTTCTTTTGAGAGTTAGTGCTGTACACAGATGCTGATGATCAGAATTATTATGAGACTAAGCTAGTCTGTAAGTATATCATTGCTTTAGTTTTGATCCCCACTGGATCAAGAAGTGCACAGGAAAACTAGCATCTTAGTAACTGATCAATTAAATGTTCTGCTCCCGTTTTTGTGAGGTCACTTCTCATTTTATGCTGAAGGAGTTTGCCAGCTAAATTTCAGACAATTCATAGATTAGTAACTGGTTATAAGATAGGAAAAAACAGTTAGAAAGAAAAGGTCAGTTTTTAAGAGCACAATGCCCAGGGATCACTACTAATGTCCTGCTGGCAGCGTATCTAGGAAGAATCGACTTTACTCTCTGGATAGCAAAGAGGAAAAATTTTGCTAACAATACAAAGCTATTCACGGTAGTAAAGATATGGACTGAAGGCAAAAAATTGCCAAGGGATCTTATGATACTGACATGCCAAGTGATAAAACGGCATCACAATCAGTGTCATAAAGTGAGGCACATGGGAAAAAACTCTCCTGACTTTAAATACAAAGTACCAGGACTCTGTTACAATAGGTAGCTCTATGAAAGTATCAACTCAATGCTCAATAGCAACTAAAAGTAAAAAAGGAAATCAAATGATAGGAATGATTAGGAAGAGAACAGAAGACTCCATTATGGTACAGTTGAAACTCAGGGTATTCCCACAGCTTGCTTACTGAGTCTAATCTTGATCCCCCATCCCAGAAGAATTCACTGAAATTGGCGGACCTATAGAAAAAGACAGGACGGATGTTCAAAGCTATGTAATAAAAGACACCAATGAAGGTCTACGCAATCCTAAATATAATGAAGAGGTTAATAGGTACAGATTATACATGGTTGCTTGCTGTACAGAACCAGGACAGATTAAGTGAAAATGGCAAGTAGCAGATCAAAAACAAATGGCAGTAGGTTTTTTCAAGGGAACTCATTGCCATAGGATGTTGTGGATTCTAAAAGAAGAAGCATCCTCAAAAGGTAGCTAGGTAAACTTATGGAATAAATATTCATGAAAGATATTAAATATAAAGACACACCTCTGATTTAAAGAAGCCTTCGAGCCACAGACTGCTAAAAGTTCAAAAAGCAAAACTGAGAATGTATCACTACATGCATATTCTTTTACTATATTCCTCCTTGGCATACGCTACGGCTTGCATTTTGGAGACATGCTACTGAGCTAACATCAGCCCAGTGATGCTACACTGGGGCTGGCTGAATTTGATCATCCTTACATTATTGTGATCTCAATTCACTTGTAGGTAAAATATAAGCACAGGGTGTAATAGTGTAACTGGAAAAAGGTAGATGATGAATGTGTCATGAACATTTGGAGGGAAATAAATTTAAAGAAAATTTAGATGTTAAAGAAAGTTAAAGAAAGGCACCTGAAGTGAGGCACTCTGATGTAAGACAGTATAATTGTAGATAGCTATCTGAAGGATCATGAGATATTTCTTTCTTGTTGTTGATTTTATGACTACATTTATATGGCTCTGTACTGTACTCCAACTTTTACATATATCCTTTATGACTAAACCTCTCAACAACAGGTACTAGATAGTTCAACGGTTGGAAGTTTCAGCAATAGAAAAAGGACTGATGACTGAGGATACAAGCTAGCAGACTTACCTGTAAAAGTACTGTCCGATGATATGGTGAGCAGGCCACTGCATGCGAGCGGGGAGTCTTATGTTTGCTCCATGAAGGGACAACACTAGCTTGCAAAGATTTCAGTGTCATATGAGCAACAAATATTTCACGTAGGAAAAGCAAAGGCGGGGGGGGGGGATAAAAATATTCCCAGACTGCTGGGAAACATGCGAGATTCACATCTCTAAGGGAACCCACGTACTGCGAAAAAAATGTTTATGTATTGTAGGGGAGATGAGGGGACCAGATGCTGCTGAAGGAAAAGCAACCAACTCCAGGGCCATGGGTCAAGAAGCATGACAGGGGCTGGGGAACTGACAAACATCAGCCACCATTTCCCACTTTCCCATACGGGGACACTGAAGGGTGACGATGAGGAACGGTCTGCCAAGGCCAGGGCGCGCAACACAGCTCAGCAAAGAGGACTGCAATAGCCATTTCTCCTCAGCTAGACCAGACTGCTCCCAGTGCCACCCGGCTGGTTTACCAATGAAACCAAGTGCGTGAGCCGCAGCTGCGCTGGCAGTGAGTCTGTCAGCCAACCCCTATGCCGCAAGCTTTGAACCGCTAGCCCATTTCAACTACGTATGAGTGAAACGTAGAGACAGCAAAGACTTTGAAGGCGAGATCCGGTTGCCTAAACAGAGCTTCTAGCATCCTTTAGGCACTGTCACTTGCTCGCTAGCTGCCATTTTAGGAAAATGTAGATCTCCCACTGTCACGTCCTTAACTGCACAAACAAGACCGACGTGTATCACCAAGAAATTACAAAGAAATGAACATGAGAGAGTAGTTTTCAGTATAAATTAGGAGATGCCTCACAACAAAGTTTCCCTGATATTTCTGTTTGGTTTAGTGACATACTGGTATTGTCCATAGATCACTGCAGCGTGTCAGCATGCAAACTGTTGAATAATAGAATAACCATCTGTTTGATGATGAATAGTTTGGCACAAAAATGTGGTTGAGCTCCCTGCAGATAACCATGTTGAACTAAATCTCTGTCAAACATCTGAATAAAGGGCACAGAACATCAGTTAGTTTCTATTTTTCTATCATCACCAGCTCATCAGGACAACATATTGACCGATGCTTATCATGGTATATCATGGCAGCTCCAGTTACACGAATGGTTACACTGATTTAATATATAATGGTTATACTAGTGCAATGTTGGTTTACGGCCACTGAGAATCTGCTTCTGACCTCTACAATAGGACATTTCTTACCACTGTACATCCTAGACTTACTTTTTTCATACTTATTTTCCCTATCTTGAATATATCCCTATATATTTTAATTCAGGCTGTACATGAATTGTGGGACACAGATATCTTTTGTCCTATGAGTCAGTTGAATTTACTCCCTGTATTCCCCAGATGACATAAAGTTTTGAGCAGTATACTATTAGATTATCTTTTTCTGATGATGCATCATACCAAATCATCATCTTACTGATGATAATATAATGGGAATAACATATTAACATAATTTATCATCCCCATACCTTGCTCAGGGCATATTTTATTTTATCATATAATATATTAATTGTCACTTCCATGATATATTACAGTAAGACATCATCAGAAAGAAACATTTTGATGAAGTAGTACTTAACAGTAGAGACTATTATCTAGGGATAAACAGCCCTCAGGGGTACTTTGTTCAACAGAGTATTGCAATACAAAGGTGAGAAGATACATGGCATAATGAGAGATGTGATTATTCTCTGACATCAGAGTTGCCACCGGTGCTAAACCAGCTTTGGTTTATCTTGGAACAGCAATTTATATAAGTTGCTATATACCCTCTAAGCAATGGTAACTTTTGCATACCTTAATTAATTCACCAAAAAGCTTCACCAAGGTGGTTGAAACTTGTTTTGGCCTTTTTCAGGGTCTCCACAGTTTAAAAAAAAGTGTGTTCATTTCACTGAAATATCTACCTAGTTCAGAAGACTCCAAAACATAGGGCTCTTTTTAAATTTAAAAACGTTAATCTAATAGAGGCAGATTGACAAATGACAAATCCTTTTTAACCACAAGTTCTCTGAGAGAGAGCCATTTAAATAATTTGGAGTGAGGAATTATGTTTTTAAGCATTCAGACTTCATGCAAATTAGGCATATCCATCTGGCTAAGTTATGTCAAAGCTGGCTGAACCCCTGCCTTAGGGCACAGGTGCATGGCAATGATGCATTTACAGGGCCAAACCGCATAATATTATAGGTGCAACTTCTTCAGGAAGCCCTTTTTGGTGCTATAAAAAAAGCATATGCTCTGAATTTTTCTTTTCTTCAGTTGTCTCAGTTAAAATGAGTATGTGCACAAAAAGGAAATGGATTTCAAAAGCTCTTCAGGCGGGCAGTAAAACGCCATGTGTTTGAACAGGCAGCCACGAGCACAGCTGTGCCTACAGCATCCAAAGGATGTGCAGGTAAACTCAGCTAATAGCACTGGGGAGGACAACATAAACCAAAGATATTCAGCAGAACTCAATGACAGCAGGAAAAAGAATCATCTTCCTTTGTCTACAGATAACTGGCAATTTTTATTTGGTTCACCAAAACCAAATTTGATCTCCTTGGTTTCTAGATTTTAACCTTGTTCTCTCAAGGAAATTAAGGCAAAATGCTGATACTGTTTTTGATATCAGTGAAGTATGAAATTATGAAATACAAATGCATGGTTTGGAGTTCTTGTCAACATTTTCTGTGTAAACTCTAAGTCTATTTTCGTTACTTTACAAGAAAAAAATCATAATTTCAAGAGCTGGAATGCTAACAAAAACATCATCTACTTTCAGGCTCACAAAAAAGTCAGCTATACTTGATGGCACATGCATCCCTCCATTGCTTGTTTCAGTGTGCACATTTCTGGAGTGGACTGGTGATCATAACCATTAATTCCCAACAACTCAGAGTCCCTTTGGTTCTGGTGGGAGAACTGAAGAAAGAACTTGAATCTTGCAAAGAACGGGCACACCGTCATTACTTCTGCTAAAAATGGTGGTATCAGGCTAATGCTGAGGTAAAACTTGGCAGGTAAAATCAGAATGTCCAGTGGTTCAACAGCACTGAAAACAACCCTGAAAAGAAGCCCCTGTCCCTTATCAGTAGTTTTCAGAATGCTACTTGATTTATTCCAAGTATGAGAGAGTTCATTAACTGCAACCCCAAGAGTGTGTTCTGGCAAATTGATCTAGATGAGCCACCTTGCCTCCTTAACAAATTTCCACACCTTCTGGCATACTCTGAAGCTTTTCGCTGCAGCTAGGGCATTAATGTCTCCATGGCATGTATTCTTGTGATGAATAAATAGTAGATTAGGCTGCAGCTTTGGCATAATTCAACTTAAAATAAAAAAGATCTAAAAACAAGCAAAAAAAAAAATCACACAATCAACCATAGCACAGAAATCAATTAAAAAAACGCAGGCTTTGATCCAGCACATAGAAATCCACTCTTTTCTTCCTAGACTAAGACGTAAAAGGAAGCCCTTCATTGCTCTTTCCATCTTCTGGATTGCCTTCCTCAGGGCGCACACAGGACACCCAGCTGCCTCTCTGGTCATTCTTGCGGTTGTCATTTGCACTGAGCCTGTGGACTTGAGTTGTTTGGTGGGCCCCAACATTTCAGTGCCTAGATTAAAATTTTCTCTTTTCACATCCACTCCTCTGCTTTGAAATCATGTGCTACAAGTGATCTTTAATTAGGAGACTTTTGCTGCCTCTGAAACACAAGTGGGTGTTAGAGAACTTTGGCTTTTAAACGTATCTACTACTGCTTCTGCTTCTTTATCTTGGCTGAAAAAAATACCTCTCCAGTCTTTATCTGTCTGGGGTCACAGGATTCAATCCAAGATCTTTATCTCTTGTTCCATGGTTTCAGGCATTATTCTTAGCAGCAGTATTTCACTCCTTTCTTGCCCTTTTTGCCAAGCAAGATAGTAAAAAGGCTTTACCTGCATTTTCTAATCTTTAGTTGGTCCTGTATAAAAACACAAGCTTTTGCTGCCAATGCCTGTGTGCTTCTGCTTTTTTATAGGAATCCAGCACCCCAGCATATTATGTTCTTGCAGTCTGTCTCCTTTTCAAGGTGCTTCTGGCATGTCTGTCTATCAGTCATACTCACTTCCAGCTTACAGATCTTGTTAGGTAGCCAACCACCACGTTTTATGTGCCATGTGAACAGGTGTCACTGTGAAAGAATGTCATGCTTTTCAACACATTATTCAAAGACCCGTTTAAAGAGGAGATGCAATTGCAGCTAGCTTTTTAGCCATGCACACAGAAACAGATGTTCCCTTGC
The DNA here is from genome assembly GCF_036370855.1 of Dromaius novaehollandiae. Classification (NCBI taxonomy): domain Eukaryota; kingdom Metazoa; phylum Chordata; class Aves; order Casuariiformes; family Dromaiidae; genus Dromaius; species Dromaius novaehollandiae. The sequence continues at coordinate 102,106,195 of NC_088098.1, read as the reverse complement.
TTCCTCCAACCTCTTTTTTTTCTGGTGCTTGTGTTTTCCCAAGTTCCCTTTGGGATGCCAGAGTGATCATGATCTCACTTGTCTAAATAAAATTGTTGATGCCACACTCCTGGTCTCTCCATGCCTCCCTCCCCATTTCATATACTGTTTGGAACTTAGGGAAAAAAAAAAAAAGAATAAAGGGAAAATGAGTCCTTTGCTTCCCACAGCTCTACAGAAGTAATGGAAGCAATGGACTGATCAGTATTTTCATGTGCAGTGCTTTTCAGCACAGCACAATATACACAAACTGTGTGTCTGTGAGCAACAGCCCTGATATATTGCACGCTTGCTCTTTCTGAAGTGTTCCAAAATCTATCAGTTGTTTAAGGCTTTTGGCAATGGAAGCTGTGGGCAATTGCTGCTGCAGAAAAAGTGTTCATCAAAAATAAGCATGAGGACATTTAAATTATTCTGTTTATTTTGGTATTTGAGGGTTAAAAAGTTCAGGGCTGACACTGCCTTTAGTATTCACAGCAAATGAACCACACAAAAATCCTGAGTCAGAAAAAAACGATTGTTCTCTTATTGTTCCCTAAATGTCTTCACAATTATATAAAAGCCTATAAGACATTTGTTTGAGGTACACTGACCAGTAATGATTTTTCCAAGCACTGTAAATAAAGTAGAAAAAGTTATATTTCACACTTCATATTTCGTATTTCCGAAAACAAGAAACAATTTTGCTGAAATTCATTAAACATGAAAATATTGCAATAACACTATTCAGCCACTTTCCTCTTCAGAGTGCTTTACAGCTCATAACTAATTACTCTCATGGCAATCCTTTGAGGACACTACTGTCTTCCTTTAACACTTGGAAAAACAGAGAGAGCTTGAGAACTGTCAAACATGCTGAATACCTGCAACTCTCAGTGGCAATAACTGGATTTGTGGATGCTCACTGTTACTGGAAACAGGCTATAAATGATTTAAGAAGGGTAAAAGTGCAAGGTAAAAGAGCAACAGCCTCTGAGGCCAAGTTTGCATTTACACGGTGGTTGGTTTCTTGGCCTGTGCCTTCATCTGACAACAGAGAGTGCTTTACAATGGATTTTGTATTTGTAAAAATAAAAGAACAAATATAAAGGTTTATATAGACAACTTCATCTTCTGCAGTCCATCACTTAGGTAAAAATCAGCACATGGATTTGCAGCAATTAAATAATTATAGACGAAGAGGAACCGGTTCTATTTTGGAATAGGAAAATCAAAATTATTCTCACGGTAAACATCCCACCAGGAAAGGACAAAATATGGAACATAAGGAGAGGTATTATCATTAACAACTCCATCTTGAAATAAACTTTATAGTACTTATGACTTCTGTCATAGTGTTTCACATACAACTGAGGAATATGGTAACATAAAAATCTCTAGACTGTTAGACAATTAATTGAATTCACTGTGATATTAAACCAAACTTCCTCAGTGCAGTACTGTGGTGCGCCTCCTGAACTAAAAAAGTCTTGATCTCCTACTTCTGTTCTTTGTTAGCACTCCAAGAAAAGCATACAGACGTTTAACCTCTAAAAAAGCACAATCAGTTCCATTTTCTTTTGGATCAGAAAGATCAGAAAGCAAGCTCATAATAACTTTTTGTTTAATTATTCAATCTGCACACTAACTTTCATAATGAAAATTCAATTTCATATTTTTGGCTTGCATTTGAATCTTTTTTTAAAAAAATTAATACCTCATATCATTAATTTCATTAAACACACAGTACCACTACTATGCTGCAGGAACAAAATGTTGGCTTTAATGTGTTGCTTTGGGACTTGTCATCAAGCCAAACTCACAGATGTTCCAATGAACACATGGCATTTGGTCCATTTCTAGTATAAACATCATGGTTTACTTTATGTAAAATGTCATCACCTTGTATAAGTAGTTAGTAAGATTCGTAAAGCCCCCTCATCTGTACTGTCTATAGCCCTACACTTCTGACAAGTTGATGCAAAGCAGAAATAAGAAGTCTAAAGGGCAAAATTAGAGAATGGGGAAAAAACCTCTTGGTCTTTTTGGCTCATCACTTAAGATTTTCTCGTTTGATGTTTTCTTTGTAATTTTGCCTTTTGTAACAAGGTGTTTGCTTTCTTATAAGCAATGAGGTAGTTACAAGTTTTTAACTTAGAAGCTGGAAAACTGGTGAAATTGTATTTTGTAGCTGGATAGAAATAAGATTATCATAATGGCTCATAAGTGTGAGAACCCTTCCTGAATCCTCATGAAGTCTAATCAACTTCTGTTATGATACTGAAAAATATTAGCATATAAAAACTTAACAGGACAGAAAATTGCAATTTGGTATTCCAAAGGACTCTAATTTAAAGAAAAGAATACATGTACATACAAGAAGAAACTGTTCATGAGCAATAAACAGCTAGGTCCATGGATACATGAACAACATAGCAACTGCAAATAAAAAATGTGTAATAGTTATGAAACATGCAGGAATGCATAACAGCTTTGAAGTGTTGCACACATGGACTATAAAACTGTTGTTGCATGTCTACCCGAAAGTGTTGTGTGCACATTAACCATGAAAAATAGCCTTTTCCACAGAAAATCTATTTATCACAATATACATCCCTGTGATAATAGTATAAGAAATTGTGGGGGGGGGGGGGGGGGGGGGGGGGGGAGGGGAGAGGTAGATTCCTGGTGAAAGCTTGTCCCAGCTTTGTCTTCCCATCTCCCTGACCTAGAAGAGTCCAGATTTTCTGCATGCGTTACTGTCTTTTCCAAACATGAAAAAATTATGACTCGAATTGCACAAGAGCATGTTGCACAATGTTTTTTAGACATGTACTTTTGGAGAGAATCTTTTAAGGGACAAATTTTCAAAGTTATAATAGCTAGAAAAAATGCAGCAGAATTTCAATCCTTTGATCATTCCAAGAGCTGAATCTTTCCAAAGAAAAATAGCTCAAAATAAAATCACAAGTGCTGACAAGTGAGAGTGATAGCAGTCTGTGGAATCCAGCCTGCAGGACTGCTGTAATTAAATCTGTATGCACAAATTCAACAGTGCAATGCTACTATTGCTATTGACATAAGAGATTTTTAACTAGAACTTTTAAAGCCTGTGCTAAAGTCTTCTTTTATTTCAAAGATTCTTCAGTATGTCAAACAGATCTTTACTTATGACCTCATGTGTGTTTTATACATTTTTTACTGCATAGATTACCAAAGGGCATCAGTTGATGTATAGGTAGCTAATAAAAATACCTTTTCCTATTGTCTATAAGCGACTCTGCAGAAAGCCAGAGAAAATGTGGTACATTACAGACAGAAGCCTAACTGCAAAAACTCAAGACAATGTTGAAGAACACCACCATTATATTGCATTCGTGTTATGGGGGATGGTGTTACAGTGTTATGTTGCCCTGTAACAATTTCAAAATTTTAATGCCAGATCCTTATGTTTCCATGTTTACAACTGAAGAGTACTACAGCATTGATTATATGGAAAGCTACATGAAAAATATGTCAGTAAGAGATTTCTTCTTGCTTTTATCTAAATATCTCGAAATGCACAATTTCATCTGCAGTGTGCTACATGCAGCACTAGAAACAGGTACCTCTGGCATAGAGAAGGAAGATACAGCTTGTGTTGCAATATGCCACTGTAAGAAGATAATTAGACTCATATCATGTATATCTTGATTTCACAACACTTGGTCAAAAGGCAAAGCTGAACTGATAGTTGCAGGGACCTTTACCAAAAAAACCTGTAAACAGGAGAGTAAGTACTTAGCTAGCCATTCTGTAATGGAGAGAGACACTTCCAGAGGAGCCAGTCAAAGGAACCTCCTTTAAGTTTGCTGTCGAGAAGCATGTACAGCTTGGTACTCCGCCTGCGAGTACCACCCTGGCCTGGGTAGGGATACTGAGCAAAAAGGAAAAATGACATGCAAAAGGACAAAAACTGTCCCAAGCAGCAGTCCCCGCAGTCCTACAACCAGCTGTCAGGAAGCAAAATATTTGCTTGGGAAATAACATGCACTTGAAAACAAGCTTTTCCGTGGGACACAAATTCTCATGTGTATACCTTAGCTATGGATGAAAGTACATTTTGCTGAAACATAACCACCATCTGCAGCAGTGAAACATTATTTCTGATGTGACTGGATATGTAGGACATAATAAAAATACAGGTCAGGTAATGGCAGATAGATACAGTAGGAGACTCTAAAGATATCACACCACAAAAGGAGCCAAACAGACTTCTAGTGTCACTTCTGTTGTCGTCTTTGTGACTTTTTATGAAAAATCTTCCCACCCAGGACAAAAAAATCATGTCAAGGAAGCCAGTAACTAATTTCGTACATAAGTTTGCTATCTCAAGTAAATGTAATAAAAGGTATTAAAATAAACAGGTTCCTATAACTGAACCTATATGCCTTTGAATAAGAACTTGGCTCTACCTTCAGGTATAACTTAAGAAAAGGTAGGATGCTTCAAGGAAGATATGGAGCTTCAAGGCTGTGCTCTCTCAGCTCCTTCCCTAGCAATTCATTCAGGAGAAAGAGTAATAATAGTCTTTCTATCAGATGCTGTAGGAAGACAGAAGACCCATATGACAGATATTTTTCTTTTTATTGTATTTGCTTACAGCCATTTCCTGTGGAAAAGTGATGTGGAAGCCCCAGGAGAGGGGCTATGTTACCTATGGTTTTTACTTCTGATGGAGACTCCTTTGCTTGGGGAGCTACTGACTCTGCTCAGGGAGAGAAGTTTTGGGAGAAGGTAAGATGTGGCAGCTGAGCAACAACTAGAAGCTCATGCAGAGTGGAAAGACATACACTGAGGAGCAGGCAGCCAAATGTCAGAGATGAAAGAAAGAACTTCCTCGAGATGAGAGGGGGTTAGTATCATTCATAAAGTCACTGAGTGACTAAACCTAGCCTGGAAGCAAGATCTATCTGCAAAGACACGATGAACAGCAAGAACTGTGTACAGACCTCTCTCAAGTCCTATTCTGTTCTATTTCCTCTGCTTTGAGTTTTCTGCATGTGAATGTTAATTATCCTAGTTGATATTCTTTTTTTTTTTTCTCTTTGAGCTTAAAAGCTTTTCGATATTTGTCGGGGACTTTAGCACAAAAGAATAGGACACACTTGCCTAAAGTTCTGGTCGACTCGGCGGCCTATCACAACTTTTTTTCCCCCAGTTACCCATAGGGACTTAATGGGAAAGCCCCAAGAGGTGGGAAGTTTATGACTTTGGATCCAAGAGAACTTCCACTGACATTAACATATTTTACCAGGGAAATGTGATTTCCTCTGTATGTCAAATGAAGCTATAGATGACGGGCACCTATGCGTAACTGCATGATACTACTATTCTGTGGAAGACACAATGCCAAAATGCATAGAAAGACCTCATTCTCCTCTCCTAATCAAGAAACAGATATTACTTATGGTTTTATTTCTGATGGAGGTTAAATGTTATATATTCCATTGGTAAGAAGCAACCAGATATTAAAAACTCAGCAACTTACTGAAGTTATGGATCCCAGTATATTTCTTTCAAGAAGGGTATAGCAGGCCTGCTAAATACTTTATGAGCAGGATAGTTTCCTGAACCTTTGCAGCTCCTATTTAGAAAAGACTTTGAAAAGAAAGTCTGCACATACAGCATGCATTACTTTCACTGAATAATTTACAGTCTGTTGAGAGGTAGGATTTTTTCCTTTATACTATGAACTGAGCAAATTTCAGTAGCAAAACTATACAACGAAATATATTCTTCTCGATAGTCACAGCTGTTAGGTGTATCTTTCTATTTGCTCTTTTTGCCCTGTTCCTCCCCTGGCTGTTACATTGCTGTACTATGAACAAAGGGAATCTGATCAAGAGACTAAAGGGCTCTCGGAAAATTTTTCAATCTTCCTAATGAAAGATGTAGTCGAGGAAATGTATTGCTTTTTACAAATAACATAACAAATAACATATAATTAATTTATATGGTATTAAGTGTGGCCTTCTTGTTTTCGCTGCGAATACCCAGCATCAGCATGTCTACAATACAAAGTAATGTGGTGCAGAGCTCTTGTTGAGAAGCATAGTAGCCTAGTTCAATGTCCCCTCACTGATGGGACATTACTGCAAAAGCATAAACAGAAATGCTGTTGACTTACTCTAGTGGGAGCTACAAGAGAGGGCCAACAGCTTTTAAGATGAGTGCAAGGAACGAAGTCCCATTTTGACAAGGAAACTAAGCACCTACCCCAATCCTAAAACCAAGGCAGGCTGCTGCAGTCCTGCCTCCATTCTTCTTCTCCAAAGTAGCTTTCTGAAGCATACTTATTTTACATTACTTAATATACTGGAAACCCAATAAAACAAATTTTATTAAGGCCGTGCAGTCCAGCACTCTAAAATTACAAAAAGCTGGAATTAAATAGGTAGTCATACAGCGTTCATCATAAGAAATGCTGTAACAGGCTTCTTTGATATGCCCAGATGCTTTGAAGGATTGCATATTGATTTCACCCCCATTTTACAGCTGCATATGTTTAAAAACAACTTAATAACTCCTTAGTAAAATGTAGAAGAGTAGACAGTATATTCTTTTCATTTAGAGTAGTAAGACTGAAGTAATTGTTAATCAAGACATACACACTGGCTCTCCACACTTTTGGGAACATGTTTCCATTCATAATCAACATCTGCACATTTGAAAAGTAAGTATCCTGGGCAAACTATAGTCCCAGCACACAAAACTGCTAACTTTCAACATGCAGTTGAATTATTTGACTTCCTGCAATGAACTGCTAAACTTCTAAGGAAAAGATTAGTCACAGAGCTATGCCTGAAAAAGTTGTGCCAAGAACTGGACCCAGCCTAAGGGCAGACAAGGGAACAAAGACCAAATTAAACTTCACGATGAGAACAAGCACTTAAAGCTGTACTTGAATTTATTATTTTAACAGCTGTATTAACTGTACTTTAGTTTGTCAAAGGCTGAGGAGGGTCCCTAAAGGTCAGATAATTTTTATGAAGTTAACAATGTCATTAATAATTTGCTGAAAAACTAAATCATCAGTCCAGAGAACGTGTGCTAAGTAAGTACGTTAAAAGGTTAATAGGCAAAATGCAGTAACAGCGATTGTGCTATGTGTATTCTCCGACACAAACGTGGAGCTGACTGACGTGTTCCGCTCTTCTCCAGGAGAAAAGAAATCTGAACCACGAAGGTCTGCCTCAGGCTTTAATCAATAGTAGTGCTTCTGTAATTTGGGAGCATATCTATACTGAAAAGCCTCTCTGTATTTTAAAAGAAAATAACTTAAGCATAACTATAACACTGCTAAAGAGGCTGAAATAAGAGAAATGGTTAGGAGTGGAGGCTAAAATTAAATTTTCCTAGAGTTCATGGCATGTGCGATTGCAGATGAATTTAAAGGAAGTCTGAGTACAAGGACAGGTATATATTTCTTAACTGTCAAATATTGTTACCAAGCTTCCTCAACACTGGGATCTGGTATGTTTTTCTCTGGGTACATCTCCCTGTTTACCAAATATACTTCTATATTGGCAGAGTGCTACAGTGAGAGAAAAAGCCTGTATGCTCAAGCTAATTGCTCATGTTGAATAACAGCTTATCCATGACTACAACTATTTATTTCAGTAGAACCACTGCAGATTTGGGAGCTATTTAGCCTGATTAAGGATAAAAAAAGGCTCTAAAGATGTGAGCAACACATTCATTATAAGATTTACCCTAGAGTTTTTTAAAGTAGAGATTAGGGTGACTGAATGTTTATTCAAAAGGGTTCACATTAAAATCTCAATGTGAATCCTCAAGAGGGAATTTAAACGAAAAACAGAGTGCCTGATGAAAAAATGTGATAGTTCCAGTCAGAGGGTCCGATATAAAACAACATACTTTGAAAAGGGAAAATGGAAAGAGGAATAATATGTAATTCACTGACAGAGTGAAGACTTAGGCAGTTAGAAATTAGAGTAACAATATAACCGCAGTCAGTGATGTGACATTTTGCAGGAGAGGATAAGAAGCCTAACCTCAAAGTACACTTAAGCTCAGTTTAGGACAAAACTTGAAAATCAAGGCAGTAGGCATGGCCATATTAATAAGAACAAAACCATTTCTTCCACATGGTTTCGTGTCCCTATGAGCCCTTTTTTTTTTTTTTTTATTTCCAAACATTGCACATTTCTTCATGAGATCAGTTAAACACATTCATCTAATGACTTCCTTAAGAAGAAATATTATTTCAAGAAAGCACTGAAATTTCTGAGTTTATTGATGACTCAACTAATTTGCCCCAACTGTAACTTCACAAAACTTTCTTTGCTGGCCCTAATCCTCATTGAATGAATTTTTGAAAGTTGAACTGTGAACCAAAAACCTCATGTGTAATAGGCAGTGACATGAACCTGTCAAACATTTTATAGGAAAAAAAGAAAATAAGAAAGCGTTTTTTTTAAGATAAAATGTTTTGTTTTCCATAAAAGCATAACAGAAAATGAAGAGCTGAATCTCTAGAGCAGAAAGAAAGGGAGCAAGAAATCTAGAATATTAAAAAACACATTTATTTTCATGCAGGAATATATAGAATTGCTGCATAAAGAATTGTGATTACTGTAAATATAAAAAATATACAGGAGGGTTTTTTTTTAAATTCTCAGAATGAAGACATGCATAATGCATGGACAGAGATAGATGGAAGGTTTTGCCACATTTTAAATCCAAGCTGATACAGCCACAGAGGGGCAGTCAAGGACAGCACATACAATCTGCTTCTAGAATTCTTCCAAAATGCAAAGAACAGATCAAATATTTTAGATACCAAGGGCAAAATCCCACAGTGCTTAGTCAGGCAAAACTCCTGTTGAAGCCAGTGGGAGTTTTGCCTGAATAAGTACTGAGCAAAGACTATGATATTTGACCCAGATTTATCAGACTCATACAAATCTAGGTCTAACGCATTTTTAAGACAGGCAATCACTGTGCTGTAATATTCCTGGAGCATTCTGGTTAAAGGAAAGCTCTGTAATAATAAGCTATGAATCACTGCCCCTCGACACACACACACACACAACACTGAGAAGAATTCAAAGCTGAGCTAGTAGTTGCTGTCTTGAAAATCTGCCAAACAGCAAGATATAAAAGAATAAGTTTACCATTTCAAAGTTTGGGAAATCTGATAAATACAGAAAAGTGTTCAAGTAAGACTCCCAAGGGCTTTTGTGGGATGGAAAATAATCTTCCATTTCTGCAGATAAACCAACTTCCAAGCAAACAAGCAACTATTAACAATTTCTTTTTCTATAGTTGTTCTTCTGATTTAGGGTGAATTGCAGTTCCTACATGGTCAGTGAAAATTCTTCTAGTTGATTTCAGTGAGGATTCATTTAGGCTAATAACTAGGTCAGTCTTGTTTCCTATTACAGAAATATGACAGTAGATGAAATTTAGCATATGTATATCTCTTGCCACAGAAACTTCCTTCTGTAATTACAGAAACCCATTTACAGTAACTTTGATATCGTGTATAGGAGACTATAGAGTATTATACTGAGTATTCAAATTAGTAATTTTAGAATCAGAATTTTCTATGTGAGCAGATTTGTGAGACACACACGTTTTGGGCTTACTTGTTCCAGCTGAAGTTACTATCAAAACCGTGACTTCAGTGTAATGAGAACCAGAGAAATGGCCTGAAGCAAGCAGGGGAGAGGGTGGAATCGAAGCACTGCACATCACAACGCAAAAGCCAAAATCACACCAAGCTAAAACTCCATTTCCGATTTAATTGGGCCCATACTTCGCAAGATTCTTTTAGTTTAAACGCAGAAGCTAAGCAATGTGAAAGGATATTTCCCTTTTTTCCCTGACAGCTCTTTCATCATTAATGTATCCTAAGCCTTCTGAGCTGTGCAATATTACACAGAGAAGCGAACAGTTGTAGTACTCAGCCAGACAATAGCTTGATACCATCTTTGACTGTGAAATTAAACTGGAGCTTTTTGAAGGGTACGTCCTTGAAAATGAAAAACCTACAACTTCTATCAAGTATCAGTCTAGGACCTTGTAATCTTACTGAGTAAATGCTAAAAGCCACAGTCAAAGTTCAGCCAACTAGGTTTTCCCACCAGCTATGAAAGGCCAGTATTGCCTGTTTTTTTTCCCTTTTGTAAGCATCTCTCATATTTTGAGGTGAGAAGAAATAAAATGCCACAGAAACATGAACATACAACTGATTCTCTTCGATAAACTATGGAGAACTTGACTCCTATTCCAAAAGACCACAGCTCAGAAAACTACTACACCTGAATTTTCTTCAGATTGTTCTACATCCAAGCCTGTTCTCCTCATCCATTTTTATAAAAGCTGTATGGAGTGCACTTCAGCATCTCCATGGTAAGGATTTGTTTCCGAGAAAAGCCCCTGCTACCTCCTCTCTTTGTGACTGCTTTAAGCAAACATTTATTTATAACAAAATCAAAACAAAAATAATACTAACTCTCCTTACTTCTGGAAGTGTCAGGTCAGGCTTTCATTCCTCCTTTATATTCCTACAAGACGTTTTTGTTTGTTTTGCTTCTTGATTGACTCCTTTCAGTCATTTAACAGTCATCCTCATTAAAAGAAAAAAAAGGAATAAAAGGAATCTTATTGTTCCCCAGATTAGTGTCTTCAAGGTTGATTTTTTTTCCAATGAGGGTTAAGTCCTTGCTAAATTAACAAGACTTCTCTTTTCTATGCTACCATTTATTTTCATGAAATAAGAACATAAATAGTGTCTTTGAAATTTTAATGTCTCTCGCTAATTTGATAGAAATTGATAATCAAAAGTCATTAGGAAACACAGGAATAGCCAGCCAGATACAAATACAGTGTGGAATAATTCCTCAGGAACCAGACTAAAAACAGAAAAAAACCCAGATGTCTCTAAATATATTGGGTATTTAGCACACAGGAACTCCCAATTCTAAAAAGAATTTTAAGACTGCACCATGGTCTAGCAACGTTGCTGAGTGTTTTTGGTCTCTTCTGGTGTGTCATGATTATTTACTCTCCAGTTGAGATAGTATGTTGAGTGCTAAACACAATACAAGCAGAAAAATATATAGGATTGGGACAGAAACATAAATGATCTCCTACAGTATCTGAAGACACAGTAGGAGACTCCTTTCAAGCTTCCTTCCATATGAACTTTGAATATGCATCTAACTGTGCATGACTGACTGCTTTTAAATAAGTAATTCTCCTAACGGTTCTTTTCTTTTTAATTATTGTTATATGGGACTGGATTCCGGAGTTCCTTTGACTATACTCAAGGACATAATGCAAAGGGATTTCATCCTAGTGTGGAATATGTCAATATTTAATTACGAAGCTTTACAAGAGTTTGGTGAAGTCAACTGCTTCACAGTTTCAGCCCAGAAGTTTTATATAGCTATATGCAGAGAAGTTACTTTTTACAACAGTATTTAATGTGGATCATAAATTCACATGGGGAATGTTTCAACAGATGAATACAAAAATCATCCAGATCTTATTTTCTGCCACATAACAACAGCTAAATAATGGGTTGGAGCTGAACTGCTTGAATCACTGGAGCTGAATGGTATTCATTTCCCACAGAATCACTCATCCGTTCTGACTTTTAGGGCACCCAGTGAACAAATTCAGCTTCCTGACCCACCTTCAAAAGTTACCAATAATTTCAAATGAGAAAAAAGCATATGACTAAACGACACTCTTTTTAAAGATTTCATGAGGTTGTTCTGCTTGTTCTATATATCAGAATACTATTACCTTAAAGTAATTAGTGTCAGCTCACACAGTATTCAAAGCAACAGCTCTGACCTAAAGAAACTGACTTTAAGCTCATTTACAGTATATCACGAGCTGCACATACTGCTTTCAGCTATGTTTCAGTATAACACATTTAACATGGTAAGGGTATTTTATGATAGACTACATCTTGGACAATACTTTGAATATTAAAATACTAAACCAGTACACAATGAAATTATGCCTCAGACATTATTAGCAATAACCTCACAAAACTGGTATTTGTGATTATATTCATTCACATAACTAGCAATAAAGCAAGAACCTTGGTTTTATGGTAGCATTACATTTTTAATCTTAAGTGTGGATATTATAGTTATAACTGAATGGAGATATTGCTGAAAATGTAAAAGTATGTTCTGCATGTTTATAACAGCTTCTGTAATTATAATTCGAAAATGACAATTCTGATTAATAAATTAAAGTTCAACAATTACAAATGCATGCAATCAAGCTTCGTATGCATGCTAAAAACAGATGTGTTTTAAATTAGATTAATATTCTGATAATTGTTAGGTTTTAAAATAATCTGTCAGCAGTATGGGGAATTAACAGTAGAATACTACAACTACTTGTAGTACAAGTACTTGCATGGAGTCTTTATTGAAGATGCAGCTTCCAGAAAACTAGTTAGAAATGAGGAGAGATTAGTGCGAACGGGCAGAATTTTCCAAAGTTCTCAGGTCCACCTGAAAGGTCAATAATTTAAGAGCCTCTGTCACTTCTCAGTGCTTTTGAAAACATTAGCTGTATCTTTTTGAGATTCATAGTTTTCATTTAACTATTATTTCAGAAACGTGCATTCAAGTGCATTGACTTTTTATCTCTACCCTTGCAAAGATATTTAAGATTTTCTTAGAGAAGTAGCAGTGCCTATTTGTGTAGGTTGAATACCAGTAAGTGTCGCATTTTATGCGGAAGCCAGTCAATACTCATGATCATGAGATAACACTGTCTGTGATAAAAAGAACCCTTTGAAAAAATAGGAATGTAGATATGATATTCCTATTTGTCTAGTTACATAACTACAAGTACAGAACGTTCACTTTTCCAAAATAAATTTCTACTTGTTCTACCAGCTAATTACATAACACTAACCTTGGTGACATTAAAACTAGCCAGTGCTTTGACACGCTTGATGAATAATCACTATGAATAAGTACTTCATTCAAGCTACAGTGGAAGTAAAACACATTTATCATTTTCTCTTTATGCAAAGCACTTTAAGCACTGCAGGGAAACAGATCCTGTCTCTGCCTTCCGAAGTACTAATCAGACCATCAGGTCACCAGAAGCGATGTCAATTATATTTCTGAAAATAGAAGGATATTTATTACATTTAAATATTTCAAAGTATAAGTTGTCTGGAGGAAAAAAAACACTTTGCAGCTTTATGCGGACATTTAATGACAACTATATACAGAGATAAAAGACAATCAGCAGGCTATTAAATAACCTGGAGACAACTGTATGGTCATGGACAGCCTTGTAATGAAGGCTTGCAACTTCAGAGCTCCCTAGCTTCTCCTTGTTTTCTTTCTAAATGGCAATCTCTCTTTCTATTCTTACATCTTGTGTTCCCAACCAGGAGCAACAGAGCTGTGCACAGAACCAACTCTACAGGAGGAGGATTAACACCATAATAGGTCTGCTAAAAATTTCTTCTTTTGCGCAGGTAATATATCGTGTCTCTGGCTGGTCACATACTCCGAGAAACTGGTACGCTTCAAACCCATCAAACAAATCAGTACCTCCTGCAAATGAAACTTGCATTTCTCAACAGAGACAACTGCATATTAGGTGATTAGACTGCAACCCAGAAGGTACATTTTTAAACATAGATAGCCATAGGACCCACGGCAAGGCATATAAATTATTTTCTACAAATCTATCTTGAACCTAACACCAAAAAATGAAATAAAAACACTGGGTCCTATAAAACCTAACCGAGCTTTTGATGACACATTTTTATTTAGTGCTGCTCTATATCCGAACTAAAAAATAAAGCCAGTTATTATTCCCCTAACAGAGTGCGACAACTACAAAGCAAAACCAGAAACTCAACACTGCAGAAAAATATAAGAGTGGAAAAAAAACCCTTTTTTGCCTTTGAAGATAAATCACGGATCAGATTTGTTTGAAAGGATCAATCATACCACCACACTGTAAAGTAAGGTAACAAAACCTGAATTAATTCAGTTAAAATTCATTTCCAAATCAGCATCCTAACATTGAAAAGGTAGCTGAAGAAGCCATGATGTTTTTCATTTGCTTTTATTATTGCCTGCTTTTGGTTATGGCCAAACTATGTGAAAACTCGAAGAGCGTTTTATAGGTTGGTTCTGCCCCCAGTTCCATTCCATGGCCTCCCATTGCATTAGTTGTTATCGAAAGAGATCATCAAGATACATTCCAGTTTCTTTTTCTTCTGAATTTTTATCAACAGAGTTTTGCACCAGTCGTTTTACCTAAAAAAGTTCGCTTGGCTAATTTTTGTCAATATTTGCCCTGCCGAAACATTAAACAATACTCATTGCCTGCTTACCCTCTCTCATCCGTTTTGATCTCTGCGATGTTTTTCCCCTAACAGTGACTTTACAGCTGCATTCAATATTCTATATTAAGTCTCATTAGTGCCACATAAAAAGCTGGTAAGTTCTGCAGATTCATACTCTTGTCCTGTTTTGCTGTTTTTACTGCTGTACATCCATTTCTCAAAATTATTCCCAGGGTCTTTCTTTTTGGATTGTACCTTACCACATAACCACATTTCCATTTGGATTGTAATTCCCACAGTCACATTTTGTTATCATTTTCATTAACAAATGCTCTTGGCGGAATTAAACAACTTTAAAGCAACAACTTGCTGAAAAATCTTCAGGTCAGGAAGATTTATTTTGCATCAATATAGCACATGGCATAGAGTTTTACTGTGCAAATCCTGCACAGTCCCTTCCTGCATGAGTCACAGCATGTCTTTTAGAAAGACACAGTCTTGATTCAAGGACTTCTACAGACAGATTCCTGCACATCCACAGGTAGCTTGTTCCAGTGGTTAATTACGCTTGCCGTTTGAAGCACAGAAATTACCATGGTGAGTCAGACCCAAGGTGATCTAATCTGGTAGCCTGTGACAGTCACCAGTATCAGATGTTTTAGAGGAGGGTATAAAAGCCTGAAAATAATCTGCACTCTGCTACTCCCTCCTTTCATATTTGTTTTCTTCCTGTTCTCTAATAGTCTTAGCCTGAAATATGAGGTTTCGTATCTCTTTAAAACCATTACTGACTGCAGTAACTGGATATTCTTTCTTCTTATGAATATCCAATCCGTTTTTTAAATCTTGTTTAAATCTGAGCATAAATGTGCCAAGCACTCAACTCTGTGGGACTCAGATCCATGGTTTAATTACACAGTGTGCAATAAAATTACTTCCTACCTTTAGAACAGTTTTGAATTTCCCATCATTCAACTAAGTTGAATGTAGCCTTCCTCATTTTTGTAGTTTATGAAATATGGGATGGGTACATTCCTGATCTGGACCATTCAAGATTCAACACAGCGTGTTTCCAGTGATCACGTCAGCCAAATTGTTAGGCTAGACGTAAGGCTCATTGCTGCAGATTCCCTAGGTCACTCTTGAAGTCCCTGCAATAGGCAGGTACATGGTTCTGTCAGTCCTCTGGAACAGTGGCTGCTTTAAATGGGATTCATAGTCAGAGCTATCCAGATCTTTCCCAAGTGCTGGAATACCTTTCATAACCCTAACCCCTACGCCTTTCCTTGCTACAGCAGCTACCATGAGTTCAATAAAAAAATACATATGCAGGGACTTAATAGAAAAGATTTCACCTGAGCAATGGTTTTCAGCCTGTGGTACACAGATCCCTGTGAGTCTGTGGAATACTTTGAAGAGATCTGTGAAAGATAAAGTGCAATGCACTATAGAAAAAAAGCCACAAATAATTTTGCACCTCTGCTGGATAATTTTCAGGAATCTATGCATTGAGAAAGGTTGAAAACCACTGCAACAAAATACGCTGTACTGGTCCCAAATAATAGTACATCAAAAAAACAAAACAAAACCCACAATGCAGTCACTATCAGTACAAGCAGATTCATCATTTATCTCCTATATCTTGCTATCCCTAAGAGTGCTGACACTTTAGGTCGGTAAGTGGTTCATTTTCAGTCCTACTACACAATTGCACAATTCCATCTCACTCACATTCATTTGTAAATGCACAGTTCCATTTTCATAAACATACTAACAGATGATCAGAAATCCAATCTGAAAAATAGTAAGACACATACATGTAGAATTTTATTCTCCAATTTGCTAATATAAAATCAGGAGGCGTCAGAGAGACAAGAAGTTGAAATCCAAGCTAATGGCAAGGCAGAGCTTGCAAATCTCCAAGAGGCAGCCACCTCTAGACTGATACAGTGCATTTTCTTCTTTTTATTGGAAATTAACTCAGATTATAATGAGTGATGGGATAATGCTTTGAAATTCACATTGAGAATGAAATGCAAAATGCCCCTTTTCACTGCCAAGATGTTAGGACATGCTTGTGTGGAGTTTATGAACACAGTGATTTTGAGCATGAATAAGAGCGAAATACAAAATTTCCAACTATGCTTCTCTGCCAAAAATATATTAGAGTCCCTATGTGGGGCAGGAGAAGAAAGAACAGGGATGTGAGAGGTAATATAATAAGTTTTTCAATTAAATTGAATCATTATATTTAGAAATGTCTCTGAATTAAGCTCCTTTTGATTCTCTGCACATCTAAATGCAAATTTTAATGTGTTTTTTTTCTTTCCTACATTCTCAGAGCTCAAAGGACAACTGTTACAGTGAAGAAGAGAATACTCAGAAGTAACCAATCAGACAAAACATGTGGAAAGAGAATGGAATTTTATATTCATATCTTAGTTTCTTGGCCTTGGAGCTTCCTTCTGAGGGTCTGACTTTGTTATGGTCCGAGTCATATTTTGTTGCTATTGTTGTTTCAGGAGGGGTAAATAGATGAGAAAATCTCTTAAACAGACTTAGGAACACAGCTGGATAAAAGTTGCACCAAGAGTTTAAGAGAGTAGATATATTTAAATATTTACATTTTGACAAAGTCATATATCCTCACCTTCAGGGGCTACTGTAAATAAGAAAAAAAAAAAACAGCTAACACCACACCCTTGAATGAGTAAGCTTGGGACTTTCTCTATTAAACATACAACTACTCATTAAAGGTAGTCACAACTCACAGTGTTAGAGCCCAAAAGATGGCAAGTCTTTTCTGCAAGACACTGATTCCTTGCGCTGTTCCTCTACTCTGTGGCCATTTATCCTAGAGCGTAACCTGAGTACATTGGCTGTCCAGGCCAACAGCCAGAGGCTTGGCGAAGGTGGTGTGTTCAGGGCCTCCATCCCCATGCTTCCCCTGAGAGCAGGGAGTGGGTCTGCTACACTGATCCAAGCCAGCAACTCACAGGAATGAGATTCATCTCACCACCACTTGACCCTAATCCCATCACACATTTTAAAACTAGTTACTACATCTCCCATACCCCAGTGCAGACTGAACACATTAGCACGGCTCTTCACGACACACTTCCTGACTTCTCACACGTGCTCTGAGAAACAAGCTCCCTGAAAATGTTTACGTTATGCATTAGCACCAGAGTCACACTGGAGTCATTCCTACTGTTTTACTGTTGTTAAAAGCAACCCACAGCACTCAGCAGGCTGACACTCAGCTGTGAACGGGCACATGTGGCATCTGCAGATACGCAGCAGCTGGATCCCAGCACTACATGGGAGTTGTGACCTTCCACAGGAGCATGGTAGTCTGATGAGGTGATGGTATCGTTTTGCCTCAAAAAAGTCAAGCCCCTGCAGGCTCCCATTGAGTTCTGTATCTCTAATTTGGGACACAATACTGTAATCTAGCACAGCATCCCTGAAAAGACGCAACCTTTAGTTTAAAGGTTTCTGCAAGCTTCAGCATATGTCCCGCTAGTAAAAGTTGGGTTGTGACTGTCATATTTTCTCTATGGCCAAAAGCACTAAGTATTTACCTATTAATAATGGAAATGTAGATAGTGTGCAGTAATGGAAATAAATAACTGCCCTTACTTTTTCTTTCCCCTCACTTCCAGCTAATCTGTTGCCTTCCAAAATACTGTCTTACTGCACTCAGCATATATCCTGCATCCGATGCTTGGCTATAGAGCCAACAGGATGGGAAAGACAGAGGCAGGACAAGGATTTTCAGGCTGAATAGGGAGGCATGAGGTGGTACTGCAGAGAGAAGAGGGGTCTGTTCTGCTCATGTCACCAAGGATTGTTAGGGAAGGCTCATTTGGATATGCCAGGCCAGAGAACCACACCACAAGCTGCAAGGATGACTCGGAGGACTTGCAAAGGGAACAAGCGCTCCCTCCTTTTAGATGCTAAGGAGGATGGACATGGTGAGGAGGGCAAGGCTGCTATGGAAAGATGGAGAAAGGTGGGGTTCACAAAGAGCCCCAAGCCATGCAGTTTCAATTAGGCTTCTGCTTTATAGGAGCCAACAGAGTACTCAGGGAAGGTAACCATACCCAGCTCCTGCTTGTAAGATGGAGAAGCAAAGCTCAAGGGGGACAACTCATTCTTCTTGCAGGGGCCCAGAAAAACCACATTAGCTCACTCATTTTTTCAGCCAGTCTCTAGTGAAATCACATGCAAAAAACTACCTAGAGAAGTGATCGGTGGAGTCCACAACGCTTGCCCATTTTCAGAGCCCAAGAACAAAACATAGATGATGTGCATCCTGCCTATTTGTGCATTTCTCTCAGTTTGGTGATGTCAAAATGCATTACTTATATGGTGTATACCAGATTAACTAGTTGGCAACAACTGTGCTCAACCTTACGGCAACAATTAGTTTTCAAGAAAGTGGGTTAATACAGACCTTTTCTGGAATACAGCTTCTTTTTATTGTTTTCCTAAACACTTGCCAATAATCAGTTTACTCCATTGTCTCTGATTAAGCTGATTCTTAAAGAAAATATCTAGTCAAATTCCTTAGTACTCAAGGACTCTAGAAACTATGACTTGCCATCCCAAACTAACTAGAGAAATCATTTGTGCCTTATTTTGCTTATTAGCAAATTAAACCTTTTCCCCACCCTGTACCCATTATTTGTGTACTAATGCAAGAAAACAGATGGTCTTGACCTATGGAAATCTTAAAACTAACAACATGAAAAGCAATGAGTTAAGTCCCCATCCTGACCCCCTACGATGTTTTGCTATTAGGCAGTATTTATATAGATTATCTGTTTTGCTCCTCTTCTGAATCTAATAAACTTGAGATCTCCCTGGACAGGGTATTTTATCTAACTTGCCTGAGCAGAATCAGACCCATGAAGTCCATCAAATGACTCAGTGAAGACAAGGCAATAATTCTCTAACTAGTATTATGGAAAAAAGACTAAAATATATTTAGGCTGAATTCAGAAATAAGGCAGGTAAGAAAGAGCACACTGGAATGTATTTCTTTATGTACCACATAATTCAGTTTGCAGCAGCTTTTTATCTCACTAAAATCAGTTTTAAAGCAGAATATTAAGGTGTCATCATTAACAAATATCAGTTTAGTGCTTTTTGCAGCAGTGACACATATCCTGTTCTGTTTACATATATGCACACATTTTGCTACACGAAGTTTTCCTGGAAGCTCATACTTCTTTTCTAAATATAGGTGAACCCTGACTGTATTTTAAAGAAAGTGAATCCACATCACATAACATAACATAGTCTATCTGAAACCAGGGATACAAGATCCTAGATGTTCTCTGTATTGACAGGACCGGTTATTTATGTACTTGAAATGTCTTTTTATGAGCTACTGTTGCCTTGGAAACCACTAGTAAAAATGAAAATTTTGTCTCCATGGAAAGAAACATAGTATTCAGTTATCTCCGAAGTTGCCTCATCTTTCCTGAGGAATCTGAGACACAAAGATTGGAAGGTGGCTGTTATTAGGTCTTAATTCCCTCCTCCTATTCTGAAATTATATCTTGCTGTAAGTCTTGCCATCCATGATAGCAAACAGAGACAGATCTCTTATTTCCTACCAATCCTCTTATCAAAAACATTTACATTCTTTCTCTCAATATGATGGAGGAAGGCAGCGGGGAGGTGGGGGGGGAAGGCTTCACAAGTTGGAAGACTGTCTTCTGAGATTTCAGTCTTTTCACATACTTTTAAAACAGCCAACAGCTTTTCTACCACTAATGTCACAGCCCGAAGTAACTGGGAAACA
The DNA here is from genome assembly GCF_036370855.1 of Dromaius novaehollandiae. NCBI lineage: Eukaryota > Metazoa > Chordata > Aves > Casuariiformes > Dromaiidae > Dromaius > Dromaius novaehollandiae. The sequence continues at coordinate 102,086,006 of NC_088098.1, read as the reverse complement.
CACTGACTTTAAGTTGTGGTACTTGGGGGCATTCCTCAAGTGTTCCGTCACTGTTAGTCGATTATTGTCTCCTAACTAGCATTTTAGTGTAAACAGACTGTAATAATTTTTTAGGTGGTTTCCTTTCAAAACCTTCCCTTGCTTTTCCTAGACTTCATACTCCACTTTTTGGCTTGTGTGGGAGGATGTGCCAATAGTCAGAAAGTAACATCTGCCCTAAGCCAGTGAGTAAAAATGAAGTTGCATATATTGGATGACAACAGGAAGACAAGGCAAAAGATGTTGATCGCCTATGACTCAAGGCTGTGCCTGCTAAGACGTGGAAGCTCAAAAGGTAAAAGGGCTTCTTGGCTCATTTTTGGGAGGATACAAGCTGTTTTGTCTCAGGGCATGACAGCTTTACAATACTTCATGTCTTTTGCTTCATTTCACTATTTTACACGCCTGAGAATAGATATATTCACTGTTGAGGCCCGCACAAGAGATATGATGAAAGAAAACCCCATCCTTTGGCTTCCAATTGGCTAATTTTTTTGTAGATGTTTCTAACCAAAGAACATATCCAATTGTACCAGTCTATTTCTGGCACCAGGACTGCAACAAAAAAAATCCATTTCCTCTGAACACTGACAGAGAATAGTGTATTGGCAGAAGATGGATAAAAGAAGTGAGCCTAAAAAGAAGACTATGCAATATGCAGACCAACTCTATAGATTTCTTGTACCTATAGCTAACTTATCAGTTACCAAGAAAATCTCTGTGGAGGTGAAACACGAATTCTAAGAGCATAGAATCTTAGTAAAGGCATTGAGGGTTTACACTTCATGTGACAAAAACACAGTATGAAATTAAACTGAATATATATATGCTGTAAAAGCTCTAGTAACACATGCAGCCTGATGCCGGAAAATGTTCATGAGTTCTCCCAGAATATCAGGTGATGGATATTCTTGGCATATTCTGAGTTATTAATAGAACAGCTCCCCTATATGCTGTGTGTTTCCCCAAGACGAAATTCTGGACTACTTCCTTTCTGTGAATGCCATTTTTTAAAAAAAGTGCCAATAGGTTCTGCTAGTGAATAGTTTCCTGCCTACAGAAGAATCTTTATGACTTGTAGTAAGTAAAATACTGAGCTCATAATCCTCATCAAGAACCACACAGCTAGAGTTTAGGCTTGTCAAGTTTTCCAAGGCATCAAATCCCAACTAACAAATTCCTATATGTTTGGGAGAAATTGCTTTCCTCCTGACATCTGAATATGATCAGAAAATTAGTCATTTCCTGACCAGTAAGGTGCTGTAAGGTGATTTCTTTTACCTTTTTACTTATCATAGAAGGAAAGAGCGATCAGGAGAAATGTCTGTGGTGTAATGGTCAGTGAAAACTGTGGGATGGCATGTCACCTTCCCAGTGTGGGGTTTTATTCTTTTCTGGTACTGTGAAAGCCTGCTTAAAGGGTGGACTCTGAAGGAGTCCACAGCCACTATGGCAGACATTTACTCCCTCCCCCCCCATTTTGCTCATGATTGTACTGTGTGCCTTTAAAAAAGGGACTGGGCTATTCAACTCCAGAAAGGGAGAAACATACTGAACCTGCTCAAGGGGAGCGAGACTTAGAAAGTTGGAGGATATGGAAGGCAGGAGCATCCCAGGGAAAACCTGGCTATTGCCAGATCATGCAGAGTGAGTGCAATGCAGAACAGGGACTGGAGCACTCAGCTTGCTCTCAGAGATGAGGCAAAGAAATTTCTCAAGGACCAAAGGGGACAAAGCAGAATTTGTTAGACTGAAAAAGCTGCAGCATGAACTGCAATTGAAATGGAGACTGCATGCAAAGACCTGCTTGCAAAGACAGAGGAAGCTGGGGTCAAAGGAGTGAGTTGTTTAAAATGCTTTTAATTTCTATTTTGCCTGACATTGTTGCTTTGAATTTTCCCTATTCAAGAAAAGTTTCTAGCTGATATTATAATAAAACATAGCATTCCCCACCACTACCTTGCAAAGTTTTGAGTTTCAAAGCTTTTTGGTCTTCTTTGAGGAGTTCAAGGCCAACGCAGGTTCACCTTAAAGCTCTGGCTAACTCATGGTCCTGCCACTGACCAGCAAGCTCTGCAACGTCCCCTCCTGATTTGCAGTTTTCCCCACAGACCCACTAGAGCTACCTGCTCAGCAAGACTGTGTGATTTCCCGCTAGAGCCTGCGGTTGCAGCCTCAGAAGACTGAGGGCATTGGCTCTGAGGTGACCTACCTGCAACAGCTGCCTCAGACTTGCAGACCCTCACATTAACCAACGAGGTGAGCCGATACAAAAATAGTGAGCACTTCATCAAAATCCTGTCCTATTAACACAGATATAATTCCATGAAATGTTTTGCTTTAACGAAGTAGAATTTCCTGAAGAAAAAGCATCTCTAGCTACGATAAAAAAGGGAGGCACTAACTACTGGGAGAAACTAATTGTTCAGTATCCATTAGAAACTTACAGTATAGATAATAGCCGAGAACCTCAAAATATCATTTGGTGTTTTTCCTGAACCTAACTGTGCAAAACTGCTTTGCAATTTCCAGTGCCTTCCACCAGCTGAGCATTGCACAATCAATGTCGAGTAATGTAATTTAGTTTGCCTTTAGTCGAGGGCATTTGCTGCCAGCTAAACATGCTCATATGGACAGTCAGCAAGGCTTAGCCAACATGCAATAACTTGTTAAGCTGCTGTAATGTTTATTTTTCCTCCAATCCTCACACTTCAGTGTGAGGCAAAAGAGGTTTTGAGAACTAAATGAAGGAAGTCTTCTCTACAGAGGAAGGAGCTATTAAGGTTTTTTTTTGTGTTCTGAACATTAACACTGCAAGAAAACCTCGTAAACTGACTTGCTCCATTTTATTTCACCTGCAATTCTACATAGATCTTCTTCTAAAAAGTGGCTGAAACTTACAGTGAACTTCTCTGAAAATACCTATTTTAGGTTTAAACAAAAAACAAAAAAAAAGTAATCCCATTTCAGTAGCTGTATTGAATTCAACAGAACAAGCAAAGAACATATTACAACGCAGTTAAATTAGATGAGTTCCCCATTTTGGCCATAAATCACCTTTTAAAGAGAAAGTACTTTTGGAGAAGTAGGTTGAAATAAATTATTTAATGCTAATTTATTATCTCTATTAGCATTCTGTCACTGTGCCCTCTCATGGGAACATACAAATTCAGTGCATTCTGGGAGAATATTAACGAGAATGTGCCCTGGCTCTTAAGTCATTTTACTTTCTATTAGTGATAGAGATTACCATTACTTGAAATCAGCTTATATTTAGCTATGATTCTTAACATGATGGTAATAAAGAGGTAATTGAAAAAAGTGCTTGAACATTTTGCTGTAATGAAGAAGTGTTGTATCTGGATTTTGGGGGGGGGGGGGGGCACCAACACACTCAGTTTCCTATTTTTGTCATGCTGCAGATGCAGTTTCTTTCTTTCTTCTAAGCCAAATTTGAACAAGCTCCTCCAGGTTTGAGATTTTTCCACTTCAGAGAAAAAACATTCTCCCCTATAACAATTTACTTGCATAGCGTAATGAATTTTAAGAATTAATGGGACGAGACTGAAACCTTGAAAACAAGGTTGTACATATCCTGTTAGAAATAAAAATTCCTGTTTTCAGAAAAACTTTTCAGTAGCAAAAACAAAAAAAAAAAGCAAGGCTTTACACCCTGCTTCCAACAGTGGAATCAATGAGATTTCCTCCCACCCCTTTAAGGGCCTATCTTTGTAAATGAACAAAGGGAAGCAAAAGTGGAAAGAATGTGGAAACTCCAGAATGGAAAAAGTCTCCCACTTGCATCTGCTTTAACATCTGCTTAAAAATTTTCATTTGCTTAAAAGTTTTCATCAAAGACTATTATAAACCACTCACCCAACCAAAATCAAAATAACTTCCCTTAAAAAATTGACAGTATTATCAAACCACATGCACTGATAGTGGAACAAAGCCAGCCAATTCAAACTACTACCCCTATGGCACAGATAAGTCTGAAACAGGAATAACAGAAAAATAGCTGGCACAAGGCAATACACTGTTCAAATTAGGTAAGAGAAACTTACGCTTGTTGTGTAAGCGGCTTCAGGGTCGTCCTCCAACACTCGTGACAAACCAAAATCAGAGACCTTACACATGAGGTTACTGTTGACCAATATATTACGGGCTGCCAGATCACGGTGTACATATCCCATGTCGGAGAGGTACTTCATGCCAGATGCAATTCCACGTAGCATGCCAACCAGCTGGATGACTGTGAAGTGGCCATCGTGCTTCTGCAAGTTAAAGTGCAAGTTCAAAGAACATAGGTAGTTTTCATGAATATCATACCAGTGCTATTAACTACAACTTGTATTTAAAATGCATTTATAACCCAGCCAGCCCACTGCAAACTTGTTTTTTTTATTTAACTTGTTCAGCGGCACTAGCTATTCCACCTCTCATTGTGTAGCTCATCCCCCCTTTTCTTCAGCAATTCCAAACTCTCCGTATTCTTTCCACCGACAGCATATAATGGCATTTATCCTCAATTACTAAAAAACACTTTCCCCAAACTCGATTTTCTAACATAAGAGTGACAATAAACAGAAAAAGCCTCTCTCATCATCTCTTACTCCATGCCCTCAGGAAATAAAAAGTGCTCCTTTAATTGCCACAGTCTTGGTTGTCTGCATGAGATACTGCTGTTTTCTTATTGCTTTTCTAATTTCTCCCCCTCCCCCCTCTTTTTTAAGCTGGAGTAAGTTTGTGGTAGTGACTGATACACCTCACATTTGTACTGCATCTAACACCACATCATCTCTGGACACTAGATTGAATCTCAGCCCAAATCTGCTTTTCAGGGGTTGAGTGGCCTTTCCACAGTGTTCCTGGGTGACAGAATAAGCCATTTAAGCCCAGACCCAAAAAGGCATTAAGCTGCTTAGCTCCTGCTGAATCTATTAGAATTAGACATCTAAATAAGAACTATGTTGTCGGCAATGCTTGCCTATCTGGTTAATCTTGGTGGACCTCAGGTCTCTATCTGTAAAATGAAAATTAACACTTCTGTATGTTGCAAATAGTTAATAAAAGGATTAGAAGCTTACCGGATTTTGTGGCAGTGGCAACCAAGTGAGAACCCATTCAGAAATCTGATTAGGGCTCTTTGCCTGGTTTATGTCTGCTCTATTTACCCTTTACAGCAAGCTGCTTCCAGCAGTATTTTTGTGACTTCAGCTGGCAGATATTTAGCTTCTCATGGATTATTCAGTGAGCCAGGCTTTTATGTTAGCAAGAACAGCCAAACAAAAACAACTCTTTCCTGCAAGCAAGTTAACTATCCATTTTTTTCCTTGATCATCTTCAGCATTGGACTACCCACAAGTAGCAAGGCCCTGACCAGCATTCAGGGCATTTCTATTGCTTAGTTCATACATCTAAGTTGCATGGATTTTGCAGGGGAGAACTTAAGAGTAAGTTCAGTAAATTCATTAGATTCATCAAGGCAAACTGTACAGATATGCTTAACTTTATCTCTAATTAGCAAAGTATTTCTGAGTATCCATCAGTTTCACTGATTTGGGGTCTATAGCTAGCTAATCAAGACATGAATTTAAAGAAATAAAAAGGAATTAGTATTTGGCCCCTTTCAGTTCTCAGCAGTGTCTTATTCACCTAAGATGGTCTGCATTGGTGTTAGCTGCACCTGATGCATCAAATAACCATTAAAGGACATCCACGTAATATAAGCAGAGAGTGAAAACTTTTGCAAGGTCCCTTGAAAGCTTTGTTATCCCCTGTGCTCCTTTGTTCGTGGGAGCATCTTATGCACTGCAGACAGTGCATAAGTCTTCTACTAAGACTAATGCATCTTCCTCTTAGGTAGGACTAAGCTTCCCTTATGCTGAAGGCTGATGAAAGGCATTATCACAGTGACCAGGCACTGAGAGCCAAAGCACTCACATCCATTGGTTTACTACTTTAAAATAGACCTGAGAGAGAAATTTTGCACAGAGCTGTTAAAAAAAATGAACTTATTGAAGCACAGGAGCAAAACTGCTTTCCTTTTTGTGCATCAAATTCTTTCTGTTGTATCTCAGATAAAAATCTCTCAGGCATAAATCTAAACCTTAGAAATGAAGGAAAAAAATTCTTCATCAAGGTGACCCATTCCAGAGGTCTCAGCTGTAATTACTGTAAAAGAGATGACCCAGACAGGGAAAGGTTTGGTGTTCCTTACTCCTGATGTTATTAATCCATCTTCTGAGATGGAGCAGTACCAGATCAAGACCTGTCTCTAGTATATATCTGTACTTGAATCAAAAATTTAGACATTCTTGAGTGGCAATTAAGAAGTGCTTTGTGCTTGATTACTTGGTGCATGTAACAGGCTGCTAAATTGAAAGAGTTGCTTGCCTATATAGAAGTTGGAGGAAAAAATTCTTAATGTTACTATTGGTTGATTAAGCTCTGTTGGGTACAAACAGAAGGAAGGCAAACTTAACAAGCAGAAAAGGCAGAGCTGATGTAGATTCTGCAGTTTGTAGAGCTTGGCACAGTGCCTTGAAACACTTTCAATTCCCTTAATAAACCAGCCAGCAGAAGAGGCTAACTGCAGCAGGATATGAAAGCAAGCAGTATGGACGGTATTTACTCGTTAATATTGTTATGTCAGGTTAAAATAAAACCAGCCAAAAAAAGGAAAAGAAAAGGGGAAAAGAAAGATACACATGATGGATGTGCAATTAGATTTCAAAGCTGCTATCCTAAGCCAACATATCACAATGCAAGAGTTTGGAAACTAGCACACCTAGTCTGCTAAAACACCCTGTGGTCTGGTACTGCCCAGGAACAGTCACATTTATGGAGCCACACTTCCATCAGTGGCTACACAAGACAGCCATCTCACAGACTTCTCCAAACAAAGCACATTTACTGACACATCTTCAATAGAACCAGCTATTCATGACAGATTCAGAATAACCTTTTTGCTTTAAGTTACTCACTGTTTTTCCTGCTCTAGTGCTCTGTAGCCTTCCCATCTTCAACTTGTCACACCTATAAGCCTTCCCTGCTTTGCTGTCTCCCTCAAAGCCGCCTGTAAGCACTTAGCTCTGCAGATAGCATTCAGGTGAGGGCCACAGTAAGACTCCAGTGTGGTAACCACACATTTTATAAATGGAAATCCCCTATCACAGGGCTGCTAGATTCCTCATTACAGACCCCTTCCATAAAAAGAGGGAACCTTTCAGAGTCTAAAACATGCCAGCAATAAATCTTTTAAATAAAAAAATTCCATTGAGCAATTAAGCAAAAAGGACATAAGAGAATAGTCTTAATTACTTAAAGCCTATTCCAATAAAGTAAAGACATGAGCCCTATCCAATATTTCATCTATTGACGCCACACTGGATTTGGTGTTTTACTTTTTACTTAATAATTCCATCACCTCAATTCACTCAAACCTTACTGAGCTGTGTGCAAACAGTTCATAGTCTTCACAATTATCCTGCATGGATAGTTTCCTTTTTTTAGTTGAATGTTCAGTTAGGAATTGGGAACAAAGCACCTAGGACTTACTTTTGCAAAATAAAACAACAAAAGAAAAAACAAACAAAAAACAACCAAAAAGAGTCTCCCAAGCCCCCAAACCTCTAGATTTTACCTCCTCCTTATCACCATTAATAGTTTCATTGTTTCACTAGCTATCTAGAATCTAAACCTCAGACTCATCTGCAACACTGCCCTTAACCTTTTGTCCCTTCAAATCACAAGTATTCATTCTTTCCTTCTAATTTATGCTCCTTTAAATGCTTGACTGACTTCATAAAACATAGCCTTTTCCACTCTTCCTCAACCTCACTGTTTGCCTTACCAGTACAGTAGAAATGTTTAAGTTAAAAACAATCTCATGCTTTTGCCATTCTTTCTCTCCTTTCAAATTTCTTTGAGCTTCTGTCTTGACACAAAAAGCTCAAGCTTTTCTTCACCTTTAAAAAAATGACACACTTGCTAACATTCTAGTTACAATTTTATTCTGTTCTTCTTCCTCCATATATTTCTCTGAATCCTATTCTGCAACTGCTCTCCCGCCCCTTCTCATGCTTGGTTTTATATCATTTCTTTACGATCCTCATAGTTGGAACAGCTTGATTCTTCCTGCCAGCAAAACAATCTTCTCTCTCTCAACTCTCTCTGTAATTACTTCCTTTGCTATGGTGTCTATAAATGATTATTTCCCATGTATCAAAATACTTGTCTGATTTAAGCTGACCAGTCAGAGACTATGGGCCAAATTTAACCCTTGAGAAATTCAGTTAAGTTGGTAAAATTATACCAGGTATGAATCTGGCCTCATATCTTCAGCATTTGTAAATGCCCACATACATCTGGGAGTCAAACGAATCCTTTGGCAACTTTCCTTTATTTCTTGTTTCACTTACTTGTCCTACAGGGACATAAAATACTCATCTGAATGATATGGCAGTAGTTATTCAGGATTTATTCTGATTCCCATACCATATATGTGAAATGCATTTAGGATTCCCACTGGGCTGCTAAGGGTGTTAATCAATACTGGCAGCATTCAGACCACAGTGGACTTACCACATTTATCGTATTGTCCCATCAAATCTTAATCAGGCTTTAACGGCCTTGCTAAATAAACTTTTGTCATCAGTTAAGTATAGATGCAATGTCTTACTAGTTGGAATTGCATTTATGCAGCCCTGCTAATGCCCTGGAAACTGTTGTTTTTCATTTAGCTACTGTTTGCCTTGGAAACCTTACATGCATGAAATACCCTAATCCTGTTACAGATCTTTCAGTAGCGTGGATGTATAATGGGTCAGTGAAGAAGATCAGTGACTTCAGAGGAGGAAGAAAGAAGTCCTCTCTTAAGTTTCTCTCACTGTTTTTTACCCTCTACTTTCCAGCTCCAGCCTATATAATAGATCCGTGCTTTTCTACAGCTTCACGGAATTTTGCTCTTCAGAAGATTTTTTCCATTTTTTTATCAAATAACTTTCTGGAAGTGTGGTGGGTAAAGTTCTCTGTGTTGTTTCTCGACTTTCATTTATTCCAGATCTCACCTCTTTATTTACCCTACAGGGCAGAGTGAGATTTTAGCACTTTTAGGGCCTTATATTCTGAGAGGCATATAAGATTTGCCACAGGTGTAAATATTTTGCTGCAGATGATTTAGATCTTATTTTAGATTGAGTACAGCATTGAAACCTGTGTGGGCTCCTAGGTCCAACTCAGATCATATTCACGGTTTCTTTGGTCGCTTTACAAAGGATCTAATTTTTGCTATGTATTTATTATTACTGTTCTACCATGCAAAGTAAATGCTAGAACTTTATCAGGATAAACCTTTCAAGGCTCAAGTTGCAACATGGTATTACCTAGAAATATAACTCATGCTTTATATTATCATGTGGATGGCACTCAGATTTTTATTACTGGTACTGATTTATATCAACTAGCAATTTCTTTCTTTAATCAGCTGTTAACATGATTTCATACAATTAATAACATGTAAGTTCATAAAACATAAAACTGAAATTACTTTAGTTCATTTTAAATACTGCTGAGTGATCCCATAGGACAAGAATCTAAGTGCCTCTTCAAGCATTAAAAATACGGGTTATTATACTGTCATCAGAATGGACTATAGATGCTTGCTGCTACTACTAGGAAGTCCTTTTATCGTCAAAAAAGATGTTGCCAGATGGAGCCCTTCCCTGGGCTTTCAAATAAATACTTCATCTTTTCAAGGCTGGACTGGTGCTCTTATGTTAAGGTGCAATAGCCACACTCAAACCTGGACGGAATAGCAGCAATCTGTGCAATCTTGCAATCTGTGACAATGTTTTCCTTTCCTACAGCAATAATAAAGGGCTGGCCTGGCATAACCAGTTGTCCCTGCCCTCTTTGGTACATGTCCGTCGCTAGAGCACAGCTATCACAGAAGTGCAGAGCAGGAAGGGACTTGAAGGGGTATCTAGATCTCCTCACCCCATGCCATTCCCAACACATTTTTCTAACCTCTTCTTAAAGACCATTAGGGCCATTATTTCTTATCTTATCCACTGTGTGCTAGAGCCAGCTTAAATAAGGCTGCCAGACTTAGTGCCTAGGCTCCCTGGAGAATTGCAGTTTTATTGACACAGAGAACAGATTTTAATTCCTCTTTGCAGCTGCTTTTTATATACATGAAGACTCAGCACCTCTCCACTCCTTTTCTTTGGGCTAAACACAAGTTCATCGATACAAATCTTGTTTTCTTGACACCTATTTTTTCTTGATTCTGTTGTGGACTCTGCCCAGCTATTTCATATACTTCTTGAAGTTTTATGGCCCAAATTAGACATAGTACTCTGAGGCCTTGCCAGTGTCAAGCATAGAGGAAGGGTCACTTCAAGTACATTGCAGAGGACATTTCTGTTTCTAGACTCCAGTGTGGTATCTGCCATTTTCACAGCACCATGACATCCCTGGCCTACTGTAGACTCTAGATTCATTTCTTCCGATTAACTTCTTCCTGACCAGTTATTCTCTGTCCTCTACTCTGTAGCTGCTTGTTCTAGCCTCAGTGGAGTATCTTGCCCTTGTCCTTACTTATTTCTAAATACTTTCTAAAACTAATTAGTTTCTAATTTATTTCTTAAATTTGCTATGGTGATTTTAAATTCTAGCTCTGTCCTCCTATCTGCCTGCATTGCCAGTCAGCTTTGCATTGCCTGAAATATTTTTTAATCTCATTCTAAAGATTCAGAGGGTTAATGAAAATATGGGGAAACATGTACTGCAAAACAACCCCAAAACAACCCTACTTCATGTATCTTTCTATCCAAAGTCCACTCTCTCCATACAGTATGCAGCCAGTAGTGCGTCCACATACAGAAGTTTCATCAAGACCACATTTCTCTAGCTGTTCACAAGGATCTGATGTGACAGAGTTTTAAAGACTTACTAAAGTCAAGATTTATGATATCAGCTGCCTCTCCTGTACCCACAAAGCCTGCAACCCCGTTACAAAGGGAAACCAGGCTGTTTGACATAATTTGTTCTTGACAAATCCATGTTGGCTCGTACTTATCACACTGTTATCTTTAAGGTGCTTATAAATACTTTTTTGATAATTTGTTCCAGAAATGTTACAGCAGTTGACATTAAGCTGACTGGCCTGTAATTTCCTAGCTTCTCTTTTCCCTTCTTTTTAAAGACAAGGCTACATTGGCCCTGTTCTAATCTCCTGGTTTCTTATGTATTATCCACAAATCCTCATAGATAAAGAGCACACTGAAATACTAGAAGTTTAGTTTCTACATTAACTATGGAATTCTTTCTGGCTTCACGTACAAGACAGCTGTTTGTATTGTTGCTGAGTAGGAAGGTTCTCTGCAATGATTAAAACAAAATCAGCATTTGTAAATGACCTCACAGCAGTATTCAAAATATTGTCTTCTACCCGCACCTAACAGGGTAAAACGTTCTTGACAGCAAATGTTTGCTCTGTGGCATCAATAATACCACCTTCTCAGTCTAATCTTGAGTCATGTGAATACAGCCTGCTTGTAATTTCACTAGTAAGTTAATTCAAACTCAGTTTCTAACTGCTCAGTTTTGGGGGTGTTTTTTGGTTCTGAAAAAAATATCTGTATCAGCATTCTCCGGTGTAGGTTTTCTTTTTTATTGAGTTATTTCTTAAAGCAGGAATTTTGTTGCAAAGGATACTAAAATGCTACCTTTATCCTACCAGGAAAGTAACATTCCTCCGATAAATAAAAGTGCACATGGATGCTGCATGTGAAAGGAAAGGAAGGAGCATTAGTTATGAGCTTTAATGTTGTTTCCTCTCTGGCTGCAGATAAATAATAACAGGAACCACTAGACTTAGCAAAGGTCATCTGACCTTTTTTCCCCAAAGCTGACTCTGACTGGTGAGGCCATATTAGACAGATTTACAGCATATATCTTACAACATCATTTTATAGAACTTTCTACATGTCTTCATTTTTCTCTTTCTTCCCTTTCCCCCAACCTCGCTGAATGTAGGTGTCTACTGCAGCATCCTCTTGTTTACAAGAAGGGTGAGCCTGATGGCAAAGCTGCTCTGAGAATAAATTCATAACCATTACTGTATCAAAGAGCAACACACCATAATATTTTCTCCTTCTAGTAACATATTTTTCACTTATTTTTACACTTATCTTAGCCTCTGCTAGTCATGCTTCAAGGGATTAAAATTTGGTGATGAATTCTGGTGTTTTCATTTGCTATACAGTCTGTTGCAGTTAATGCTCTAAGATAGTTAAGCATATTACTTTTCACAGAATCTTTACAAAATATTTTCTTTAGAAAAAGAAAATCTAATTATTTTACAGGATTTTTGAATACTGTGAATGCCTGTAAGTAAATCTAGCTTTATTTAATGAGTATTTTAATTTTCTGAAGTGAAAAGAAATATATCAGTGACAAGTTTTCAGGTAGGAAGAACATTTAGGTAAGAAGAGCACTTAGGTAGGAAGAGCATTACAATTGCAAATAATAATGAATAAGGCAAGAAGACTCTATGATTACCCTAGGTAAATGAATCCCTTCCTCTCAGAACTCAGAGATTCCCAAAACTGGTAAGACTGGACATCTTCCTCTGAAACCTAGACACATTTCTCTTGAAGGAACAGTTAAAGAAAAATGCTGCAAACTCTCAGGAGCTGCTTAACCCTCATATTTTCTTTCCCATATTAATTCCTGGAGAGGACATAGTCTCTCCCTAACAAAGAATGAGCAAATACAATGGATACAGCAGATAGATTATTTTAGTAAAATCAGGCCTCTTAAAGACCATTTTATGATGCTATGCATTCTAACTAGAATTCTGATGACATTAATATTGCTGTGTCCCTGTTTCTTTCCTCACTGTGCTAGCTATTGATTGGCATGCCTCAGATCCTAAATGGGAATAAAACAGTGACGGTAGTCTGGTAGTCTGCAGCTGCAGAAAAAACTCACAGGCAGCACAATTAAGCAAACTAAAGTACTCTGGTGGCAGCTTTTGGGTTGTTTCACATGATTCTAAGTAGCCAAACACAAAAAAAGAGATTCCCCCAAAGTCAACTTCGAGCTATGTTCCTTTTCTGTGGTTTAAATCCCTGCAATGAACAATGCACCACGAAAATGAAGACTGAGCAAAGCGAAGGCAGCACATGTTCTCCACACAACTGAATCCAAGCAGCAATGACTCGCCCAAGCACACAAACCACCTAGCTTCCTTATGAACCTGGCCTTGTCTATATGATGCTAAATTCAATTACTTCAGTCAAGAATGACCTGTTAGATCGTGCTGTGAAAAGGGCAGATGAGACTCAACTCTTAACAGTTCCATAAGTGTGTAAGGCATCTACTTAGAGAGCAGGCTAATTGCGCATACCAGGCTGAAAGGACTGACCTCGGGGCAAAGAACTTTTATACTAGTTGTTGTAATCATTTGTCAGGCAAGACTGAGGGAAATGTTGCTGTGTCACAGCACAACATCTAGGGAGTGAAACTGGGGGCTAGCTGTGGGTTATATTATTATATTGCCCTCCAACCTGCTGCACAGCCTTGGGTACGATGTGGCACTCATCTCTGTTTTCCCTCAGCAAAACAGGGAATACGTTTATGTCATATGTGAAGACTACCTGTCTGGTTTACTTAGTTACAGCCACGCTCAGATTACAGGCATGCAGGCATCTCAAGCCCACAGTAGCGGCAAACTGCTTGTTAAAAAGGTTTGGGGGCTTTCAGTTTCAGAGGCAGGGGCGGGGGGTGTTCCTGCTTGTCTCACAGCTGTCTGTTTTGTCAGGTTGTCTGTGCTCTGTATCAAGCCTGAGCAAACATATCTGACTGCAACCATCCGTTTAGTACATCTTTCCATCAGTACAGATAGCTGCTCTATCAGCCTTTGCATATGTTTATTGTTTTCCTTGTATGCTTGTGGAATAAGTGATTGCTAAGATCAGCATTATACAGGCAAGCAACTGAAACATAACGACAATGTGCCTTGCCCATAGTCTACACGTGAAGTTTGTAGCAGGACACAAAATTGTACCTATGTCTCCTCCATTCCCATGCTAAGGTATTAGCCACTTTCTTTCCTAGCACAGAGTCTTCCTATCTGGCAGCTGCTGAAGTAATACTGAAAGGAGAGACTCTAGGTCAAATGTACCTCATTTCTGGTCAGGTGAACCACTTCACTGAAAACAAATATAAGGTATATTTTGGAGGATGATTGACTTACATGCATCAACCTTAATCGAGAAAAAAAGATACTGTGTTTCACCATAAGGAAATGAGGTTTATGTAACTGCAAAAATAATGAAGGTTTCTAGGGAAATTTGGTGTCAAGTGTCTCTAGCAACTTGGGATGTCCGGTGGTGCACAATCTGCTGACATTAATTAACATGGTCTTACAGAATCAGTCCTACTTAGCTGATGTCTTTCCATTATGAATATATATGAAGCAGCTTCATATTGTAAATGCGTGCCTACTTTTTTACCCTAAAGTTAGTGCTTGGGATAGGCAAATATTTCAGTGGGCAGGGAAGACATTTGATCTAGCTGAGCCTGCTCTTTATTTCTTGTAAGTAGTAGAAAGGAAGGCACTGGTTTGGGGACTGCGCCACATGACTGAAACCAAAATACAGCACTAAATAAGATGCAGGATGGATTTAAGGCACTGGCCTAGAAATCAGGGAACTGGCTTTCATTACTAGGATCTGCTATGCACTTTGTGCACAATAGTGTGCAGATCACTTAACAGCTCAGTGCTCTATTGGCCCATCTGTAAAGCCAGAATGTAAAGCCCATTAAGACTTTGGGTTTAGGGGACAAGAGGAGTTTTATTTGGAGTTTACAATTCCTAGCACAAAAGATAATGGTGTGAAAGCTAACATTTCATCAATGTAGTGAGGAGACTGATGGCAAAATGTCTTCCATGAGGATTCTGTCTTTGATAATCCCCTCATCTGGTCCATGAAAGAGTGTCACTTTGAGGGGACATTGTATGATTGACCCATTTTTGCAGGCTTTTGCAGAAGGGCAGGTCAGAGGCATGCTGCTGGTTGACCTCTAGGTTAATGTTTGGAGGTTGGGGAAGGACTCTTTCCAATGGTAAGAAAGGAATTTTTTCCATCATGCTGGCTGTCTATAAAAATACTCTGCACTGTAACAAAGTCATAGTTTTAAATAATAAGAAAGACAGACTATATTATAAATTCCCTCTGCTTCTTTATATCTTCACAAAAGCTTTTAAAAGTGTAGAATTACATCTGCAGGAAACAACTATTATTAATGAAGCAGCTTGCTTTTTTTAAATAGGATACTTGGAAGCCATTTGCTCTGCTAATTATTAACAGGAATGCTGATGATACATCTACACTGTTTTGGGATGCTGAATATTATCTAAAAATCTCTTAAAAAGCATTTTAGAACAATAAACTACATCTGAAATGTGAACCGAAGCTATAAAATAATCTACATGGAAACCAGCTGAAGAAATTACTTGCTCACATTTCCCCCCAGCATTTTTGCCTGGAAATATATCTGATGCAATGTGAGAAGCATTGCTTCACAATAACATCATAATTTTGCTGATGTCAGTTTCTATTAAAGTACCCTAATAAGTAGTAATTATTGCAATAAATAAATGCATATAAAGAATAATTGCAGTGTAGCTATCATACTAGAGCAATTCAGAGGAAGGTAATTCTCTTTCATGGATGATTGCAATATTTGGCTTTATTCTCTTCTGTAAAGTTCTGCATGCACACACACACACACACACACACACAAAAGGAACAGAGTTCCAGGCCCAGGCAAGTCTTTCTGGGGCACTGCAGCCGAAGGTCCTTGAATCAGCAACCATCTGTCTCCTGCATACAGGTAGACAGATGAGCCAGAAGGAAGCAAGGGAGGTGATTTTTTTAAACCATCTCAGTTTCTAGAACAACTTGATGATATGAGACTCTCTTGAGAAAACAACTTAAGTTTTAGAGATCAGCAAGTTCTCACCAGAAACTGGGATGCTGGTATGTTTTCGACAAGCTCTAGCAGGTCTCTGTTATTTGGGAGAGCTGGTGAAGAGGAGAGCAAGAGTTGCTATAGAAAAAAAATTGAATAATCAAAAGCAAAATGAAGGGGGAAGCATTGTCTAGAAATATCTAAAGTAATGGCTCTGATTTGCTTTTGGTGTAGCATCCTCTGCTCCAGATACTCTTCTCCTCTTGCGGTTACCTCTCATCTCAACCTGTTGTCAAACAGGTACTCTCTGTACGTCTTTCTCTCTCTCTCTCTTGCTGATTCATACCAGTCTTCTTTCTAAAGTGCTGTCTAGTCTTTCCTTCCTGCTTATTCACTCTTTCCTCTTAGCAGTTCCTTTTTCCTGCTATCATAGAAGCCTTGATAATCATCATCTGTATTTTCCTGCAAACATTTTCACAGTTCCATGCTGAACTCCCCTCCTTTGCACTTGGGATACCCTTTCAAACAAGTCCACAGAACCATAGGTTTCTCCTGTAGACCCCACCTACAGCCCCAACTTTAGCATCATAAAGGATGGCAATGGCAAGGCAGAGGGATGGTAAGGATTGTTGACATTTACTTTTTAAGGCAAGTTGGAAATACTCAACAATTGAATTATTCACACAAGGTCTTAGGTCAGTAGGCCTCTGGACTGTTTCTAGTGGTTCTATCAACAAAGATACTATTTAGGATAAGCTTAGCATTAGGGCCAGAGCCCTCTACTAAGGTCTTCTCTTTCTTCTACTTTTCCAAAAAAGTTAAATGCAATTGTGTCAACACATTTTTCATGCTTTCTATAGTCCTCCTTTAATGTTTACTGAGTGACCTCTTGGAGTCAGTTAGTGCCAGGACATTTCACCCATGAACTGTTTTCTAATTCAATTTGTTAAATGCAAGTAACCATAAATAAGTATAAATCAATTACTGAGTCTATTCTACACTTCAACAACCAAAAAAATCCTAACAAAGTACTTTTGAAGGTGATTGAGCAAAATGAACAGTTTCCATAAGGCAAGGCATTTGTGCTTCAATTTATCTTTTCCTTCATAATAACACTATTTGAAATACATTTTGCTAAATATGGGAACTACTCTTGTAGAATAAATCAATTATATTCTTAAGTTTAAACCTTTTTTTCCAGTTTTGCTCTAACGTATCACTGTACCTCAGAAATGTACCCTGGGGAAAATGCTTCTATTGTTCACTAAAAATCCATGAATAACATTATGCAGAAATTAATTTATGATAAATGATTTAAAATCTTAACCTAGAATGGCTTCTTATTCAAATGTCATCAGAAAATGGCACCTCACCCGCAGAAAGGAGTCAAGGGATCCATTCTCCATGTATTCAACTACAATCATTACTGGTCTGCCTGCAAAACAGCAAAGAAACACATTAGGATTATAGATATTATGGGGTTGTTATGTTTCCAACTGTTATGCACAGATTATTCACATTACTTAAATATGTTGCCTATTTTCAAAATCCTCGTTTATATCACAAACACACTTCCCTGTGTTATTCTCTAAGCAGTATTTTCTATCAATTTTTTTGATGGTACTGGATTACCTGAATGCACATAATTTGCTCTGATGTATTCTGCCCTTTTTAAAAAAGGATCAAAGAAGAGTTCTTTAGTTCCAAATAGCTACATTCACTGTACCTTCCATTAGGAACAGTTCTGTCTGAATATACACTGAATACTTATATACCTTACAATAAAATTTCGGAATGTATTTGAGGTAAGGCAAAAAAAAAACAATTATGAGCCATCTCTAAGATATTACAAACTCAGTGCTATAATTTTCCATCTCAAAAAAAAAAAGCATAATGATTTAAGGACATACTATATAGATAAAGAGAGAGATAGATATTCATTAAAAATCTAGATTGTATGTATGTGTGTATTGGCATATATTGACTCATCCAGCAAAATGCTGAATTCACATGTGTGTATTTAAAACATACAGAGTCCCATTCAAATCAAAGTTTTGCTCAACTAACATGGCCTTCCCGTTTGATTCCAGCTTGGGATTATATCCAAATTAAGTGGTTTTAGAAGCAGAATAATAGGCAATATTTATCTCCAGAAAGACTGTCCAAATCAGAAGATAAAATTTAAAACTGGGCACTTAACAACATTTCACTTTTCATATCCAGGAGTAAACTACCACTCTAGAACTGCTTGACAGGAGAGGCCCCATTAGCATGCTAAACAGGCTATGCAGCAAGAGGTTGTTTTAGAATTGTTAATATTACAAAGGAGCTATAATAATACATGCAAAACTAATGTAATGCATAAGTATGTTAGCAAGATTGGGAAGGCGGTGAAAAGTCTTAAAATGGCAAACCTTTCTTTACCTGAGAATGCCTTTCTCTCATGGGGTTTATGTGAACTAGGAACTGTGCTAACTGGTGAAACCATGCAACTGCCCATTTCATTTTCTTGAAACAACTCTTAACTGTTCCAATTTTATTCAAATCCAAAAGAAGCCCATTTCATTACTTTTTTCCTCTGCCTCTCAAATTATTGTTGTGTTTCCTTTAGACAGGGTGATGAGAAAAAAAAAAGCAATATAGAAAGGTGAGAAAGTGCAGAACGGCATTATGGTATTTCCAGTACAATTTTCTGCTCCATTTTTCTACATGCCCACATTCTGTTCTGTTTGACTAATAGTGGAAGTGTTTAGCAAACTGTCTACCCTATACATTAAGCAATAGCCAGGCATTTCTCCTGAGCTGTTACAGCTAACCTTGAATTTTAAAAAGTGAATTGAGTCGTTTCACTGTTCATTCCCAGCATGTCAACATTGAATTCCATGTACCCCAGTGATGCTCATTCACATAGCTTATTCAAGCCTTCCTGTGAGTCTTCCTCACAATATTCGCTCATTTCTTCTACCTAAATTTGGCATTGTTTCTATATTTGCCCTCATTTTTAGGTCCTCAATAAATACAACAGTGTTAACAGTGTTTGCACAATAGTAATTTTTTTTCAGTGTGAAAATTCTCAGCTGCATTCCTAATTTTTTTTAGATAGCCTTTCTGAAGTGTGAAGAATTATCTTTTTTCTTTTTTTTTTTTTTATTGAATGGTTGGTTTCCTCTGAAAGCCTGTGTTTATGGCCAAATCAATTTCTTCATATGCATCTACATGCATTGGTTATACTGGGGTTTTGCACTAAAAATTCAGTGATACATAACTTCTAAGCTCTGTCTTAGAGATCAAATGTTTTATTTATTTCAGCTAATGTCAACTAGGTGGATAGCCTAGCCTCTTCAGTGGCAAACACATTCTAGATTCCTTTACTCTTACTGTTTGCTTATTGTCAAGTGACTGGCATCTTCATGTGAAAGGAATATTTTACAATCAAGAGAAGTAAACTAATGCCACACTCATGCTAGAGGATGCGACTATGTGCAGAACCTATCGTCTTTACAGGTAGGCTCTCTCAAGCAAGTAGTAATTTCCAAACTGATGCAGACAACAGCATCTTGCAATAAATATGGATGTAAAGCTGGCTTTCTGATGGTATATTTGGTTAAGTCACCCAGACATTTCTCTTTCTCGGTAAATCAACAAATAAAAAGCCTGTATGGAAAACATGCACTTGAAGGGAATGATAAATGGAGCCTTTGAGCTTTGAAACAATGCCCCTAGTTTCCTGTTAGCAATTCTTTGGCACGCTATGCTTTCCAGAAGACATTTTGTAAGGTTCTCTAGAAGTTCATAGGCTCTCCTTACATCTTTTATGCTCCTTAGATGCATATGCTCAAGCACAAATTATTTTCACACATATTTTGTAAAGCCAATTTTTTATTCTCATATGTTCTCTCACAGACTAAACAAAAAAACCCAAACAAACCTGTATTCCATTTTTCTCAGACCAACAGTATGAATTTCCAGGATAAACGAACTATGAAATATATCTATATGCATTTATTTGTAGATTAAAAAAAGACGTCAGTATCTTTCACTAGGTAGTGTTTATTACTTTTTAAATTGCTTGATGTCTTCCTTTAATCACTTGAAATGATATGCCTTAACACTTTAAGCCATCCCTGATGAAAATACTGCATCATACAAGCGAGTCTTTTCAAGAATAAATATTTAGCCTACTTTGTGTAAGTTACACAAATAAAATCAGCTCTTCCATATGATAGCACGGGAAGGGCATGATCTGGTAAATATATCAAAATAAGTAGATTTTTATCTTCAGACAGGTAGACGTATATTGGAAGATCACCACATCATGAAGCATTGAGGAATTCTGGTGAACACTGCATTTAGTTACTGAGGCTGAGGTTAGCTCCCTACAAACTCCACCTGTATCCCCTTCCATGCTACCTAAATCCCAAATGAACTTAATGCAAGACTGTGTAAACCTCACGAGACACTACCAAATATGAAGCCACTACCAATTATGAAGCCTTGACTGCCTTAAGCAAAAATCTTAAATCTGGATCGTAACACTATCTTTTCAAATAATTCTTTTAGTATGCCAGCACTTGATAAAAGCCATCCCATTTTGGCAGCAAGCTTAATATATCACGGAAGATATTTACATATTCCAAGCTGTACTGTGACAGGCAATACAGTAAGACTTTTAGTCAGCATGATATTTACCTTTGGAGTACATGCAGATCAAAATTGTCTCGACTATTGTTTCGGTTGCTTGAAGCTACGGTAATAAAAAACTCTGCTACACAGCAGATTCTTGTGGATACATTTATCACCAAAATGGAACTTACATAGATTCTACTCCCGGTAAACAATTTTTTTTCAATAATTTTATAGGTTTGCAAATTCCATAGAAGGATCTCAAATCATTTTACAAATATAAATGCATGAAGTGTCAGGAAATATAAGGTAGGACATGTCTTGATTTCAAAGGTGTGAAAAAACAGGTCCAGAAAATCAAGCGGCCCTCTCCATCTACACTGTATAGGGTAAAATAACGCTACCCAATTAGGTTTTGTTTGGTTACCAATACACAAGGTTGTATTTTGTTCCCTAGCTCAGTGCCTTGTAGAGGAACTCAAGTGTTGATTCCACCGTGATTCTGGAGCTCTGTGAACAGACTCTCTGTTCACAAACACTCAAAGGTCTGGGACTAGAAAGCAGCTCCAGGGAAGCCAGCTGAGACGTGGGGATGAACAGCCACACTCTGGCACATCCAGGCCGGATATCCAAACATCAGACATCTCAGCCCAGAGACTGAGAGTCACCAAAATGCCAAGAGCAGGCAGTGGGACAAACGGGACTGTTCCCTGTGAAAAACACAGATCTTGATAAGATCAGCCACTGCACTCCATCAGTTCCAGATCTGGGAAGCAAACTCTGAAAACACAACTCCATTTTTGATACCTTAGACATAACAGAGCACAATCTGGGATGCCTAACCTCTACAGGGTCAGAGGGTGGCAACCAGCCCAGGGTTTGCATGGGAAAAGGTTCCCAATAAGACAAAAGGTTGCCATTAGTTGATACTACATCTTTTTTAGGTGCAAAGAGAAGGTGTTATCATTTATCCTGTGGTACAATCTGAGTCCTGAAAAGATCAAGATCTGTGCTGAACCCTGTAAAAACGTAGAAGATACTGCTTCTGCTTCAAAGAGGACTACAGAATTGACTTTGAAAAATAATACTGGGAAATTTCTAAACTAGTGTAACATTTGGCTATAAACCAAAAAAGACGACGACGAAAAAGACTATCACTTAGATTATAAAAATCCACGTTTCCTGCACAGCACTAAGAAAGATAAATTCTTCATCCTCAAAACAAGGACAGGAGTGAATAAAAGTGGGTGGTGGGGCAGAGAAGTCTTTGAGAGGGAGAAGCTATCTTATGGAATTTATAGCAGTTGTATGCATCAGTGGAGAACTGTCTTCAGGGAATAAAAAAATGTATTTTTCCATGGCACTAAAGCAGTGGAGATAAAAAAGAAACAACCTAGTGATTATGTAAAAAGGAACGGAAAAAAAAATTTGCCAGGTTTGGGAGTATGAGATTAGCACATTGTAAGCCCAAATCAATACATATGAAGCAAAGGGTAATTCTGCTGCAAGCCACCTCACTTGCATTACTGACTTACATTACAGATGTGGCCCCACACTGAGATCTATGGTCCAAAGCAGCCTCAAAAAATAAAAGTTGCAATTCCAAGCCCCTCTTTAGACTTCAGAAGTCAGAGGCTGCAAATAGGATAGCATAAACATACATATATCCTGCTGTTATAGGAAATCACATAGATACAGCCTATTTATCTTGCTATTAGCACTCTTTCTGTTGTATCCTATATAACAAATTTCATTAGTTAAGCCAGTATAGTCGAGGTAAGACATCTTTGGAAAATAAACTGATAAAAATACAAAAGACATGGATGAGCATTAGTTACTGTGTATTATTCAACAAACTATGGGCATATAGCTGTCATCGCTAATTGAATAAGATTTATTGTATCAACAAAAAATTTTATATTGTTCTTTGAGCTGTTTTTCTGCAGTTTTATACTCAACACTTTTACACTCACAACTCAATAAACTCACTCACTGGCAAGATTTCATGCCTCTTGGTGTCTTTTGGAGGCCAGGACAATCTGCTATGTTGGTTTCATATTTCTAAAATGCCTTCTCAAATCCCCCGGCCTTCCCCTCCCACAGCAGCAAGCACTACAAGCAGTTCTCCTAGCTTCTCACAGGACAAAGGCAGAATGATCATTGCATGAAGGCAGTTTTAGCAGCTGCTTCTCCAAACCTGAATGCAAGTCAATCCTCCAGTGTGCCTACAAAAGAGATGCTGGAAAGTTTTGAAGGAAAAAAAAGCGAAACAGTAAAAAGAAAGCAGTTGCACCCTGTTTTCCATGGCTTGTTTTCTTACTCTTGTCTTTCTGTGAGAGAGGCAAATGGAATGCAGGAGAGGGTAAAAAAAGCTCCAAATAGGTTTTTTTTTCCTGCTTGGAGGTAGATAGATGAGGAATAAATAGTGGCTAGAATTATACCACAGAAATACAATACACTGGTCTAAATTTTGATTTTTCTGCATTTTTCCTTTCTAGACATGAATCTTTGAAAAAAAGGTCTTCAAGTTCCTCTGTGTTGGGTAGGGTATCTGTATTATCTCTGTCTACATACTCACTAGCATTACAAGTCCAATATGGAAGTTCTGTTTTACTCCTGCAACTTATGTTTACATGAATACTATAAACAGAAACAACAAAAAAGGAACACCTTCAATATTAGGGCAAACTTGCTCATCAGAATTCAGATGTACACACAGATGGCAACAAGGTACAGTGCATTTGTAGGACAGCTCCGAAAGTTTCCACATGAACTATTCTAAGTATAGCTAATGCATCTGATTCTTATACTATTTTTCAAATACTAATCTACCGTAGCCATATGATAGATAAATCCATGCTATGTATGGGGTGCAACAAGAAGATAAGGTGAGGTGACTTGGCCATGATACTGCAAAACCAAGTCCTTAACCTGCAAGAAAAGGCTGTCAGAGACAACATATCTGAAAGCAGCATGTACAATGATGGCTTCGCATTGTCTCCACGTTCCCCTGATCCTGAGAGGGCAGTGTGCGAAACTGGATCCTTAGGAAAAACTGGTGCAGCTTAAAAACTATTTTGAATTATGACAGTTGCCCAACAACTTCCACAGATCAGTACAATAACCCCCACAAGGCATCAAAATCTTGGTTGTGTATCCTGGAACCATTCTGACATCCTCTTGGGGGAAGGGCAAGGGATGTTCTTTGGCTACTCACATCCCAGAGCTAGACAACATGATTTCAGTCCACAGAGCCTCACTGCATCAAGGGTCACTTGCTCTATTGACCCCGGGGCATGTAAAGGAATTAAAAAAAAATCTGCTTATGAGCGACTTCTGCATTCCATAAATGATCAGTAGCCCGTGATATAACACGATCAGTAGACTGACATAACAGATACCCATGGGACATAAGAAACAAAACTTATTTCATCTCTATTATGAATTTACCTATTTTCATAGGTGCATTATATTTAGAAGCTATAAGCCACAACAGAAACTTGAAAATGAGCAAAACAAAAGATTGCATACTTACATTGTAGGAGAACATGTTTTTGCATTTTCGTAAGTATATTGACATGGTTAAGGTATTACTTTCATTCTACTCTAAAAGGTCAGGGAATTTTTGATTATTCATTACTATGCCTGATTGTGATCTTGCTACGATTCTGACATATCTTAGACTTCTGAGTATTTCATCCATTCACCATTTGAGTACACATCTTTTGCTTCTATTTCCTTATACCCTGCTGGTCCACATGGTCTTTAAACTTTTAGAACTATCCAAAACTGACGAGCCACCATCTTCTCTTCCTTGTTTATGAGTAACTTGTTTCTTTCTACACATGAACAAGGCATACTTTCTCGTTTCAAGAAATAGCAGAGGCCACATACCAAGACTCCTGAAGTTTCTGAAATCCACAAAGGAAGCTTCAGTTGTAACATGTGGGAATTGCTAGATCAAAAATTAAGAAAATAAAACCTCTGAGTCAGGACTCTGAAGAATAAATGGTGCACTAGACCTAGCATTATGAAACTTTTACAATCACACTTGTTTTCTTATTTCTCTTCTAGGTTTTGCATCTTCAGGACCTGAAGTAACACATTCTCAAGCTTCTGCCTTCAAGTATCATTTTCATCATGAACAAAAGACCAGAGTCACAATGAAGCTACGACAAGTAGCAAACTCTAGATGCAGAAGCCGTTAAACAGGCATATACATCTCAAAGAAAAAAGAAAAACGTGGAAACTTCTTGACACGTGAAGAAGAAAAACAAAGGGTGGTGTTCATCTCCCACAACTTCAGACATCTCCACAGATAGCGATGTTTAGATTCTTTCTATAGTCAATTGAGAAAGAAACAGGCATTTCAAAGGCAGGATTCAAATTTTCCTAGTTATGCATCTCAAACAGGTCACATGAGTCAGTCCAGAACTGTTTAATCTTCATCAGCTATCAAAGGGGCCTAAATAGGCTTGTAAAATACAAGTGTGTAAAATCCAAAGTCAGGCAGATCTTTCTTCTCTGTTAGTACTGAACAGAAGCTTGCTTCAATTCACCTGCTTGTTACAATGACTTACCACATTTTCTGTGGTTAGTCTTTCTTAGTATATAGTAGCAGTGTACATTATATAAAAACAAATGCACATCCAGATAACCTTTTCCAAACTTCTTCTAAGGCTAACTAAAACTTTGGAATAGTTTATGATGACTGAGTACGGAATTAACCACTTAGCAACGATGGAGAACAAAGACCCCCTTTCACCACGTCCTACACTCAGAGCTTAATCCCAGTTCCACAGTTTGAGCTAAACCCTAATGGATGAGTACTAAAAGTTTCTCCTACTATTCATGCTACTTATTGCTCATCCATATTTTGGTTGTGAAGTACTTCCTGCCTAGCTAATAGAAAAGTGCCATTATGTATCAGTTGTAAGGTTATTGGCTAGACATGCTAGGGAAATAGCACTGAGGCTGAAAAGAATAACTGGAAGAACCATTTGGCTCAGATATCTTAGAAAATGTATATGCAGCAAAAGAATCAATTGGCTAGTCATTGAGAAAGGTTTAACAATTTTCATTTCACAAAAAATACAGCAGTTCAGGTAGTGTAATCCAAAGTGGGGGAAAATGCATTAACTGAGAAAAAAATTAATGGTTACTTTTCTCATTATTGGAGTACCATAAAATTATAGTTGAGTTTCAGTATGAATAATTGTTCCTTGATGGTTCTTGTTGAGTAATGTTGTTCAATAAGGGTCTGTCAACACAGTTTGCTCTCAACTGTCAGTTTATAAAATATCAAGAATAATGGGCTCACTTAGGTGCACTTGGAAATTGTAATAAAATATTAATTTTGGAGAAAAAAAACTGATAACCACCTGATATAATATTCTACAGTTATGTCTGAGATTTTTGAGACGTTCCCTGTAATAAATGAGCATATTACAGTGTATGTTAAACAAACAGCCACAGACAATCGGGCAGTAAAACACTGAGAAGGGGATATCTTCTGCAAAAAGTATTTAATATGGAAGTGGACTGCTGTCACTACCTTTTCTAAGACAGCAGTGAGCAAACTGTCCTGTATCACTTTCAAGTTTCTGGAACGAAAAGGCAACCTCATTTGTTTCTTGTGTACAAAATAATTTTTGAGACTCACAGGTGTGGATGCTTTACCAAGCCTTAACTTCTCCGTTTCCGTTTTCCTTATCTGTAAAACAGCCAGATAATTAACTCTTGCAAAATAAGTGGTAGGAAATTAACTGATGCTCATACATCATTTAAAAAGTCACATCAAGATAATTCCACCAAAGCTTCAGAGGTGCTCTGTGGAGGAAATATGGGGTTTGGGGAATTTTGGTGTTCCCCCCTCCTGCTAATGCAGTTTGTATGCTAAATCATAGGGGTGCAGGGGGAGGTCCTTAAGAAAAAACACCTTAAAAGGGACCTTTCTATAGCTTTTCAGAGAGTGACACACATCCTAGTTGTTTCTGTCACCAGAAGAACTCAGAAAAGCTTGAAGCAGATACTAGTAAAGGTATTTGCTTTCCCTCCTTCCCTCTCCAAGGCAACAGGTCTGACAATCTCTCTGACACCCTTCAAGGATGACAACATAACACAAGTTTATCTGCCACTAACTTCTGCTATACAAGAGGGGTATGCATTTAGCTCACTCAAACCCTTTTCACATGACTGAATCAAGTGTTGCAAATGCAGAGTAGGAGTAGTAAGCTAACAGTTTCCCCCAAATGGAGCAAACAACATTATACTTGGAAAAGTTAGAATTTGAAGAAATAGATCAAAGACTGACAGATTATTTATTTTTATAGCGTGCATGTGTGTGTAATATCAAGGAAGTGGTAAGCTTCCACAACTCATGCCAGTGTAAGTATGATGAGAATTGTAAACTGGTAAGTGTTTTTAGAATTCCTTTAATTTTTGCATGGATGTCACTTGAGAAAAAGTACATTTTGCTTATGTGAATCCATCTGTCATGAGGTATTAGGTTATAGGCCTATATCAAACAACTAAGCCCCATGAATCTGTACTGTTAAAAGGTGGTCTAACTAGCAACTAAATAATTTGTGGCATGTATGATAGCTAAATCAAGGGGAAGCTACTGTCTGAAAAGGAGCTTGTTTTTGCAGAAATTTAGGATAGATGTTTGTAGGCCTGCTGAAAGCCTCGGTTTTAGTGAAACTGCTGTATAACAGTGTCAGACTTTGGAAACGACCTTCAAATATAAGCACTAGTCCATTAGTATAGTCATGTTTAGGCTTAAAAAAC
Source organism: Dromaius novaehollandiae (assembly GCF_036370855.1). Classification (NCBI taxonomy): domain Eukaryota; kingdom Metazoa; phylum Chordata; class Aves; order Casuariiformes; family Dromaiidae; genus Dromaius; species Dromaius novaehollandiae. The sequence continues at coordinate 102,058,568 of NC_088098.1, read as the reverse complement.
ATCTAGAATTGAGGAAATCTATTTATGCAGAAAAATGGTAAGCCCCATGCCAGCAACATAAATCCATCTTTAGTTGGCCAAATGAGGCAACCATAAGCGAATCTCTTACAAAAGTGAACCTCTGCATGGTGTGAAACCAGACACCAAATTACACAAAACTGAACATCAGCTGTCAGAGCAATGGTAAAAAACAAAACAAAAAAACTGTCTATTGGGAGAAAAGTACAAGGGAAAAAAAGGAAACTAACAACTGCCTTGCCCTGCTAAGCTGTTTTCCAGGTACTTCTTAGGCAGGCTTTCCAGTTCAGCTTTTGTTTCAGGCTTTAAAACTCCTGTGGGGAAAATACCTGGTATATTTTGCAGAAAACAGACGTAAAAGCATTTTCTCTTTGAATACTGGAATAAATTTTCTGATTATTTTCAAGTAAATCTGCCACTTAGCTTGAGTTAAAGGTTTCAGCAAATAAAAAAAAATCTCATTATCTTTGTTCCCAATGACCCTAACGGCAGAATAATGCAGGCATTTTAAGCCTTCCACATAGTTAAATTCATTGAAATCTTACACGTAAACTATATATGAAGCAATTACATTATAATTCAGCAAAGTTATTAAATGTTAAGTGCTTCTGTTAGGCTTATAAAAGCTACTGTCAAGTATGCGTCCAACATCTCCGATAATTGAGGCAGGGGCACTGTGCTATCAGAGGTAGCAATCCAGCCGGCTGCCATCCAGTACAAACATGCAAACAATGATTCTCTCACTTTTAATGACTCAGAGACAAGGGAAGCATCAAGAATCCAATGGGTAGATGATTTTGCCTACCTATTGCTGTCCTTCAAACAGCCAGAGGCTGCTGAAGAACAATCTTAGAGTATTTTTGCCTCAGATGTCTTTGTTTCTTGGTAAGGCAATATTCAGAAAAGAAGTTCAGGTGTTCAGTGCAGGGTTTTTAGACAGGAAGGAACAAAGTGTACATTCTTTCTCGGTCTGTATTACTGATTAAGGATTCAAGGCTGAACATATTTTTTCCACTGAATCACACAGAGTAAGAGATTCAAGTCTGAGTCTCTCATATCCCAGATCAGTGCTCCCCTCAATAAAAACAGTCTGTTTTTCTGCAAAAAAAATATAGTAAATCTGTTGTGGTTTGCTCACATGCATAGCAAAGGCGATCTTAGTAATTTATAAAGTTATCATGAAATAGAAATCACATCCTCTGGTCATCTCTGTAACAAAGAGAGGCAATTAGGAATTAAGATTATGCTTAATGCAAATCCAAATATGTTAAAGTAAGAAAGCAACACTTAAATAGCAGCACTACAGATAAGATTGTTAGGGTACGTTTGTTAACAGCAATTTTTGACTTTAACTGTGCAGTTTCATACCACCTTCCCCCCGAACAGGCACTGTTTTTCAAGGGAACATGTCTCATCTGCTGGATTTATCACAGTTACTCACTGGCTTTGAACTACCTGACAATCCTCATTTTCCAGAAGATGGAAAGTTTCTGTGGGGTTGCTGCTGGGATATGTTTTCTTTACTGTTGCCACTATTAAACAATAACATTCACTTCCATTATCTTGCTAGGGTATACATTGCACATACTGTAGCTGCATTTCCATTTTTCCCCATTTTGAGTATTTCATCAGACTGAATCACAATTCTTAGTAAACAACATTTAATAGCAAGAAATTATGAGCCTGTTTTATTAAAAAAACAAATTTCTTAAGAGTTATGATCTGAGGCCCCAAAACTGTGATACAAACTTTACAAACACTGAGAAAACAAGTCCTGAGGACCTTTTAAACAAACCAAATTAACCTGTAGGTAGCCAGGTAGGTAAGAAGACAGTTCACAGGAGCAGTTAAGCCAATTTTAATCTAACCAAAACAGTAGTGTGCTACGTATAACACTACAGTCATATTTTTATGGTGCCTGGAGTATTCATTCTTCCACAGAGCTGTTTGGTAACAGATGCCCATTTCATGGTGATGCTGACTGCCAAAACAGCCTAATGTTTAATTAAACACTCTGAGATACCCCAAGCAGAAAAAATATGGAAAGTGTTTTACAGACTGTTGACGAAAGACACACCCAAACAGTCATAGCAGAAGACATCAAAATTGCCTAAAGGTGTCCATTCAAAGTAGGAAAGTAAACTAAAGAGTAGTAGTACTTCTTAAAAAAATAGTAAGTGTTGTCTTCTACTAATGAGGCCTATAATTACCACAATGGATAAAACAAGGCATAGAGAAATATAGTAGTTTGTTTTGTTGAGCGAACCAATACCATGTGCATCATTTTTTTCTAAGATCCCTACTCTCATCATATGAGAATTTTTCCTCTTTAAGAAAAACTGTAATTAACATTACAGGCGGGATGTCCTGAAAGGATCTAAGTATGACATCAGCCCATGTAGAAATTAATTCTACATAGAAATATGTAGTTGGGAAAGGAACAGAATTGAACCCTGATTTTAATTTAATTTGAAATATAACTAAGATGCATTTATTTACTCTTTATTTATTAGCTTTGGTGCCAGATGGTATTTAATGGCTCCAGAAGAGAATGGATAGCGTATATAGCCTTTTTGGGAAATATTATGCCTCTAACCTATCATTCTTTCCTGTTTCAACCCAGTATCTGATAACCACCTATCTACCTGGCATTGGGTTCTCCTTCTTAGCATACATTCAACTTTATGCCAGCCCTCCTGGGTCCTTCATGTCACCATTCAGCTACCCTCTGCTGGGGACCTAGCTAGAGGCAGTGTAGAATATTGTGCTGACAAAACAAGCAATGGGATTTTCTCACTTACTTTCAGAGAGAATTAGAGCAGCTCAAACTATGATAAAAAGTATTTTAAAAAATTAAGTCCAAAATCATTTTCAGAAGATACAGGTTGCAACTATGGAACTATATATAGCATTCTACTGCTTCAGTGCATAATTGATTTTTGCCTTTCCAAATTTATTTTGCTTCGCTATTTTAGCAAGGAAATGCAAATTTTTTTAGAGAAAAAAAATCTACGTTCGGAGTCACAGAAAAACTGGGATTTCAGAGAGGCGTTTTTAAAGATATTCTTCCCTGGTGCACACAGGCATGCTCCACGAAGTGGCTGATTAGAGGATACCATGCCTCATCTTTCAAAATTTTAGTTGACCACTTAACTATAGATTACTTTCCCTCACACTTTCTCCTATACACGAGTTCAGAGAAAAAGCTAGATCCTGAAGAATAATTTCTCTTCTCTTTTCCAAATACTTTCAGCTTGGCTTTTTATTCAAAGAGACATCTGATCCCCCTGTCTCACCAGTACCAGATGATGTTCCCCAAGAGGTGTGGAGAGATGGGGCAAGGGTGAGGGGAAAAGTTGATGTGGGGGAATAGGCTCGAATACCTACCAGAGGAAATGCTGGGGGGTAAAGATCCACCCCCTGACACTGGATGTGGGGCCAGGATGCTATTTAAAAATCCTGCCCTCAGGAATCTCGAAAGAGACTTCACCCCAATGGTCGGAAAGGATCCTTTCAAAGAGATAAAAATGATCATTAATCAAACAAATTATTCTTTGGCTGACAAAAGAAGTTGCCTGTTTAAAGAAAGAATAACCAAATCTCAGTGAGGTCAACAGTGGTTCCACTGAAACAGATCTTATAAAAGTTTTTGTTTGTTTTTTTTAAACCAAGTCATATAACATACAGCTTTAACCAGAAAGAGATTTTTTTTCTGTGCACTTTGCAAATGGAGAATTCCAGAACTTCTAGGAGGAATGGAAAAATTTGCAATTATAAGTGCAAAATCCAGCATATTCATAATGCATTCTAAATGACTCTGTCAACTATGAAGGCATTTTACAGTTTTGCATACAAATCAAAGACATACTAGTAGAGACGAAGCTATACCAGCAAAGCCAGGTTTATGTTAGTGTCTTAAAGCCACCTGACAAACCATCTGACAAGAGACAAGGCAGAAGGGGAAACAGAATTTGCAGTTACACTGGTGACTTTTTGTGTCAGGACAGTGATGTTAGTCAGAGCTTCTATCACATCTCCCAACATCTGTCAATATATTGATGCGGGTAAAAGCCAGGAGTGCAGACATGGCCTCTTTCTGCTTTGCTATCACCAGAGGCTTTGCACATTTTACACTTGTAATAGAAGAAAGTCTATGTTCTTGTCGTCACCTAATCGTACAGTTTTATTCCTGAAAACAAAAATTATCACATATTCCCCTTTTAAAATAAAAACTTGTGATATATCTTTGATAGCAATGATAAATGAGGACTCTTTATCATTTGATCCACTGCTTCAGCTTTGAGCATATGTACAGAGACCGCGACACATCATTACAGCTAGCTCACGCTCATGCATAGCGAATGGCAGTATCAAAGCTGGATCTGAAATGAGAGCTTTACACATTCTGCTTAAAAATACAGAGTCAAGATTCTCCAACCTTGAAATAAATTTAAAATTGACAATCAGAATAATTTGTTTATATTGCAAGTACATCAAGCAAGCATTCATCCAATAATTTAGGCAATGATAAGTTTGTTTTCATCATTTTAGAGGTACTTCACAGTTCTTCCTCCAAGAGACAAAAAACATCTTAGTTATCTGCATATAATTAGAAAAATAAATAGCCCTCTTAAAGTTTATGCAGCTGTAAATTTTGGAACTAATATAAATGTAGTGAAGAAAATCTAGTGTCAAAAGACACATTTTTTGAGCTTAAACTACTCTTAGGGAGAGCTGGAATTTTATCTTTTATTTTTAAGCAAGAGATCTATTATTTCTCCTCCATACATTCCTCACTTGCACTTCAATTTTGTTACTAGAGCTACTACAGTCTGTGGAGAAAGAATTAATTAGTTTTCTGGATACAGTATTTTTATGTCTGATGGCTAAAGGTAAAGAACAAAAATGTCCCTTCTGGCCACGCCAGAAAAGCCTAGCTTTGGCAGCCTTTTCAAAGTGTTTCCCAACTCCATGGCCTTCATTTTGAAATATTTTCAGAGGTGATCATGCATAGAGAGTCCAGAATGCAATACGTAGAAATTCAATTTTAAAATGGAAAGTTGTTCCATAAACTCCAAGATGTTTGGTACTAAACAGCATCTTAAAACAAGAAGGCTAAATAATGAATATATGAAGACTTTCCAAATAGAAGTTTACTTCTCTGTTTCAAAATATGAATTATATCAACCATAAAATACACCCACTGTGAGTCACATACCATATGTACAGATCTTCAGAAAAGCCAAACAGCTTGAACTTCACCATTGACATTTTCCTACACTTAAAAGGAGTTAAATGGCAGTTAACTCAAGTTTCCTACTGCTGTTTCAATAAGTTACTTTGCTACAGAAAACAATATAGATAAAAACAAGTGGATGCCAGTTATTCTACATATTTGAAAGTAAAAACAAGGAGCAGCAAATTTTGGAGCAATAAAATCTTTCTTTGGATATTAAGAAGAGAGTTAGAGGTCTAAAATTCTTCAGGCTTTCCAAGTGACAAATAACTAAAAGAATAGAAAGAAATAATTCTGTCTCACTTATTAAACAAAGGGTAGGATTCAGCTGCTTCAACATAAATGCATTGTGTCATTTGAGACACTATAGAAAATCTGAGACATTCACTTTTGACTGGCAGACATGACAAGAGCTACAGGGGACTCCGGCACTCCTCAAGAGTGGCAGCAAGAGGCAAAAAGTTGGGTATCTAAGAATAGGCATCTAGTGCCATTTTAGGCACTGAATCCCATCCAAAAAAGCCTACTGCCATGTTAAAAAATATCCCTGACTAGGTAGAATACACAGTTACAAGAACAAGACCTCATTTAGTCTCTTCTAGAAGTCCATAAACAACTTCTGAAAAGGCCAACGTTGGTAATACTCAATCCTGCTCAGCTTCCAGCAACATACACATGCAGATAAAGGGCAGACTGGAATCTATTCACCTTAAAACATGCATGATCCTCAAACAAAATACAGCATATGCCCCAGAATGAACAAACGGCATGTGGCTGGGGAGAAGAGTCCACACGTACTTTGCTAATATCTTCTGCGCAGTGTGGGTTGGGTTGGAGACTCTATTACATGACTACATATGTGGAGGCTGACTATTACTGCAGGTAGCTGAGAAAGAAAGCTAATTTTCATAACTCCCACCAATCACCACCAGAAAGACAGTGGTCTGATAAGAGCTTTCAGTATTTACAATAACAGAGAAGCTTTACTCAGATTTTTACTTGTTTACATAAACACTAGTGAAATATTTGCAAGAAAAACTGCAACGAAAAATGTATTCAATACAGGGAGAAAGCTGTCTGCTAATACAACAGGGAACTAAAAGGAAGGTGGCAGGATGATATTAAAAGAGAAATCACCAGCTTCTAAGAAAAATTACAAATTTCTGTATAGATATCAATAAAAAGAATCACATGTCCCTCTATCTGAATGTGTTAAATTTCATTAGACAATGAAGATGTAGCCTTTCCTCTTTTTCCAAATTGGAATCATGCTTAGCTAAAGAAAAAAGTCCCCCCAAATTCTGTAGGTTCCCGCTACTTTGCACTCCATTTTGCAAAAGAATTATTTATTCCTTAGAGGTATATACTAGAAATAGAAATCTTAATGTTTAAATGAAATATTCTTCTAAAAGCAACCACAATGGACACTTCTTTTTCAAAACACCAGGATAGTATTTCTTTAGTTAACCAGCTTTCTTTGGGAATGTAATTCTGCCAGTGCATACCATAGAGACTTGTGCTTCACACCAGTTCTGTTGTTTTGTATAAAAGTGAACACACATTATTTTTGCAGTGGGTAGTTACACTAATGAAAAGAGCCTTTATAATAAGGTCTTACTGGTTCTAAACTGGGAAATAAATAATAAGCCATGATTTCGGGGTGCATTGAATACAGCTGCTATTTAGCAGCTACAGGCATGATTTTATTAACCCCTATCCTCACACGCATTTATATGCTACAAATACTACCCTGCAGTAACATGGGAAACTACAGACATTAGCTGGGAAAGTGCATTAAACAGCAAAAATATATTGCTACATTCCGAGTAGCTGACAGTTCATGAAGTATATATATCATACACCGAGTTCTGTGATAGTTGATAACTCAGGGTAAATTCTTCTCTTGCACAATTATTACAGCTAAGCGCTGCATTCAGAGGCAGTGGGGAGTGCTGAATCAATTAGCCTGCCTTCCACCTTCCTCTCTTGTTCCAGAGGGAATATCATCCCAAAAATAGTAGGATTTGATCAGGAAATTAGAGGTATACTATTCTAAACTGGCATGGTTTTAGTAGCGTATTCTCCACACAGTTTAGAAGGGCAAGGGTAGATAGCTGGCTAAAGGAAATATATAGTAGGAAAACCTACGTGCTTAGTTCAGCTCCGGATCACATACACAGCATTTATTAACAGTTGCATCACAACAGCATGGCCAGGCCAAAGGAACAGCCAATTCTTCTCACAGCAAAGGCACAGCCCACGGCCGAGGGCTAGCAACAAGATAACATGCTAAAGACCACTTTAGATCTACAAAGGAGAGAAAGTTCTGCCATGTGCCTCAAGAGACGACCTGAAGAGAATGAATGAATAGGTGAACAGAAGGACACAAAACACATCCAGTGCAAATACTAGGAGAACAAAATGGGCTAGAGAGAAACGCATACCTCCTGTTTGAAAGGGGAAAAAAACTTTAAACAGCTGTAGTAGAAGGCATTTAAAAGGAACTAACCAACTTGCACTTTAAAACTCTCAGGGATTGAGCAAGCTGACAAAAGTAAACCCGAGCTGTCATTTTTTCTGCTAATGCTACACAGAAACTTCCATCCAGAAGGTGCTCAGAATTTTTCACTGAAACTAAACAGTTTTACTCTGTAAACAACAGTATGTACGCACTCACATCTGCCTACACAAGTGCAAACATCTCCACCGGTCTTTGCTCCCGTAGGCGCTGCAGAGCCAGCACAGCCCCAGCAATTCTCAGGGACCTCCATCGCAACTGGCGTGTTTGCCCCACTGCCATCCGCAGCACTATGCCACTGCCACGGTGGCCTCTGGGCCACAGAGGACTCACAGCAAGGTGAGCTGAAGCTCTCCTAAAGTGCACAGGTACGGGCAGGGCCATCAGCTTGTCCTGCTTGTGCCAGGGTCCCCGAGCCTTGCATGGAGCAAACTTAGCACATTTACTATAGCAATGACACTTGTGTGAGCTTAGAGCAGTATGTGGAGATCTGCTTTTAAAAAGCAGAACCTTTCTCAGAGTGTCTGCATGTGTCTAATGTCCTGTCTCAAGCAGGTTATTAGGATGCCTGCTGAAAAGGCAGGATGTGCGTGTTACATACATCCGGTGACATACCATACAAGAAAAGGAAACAACACAAAAGCCTCATACAGTAATCAAACCAGATCAAGTATTTGTTTAGGAACAATATGTCTTTCTTGCTGTTTCTGAATTATTTGATCCTACTTATTATGGTTTTTATCAAATATATAAGCAAACAAAAAATAGCGCTCCTTTTTTTCCCCTTCCTTGTCTACAGAAAGGGCACATTGATACTTTGACAATTTTTTTTGCAAAGCTGTAGGGTGTTCTTCGTGCACGTAAGATGACTGCGCTGAACTAAATGTTTGACATACAGCTTTTAATGGCCTGTGCTCATCTGCTCTCTTTCAAAGTGAAATCAAACAGAATTTTTGCAAAAGTCAGCCAGGGACTATAACTGGATCTCTCAACACAGCAGATGAAATACACTGCCATAAACTACCCCAGTAGGTGAATGCGTGCAGACTTCAGTTGCTCAGAGAAAGGCTGCAGGTGGTTTAGCTCAGGTGGGACAGCCAGCATCTCCTTCACCCTTTTGCAAACAGCTTATGATTGGCAACTAATGCTAGTGGTAAGAAACTCTATGTGATGACCCCTGTGCAAGCCTGCTACTTTCACTGGGATGTAAAAGATGACAGCAAACTGACGGGTCCTGATTTACAAAGAAGGAGCTCACACTGGGAAATGTAAGTATGGTGTTACAGATCCCAAGCATCAAGAAAGCGGTGGGTAACTTCTGGAACAGGTCTCTGCTCTCTTTTGCCAATGTTGTCCCTAAATTGGAGGGCAAGGTTTGCAGGCCTCAGAGTACAGCAGCAGCTGAAGGGAGCTATGTGAGCACATCTCAGAATTTATGTCTGTGCATGTATACATGAAATATTCTGTAAGTATTTATATAAGCAGTTAAAGGCAAAGCTCCAGACTGGTTTTCAACCCTGTTATTTCTATTTTTGTGTCTTATTTATTACTTTTAAAACTGATCAATGTTTTCTGCAAGCGGAATTGACCATTTCAGGTGCTATTTTTTTCGGTCTCTAATAACTTCAAATGCACAAGGACCTCTTCAGTAGCCTAATTTAATAATTTGCATGGAAATGTTGCAGAAATGCAGCAATTACTTTCAATTGTTTCCTTTCACTAGTGCCATCTCTTTATTAGTACCATCAAAGGAAGGTTTTAGTTTGTTATTCTTTTTCTATCAGATACAGATTTTGAAAAAAAAAAAGTAAAAATGCACCATTAGTGTATTTAATGTAAAAAACCACTGATGTTTGCTTCTATGGAGCCTGTTTTGATGTTTTTCTTATAGGGATTGTAAAATACAGCTAAGATAAACTTAGGAACTCTGCAGAGGAAGGCTTTGGGGAAGTGTGTCAAAGGACTGTAATAACTTCTTGTGTTCAGTTTGACAGAAAAAAAAGCAACTGAATGATTTCAGGATGTTCTCATCATCACTGCACTCTCATGAAGTTGGGACTGTAACATTTAGTAATCAAATGCTGGAGAACAGAATGTAGAAACAGTTTCCTGCTACTGAACTGCGTAATCATCCAGTGTGATCATTCAGCGTCTGGGAGAACACTGGCTTCTGGCACAAGCACCTCCCATTCAAAAATAAAGATTTTTTTTTATTGTTACTAGTGCTTCCTCAGTGAAACCAGAAGAAGTGTTTGAACATTTTCCAGAATTATTAGTAATATGGAAAGTACTGAAAATCTGCAGTCTGTTCTCTCATGTCATTGTAGTGATTTATCCTTTACAGACCACCAGGAATTGCACATTTCTTTATAAATTTTTATGGAGGGTATAATGAAAAATGGGGATTTTCTATGAGCAACAGCCTTATAAGAAGCTTGAAATTATGATGTCAGATTTTGCAGAGCATTCAGAAGGCTTGACTTCAAAAGGGAAAAAAAAAGATCAGAAGCAGGGCTAAAATTTCTCCCTGAGGAATCCTTTGGTTCAAATATTCAGTATATTTAGAAAGAATGGATCTATAAAATTCATTTTAAAAATTTTGAATGCATTAATTTGGGGATTTAGAATAGACTGTAATTGCGTATTTTAGAGCTTTTTGACATGTGGAAGCAAAGGCGCTAGGGTATAGAGCAGTATGGCTCTTTTTTTACCTACACAGTTTATATACCTTGCTTAGGAAAAACTGAGTTTTAAGATAATTAAACGATACTTTGCAACCCATACCCTAAAATGCTAGTGCACAACAACAGTTAACAATTAACAATTAGGTGCGTGCACCTCTGTTGAAATTATAGAGAAATATCTATTACCTTGCAGAGGAACAAATAGCACAGTGAAAACTTTTCAAGGCCAAATTCTGCTCTTGGGTACCTATGCTAGTACCACCAAAATCTGTATGAAATGCATTCTGCTGTGCAGAGCAAAACTTGTACTTTACTCTTCAGCAGAAAATTTTCAAAGGTGGTCTAATTTTGTTTTCCCAGACCCCAGTGGAGTAAATTAAATCATCTCAGAGCATTCAGAAATAATTTTGTTCTTCCTGACCGCACTTTCAATAACATATTGTGGATCTTTAACCATCTTTGTCTGCACTACTTTTAAGGCAGACAGAGTTTTTTATCTCACTGTAGTAAATACAGAGCTAAGACTCAACTCAATGTAGAAAGTACTGTTAGAACACTTAAATCTCCAAAATGTACAGCCTATGTAAAACTTAGAACATTTTCTTCATTTACTGGGTCAACTCTGACAAATTAAATTAGAAATAGACATTTCCTGAAGCAACTCCAAGGAAACAACTGCAATGCAAATTGTATCATTTATGTTAATAGATTTAGCAGGATGCCAAGGTATATGAATAGAAAACCTTGAAGCACTTATTTACTTTGGATCTTATAAACTACTTAGCTGATGCAAAACAAGGTTTTCTGCATCTGCTAGATTATACAGGAAAACAAAATAGACACTGCTGCTGGAGGGATGCAGCTGACAACTGCTTATTGAGATATTTTGTATCCAGTGAAACATATTCCTTCTGAAGGAACTCATGTCAACATATAAACCAGCAGGAGACCTTCGCACCACTGCTGCTACACCTAAGGTCTGGGACTTAGATAACACAGGGATATATTTGGCAGGACCTCTCCTGATACTAAATGTTCACAATTTCAGATACAAAGCAGTGTCTAAACACTGAATTTCTGAGGAGTCTGTGTTGGGGAACAGTCCCCCAAACAACATCTCTTACAAAACCTGGGTGCTCTTTCTCGTTCTTAAGATTAGAGATTGATTCTAATCACACATTACTTTCACCATGGGATGAGATATGGTTATGTGCTGTTTCCCAGATGTGCCCATGGAAAGAAAAATTGTATGTCTGGCTTAGAAGGGAGCTGCTCAATGAGCTTCCGCCACATCCTCAGCCTGAGATGCAGCCTTCCGTATGCCTGGCATAATCCAGAGCTCTTTTTGTCTGAGTCTGAGTAACTAGCTTCAGCACCTCTAGATTCAGTATTAGGTTTCAGTATCTCACCCCAGAAGAAGATGACCCAAATTTAGCTTTAGTTCCATCAGGAGAGTGGCTCAGAGAAGGATCCCAGAAATATGGCTGCAAAACCATGCCTCAAAGAGCGAGCAGTGACATCATTTCTCTTGGTGCTTTCACGTAGCCACTGTTTGTGATTTCAACTAAGAACAAACTGTGCTTTTCATTTAAAGCAGGGATTCGACTCTTCACAGATTACCAGTACTGCTCACGGAAACTAAATGGATTTTCTGAGTATTTGTAAGCAAGCTGATTAGTTCAAATCAATATATATTTTAGGAGAAGCTCTCTAAGAAATTTAACAAATGACACCAAATATTTCTCCCGGATAGTACTAAGAATAGAATAATAGATGCTTAAAACTTCTCTCTTTGTTAAATCTTAGAAAGATTGTGTGCACGTGAGGATTTTATTTTAGAATGAAAGGTCATTTTTTCCCTGTTATTCTGCATAAGAAAGTTTCTTTCTCAGAAAGGGGTGAAGAGTAACACTCTACTGCAGAGAATCCACAGCAGAACGGCCCGTTTTCAAAAGTCAGCTGCCATTATTCTCAGTGGGACAGATACCGTATTTGCCCATGGTTAGGCAGTTATTCTGAGAAGGACAACAGTCTTCCAAAGTTTTCAGTGAGCCTACATTGACAAAGTGCTCTTAAAGAAAACTATTAGATCATTGGAAACAATAGGCTGTAGTAGCCTCTTAAATTGAATGCCTTAAGCAAAATGGCTATGGGGCAGATGTGCCCTAAGAGCAGAAGGAAATAACATACATTAAAAGAGACCTCTAAGAAATTCAGGGAGCAGAAGATTCTTTACTTCGCCTTTGTTGACAAATCAGTTTTCAGCTACAAATAATGGCAAAACTAACTCAAAATTCCTAAATAGCTCATTTTAGCAGCTTTGGATCAGATATACTGATTAGAAAAAGTAGAAGAGAAGTAAATACTAGAAAACCGAATATCTAGAAAAATGTGTGTGTAGATAGATGCACACTGTAGACAATGAAAGTGCAAGCAAAAGAGGGGCAAATGGGACATAAAGACTGATGAAAGAACTTGTATGACAGAGGTCTGGAAGAAATATGGACATATACTTACCCGCCCTGTATTGGCCTACCTGTGCCAAGTAACTGCGTATTCAACTTAATAGATTCACATATTCTGGCTGTTTTGTGACATGCTTTGTTAAAAGAGAAGAGCTTTAATAAGTACAGCAGAAAAGCATGGAAATACAAAATGAACATACTCTGTGATATTTAGAAAAAATGAAGATTAAAAAAATAGAATAATTTTTGCAAAGTTTCATTATTCTAAGGCCATGTCATGACTTTCGAGGGCCCGACTTCAGATTTTTTAGTATTCAGCAGTAACTCAACTTTAACTTGCTCTGTTCCCTCTCTCTGGGAACAGAGGCACTCAGGATTCAAGTGTCGTTAGAGTGGTGATGGCCCTGTGGACACACTACACAAATCCAGAGTTCTGTAACTTTTAGTATTCCAGAAATATTCTTGGGAAGAGCAGGCAAGCTTGCAGTGCTCCAGGCTTAAAAAAATAATCTGAAGAAGGGTCCATGTTCCTAAAACATTCCTGTTTTCTTCTCCAAAGACAACAGTTAATTAAGAAAAAAAAAAAAAAGAACTATTACATCGCTTTGCTTATTTGCACCATGGGGTTTTTGCATGGTATCACAATGAGTAGCTTAGGTGTCTGGCTTATGTATTTCCATGCTTTGTTGGGTTTGTATTTCAGTTTAATTTAACCCTGAATGTCCTTAACTTTACTGGTTTGGGAACAACAAAGCATCCACATATATTTTGCCCTCATTTCTGAGAGGTAGCTCTTATCCAATATTTTCCTGTCAAAATACTTTAAAAGACTTCCTTTTCTACATCAAACCCACTGATCTCTGCCCCAGACTTAATTTTATAGGGTTTGTCTGGAAACATGGAGAAGACAAAGGCTTGGTAGGGTAAAGCTGCTGCTCAGATCACTATTCCAAATGAATTTAACCTTGACATCCTTGGGAAAGGCAATGCTTTCCTATGAACCTGAAATGCCAGAGTTCTCTTATTTCTTGATTGGCAGTTGGGAATAAATCCAGACTTAGGAGTAGTTACACAGAATCAGAGTATTTTAGAAAATCCCAGTTACAGCAAGTTTTAGCTTTACTTAGGATGTCTCTGGGAGAAAAAACAAATGCAAAAAGAGTCTTACAATTCCTAAGGAGAAACTAATAGGAGCTACAGAATATTTAGGTGGAATATTAACACCTAATTTAATTTCCATTGCTGCTTCTAGACAAACAGGCAATTTGGGGGGAAAAAAAAAAACAGAAAACAAAAAATGAGAGACTCGCTTGAAAAAAGTTCCAGAAACATTATAGCTATTTATTTTGTGATGTGTTAAATGTCAATGCACAGTGAAGTTCTGGTTGCTGAGAAGACTGGTGTGACAACATAAATATGATTAAGGCTTTTAACAGCAATAACAACTGTTCTGTTGAATCATCTTCACAGTCTTAATGGAACTGTAATTGAGAATACTGTGCTTCTCTTATGGGATAAAGCAATCTGTGTATGTTTAAAGTTGTCTATTAAATAAGTATTTTTCAATCAGTGCTTAAACTGTGAAAATAGCTTTAGCACAATGCTAAACAAGAACTCTGAAATGTTAATGTATTTATAGTTATGCATGATACCCAGAGTGCTGTTCCAAGCATTGTATGCTTTACGTTTCGATTTCACAGTCATGCATGTATTATCAAATTAGCTGTAAACAAAATATTTTAAACTTATAGTTTCAGTGATGGAAAAACATAGCCTGGGATATCAACTAAAACCTTTGGGATTCATTTTGTACATACCATGATTAGGTGAATCATTAGCCAGTTCATAGCTAGTACTGTGAATTTCATTTCAGTCTTACTCTGATCACTCAGTTTTCATGATTTTGGAACAAAAATTCCTGAGTAAAATCTGAGAGCTCCTAAGATACGGAATTTGTAATCCTTCAAAACAGGAATCTCCCATGTGAAGTCTTGAGAAATGGAACGGTGAAGAAATTCCTGGGGCTTTTAAATTTTCAGATGTTCTTTTTAATGGTATTTCCATAAAAAGAAAGATGATAGCATTTAATTTTGAACCTCATGTTTAAAAATTGCAGTGGGTTTTAATTTAATGAGTAAAATTGCCTTTCATGGGTGACATACGAGGATGGATGTAATGATGCAGCCTATTGTACATTCTGCAGTTCTGCAATTAAATCTGTGATTATCTGCTCTTCCAGCCTTGCCAGCCTCTAACAGTGTGAACAAGGAGTAGCAGATATACACCCTCTACTCTTAGGCAGCAAGTAATACCACTGAAAAAGACTCATAGTTTCACCTGGGGCTGAAGTTCCAAAGAGTCAGTTGACAAAAGTGATTTTTTTTTTGCTTTAAATGAATGCAGATTGTAAGTTGAGGGTGAGCGCTATAATGTCATTACACAATGTCACTAATACCGGTAACATTCCCTATTATATTGTTACACTTCTATGTTTTGCTTAAAATCAAATTAAGTGTAAAGGCTTTTCTTCCCGGTTACAAACACCAAGTGACTCCTTCAAATAAGTGATGCCAATATTAGAAATAAGGTGATCGTTATTGTAATATGACCCTCAAATAAACTCCTTGATTAGAAATGTATTATATGCTATTTTACATTCACAAATCTATACGCTAGATTAAAAAAGCCCTCTATTCCCAGGGTCAAAGAAGTTGTTCCAGCCCACACCTGATAGACCATGCTGGAAGTCAGGTTCTGGGCAGCTCCTGTGGCTGACGGGCTTTAGTGTACGCACAGGCAGTTCTGCTTCCATTTTTGGAAAATGTTACAGATAGATAATTAGAATACAGATTAGATAATAAAGATAATTAACTGTGCTTGTAATTATCTCTTTGTGGATATCAGCGTACTCAGAGGATGTTCTCTCAAGCTTAAGGCCCATTTGGTCTCAAGGACGAATCCCATGAGGCAGGACCTCTCTAATCTGATCTTTCTTATGCTGGCTTGGGCATCAGAGATTCTGGCAAGATGGATATTGGGCAGACAAGGTTTAAATAGGCTACAAAGTCACATTTTCCCATTCTTCTGAAGACATTCACTGAAAATTGGAAGTAAATTGCCAACCATATCTAAGAGAATAAAGTAATGTTTGCATACTAAAGGATTCACTCACTTGCAGCTGAGAGGTAAAAAAGTAAAAAGTGCAGACTCATTTCCAAAGCGGGCAAGTTACTATCATCATAGTGAGAAATTAACAGGTTTCTGTTGTTCCAGGAAAAAAAAAATCAACTATGTGAATTCTAGCAAACAATAGAGTATTTTGTTTCAGACCACTATTATGAAAATTCTGCACTATGCTTCTCTGGATTATGTATTGAAATGAAGTCATTATCAGCTTAACTTATTTACTTTCAAATTTTATTCAGTAGAAATTACCTTGTTAAGATTTAGTAAAAAAAAAAAAAGACAATATTTACCAATTAATGTAGTCATGAATCCATTTGAGAATGTCACACTGAATATATTTGTCTCTTAAGATGTACTTACAGGATTTCTGTTAGTGTTCTGTGCTTCTATGAAGAGCAGAACACACTTAAACTGAATACTCCATAAACTCACACCATCTATTTATGGTGTTTAAAAAAATACATATCTTTTCCACATTGCTTCTCTCTTTCAGTTGTGTCCCCATCAACTGCTTTACCATCTCTTGCTGATTTATAAGCAGTGCCAAGGACATGTTTAGCTGTGAAGAACTGTAAGATTCAAGGAGCAGTATTTTTTGCAAACTGTATTTCCAACCAAAACTTCAAGGGTCTGGAATGGATCCCAAACAGTTTGCATCTAAATCATTTATTCATCTGGAACTTGAACTGTGTATGTAATAAAAATTAGAAAGACAATTATAGACTGTGAAATGGATATAACAAGACTCCAAGAAGCAAGGAAGTAAAGAAAGAAGTTTGGGAGTCAGTAATATACAAAAAACACAGTGATGGGCTGAGTGAATAGATGATGCATAAACAGTTTATAGACGAAAACTCCATTAAAGTGATGCTATTATCTAGTGTGGACATTGATGACAGAGCTAGAAGAATGGTGGAAACAAAAATACTTTATCTCCATTGGCTGGAGTTGCAATGCTGAGTGACTTGAGGAAGCAAATGTGAGAGTGCAGGTTCAGTACAAGCCTTCATCATTAAGGTTCTCCCCTGCTCTTCAGAGCAGAACACAGACAACACATGGCACTTTTCTACAGCCTGTAACTCAGACAAGTCTGAAGAGACTTGCATTGCATTGTACAACTATTCCACTTCCAAATTTCAAAGATTTCTTGCTAATTGTGGAAGGGCTGAAAATTATTGTTACTTTCAGCAGCTTTTATTTCTGTTCACTGGAAAATTAATCTGCACTTGAGAAGCATGTCCCAACTGGCCCTATTCCATGCAAGTGCTTAGATTGCTATATGAGGAGGATGTCTCTGGTTTGAGATAAACTCTTCCTTACTCAGCCAAACACATCTGCAGTTTGCTACATCAAACTAGTATGACCTCTCTCTCAAGAAGCTCCTCTTCCCCTTTTCTCTACCTGTTTCTCTACCCATTTACAGTATTACAGCTACACTCATTCATAACAATCCTTGCATTAGAAGGAAGACGATGTTGCAAATAACCAAAGCTGTCCTTTCCCCTCATCTAGCTCCCATGATTGAATGAAACATAAAATGAGATTGCTTACAGGAGAAAATACTCACTCCATGTTGTAATTTTTCTTGACTCGATGTTCTCTCTATTTACCTGACACATGATTCAAACCATACTCTGCTCTGCTTTTCAGTGGGAAATACATGCATGTCACAGAAAGAGAATGTGGCCTTACCTGGCAGAAAATAATGCATCAATTACTGCAACTTATGCATGTATAAGAGACTGAGTGGCTCAAGTGCCTGATCTCTGGGATTCAGCTGTTAAAATTACTTAATGCTTCATCCAAATAGTGTACGAAGCCAAATACTAACACCAGACGTGTTGTAAAGCACTGGAGCCTCTGGCAAGATATAAAACACTGACACCGATATCACTGTAGGATACTGCTCTCCCAGTACACGCACAAGCAGATGAAATGGAAGCTTTGCATTAGTTTCAAAAGTGAAACAAGTCAAGCAGACAGATTTTTAAAACTTCCTAAAACTTTCCAAGCAATTGTGAGGACAGAGAGACAGATGTTTCCTATGAAGCCAGTTGAAAAAGTTGAAGACATTACAGTCCTCACCTGGCAGTACAGCCCCACAGTGCAGATGACACAAGGTTATGTGACCTCTCCTCATTCACCTGAATCTGCTGTTAAAGAGACCTTGAGGTTGGTGTCTTCCATTACAAATTTAAGAATGAGTCTTTAAGCTGTAATAAAGACCACAACGCAGCCTGTTAAGGCAGAGGTTTCTATGACAGAGCATATGTGAAATCTGGGCAACTATTATCTGATGAACCAGCAGTTTCCTAGGTCAAATGGTCTCTCTGCTTTGGGACAAGAGGGGATAGATCATGAGGCTCTTTCTTACTGTAGTTTAGACCTTAACTTGTCCTTCTGCATTAATAACTTGTACTGCATCACTGGCCACACATGGTGTTTCCCCCTTCAGCTGATTGCTGATCCCGTTGTTATTACCTGTTCTGTCTCATCATCAATCTGGCAAAGTGAACCGGTAGGACCAAAAAAACGTAGAGCAAGAAAAAGATATTCTTTCTTTCCTTATTCACAAACTGTCAAACAAATGTAAAGTTTAAAGAGATGTGAACTGGAGAAGGAGTGTAACTGTTCTGCAAACTTTTCCGCACCAGTTTTAATGGCTCAAACAAACATTTATCCATTCAATCAAAGTTCGAGCGTACAAGCTGATCTGTTTAACTTTGCATATTAGGTGAACTGGGAATATCTACACAACATGTTCTCTTGTTTCTTCTGTGAAAGCTTTAACCCACAGGGCTTTTAACAAGAACCTAGCAGCATAACGTGGTTGAAAGTGCTAACATCGAAACTAGTGTATCCATAGATTGTCAGTCTATCCCATAAATTACGGACAACTATGCCCTATTTTGGGAAGTGACAGACATTTACATCAGCAATAATAAGTTGCAATTAGTTGTAATGATTATGGCTTCAATAGCGCTCTGTTTCCAAACACCTTATGAATGAACTAGTAAGTCCCCAGAATACCCCCTTCACACATGTAAGGCAGTAAGATTATCCAAGGAACCAAAGAAATGAGAGCATAACTGTGATAGTGAACAAGAACTCTTTAACCACAAGCAAACACTGGACAATATTAAGATAATATACGGAGAATAGCTTTGTATCAAATTGAAAACACCGGCAATATATTACTAGTGTGATAACATTCATATAAATTTGAATTTAGTGAAGACAGTGAGGTTGGCAGCTTTTTCTCTTACAAAAAGCAACACTTTACAGTCTATGACTACATCTTCCATTTTACATCTTGCCATCTCAAGGAGAAGCTGTCTTCCTTGGCATCAAACATGGATCTAAATCCAGCACCACCCATGGGAGAGAAACACTGAATTATCACTATCACTTTGATTTCTATTCTAGATTTCTCCCAGAAAAGTGTAGTCTTAGGGTAACATCTTAACTTCAAAAGATCATGGAACGACAAGATGGTATAACAGTATCGTAAGGCTTCTACTCTACACAAGACACATCTGTTAGCTTATTATCAAAGACCAACTGTAATCCATGAAAATACAGAGATATATTCCTCAGACTGTGTCAATCTTCCTGGTACAAGATCTTATCTTCTGTCATCACAGCCTACATCAATCCTGACTCCGTTAGATCTGTTAATGCAAGCTTGTATTCTAAATAAAATACCTCAAGAAAGGATAGCTTGCACATTTATATAAAATGATGAAAGGATAGAAAGAATAAAAATGGCCCTTACCTTTTAACTAATACAGATAGAGAAGTCTGCTTTTTCCAGCAGATATTGCACAAGTGTCTGCATTTAGTCTTTTTATTAGCTGCAGGTCAAGTTCTTTAATCACTAGTACTGTCATTAGTGAGGTGCCAGAATTACATGAAAACTCTCTTAGTATAAAAGAACCTTATTCGGGAGAAAGGACTACCTGTATGGTAGGAAAGGAAACTGAAAATTAAAACAGGTTAAGGGATGACTCCTAAGGGAGGTAGCTGGAACATCCATCTGACAGTAAATGCTGAGCCTAGTCCTCAGCCTTAAAGAAGGCTGAAAATGAATATGAACGTTCTCTCTTTTTTCAAGAAAGTGTCTTAAAATCCTGCTTACTGACTGTTTTGGAGCATAGTATTCACTTCTCTACCTGCTGGAGTTTCTCTGCCTTGTATAATTTTCTTAAATATCTCCTACAACAGATAACATAAAAGTGAACGTGATTTTGATGCCCAGTGGCTGTTCTCAGAGGCAAAAAATCATAATTCAATCGCTGTGTCAATTAATGCTTATTTCAGCAAATTATACTCACAGCAACTAGAAGGACTGAGAGCACTCAACTGAGAGTACCCTGGTAAACAGGGTTACTGGTGAAAATGCATTTGCAGAGCTGACATATATGGCAAAAAGATAACCTGTGCACTGACAATCTGAGCATGTGAATCTGCAAATCACTGAAACTACAGTTCTTACGGTAGTCTTAAAAACAAAAAGTAGCTCACTGAGCAAAACTTCACTTTAAACCTATACTCATCTCCTTCCCTTTCAGATTCTTCTTTTCGGTTAATTTCTCATTTATGTTTCAGGCATTCAATAATATTATTTTGTTTCATTTCTATGATCACATGGCAAAGTGTTTTTGAGTGGTAAGTCTCTATAATTTTCCTTTACCTCTTTTTCCTCAGTACTTTGCTCACTTCCCCCAGCCTGGGGTATCATAGCTGTGCTGACAGGGCATAGGTAAGGACTTTCATTTCTCACTTTCAGATGATATAATCACTCTTACTGTTAAAAGTTTGGCAGATATGTGCTGCTTCTACTAGAAGTTTCTTCACAAGAATGTGCTTAAAATTTAAATTCTTAGGCTGCTCTGGGATAGGAAACTGCCCATCTATGTTTCCATGCTGTGGCCAAATTCAGTAAAACTAATTTCTCATGGCAATGAAGAATCCAGAAGTTCTTTTACTTTTGATTTGCTTTTGTTGCTGTGTTAATTCAACTGCTGTATCTTCCACCCTGCAAAGCTAACATGCCCCAAATCAACAACTACTAAATTCCTTGTGTGACTAGAGTGATTCATTGTTTCATTATTTGTAAATGCATCGATAGTCTCTCCAATCTTCCTAGTTACTCTAGTTACTCTCCTTTGGCAATTCAAACATGTTACCCATTTAATTTTCCAAGATTCTTACCAATCATACCTGATTTTACATGGTTTGCAACCTCACACTCAACAGCTCCATTATAGAACACATCTATTTGATAACCTTAACGCACTCAAAGTAGATAAATAGAAACACACAAAACATTAGTAAAGGGAAAACAAAAGCTCAGCCTAAGCCTATAGGAAACAGCCAAGAAATGAGAGGTGACAGGATTTTTCAGGATTCTATGTTAAAGATTTTAAGAAAAGAATTTTAACGTCTGCTACAGTGAGTACCTAGTTTCTGGGGTGAAGTCTTCAAACATCATTGAGTCCTAGACTATGTCTAAAGGTCAACAGCATTGCTCTCTCCTTAATATACTTGCAGTGAGACAGAGACTCCTTTTCCTTATCTGACTGATATCTGACATAAGGGAGAAAAGTACACATTCCTTCTAAGCTAGGTAAAAGCTCACACTCAGCATGTGATTCTCCTTTGTCATTGGTTTTAAGACTGATGTAATTCCAAATATTTCGGCAGTATAGTATCTGATAAGAAGGGTCCTGACTATGGTATGGGCAGCAACAGTGCTGTCTGCTTTCCTGTCTGTTCCGACTGAGCAGGGCAGGAGCTTTGCAGGTGCGACTCCTCGCTGTCCTTGGCCGGCGCTTGCAAGGAAGCCTTATCTGAGAGAAACTGACATCAGCACTCAAAGGTCTGGGCTGAACTTGCAAAATGAAGTTATAAGATGGAAGGATTTTTCCAGGTTAATTTTAATCAATTACTTCAATGAATATAGCTGGATGATTTTTCGAAGTGTTTGGGCTTTTCTGTTTTTCTACTCTACGAGATATGTCAACAGCTGAATTAAGTAATGTGCACTGGCATATAACTAAGCTGCATCTCCCCAAAATTGTGATATGCTGCTCCTGGTACTGTGGGGGCCTTCCACAAGCAACATACTGGGCAGCACTGCTAGATGCATGTGCCGGCATATGACAAACTCTTACACATATAACGAAGCTTTGTCTACTGTCTGTTGATGAAACAAACTGAAAAGATGAAACATTATACCAACAACATTTGCAAATGACTTGATTTTTAGTTCATTCCTTTATTATTGATCTATGCATGTTTCTAGAACAACAAAAAGCCAATTAAAAGAGTTGCAAGTTTCAAGATTTACATCAGTCTCAATTTCACTTGATCAAGTTATGGCTCATCAAGTTCACCATGGTGCAGTGCTTTAAAAAGGAGAGAAAGAAGACTCAGTCAGCCTAACTCCAATTCTTAGAACTGGAAAAAAAAATCAAAGCATTTGCAAATACTAAGATAACAGCATGCTAAGTAACAACCTGCATGAATTTGTCAAGAACAAATGATATCACACCAATCTAATTTCTCTCGGAGACAAATAGTTCTCACGGATTGAAGAGATGCAGTAATGTCACATATGCAAATCCTAGATCAGTCTCAGTCAAGAAACGGCATTATAATTTCCTATTCTGGTGAAACTGCTGGACATGGGGGGCAGTATCTGCTGGAAGCTGTTCTCTGTGGTTCACTGTCAACTTGAAAAGATACAGGTAATATGGTCCAGGGGATTTGCTAGTATTATATTTTTTTTTATTATAATTTCTCAGTGATTGGGATGCTGGAACTAAGACTGTGCTTTTAAATTGGAGAAAAAAAACAACAATCTGGAAGGAGCTCGTGACGCTTGCATTCAGAAAGCAAAATGGGTTTGGCATATTAGAGAAAAGGCCTGAGAAAATATACAATGAAATTCTACAAAGGCAAAGCAGTTCAGTGTAGATGGCAATACGCAACCACACAAACGCATCCTGTAAGACTAGACAGGCAGCTGTGTCACACAGAAGGACCCATGGGTTGTAACATATCAAAGCAAAACCCAGTAATGTTTGCTACTGCAAACCACACATGTTTCAACAAGAATAACATAGCTTACATTCAAAATAATTCTTTTCTTCTTGCTAGTGGAATGCAAGGTTCAGCTCAGCAGTCCTGTATCCACTTCTGATAGCCATAATTTACAAATGATATGAATTGATTGGAAAGAATCCAAGGGAAAGCAGTAAGGAGGACCAAAGGTCTAGCAAACATATCCCATGAAGAAAGATCTGACAGAACCTGGGTGATTTACTGAAGAGAATAAAGACATTATAATGGTCTACAAATGTAAAATATTGCTGCAAAGAGGAAAGGCACAAACTGTTCCACCATAGACAGGAAAAGAGTTAATGGGCTTAAGGTGCAGTAAAGAAAATTTCAATTTAACACTAGGAAAGTTAAGTGTGAAGTTAGTTAAACACTCAACAGATTGCCAAGTGAGGCTGTTGAATCTTGACCAGAAGAAGCTTCTTGAGCAGGACAGACAACCATTGATCAAGAATATTTTAAATATAATTGGTCCTGCCTTGGGACAGGGAGATGGACAAGATGACCTCTCAGTGTCCTTCACAGTCCTATACTCTATATTCTGTGAATTATGACAGGATGATCTATTATTGATGAATAGAAGAAAGTTAAGCATTTATTTAATTTGCATTATAGAAGGATACAACCTTTCTTGAATTTAGAGAGGAGATTACTGTCATATTTAGCAATTGCGCTTAAAGTGTATCAAATAATGCTTCTGATATAATCTGACTTTGCTAGGCTCTAAAATACAGCAGCATCTCTTTTAGCTATCCTTATCAATTATTATTCTCAAACCCAATGAATCTCGGTATTCGTTTCAGTGAGATCATCTCACATCTCAGCAAAGATGTAGCAGCAACAAGGCTGCAACAGGACTTGACTAATACTTTACCTTATGTATTTATTTACATATTTATGTATCTGCTCGGCCTTAATAAGGAATAAGAAATGAATGTACAGTTATCAAAATAAATCTACAAAACACAACTTACGAATCGGTATTATTGATTTCTTTATACACATTTTTCACCCCCCTCACTGCCTTCTCTGTCAATTGCAAAAACATACTCATTTCTCATTGTTCCCATCATTGCTGGTATGGCTTTGCTGTGCATATATCATCTACACATTATAACTAACTTGCTCTTTAACTTACTGCACTATATTCTTCCCTACCTTCATGGCAGAGGAAGAAACTGCATATTTTATTCAGAAGAATGAAAACTATATGGAAACGCAATCACTTGCAGTTAACAATGATGTTAGTTATGCAAATTGTTGATCACACTTTTCCTTAAAAAGAAAAGAAATCTGGCCCTTTTTATCTACAAGAAATTTTTCTTTTTAAGACTGTTGGTAGGTATGACTTGTTTCACTTATTTTTCTACTGGAGGCACTGTCATCTCATCAAAGCATCTACATATCCTTGAAAGACACACCCTACATGTCTGAATACAGCCATCCAAAAGCAAAAGGACCCTGCAGAAACTGAAAACCCGGTTCTTAGATGTAACCTACAAAAGTAGAATTACAGAAGTTTAGTTACGTTAGATATTGTATCATGGTCAGATCAAGCTGCTGCTAACAAGATGTTAGCTGTATGACCGCTGAACAGTATGTTTTTTCTTCACTGCTTATCATCCTGTGAAAGATGCAGCAGAATTGACAGTTATAATGCATTGCTTACTAGCTGCGAAACAGAAAAGCAGAATGCAAGACTGCAGCCAATTTCAACTACAGGATATCAAAATGGCCCTTTGACTCTTGCCCCAAAGTTCTCACATTGTAATGAGTGAAGAAAAAATAAATTTTACAAAGGTTTAAAAACTAACTTCTTTTAATTATGTGCCATTTAGGAAAATCAATTGTTGTGGTATCATAATTCCTGGTAGCAACCTTCAATGGATTGAATGCAGGGTAGTTTGTATGTATTATTTGAAATATAATGCATGCATGTACCCAAACGCATGCATGCATATGTAAAAATAACTCAGTACTATCAACATTAATTAGGTATTTTTAATACAAATTCGTTAAAGATAACCTATTTTGCAAGAAGGCTATGGATACATCATTTTGCCTATTCTACAGCAGTCATGTCCACAACTCTAACTTTCAACTCTTTATTTTGGATTATATGTTAATCAACGGGTCTACTCAATTGGGTGAACAGTGGTGGTGGTTGTTTTTTCTGTGTTAATTTGTTGGCTGCGGCAACACTGAGCTCAGTAATGTATTGTGACATTTATCTATGGAACAGGACACACAAAAATACAGACAGTGAGCCAGATTTAACTTTGCAGCTCCCTTACTGAACAATTTATAACACAACTCAATTTCTGCTGTTTTGTGTATCATTATGTGCACAGCTACAGCATGCTTCATAAGACAAATTCAACATTACATCTCATGCCATTAAAAAAATTCCCTGGTTAACACACCTCATGTTTATTCTCACGGCCACCCTCTGACATAGTGTATTGTCAATGTGCAAAATGGAAGATATTCAGGGGTGCATGATGCCTTGATGCCCTGATGTGCCAACTAAGGCAGGCACAAGTGTCTGCTAGTGCAAAAGGCAGGTTCAGGGCGGGGGTCTGAAGCTATTTTAGCCTCCAACCTAGAGATGCCAGTGACGTTTCAGTGATGCACTAACGTTACTGAGAGAAGTAAATGTCAAGATGCAAAACTGGTTACGTAGTAGGTTATAATCAACACTATAACGCTAACATGGGATTTATTAATATATGTTTTCTGTTGACTCTAAAGGTTTTACTTTTCAGAAGCCACCAATAAATACTGTAATGTAGGCCACATTTTTTGGTATACAATCCTAATGATATTTTGTAAGCTAACATGGTGTAGCCAAATTCAGAGTTACAAAGACACAGAACTTTTAAATTTTCAACCTTTTGACTTTGCACAGGTAATATACAATAATTTAAAAAGAAGCTCTGTGGTTAAAGCTTTGAATTTCATTTGCCAGATGACTGATGAAAGATTTCAGAGCTGCAACAGCAATCACATTTTGAAAGTTGCTAAAGCAAAACAGTCAGGAGATAATAAAGTAGTTGAAGGTGTCGTTCCAAACCCCAGCTCAACGTTATGGGCATGTGGGCTGACACAGAACCAAAAATCTAGCTGTTGTCTTCCTTTATCCTCTTTTTGTGGAAGAATAATCTGGAGACTAATGATATACATAAAGTTATTAAAGAAAATTAATGCCTCAGAAAAATTCCACTTGTCAAAGTGACAAGTTTGAATCCTCCAATATTCAAGGTTCTGCAATGGAAGCAATTCCTTAGAAATTTAATTTACTTAATTTTTTTGCTTCTTCAAATTGCTTAATTTTAGCAAGTGAAAGTCATTTGGTGAAAAGTCTGAGGGGGAGGGGAACAAATTAAGATGGTGATTACAATAAAGCACTTACATGCCTTTATATTTTATACTGACAGAGTAGTGGACTGTATTGACAAGACTGTGCTTTAAACCATTGAAAAAGATATCATCAAACTAAACTTCCTATAGATTCCAGTTTGGCTAGTGTAACTGTATCCACACCAATGGATACAATACAGTGCAGTACAGTTCCAGTACAGTTACGCCAGTCAGAGATCACATTTTTTCCTATCTCTTCTTGGCTCAGTTATGTTGGTAGAAGTATGCTGTAAGCATAGCTTTATTTTACTTTACAGACTTTTCTCGGAAGGTCTGCAACACAGATACATGATACAGAAGTGGAAGACATGTCTTATGCCTATATAGCTCAGATCTCGGTATTGGTTACATATGTTTATGCTGGAGAAAGAAGTTTTATTTTTCTTATGCCTGTTTACGAAATAGTAGCAGTTTGGATAATGACACACAACTCAGCTGAGCATGCCCTGAGACACCCAAGAAGATCTCCCAAAATTATCACTGTGCTAATACGAATTGAAAGGGAGACATGGATTTTTTTTATATTGTGCATAAGCATATCTCATCAACGACTTTGCGAGGCAATAAGCAGCCTTTTATGGCAAACCATGTAAGGAATGGTGTTGCTAAAGCAAAACAAGCAGGCATAAAGTTTCCTTTGTGACTTCTGATTTGCAACATAAGTGAACTATCGGATCCAGATTCTGTGCTAGGGTGTGTTCGCCTGGGCCTGGCAAATTGCCCTTGAAATGAGCTCTGTGGTAACAGAAAGCTTGTGCTGCTGCAACTGTTCTGCCTTGCACCCTCTGTGATCAGCGGTTGCAGTTAGGACAAATGAGAAATGAAGCAATCAGAAAAGAGACTCAAAACTCTGTTGAAGACCTACCTTTGAGCAGTTTTAGTCTAGCATTTTTCACCCTGTACAGTATATATTCCACAGCAATTTTGGAAACAGTATCACGTAGACGTTAACATCGGCTTAGATGGTAGCACCAGATAAAAGCTCTCATTTGTAATGTACAGGGGAATTTGTTATTGCCCCAGTCAATAGCTATTGACTTGGTAGAGCTCTTCTGCTTATTACAATCAAATCCTTTTTCTTTTCTGTTCCATAGTCAATGACATTGTAATGGAAGGTACTGCTTACAAACTGCAATATATATTAACAGCTGCTAGAACTTCATGACTAATGGTTATAAATAGAAAAGCATGTGCTAAAAACAGCATTACACTTCTATTAATCAAACTTACTGCATCGGATGTGCCTTTATAGGTTAGTGGAACTGTAATGCACAGCAGATAAATAGTTTCTGCTGTTATTAATCTTTTAATACAAAACGCCTCTTAATCATGCTATTATTACATAAATAAGTTGGCTAGGACAAGGTTCTGTCTGACTTGTATAGAGCACCTTTTAGTCAAAGGAAATATCTGTCCCTTGTTGGCCTGTGCAATTCAAGATCCTGCATTTAGGAAAAATGCAAGGTAACTATTCTGCTCCCAGCTGAAGCCATGAATATTCTAGGAAAACCATGGAAGGGGCAGTACAGAAGTAAGGCAACATCCCAAAGATAAAGCAGCAAAAGACTAGTATAGCAGAGTGCACGTGCCACATGTGCTCAGCCTGCCTCCTAGCATTTACTCTGCAGTATTGCAGTATCACACAACTTTGTACTTTACATTTTAGGAAATGTGCATTTTCAGGCCTTGGGGAGAAGTTAATTGCTAATCTGGGTACCCTTCTCATTCTATAACTATTGCTGTGCAATTATGTATTTTTAAATTTTACCTCTCTGCCCCAAACAATATTGCTCTAGAACTTTTTCTATTTATTTTATATCTGACAGTGAAGCATATTTTTATAGGACTGTGTAACTGTAACAGTAACATCTGCTATTCTTATATTACCTCTGAGCAAAGGTTCCAAAAACAATAACAAAGTGTTTTGACTCCTTAGAGAAAGGCTCAACCGTTAATGATGACTTCTTGACTTAAGGTTGTCTATAACCACTTTCCTGTAGAGCAGGAACAAACACTCTAATGCTGGAGCACTGATTTATCTGTTTGTTTCTGTTTTCTTAATGCATACTTCATTTCTCTCTAGACTGATGATGAGATGTTACAGAAAGAAAATTTATAAATGTGGCAAAGATTAAACAATCATGCCATTGCCAAGTACGTTATACTGTACTCTGTGTGCATCATCTAATTGGATTTAAACAATGTTCGTAAATCACAGCCTCTAGCCTTTTCCAGAAATGAGACACACTACTAGATCAAGCAGCAAAACATGACATGGATTCTAGCTGTACCTGTGATACTGGTTCATAAACTGCCCAGACTGGTGAAGACTGGTGGAAGTTAATTGCTGCTACACTGCTCATTATGAAGCAAGGAGCTGATTTCAATTAAGTTCCTATATATTTTCATCCCTAAGAATGATATCCAGTGCTGCTCAGCCAGTGTAAACTTTTGTTCTTGTTCATGGTCAGCAGAGCAGCCGCTGCCTGGAGATCAGTGGAGACTAAACCATATCTTTCCAGAAGGCTGCAATGTAATGAATTTCTAATAATCAAACACTCCTAAATATTAATGAATTTATCCTTGCAATACCGTATGAAGCAAAAAAAAATTTGATCTTCTTTATCTTAATTTAGAACCACAGAGAGACTGATTTGCATAAGGTCATCCTGTATCTATTGAAATTTTGTTCCAATGGCACAAGTTCAGGAACTATAATTTCCTCTTTATTCTAGTAGGCTGTGTTTTCCAAACATAGCTCTGAGCATTGTATCAAGGTGAAAACAAAAAACATTCAAAGCAAATTTGTTGTATCTTTTGTGAAGGTAAGAGGATGTCGTTGTCCTCTACAAGCTATACCATATCTTGCCACAAGCTCTATATCTCTCTTAAAAGAGAAACATAAAGCACTGCAAATAGGCAAACCAGGGCTTGGTGGAGGCAAGAATTAATTATGAGGAGAGTATGCCTTGTGAGTTTCATAATTCGACACTGCAAAAAGCTGGCATTAAAGAAATTCCATGCGTCCTAATAAAACTTCTACCTAACACTTAAATCATCACTACACATTTCAGCAGTTCAGGAAAGTTCATAACCCAGCTAAAAATACTAGACTTCAGGGACAAGGGACCGTTAGCCTCTTGGCAGTCAGAATAGGCATAAAGAGTAAGACATTTCATAGATTATTCCAGAATTTTAGTGAATCATTTGCAAGTGTACAAAAAAATTAAAAGAGTTAACATTTTTTTTTCTGTAAGATAGCAAATTAATCCCTTCTGGTACCAGTACTGGTGAAACACAACAGAATAAAAAGTGAGTCCTTGTGGGAAAAGAATAATACCTACCTTTCTAACTCTACAAGGTGATTTGACCTCATTGTCAGCTCAGCTACATTTATGGTTTTCTCTACTGTATTCTATCTGCTCATAAACAAATTCTACACAGCTATTTTATAAGAACCTGTAAAGGCTTTTATTTTTTGAATGTGGAGGAGGATTTTTATTTTTAAAAAATCGAATTGAAAACAGATATGCAACACTTTTCATAGTATGGTTCCAAACTCTCTAGTATCTGCTATCCCTTTATGACTGGTTCATTTCTGACCATTACTATCCCTACTTGAATATGGAGGTGATCCTTTATTTTGATACTAAATGACATGGAACGGGAAAAAACAATACAAAGCTATACATAGTAACTTACTTTTTGTAACTACTCCTTCAAGGCGGATTATATTTGGGTGATCAAATTGTCCCATGATACTAGCCTCCCTCAGGAAATCTCTTCTCTGCCTGTCCACATAGCCACCTTTTAGAGTTTTAATTGCGACAGGTATCTCTCTCTTTCCTGGTGTCTTCAGACGTCCACTGCATACTTCTCCAAATTCACCTTAAATAGATAAAACATCTGTTAGATCATTCACAGCACCTGGAGAACTACAGGAGTTTGTACTAATGAACTGAAACAATGCTGTCATTTTTCAATAGTTAGGGGTTGTTTATAGTGATCAGTGAAACAAGAACACAAAATATTCAAGAAACTCACACGTTCCATAGAGCTGAATGATATTCCTCCCAGTGAGAAATAAAGGATGGGATATTCAGGTTCCTGAGTTTCCCCACAGCCCAGTAAGGCAAAACATCCAGCATTACTTCACAGGAAACAGCCACCTTTTATTTATGTCATTACCATAGATCAAAGGGACTTGAACTTTCACTGTTATAGCCACACCCTCTGACCTCTACAGTGTGGTTCATCTTTGCTCTACTGACACTTTGAAGCTGAACTTCGATATCAATGTGCTTGCAGTATAATTGAACATGCTATGAGGAAGTAATGTAACGAAGCTTAGATTTTAGTTACAATAATGACAGAATATTTATCTATGGATATTTTTAAGGGATACCATGCACAAAGATCTTTATTAAAAGAAATGCTGTGAGAATATCAGAATATCTGACTTTCCTCTAAATGTAGAAAACATCTAAAAATGTACTTAATGCTATTATGCCCAGAAAAGCATTTGCACATGATTTATTTAAATGGAACTTACGTACCTACTTGAAATTAATGACATTTTTCAGTGTTCTGATATCCAAAGGCCAACAGTTTCTGCAAATCAGGATTGAGCTGCATAACAAGAGGAATCTGAAAGCTTGCTTCACCTGATATTTGCCTGTGTAAGTAGGAGCCTTTGAAGAATGCACATCTCCTCACATTCCCTTTGGACATTTACTAGTTAAGTCTGTACGTAAATCATGACTTTTCTTTGATCTTGAAGCCACTCAACAGTTATTTAAAAACCATACCAAATAGACTCTGGATGCCTGCAGGTCAGTTTTCAATGGGTCATAATTCAGTAAATCAAAATCAATGTTCACAAAAATATTTCAAAGCACTTCCCAGTGAGGGGTACTTCCATACCAAAATTAAATTCTCTACCCCAGCCATTTTTGAATAAGAACTGCTGAAAAACAACAACAAAAAAGTCATAAACACTTATATATCTAACTGGAAGAAATCATTTCTTTCCCCCTCCACTGAGTGCTGTCTGAATTAGTTTGCTTTAATGTTTAAATACAGAACAAAGTAAAACAAAACAAGAGAGCTCTGTCACGTAAAAACTGAATGTAGAAAATATAGGCATGAGAGATGGAAGCTTCACCTGAGAAAGTTATAACTCTCTGATATTATAGGATTAGAATGGGTATCATCATACAATCTTTATTTTATTAGGCTCTGTCACTTTCACTATAAAACAAAACAAGGTTTTATTAGCCAATAAGATCCAGGAGGAGTGCAGGGATTAGAAAACCAATTTCATCACTTGTTTTCTGTCTCAACACGGAGACATCAACAAGCGCAAGAGGACAATTAACAGATGCTGAATGTAATCTCTGAATACATTACTAGCTAACAAAGGTCAAGTGTTAAGTTTGGTAGATCTTCTATCTACCAAAAAGACCCTATTTGTTTTTATTTTTACCTAAGTTTTGAAAATAAAACAAAGTATGTGCTTCTCTGAATATGTGTCTGTGTGCGTGGAAATACATGTCACCAGACTAATGCTCTGGAAATCTCAGGACAAAAGGGAAAGTTGGCCAGCAAGTTTCCTATATGATTGATCCCTTTTACCTTTTAGAAGGCTCTGCTTAAAAATTTATTTGCCTGACTATTGCCACAGAAGAAGTAGTAGATGACTTAGACTTCCAAAATTACGCCATAAAACAAAATCATGAAACCTGAATGTTTTGAAGGAGAGATCATATATCAATCCTCTATTCTATGACACATCCAGTAGTGTTCGAACTCATCTTGAGAGCAGTGACCTTACTGCATCTTAATGGCTCTTCAAGCTGAAATGCCTAAAATTAGAAGGACTTACAATTTCTTACTCTCGATGAAACAACCAATGTCAAGGAAAAATAATAGAACCTTAGTATCCACGTTTTTAAGGTATTTCATGACTGTGGAACTCTGTAGAATTGCAAAATCTCATTTTAAAGCAAAATTTGGACTGCACGAGTTATAGCACAAAATGTTTAGCTATTGTAAGATTATACAGGACAGTACTGCAATTTCAGAATTTCAGAAATAATAACATTCATGCCTCAGGGACTGGGAAGGACTGTTCACCAACTGTTTTGAAGTGAATTAGACTGTTATGGAAGGAGGCAAGTAAATGACTTACAGTCCCAAGATTTATTATCTGTACAACATCCAAAGCACGGGAAGGAACATTGTGTCATCTCCCTGACCTGTCTCTTTCCTCTTTTTCGGATGTACCATTTATGTAAATAGAAAGAAATTTCACTCCCCGTGGATATTGAGATTGACAGGCTGGCAAACATAAAGATCCTAATTGCAATTTTTGGGGGATGTAGAGACTTTTCAGCCAGACAGTAAATGATCATCATCTCACAGAACAGACAGTTACTATGCTCAGAAACTTTCAGAACATGTAACTTCTAGTCCTGGTTTAAACTAGATTGAGATCAAAGCATTGAGCTATTTACATTGAAAAAGGTTCTGACAAGATGCAATTCCAAAGTATTTTTGCTAGTCTTCTGTTAAAGAAAGAATTTTCAATGTTTTTTAAAACAAAGGAAAATATATTCTACAATAGGGACACATTTTTTTCTTGAATCTAAATCTGATTGCTCAGCTTTGAAGGTAAACAAGACAAATGTTGACCCTGCAGCAGTAAAGGTTCATGACTGCATGTGTAATAAGGAGAAGCTAAGAGCCAGATGTCACTGAAGTCAGCGTCTTTCCTTGCTCCAGGGAAAAAGCTGGTGATAACTAGAGAAAACGACAGAGTTCATTGTCTGTTCAGTTTTAATAATGTGTAAATAATCCCTGTTTTAATGATATAAAACTGACATGCCTTATTGTATGTTATGCAAAAAGAAGATAATTGAGCAGTCTAGAAACTTGCCCTGTGCAAGCCATGCATACCTTTTCTCTATCTAGTCATAAAACAGATGTTATTTAAAATGAAACAGGAATAGTCTCTTATGAGTCTGATATGCAGACTCATGTCTGCATGTGGTATTTCTACATAGGCTCAAAACAAATATTTTTCAACAAATATCTTAAAACAAAAACAGTTGCTGTTGATTGAACTCAAAGATGGCAGCAACAAGTACAGTTCAACTCATTTTCCCCAGTTTTAGTTATAAGTCATAAGGCCTTTAGTCATAAGACTTTAAATACTGGAGTGGGAGAACTGGCATAAGATTTAGATTATAAAAAGAACATAGTCTGCTGTCTGTGAAAAATCAAAGACTTGGCCTCTTCCTGAAGTTTCTACTTCTTAATATAGAAAACAAAAAGACATATACAAGCTTGAAGAGAGACGCGACAAAATATGTCCTGCAAGTCCTTGCATGAGGAGGTGTTCAAGCCTTAAACCAAAGAGTGAGAAGTGATGGGGTTGCAAAAAGTGTCATGTGCAGGACAAAACACAGGATATTACAGCATGTTGGTTAGTGCAGCAAGTTTAATATGAGAAGCAGCTGAAAGGGATCATCTGAAGAACATCTATAGCAATGAACAGATGGGCACATTGTTGTAACTGCAAAGAGGCACCCTTGGGATGTCATGGAATATTTAATACTAACGATAATAAAACTCTACCAAGAGTTTCGAAGCCAAGACTATACAATATGAAATTAAGCAATAGAAAAACTTTGTCATGAGAAACATAAGAAAAGCACTTACAGATAAGTTCTGTTTTGCCTCTGCTATTCTAATATGCATGCTATTATGAACGCATATTTGATCAAACCACAAACTCCAATTAGGTAGTAAACCACTTCCCCTACTGCCTTTACCCTCCATATGAACTAAGGTACCAGCATAAGTTATTCAAGAACTAACAATAGAGAATATTAACAGATATTAACCTGGATGATCTTTCATTCAAATGAAAGCTCCATACAACAGTAATTTTTTTCTCAGAGGAACTAGATGTAAGATGTTGATGAATGGGATGGGGGATTTCAAGCCACTCAGGGGAAGTAACCTGACTAGAGATCCTTCTTGAATCTGGATTTATTAGCAGATTTTGTTATTTTAACTCACTTACGCGTGTACAGTGGAGTGTGTCTAAGAGTAAAGTTTGAAAAGTTTGGAAAGTCTTTATTTTATATGCTTTAATTGCACCAAAGCACCAGAAGGAAGGACAGTAATTCAGAGAGTCTGCAGATGTACTGGGACACTAAAAGCATTTCACAGGAGAAGAAAGGGAGAGCTGAGATCAAAGGTTAAACTAACCAGCTCCATGCAATATAGTGTCTGCTTTCACAAACATCAGCATAGGAAATGTCCACTAAGAGAAGTTCAAAAAGGATTTTAACAAGACATTGCCCTAATCCATTTTTTCTCAAAGTAAAGAAAGCCCTTGAGCTCAGCATCCTTTCTTGACTAGTTGCTTTTTTGCATTTGCTATTATAATCCTCCTAATAATATGAACTAACAATGGGAATATTTACTAAACCTGTGACTAAATGTATAGACAAGGCAATTTTTATTTTGGCTATGATGCCTTTGACTCTTGCAGGCCAAGTGTCACTTTCATCTTTATTACTACTAAATGTTCATTTCCCAGTCTGCCATCACTGCTTGAGTATCTTCCTAATTTTTCAGTTTGACCATTGGTTGCCACCTTCTCTGAATCTGTTTTAATATCTGATGGAAAAATCTCATCATGTGGAACAGTCAGTCTGTAAGCAACGATTTTAGATATTCTTTTTTTTTTAACGTCACATAGTTAATATTGCCCTTAGGTTGCTATTACTTGGCACCAAAGGACCAGACCAAGTTGTCTGTACAACATGGCTAATCAACAACTCCAGAGAAATCTCAATGTCTTGTGCAGCATTCAGATATACCCCTACAACAGAGGGTAAATAGGTAAATACAGTCAGGGCTCTTAGATTTTGCACTTCTAAGCAAAGAGAGACTGAAACATAGGACAAAAATACTGAAATACATAACAAAGTGTACATTTCCAACTCTCACATCATACAAGATTCTAATTACCAAATACTTAAAGAGATAACATGGGTACAAGGATGGGCAAGCTGAGAAAAGAAGCTGGATAGAAAACTTGCCTTGAGTCTCAAGGTCATCTGAACTGCAACTAGTGAACAGTCAAGAACTTTTGGACACACTTTTTTACACTAAAAAATGAAATTTGAAACTGCTCACAGAAAAGATCAGTTTCAAAAAATTTCTTGACTAAAAATACTAGAAAAAAATTCAAATATTTGAAATATTTGACATTTTCAAAATGAAAACTTCTAGTTCTTGAATGGAAGCAATTTTTGGCTTGAAAACTTATGTTAGTTACAGAAAGTCAAAATGAAAATCAATCAAAAGAAGATGTTCAAACAAAAACCTAATTCACTTTTTAAAATTTTTTAATGTCTCACTTTGTAAAAGATTTTAATTTTTTTGTTTCACTTGGGTGAAAATTGTAAACATCTTTTAAAAGCAATTTTCCTGTGATGAGAAATTTTACACCCAGATGCAATATTTAGTACAGAATCAGAGAGAAGGCATAAAGGAAGCTTCAGGACTGCTGTAAATTACAGTGATATATGTCCCCTAGCAACTATCCCAAGAACTGTATGAGAATTTGTACTTTCCTGCCTCAGGTGCAGTACTTAACCTATATGTTGCTGGCATGGAAGTGGGTTTAAACTTCATTGCAAACAGTTTCTAAGTTCCTCTAGGCAAATAGCTTAGAAGATGATAGATTACTGAAGCAATTTTACAGGATTAAAATTATAAAAATAAGATGTGTCAGAGCAAGCAAAAATTTACTCCCATATATACAGGAAAAGGGAAGGTGAACTGAGTAAGAAATTTTTGTAATGAAGTAAGTTGAGAATAAGGACACAATTTCCATTTGAACAAAAATCAATAAGCTTAATCCTTCTCTGTTGTATTCAACTCCTTTAAAATCAGCAGTCACACCAATGTTAAATCTAGTTCAATATGCTTTAAAATCTAAGACATCAATATCTATAGTATATCCGAAAAAAGGAAGAAATAAAAGAAATCAAATAGCACGTTTTCTGCAGAAGTCAGCCCTCTAAGGGCTCTTTCAAACTAGTAATTCCAATGGTGCACAGTGGCAACTACATATTGCTTAGCTTAAGCAATCAGACAAACTCTAAAGTACTCTAGCTATATGGATTGCAGAGTGAAACACAATTTTCTTACTTTCAGATCAGTATTTCCTCCTCTCTGTTTGTTAACAGACCCGATTTTACTTTTGTTATATTATTTGCATGACATTTTCTAGTGCAGAAACACTTCTGAGCAACACTGGAGACATTTCCACTGCTATGAACCTAGAAATTTATCATTAAATAAGAGCTCTCAACTGAAAAGCATCTGACTTCTCTCAAGTGATTAAGATATATCAAACAAAGGTAAAAAGAAGGATCATAGGGCATTATACCTTCTGATAGTAATTCTCCCCAAAATACTTGCTAGCATGAGTTCTGTGACGGGCTCACCATGAACAAATTAGACTCATTCTTTTTTTCCACTGACTCCCTTCTACAAGAAATAACTACATGATTTTTGTCTGTTGTAGTGTGGATTATTTTTCTTTTATTCTTGATGGTGTTAATATTAGAGAAAGTAAAAAAGGTATAAATTTAGCTTTTCTATGCTGGTATTTACTTATGAAGTAAAAAAATATTATCGTTAAAGAATGCCAGGAATGAACAGATCAAAGATGGCCAGTGATATATGGAACATACCAATTATTGCTACTGGAATAAAGTTACAGCCAGGTGAAGCCAAAACATCTTATCAGCTGGCATTTGCCTTGCAGTCAGTATTATAAGCACTTTTAACACATTTACAAAACTCAAGTCATTCTTAAAAATACCTTATTGATACAGAGAAATATAATTATCTATATAGTGTAAACAGGTAGACAGGTAGAGTGTGAATGTCTTTCTCAATGACAAATGAAACTTCAGAGATGGAATTAGAGCTCAGGATTCTGTTGCTATATTCATCAAAATTACTGACACTGACACTCAGTTCTCTGATTTTCCCTTTCTTTTGGGGCTAAGAAAAGATCAGTGCTCCCCAACCACAGGCAGTGTGTGGATAATAACACAGAGGATGTAATGCCTCACAGGGAACTTCAGACTGTACTCTCCCTGTCAGCCTATTTTTTGTTTCAATTTGCTATAGCTGTGAGAAATGCTTTGCTATAGCTGTGAGAAATGCTGGAGAGCCTTCTGAAAGACATGTTGGTTACAAGCCATAGATTGAGATCCACTGGATTAGGTAACCTCCTGAGGCCCTTTCTAGCCTCATCTTTCCCTAACTCCTCTGTAAACTAGACCCGGGTAAAACAGATAGTAAACAATCTCAGCACTTGGTAAATAATGAATTGCCATCTGTCCCAGAGTGTCAGAACACAAGTCAAAAAAAAGGGTTTTACAAGACTCTGATCTTTACAGGTATTTCACTTTCATTGCATTAGCCACAAAGGTGTTCCTTCTGTCGCCATTGAGCTGCCCACCATTAGGAGCTCTAGTGAACTCTGGCGGCAGTCATGAGCCCTTTCAGCAGCACGTTGCGAGAATGTCATCCCTACGAGAGCTTTCCAAAAGTCAATGCATGGGAACACTTGCACAGCAGTTCCATGACTAGCAAAAGCTGACAATTAACCCAAAGCTAAGACAAGGGGTTCACACTGAAAATGCACAAAATAGGCATGCCTACGTTGGACATTAGCAAAGGGCAGGATCTCCGAAAACAGA
Source organism: Dromaius novaehollandiae (assembly GCF_036370855.1). Classification (NCBI taxonomy): domain Eukaryota; kingdom Metazoa; phylum Chordata; class Aves; order Casuariiformes; family Dromaiidae; genus Dromaius; species Dromaius novaehollandiae. The sequence continues at coordinate 102,020,115 of NC_088098.1, read as the reverse complement.
AAGGGCATGTTATCTTCACTGAAAAGGAATAATCACAATCAATAAACACACATGAGCCTCTGAAACTTATTTCTGAAGAGCTGTGAAATGGCCTATCCACCAGTGGGTTGTTCTCAACCAAAGGTAAACATCCCATATAAGTCAATATGGCCTAAACCAATTCAGACAGAATTCCCCTCTGACCCCACCATACACTGGAAAATGAGAAACAGGGATGTAAGAAGAGATCCTGCAACAAATTTTCCCAATCCTCCTGCTCCTCAACTCCACACCATCTTTCTCATTGTCCTTGATGCACACCCTTTCCTGATCAGAGCATCCTGTTCCCCTCACCACCAGTGATCCTTCGCCCCACAGCTCCCTGCTTCCTTGCTACAGGAAAACCTGTCCAAGTCAGTCTCTCCTTTTCCCCCTTGCATTCCTTCTATTTTCTATCTGAGAATAGTTTTGCTTGGGTCTTCCATATTCTGACCTCATCTCCACCTAAGAAATTAATCCACACTTTAGCAGATTCGTAGGGCAATTTCCTCCTGTCCTCCTGTTCCATCCCAATGCTGTGAAGGCTGGATTTGAACTGACATTGAAGTCTGTCAACAGCTCCTGCATCTCCTTAAAAAGTTCGCAGTTTACAAGTAAATAAGCAAGCCAGAATATTTTTCAACTATTTTGTGTATGTTCAGTGCAAGCTAGACAGATTACCTTTTTGTAAAACAGTTTCAAAGGCTGCTTTCCCCTCAGTGACAGAGAGTGTGTGATACTATGGCAAACACTGAATGACACAGTGTTTTGAGTACATTTGGAACACACCAAAACAATTGATAAAGCCTTAAAAAATGTTTGGGATAAAGAAGTTCAGAGGATCTGCATCTCTCTCTCCTCACATAAATATACTCACACTTGGAACACTAGCCTAATACAATACCTCTTGAACACCACAGAATTCCTGGGCAAGCCAAGTATGCATATGGATTTTAGTACACTTAGAAGAGACAGACTGTAAATAAAATCAAAACATAGCATGGCTCCTGTTCTCTTAAGACAGAGAAAAATACCAACGCAGTTTTCCAATGATATTTGTTTTTCTTTTCCTTTTATCTGCCAATCATGCTATTCACTTAGTCCATAACTATTTGTTCTCCAGTGTATCTTTTAATTGGCTCAAGTTATCTTCCTTGTTTTCTTTATATTTTTTTTGGAATGTCTTGACTAGGAAAGATAGACTGATATCAACAGATTTTTCTGTCAATCTTTTCAATGGGCCAACAGAACTGCCCCTTCCTCTTTTTCATCCTGCAATTAAAGCTCAGGAATCCGAAGTTTTGTAGAAGCTATAAACCTTTTAAAATCCTCTTTCATGGGTACTCTTCATTCCCAGAATTAGTGTCATTTTCTTTCCAGTGGTATGTATATTGTCAGATATGAATCTTTCGGGGGCAGCAGGAGTGAAGTTCCACTTACAGTAGTTGCTGTCTTCCCTCCACTGAAGACAAAAGAGGAAACACAGCACTGGCCTCTCCTAACTAAAAGAGGACCTATTAACCCATGACTCACTGTTATGTATTAAAATTTATTACTGTGACTCACATGGGCTTCTCTGTGACAAAATCCAGTGGCTTTATCAAACAAATCTTTAGTGAAAAGGGATCACCCAGTGAATTCACCAAACAGTAAATTCAAATCAAATAAAGATTACTATGTTTTCACATAGTGCATAATTATGGTCTAAAACTCATGACCACATGACACTCTGGAGGGCAGAACTACTGACAGGTTCAAGAAAAGGACTAGAAAAATTCTTGGAGGATAGTTCCATTACGTACTTTCAGGAAGACCCAAACCACTGACTACTAAACTTCAAGAGGATGTATGAATGAGGTTAGATTACATATGCCTACTTAATTTTTTTTCTAAGTACCCTGTCAGAGAAAGAGTTAGAAAAGCCCAGTGCGGTAGTCAGACCATACTGACGTGTAAATCTGGTCATGAGTTTCTCATTTCTTTAGGAATCCTGTCTGCACCAAACCTTATTGAAATAACTGAGATGTATGGAAGAGTGGGCACCTAAACGTCTTTTGCTAGCAGCAGGACAGGGAAATTGGCTGCCATTCTAACTTTAGATCAGAGGCTGAAAGACACTTCAGAGTGAACTGGTCTATCAGAGAAATATGCCCACATTTTGTACTACGCTTGACCACTTGCAGGATGACAATGACTTGAGAAAAGCAGTCCTACCATGCCTATACAGTTATGACACAATTGTATTTTTTTAAGTGAGTGTGCTTTTACCTGCCCCAATAACTCTCTCAATACGAATTCTTGAAGGATCTATTTCCTTTGCAAATTCATGGACAGCAAGAGATGGGTCTTCATATGTGTCTGGATCAATATATGTTTTGATTCCTGGGAAACGTACTGAAAAAAAGGGAGAATATTAGGAATCAAGAATTCTTTGACATTCAGACATTATAACAATATGGTTTTTTTTTGTTGTTTGGCTAGACAATTGAGAGGATTGGTAATAATATATTAAATCTTTCACTTTTAAAGTGCCAGAACTCAAGAAAAAATGATAATTACTAATACTACCAGTTTCACAGAAAGCAACTGTAGAAGCCACATGATTTGGCTCCATTTGCTAGTAGTACCAGTGCCTTCAAGGATTGACTAAGCCAGACTTAAAACATTTTCTCTTACCCTTCAAGTGGCTTTTTCAGGAGAGGCTTGTGAGACATTAAAGAGCTAGGTCTTACATCTACATAGATAGAGGGTAAACTTCTGCCAGTCTCACACAATTTACCAACATCAAGCCATCAAGCCATTAATTAGTTCAAAATTAAAGGTGCTTTTCAGTCCTCTTTTTAATTCTCAATGTCATTTTTGTAAATCAAGGTCTCATTATGTCAACCTTGCTTTGTCAAACAAGCATCAGAGTAATCATCAGTGAGATTTATAAAAACTTGGTGGATAAGGGTTCTATTCAGTATGTTGAAGTGTGAAAGAACTGAACTTTATTGTGAATGAGATGATCAAGACCAGTATTATCGTTTCTGATTGACATGCAGACAAATACTGAATCCTTTAACATGTCATAGTTCTGTCAGTACACTTAAGATCTCTGAATGCATTGCTATTAAGGAAACTATGACAATGAAAATAAGCCAGTTTATTTATTCATGGTTATTTTTGGCAAATCCATTCTATTTTATTCCTCGGAAGTAAGAAATTGCTGTAAAATGGACGACCTACAGTAACAGTCTTTGTTCAAACCTTGGTTCCTCTCTTGGTACACACATGCCATGCCTACAAGATCAAAAGCATTCGAAAGTACTGCCTGAAACTCTGAGAAATGTACTGCTGGATACAGCTCAAATCTCCTGAGATATTCTGGATGACTTAAAGCATGGATACTTCTTCAGGGTTGGTGCAGTAGCTACTGCATGCAATTTCACATCAAATATCCTTTCAATTTGCAATGATAACTGATAACCATTTTTAGTGTAAAGAATGCAGAAAATATGGGTATTAGGTTCTCTGAGTGCCATGTGTACCTCTGTTCGGTAACTGTCATTTTTGCTGGATACACATGTGCAAAGAGTTAATCCTGTCCTATGGGAACAAAAATTCAAGGGGCTTCAGAAAACTCAGTCTTTGGTATTCCAGTCTTTGGTATTCAAGTGATAAGACAGTGTCAAACTCTGTTGCTGTTTTGTCTCTGTCCCAGCTAGATGCAAGCATCTCTGGAGGTACAGCATTTCAGGCAGAACAATAAAGAGGACAACAAAGTTCTTGGGAACTTCTCCTAAGAAAAGAGAACTGTAAGAATACGCCTACCTAAGTTTTGAGGCAAGTGCTATTTTTAGGTAAGACAAAGTACATTCACGTTTTTGTTATTGTAAGCCTTTCCTTTGCAATTACTATTTAGTATTTTATTCTGAAAAGGTTGGTTGGTGTCTTTACACTTAGCACAGGTCCTGAAGGAATGTGCATCAAGTACAGCTGGTAAATAGGAAGACTGGAAAGTGCAGTGGGTCATAAGGTAAAATATGAACTCTGAACTGTCCACTTGAAAGGGTGCCCACGGAGACACTGAGTGAGGGCTCAGAGATACAGGGAAAGGCAGGTCCTGAACAGGGACAGTGATAACTGCCAAAGCAGTTTATGTTCCCTTTACTGCTCCTTGGACAATTTAGACAATCTGTCTTTTACTTCAAAAACGGTGCTTGCTAATTTACTCACTTCATTTACAAGCTAGTGATTGAATATTCCTTTTGCCAAACAGGTCCAATTTTTGAGAGCCTTTTCCCTGAAGATAGGTCCTGGAGGACTGTGCTGCTTTGTTCTCTCCTGATTAGCTTGCACAACCAGAGAGCCAGGTGCAAGACAAGAACAAAAATACCCAAATCCATTTAAAAGGCTTCAATGACTTCTGTCTGCTTCTTTGGAGATGGCTGCAGCAGTAGTGGGTTGGTGCCAGATTGCTTTGGCAGGCTCCAACAAGCCATCATGTCCTGGCATGGCTAATGTCCCTCATGGTCTTGAGTGCAGAATGTCCAAGAACTTATGTTGTTTCTCTTGGACTATCTGGATGGGAAATTCAAAGGCTACTGCCGTGTGGTAATTAAGTTCTGGAAAACTTTCAATTCATCAGCAGAGGTTGATGTAGATAATGTATTGACTTAGCAGGATAAGAGGAGGGTATTGCAGCTGGGTACAGAAAACCTCTTTTTAGAGAATTAAGTACCTCTCAACCTTCTTCCTCATCGCTTAGTAGCTCAGTCTAAAGCAACTCATTTGATGATGAGCCTAAATACAGTTTTTAGGTGAAGAAGATCTAGTTCAGAACATATAAATGAGGTTTGGCTTCATCAAGTAGTGTGCAATACCTTTTTAGACCAATGCCAATTGAGTACACATAACATACAAAAATGGAGATCACACCAGAGATCGTGGGATGTCATATTATCAACAAGGTCATCGACCCCTTTCTGACTCCCTTCATAGTTTATTTCCTGAAATCTGTCTCTGACTCTCACTGAGCTCTCAAGGGAGAAAGGGGGGATGAACAGGAGATGGTTCTCCTCTGTGCACAGCAGAATAGGAGAGAAAGCACCAACAGGACTGAGCTGGGGGCCACGCACAGGCATTGCTAACCACTGCAGGTTTTGCAGCAGAACTCTTTTTTAAACAGCTTCAGCCTCTCTTGGAGATGTCACCGTTATACTGATCCCAGCAGGGACTACCCAGCCCGAAGTATTGTTTCAGGCTGAGATGTGGGTACCAACTCTATAGGCTTGCTAGCAGTAGTCAGTAGGCAGATAAAGATCACTACTAGCATGGAGGAGGTACTGAGTGTTCAGGGTCAAGGAGGGAGTATCACTGGCAATACAGTCTTAGCTGTTAGGGTAAGTCATGGTAATTCCTCTTTATCCTTGGTTCTGTGGAATGCATACGTGTCAGTTGTGCCTGATGCTGAGATAACTGCAAATGAATGAGAAGCCTCTGAGAAGAAGCATTGTGTCAACAGGACATAGATCATCGTTTATCCTGGCCTGAAAGAGATTGAGACTTTTCTCAAATTGAGTCATGGTCTCAGAGGCATAGATCAAACACACGAGCAGAAAGGGTTTCGTCTTCTTTCCTTTCTTACTGTGTTTGGAAACAAATGACTACATATCTTCCTAGGAAGTGTCCTTTCTGGGGAAATGTGCCCATTCCCATGACAGAAACAGCCACTTGGCTGGATATGCTGGTGTCACGTGAAACAAAGATTTTACTTCCGATGACTTAGTTTCTGTCTTGATCATAATATTTTCATATGGGACAGGGATGTTATCAAAATGGACTAAAAATCAATAAAATATAATACCCTTTGTATAAGCCAAGATAAAGGAACGCTTAGTTAGCCACTCTAACATAAAGCTGTGATGCTCATAATTAAAACAAAGTAACTAAACTAAACTAAATAAACCCACATACTGCATAAGAGAGATTGTCAGGGTTCTCTCTCACACTAATGCTCAGCAAGTAGGAATGTGAGGGAAGGCAGCTCACTCTACTTTTTATGTCTTGGTTGGCTGGAAGTATAGATCCCAAAAGATACCGATAGCCATTGAGAACTGGATACAAACAAGGCATGTGGTTACCAAGGGTGGAATTTTGTGGCAAATCATTCAGCAGAGTCCAGAGCAGTTGTGAATTCACAGAAATACACCTCAAAAACTGACAAATATTATGAATGCTTAATATCACAGAAACTTATTCACTAGAGTGAATTCAGTGAAATTGTCCAAGAGGATATACAAATAAAAATAAACAGTCTTGATGATACAGACAATAAGGATCTATTCAAATGGCCAGATTACAGAATCGGGGCAAAAGAGGTACAGAAAACAATGAATATTCTTCATTTAAGATGTGATATAGATTTTATATAACTAAGTTTTGAACTACTTACAGTGACCGTTTTGCAGATGAGCCCTTCTTTTCTCTTCAGACTTCATTTTGGCCTTTATGTACCACTGGCATCTTTTAAGAAAAGCAAGTGAAGTTTTAATTAAATGATTGTACTTCATAAATTAAGTGTATATGAAAGCCAAAATCTGTGTATTCTGAATCTAAAGAGATTTAGTTATGAAACTTTGAGGAAAACATGCACTACGAAGAATGACAAAAAGATTAGATACAAATCAAAATAAATCAGGGTTAGTAGCAAAATTAACTACTATTCAAGTTAACTACTGTTCAAGTTCAAGTTTGTAGTTCAAGCAATAAAGATGCTTCATTTCCAAGTTTGACTCCACTGAAGAATTCTGACACTTTAATAAAAAACTATTATTTCCTCGTCTTTGTGTTTGCACACATTGGTTTATGCCAATGAAATCTTATTCTATTATCTTTTATATCCAGTGGGTCAAAAAAGCTCACACTTTCTTCATAAGACAATAGTTTCTATTATTTCAGCATGTTTCATAAAGAAAATATTTTTTCACATCAGGAGCAATTTTTTTTTTCTGAGTAGCTCTGTTCAGTCTGTGCCTTCATTAACTTAACATTTCTTTTATGACAGTAACTATCATACAGAATAAACATGCAGCTGCTATGTGAATACGGTGATTTAGCATACGCCGATATGATTGCTATCAAATTGCAAGTCCTTTGCAAACTGCACAGAACTCTGTTGATGTTCATTAATATTTAGTGACCTTATCTGGCAATGCAAAGGGTATGTTGGAGAAAACTGACACATGACAAAATTTGAGGCTCCCTGTAATGAAACATCCCCTAACCTGAATGCTGCCTAGCTGCAGGGCCTTTAATGCTGATCTAGAGAGTTGCATAATAGAAATGACTATTCGGTTCAAGAAAAAAGAAAACTTTGCTCTTGGTCTTAAAACTCCTTCTCACCCACAGAGCAGCCTAAGAAGGAAGATTTACAGGGACATGTTTTGAGAGCCTGAAGAGACTGAAACAAGGCTGACTCTCACAGCCCTAACAGGACCCTAACAGGAGTTATAGGCATCCTGGAGAACAGGAATGTGCATGGACATACACTTTTGTGTGTAGATATTCAGTTCCAAGACCAGCTAGAAAAAGTGACCAGCTCATTATCAGCCTTATAAAATGAAAAAATCTATAATTATGGATATTATATCCATGAAAATAATAATAATGGAGATATGACAAATATGTGAATACACCCACCTCATTTCAATGGTTCATTTAAACTACTGAAACAGACTAGGATCACTCAAAAATTCATTCATTGCTGTAGAGCAGATGATGAACAACTGAAGGGTGGTAACTTTGTAAACTGTCACAATTAGTTGTTATTTGCAGGGCACTTGTTTTCATGGTTATGCACCCTTATGGAGGGAAACAGTAAACCTTGGATTCTCAGCCTCTCTGGTAAACTTGAGCATGTACAACTGTTGCTGGGACCGCTAAGTGTGCCAGTGCCACTCTTAGGACCTGGACAACTGGTCTGTAGAGTCCTAACTACGATGAAACACACTGAACACAAGTTCTTCCACTTAAAGAGCTTTCCCAGAGGAACCCAGTCAAGGAAACAAGGCCTGTACAGTTCTCTCAAGTACGGATGTAGCCCCAAAGTTTGACTACAGAAGCCCACTGAGTAATCAATAGCAGTGGAGTCTTTCAGTTCCAGCTTCCTGTTTCCTATTATTATTAGCTACTGAACAATCAGACAGGAATAATTTCTCTAATGGTAAGAATAAATCACACTGAGCTTTAATACTGCATTTCCTGAAATTCAGCCAAGACCCCCATCTCCCTGCACATTCTGTGCTTCAAAGTCAGTGACGCTTTCATTTTTCTATCTGCAATTGACAGCCGTGCTTCCTGCTTGCTCTTGGTGGATAATCACGCAGGGAAGTACAGAGGCAGGTGCTCATTTCACCCAGCCTCTCCAGTATGAATAGACTCATCAGCAGCCTTGTGACTCAACAGCTCATCAAATTGCTAATTCTAAACAGTGAAGCAGAGCACATCTGTAGGGTACCAATCCCATATTCACATTGAAATTTGCCTCCAATCCTATAGTAAATTGAGTATTTATTCAAATTTTTTTGCTCTGTCTTCTGCGGAATGCACTCATCACTGCGTTTAAGCAACACTTTAGAATGAATTTGTAACTTACGTAATTGAAACAGTCTCATTCACTATGATGTTAGAAAGCCAAGTCAAGCTAAAAGAACTTTGATTATCCTTAACGTTAGCGAACAGGAGGAATAAAAGCAGAAAGAACTCTGGAATGTTCATGTCTACATTTTTTTTCATTACTGAATTTATTGAGTGCTTTCCAAGGGAGGCATTCCTGTGATGTTTCAGGAATTCCACTTGAGGGTTCTACGCAATCGTTTCTCCAAGAGTTTATCTTTGTCCGAGTAGCTCCTCCTTCCCCTGAAAGAGTCTAATGTTTGTCAGTTTGTAGTCACAGGTAGTTGTAGGAGTATTTCCTCATATTCTAGGATTATTTAAGGTCACAATATATTCCAATGTTAACTACTCCCATTAACTTCGATGGAGTGTCAGAACAACTGGTTCTGTTATTTAGCAGAGACCACATTAATTCACGTAATGGCAGTTACTGTAGTGCTGGGATACTGCAAATAAAACCTCCAACCTACCCTGGCAGGACTTCACTTTTTTTTCAATTGGAGGTAATGCTGTAACAACAAAACAGTGAATCAGATTTGAAAACAAATCTGAAAGTGCGGCACTGCCTATTGCTATCAGTCCAGTCTGTAATGGTCATTATCACACTCAGTGGAGTACTGTCTTTTCCCTAAATGTAAATAGAGATTCTAAACAAGGCAAGGAATAGTGCAGAATTCCATCCAAACTATGGATCTTTCCTGTCCCAAAGCCAGGTAAGATGGAAACTCCATGGAGAATCTTCCTCACACAGAGGCTCTTCCACTGGTGTTTTTTTCTGTCTGAAGGAGGGAGAGGGGAGATGTGAAGAGCAGCAAAAGGGTAGGCAGGGGCCAGAGCATGCCCACAAACCCGCCTACAGAGCTTACTGCAGGAGCTAGGAGGCCAACTCCCTCTGCATGGAGGCCCCATATCTCTACAGAGTATCGGTCTTTTTTAAGGCCTTCTTGACCCATGGCAGCAATATGGTGCCACTAATGGCTCACAGAGAAGACGGGAACATCTGCCTTTGTCCTTGTAAATTCTGCTTTGTTTCCTGGTGGAAGCAGAAGAACTCTTGAAGCCACACGGAAAATGCCCTGAGGCTCAGTGAAAAAGAAAACGAAGTATCATGAAAGCAGTTGGGTAAATGAGAATCTGAGCTCTGGCAAGGACTGATATTCTGATCTCTATCTGCATTTTTTAGCAAGTCCATTAAGAATTGGTGAGTTCCTTCAAACTTTCAGTGTGTAATTAAGCATGGCATCTGGCCCCTCAAATCAAAATACTTTCTCATCCAATTAACATAATGTCATTATTTGATCCTGATCAACATATCAAAGGAAGGAAGGTGGACAGTTAGCACTGTACTAAGAGGAAGGAAACAGAATTGCAGGTATAGGAATCAGGGAAGTCATAAAAAATAATCCTTGTCCAGACCAGTGAATTCCCCTACCAGGGCAACAGTATTGCTCTAATGTAGATATAATTGAGATATGTCCAATCCAATTTTAAACCCCCCAGTCAAACAGAACCTTCAGGAGGCTATTTTGTGGTCTCAAATGATATCACAGACAGTAGAATCATCCTAGTATTTGACAGCAACATTTTCCTTAGCTTAATTTCATTATGTTATTCCTACATTTTCTCTTAACAGATGCAGAAGTGTGAATATAAAATATATATATAGTTGTCTATTATTTTTTCCCTACAAATTTAATATAGCAAAATAATTAAAGATTGGCCACTCAACTGGCCCTTAGCAACCTATATTGCAAACCTCAAGCCACCAAACGTCCTAAGTTTAAGCCCTCCAAAGCTGTGGAATTGACAGACAGGAGATTTTAATGTGAGAGCCTAGAGGGTGCAGGTGGATTTTATTTTTAAATTCTTGCTCTGCAGGAAAGAGGGCAAGAAAGTTATTTCAAAAACAGCAAAGTTCTTTCTGATTTCACATAATCATGTATCTCCCAAAACTTGGGTTCAAGAAAAACAACATGCCACAAGACTCACAATAGAACTGTAAATGTGAGCGGTGCTGAACAAAGACGGCATTAACCCCACTATGTCTAACCTGTCTTTTAGTAGTAAAAACGTGGTTTACTGACTTAACTATCATGACTTCTCTCTTTTGGATGACTTTAACCCTGAGTAAATGCGAATGGTGTAGCATTAATTACCTCCCGGTGATTAGGAAGAACAAAGTGAGGATGACCAGGAGAGTGAATCCTCCGACAGCAGCAGTGGCAATTACAAGAATCTGCCCCTGCTCCGCAGCCATATCAGAAGCTGAAACAGAAGCACACAGAAAAGAGGTTAAAAACTCCAGCACCTGGGATTCATGCAGAATGGAAGATAATGTTTCACTGGGCAAATGTCACCATTACCCCGAAACCTGCAATGGTTTCCTTGGTGCTTAGCAAGGGCATAGGATGGGAATCTGCCTGTGAAGTGAACAGTCTTAATCCATGTCCACTTATGAAGCAGAGAAGATTTTTTTACAAGTGAGGAATATAGCACGTGGAATAGTTCAAACACTGTAACACCACTGATCTGCCTGTTCATTTTTATCTAAAACAGTCTGTAGGTTTTCCGTTCATAAAAATAGACAGTAACTACAAAACTAAAGCAGTTTCACTGCAACATCATACATGTTTAGGATATGTAATTCTTGACAGAGTCCACAGCCATCCACTGCCCACTATTTATTTCCAGAAAGCTTCTCCTTCTCACAGTCAGTATATGCGCTGCAAACTAAGCACTCAGATGCACCTGTTCTTAGTGAAAATGCAGGCCTGTATTTGAAAGATCCTATGACAACAGGTAACAACAGAAATGTGAGATTTTAGCATCCTTTTAATGATAACAGTATCATAACTTAATTCCAGTTTGGAAGTAAAATTCAAACTACACAGTATATGTTTTCGTATGGCAGTCACTTTTTTAAACTTTGAAAAAATGTATAAATCAAAGGTCCAAAACAATCCGTGGGATCTTGACACATACATAACCTCTGCTGCAAAAGTGTCCTTTTCTAATAACTGGGAATTCTGTGATTTCCTGGTTTTGAGTTTTTTAAATGAGAAGCTGGCATCATCAGCCACTTGCAATTTACCAAAGTTTGAGTATGGCAGGATTCTGGATGCAAAACTACAAGGTATTTGTTTGTTTATCTTAACCCTGCATCAGATTCAGAGCTTCTCTTCATCCAGCTGTCCCAGTGAAGTCAGTAGCAGTGCTATGCATGTAGGTGATACTAAACTGGGTTCTGTAGAAGGTGGCACAGAAAAAATGCACTTAACAGGTAGCATGCTGTATGTCTGCTGGTTAGTTTTATTGTCACGGAATTTATACAGCTTTACCTGTAACATACTCTTGGCATCACTGTAATTGAAAAAAAAGATCAAATTTCTCATGCCTCATGTTTTTCTCACTACTTTTTGCAGAACATTTGGGAGTCAAAAAAGACCACAGGAAATTATCTTGTCTCTACAGATTTCTTTTGTTTATTATTTTATTCTTTACAATATTAAATATTAACATTGACAAAGTACCTACTTACAGCCAGGCTGGTCCTGACTGTGCAAGTGCTGCATGAGTGGGAAGAGAATTAGGCTCCATTTTTTCTTTATCTCCTGCCTTGTGACTCCAAAGTTTAATCTCTTAAAGTAAACTCCGTTTTGCTTGAACATTTTCACCAAATGACGTGTTTATCTAAATCATACTTTCAGTTTCTATGAAAAAACATAATAGCGTTCTGAAAGAAGAATAAATGATTCTATTCTATGACCTCTGGCAACAGTAGTGAATGTGGAACAGAAGAAAATCTTTGGATTCATCAAGAAAGCAACTTTGATTTTGTAAACTTGTAAACTGTTCTATAAGCAAAATCTTCAGCTCTCCTTGGGCACCAGATGATTAAAGCTTAGGGAAATCACCTAGGTTGCTGTAAAGAGAAAGTTCAGTAAGCTATATTCTTTCGCTTTACAACTGATAAAACCTAGTACAATGCACACATCACTGCCCAAAGCCTCATAAAAAGGTGTTTCCAAGAAAAGCAATTGGCTTCTACATAATATTTGTGAGTGGTTTAGAAATTAGCAATATTAACCGGCTTTGTAACAGTAGTAAAGCAAATAAAAACAATAGTGATTTATATAATTTATGTCCAATTTTCAGTAAAAACAACTTGTTAGATATCTACCATTATGTTTCTGCCTATATAATTTAATGGAGATATGCACAGGTAGTAAATTACAATGGATTCAGTATCTGTGGTCATAAACTCTCCACAGACAAGTTAAACACATAAATCTTCCAATAAATGATGTACCAAAACCTGTTATCAAATACTCACTGAATAGCTAATCTCCAAAATGGTAGCTAGCAATATGGGAATGGATTCTAGACTCTGCATCATATTATATTTCATTGAGTCAGATTCACTTGAGAAAATATAACTTAACAAAATATGATGCCACACAAGTAACAGTGTAAATAATAACAGTAATTCCAGGCTCTCTGTTCAGACTTCGAATACTATTTTCAAACTGCCAAGGGTAAAAATGTTGCAAAGATTTTTAAAGCCAGGAACAGTTTTAAGTTGTAAAAGCAAGAGGAAATTTTAAATGAATATATTTTGCTACTGTTTGCAAAGCGGGGGTGGGGATGGAATGGGACACATCGCAGCACACTCCTTTTTTCTGATGGGAAGAAGAGGTGTGTAAAAATAATGAATTCAGCAGGAGAAATGTGCACCAGGGGCTCAGATAAATTAGCTGTGATTTTGCTCAACAGACATTCATTATCAAGGAGACAACCCAGGGCTTTCTTCATGAGAATTAAAGTTCAGGGTACAAATGAAGGAACTGATTCCATGGTCCAAAGAAACATTCTGCTAGCTATTGAGATGAAAAAGGTCAGGTTTCCTGGACCATTTCTGCTGGATGGAGCTGCTATTTCTTGGTGTTCTAGCTAAAACAGAATGCAATCTATTAGTTTAATAACACGTATTTTCTATCAGGAACTACAGTCAAGTTCATGAAAGAGGGCAAATTTCATATCGACTTAGTCCTCTCCACCTCTAACCAATACAATTTTTAGCTGAGACTGTACGTTCCTAAACAGAGATCATCCTGTTTCTCTTGTTTCTACTCTACTGTGTTGGCAGAGATGCCAGAGTCCAATATATTAGGATTTTTTTCAAGTAGCCAAATCACTACAAAGGGTCTTTCAAGTCTGAAACTTCCCAATGACTTTAATTTACCTGTCAGATAAAAATGTCAAATGACAGACAGGTATAATTGGAAAATGCGGATTTGCTAAAAACTGACAGAGAGGCAGGTAAGGCGAAATGATGGAAATACTTATTTTTTCTTGAAGTGATCCTTCTAGAAATCAATAAAGGCACAGTGCAGTGAAGAACACACATATAAACAAAGAGACACATGTGTGCACACATACAGACTCCTTCTCACTCACAGGTAAAATGTTCCAGGAAATACTATCCAGGCAGTGAGAAGATGGCAATAAAGCAACACAATAATTAATATTCTTACAACACTCTTGAAAGCAGAAGTATATTTAGGCATTTTGCCATTCTAAGTTAAATTCAGCTCATATCCCTCAGTCTTTCTGTTATTTCTTTTTTTCGTTTCTCCCTTTTTCTCTTAATCAAGGTAATGTTTAAATTGTAAATAGCAAGAGCTTCAAGATGCATAATATTTCTGTCATGCATGTTCTCGATTCTTTTTTGTCATTTCCTGCTTTTCTTTCCTTCATTTCTTCTCTCCATCAGCTGGACACGTTGGTATATGTCCCTCTGTTTCTCTTCAGTATACTCAATTATCCAGGACAGAAAAACAATTATTACAGGTTGCAAAGCCAAGCAAGTTTCTGCAACCTTATTTCATCCCTGCATGTTTAATCATGGGACCATATAGCACCACACAAACCCTCCTGTACAGGGACAATTAGCAGTTCTGTGACCACAGGGACAAATGTGGCTGTTGCATGTGGAGGGCCATACTCCATTTGAAAGTTAAAGTTTATGAGGGAGGTGGTGAGGAAGTATTGGTGAAACAGGAGTATGATACTGCTAGCAGTGCCAATGGGAAGACTATTGTCAACTTAGCTTCCCTTGACCCTATCCCCTTCTTGGACAATCAGTCTATCCCTGCTCCTTCTGACAAGATGATGGTGCTCCACCAGTAGCACCCTCTTTCCTCATTAGCCCTCCTAGGGACATGTGAATGGGAGGGAGGTACTATCCATCCCCAGTGCTTGACACAGGTTGGTGCATCAGCCCCATAAAAGATTAGGATTTGCTATGATTACCTTGTTGGTACCTGGACACAAAAGGTGAATATGTTTCCCAGATTTCTGCTTTAGGGAAGTCTCATGAGGAAGCTTAGTACTTATCTCATGGGGCTGGCTGTTGCTTTATCTGGTAGCGTGGATCATTCTCTCTGCCCATCAGCTCGGTAAGCTCATTTTACCAAAAATATACTTTAAAAATGAACAGCACAAGACCAAGATATGGGAGGATTTATTGCTCATCTCAGGAGATGATTAGATAGTATGCTGCAATGTTTGGATGTCATAACCCTTCAAACACAGCATAGCTGCAACTAATATGATTAAAGTGGTGAATTGATTCTAAAATGACATCATATATCATACATATGTCCAGAAGCATATTGTCAAGATAAACTGTTCACTCATTTACTCCTAATACATGAGTGTCTAATAGCATCATTCCTTCTTCCTTTCTTGCTTAATACCATGCCCAGAAATTAATTCTGTACCTAGCTCTGCTCCCCAGTCTGCATCCAGCCTGGGATACATTCTGTCCTCACCATCTATTCTTCACTTTCAAACCGTGACTCAGCTCCTCTCTGGGTTTTTCACCCAAACCTGTGGAGGAGTAACTGCACTTTCAGTCCTCTCCAGGCTGGAGGGAAATATCTCAAGGCTTCTTCACTTCTTCACTGGGCAGACTGGAAGGAACAGTGCAAAAGTTTTAATCACAGGACAAGTGGATAGAAGAAGGAGAGAATCTTCCAGCTCCTTCTTTTTCCTTTCATTTCTTTGAGCGAATTTCTCCAAAATCTGTAAAAAGTTGTGTATTTGGTATAAAAGGGCTGGAAACCCTAACACCAGCTCAGTTCTGTCTCCTAGCTACATGCTTTAGTTATTTTAATTTGACATCTATCAGGCAGTGGACCTTCCAGCAGAGTGAAAGATAGAAAAGTGACAGAAAGACAGCTAGACAGATAACAGTGAGTAGCTGTAAGTCAGATAAGTGTGGAGGGTGAGAACTGGAGCTCTAACAGACAGGAGCTGACTGTCAGATGGATTTACAAGGCATCGTAAACAACAGTGCTTAGGAACAATAGGAAAGAAAAGTATGAAGTATAATTAGGTAACCTTTAACTCTTCAGAAGTGCTGCAGTTCCTGTGCTCCAGTGAACTGATGTGCTCCAATCTAAGGGGGGTGTGGGAAAGGGAGGAGGCAATGGAAAGGCAATCTTGAAAAAGACTTTTAAAAGGGAAAACTAATGCTATCACTAGCATAAGAGCATAAAGCTTTTTGGTATATACTGGCTTGAAAAGCCTTTCTCTAATTGTTTCTCCCTGACCAGCGGATGAATGGAAAGCCTATGCAGGAAGTTGGAGATTTGAGCAAGGACGCTGTTCTTGTCTAGGAAATGCAAAGAAAAAGTCAAGTCTCTGGGGCTTCTTGGCACATAGAATAGCGAAATCAGATGGGCCAAAGTCAAATCTGAAGTGCAAATGGATGAAAATATAAAACATAATATAGAAATACTTCAAGATTACAGTAAGACTGAGGCAGACATAGGGATAGATCCAGCAAGACAGTTTCCAGATAGAAGATATGTGAAGTCTCAGCCATTTGTTTGTTTTCACCCAGAAACTTCATTTAATATTGTCAAAACATCACACACACTAACAAAAAAAAAAATCTCTCTTCTGCATTAGCAAATCAATGTATTTTAAAAAATCCTAGGAACACCCTTGTGGCATGAATCAGAGCACTTACTTGAAACAATACTAGGCCTCTGTCAGAATCAATGATTGGGGATCCTTCTCCTGAGCTTTGGAGTTCTGGAAGGAAGGGAACTCAGGCTCTAAATCAAATTTGGGTTGCAAATCCAAGGTACCATTATTTGAGGATGAAAAGTTGAAAGACAATGTTGTAGATGTGGGAAGAGGAGGAAGAATATGAGAACTGACCAGATCTGGCAACACAGAAAAAGCACTAGCTGTGCCTGTGTTAAAGAATTTAAAGCTATTGCTTCTCAACATCATTTCTGAATAATTTTGTTTTTGTTTTTAACACTATTTATTTGAAGCAGGCACAAGTCATCACTGCTTTTAGATTAAAAATTGCCTTGTGTCTATATTTATCAGTTTGGGTCACTCTCTGTGTAGCCCAAGTACTAGTCCACACTGTGCACATGCTAGTTTGCCCTTTGAGTCCCTTCTCAAACAAGCCATTTCTTGCCTTTAACAAGAAATTTGGGCCCAGCTGACACCGTAGATCACCCCAGGATCCAGCCCTAGTGCATCACATCAGGCCACACACTGCAGTAACCTAGCAAGCCTTACACTCTCAAATATCCTATTTCCATAGATCTTTCAACACCATGTTAAAAAATATGACTCTGGCAGGCTATGACACAGTCCTTTCATGATCTCAGATATTTGAAATTGAAAAAATGACACTATGTCACAAGGCCACATGGATACCCAGCCAAATAACATGCTGTGAGGACACAGCGATTCCACTGCAAAAGCATGGCAGCCATGAGCTTGATACCCAAGAGAAAAAAAAAAAAAAAAGCTTTTCCTGCTGCTGGGAAGACTGACATGGTAAAACACCCTCTGTTTTAGAACACATTCTGCACAAGATTGCTGCTACATGAAAACACTCTACTGCCTAACAGCTATAAATTGTTCAATATTTTACAAAATTCCTCTAGGCACAAGGGCCTTTCAGGTGACAGAGTAAAGAACATTCCTTCAGAAAAAAAGAATGCTTTGAATCATTAAATATTAAAAAAAAAAAAAAACTCTGTAAATGCCTAGTTAAAAAAAAGAGAGAGAAATAGGGAGAGAGAAAATAGTAAGAGATTAAAGCATGTTTGCCTTGGGACAAATGGGTTTTTATTGTCAGAATACATTTTATTCTATCCTAGCAAGGACTGGAGTTTTTTGCGGTGACTCAGATACCTGGTACTCTTGATACACAAAAGCAGGAACTAAGTAAGAGTGAGGTTATACTTCAATTTATAGCTACAGCAGTGGTACATATATGTGTGTGCAGGAGTGTGTGAAACCTTGTCAGCTTTGCTAGAGGTGTTTTGCTTGTAAGGTGCCGAAACAGGGAGACTGAATAAAATGGCAGTAACCAACAAGCTCAAAAGCAGTAGTTACCATGCTTTGCAAAGCTGTTACATGGAAATTTCCCAGCAGCAACCTCTGAGCTTTAACAGTGGAAGAAACCCCTGACAGCATCCATTCATCCATTCCTTCCTCCTTTAAAAGACAATTTTCCTGACTCTTTTAGATAACGCCATTTCCTTTCATGAAGTACAAACTTTACTCTTTTGACTGTTTCATTTATTGGTCTCTACAGCAGGGAGAAGAGTTCTCCAACAACACACTCCCCAAGCAATGGTCACCTCAGTCTAATATCCAGTAAGTGAGGGTGCTTTCTGGGAAGCAGCTCAGCATTGCATGATTAATTAGCTTTTTTTTTTTTATTACTCCTACAGAGTCAGTCTTGTTTCTGCTTCATGCACCAGCATTAATAATCATTGCAAAATTTTGTGTTCCTAGTAATGATGTATATAATTTTATCCTATATGACTGGAACAGCACAGATTGCATTTCAATCAGTATACTGCAGTAAGCATGACAGTACTCTGCTATCAAAGACAATCTGTTTTAAGACTTAGTTATACATGTCTTACAAGTTAAGAATCAACATTCATACCATCACACTTTTTAGAACTTGTCTAGGTTCTTTAGAACTCTTTAAAGAAAAACCCTAATTATGGATTGCTCATTGTTCCACTATCTGTCAACAAATCGTGTCAATATTTAAGCAGGTAAATGGAGTAACCTTGGTTGTTCACCGGCAACTGGTCCCAGAATTCTTTTCTAGATGCTAGGACACAACGCATAGAGAGCTGAAGTATGTAGCAACTAATGCCAATTGAGAATGATTTTTATCAAACATGCTACTTTTAAAATATTTTTTGTTTATTTTTATGAGATTATTGGTTGATAAAGTTGCTGTTAGCAACACAGACTTTTTATGACTCTGTCCTTCCCAGCATTCTGATGAAAACATATAAAGTCAGTATAGCTCATATTAAATTGATTAAAATTTGGCTACAAAAAGTAGTCAGACCACAAAAAGACCACAAAAAAGTAATTGTAAATGTGGAATTTTCATCAAGTAAATTGTTTCTAATGGGTAGGGAAAGACGGGGCTGCAATAGTCTCTCTTGGCCTAACATTATTTGGTATCTTTCAGAATAATGGAGAAAAATATATATTAAAAAATTAGTAAATGTCCAGCTAACTGCAAATCGCAATCAATGAGTATAGGTATATGAGAGATATTACATTTCGATCCATTGTTATAAACTGTCTGGAAAAGTTACAGGACTACAGAAGTTTGGCCTGTATTATGAAAGGGGTTCAAGTGAATGATCATAATCATCTGATATGACTTTAAAGTTTAGAACAGGCCTACTTTAAAAATACTGCTTTGAGGAAGTAAGATATTTGGACAGTAACAGGGTACCATTTGATTGGTCACTGAGGGCTGCTTCCATTTGAAAAAAGTAATATTTACCAATAGGTACTCACTTTGTCCTCTTTTCCCTTTCAAATCTAAAGCAGCACTGTAGCAATATTTGAGCAAACCCACAGCCGTAATGGTTCTTCGAACTACTGCTTTAAGTAAATTGAAGTCTTTATTTAGCTCCAGGTACCATTTTAAACTGAACTGCAAAATTTCTCTCTACCTCCATCTCACTTGACCATAAAGAAGGACTCCTCTGCCTACATTTCCTTTCAATCACACAATAATTTATTTTTAAAATAAATTAAATACTTTTAGTCAGGCACAAGCCTAAGCAATGAAAGTTGGTAAATAACAACTATACAATGTGTATTCATGTTTCACTACCAAGATTCAAACTAAGTGCTTAGAAGTACTTGAGAGTCAATAAATGTTTAAGAGTGTTGAGATTTGAAATATATTCTCTTCAACAGAGCTCTGTTTCTGTAGGAACCTTGTGTTTCCATGCAGTGAGCAAACAGATACTTAGAAACCCATGGGCTACAAATTATTATTATCTGGTGATTTTTCAGACAACATTACAGAATGGGATATCATTTTATAACACAAAATTCAGTGTTTCTCCAAAATGGGATACAAATTTGAATGAAAAAATTACATGTGAAATAATTTAGCATTTCCTTTTTAGCACTGAATAACATAACAGCTCATATTAATTTTGCTGTGATAATAAGGCTTACAAGTAAATTCTGAGAGAAACTCACAGTAGTATCATAAAAATCACATTAACCTATCATCCGTTTTTTTTTCTTACAACGGAAGGCTAAACCATGTACCATTGCTAGTTATCCTTGGTGTCCAGTGAAGCTGGAGAACAACTCAAGCTTCTAAACTACTTTTTATGTGTTTCACAACACTATCCTTAGTTCTTTTTGCCCTTTGCCTCATGGCTGTAGAGCTAGAGAAGCTAGTCCAATATACACAGTCAGCGTTGTAACAGTGGTGTACCTTAGCACTATGACACTATTTAAGTTTACAGGGATTTGAACTGATTCAGACCTCAGATATTTGGAATGAGATCTTAGGGAAGGATGAATTAATAACACACCAGCATTGACAATGACACCTCTGTCTCAGTCATCTGGATCCAAGCCTAAAATACTTCACTTCAAGGACTACAAACATGTTTTTCAAAACTGTGTAAGGTTCAAGAGTCAATGGTTTTATTAGCAGCGGTCAGCTTAAAAAATTACCATCTCTTTGATCTCCATCTCCCTCAATTACTTGTTTCCATCCATGTAAAAAGTTATTTAAATATTAGATTAATGTCCTGCTCTAGCTCACCATGCAGCCCAAGAGACAGCTGTATTAGTGTAACTGAGAAGGAGATGCTGGGTTGGGAAGGAGTGGATGGGATCTCACTCCCAAGAAATGTTGCCTTAGCAATGAAAGAAATGTCACAGGAACAATAGTCTTCATGATTTAGATGGGTAAGTCACATTTTCACAGATCTGACTTAGGTTCATGGAGGTTTCAATTCCATTTACTTTTGATACGAGTTAGGCCCCGATGTGCCTGAAGGACAGATTCCACGCAGCATTAGATCAGAAGATGCAGACAAGATCTACCAGAATTCTTGAAAGGACCCAAGTGCTTCAGTTCTATTAAAACCAACTGGCTTAAGGGCCTAGAAAATTTTAAAAATACAATTAGGCATTAAGTACTTGGAAATCTCTCCCTAAAACATTTTTGACACAGCAGCTAAGAAGAAATGAAAATGGAACACAGACACATGGGTGCTCTTGAAAACACTTACAGAGAGTTTTGAGTCTGTACTTTAGCTTAAGCAACTTGAATTCTAAAACACTAATGAAAAACATGGTATACATAATTGGTTAATTAAAGTAATTTCATTAATGAGTGTTTTAGTGTTGTATCTACTACTTTAATTTTTATCTCAAATGCTTGCAAATACCTTGCTTGCAGTTTCCCTGAACGTGGAGGGCAATATCTGATTTCATTATAAAGTTGTTCAGAGCATGAGTCAAGCGTTTTTATACTTCCTTAGGAATATTTAGGTTTTCTCCTTCTTACTGGCATATTTAGTATGCTTATTGGTTGAGTGGAAACACATATAAAAGTTAACATAGTTTTATTTGTAGATTCTGGTAACACTACAAACTATAGAGAAAAGACTGTCACAGTGTTCTAGGAGCTTGCACAAAGCTTCTGGGCTTATAAAACATACAAGTCTTACTTGGGATATTTCCAGATGTTAAAAGGTTGGCCTTTGAGTGAAAAAATGATATGGGGGAACACTTGCAGCAGAAGACACTCCTTCAGCTGCAACCTCAGGCTAAGATTTCTATTTGTTCCTCAAAAAAAAAAAAAAAAGGAAAAAGAAAAAAAGAAAAAAAGACAAACCAGAAGTGCAGAGCTGAGCCTTATACAACATTGGTCATTCTGTGATAAGTGTATGGTAGGAATTTAGCCATTCAAAGTCCCAATGCCTGACTCTTTTAGAATTAAATGCTACTTTTATTGCACTTGATTTTTTTCCCTTCAGTAAAACTTACTTTCATCTCCAGTTTCAAATTCAAACTTCTGGCTATAGCCGCTGTATCCTGCTGCCGTCCTGACTCTGATATGAAATATATACTTGGTGGCTGGCTTGAGACCTGTGATGATAACACTTGGAGCCTTGGACCTTGTGGAGGAATAGCTGAGCTGCTCATGCTCCTGAGGGACAAAAGAGGGAAGAAATGGTATCAAGTTGAGTTGCACAAACTTTGCAAAATGATATAGCAGAACTAAAGCTCCACATTCTTCTCATGAATGTAAAATGTGTTTATAAAAGGAGGTGCAGGTATGGATTTCAGTACTCTGATTGTGCTATAATCACAACGTATGATATGGCCTTGACTTAGATTCCAATTTTTTGTCCTTGGTCTTGCTTATAAACATATCAGATCTTTGTGACTTGGGTTAGTAATTATATTGTATTTAAAATAATATGGATTAGTACAAGACTACATTCACAGTAAATGGCAGCTACAATGGCAGCTAATTATTTTTGCACAATGGACAAATTAGGAGTTCAGTAAATACTAGTAAACTGTAAAGTAAAGATGTGGGAGTATTCAAATACCCGCTACTCACTTCTACCCGCAGGTAGTGCCAAAATGCCGGCGCTATCCGTGGGTAGACCTGTGGGTAAAAGAAAATAAAAATTAACTTTTTCTTTAAAGTTTGTAAACTTCTAGCATGGTTCAACTGTTTCACTGCTCTTGAATTTGTTTTCTCTTTCCAGGCAGCTGTAACGTGGTTGTACATGAAATTCCCTTACACACACTAAAAGGAGAATACTGTCTGCAACATTCCCCTGTTAATCTCCCAGCAGTTGATCCCAGGCATCTGCTGAGGACTCCCTCCTTCCGCAGAAGTCACTGGGAATAATGGTGCGCAGCGCCACTGAAGACCAGCTGCTGAGGGCCGGAGATCAGCCACATCACTTGCTGCTCAAACACAACGCGCAGCTTTGCTAAACAGGTCACTGATGACACTTGTACATGAGGGGGTGAATTAAAAGAACAGAGAGTTTATTACCTTTCACTAGTTACTATCACTTGATAAATTAGTAATCTGCAATATTTTATATGGTGCCTTAAGGTTACATTTACTGTGTTATAGGGGGCTTTGTCCCCAAACTGACACTTGAACAGAGCTATCCTTGGCATATGCTCAATAATCCAATTGTGGGATTATTAAGCCATTGTGTGCCATAGGGCACCATATACATGTATTATATTATGCAGCAGTATTAGAGTACGTGCAAGTTATTCAAATGATGCTTCCAGCCTGTTAATAGGGAAACAATCTGGTTCACATAAGAAATACAGCCAGGAGAAACGTAGGTCTCAGTTAGATTCTACTAGACTCTTAACTTCTTCTGAACAACATACATGTATTTTTTTTAACATAAAACAAGCAGTAAACACATTCAGTCAAATTCAGTCATGGTATAACAGAGTCACATTAGCATATGGCAGGAAGTGTATCAGTATTCCCCTCATAGGCGTACAAGGAGATGGCCAAGAAAATCAAATTTTATAAAAAAGAAGCACACAAAAAGAACCTAACAATTCTGTTAAGTGACAGAAGAGCAGGAAGGTAGGAAACATTGACCAATATTCAAAATAATTAAATTTATTGCTTAATTCAAACAATGAAAATAATTTGAGAATCTCTACTAAGTTGACATGCTGATGTGTTCTACGGTCTATAACCAAATTTTGAAATAGCAAAGAGCATATATTAAAATTGAAATATTAAGACACAGTGTGCATGTAGTCTTATGGATGGAGAGTACAATCAATATATAATCTAACAACTTCTATAAATATTAAAAAAACTTTCTCAATCACTTGAAATATTGTAACTTTGCTTTGAACAGTTTGGTGATTCTTAAACTTCCATTTTCTGAGAAATTTCAGAAAATACCTATTTTCTTCTGACATAAGGTCAAGCTGTTAAGGTGATGGATTTTTTTGTTTGTTTGAGATTAAGCTTGCTTCAGCTTGAAAAATAGCATGTAATTGTGCAAAAAAAGGTATAATATATTTATTTTCTGATTTGTAAGGAAATGGAGACCTTGCATGGAATGGCTGAGGTTGGGAGAGACTTTTAGAGATCATCTAGTCCAACTCCAACACATACAGAGTAGCTTCTATACATCTTTATAAACATTTCACAAACATCTAGCGTGTCATGAATAGTTAATTTCTATTCCACAGCCTTGTTATACATGCAACTTCCAGGGACCTCCATCTGTAGAGGGATCATACACCTTAACATATCACTTGGACAGGCTCTGCAATCTTGGAGAACACAACGAGACTTGAAATTATTTAGTAATGAAGCTGCTGATCAAACTGTAAATTTCAGCCCAAAGGGATCAAGTTTTTCAACAAAAGCCAGCAACCAGCTCAAAATCAATCACAGAACCAAGAAAAAAAGGTGCCTGCTTTTGCACTGTCCTAAGACCCCACTGAATTGCATGACTGAAAAAGAAATCATAGGTAGGGCCCTATGTTTGTGATCTTGCCTGCTAAGCCCAGGACCACTCCAAGCCTGTTTCCGCACTTCAATCCAGGTAAGGAAATGACATCCACAGAAGAGAAGATTCTGGATACATTCTTTAATGGCTAGGTAAACAGCTGATGCTTGTTCTATACAGATGTTAGTATGCTTCAGTCCAAAGGTTTAGCGACTAGTTATGTGCAGGTTTGGGTTTCAAACCCAGGAGCAAGCCATCCCCTTCTTCCATGGCCCAGACAGTGGTAGGCAGAGGCTCTACTGCAACACTGGAAATTTTTGTTCAGGCTCAGCAGCCTGCAAGATGAGGAGGATATCGGGACTTAAGGGATTGCACTGTATGGTACAAAGCCTTTCCCCAGACTACCTTGCAGCTTGAGATCAAGTACTTTTTACAATTTACTGGTCTATTCTGACCTGCTGGAGAGATTGTAGAATTAAGGTTTCAGAATAATTTGATGGAACTGGAAGAAGAAGGGGGTTTCTTCAGAGGAAGATGGAAATGGAAATCTTGTCAAAAGTGGAGGAGACTCCCCAGGATCCAAAGCTAAGATTTACTGTAGAGGACCGCAGAACAAGGCCAGTGGCAGCCAAGAACTGAGAATGACTTCTGAATAGCTGAATCAGAGCTGTATTTACTGTACTGTAAAGCAGTTCTGATAATGTAACAGTGGTACCAGTGACATAACTGATAAATACTAACATCAAGTATTTACCAAAGCTATTATTATACCTACAGCTATATTTATTTACAGATATACATACAGATCTTCTAATGATTTGTTACTTTTCTAGTGTGACATAATGCAATGACCCTAGAACAAGGATCTAGGCATGACCAGTGCTAATAAAATATTACTTAAGTTGCCAGACATCCCAGTTTGAAGACTGTTACAGAAAAACAAGAGATTGTTATAAGGGCCTCCCTGAAATATAAGCAAAGATAATAGAGGCCTTGAAAGTGCAGGCACAGAAAGGCAACAGAGTCCTCAGGGCTATAAATATAGTTCACAAATGGCTGATTACTGGTCACTAAGGAACGCAACATTGGGAGCTAGATAAAACTAAAAAAAATATTTAGGATAACAGAGAGCAAAGAACAAGTATCTGATATAGGTAAAATATGCAAAATACTCTAAAATGTGGATATAACAACGAATTTGTGGGCAAATGAGGAAAGAACTAGTGGGCTGTGTTTGTCAACGTAAAAATAACACCACACAGATCCAAGAGTGAGAAGGAAGAAACTCCACCATCAACATCCTCTCACCGAA
This sequence comes from Dromaius novaehollandiae, assembly GCF_036370855.1. Lineage (NCBI taxonomy): Eukaryota > Metazoa > Chordata > Aves > Casuariiformes > Dromaiidae > Dromaius > Dromaius novaehollandiae. Next base: position 101,994,255 of record NC_088098.1, on the reverse strand, counting down.
GAACTGAGAGAGCCAGCCACTTGCCGTAGCCTCTCTCCCTTTCTCTGCAGGAAAACTAGCACCGTTGCTGTTAGGAGGCAGCGGATACTGGAAGGGTGAGCATAACACCTAGAGAAGGGAGAGATGCTGGGAAGTTTGTAAATATCGGTTTCAATGTTATTGGCAATGAGCTGAATATTTTGAATAGCTGAATATTTTGGACAAGTGCTAGTATTACTGTAACAGGGCTAATAAATCTTTGATTATGCTGTTAAGACTCAGGTAGTCAGTAAATTTTTGGCTCGGCGTACAGGGTGTATTTCTTTAGCCCACATAAATGGCATGAGGTGTTTGTTCTGGTACCTTGCCCTTGAGACTTGGCTGTAATTTGGATGTAACAGTTGGAGGCCATTTCCTTTCCCCAGAGTACCTTCCTGCCTGAGATCAAGTATTGTGGGTTTTACACTGAACAATATATTTATACAGCACCACTGAAGCCAAAAGACCCTATAAACTTTATACAGAAATTGCTTTGGCTGCCACTGAAAAATATTTGAAATACATTCCCAGAGTAGCTCTCATCCGCCTTGCAGAATTTCTGTTACGGATTATCCTATGTATTCAACCTTTCAATTTCTAAAGATCATTTTATACTATACATATTTATCACAAGCTAAATGTTACTTGTATAGAACACAGCACTAGTGGATCACACTACGGATCTAGCAGGTCCCTAGACAGGGATGCTGAGCAGGCAGGGATCAAGTGTACCTTTTTATTTTTAGTTGGTCAAAGATAATGAGTGTAACAAGAACTGTGATGGTAACATTTAATCAACAAATTCAGTTGCATCCCTAACAAACGAGAGGCTTTTTTCATTCTAGGATGATTGGAGAAATGGCTTTCCATGGATCAATAAAGACAGCAATAAATGTCAGTAGGCTTACACTGTTTTCTCAGTGGTTCGTGGCAGAGCATCAGCATCAGAATTTGCCATGGTACTGTTTGATACTTTACTGTGATAACTTTTATGTGCCAGAGATTTGAATACCAATATTTGCCAATATTTACCTACACTTACTGTGATACATTTTGGTAGGACAAAGTATCAGGTATTGCCAACAATGTATTTGCTCCTTCAACAACTGAAGGAACAACTTTTATTTTTCTTTCTTGCTAATGATGGCTCAAATCAAAGGAAAAAAAAACATTTCTGATGATTGAAATAGAAACGATCCATTGCATATTTGATTATTTTCAGATCATCAGTTAAACTATACGAGGAATATTTGAAAATGTGAAAAATCTACTGAAATAAAATATTTTCACTGTTGTCAGTGAATCGTCATTTGTAGCTGGTAATGCTAAAATTAATTTTGGAAGGCATTACGTGGCAAATTAATAGAAAATGAATATTGGCTGCTGGTTTCTTACACAGTTTATATAGTAGTACAGCAAGGTTATTACAAATCTGTTGAACCTTGAAAACTGTATAACTAAAAATTGAGGTCACTTTTTTTTATAAACCAGAAAAGTTCCTGCATTACAGAAAATTTTGTCAACCCTGAATACACAGAAATGCTGAGTAAACACTAGCAGATAGTTCTTCTCAGACCATGCAGATTAAAATCATCTTAATCTGTTTTTCAGATATTTGAACCTAATTTGTAACCACTAAGTCTGGATTGTCCAGTTGCAAATTTTAGGATGATGATGATGAAAAAAACATCTTAGTGAGTGATCAGTGTTTTTATTTCTTTCACAACGTGACAAGAAACTATGATGTTTTTAGACAACCACAATCTGGTCTTGTAGAAGCTGATGCTTATAAGCTTACATTTCATTGTATTCTGACATTCAACGCATTGTGTCATAACAAAAAAAATGATGATAAATTGTTTGTCTAGAAATACAACTTTCTTGAAAAAAATACAGTGGCAAAGTAGAAGAAATGGGAAGGATTTCAGTCAGTAACATGCATTAGCTTTCAAATACCTTTTTTCACACAGTGATTTTTGGCGAACAATCTTCTAAATCTGAGCCAACCCTTTTCTTTGAAAAACATGCTAACTTTTTGAGAAAGTGTAAGCATTACTGAAAGTTGAAACTTGACTCTGTCTAGATTACTTTTATCACAATATTCAGTAGAGAGACAAGTTCAGGTACGTGTTTCAGGAGAGCACTGATCAAACACTCTACCATCAAATCCTACTTCTCTTTCTTCTGTCTTTATTCTTTCAATTTGGTGAATTTATTCCTTCCTCTTTCCGAATTACAGCAACAGAAAAAAAACATTTCCCTTGAATAAAGCTAAATGCTGAGTATCAAATTAAAGCTAAGCTGTGCATTTAAAAGGTTTTAGAAATGGATTTTAAGAGGCACTGAAATGCATTAAAACCGCTGATCAGCATTTTAAAGAATATGGTGACATCCGTGATGCTTCACCACAATGCGGAGATGAGGACTGCAGAAACATATGCTTGGAAGAGAAACACATGATGCTGTAAGCGTTCCTCGGTGCCCCACATTTCTCTGCTTTCTGGGCAAGACCCCACATCACTCAGCGACAGAAAACCCCGAGATGCCTGCGTGCTGGGGCACGCATGAGGTGAGCCCTGCCCGGCCTCAGCCCAGACCCCTTACAGCGAGCGCCCCAAAGGAAACCGAGAGGCCTTTAAACCCCCAAAGGCCACGTTTTATTTCACTTTGAACCACCTGTTTTTTTACATGGAGGAAGTGAAGAGCGTTGCAGGACGAGGGGGACACAGCCCCCCTACCCTCCTGGTAGTAACTTTCGCACCAAGAAATGAGCCAATTTTGCCTGGGATTCATGCAGAAGACGACCCTCCAAAGAGTAATGGTATTTGACACTTGAATCTCTACCACCAAGTATTTTCAAACTCACTGTGAGGATTTTGGCTCCCAAAGACTACCATGTTCCTCTGAAGTACCATCTAATGCCACCATGTAGGCCAAGACAATTTTTCCCTGCTTTGTAATAAAGGTCAGTGCCAGACCTGAAATACTTCCCCTGGTACTTGCCTAGATAACCTTATTTCTGTACCTGTGTTAGGTCTACTTTGGAATACTTTGCTAGCAGTGCTGTTAATTCCTGAAAAACAACTCAGTTACACTTTGGGACAGTTAGCATGGGCTAACATTAAACGCTGCTTCATGATGAGGTGTGGAAAACTGAGTACTGAGAACTAAGCTCAGTACTGAGAGAAGTGCATAGAGATTCATTGTACTCGACCGGCTAGCAGCCATTTATGCCAATGAGAAGTTTGGCCATGTCTGGGACTGAAAGGGGGCTCTGGCCTTCCTCCAAAATGGAATTTACAGAAGGACAGACACCACAACCCCGTATATATTTGGAACTAGCTGAATGTCCTTACAGTTTAAGGCTCTGCTGATAGTGCATTGGAAATTACCCAATCTTCCGTGCAGGAGAAAAGTGGGTGAATTTATTGACCACTAGATGTTCGGGCCAAGAAAGCACTACTTAGTATTTTGCATCGGTTGCATACTGCTGGAGTCCAAAGGAATATTCTGCAATGTCTGTAAAAACATACCTGAGACAGTCATCGCAATACCTGCTGCCTTTTACTGGGGGGTGGAGGAGGGGAGACACAATTCCCCCCCTCTCCCACCCCCAAAATGTAGTGACCAACAGGAAACTTGTGTTTACCAAAAGAACATTTTCCTTACTTGGAAAAGGTGATAAACTATTCCATGACCATTAATAGGGCAAGCTTTAGGGTTTTACTTCTAAAAGAAAATACTAGGAAGTGGATGAGGAGTGGTCTAGTAAAATTTACATTCATGTCATGTTAAATTTTTCCTATTTCAGCCTGTGTCACTGAAATAATAGAATATTATTGACTGTATTTCCAGATCCTTTTGGAAAGTTTCAGCTCACATTAGCCTTTGGAAACACAATTATCTATATGAAATACCAGGTAATCTTTTCCTATAGTTTGTGACAGACCCACAGTTGGATATACAGAGAGAAAAGTCCTCAAGGATCAAAATGACTTTGCCAAGACTCCCTCATCACAGTCACAAGATCTGCTGTGCACCTGGAAAACCAGGGCTTTCCCCATAGGGACTCAGTCTGAGGTCGATGGTGGTAGCCTGGAAGCTCTGGCTTTCAAGGCTGGCTACTCATTCTGCCATGATCATTCCCAAAGAGGCTAAAGACAGTCTCAGAAGAAAACAACACAATTCTAGTGTGCAGAGAAGTATGGGGTGATTTGTTTCACTCTTTATACTACTTAATGTTGCATGGATCCTGGGTTCATAAACTAATCTAAACTACAGGAATGGGATGTACTTCCTGGATGCACCCACGCACCGAGGTGCACACTTTGACCTCACACTCATTTTACACTGGGGCAAGATTTAGACATATATCAGCCCTCCTGCCCTGCACCCTGTTTTTCATGGTTTTGTGGGCTAAAAGGAAGCCACAGTGTGCTCTGTGATAGGTCATGGGAAATGTCAAGGACTACGCTTGTTCTGTATTTATTGAAAACTACAGAGGACTTCCAAAGAATCTGTGAAAGAAAAGAACAGTTTCATCAATATGTCTGTATTATCCCTTTGCACATTAGCAGTAAGCAAATTGCTGGCCATTATATAGGGCTCTGGGTTCCTATAAAAGAAGTACAAGAAACGTTCTGATCCTTCATATTAGCATTAAAGCAGCATTGTGATCTTTAGATAGCACAGGACTCAGAAATATTTCTGAGAACACATAGTCTGAAGCTTTAAAGCTAAAGAAGTAAATCTGGTATAATGTACCCAAATAACTACTTGTCATATGAGGAAATAAGATCTCTTCCATATTCTGCTACAAATTTATCTTGGTGAAAATCTATAATTAAAACATAAATATAATGCAAATGACAAGTAATGTCAATATTATTATAAAATGAGATATAGAACCTAAGACTATCTGCCCAATTTAGACAGAACTATATTATAAACTTTGAAATTACTATCTCTATTTCTAAGGAAATTGTAGTTTTCTTATTGCTTGTGCTATTTTTGTCAATTGATTCAATTCTGATTTTGAAAGACAGAGAGGGTCCATAGTCTCCCATGAAGACAGCACCTTTCAGAATCAGACTCTCTTACAGCCATCACTGCATGAGTATCTGAATATCCTAATTCTGTATTTGGTTTTATGATCAAGACATTTTCTCATATTTAGATATTATGCTTCATTGGAGTTCTTTTGCATCCTCTGTCTCCTCTCCCAGGCTTTGTATATGAAAGCCACTGGTCTGACTGAACAGAAGTTACAATGGTGCTAATTATCTGAGACTAGACAAACTGATTAAAAGGGGTGGCAGGATCAGAGTATAAAAAGTAATGAAGAGCTTTCTGCTTTTACAGTGCATCAGAATAGCTGCATCTGTCCCATCAGCATATGCTGTAATGAAACATTTCTGTTGTATGACATCATTAGATTAACTGATAATTCTTCATTATGTGTCACTAAAGGTAGCTACTTTATAATGAATGCTATATACAATCAACGTCCAGATGTTATATTAACATGGTGTGTATTACCATTTCTTCTCATATGCTCAAAAGAAAGGGATTACCTCTGATGACATTTAAAGCCTGCAAACAAACAGATAAACCTCCACAGGCCATGTATGAACATGCTGCGCTATAACTTTTTCCCCCACCTTATTTCAGACAGAACAGCACAGAAATGAAGGATTTGTGCATATATATGAGGTAAAGTATTGATAAAGACTAACCAAAATGTGATGACCTTTTATCATTTTAGATTCATACTGCGATCAAAGTGTTTAAATTCTTAATTTATGGATGAGAAAAAGTACACAGAACTAACAATGTTTAGTGCAAACAGAGAATAGTGCAAATACAAGCTGAAATGCTGAATTTTGCTTATAATGCTCAAATAATCTTTAGATTAACTTTACCAGTAAAGCCCTGATAAAAATTCAGCCACTTGCAGTCATACAAGATTTGTCGTCTTTAATATCTGATTGGGAAAGAGAAACATGGCTCTAATCCAAATACTATCAGTACTTCTTTTGGCAATGGAAAAAGATAACCAAATACCATTTTGTAGCATTTAAAATACATAACAGGAGCTCAAGGAACTACCACTCTCTTGCTATTTAATCTGTGTCTGGTTTATTTTATGAATGACAATCAAGGTATACAATTCATTGAGTCCTCTGAGTTACCGAAAAGCCTTCTTAAATTGACACTGATGAAACGGTTTTCAAAGGCTTCTGCCAGCTGAAAACATACCTGTGTACTTAAAACTTCGAAACGTACGTGTGCAGGAAGAATCCATGGAGACACTAATTGAATTTACTATCAACCATTTGCACATAGATTTTGTAGTTTACATCCACTGTGCCCCAACAAGAAAATTCTGTGCTTAAGCCATATAACTCTGCTCAGCATTTTTGGAGAACTATACTCTAACAGGAGGAAATACTAATAGAGATACAATGTATATACCACAGGGACCAGGTCTTTCTCTTGTGCACAAAAGCACAATGTCAAATCTTAGTAAATACTACACTAAAGAAGAAAATTCTGAGTTCTATGATTTAGACATCATCAATGTTTAAATAAAAGCACCAAAAATACAAAAGAAACTTTTATGAGACCACTTGGTCACACTTTTCTTCTTTTGAAGCAGCATTGAATGCCAAGAGGCAGGAATGGCCACAATTCTTGAGCAGGAATGGCCACAATTCTTGAAGCGAGGAATTTTCATTAATCCTAGCTCTGGACCATCATGAAAGCAAGTCTCCAGTCCTTTCCCCAATTTTCTCATGGAATCAGCACTTAATTACTCCCAAGATAAACTGAACTTTAATGTCGGATACACTTTAAAGTGAAACAGTAGGTAATTACTAGGTATAGTCAATATGTGATTAATTAGTTCAAATAGAATTCATTCAAATAACAGCAAACTGTGGAATTTGTACAGACTGCCTGTGTTTTCCAAGAAAAATATAGCCCCCATAGCTCTAATTTATGGAAATTGCCTTTGATTTATACTGCCTTTATTCCACTCACAATTAATTTGTTCTCAAATTCTCAAAAATTATTTTTTCTGCAATACAATTATTCCCATAATATGATCTCTGAATGCTTATTGCCCCTAGTCACACGTTGTTTCTCAACTCACTTAGATTGTTGTTGATGAGGAGAATTACATGGAAATCACTAAAATTAGTATACCTGGGAAACTCAGGAAGTCTCTTTTCAAAAGCTTCTTTATCTTTAAAACATTTTGTGTATGATTTTCCATTAAAAGATCATTTTGACCCATAGCATATGTATTAACATGAATGCCAACAGTAAAATTTGGAAGTTATTAGAGAAAAGATGCACTCGTAGGTTCAAAAATGTGCTTTTAACATTAACTGCTATCTGATTACAAAATGACCAACAGGATGAGGTAAATTCTCATTGCAATACAGAGTGACCAGAAAAATTACAATCATTAGAAATAAACATTCATCTTCCTAAAAAAAAATACTTGCTAAAAACCTTGCACTTTATGGTTCCATATGGTTTATGGTTAGCTGACTAACAAACTTAAGGTAAACTTAAAAGACTCATTACAAGGATCTGTTCAGAAGACAAATCTGAACTCAGCTGAAAACTGACAGGAGAAGGTAGGACCACAGAGAAAATTGCAGATGACTCCAGTATTTGCTTCAGAGAAGAGACCAGCAGAGTTTTAAGGCATCAGCCACTTCAGGCTGCAATCTTCTCCCTTCCCTTCTGGACCTCCCTTGTCATTAATCTGAGATGTAACGGTTTAGGGAACTGAAATACCAAAGTGTGCTTTATCTGTTTGGCTTTTCAATATTTTATATTTTGATTGCCTGTCAGTCAGCTCATCATTTTCTCCATACAGAAAGTGAAGCTGTCAACAAGAAAAGAGGAAGAACGGACAACCAATCATAAAGAAAATATGGAAAGGTCAAAACCCAGCCAAACTTCATTTTAATTGGATTATATACCTGGAAAGGCAGAAATGAGTTGATGTGAGGTGAACCATTAAAAAGAGAAAATTAAGTGAGGACAGATGAGGACAGGGTGATTCTAAAACAGTGTTAATATTCTCCCCAGCACAACGAGGTGAGAGGTGGGCAAAGCAAAAGCTGTTTGGTTATCATCGAGGGCCAAGCAGGAAAACGAGGTGTGAAGGCAGCAGATAGGACACTGCGATCATACTGACAAGGAGATTAAACAGAGAGGAATAAAAACTGGCCTGTACCTTAAGTTGGCAGTGGAACAGAGTGCAATCAGAATATAATAAAGGGAGTTGGAGAACATGACTTGACCATCAGAAAAGCCCAAATATTAAATTCCAACTTTCCAGCAGTTATGTGCTACTCTAATAACATTTGCCTTCTAATTAAGAATATTTGCCAGTGAAAACCTCTGCACCAGTATCTCCAGGAGTTTTTCCAATTTCAGCATATAAGAATGTCTGCCTCTCAAGTTCACCCTGTAGATTTTTCTTTTCCCCCCCCTACTATTTTTTTTTTCCCTGCACTGTCTTTTCCATGGAAGACGCAAGGAGCTACTGTAAGCATGAGCTAGCTTACCAACATGCCAGTAATCAAACAAACCAGTATTCAAAAATGTTGCTGTCATCTGTGAACAGTAATGCATAGTTCCCTCCGAGATATCTAACACCAAGATGTACCTCATCATGAGATAATAAAACAGCTGACAGACAGAACTCAACAGCAAACAGATGCAACCCAGCAGAATTTTATGATTTGAAGCCTTTTGTGAATTTTTTGTTGTGAAACAAACCCAGAGAACTATGCCCATACAGTCAATAGGCTAATTGTCAGGTTGCTCATTTGGCGTGTGAGATGTGTAGTTCAAAATTCGAAATCAGGTCCTCTATATGCCACTCTACACCTGCAATACAGCATAAGAAGCACAAGTCCCCCCTTCCCCTGCTCACCTTTAACATCCTCACAGACCCCAGCAATCTGCACATTAGTGACTTTCTGAATTAGCTAACATTAGTGACTTTCTGAATTAGCTAACATTAGTGACTTTCTGAATTAGCTAAATTTGCTTCATTATATTTTACAGCTCATGAAAGACTTTTCTTCCATGAATTTACTAAATTATTTTTTGAACCCATTTAGGCGTGTGGCTTCCAAAACATCCTTTGGCAACAATTAATTACAAACTGTTTAAAGAACAGTAGCTTTCTTTGTTTTATATGTACTTCACAATGATTTCACTGTATATACTCTAGTTCCTCGGCTATGAGAAACAGTGAATAATCATGAATAACAGTGATTCGTTCAGTCAAACGCAACCCCTATATAATACAGAGTACTTCTAGTTAAAAGTGGGATGTAAGTCAGTGGATAATGGAATTTTTAAAGTGAAAATGCAAGGCCCTGGGGGAAGGATAGCAAAAAGGGACACCTCATGCAACATAAAAAGACTGCAACGTAAAAAAAGCACAGTCCAAATACCTGAAGTTCTCTAAGTTGCTGAGATATACCACAGGGAATCATCTTACTTCCAGCATTATCAGCATTGGTACAATCATAATAATGCTGTACACACAGAACCACTGCATTCCCACACTGAAACTGGAAAGTGTGGTTCCTTTATTTCACACTAAAGCATGAAGACATTTTTAAAGTAAGGAAGCAGCTTACAACGGAACTTGAACCTCAATATAACAACAATGATCCATTTTTTCAGAAGACCTTCAAAATAATGGTGACTTGCTATAATATGATGTAGTCAATACTCTAAAGTGACAAAAAGTGCAACGTATTTTCAAAGCTGTGATGTAATTTGGTGACTGTTCATATTCAAGTGGATCTAGCAATCCAGTGTGGTTCAGTGGAGTTATTAGAGCTATCCCTCTTATTTAAGTAACCAGAATACCTGCTTTCATAGATAAAATTGACCCAGACTGCTATTGTGAATCTGGCAGGAATGCTGGAAATCAATAGGATTAATCTAAATATTCATGAATATAAGACAGTAATACCTGGATTCATGAATATTTAATATATAAAGTTTGCATGTATACTTCTTTGGGACAATTGTTTTCTTTCCAGAGAAAATCGGCACTTACAAATATAGAATGATGATGGCAATATCAATACAGATTTCAATACCACTCAACCAAAATCAGCGTGGGGGTGGGATTTTACTCTAAAATATAAAATACAAAATTACCCAAGTTTCAATTTAACCACTCCAATGGAAACAATAAATAAGAGGCAGGAGGGTACCTGCTGTTCAGGGCTGATCCTCTGAGATTCAGCGTAGCACATTTCATTAAGGAAACTTTTTCAGTTATATCAAAAATCATTGAAAAGTCACTGAAATATCACATGCTTTGTGTATTTGTAAGCATGTGTGTGCATTCTTTTGTGCCTCAGTGCATGCAGCCAGCAAACATCTATCTTGTGATACTAACATAAAAGGGCTGAATTCATCTCTGGCATCATGACTACACTGCAGATGCTGGTGTTACTTCAGCATTAAATACAGCGTATTATTTGAATTCATGTTTTCTTCAAACATCTCAGCAAGAAGTCTTTCTGCAAGTACTTTAACATAAATTTAAAAGAATAAAACATAATCTAACAAGTAAACTAAAATGCTGATGAAAACACATTTTTATAAAGGAAGTGCTTTCTCAATCACTAAAGAATCACTATTGTGATAATATAACGTGCTAGTGCTTGTGACAATATATATTAAGAAAACCAGATAGTTTGTACAAGGTCATTGCAAATACAGGATGCATCAAGTCAGCGAAGTTCCTACAGCAACATAAATGTTTTTATGAGCAGCAGGTGAATTCCTGCAGAAGCTATTAACAGCTCGGTGAGGAGTACATAATAACAGGTTGTTAACTCAGCCTCCCTGACAAGAGCATCGGAAAAGGGCACTTTGAAACTATTAATATTAATGCATTTAAAAAAAAGTTAAATGAGAGATTTTTTACATTATTTTTCTTCAAATCAACAAAATAAACATTCATGATTTTATTAAGGTGCAAAACTAACAAAACTACATGGGAGTTACTTAATAACATACACTTTCTAAGTATTTGAGTTGGTTAACCAAATCATGTATTTAAGGTAAAGGCTTATCTACTGTATGTTTTCCATTCTAACAAAAAGAATTTAACACACCTTTTATTTTAATACATCTGTAAAATGTTCATACTAATATTAAACACCGAAAACAGTTATCTTTTTCTACATCAAAACAGAAAAGCTCTACTTAGAGGCGCTTCCTCTTTCACTCTGGATTTTCTCCCTTCTCCCAGCATGACTGCTTTGGGGACATCACTACTTAATATAAAAGAGGTTCCAATATTATGCAGTCAGTGCCTTTGTCTCCATTTTGGTGTGGAAAAAATTGTTAAAAGTAGAGAAATAATAACAATCTGTCCTTCTGCATGGTTAGTGTGCAGTTGCAAAGTAGCCCCAGAAGAAAGAAAAAGGGAACCTTATTATTCTCTCAAAATGTCTAGCCAAAAAAAGAATACATGTCTTTTGACCTGCATTTCCCCAAATATCTCCTGAATGCAGCAGGGATTGAAGGAAGAAACTGCAGAGTAAAAAGATACCTCATATTGGAACATTCCTTCACTTAGACAAAGATACAACTTTACTCATGTCTCAAAGTACATATCTTCTTGATTTAATCTGTGAATCTATCTTAAAGGCTGGGGAAGAACAGTTTATGAATAGTAAGTTGTGTGTTACGAAAACAAAGACTGCCCGGGCTGCAGTTCTTAAAATAGTTTGGGCTCATGGATTAAGACTTCCCTGAACTTTTAGGATAGTTCTTATTTCTTGAAAGTCTAAAGGAAACATCCTAAATGGTTTTAGAGTAACGGATGTCTGGACACTGGATTTAACTTATAAATAAGAAAATTATTCTTGTTTAGATGGCCGTCTTCTGGCAACCACACTAATTATATTCAGATAGTAGCTCATGAAACTCACATACTACTCTTTTGGTAAATCTATGTCAAAATTTCAAACCCAAAATTTGACTCTTGAATACGCATTTAGATATCCGAGGGAGTTATAACTGTCATTAACTTCAGATACTATTAAAATCTACTGCAGCTACACTAAAAGGTGAACACACTGAAACTGGTTAATAATAATAATGTTTTAAGGTGAAAGTGCATTCTCAATTTTTCAAATTTAAGATTAAACATGTAAAAACTGTTACCACTCCCTTCTGTGCACTTGATATAGCAAACCTAAAGAGACAACATCTCTTTTACTGTAAGTTCATCAAAAATCATATTAAGTTTGTCCCCTGGAGTGAGCTGAACGCTACTTTGCTATAAAATATGAGGTTCTTCTGATTTTTGAGTCTACCTAACCACACTCTTAAGATTAACAGCTGATACCTGTGGTTAACTTTATTATTCTTGCTGTGCTAGTAAATTATTTTTAAAACTGTTTTTTTCTGAACTGCGACTGCTGTATGGCTAGAACAAAGTTTAATAATTTATTTTCTTAGGAATCAGCCTCTACCATTAGTGGGTTTAGCTTTCTTTGAGGTATAGAACTAACTGTGTGGTGCTACATATGTAGACTTGTAAGCAGTTTGCATAGCTCCTATGCCTGTATCTTTGAAAAAGTCTGAAAACCATTTTCTCAAAAGCATTAACACACTTTTTACATGTTTGTGCAGCTCTTCTAGTAGATACTGGAATAAGCTTTGTGCACACAATTTTCTTTGGGGAAAATAGTATTAGCTACAGACAAGAACACAAGATCAGCAGAGACTGAACTACATTTTTTTAAATCAAATCCACTAGGGTTGCTCAAACAGCACTATATTTCTGTGCGAGATCTTTTGGTTCAGCAGGAATGACAACAGTAACAGGTCTGTAGGCTACTTTATTATTAAATACAAAAGTTTAGAAGCTAGCTCTAAATAATTGAAGACAACTATTAGGAGACTAGCCAAACCAGGCACCTAATGGAGAAGGCCTAGCTCAGAACTTCTTTGATAAACCCTCTGCTGTATGTAATTGATATTTAGATGCCAGATTTCTTTTTCTCCTAATAGTATTTATACCAGTGTCATTAATAATGGCTACTGCAAGGTCCTTAAGTTCTTTCCCGCAGGCAAAAATTGTATGTGGTCAGAGAGCCTCAGTTATTCACTCTCATTTTCAACAGTTCTGAGACCTATTTTTTTCTCTTTTTAGAGTCTAAGGCTTTTGCAGTTCTTCCCTTGGGAAACGAGGTTAATAACAGTAGAACAGGAAAACTGAGAAGCTTGTTTAACATCACTTACTATGCTAAAATAAGCTAGATTTTGTTTTAATGATTATTTCCCAAAGCCCATTTGTAGTGATTATTTTTTAAAAACATGCACCAGACGTGGTTCATTTTCCAGGAGATCCGAAAGGCTGGAAAAGCTGCAAAAACTCCATGGAGCGCTGTGCGCTTACAGCGAGATGCTGAGCTGTGCCTGCAGCTACGGTCATATCCTAAGGTTTGTTTAATACTATTATCCAAAAGCTCTTATACACCCAAATTACTCAACAGTCTTGTTTCCACAAGAATGTGCTGCAGATTTAATGAAAATGCAGTATTTCACAAGCCCTACATTTCTCGCTTCTAGTCGCATCAAAAACATTTCACTTCTAGGCAGCAGATTGTTACTTATGCCTCAAATAATTCCAGTAATTGAAAAATATGACAGGATCAAACTGTTCATTTTAAAAAGAAAGATTAGCATGAGGCTAAAAATTGGTCATTCAACACTAACAGCACAGTGTTCACTATTTCATACTGAGTACACATTTTAAAAAACTTACTGACTGGCCAGACACCTAAACTGATCATATGCACATTCACATCGTTAGAAGCCTTTTCTTGTTCCCCAGCCTCGTCACTGATGTTGACTTTACAATTCAGTCCTGAAGCTTGCAAGGGAAGGAAGCACACTGTGCTACATATAGCAACAGTAAAACAGTATGCCTTGAAAAAGAGGTAATACATGCTAACAATCCAGCCACAACTACAAAATGAAATATGCCTACTCCTGAATAATGTGACACAGTCTGCAGGTTCCCTTCAGCCTCATGCAGATCAGAGATGGTGTGTATATTATTCTTCATGATTTAAAAATCTAACATAAAATCAAAATCCGAACTGAGAAAGTAATAGCTGGTACTTAGGGGAAGTAGGGAAGTTGCCTCTGAAAAAATGTGATCCTTCTGACTCAGTTGAACAACACACAAAATAATAATTACGGAAGTGTAACTATAGTTAAAGAACCACCACAGTGGTTTAATTATTTAAGTAATATGGAGGACTAGGGTTGATGAACCTCATACAGGTCATAGAGACCTCACAGAAAGCAATGCGTGATAAAGTGTTTGAATCCTGTCTAATCAGGGTACGTAAGGCTAATGCCCATTTAAGTTAGATTCCAGCTGATACTCAAGGAGGGTCAGGTTTTATGGCAGAGAGAAAAGAGCAAGGAAAAGAAGCATAATGTATCTAATGTCTGAGTGGAACTGAATTAATCTCAAAAGAGAATACTGAAACGTCTCCTTAGCTAAAGCCACAGAGGAACATCTGTTGTCCTAAACAGGGATGAGTCGCACACCCTAAACTGCCAGTTCACATGGGGAGAAAAGCTGGAATGGAAAAACTTCAGCACTTGTGCAAAGTAAGCATGGCCAGTTTCCAGGAGCACAGTATTGCAGTGCTAGTCTTCGATGTGGTACAGAGCATAACATGAGATGATCTGTTCCTCAAAAAGCGTGGAAAAAATGGCAAGAATAACAATTCATGCATCTGTATATGCACAGAGTACCACATCTTCTTGCAGTCGAAGTGCAGAGTATGTAATCTATTGTACATATATACTTTTATGGCTTTGAAATAATACGGTGCACACATTTATTGACAGATGAATATACTTTAAACCATTATTTAGATCACTACTGTAGGCAAACAATTCTGCAGGACAAAACTACCTTCTTGTTTATAATTTTCTCCATTATTTTTGTAATAATAATTCTGTCATTCCATACTTGTTACCTATTGATATTCTTAAATCTTCATATTATTCCTACCAAGTCATTTACCTCAAGCTCTCTTACAAATTTTATTATTCAGGAAGGTTCATTTTAAATCATACCAAAGAATATTCAAAAAATAGCAGTGTTTGTTTTAATATTAGAGTTTGAGAAAGAGCATTATTTCTGGTATGAGTTAAGTAAACACAGCTGCAGACTGACTGCAAAATTAACAAGGTTATATTGCTTTCTAGTTCTTTAAACCTGGTACTTTCCTGTATGTCTCTGCTTCATCACCTCTTCATCTCTTTTTAAAATCTCATTGCGAAACTAATTTCCCCCCTTGCCTCTACTGCTCAGCTATTCTCTCTCTTTTATTTATTAAATTGTGTACCTACACTATTCAGGTCTAAATAACACAGGACTGAGATTCATAGAGGAAAATTCATATCTGACATCCTGTCTTTCCTGTCCACTCACTGTCATATAGAGGTAGGTTAACATTTTTTCTGTGAAAACTGTCTATGAGTTGGAAATTGAGTCTGCCAACAAAATGAAGTATTGTGTCAGAGAGACTTGGTTGGCTTTAATGTAAATTGCACCAAAAGACAAGGGAGCAAAGAAACAGCCCACCCATTTACCCTATATCCTGCTCCAAAAGACGTTCTTTATTTGGAGACGCCATTGCAGTGTCTTAGGAGATTGCTAGGATGCATCCTGTAAAATCTCTTCTCTATACTTCAGTTTCATCAGCTAGTTACATATTATTTTGTGCATTACAGCAAATATAATCCAGCTGGAGTACTCGGGCTGAGTACTATGGGAGAACTTAATACAGTTTATGGTAAGTATATGGCTTGGCATGCTTAATACTGCTCTCAGGGAGCAAGAAGCCTTTAATTTTTTACATTTAACTTTGAGGGTTTGGGGGGAAAAGGAAAAGGAGAGGAATAAGCATTTTCCAGTTCAACTGTACAGCCTGAGGTGTAGCTGCTACGATTTGTATCCTCTGCGCACCGTGCTTCCTTTCCCATGAGGGAATTCTTACAGAAGGACTCAGCCCAACTGCAAAGCTGTGACAAGGCTGGGTCTTCTTATCCCACTCCTCCATCCCACGGGACATGCAACCTCTTTGGTGCAGGCTAAATAGATTATGATGCCCTGAAACCTTTCTAAAAGTAAAAACTTTAGTCAGTGTCTGAGTAATAGTTTTAAAGTATAAAGGAAAAATTGAATATTGTTAGCGAGGAAACAGAAATTATTTTGATATCTGGAGTTTTGTTTTGAAAGGAAATGACAACGGTGCCTATGAAAGACTTTTTTCTTTTAAAAGTACCGCACGGTTTGTGGAAGATATTAAAGAATGGACAAATAACAGACTTTAGAGCAGGGCAGACATAACATATCAACAGATCCAGTTTGCAAATGTTTAGTATGTACAGAGACTGCAGAGACAGTCTATCTAGAAATTCTTTTCAGAGCAGATTTTGATCTCTAGGGTCAAACGTTTAATGGATTCTTTGTATGTCCCTGTAGAGACTCACTTTCATCTAAGGTGACAAATGTTGCCAACAGTACAGTTTTCAGAATGATTCATAATCTACTAGAAATGAGATACTTCAATTTACCAGGCCTGAACATACAAAATTAATTCAGGATCATGATAGTCTA
Organism: Dromaius novaehollandiae; assembly: GCF_036370855.1. Classification (NCBI taxonomy): domain Eukaryota; kingdom Metazoa; phylum Chordata; class Aves; order Casuariiformes; family Dromaiidae; genus Dromaius; species Dromaius novaehollandiae. The sequence continues at coordinate 101,977,511 of NC_088098.1, read as the reverse complement.
TCTCCAATTATAGCACATAACTATTCAAGCAATGGAAAACTTTCTATCTTTATTGTAACAGAAACTCATAGCATCTTGGACTGAATTTCCAGGAATATTTTTCCCATTGCAGGCCAAGTCAGATCTTTAATTATGTCTTAGGTCAGCTTATGTTCCCTGAACAGTTGGCTGAAAAGCTGCAGAACAGAGTGACCCCTTGCCAGTTGACCACACAAATATATATCAGCGTATTTCTAAATAAAAAAGTAAAAATATGTAGGATACATATAGAGTTAGCTCAGAACAAAGGTTTGATATTTTCTCAAAATTTCTGTTTTTAGGGACTGATAAAAAGGTAAATAATATTTGGTTAATCGAAACTATGATTCTGAATATTTTTGCAGCAATTCACCAGAGGAACAAAAGTCAGAAAGAAGGTGCTTTAAAGCACAGTTAAATCAGTGATCTGTTTAATTAGATTTTTTACATTAATGTATTTGTTTTCTATGCTTGCACCTTATTTATAGCATTCTATAACTTTCCTTATCTACCTTATTTTTCTATTATTTAGCAGTCTTTCTCAGCAGAAGAGTAAATCTGTTTTTCATATCGAGATTATGGGCCTGATCCTTCAGCACTTTTCTGTGGACAGCTCCTATTGCACAAGAGTACAAATCGCAGCTTCATGTGTATCCACAACAGTCTTCCCTTCTTCCTGTTAGCTGCTTGTTCCGGATATGCATGGGAGGATGTGTCCATATGTACTGTGTTCACCATCACTAATTTGTCCTACTTGTAAAATTGCTGGAAACAGTCCCATTTGTTGGAGTAGTCACAGCATTTTATTAGATGGCTACTTGATTTCTGCAAGCTTACGTATTTTTCAGGAAATCTTGGGAGCACATGACAAGAAATGACTTCCAATTACGAGCTTCAGAATTCCTGCTGGTTATAATTAAAGAAACGCAGTGCTCCCCTGAAGTCCCAAAGGCCTTCTTGATAATTTTGCAAATGTCACCAAGGAAACTTATAAGAAACAGAAGTTCATATTTATAAAATTTTATAATCCTGCAGAGTTCTTAAGGGCTTCACAAAATTCAGAAACTGATATAACCTCTTGAAACTTAGATATTGTTTATATTTGATGGAAATATTCTCTTTCCTGTATTGTATGTAAGAACAAAACCTCTTTGCTTTTTAACATGAATGACAGGCAAAAAGGGACATCTGATAGGGATAGGTTAAGCAGGCATGGCAAATTCTGTTCTATTTTACTGATTAATTAGTGTGTATATCACTATCTAAGGCAAATGGATACTGTTTTCTGTGTTTTTATTGCCTCCTTAAAATCTTGAGAAAATTTCTGAACCTTTTGTACTCACATGTTCTTGAAGTAGAGGGATGTCTTTCCTTCTACTGGAGTTCTCTCCAGCAGAGGGATGTCTTTGTGGTAAGGTCATACTAAATCCAGTATACAATTATTTCACGTTTACCACATTTCTTGTAGGTTTGTAACACCAATACTATTGTCACGGATGCTGAGAATATAAATGCTGATATTTCTCTCTTTGAGGGTCTCTGGGAAGCCTGAAAGATTTTAGTTTCACTTGCTGTATTGCCCCCTGACATTACACAAACTGCGCTACTTAATATGCAGAGTTTCAGGGTGAAGAAGAATGAATGTACTGAAGCTCATGTTAATATTTTCTGGCTTTGAGGTAGGGACTGCCCCTCCTTTTTTCAATAAACAAATCCCATTTGCATTTGGCCGCTATACTTACCCAGTGATACATCTGTAATGAACATTTCTTCAGGACTATATGAATATTGACGTAATATACAATCGTATTTTTTATCTTAATACTGCAGAACAGCAGAGTGTTTTGCAGTGTCCAATGATTGGTCTCTCTGCACTAGAATCTGGTCTCCAAGAGTGTTCTAGGTTTCTTAAAAATCTGCCACATACCCACTCCCCTGCTTAATTAAGGGATCTTCGTATTGTCTGTCTCTCATTCTTCCTATTACATGCCACTGCCAGAGAGGATGCCTGTTCTAACAAAAGGTGTATTCAGGAGCTACGCGTTCAGCTCAGTTAGTGGCTTAGGGAGAAAACAACCCCTGTGGAACAGTACTAGAGTACTCCAGCAGTGCATTTATCTCCCCACATCTAACAGAGAAGAAAAGATTGTAGTTAAAAGATAAACCTTACGCGTTATAAAAGGTGGAAATAAAAAATGGTTCTTTTCTGGGAGAAACGGATAGTGTAAATTGTATATACCCAGTAGGCCACGAGGTCTGTGTATCTAGTCCTGCTGCACAACACGCAACAAACACTTAGCAATATGTAGACCTCTAAGGAGACTCAGTATTTTAGGCCACGAGGTCTGTGTATCTAGTCCTGCTGCACAACACGCAACAAACACTTAGCAATATGTAGACCTCTAAGGAGACTCAGTATTGACATTGGCAAATAATCCATTGATAACGGATTTTTAGAAATGTAAGCTTTATAATTTAACATCCTTACATCCTTATGAATATTTTGGTAGGTTGATCTTTGCATCTTTCCCATCCAACTGAAGAAATCTCACTATTCCTCTTTTTAATTCATCTGATTATCGTTTTACTATTAATAAACAACACAAGGGCAGCTCAAGTCATAATATGGTCTACAATGGTAACGGATCAAAACCTGAAGGACTTCCATTAGTACGGGAGAACAAGGTTTCATTGCTTTGGCTACCAAGTATTATTATTATACCAAATTCTTAGCAATCTGCCTTCTCCCTCTAGCTGTGCAATCTAATTTGTTTGGATTTTTTCCCAGCTTGCCCTTTTTCTGCATCATTAAAGCTGCATAATCTCGATAGGGAAGTGCAGCCAAGGGATAAAAATCTCAGATATTTACAGAACCTAAAATCCCTAAATCTTTCTTTCATGGCTTGGCTTATATTTCTCTTCTTTGTGCTCTTCTGCACTCCCATTAGTGCCATTGTGACTTTCAGATGGGGCAGAGAAATAGCAAGAACTGATTCAGCAGATTACTGTTTAAGGAATGGATACCAGAATATTCCTGCCTATGACTCCCACAATGAAGACAGTGATTAGCACTAAGTTCTATACTGGTGCACGGCCCAGGAGCCAACCAGGAATGACCAAACATGTTTTGTACTTGGGGAAAAGCAGACTTCAGGCTAGGCATTCATAAGAGGTGCTGTGTGTACTTATAATGCATGCTGTTGCCCACTTATATGTGAAATTGCTAAGCCCCGAATTTTGACATGCACGTGCCTTGCAGTTCCTATCTCTTGTAACCTTCCGTAACCCTCCAAGCAAGGCTGGTGCACTCTATCATTCAGCCACAGATTATCTCTAAATCATGCCACAAAACGTAATCACATTGACATTCACCTAAATTGTACTGTTTCAGTGTCACTCCAATGTAAACCTTTCACAGTCCATAAACCAAAATATGGTCAAGCATATAATCCATTTATCCATGTTCATAAATGTTGCTACTATGAGACAGGTATACCTGTGCCTGCCTGCTACTCTATTTGACTCTGACATGAAACAAGACAGTCATTAACAAGGCAGAAGTAAAACAACAACAACAAAAAAACCCCAGTAAAACATCTACTTATACAACATGTGGGATCAAGTCAAAAGTTTAAAATATTTTTTAAAATATTAAAAATATGCAACATACTGCTCTTTAGGATCTGAGTTTGGGTGATGCTGTAACCGAGACCTACTTTCTCATAGTACTTGATCTCGTAGTCCAGAATGGCTCCATGGGGAAAGTCCGGCTCTTGCCAGGAGAGGGCAATGCTGTTTTGGGAAGCCCAGTCCTTCCTTACCATACCTATCAAGGAGGGTGCTGAAAGGGAAAAGGATAACTAAGGGTTAATGACAAGGCACACTCTTTATCCTTTCAACCTACTACCTCACCATAGCAATGCAAGCTACCTTTGAGTGACCTACAGGCAGAAAAACATGACAGATGGCAATTCTCAGGGAAACCATATAACCTGGAATTAATGTCTCAAGTACATAGCAGCAACTCTTTGTGAAAGTGCAGACCAACTTCTGAAAAATCACTGTACAAAAATGGCACTGTTTGTCCCTGAAAGAAGCGCCTGTTTAAGACAGCTGTTAACTGAAGGCTGTGCGTTTCTTTGGTTTTAAACTCTTGTCAGTGCAGCAGGGAGCCTGGGTGTAGGTGCCTGGTGCTTGAGGGGCTCAGGCAGCAGCCCCCTTTCATTCCACGGGCCTACACCCATACCAGCCCCCAAACCTTCTGCATGCAACCACGTCATGCTGCCGCCTCTTTGGACACAGCGTCCCGAGCGAAACCATGTTTAAGAGACAGTAAATTCTGAATTCAGGATAATCTGCATTGAATGCACCACTTTGTAATACAACTGGGTACAACGTACATTCAGCTTACTCTCTGGAATAAAATAAAGTGATGCAACTTAAAACAAATGCAATGAATTCTGTTTCGGCTGGCAATAGCAAGTGCCTTTCAGCAGGTCAGTTCTGTGAACTTGTTAAAGGAGGCCAGTGGCAGGGAGAGGGTGACAAGGGCAACCAGTGGGCGCAAAGATGCCTGAAACCTTCCTGCGGCTGGTGATACTGCCAGTCTGCAGCAGCACCGGGAGGAGCAACCGCTGCTGGCAGTGCTTGGAAGAGGCCCAACACAGGTGCATGCACCAGGGAGCCAAACCGTCTCACTGTGGGGCTAACTGATTTTAAGAAACAGACTTTCTGCTCTTTCGGAAAAACTGATGCCGTGCTATGTATGTAATAATTTCTGTTGGTGCAAAACTTCTATTCCAGAACACAATTTTTGCTTATTTCATTAATCTGGTCAAGTATGTGAAAGGAGGTCTAATACTCTCTAGATGCTATCAATGTTTTTATAGCATTGCTCTGCAGCTTTCCCAAATGCTACAACCAGTCACACCGTCAGACAACCTTGAAGACAACTGAATAAGCTGAATACGCTGGCTATCATACAGCACATCACAGGTTCTGCCCAACTTCCTGCGACTGCTAAAGTCTGATTAAAAAAAAATTCCTCAAGTTGTTCATAGCTTTCCCTACTTGTCTTTTTAACAACATACATCAGTTTATTCCACACCCTCTCCTATTCCTCTCTCAACTATGAATCTAACTTAACCTCTTCTAAGCTCCTAAGGAGCTGTCTCTCCTAAAAATAACACATTTTTGTGACTTCCTTTTTATCTCTTGAATGAAAGAGTCTCCCTAGGAAAACAAAATTAAAATCTGTTTCTAGTTACAAAATTTCAAGCCTTTGTTTCCTTTCCTGTAAATATTTCAGGAAGTTTAGGAAATGAAAACAATAAATAAACTCTAGAATACAAGAACACAATACAAAGAAAACAGAACAGATTTCCTTTCATTGAAAGAAAGGATGCTCTACACATACATGTGCACATACACAATCTCTTCCTCTGTGACACTGTGTCTATCTGAGAGAGAAAATAAACTTCTACACACTGTTACATCCTCCCAGTGGGTAACTGTTCTGACCTATAAAAGCCCTGTCATCTCTGACGTATAAAAAGCCAACAATCCAAAATGCAACATTGAACAGTGTCGCAAAACCTTCCAAAAATGGCACTAAATGGACAAAACAGAGCTTAACAGGAAACTGTCCTATACTTGTACTTCTACCATTTTAACCATAGCTCTGATACATGGGAACGGAAGAAAAAAAGAATCCCTGGCATGCTCAATGAAGGATTAACCTGTTGTTCAGGAAGTCCTTTAAACAATGTAATAAAATTCATTATATAAGAGTAATTATAAATTAATAATCACATGTTCTGGACCAGACTGTTACTCCTAGGTACGTACAAATACTCCCTCAAGCTAAAATAAAATTTTTATACCGGAAAACTGAAGGTGAACCTGAACTCTAGTAAAATTACTCTGGGGTAAAATCAGCTCCTCCGAGCAGGGAATAAAGGGCTGTTGAAAGGAAAATGATTCATAGCTGATAAACACTAAAGGGCCTAGGAGGGCAATTGCTCATACCCGTGTGTTTGTTGTTGTTTTGCGTCATTCCCTGGAATCATGATGTGATTTCCAGGCAGGGTCGGTAGCGTCCTTTCGGCACTGCCTGCTACGCTGCGCGCCCCTGCTCACGCGCGAGGGGCATCAACCTGACCAGCCCCCGCACAGCATCGTTTCATCCCTGTGCATTTGTGGGTTCACTAGTCAGTTAAGCAAATCCTCATGAATTGACAGAGTTTGATTACAGAAAGTACCAGGTTGAACTGCGGATACATTTATATTCTGGGCCCTCCTAGGTTTTTTAAATATAGATTACCACTATTACACTTCTTCAGGTGCCTCTCAAATTATGACTTATCCTTAATAACCTTTTCCAATATTCAACAGGTGTTAGGTTTTTCTTTGGGTTCTGACTTTCAAATTCATACAGCAATTTATACATTTATATTTGTTCTCAGCCTGAGTTCACTGCAGTATCTCTTCCATTTGAGCAAGTGCATGTCAAAACAGTCTTGGCTCAACAGATGATCATCTCAAATGTTCAGTATCAGAAGTAGTCTATGTCTTCTCCCTCTGAAACAACTCAGTAGCAAAATATTGAAAGAAAATTACTTCAGCCCTCGTTAACCAACTCTGCTTGACTTGCACTTGAAACCGAAAATTCCATACAGCAAGGCTCACATCAGACCTACACTGCAGTGCCAGCACTGCACCCTCTAAATCAAAATGTATGTGAAGGTGCGTACATAAGGCTGTCAATATCAGAAGCCTATTTTCTGCTTGCATTAAAGTATTGGGCAAAAAATAATGTGATTCCCTGAGGAAATGTATTTTGGAAAAAAAATAACCCCCCACAGGAGCCACATTACTCATTTCTTATAAGTTCAGGAGGATGACCCTGTCATTTGTCATACAAAGGTTCTCTCTCCATGTCTTAAAGAAAAGGACAACTTAGAAAAAGGATTCCCATCAGAAATGTACTGTATGAAGAAATGGACAAATTAGACCAAGTAATTAAAAGCTGTAGCTAGCTCAGTTTCTATTTCTTTAGTTCTTCTTCTTTTAGTGAAATGCTTCTAAAAGCAATACTTTCTACAAAGAAACTTTAGCTTCTTATAAGAGTTGCTCACAAGAGCAGAAGTTATCTAGACCCTATCTATTACTGTTGAAGTTCTTTATAACTGGAAAATTTTAAGATAGGTAAATCCTACTTGTCAAAGAGCAGTTCTCTTCGTCATTTCAAATCCAGTACCTGCAGGAGAGCTTTAACTTGGTTGCCTAGTGAAACCATTAAAAAAAAAAAAATCCTTAGAAACATGGCATGGCTTTTAATGGCAGTATTTTCTTGCCATCGCTACTAGGCTGAAGGATGGCTTTTGGCTCTTGAGCTTAGTGCTGATCTCTGTGTTGAACTGAGGATTCCTTGCACCATCTGCTCTCCATGTTTTCCTCTACTCTGTTATAAATTTCTGGAACCATGATGAATCATCTACAGTGCTGTGAGCTCTTCATTTAATTTAGTCTGATAAGTTTCTTTGTCTTTTCAGATTTGTACTGGATAGTGAATGCTCACTCTTTAATTTGGAGTGAGCTTATTTTACTCAAAATCTCTTTGGTTTCTCTCTTTTCAAAATCCCCTTCCTCATATGCTACACAGAAAGCAGAAAATACACATTTTTAAACGATGGGTGAGTTCCAGTGTCGCAGAATTACAGAATGGTCGAGGTTGGAAGGGAACTCTGGAGATCATCTAGCCCAACCCCCTTGCTTAAGCAGGGTCACCTAGAGCATCTTGCACAGGATTGCGTCCAGGTGGGTTCTGAATACCTCCAGAAAAGGAGACTCCACAGCCTCTCTGGGCAACCTGTTCCAGTGCTCTGTTACCCTCACAGTAAAGAAGGTTTACTTCCTATTCAGATGGAGCTTCTTGTGTTTCAATTCACGCCAGTTGCCTCCTGTCCTGTCACTGGGCACCACTGAAAATCATTTGGCCCCATCTTCTTTACACCCTCCTTTCAGATATTTGTATACATTGATATTGTATACATTGATCCCCTCCCAGTCTTCTCTTCTCCAGGCTAAACAGGCCCAGCTCTCTCAGCCTCTCCTCATACAAGAGATGCTCCAGTCCCTTAATCATCTTAGTGGCCCCACGCTGGACTCTGTCCAGTAGATCCATGTCTCTCTTGTACTGGGGAGCCCAGAATTGGACACAGTACTCCAGATGTGGCCTCACCAGGGCTGAGTAGAGGGGAAGGATCACCTCCCTTGACCTGCTGGCAACAGTCTTCCTAATGCACCCCAGGATACCATTGGCCTTCTTGGCCATAAGGAGATGTTGCTGGCTCATGGTTAACTTGTTGTCCACCAGGACTCCCAGGTCCTTCTCCACAGAGCTGCTTTCCAGCTGGTCAGCCCCCAACCTGTACTGGCACATGGGGTTATTCCTCCCCAGGTGCAGGACCCTGCATTTCCCTTTTTTGAACTTCATGAGGTTCCTCTCCGCCCAACTCTCCAGCCTGTCCAGGTCTCTCTGAATGGCAGCACAGCCTTCTGGGGTATCAGCCACTCCTCACAGTTTTGTATCATCAGCAGACTTGCTGAGGAGGCACTCTGTCCCTTCATCCAGATCACTGATGAATAAGTTGAACAATATTGGACCCAGTACTGACCCCTGGGGGACACTGTTAGCTACAGGCCTCCAACTAGACTGCACGGCTGATCACAACCCTCTGAGCTCTTCCATTCAGCCAGTTCTCAATCCACCTCACTGTCCACTCATCTAGCCCACACTTCCTGAGCTTGCCTATGAGGATGTTATGAGAGACAGTGTCAAAAGCCTTGCTGAAGTCAAGGCAGACAACATCCACTGCTCTCCCCACATCTACCCAGGCAGTGTCATGTTTCCTGAGTCTCTCTCTCCTTCCTAGGTTTCGCTACTTGTAACCCTCTGATTACAATATAGACGATCTGTACGATTTCCGATGCTTTTTTCCTTTAGCTTATTTTCTAATTTTCCAATTTCTTGTTTCATATTTTTTAAAGTAGTCAAAGAATTTCACAATGTTTCTGCCCTGGTTTCCAGAGTTGAAATCCTAATATGTTACATATTCACCACAAAGAGGCTTTGGACAAAACAGCAGCTGATGACAAAAGCTTCCCTGACGTCCATCTGCACTTAGATCACTCTAGCCCTACAGTATCTCCTTTCAAATCTTGTTTTCTCTTTGGTCAAGCTTTACCTCTCACGACAGTGGCACTTTAGTGACCCTACCAGGAGTGAGTAATCACTTTTTTGTTAAAAAATCCACAATCCAAACAACAAGATTAGCTGCCTCATTGCTGCCCTCTCCCTCTGTCACCCTGCACTGTGTCTGTTCTGCAAAGGGCCAGTAAGTGACAGCAGATACAAATTTGTGGGGTTGGTGGGAGGGGGACTGAATGGTCCAGGGAGGACCCCTCTCGTCTCCTTTGGACAGCACCCTTCCTGGGTGGCTGAGGGTCTCCGTGTGCAGAACGCCACCCCTGGGAGCAACGTGGCTTCATTTAGTTACAGGCTTCTACACCACTGCTGTTACGAGTAACGGCCTGAATTGTGAAATTACAGACTGTTCTTTCCTCTGCCTGCTTCCAGGCACAGGAGAGACCATACTCACCGAAATACAGGGCTTTATTATGTGTTTCCTGGTGAAGGGTCTCCCAAAAAGGGAGGAAATCCAGCCCCCTCCTCACTTCTCCTTCCTCTCCCACTTCAGCCACTTCCCACGCACAGTCCAGAGAGCACCATGGGTGGAGGAGGCCCCCCAGCAAACCCCGCTGCTCTGTGCACCTGCACTCCCTGAGCTCTCCAGCCATGCAGCCAGGGGAGGATGTCTGCTCTCACGGGCACCTGCTTTCCCCTTGTGGGGGACCAACTGCATTCATTAAGGGAAGGCCAGTTGAGGGTGGAAAAAACATCAGCGCTACGAGGACTAACTTAAGTTGACTTTGTCTTCATGCCTGTGTTGGTCAGAAAGCAAAAGAAGATGGTTTTACTGTTCATCAAGAGAAAAAGACTTTTTCAAGCCTACAACATATTAAAGGTTAATGACATGAATTAATTCACACAGGAAACTCTGCTTGAAAGTATGAGAAGTGGTTATCTAATCATCCAAAACCTATTCAACAGACATATTAGGAAATTAAAGAAACAAAACATGAAATTAGTACTTCCACTTTTGAATGTTCTTCTTCTTTTGCTTAGCTATAATACTAGAAAGTCCTTTTGTAAATTATCCATACTACTAGACTGAAAACCACAATGTGGTCTAGATTAGTGTTTCTGTTTATAAATATAGTTATTCTTTAAAAAAGCTGCCAAATTTGGATACTTAAAAACAACGCAACCATAAATATATAGTATTTATAACTGTTAATTATAGACATGTCCTGAAGCCCCTTTTCCAAATACTTCTCTGAATGATAAAAAGAACCTGTGCCCCTTTTCGCATATGAGGAAATGCTGTTATATTTATGCAGTATTTCTCCAGCCTAGATTCTGTAACTATATTAGAATTTCTATACTATTTGACACTAAGTATGATGTTATATAATGCATAGCAGTAAATGAAGTTTGGGATTTTATTCATGATCCAAACTTGGAAAAATTGTTATTTCAGGGCACTGTAGGAAAAACATTGATTTTACTTCTGATGCTGGAAAGTCCCTTAAGAAGGTAGCAAGCAATAAAAAGATGGTTTCTTAGGGAAGACATTTTACTCCAGTGACAGAACTGGAAGTAATGAAACAACATTTCCTGATCAACAATGATGTCTTCAGTATTAATAGCATTTGAGCTATTTGCCAAGGAAGGATTTACCAGAGGAGCTAAGAGGCCAAAATCCTTCAGCCTTCATTACTAATGCCACATGTGATACATATTCCCAGTCAAGTGACAAGGATGCCGTTGTGCAGCCTATCAACTATAGCTGTCAGTGTTCCTGTAATATGATTATTAGTTCTTCAGCGGAGATGTATGTAATTCTCTTTTATTTTGTGTTTGCTTGTTAATCTTCTTGTTTGTATCTTTACAGGAGAAGGGAAGAAAGCCTATTTTATGAATGAGGAATGTGATAGGGATTCACGAGAGCTACGTTTATATTATTCTCTGGTTGGGCTCTAGACATCTTATTTAATCTTTGTGACTGAGCTATCCTAACCTACAATGTGAATGTCTGTACCTTCCATTATTTCCAATATGAAAGCATTTACCTATTAGAACTTTGTAGGGTTATACAAAAGACCAAAGATTTATAACCTCAGCAGAAGTTTCTACAGAAAAAATACAGAAATATAAATGTCTATAAAAATGCACTGCATAACCAATTTCTCTGTATTTTAAAGATGCCCACATGGCTGAAACATCTATGGGTATATACAGAACACAGTAAGAATTATTTTTCTTATCATACCAGGCTGCTTCCAATTAGTACAGTGACTAGGTAAGATACTTGATTCTTTACATAACAGAGTCTCTTATCTTCCTAATCACTTCAGTGGTAATTCACAGTTACAATGCTCGGAGGGTATACTATCACTGGCACTAACCTTGCAGTTCAAAGTTGAGCATGGATTTTTCCTGACAAGGCGCTAGAGCTAGCAAATTAATGAGTTTGGGGTGAAAAATAATGTTTTTGCTTTATTTTCTTACACTAGCTCCCTAAAGGTTTGCTTTCAAAAGACAGCATTACAGTATGCTTCTTTTGAAGCACTTCATTTACTGAAAAAAAGGCCTCCAGCAAGCTATAATTATGATCTTTTCCTCCATTTTAAATTCTTTCCCCTTGCAGTTTTTCTTTGTTTGCTCAGAAACGGTGGACGGAAGCCAAATGAACCTAATACCAGTATTAAAAAATGTATTCTGCTACAGTGTTCTGGGCAAAAGGTTGTGATAAATGCAAACCCCAAACCTCCTCAACGCCAACTGTAGATTCAACATTTTCTTCTACCGTGTTCCATAACGCAATTCTTTCTCCCATCCTGCTTAATTTGTTTCTCATCTATTGTTGGCCTTCTGTATGAAGATAATTATTTATTCACTCATACAAGTTTGCAACTCTACAGATTTTCTTTCACGTACAGAATGTGCTGCCACTCATTATTTCACAAGTTGGAGACCAGAAACACTCCTAGATCTTTCCTTCCAACAGGACCTACCCAGGTGCTGATTCTTTAAAATGTATTAGAATACAGGATGTATAAAAGCAGCTGTATAAAATAAGGCCTTCCCAGCTGTCCACCTGTGTGGATGTTCTGTTCTCCCTGATGAGCTGTATGTGCATAGCACATCCTCAAAGTTAAACAGTGAGCTATTATATTATACTGTGAGATATTCTGCATAATTTATAATACTGTGAACAGATTGAAATAGTTTAATAATGTGTTTCTTTAAATAACAGTAGCTAAAATAATGACACAAATGTCTTCCATAAATCTATGTTTTAAGGAGTGACTCTATATGTTCTTTACTTCTGGGGTAAGCAGATTACATTCGGTTCAAACAAGCTTAGTAGAAGCGTAAACTTTCCAGAATCACATGCAAAACAAAAAGTCCAGCAAACTGAAAAGAGCCACCTGTCATATAAATGGAAATCATGTCAAATCAGTGCCTTCTCACAACCAAAGGGATTTGCATCAAAACAACCAGATTCTTGGCTCCCTTCCATTGCCTTTTACTGCTGGAGGAGCAGAGAGACAGAAAGGTGCCCTAAAGAGCTAGCAGGTCTTCAGGACTTCCGAGGGAGCTGCTCCCCTAGCACCAGAGCTTCTCTGTCCTTGCTCAGCAGAAGACAATGCCATGGTCGTGTGGCATTGCCAGACCAGCTCACAGCAGGTAGCAACGTATGTGGTTGAATCACATGTCAAGAGCATGATACCTGGGGAACATCCTCTTCGCTGCATTTGATTCTTCCAGGTATTTTGTTGTGGGTCAGTTGAGAGACTATTTGATGGCAAGGAGAAGCTTGTGAGAGACCCTCCAGTCAAATGATTTCTGTTCCCACAACCTGTTATAATGGTTATAAACCCTGTTGTATTATCTACTGCAGAAATACAAGAATGCTACGTCTTTAATCAGCAGATTTGCTGCTTCCAGGAACCCAAATGTTATGTGCTATATTCTTCACTGTTCCTCCTGACTCAGTGTGACATGCCACTGAGCGCTGACCAGTGACACATGCAATTTCAAATTGGTCTGAGCCCTGACCAAAAATGAAGGCAGGATGGCATATGAGGTTTCCCTTTTGAGTTTGATAAAAAGAGAAGGGTGTGTGGGAACCTGGTTTATCAGCGGATTCAGATTGCTACTATAATGCTGTTAATCAGCATGAAAAAAAAGATGTGTTCCAGCCAAGGCGTTACATAAGTTATAAATATCATGCCAGCACTGCTAGGTGCCATATGATGTGAGGACAACCTGTGGTGACACATTTGCCCAAAGAACCTTGTTTGTATTCTCCTAATGTAACCTGAGAATCGGTAGAAAATTATTGGAAATACAACTTGAGGTTAAGAAGGTATCATTTATTGCAGTAAGGTGTCATTACGGAAACAGAGCTGTAAGTAAGTCTTATTCAGCAACAACCACTCCAGGGTCAACTGGAAACAAATTGCTCTGCAGAACTTCCTGCTGTTAAATTGATCTCAGAAGTTTGAAAATGAAATAAGGAGGTTAAAAAGCACTAGGAAATCTGCAATCATTTCACTCTATTAATTGCTGCTCATCTTGGGATGTAATATGGACTAGCCTAAAATGTACATTCATTTGAGAAAATCTTTCCTACTCTTGTTTATATAAAAATATGAGAATATTGTCGGTCATCTTCTGTCAAATGATACTTACCGGTCTGAAAGACGTTTTTCTTTCAGCAGGAAAAGCATGAATTTTTTATGTGAACATCTTCTATGAACCTTATGAAAAAGCTGTGTTTGTTGGCATTTGCTGAGAATGTCAGAGTTACTGTACTTCAAAATTTTCAGTTAATATGTGTAAGAATATGGAGACACATTTGGTACTGATTTAAAATATCAGTCTCTTCAAAGAATTTCCTACAAATGTTGATTTTGACAGAACATTTTATAAATCAGAATTATGCTAAATAAATTTGCTTTCATAAATTGTCTCCCACTGATGTTACAAATAAAATATAATATATAATACCCAATGTTATCTGTTATGTGTTATACACATTATATATTAATGTTAAAAAGATTTCAAAGGTATGATCTTATCTGTTGTTCACAAAGAATCATTAGAAAATGACAGCTATGGGTTAGTCTCTGTCTGAATACAGTTTTACATAGGGTCAAGTATTTTTTTAAATGTTTAATATGTAAACCTATGCCCTTTTAAACCCCGGTGCACAGACTCACAAGATTGACAATGAGAAACACTTCCAAAAGGCCAATAAATTACTGGCTTGTACTTGATGTACATGAATCTCTGAAAAGCACCATTCCCGCCAAGTGTGTGTTAGACGTCCCGTGTGAAAGCAAGTATCTGAATTCAATTTCTAGTCAGGTAGGGTGGTATTCCTTTTACTTGACTCTGATCATTTAAAAGCTGAGTGTTTATTTTCGCCAAGGTGTCTCGGTTCCCTCTGTAGTTAAAAGTGGGAGAGAGAGACAACTCCAGAGGGCAATTTATCACACCTACCATAGACACCATCTTAGCATGGCACAGATCGCACTGTAGAGCTACCTGTTTAGATGCTGAACTGTCAGATGGTTGGCAGAAGATCAAATATATCCCTCCATTTCAGCCACAGTGTTCAATAAACTTATCACTACAATCAGCACAGAGGGCTTAGGGCAAAATCAGCCATGGCGCTTCTTTAAAGGTGATCACTAGAGCAAAGCAAGAGTAGTTTTAGATATGTCAACACCTTAAACAGAGTTTGTTGGGTATATCTACCTGACACAACACAGTACTACACAGACATACCTGAGTAAGCCAGTTAGCTTGCATACTGAAACTAATACATCTGCATTTGTTCAATTTAATTAACTCTTTGGAGAGGACGCCAAGACAGTAATGAGCTGTACCAGAAAGATAATGGAAAGATATTAAAAAAAAAAAAAAAAAGGGAAAAGAGCAATTAATAGGAGACCTGCTGACAAGGTAAGGTTAAGGAAAGATGATGCACACTAATTATGTAAAAATAACAGCAGTCTACAAAGGTAAGACTATGAATGGGAGAAGGGGGGAATCAATGAATAGAAGCAACACACTTACGTTACCAAGAAAAATCATAGACAAAATCAGAGAACATGTTCTGTAGTGAGACAGTATTTACGTCTTCTATTAGTTAGGTCACGGGGATGTCTGCACACCTCTGAGTCTGTGGATAGTCTCCCAAGGTGAGGGATAGAGGCAATGGCACTTGAAGACAGCAGGACAAATCCACCCCAAGAGCAGTCAGCAGCCAGGTGGAATAGATGGGTAGTCCTTCTCATCTCTAATGTCTCATATGTCTAGGATCCAAGCTTCAGAAAAGGCAGCAGCTATTTCTGGACTTGTGTGCTCAATTATTCCGAAAACCAGTTGTGCTAATCTTCAGTGTGTTTAAAAAATAAATGCCTTTTATATGTTTTTCTCTTTCAAGAAAATCTGGCCTCTTTCATTCACAAAGAGAAAACTCCCAGAGCTAAAGGACCATTGGGAGCTTAAGAGTTTTCATCTTCCTGACTGGTATAAAAATTAAAACACCAAGGAAACAGAGGAGCCTAGAAATTAGATCAGACAATGGGCACTAAAAGATGTTTCAAAGGAAGGTTTATGGAATCCTGGGCAATTATGGAATAACCTTTCAAAAGGGAAGCTGCTTCATCTATTAGCTACTAGTTAGCTCATGCCCTGAAGCTTGTGGTTTTATAGTTATTGCACATACTCATCCTCCTACTTATAATTACAGCAGGCACCACGTCATATGCACGGATAGATAATCCGATAGAGTTCCAGGTGAGAAACAAACCTGGGCATTTACACTTCCAGATCAGTGCATCACTAAGCTTTATGTGCCTGTCTTTGACTTCCCAGAAATTATTTATCTGGTGGCTGCCCTCCTAACAAGAGCCTCTCAATTCTCAGTACTATTTCTGGTATTTCTATTCTTTCTCTTTGCCCTGTCTTGCCCAGTTTTTGTGCTCCTCAGTGTTCTGCCTGCCCAGCTCTGCTCTTGTGGGTTTTATACCCAGTCAATTCTTCATCTTCCATCTCTACTCCAAACCAGCCCCACACAGGTGTTCCTGCAGAAAGGGGATAGAAGCAGGAAGGTTTGAAGAGGGAAGCTGTGTTGCCTGCCTTCCCCTCGCAATGTATTCTTGTGCAAGTGGCAAAGCTGAGGGGAACGCTGACGCCTGCACAAGAATGGAGAGTTTGGGCTGGCAATTTTCTAGGGAGAGCATCATAAAAACCCTGTATCCTCCAAAAAGTTAGGAGGTTGATAGATGTTCAGGCAGGAAACAGAGAAAGCATGCCTAACTAACTAACATGCTGTTGAACACTACATGGAGCTCTGGTCCTCTAATTTTTAAAAAAGGAGATAGAAGGGAAAAGGGCTACAAGCATAACCAGAAGGATAGGATTAAGTAGGCCATGATTTTTCCAGCTGAGGAAAAAGCAGACTGCTGGAGAGGACCAGAAATGTAAGAGGTCTATAAATAATATGGAGGAAATGAATAAGGGATGTTTATTTACTACTTCTTTTAATATAAAAACTGGGGACAACAGATGAAATTAATAGGCAGAATTTTTAATACATAAAAGGAAACACCTTTTCACAGAATACATAATTACAGGCCAGTGTCACAGACACACTGGGAAGGCATATAGGTCCAAAAATCCATTAGACAAACTCTTGAAAAAGAGGCCAAAGCCCACCTTGTGTCAACCCAGGCTATAGATACTACCTTCAGCTCCAGAGGTCCCTACCTGTAGACTGCTGGAAACTGGAAAAGTACACAAGGGGAAGCATCATTTGATACTTTCCCTATTTTCCCCACATCAGTGTCCCTTGCTGCCTATTGTCAGAGATAAAATAATGGACTAGATGAACCTTTTGGAATTCAGAAATGCTGTCTTGATTAAAAAGCCTTCTGTTACACTCAGTCCCAAGCACAAAGGCAAGTTTGTTGCGTATAGCTCTCCCCTGGAATAAGCCTTTATCGACTCCTTCATAGCTCCCTGCACCACACACATTTTAGAGAGGAAGAACAGGCAGCTATGTAGCTTAGGTAGTTACGTGTAAGACCTAATGGCTTGTATCCACACAGTACATCAGCAACACGGAGCTGAGTGCTTCTGGGGTTAGCTTTTAAGAGCCTGACCCTCAGAACAGAATTTGGAGTTATGCTCCTTAATGCTGTCAAAATAGAGGTGAGCCAGAGTGGGCACAGAAGCAGAACTTGGGAATTTAGGCAACTTTCAGTTTGACAACTAATTTAGGTATATAGGGGTGCCAGGCAACATCAGGGTCAGATGATGGTACTGCGCTACTCCTTACAAGAAATACTGTTAGACTGGAATAACCCACAAAACAACATTATTCTCAGCAATATATTTCTCAGCCTCTTATTTTTCCCCTGAAGTAAGTCTTTTTTCCTACACAAATCCTCCTTAAGTAGTCTAAATAATTCTCTTTGACCAAATCCCATTTTGTTTCATGACTCAATTAATAGTTTGGAGTTTGACTGGTAAGTTTGAGAAATTAGTGTCTTCTCATAGAATATTTAAAGTTCTTTGGCAAACAAACAGACAAAACAAGCCATAAGATGACCTAATTCAGACCCATGTCTCTCAGTAATTGGCAGTGATCTCTGTTTCTGTCACATTCACCTTACAATTTTCCACAACAGGTGATATTCTCAAGTCCCTCTGTACTCAAACATATGGTGAAACCAGTGCAAAACAACTACTGAAACACAGAGAAACTTCTAAGTGGATCTTTGATATAGGAAAAAATTATCCTAGCAAAAGGTCCTGACTGGCCAACAAATTCAGACATGTGCAGTCTAGTTCTACTAGTTCTTTATGTATACTGCACAAAAAATATGGGATACTAAAATGTGATCGAAAAGGAAGTTTAAAAATACTAACAAAATAAATCATACAGAAAAACTTTATAACAGTTTTCTAAAAATATTGTTGTGCTTGCATAGGATGTGCCAATAACCTTATGGAAAAGAATTAATGATCACAAATGGGCAATTTACCAAGTGAAGTTTTTCATACCAAAATGTACTTGTTAGCATTTTGAGGAACCCACATCAATGGCATTAATTTGTTGAGCCATCCCACTAACTCTACCATAAATCAGAATTTTCCACGCTTCATTAGTGATCATGATGACAAACTAATAGTGCTGTTGATTTAGCTACACCCACCATATGTGGTCAGCTGAGCACACCACGATCAAGTTGGTACCTGCTCACATAACACAAACTGATCTTACCGTGAAACTTCTGTCTAGAAATTTCCAGTTGAACTGAAAATGTCAAAACTGGAGGAGCTAAGGCTGCTGGGTAATTAATATGTCAGCTCCAGCTGACAGAGAAGACACAGCTGTTTGAAGAATTACTTCTCCAGGTGCAACAACTTCAAGTTTGCTCATGTTTACCCTCAGTCCTCACCTCAGCTGGTCACAGTTACACTGTCTACATGAGGCTACTCAGATCATTCATTTCCACTTACTTTAGGCATCTAATTCAATGGGAATTAAAAGTTTGGAGCATCAGTTCCCGTTATAAATAGTGCAGAGAGACAGCACCTGCAGATAGAGGCACAGAGGACCCAGGTATGGTGTCCAAACTCAGCAAACACCCCCCACTCCGCAAGCTCTGTCTGTCCACCAAGCAACTCAGGCTCACAAACATACCCTCAGAAGCAGACTGGGATTTTGTTCTGCAGCGCTGCTTGCCCAGAGCCAGATGACTTTCCCTCCCTCCAGCAAGCGAATCCTGCACTGGTGACTTTTCAAACAGGGAAACAAGGCCCTCGGGAACACAGCAAAAGCCCATTCCACAGGAGAAATTTCAAAATTAAATTTCTTTTGTAGATTATAGAATGGCCCACTGTGAAGGGGTATGAGCTCAGCCTGTCTGCTCCATGCTCTACATCTCTTGTCAGTGGCTGGGCTGCGAGGGCAGGGCCAAGATGCGACGTGCCTTCCCGCACTTTCTGCAGGGATCAGAGTGAGCCCAGCAGATGTTACTGTTCTCCCACCTAGGACCTGCTAGTGGCTAAACGCTCTCTCAAAGATACGCCATGTCTCTGCAAACACAGCTCTTCATCCAGAAGCATCTTGTCTACCGTATGGTCCGAATTCTGCCCTCAAGCACTGATGTCTGTGGGGCTACACAGCCAAACAGTGGAAGGAATAGAGCTATGATGTGTGCAGTTGTGTAGTTAAAGTGTACTGTCTGTCGCTATATTCATGCATGCATTTAATCTTTCAGCTGTCTTCCACACAAGCATATCTGCACACACACAAAGGATTGTACTGACATAAAACCTAATGAATTTCGCTCATAAAGAAAATGCAAATATGGAAGAGCTCATAAAATATTGAGTTAAGGACTTTTTTTCCAACCATTAGAAATTTCTCACCTTTAATCCACATTCACAAAACTACACTTACTGATTTTTTTAAAAGATAACAATCACAGCACCCCTGCTGTATTCTATAAACATTGACACCACCATATAATATCCTTAAAAAGACGCATTAAGCATTTCATAATGCAATATCTTGCATCAGAACCTTCCATGAGGTATGCAGGTATAATCCTGTTATAACATCTATACCAAATCTCAAAGACGCTCCTTGCGTCTTTTCAAAATAAAACAATTTACAATAGGTAGAAACACAAACATGATCCTACAGATTCGAAGATAATAATATTACATGACATTTTTGTAAGCACCCAATCTTGAGTGCAAAACTAACACTGAATGGCTGATAGAACATATTTATTGGCATTCCCAAGCAATTGGAATTAGAGGATCTTACAGTGAGGAAGACAAGCATTGATATATTTCAATGTTTAAACAGCTTGATAAAATAATTTTAAAATTTTTATATCTTTAAAAATGATTTGTAGACTATCACTCAGCATAATCAGTTGTAAATACGATAGCTGCTATTATAAATACATAGTTGAACTATTTAGTTCTCATAATTCTATTTCAAATGTCCTTTATGCATTCTCAGGGCCTGAAACATATTCATATTCTACACAATCAATTTACACGTTTAAAGAGTTCGCATATGTACAATGTTACCAAGTTATCTAAACTTGTTCTCTCATTAAGGTAATAAGTGAATCCAATATTTTTTCTCAATGAATAATACATGTTTACATATAAAGCAGCGCTGGGACAAAAACATTCTCAACATAAGTCAGGTTGCTATGTTTCTCATTTTTGGCTTTTTAAAGCAATGCAAATGTACCTTTCTGATTACAGCACATGAAAGCTGAGGTATTCTTACAATAAAAAATTAAAGGAGGATTTCCTGCATTCTTAATAAAACCCGAGAGGGAGTGCACTTTAAGTTTAAATTTACATGAGTCAATAAATAAAAGAGGGAAGTCATTTCTCCAGTTTGAAGACATAGATACTTCAACGCAAGGACTCGACAGAAATCCCAAACCTTTGGAGACATGCTTGAGAGAGCTGTTCTGAAACGCTGCAGCAAGCCGCCTCCGCACTGCCAGCCTTCCCTGGTGGGCAGCCCCGCAAGCCTGCAGGGCACCAGCAGTCAGGCCGAGTCGACCTTCACCAATATTACACTCTCCGGGCCCTCGGATGGCCCCAGGTTGGGTCCCCCCCATCTCTGTGGAGTACTCTGACGGTGGCTCTAGTCCTCGCCCGCTGTCATGGAGCGGGTTTTGGAGGACTTTCTCTGAAAGTGTCAACAAGCACAAGGTTAAGGGAGTCACGTTTAACATAGGCTACCTGGATTTCCAGGTGTTGGATATTGGTATTGGACTGGATTTTGACATAGTCCCTCACCAAAGACTCTTAAAAGAGAAAAGGTCTTTGCATGGATACATAAGTGGTTAAAGGCAGAAAAGAGCGGGTAGGAATAAATGGTCTCTCTCTTTTTGCAGCAGAAAAAGGTTACCAGGAGCCTCCTGCCAGGCCTTTTGCTGACCCTGTGCTGTTCAAAATGGTTCATAAATGGTCTGAGATGAGCAAGTCTGCTAATCTAATCAGGGTAGTAGAAAAGGAGGACTAACTGTGAAGAGCCACAGAAGGACTTTATGAGATTGACTGGCTGGATAATAACATGGCAGATGAAATTTGGTGCAGATGAACAGAGTGGGGCACATGGGAAAAGAAACCTTAATTTCATAAGTAAAATGAGCTCTGAGCTGACCATTCCCACCCAGGAGCAAGATCTTGGAGTTATAATAAATAGATCTGTGAAAATGCCAGCTCTGTGCTCAACTGCGATAAAAAGATTAAATGAAATGCTGGAGATTACAAAGAAAGAAATAGAGAACAAAACAGAACTTCACCCTGCCACAGCATAAGCCAACATTTCAACCACATTTTATATACTGTGCCTAGTACTGGTCCCCTCATCTCAAAAATGATATAATAGAACCGGACACAGTTCAGAAAAGAGCTAAAATACCAACATAATTCAAAGGTGTGGAATGACTTACACAAAAGGGAATCCCACATAGATAAGGGCTTTGCAGTCTGAAAAGGAATGACCAAGCAGGACACAATGAAAGGTGAAGTCATGAATGACATGCAGAAGGTAAGGAGCGATTGATTATTGTTTCTTCCAGCACAAAAACTAGTGAGCATCAAGTGAAGCTGAAAGGAAGTGATTCTTAATAAAATGTGAAATTAAGCTGTAGAAGTCCTTGCCAAGGGATGTTACAGATGCTTTTTTAACATCTACTTAACAATAAATTCTGAAACTGCTCCTGGGTAAGGAAGCCCCCAAAGCCTAAATTGTCAGAGGCTAGGTCAATACTCAGGGAAAGCATCTTGAAAACTTTTCCAGTTCTCATACTCATCTCCAATCTTCAGTTTTTGGCTACTGTCAGTGAGAGGCATTGGTATGAGATGGACCAACAGTGGGTAGTGTACAGCTCCAGTACACTCTCCAGTACAGCTGCTCTCCTGTATAATCAACAGGAATGGAAAATGAATGCATGAGAGGGCATGGTTGCTGCCTGGTTTGTTTTTCTACTTAATAGCTTCAGAAATAGTTTTATTCTCATTTATTCTTGTTTTTTACTTTGCTTTTTGGTGGTGATAGGTCTGGCGTCTTCTCACTGAATCTGCTGCACGTGCATAGAGAAACTCCTTGCATCTTGCATACCACAGTGGCACTGCTGGCATCCCTGAGGCACACTGGCTTCATTCAGCATTGACAAATCTACTTGCACACACTCAGCGACTTTTTTTTTTTTTTTTTTTTTTTTTTTTGTGAACTGGCAAAGTGCTAACCATGCATGAAGCCACAGGAGTGAGACATGCAAGTAACCTGAAGACGCGGCACAAGTATGTACGCTTGGGCTGGATGCTGTGCACATTACACAAAATAATTTTCCAGCTAGTTTGGAGGCTGAAGCCTCCCTAGCAAGGTCATTAACAAGCCACTGCACACCCACTCTCTGGAGAGCCGGCTAGGCAACCGCAAGGCACTCAGCCAGCCAGCCAGCCCAGCAGAACGGGGGAATCTGATCCCTGCATTTGGCTGGCTCCGTGCGAGAGGCTCGTTGGGCCTCTCAGGCCTGGGGCAGACTAATCGATATGCCTGTGCCTTTCGGACAAACTCTTCTGGGGTGGTCAGGAACAGGAGTCCTCTCTGCACTTTTTGCTAC
The DNA here is from genome assembly GCF_036370855.1 of Dromaius novaehollandiae. Classification (NCBI taxonomy): domain Eukaryota; kingdom Metazoa; phylum Chordata; class Aves; order Casuariiformes; family Dromaiidae; genus Dromaius; species Dromaius novaehollandiae. The sequence continues at coordinate 101,954,603 of NC_088098.1, read as the reverse complement.
CCCTGTTTGGGTCTGGAGGATGACTGAAGGCCGAGGCGTGAGTCGAGTGAGGGGAGATGCAGGAAGGAAGAGACTTCAAGAGACTATTGCTGTAGCAAAGAAAAAGATCCCATGGAGGGAAGCACTGCAATGAAATGCATGTCTTTAGGGAACTAGTTGTACTGTAAAAGGAGTAAACTGCAATATTTGTTAGCCCATTCGAGTGGGTTATCCCAGACACATCTGCATTGCCTGCGGATTTCTTATAATCACACAAATCCAAAGTAGATGCTGAAATTAATACACCACTGGATTGATCTTTTTTCGTATATCTCAGAGCAGCAGAGGCATTACTTTGTTTAAAGTGTGCGTTATACTCCTTAACATGACTGACTCGGTTAAGGAAGTACTATCTTAAGTATCATCACTATCAAAACAGCAAGCATTTCAATGAATAAAGATGGGACTGGGTTGAAAAACTCATGTGAAAATATTTATTACTTAATAAATTTTGCATAGCACATTTAGTCTGGATGTAAATCATAAAACTTTGAATGCTCACTATCTCTACACTGCAGTACCTAAAATAAGGAATATCTAGTCTACTTCTACTGGTCAGAAAAAACAGTAAGTACATTTTGGCTACTGATCTGATACTGAGTATTTAAGAGACTGAAACTCCCTCATCTGAGTTCTGGCTGCAGAGTGGCTGAAGCATCTTGCAGCTGAATCAGAGACCTGGGCTTGAGTCCTGCCCTGAAAGCCACCTACAGTCACCTTAGCTGCAGGTGGGTGAGCATCATGCAGGCTGTGGGATCACGGTAGCACAGCAGGCTGTCAGCCCCGTCACTGACGGCTGGGCCACTGCCCCCACCAACCTACACACCATACCCACACCAGACCAGTGCATCACCTCTGTAGGAACTGACTATCTAACTGTCTAGAAATCATGGCTCTTCAGTAATTTTTTTTTTTAAGTCTGCCTGGCATGTAAACTCAAAAATAAAAAAAAAATAGGCCGCTCCTCAAAGGCATCACATTTTGTGCCTTCATTTCTACATGTGCATTTATTGTAAACTATTTTCAGAATGAACAGATGTCTCGTAGTATGTAAAAAAACACCCCAAACCATCATTTTATCATGATTCAGGCTTTACTCACGATTACAGTACTATCATGCAATGGAGAAAGAAGACATACAATTTTTTTGAAGTTTAATTTGAATTTTCTTATCCAGTGATAAGGAACAGCAGTATGAATGCAGAGATATGCCAGATGGGTTCAATGAAGTTTTACCAATGTACTGAAAAGTTGTTAGAGAACATCTAAGGTCTGAACTTGAAGTCCAGTGTGTACTTGTGAAAGTCTGTATGTATTATTTAAAAGGTGCAAAGCCACTGTGACATAAGAAAAAAGCACAAGGTGAAAAACAGACTTCTCATGAGAAATATTAAAACTGTACAGCTTTTTAGAGAGAGTATTTCTGTAGTTCTTAATTTTAAGAATGCATTTACACTTCTGTTTGCAGCACCCTAGTCCCTTCTTTCAAACTTTTGCTTTCATTTGATAACCAATTTTTTTTTATTACAAGCATATCTATCTATAACATTTGCAGAAACTCCTATTTGTTATTCCTTGGAACATTTCTGGCTGCCAGAAATGAGTGAATAATGAAAATATTTTTAAGAATGGATATAAATCAGAGTCTAGTACTCCTGTCTAACATCTATATTAGACATTGCTTACTTGAAAAGTAAGTACATGTAGGAATCAATGCTTATTTATCTTAGTGTGTCCATCTAAAATACAGAACTGCATGGCTTAACCTTTAGGACAAACACATGCTACTGGCAAGATAACCTGGTGGGTGACCAAGGAACTATAACTGATTTAACTGCAAAACCCTCATTACTTCTCTTTCATGTGGCTCATTCTCAATCCTTCTAACGGTACTCTGTGTAAAGATGTCATGTTGTCAAAGTAGCCAGTAAGAGTGCACTGAAAATACTGTATTTAGGCTTCAGAAACAATCCCTCATCCTCTTCTATGCCTACCCAGAATCCATCTCAGTCATTTTCTGTTTCACAACATGGCTCAAGAGTGTCTTCCTACCCAGAAAATTTCAGTGGAAAAGAAATTTTGCTTTTATTGTAGTTATTCATTTCAGTCTTTGGGCAAAAAGAACAAAAAGGTTATATATCTCTGCTTGTGTTATCCCTATGTGTTTTAATTTGGGAATGCCCATGGTGTTTCATGTGTGCTGTTATTCAGGCATCTCATATGCCTTTGTTCCTTTCTACATGTCCGATTTCTTAGTCCCAGTCATACACCAATCCTTCCTCCTCTAGTTGTAAAGTAGGCAACTAATCCTTGGGACACCAGGCAATTCTGACTGATGTGAAATACTGTCTGACAGAGACAGAAGACAGAGACATGAGAAAATCAAAACTCTGATGAAGAACCATTATAAGATAGCCAAATTTCAATTTACAAACTCTTGTGTCTTACATTGGAAGCCAAAACTTTCTGTGAAAAAGAACTGTATAGATAAAAATGAACAGTAGCAATAATTTCAATTAAAATCTTTAACCAGCTCAGCATAAATTTTATACTTTGTCCCCATAGGACATATTTACATATCTAAATGACAGAATGACAAAAGATTTGGATGTTAGTAAACCCACAGGTTCATACTGGAGCACATAAGGCTTTTTTGGAATATGTATCTGAGACACAAAGTACCATTTCTAAAGAATTAAAAAACCCTCTGAACACTATTATGTACAAAAATCCAACAGAAGTTGTACACCACAATGATCAGGGAAGGCTGATTACAGCTAGCCTGCTGAATTCAAATTAATCCCACAACTCCGCATGGTGGCTTCACCACGAGCATCGCGAATGAGACATTTGATGACTGAGGGGAGTTTTCAGAATCAGACATAAACTAAGCATCTTACTCCTGAGACAGAACCAGCCTAGTCCTGCACAATTTACAATGTGGTAAGAAGAAGCTTTTAAGAAATGACAGAAGGAAAAATTGGGATTGTACATCTGAATTCTTAGTCAATGAGATCATAAAGATTAGACTGCTACCAGGCCCAAGACTTAGATTTACCACATTTGGAAACACTGAGGCAAAGCACAGACAAGATAAATACTAGAGATGACACTGGCAGCCAATGCAAGTACTTCAAAGTGCTCAATTATTATTCATTATTTGTGATTCAGCATGAAAAGAGTGTGTAGGCGGAAAGGGTCCCTTTCTCAAAGGTTTGAATCCAAGAGCTGAAGAACTACAGAAAGAAGAGAAGGAAAGGAATAGATACTTTCCTGAATGAGGGCATAAATTGCATTTTCCTCTCACTCCTAGTAACAATGTTATTAAAATTTCTTGAAATGCTCTAAGACCATTTATATCCTAAATAATGGATAAACAAAGCTAATCCCTGTTGGGATTATTTTTGGACTGCAGAAGTGTCAGAAACATTGCTCTAACCAAAATCAGCTGGCTATCAAACTCTGCATATTCAAGTGAAACTGCCTTTCCGATAGAAGGGCTTGGGTCCAGAATCCCTTCAGTGCAGTCAAGGAAGTTCATACAGCAGCTACAGAGCCTTCCAACTGAAAGTATAATCTGCTACTTACACTGAAAATTAAATGTAAAGTACTGCCAGTTTTGCAATGTACACCTTTCGTCCTACAGCCTGGATTTCCAAATTGAATAAGCTCTCATAGAGCCAGATGGAGCTACGGCAGCTCAGCTCCTTTGCAGATCAGGTCACAGGCAACTAACTAGGATTTGGAACAACCACTGTAGATGCAGTATGTTTAGAGCGACTACGTGGGAAGAGATCATCATTAAAGCTAACTACAGAAAGAAATGCATGTCATTTTTAAATTAATCCTTCCAGAGAAGCTCACTAACTTATATTGAGATCCTAAGAATAATGTTACTACAATGGACAATTTATCTTAACAGCCTTCTTCCAAAATAGTTTGAAATATATACATTCGTGTTTTCCTCTCATAATGCAGAAAACTACACTGATACCTAGAAATTTAGGTTTTAAGCTTTGACCAAATATTAATATAAAAAAATCCTTCCCGTAAAACAGCAGTTTCAGATATATCTAAATACATTAAAACATAGACAAAGGGAAGATATTTTAAAGGAAATGTCAATAGAATTCAATAATTCTTCACTGTACATTGCATTTAGCAGAAATGTATAGTTTTGCTACATTTCTTTTAACACTTCAAGACAAAATGTTATCTCCATGCGTAAAGGCAAAGCACAGCAGAATGAAATAAAGCCAGTCCATTGTTACACACTGGAATTTGGCCCTAATGCAGTCAAAATCAGCTACTTTACATTTAAAGCATTTTGAAAACAGATTGAGCAATGAATCGCAGCCAAAATGCAGGGGCATTGGAGGGATTTTGAGATAGGCTTCAGCGGAGAAAATTCATACTATTCTTTTATTTGTCTCTAAAAAATGCTAAAACTATTCCTAAATTTGATACTGAAAAAATATGAAGAATTGCCTTCCACCTGTGTTTAGTGGTAGTTCCAAAAAAAAGCAGTCTATTGTGTAAATATTGTAGGGCTGTGAGCAAAATTGGAATGAGTTTTGCTTCCCTGTGGCTAAAGTTTTACAGCTTCTAAATCTCTTAGTAATTGTTGGATCGGCACCAATATCGATCTATTTTCCTCCTTCCATTTTTGAATGTGGATATAACCTTTGAAATGCTCTTCTTTCATGCGTTGTTCAAAGGTATGACTTACTCTGCCTTGCTCTCACAGCTTCTTCCCTGGGTCTTGAAAGACTCCAGACAGGTGAATCTTCCTGTTTCCAAGGCAAGACGTTATCAAGGACAGGTAGTGTGAGATGGAGATGAGGGTGGCTGAGCACCGTTTTCTGCAGCTGTGCTCAGCGTAGGCATTGTTAGTCCCCATCTGCGGGCAAGTCACCGGTGGTAACTGGGTGACAAACAGCTGACAGTCAGCTGGGAAGAGTCTCTAGGAGGAAGAGCAGGTGAACCTCAGCTGGCAAAGCGTCTTTCCATATTTCTGCCCCGAAGCACCATGGAAGTGCTTCCGAACAATTCTGTGGCATGAGGCTCTATCTCCATAGAGCCTTTTGCAGGACTGCGCAGTACACTTTTGCTTTGAGAGGATTTAAGGTCTATATAATATGTACCAAATGATAAATATTCATAAACAAAAAGACTCTGGCTCTGTCAGACCCCATCTGAAAACAAAATCTAGCCAAAATATTCTCACTTTGATATCACTGTTCTGACATAACAGGCATCTCTCTCTGTTGTCAGCACAGCAGCATATTTTTATTCATGCTATGTTGCAAAGGCTTTTAAATTGCCTAGGATGGCATGGGGGGTGGGGGGAAGGAGAGAGCGGTTTGTTCTTCATGCCACCATCCAGGTGGCCTTTTAGCAGCAAGTTGGCTCGAGCGTGCGTTCCAATCTCAAATCATTTTGTGTGTGCTTCTGTGGCACGCTAAGCAAATCCTCCATCCTATTCCAGCTAGATCAACCGGCATCTTTCAATCAACAAATTGCACTTTGGCATGAACAGAAGGTTTAAGATGGACTTCTGCCACCCTCCCAGTCCCAGGCTAAATAGCTATGAACATATGCAGAGAGTGTGTTGTTCATTTTTAGGGCTTTATGATGGCACATTTAATTGTACTAAAAGTGCAATTGATGGAAAGTGAGCTACAGATTGAATAGGCAGTGCAGCAGATGTACAAGGTCATTCAACAAGGACTACTCATTACTTCAAATTACTACCCTTGAGGAGAAACTATAGTATATGCCAGGATGGAGCTCTTTCCCTGACACCTCATCTTTCAGTTTCATCCCAAAGGCCATCTTTGTTTTCTTACAGATAACATTGCCCAATTAGAACCTGCTACCTAAAATTACAATGACTCGATTGCCATTTCCAATATAATTTAAATATGTGAAGTATGCTACCACTGCTTCAATTCATTTTAAGAAACTGCCAGAACTTGCATACAATGTTTGCATGTTCACAGACCCATGCTTCTGCGACATTTGACACAGAGTGATGAAAGACAGATGCCTTCTTTAGTTTTAAAACAGATTAGTGTTCTATTTTCATTTATCTTTTACTTTCATACTCCTAATTGAATTACAGTTTGACAAAATTTGTCAAAAAAGAGCATAACCTGCTCAGCCGTTTAGAGGGTTGAAAGCACTGGAATGTTTGCTGCTTCTTATCCGGCTGTCCTGACACTCATGGCAAAAGACAAGTATCAGACAGACATAGTTAACCAGACCACAGCTTTGTTAACTTCTCTGGGAACCAGCAGTAGTCTATGCAATACAGTTCATGAGCTTTTTTTAACAACTGCTGCCTCCCAAAGAGCAGTCATCACGTCCTTCATACTTTTCAAGTGATTTCCGAATGAGCTAGAAGGGAAGTGTTGCCCTCCTTTTAAAAGAGATGTACATTTAGGTGAAATGGAGTCAATGAGGCAGTGAGGATCCATACCCATTCTCCAGCCTCTTTAAGGAACGCTCTTTCCCAAGACTACTTCCAATTTCATTTAGCAGAAAGTCAGACTTCCTATCAAATGAACATCTGCACTAAGCAGAAGAAAGAGCCAGCAATTAGCTCAGCCCATAGTTATGTCCCTACATAGTAATCAGTTCTCTCTCTAATATGAGAAAAAATGTGCCCTTTCCCCAGCACTGTTCCTGATGTATCTGGTGAGTAATTACTGACTAACTTACTTCATGAAGATTCAAACATCTTCTGGGTTTATTGACCTGTGGCAGCCTGGTCATCTCACAGCGATGACTCTCACAATCACCTGAGAAAAAAAATCTTGTTTTTCCTCTAAATCTTTCTTGTTAAATAAATCTTCTTGGTTAAATAAAAGACCACTTGAAATCCCAAATGATTACAGTATGCTTGAACAAAACCGCTTTTAGGTGGCTGCTCCTCGTTTGCCAAAGTGGACCTCTGGCTGCATTTAGAGCATGGCTGCTTTGCCGTACCAGAGCAGAGGTGTCTTCAAGAAAGAATATAAAAAGCCTTGTACCTTTCTCTGAAGAAGAACTACAAGTTGAAGAGAAAATGTGAAAAAAAAAAAGACAAATGTGAAAGCCCAGGACATAACTTAGGATAGGATTTATATTTAACTATTCGTATCAACGAAGACAAATCTCAGGAAACAGCGAAGTTAACCTTGTATCGTTGTGCTAGGGTTCAGTGCACAGATCCTGATAAGGGAATAGGATAGATACTATATTTACATATAGGAAAATGATGGCTCCTGCCTGTATCGCCTTCAATCTGCAGTCTCAGAACTGGTAATCTAACAAATGCCACTAAATGGAAAGGACAGAGTTGAACTGGAGATCAGTGGCCACGCTGCTATTTGCAAACACTTTATCTGCAGAGAAATGTCAAGCTTTTCTCAGAAATATTTCAAGATAACTGATTCAAGTAGCTCTATTTTGAAATATTGTCTAATAGTTTCCAAAACATGCTCATTAATTGTCCTGAAAAATATGAGAAAAATACAGGTCTTTGTCTTCAAAATGCAAAAGAGGAGGGGTAAGAAAATGATTTACTGAGTACATCTAATAATGTAACTGATAACACTTATCCTGCACGGTTGCAGAACAGCCAGTAATTACTAAGAGCACAGTAAATTTTCCTTGCTCATTTTCTTGTCATCCTGTTTCTTCAAAATCTAGCATCAAATATATTTATTTATGGGTGGCCACCTATAAATCTCAAGATAAGAACTGTTTCTAACAACTCAAAGTGCTGAGATAACATGTTCATTTAACAAACTGTTTTTATCGGTATGCTGTATACATCACTGTGCTGACCCACTTTTACTATATACAAGTACTATGGGGCCTTCGAGAATATCAATCAATCAGCACATATATTCACTGGAAGCTTCATTGTTTTTTAAAATGGCACACAATGTATAGTTAGTCCACGGACTGCATGGCTGTCACAACTGATAAGAGCTTGAGTCAGTGTGATGGATACATCCAACCTTATTTTGTTTTTCCTCCCTCATTCTTTGTCACTGTTTATCTCTGTCTTGCACTACTCAGTTTTTGTAGTGGACAAATACAGTTCCTTAATATTAATATGTTTTTCTGCAAAATGTTAATTTTAGAATGCCAAAGTAATTCCTTTTTTCTTAATTTTTGCCGTATGTCCAACTGATAAACCATTCCAAAGGCATCCATCCTTGTGTATCTCACTGCAGTACTGTGTCTTTCGGTTTGTAAGGTGCACTCTGTGCAAGAAATGGCCAAAGACAGTAGTGGCTGTACGAAAATACTGAAAGAAGAAACCATTCGAATGAGAAACATTTGGAATCTACAAGCACTGACAGGGTTCCTTCGAAAGCAAGCTCTAAAAGCAGTTATAAGACAACTTTGTTTTTCAGAAGACACAAAAACTTTTTATGTTCTCTCAATACACTTCAAGAAAAGTATAAAACCTTTTTTAAATGAAGAGAAACTAAAGAAATTACTACAAATACAAAACTAACTAACTAAAACTAATGATATAGGCTGGTGGTATCATTTCATTTCCTGATGGACAGATAGCCTCATCTATCTATGTCCATCTAACCATCATCCTAGGAGCCTCAGGTGCTCCTAGGAGAAGTAGCACTTTGTTGCTAGCAGCTCTTACATAAATGCTAGGGATAAGGACAAACCACTTTTTGAAGTAGTCCATCAACATCAGAGTCAAAATATGCTGATCAGACACAGTCAGCATTCAGAGTAATGGTGCCTGCACTGTTCTTTTTTTCCTGATTAATATGAGTTCAGCCTCAGATATTGCCTATCTGAAATCCTACAAAAGCACTACATTCACTAGAACAATCTTTATAAAGAGGAAACTTTCCTGTTAACAGGTGACATACTACTTCTACCAGTTACTCCTCGCCTTTAATACTGTTCTTGAATTTCCACTTTGCTGTGCCAATTCCAACTTACGAAGACATCAACAGTTGAAAAAATAAATCGGGTTCAAAGTCTTGCTTTGAATGGACTCACTAGCCTCTCATGAAGTATACAGGTACAGGGAAGGTTTTTGTGTTTTTTACAAAGCAACCTTTACTACTGCAATGGATTATTAAATTGTTTTTCAGTAAATACACTTTTTTGATGGGAAAGTGTATGCAGATTATTCAGCTAGCTGTATTTTTGTTTCTACATTAACCCACACAGTACTCAGAAATGGGGATACTGCCAATATTAATGGAACAGTGCCACAGACACCTAAGTAGCTCAATTTCTATGTGGATAACCATTAAAAAAACATTTATGCAGTTTGACAAAAACTGATGCAACTCTGATTACAATGAATGTTTTTCTTTACAAAGAGTAGAGAAACCCATGAGTCTATACCTATGAAACCTCAAGAAAAGAAATAGAATAATCTCATCAAAGGACTGAATGATAGGTGTACTGGAGCCAGCAGTTCATAAAAACCTGTATTTCAAATTTAGATTAACTTCTTTTTATAGAATATTAAATTCTTATTTGCTTAGGGGCATCTCTTTAATGTCATGAGAATGTTAGTAGGAGTTAATAGAAGTTTTGAGTCACCAACGCTGAAGAAAATTGGATCTTAGCAAGTGTATAGAATAATAATATGATGATGAGGCAATAGGAGCTGGACAATGCTTTATGCAGCTACCACCATGCCCATGTAATGCTAGATACATAACAGGGAGGGAACAGAGTGGCCTTTCAAAAATTAACTAATCAACCTCTGTCCCATTGAGGTAATACCTCCTTGGAAATACAGTTTTTCAGGGTTCATTTGGCAGCTTCTGCTTGCATAAACCGCCAGTTTAATTTCAGCCTCCACAGCAGCAGTGGTAAACCATACCTAACTTACTGTTTCAAAAGACATTTCCAATGCCCTCTTTATCATATTGCACCCATATTTTCCAGCAAGGCATTTAAACCGCAGGATTGTTCCTTGTGAGAAGTATCTCTCCTCCCTCACTCTGAAGGAAAAGTTTCCAGGTAATGTCAAGGTAACGCTGCCCATTAGGAAGTAACACCCTGGGAGAGCCAGAGAGAGGAGCATTTCAACAAATGCTGAAGGTGCCAGTAGCTAGCCTCCGCTTGAGTCAAGACGCTGTTGTGGGATAAGACAAAGATGTGGTGTATATTACAAGGATCAGTGATGTAGAAAGAAAGACTGTAGAAAGACTGAATAAATGAATTCTGGCAGATACAAAAAAGCCAGTAAAAAGAGATAAGAAAGTAAGTGGTACGGTCAGGAAGTAAAAAGCTCTTTTCAGATCAGATCTGTATAGAAAGAAAACCTCCAAGACCCAGAGACCTACAACAGCCTGCTGCAGCAGGAGCTGCACAGGGACCCGGGAAGGTTTCCATTGGAGCGGCCAGCTCAGAGTTCTCCAGCTGTTTCTGCAGCCATTTCTGCAGCTCTCAAACGGTTCGAGTGCAGCAGCTGTACCCCGGCTGGCAGAGCAGCAGGCTCTCACAAGAAACCGCTAGATAATATGAACTCACAGCAATGGGAGCAAGCGAGACAGCAACAGGCCAGATCCCTGGGTTGTCCTGGGACCCAGATGTCTTCTCATTCCAGTCCTATGCCAAAACGAAATCCTAAACCTGTAGAGAGCCTCTGTAAGTTTCTGGCAGCCAGCTCCTCTCTGCTTTCCGAGGTGTGGTACACACCCGATGTCTCTTGATAGTAGGCACAATTCGGTATGTGGCTCTGAGGGGCTGCTGGAACACTGATGTAGTACAGAAATATCTTAAGTTATTTTCAGTGGCTATTCAGCACTTCAAATATGCCTTGGAGCACCCCTTAGAAGGGCAGTCACAGCTGCATGGTGTTTCAGAAACTCTGCAACTTTCAGCCAGATGGCGTATCTGGAGAGTGAACAGTAACGATGCTGCACCAGGCAGTTGCACCAGCTCTGTCACATGAAGTTCAAGATGCTGCTCACAATTTACTGTTGAGCTCCAATGTGGAGTTTTCCATTTGGGTCCCAACTCCCCTTGTGTTCCACACATCCACTGACTATAATTCTACTTATTAGGTACTGAATAAGTGTCAAGAATTGCCATCTATTATTCCTTTAATATATACATTCCACCTGTTAGTATATTCCATGCTTGCTTTCTATTGCTTGAACATAACGTAGTGTGGTGTTGCATAAAGGCTTTTTTCCCCAGAGGGGCTTTTCTTCATGAAATGTGCTGAGATGCTGGAAATCTATTCAAAATGCTGCTATCTTTGACTTTGATACAATTAGCTGCTCAGAAAAAAGGCACACTGGAATACACTATGGAAAGAATGAAAAATACACTGAGTCAACCCTCAGTTGATTCAGTGCTGATGTGCTTAGCCAACTGTCTCAAAAAAGATAAGTAGCAAACCATTTCAGAGATTAGTCTTTCCAAACAATAAAAAAACTACCTTAAACTTGACATTTCCAAAGTGACGAATCTTGGATTAAATCATGTGAAATGTCAAAAGGAAGAGAAAAAAAAATCAATAGCTGGGCAGATGAAGCAATGTGAGGTCAATCGCTCTGTACTGCCAGTGACAGGCCACCCATGTCTTTTTAATGGCACTACTTTAAAAATGTACAATATCTGAAAGACACTGGAGAGTCATTTTGGAGACCGAACCCCCTCTTAACAACAAAATTACTAAACATTTTGTTGTAGAGACTGGAGCAGAGGCATAATAAAATGGCACATTTCCAGAAAAGTTTTCACTGCATCCTTGAGGTTAGTTCAGCATCCTTGAGGTTAGTTCACCCACATTACCCTCAGCATTTCACGTTACAAGAATTTTCCTTTGAATCTGATGCATTTTTCCTGACAGATAATGGAAAGCTTTAATCAGAGGGGGGGAAAAAAAAAAAAAAGCTTGGACACCATCACTGCTTTTGAAATGTGTCCTGAGCCTGCTAAATCTTTCATGACAAAAAGCAGTATTTTCCGGTGAACACCAAAGCTGTGGCATAAGTACATCGGAGAGGACCACATGGGCTTTCCTACCACCTAACTTCAGGCCCCCATCCCGAAGGAGCGCGTGCCTCTCACCCACAGGCTCTGGGGGGAGCCTGCGGTGCCCAGCCGGCTGTCTTGCACCTGTCACAGAGATGCCCAATGGAGACGATATGAATATTCCCCCTATCGTATTTCAGTGTGCACGTCAGAAGCAGCTCTGCGGCATTTAGTTTTCTTTCATGTACTAAAAGCTAGAATTTTTATAATTTTGCTTTTTAAGTTGACCACATTGACTATTTTTGACCAGTCTGGGTTATCAATCAGCCGCATTTACAGCAAGGTGAGGAGGGGTAAGCTCACATTCATGTCTTTAACATTTGGTATTCTGTATGTATGTGGGCAGTTTTTGCTCCAATGTGGCAGGGGTTTATAGGCCTAACTACAAACGGGCTGATGACGCCACTGCCAACGTGCTGGGAAAGACAGCTGAGAAGCTGAGTTGACTGGTATTGCTCTTGCACCAGTCAATCAAGGGAAAAAACCCTTGTTGTTCTAGAGAAGTATACTGTAAGGATTTTCCTTTCACCCATTATCACTATTTTTATTTAGATTTACAAGGCTTCTCAATTAAAACATAGCCTAGACATGGAATATTAGCAAGAACTGTTTTTAATTCAGCACAGTTTACATTTGAGGGAAAAACAGAAGTGCAGTGGAACTGGATAATTCCTTAAAAAGGGAGTAGGCAGAGAGATGCTTTTCCCTCTCTTTTATTTGATCAATGAGATAGACTGTTCATTTGAAAAGAAAGGAAAAAAAGACATTTCAGAGCAAAGAAGATGCTTGAATTGATATCAGGGACTAGGCTCGTAATGTTGTAAACAACATATAAACTCCTAAAGCTAACTTGCTCACTCTAAAGATAAATGGTATTAATTCACAATACCATTCCTAAACTGCTCTAGTCCTTTTGTATAAAAAGGTATTTTTATAGTGTGAGCTGCTGTACAGTTTTAAGATGGAGACAAAAATGAAGACCGAAACATTTTATAAAACGCAGCTAGTAAAAGAAAGCTGTCTGTGAAGCTTTTCCTTTAAGTTTTGACACCATATTTATTATTGGTATCTTTTTTTTGCTGTTTAAAGAGAAAAAGGTGGGGGGGAAACCTCACTTCAAATGATAAGAGTGCATTATATCAAAAACAGCTTTCATTTTAAGGCTTTCTTACAGCTAGGGAAAAAAGAGCCAGCTTTTGAAAGGAGATTTTTCACTCAGCCACCCACTGTAGAGCTGGCATAATTGTGGTGTTGAACCACCCCAGACTGTGTCAGGTCTCTCTGTAATTACGAGCAGACAAGGGCACTTCAGAGTATGACTGATGGATCGTTGTTTTCCCAAATCTGGTAGGAATCTTATTCAACCAAATGTGGTGAATAAATGTAAAATAGGATACTATTTATTTTCTTTGAAGAACTGATGGTTAAATAGCTTCTTCAAAAATCTCTAGCCTTTTGCCAAGGCAAGAGATTCACAACCATGCTTTTAAAAAAGAGAAGAAAGCCCAGTTTCTCCTTCCACCATTAATAAATGTATGGACATGTAAATACAAACTGCTTTATTTAAAACAGTTCAAATTCAGGAACGTGGCTCTGATGTATGACATCTGTATGATAGAAATCTATGCAGATTGCACAATGCAGAAGATAATGTGTAAGTTAGCTCTGCACTTGCACAAATGTTGATGCTCACAAATCACATAGCAACTGGGGAGAGGGAGCGTTGCTCTCTAGGAGGCTCAGGGGGATGCCTTAAAAATCATTAAGTACTCTATGCTTCCAAGGAATTTTTTTTTTGCTCCAGGACATTAAATCCTCTTCATCTACCCAATGCTGGCAACAACGCTATGGAAAACACAGTATACATTCTCCAAGCTACTGTTAAATGAAATCAAAAGAGCTTCCCAGCCTTGTCTGCAACACTCCTGGTCCACATGATAGAGCTCACACTGTGGAAATGTAACCATTGCATTGCTCCCACAAAAGCAGGGAAGGTATAAAACCACTTCTATGAATTTCTAGCAACATTTATTTTGCTGCTGTTTACAACAAAAGACACACAAAAGAATCTTCAAAAAAATAGTCAGCACTAATTAAGTCATCCCTTTAGTAATAACTATTTCTTTTCTTACTAAACAAGAACTAGTTAGGTAATCACACCTGGGGACATATCATGGGAGAGAGGTATGAAAAATCAAAATGTCAAAACAACTGCATGGCACTATGCATGAACTCACAAGCAACTCTAGAGAAGTGATGTTTTCAACAAGCCTCAGCTAGCAAATAGTCTCCAGTACTCTCTCTCCCTCCCTTACTGCATAAAAGACACAGAAATGCATAGAGGTCTTGCAACTACTGCAGTTATATTTTTTCAGTTATGCATCCCACTATAGCTTACAAGATTATTCTAAGTTTTACATTTCACCTACTCAGAAACTTGAATTTTTCCTATCTAAACTCATTTACATGAAGACCTGAAAACAACAACAACAACAAAAAAATAGAATTACTGCTCTAGAGGACTGTTTATTCATTAGCTGCTTTTTTTTATAGGTTAGTATCTTTTGGGATCCTGCTATTCCTGTTGTATAAGTATGTGCCAGATGCTTATGAAAAAAATCCTGTTAATCAGTCTAATTAAACCAATACATTTTATTGCATAATTTTGCATTTCATTAGTATTCTGTAAAATCAAACTGCAAAAGCTAATTACATGAGCCAAAGCTCAAATGCAAGCAAAAAAAAAAGTTCAGCCAATGATTTCTTTGTTTTAGTAGAAAAATGTGTCTTGCAGAGGCTTGATATATCAAAGTAAATTTTGTCCATAAAGAAGAATACGGACATGGAATCACGGAATAATCTGAGTCAGAAGGGACCACATAGGGTGCCTGGTCCACACCCCTGCTCAAAGCAAGGCCCACTTATATCACCTTTTCAGGGCCTTGTCCAGTTAACTTTTGAATATCTCTGAGGATGGGGTAGAAGTCTCGAAGATACCACGTTCCCACAAATTTTGTGTAAGTACTTAGCTGGGCAGAGTTGAAAGCTCTCATTAACATCCTCGGCTGAGTGAAAGGCTGCTCTCAACCTCTAAAAAAACACCAGTGAATCCAAATGAGGGCCTGAGACTCAAAGCCGTAGCATATGAGGCTTCACTATGTTTATTGCTTGCAGAACAAAACCTCACAAAATCTACACCATAACCAATGATGATTATATATTATCAGTAAAATGTCAATTTAACTGGTAAATGCTACCAATGCTAAATTATGTTAATCTAATAAATACATATGTAAACTCTTAATTGCTTGTGAATTAAAGTAAAATACAGATTTCACCTGGAAAATACATGTAATGTATTGGGATTACTGGAGATCTCAATCTCAGTAAGAAAATTAACAGAATTAACAGAACTACAATGTCCATGTCTCTTCAGATCTGCCATCCAACCATTTTTAATTCAGTCTTAAAGTTTATGAAGTCTCTGACAGCTCAATTGAATGAGTGAATTCAGCATCGCTAAACCTAGCCATTCTGCAAATCACAAACCAACGATCCGAAAAAAACAGACCGATTAAGAAGCATGTAGTTTTGTAAAAAACAAACCCAAACTTTTAGACAGTACTGGTAGGATTTGATTAAATCTATGACATTGATAAAGATAGGTTTTTTGCATCGCCTCTCAACTCCAGACTGGAGTTGAGTTTCAGCCTCGCTGCAGAGCGCTCCTCTTGCCTGCAGCACTGCCATTCTCGGGACTGCGAGTCGACACAAGCCAGACATTTAGGTACAGCTTGGACAACATGAGTTTATGATCATGTGCCACCCCAGATGTCATGGAGTTGCTTTAAACCTCTTTCCTAAGGTGTATACAATGCACCACTGGACACAGGTAGTCCAGAAGAAAGATCTGAATCTCAGATGGTAGGAGGCTGATTAAAAACCTTTAGGTATGATCAGAAACCTCTACTGATTACAGTACCCAACTGGTAATAGTTGAGAGAGAAGATACCTATATCGTCCAAGTTTAAGTCCAGGCATATCTAGCAAGTCTACATGTGTAGCCTTATAGCCCTGTAAATGTGATGTTGCCATTGCTTAGGACAGGCTTTGGACTAAGCAAACAACACAGACACCTGGACTTATCTTGGCCTGCCTGAAGCTTTGCTTCAGCTTGGTTAGCTGTAACTAAACACAGCTAATTGCAGCAGATATCTAAGGACCAGGTGACTATGTGTGTGTGTGGTGTAATGCTTTGTGTTATATACATATATTTGGATGTATACTTTTAAACACATGTGTGTGCACACACACACATGCATTTAAATATATATTTCTGCTACTAATAGACAGTAATGACAAGTTATTCTACATTGAACGACCCAGCTGTGACCATAGAATAAAATGTAGCATAAAGGAATATGGGCATGGGATGATAGCAGAGACCTTGAAAGCATGGTGATACTAGATGATGATAGGATCATACTAGAGGTCCAGGGGCCATAAAAAACTCATCAATCATCAGTTACTATCATCAAAGGAATACAGCTCTGAGAGCTGGGTAAAACTAGTTTTAGGCACTTTAGGGAACAAATAACAAGTATCTAACCTGTAAAATGCACCATATATAGAAAACTCTGATAAAACACAGAACAGTAAATCAATGAAGAAAGAGCAAGTATATTAGCAAAAATACAAAAATAGCCCCAAGCAGACCCAAGAGTGAGGAGGAAGAATTAACATCAACATCCTCCTCCCCTTGGGAAAAGACTCGGGATGCTAACAGCCTGCCCTCCCCTTGCCCAGCCCCTCACTGAACCTAGCAAGGGACTGGGGGAGGGTGAGCATAACACCAGAGAAAGGGGTAGACACTGGAAAGCTTGTGCATGTATCATTTTAAATATGGTTTGAACTAGAAATGTTAATAACATTGTAACTGAACTGATAGTAATTCTTTTATTAGACTGTTAAGACTTTCATTAGACTATCAATAAATTCTTGGCTTTGCATATAAGCTTTTTACCACAAAGGTTTACCTTCCAGCCTCCCAGCATCTAGTAGCTGTCAACTGTGGGAATGAAAGATTATCCATAGTAAAGAAAGATGATGCCAGGAAGCACTAAAGCTGATCAGGCATATGCAAGCCCATAGGAGCAGAGGTGACACACCCAAAGGTGCTGAGGGAGCTGGCTGATGTCCTTGCAAGGCCACTCTCTATCATCTCTGAAAGGTCACAGTAAGGGGAGGAGGTTTCTGATGACAACGAAAAGGCAAATGCTACATCCATCTTCAAGAAGGGCAGAAAAGAGGATCCAAGGTACTACAGGCCAGTCAGCCTCAACTCCATCCCTTGAAAGATTATGGAGCAAATCCTCCTCGAAAATGTTTCCAGGCACATGAAGGGCAAAAAACCAAGGACAGATCATGCCTGACCTGATTGTCTTAGACAATGAGATGAGGGGCTGTGTGGACAAAAGTAGAGTAGTGGATGCTCTTTACATGGTCTTTAGTGGGACCTCTGACATGGTCTCCCATATAGTGTTTGTATAGCCAAATAGGTTAAGTACGGACTGGATGGGTGGACTGCAAGGTAGGTGGAAAACTGGCTGGATTGCTGAGGTTAAAGGGTTGTGATCATTGATATAAAGTCCAACTAATGGCTAATTACTAGCAGCATCCCTCCAGGGTCCAACTGGGGCCATTTTCATTTAATGTCTTCATTAACAACATAGACAATGAGATGAAGCACTCTCAGCAAATTTGTGGCAATACCAATCTGGGGGAATAGTCAATACACTGGGCTGCTAAGCCCTGGGATGGCTCATGGGAGACGTTCTTGTTGTCTACAACCCCCCGGTGAGAGGGGTTAGAGTAGAGCGAGACAGATTCTTCTCAGAGGTGCACAGTGATAGGACAAGAGGTGAGTGGCGCAAGTTGCAAAACATAGCATTTTGATTAGCTATAAGGAAACATATTTTCATAATTTGGGTGGTCAAATATTGGAAGAGATTGGCCAGTGAGATTGTGGCATCTCTGGGCTTGAAGATGTTCAAAACTCAGAAGGATAAGGCCTTGATAAACCTCGCCTTGATAAACCTCCTCTAGTTAGACCTGCTTTGAGTGGGGGCTTGGATCAGATGATCCCTAAAGGTCTCTTTCAACCAAAATTATTCTATGATTCTGTGATTTAAAGAATTTTGATAAAACTGCAAAAGTTGGTAATGTTGCATCTGTCTTGTTATTACAGATATCCATCCATATGTTAGAGTATTTAAAACATAAGATTGCAGAGTAAAGCAGTCAGAATTTAGGAAAGTCCAGAATTATGCCTGATCATCAACCTAATTAAACCCTATGCATTTAAACTGTGACACAGTTTTTAATTACATGCATGAACCTATTATTCCACCACCTCAGTCACTGAATAGGATGAATCATCTTCACTGAAGAGGTAGTCGTTCAATATTTCTTATCTTAAGTCAGAATGGTTCCAGATCATATTTGTTGCTCCTCTAAAAATGTTCCATATTTCTGCTGCAGGGTGTTGTAAATGTAGCACCAAAATGTAGTGTCAAAATTCATCTTCTGAGGTGACTGGTATTACTTTCTACATTTTACAGACAATAAATAAGCAAGGATTTAAAACCAGTGCTTCTTGAAATGTGTGCATACTGCCTTTAACATTGTGAAATCTACACTATCATAGGGTATACTACATGTTTCCATCACATAATGTACTGGAAAAAGAAATAAATCATAATTCAGAGTTTTATGGCATGCTGGGAACTAAACCAGTAGTGATATCACATTTTTTGCCTAGGTTCTGAAAACACCAGTTCAACGCCAGTGCCTTAATTCACCTGCAATAACTTCACCAACTTGATAGAGGGACCTAGGAACATCTATTATCAGGAACTATAGCAGAATATCCTGCTTTCACATACTAGTTCTTATGCCTTAATATCCCGCTTCCTTTGTTAACACAGAAGCATATACAGTATTCACAAGCACAGATCTAATAAGAGAACCCCAAACAGAAATTCAGCCACAAAAGGGCATGTATATTCTTCAAAGATTTAGCTACTACCTGTGAAGGGATGTGACTTTTGGGCTAAAAAGCATGGAATTCTGACACACTGCAAGCTGAGATAAAAGAGGAAGCACAAAGAGAGAAATTCCAGACAAACAGAAAATTAGCAGGAGAAGACAACAAGCAAAGATGGCACACAGCAGCAGATCTAGCTGAGGGAGGAATGTGCAGCAGGGGCACTGGCTGATTTTAAGGAAAGAGGCTCAAAGAAGAAAGAAAGACGAAAGAAGGCAGCTTTTTCTCAGTGGAAAGCTATAGGATGAAAATGATAGAAAAACTATTTTGATGACATATCAGAATATGACCTAGATTAACAAAACACTTTCTTTTGCTGAAAGAAGCCTAAGTATTACACAAAGATTGGGACGTCCTAATTCAGGAGAGTGAGCCAGGTCTTCAGCTAGTACAAGTTCAAAAGACAAAACAAAACGGTTTGCAAGCCAAGGAGGGTACGGCTCAATGTGTGTCTCACCTTTGCATGGAATTTCGCGTGCATTTGATTAAGAACATATTTTAAATGAGAAGACTGCTTCAAAAATCCCCAAAATCAGGGATATCCCAAGTCGTTTGTTGTGAAAGCACATAAAATTGGGACTTTGCCTGTTTTTCACTTAAAATTTGTTTCAGTTACTGGCATTCACACACTAACAGCTCAGTGAAAAACCTGCACAAAATGTTAGTAAATGCCACTGCACTGACTGTAGAGAATAAGGGGCTTATTGACATGCCACCACCCAACATAAAATGTCATGATTGCAGAATTGACTAACAGCATATCAAAATAAACATCTGAAAGTTGAAGTAATGTTTGGAGTTGCTGAAACAATCTTCCTGAACCAACAACTCTTCACTTAAAAAAAAAAGGAAAGAAAAAAGAAAAGAAAATATAGACCCATCTTCTAAAGCATTCTAAGAATAAATTAGAAATTCCATTTCAGAGATTGAGGGATAACATAAAAATGTTATTTTCTTAGACTTCTGTCTTAGGCAATTTAGACCTTCGCATTTCTCTCATTATTTTGTTCTGTATCTTTGCTGAGTCTCATTCTATGGGAAAGGTAGCAAGGAGTGTTTTGACTTTTACTTAATAAGAAATATATGTGAAATTATCTTGAGAATGGCATTAATAGGGGAGGAGTATACAAAACAATAAATGCCCTCTGCTATGGATTAAACACGAACAAAGCACTGAAATGTTTATAATAAGTAAACGCCATTCACTGTCAGTAAAATCACACCAATTTACCTTAATTATACTATACATAGGAAAAAAAAATCAACAAACCACAATATAATGGCTGTCACGTGTCTTCTCACATGAGAGACTGACAGCTCATCAATGCTGCTGCCTTGTCAGGCTTCTCACTGACACTAGTATTGGAGTTTGTCATGAATTAGTATTTGTCCAGCAGAATACCAAACCTGAAGAGGAGCAGTGGGTTTGGCCACCATCTCTCATATTTGGGCTTCTCTTCAGCAGATGGCGAATATCTGAAATTCTTTTCTGCTGCTAATCCAGTCTCTTCGTTCATTTTATTATTGAAGTAAAAGGAAATATGGATGATACTGCAGTACTATTTCACAGCTTTTCTTTAAGGCAATACCAAAGAAACTGCTTAGGCTATGTTGCATACACATCTGCAGC
The DNA here is from genome assembly GCF_036370855.1 of Dromaius novaehollandiae. Lineage (NCBI taxonomy): Eukaryota > Metazoa > Chordata > Aves > Casuariiformes > Dromaiidae > Dromaius > Dromaius novaehollandiae. Next base: position 101,933,790 of record NC_088098.1, on the reverse strand, counting down.
TATTTACTATTCTTTCTTTCTAGGTTAATGTATGGTTCTTGTTATTACTGAAGTGCTAAAAGACATTATATATATAATACAAACTGTCAGACTCACCAGTTAACTGTTTAAATGCTTCAATGTAATTCTTAACATTTAATTTGCTAGACTGTTAGAAAGAAATGGGACTTTTCGATGATTAATACTAAAATGTTTACTGATACATTGCAAAAGATTTCGGTGAAGCTCTAAAGTACAGCCCTAAGTTCCTGGCGAGGGGGGAAGAGCATAATGCAGAGTCAGACTTTAAACAGGTTTTCTGAGGCTTGAGGCATTGCTCTAAGTCTGGAAGCTCATTAGTTTCACACCTCTGTACCTTAGCTTTTCTAACCCTAAAATTTGGACAAGGACAGTATGCCAGGAGAAGAAAACAGAATTGAGTGAAGACTAGGCAATGGACAACACAGAAACATGTCAACCATGCAGCACTTGCTGTATGCAAAGTCTTTCAGGGGTTGGGGAGAAGAAAAAGGAGTACAAGGATAACTCGTTTTTGGAAATTGGACCCACAGTTTTGAAAATTGTCCCAGTCTCTTTTTAAGCAAAATAATTGAAGCCTCGCTTTTAAAGCTGGCTGTACAGCCTTTTGTATCCTGAGAGCTCATATTGTCCTATGAATAAATAGCTTTTCATAAATGCTGGACACACACAGGTGTCTGGATATTAGTAGGAACTGCTGATTTTCAGGCTGTTGGCAAAAAGGAACTCACACTAGATCCTCTCCTGCCAAGAAAAAAATATTCTATGTCAAGATATACAAAAAGTACTAAGATACTTGTGACAGACTTAAGCTGCAGCCCAGCAGCCTTCATCTTTTTTAAGGTAGACAATTAATTTTCATTTTTGCATAGACTGATCCAGAACCCACCGCACTTTTTAAAAATAACATGAACAACTTCACATGAAGTAGTAACTTGAAATGCTATCTCAGACACAATCCGGTATTGGTGCCATAGCAGCCTTCCTTCATGGACTGCGACTGGTGTTTGCCTGTCATGCAACTTGACTGGCCTGCTAAAGTCAGCAGTAGATACACTTCTCAGTTTATTCGGTGAAGCCCTGTCAAAGTGCCCTCTTTTCTTAAGATCACTGGCTTTCTTTTACGGCAGATATGCACACTAGGTTCGGTCAAACGGTCGAGTGTGAATTAAATTACTTCTTTTTTTTGCTGACATAAGTAGCTAACCCAGTTTTAATCTGAATAGAAACATCAGCAGTTATTCAGTTACCATGCTGAAGAAACACGAAATGCTAATTCATCTCTCTCTTCTTTTTGTATGAGAAATGTATCACTGTTTCATTTCCTAAAAGAAGCTTCTCCATCAAAGCGACTGCCTCTGAATGTGAAAGAGCAAGGCTTTTTTAGCTGGAATCCTAATCTCAATTCAAAGCGGATACTTCTGTGTAAAGGATTACGGGAAACAAACCTTATTACGTATGAAGTAATAATGAGGCAGGAAAGGAAGAATCTCAGACCAGTCTAAATCTTATTAAAATTTATGCTCCTCTATACCCTTGAAGCAGACAGATGTGATAAACTGATATTGCAAGGAGCTGAATGAAAAAAAAATCTAATTTTTTTTTACTTTTGCAAGTATGTTTTGTATTTACACAGTACATTTTTCATCTGTTGACATAAATTGAACTTATAGTTTTAAAAACAGAAGATGTGTCCTGAAGCAGCTTCCGAGCACTTACAAAGCCTGGACCTAATGCTGTTTTGCCAGGCTCCTGGAGGCAAACCTCTACTGAACACAGCCCTGCCACCTTTGCCGGCCTTGGATATCAGGACCGACTTTGAATGCTCAAAGTGAAACTGGAAAAAAAAAAAATCCAGCTATAGATGGTGAAAAATAACCAACAGTAGTGAGAAAAGCAAATTGTGGCCATCCAGCAATCTGGTGTCTGATGAGAACTAACACAAGATGGCAGGCGCTAGGGAGGAGCACTAAGCTCTGCGAGTGGCCCTCCATGTCTATGCATGAACTCAGGCTGAAGAGATCAACATCCACCAGTCATGCTTCCTTTGTGGGTCTGCCAATTTCCTCTCATTCCTATCTGCCAACAGAACTGAAAAATCAGACCATAAAAAACCTACTTTGTGGAGAGACAACAAATAATCCTTTCACTTTTTGGCAGCAATTCAGGTGGGGAGTAATCAATAAACTGAACTGGAGCTCAGTTTACCTGCTTCAGGAGGTAACAGGTATGCCAACCTTCTGAGATTTACATGTTTCTTTCTGTCTTGCCCCCCAAAAAACTTCAGCTATTTCACCACTGATATGTTAGTCTTCTAACTGAAATAGGAGCCAGCATTGACTCCTCATTCAGAAAATAAATCCCAGCAGTGTGGGACAACTCCAACTGCACAATGTCTCAGTCTATTCTCTGTGGTATGAGAAGCGTATCCATAAATTTTGAGAGACAAACTCCCTCACAGTCTCCAAAACTTTCTGCCCAAATATATGAGAGTCAAAATCTTTTATTCCAGTTTTCCCTTTCCCCCTGTCTGCTGCATGAAGGGAAGGCGTATTTCTCCAGGGTAGCTAACTACTCTTGCACCCCACGGAGCCGCTCTCGCTCTTGGAGTGAGCTGGTAGCAATGGCTACAAGGGCAGCAGGTTGCCGGGAGTAGCTACAAGAGACTGCTGAAATCTGAGAGTGAATCTCTGTACAGATGCGAGAGGACTGAGCAGTTCTGCTCCAGGATTTCCAGATGTTGCACATTTTTCCTGCATAAGACTAGCACAGAGTATCCCCATCAGGGAGCCAAGAGTCACACTTCATGGACATCTATTGGGGCGATTGGAAATGTAGTAATAATAGCAGCAGCACTGATTAAAAGATTAGGTTTCATTACTTGAAGCGTATCTATTTGGGAGGAAAAGGAGCATGTCTTGGCAAGTTTAGCAAGCAGCAAAGTCTGCTACAAGTCAGACTGCTTCTGGGGAAGGTCCCAGGATAAAAAAAAAGCAAAAAGATCTATCATGTAGTGAGAAATATCTGTCACATTTAGGAAAACAATGCAAGCTAGAGAAAGTACAAATGATCAGAAATGATGCAGAAAATTTTTAGAATTAATGGGCCAAACCAGTTCTTGGTCCCTCCCTTGCGGCGAATCTGGAAGAGGGAGGCTTGTTAAAGAGCATCCCCCTCGTAACTTGTTACGGATGACAAAACCAGTGAAAGTGTGGAAGTAGGTGGAAGAATAAAGCTTGATATGAGCTATAGCATTTTTTCCAATTTTTTAATCCTACAGAACTGCCTATTTCAGCCAAGCAAACAGGGATAATAATTTAAGCATCATTATACTGTGTCCTGAGGAGAACAGACTACTAAATGAGAGTGATAATGAGTTTTGATGACTCATTTGGCCCCCACGCATTTCCCAAACGTGTGTTCTTAAGGCCTCATATTTTAACTTGCATAGGAGAAATAAGAGTAAATCCAAAGACCAGAACTACTAAACTTGAAAGAATTTTCCTTGCAAGAAATCTGTCTAATTAATATGAATAGAAAAGGAGCAGGGACATGGAGTTAGAACTAAATTACTAATAAATGAGAAGTACCGAGGAGCTGGAAAGTAAGCACAGTGAGCAAAATTCTCTGTTACAAGCTGAAAATACTCCGTTACAAGCTGAAGCCTAACTAACTCTACCAGTATTGCCCATGTATAACAGAACAAAACTGATTGGTGTGCATTTTTCCAGCAAGGTAACACTTTCTTCCCGCACACTCAAAAACCTGTGCTAGGGGAGAAAAGATGGCAGAATAGTATGGCTATGTTCCACTTACTGGATAACTACAAACTGTCCACAGTTTTTTTTTTATTTATCTTTTATCCTGAGTTACTCAACAACACAAGTCACAAAACATACTTATTTCCTTGAATTTTTATGCCATTTAAATCTGAAGCAGTGTCTGGTCACTAAATGAACATGCATAGTGATATTGCTAACTTAGTATGTTCTTTGTGCAACTTGTGGTAAAAATGAAGTATTTTTCTTCGCTTGGAACAGTGATCAGAAACTGTCTATACAGATCAGCTCACTAGAATCATTATCAGAGAATTAGCTATTCACCTCTCTATGTAGCCATTCTATCTTAGAAAAAATTAATTTTTCTTTGACTAATTGTTTAGAAAAAGGTATTACATGTTTCACAACAGTGTGTATATAAAAACAGCTATTGTGGAATAATTTATTGTGCAGGAGCTATTCAGTTAATTTCCAAATGCACATGAGCGGTCACATGTTCTTCCCTTCAGGGGGACAGGGACACATCTCATTTCTCTCCCAAACCTTCCTGAGTCACTCAGAAAAGGAACTGTGAAGAAATCTCCTAACTGGGGAACCATGTTACTGAGAGATGGAATAATTGCCACAATCTCCCTGGAGCTTTTGGTTTCAGGTGCTTCATAATCTGCTACTTTCACTGCTGTTGAAAGCAAAGCTAAGGGAAAAGAACAGTTTGAGAAGGCAAACACGAACTCATTGTTAAAGAAAAAGTGCCTGCTGTGCTGTGCTGGCCCTTATTTCCGACCGGCTGGCTTCTTTTTTTTAATCATTGTTTAAAGTCAGAGCTGGGTCCAACCTGAGAGGCAGATGTTTATTTTGAATATTTATGCAGCCTGCACCTTGGGAGGGAGGGGAGGCAGGGAGATGCCTTGAAAGCTTTGAAAGGGAGTTGCTCTCTGTCCTCTCACTTTCCTTCTTTCCTGTGAACCACTCATTTGCCGCTTTACCTTAGAAGGGATTTGTCAACCCAGGATAGTCTCTTGTAGCGACAACTCTCTAGACTAACTCTCTGAAGTATCTCATTACCTGCAGTGGTACTTCATAGGAGAAGAGTTTGCCTACTGCACTTTAACTGACAGTTTTTGCACATATTAGACTAGTCATCCCTTTGCCAGCTCAGAAGACAGCATGCCTCTCCTGAACTCCTGTCATGTCCTGATACTTCCCCAGATTTGGGAACAACAACTGCCCAGCACTCATTATTTACTTGGCCGGCTGATACACCGAAAGGATTTCAGTGCAGGAGAGACACCAGCTGGGGTCTTGGCAAACAGAGGTAGATTTTCCCAGCCTTAATTCCTCTGCAAAGATCATAAGCACTGAAACCTGGAATGCAGGATAATTTGAGCATAAATGGCAGGAGAGAATATGATGCTTTCGATATTTATAAACGTACTGGTTATCACTGCCATTTTCCTATTACACAAGCAGAGCCCCTTCACTTATGTGGTAAAGGGAACCATGGAGATTTCTAACACATAGATGCAGGGCTATAGTAAGCACTGTACAAGCGCTTACTATACAAGTAAACAAGTAAACAGTAAAACTATTGGCTTGAGCCACAGACTTCCTTGAGCTCAGGGTATAATAAAGTCTAAATGAACATTAGTGCTTGAAATTTACTGGAAATATTTATTATTTTTAATATTTAAACAGTTATGATTTCTAGACTACTGATGAGATCCTACTATTAGCATCCCATTGTGTAAGGCACTGAATTCATATAATGAAAATATTACTTTACCTAGCAAGAACTTACAGCATAAGTACATTCGTATAAAGGCAACTAAACTAACATTATAAACACAGGTAAATTTATATATTTTTCCTCAGCAATTTTGTAAAATTTATAGGTTTCAGACACATCACTATCATACAGAAAAATAAATAAGCTTTTAACAATTTTCCCAGCAGCACCACAGTGGCAGCTAAGCCTACTGACCAGCGCAAAGCGCACATGAAAACTCTCACGGAAAAAGGGCAAGAGCCTCTCTCTCATCCTACAGCAATTCCCATACTGTCTCCCCTTTTCTTCCTCTCCGCTCTCCAGCCTTTAATCCCCTCATTTTCATTTTTTGCCTAACATCCCTCAGTCAGTCATGCTCCACTCACCTTGACATAGACACATTCATGCCTGCATAATTATAACATTACAATCACTTAAGAAATAGAGAAGGAAACTTAGTAGCTAAAGATAGCAGTGAAGTTTCAGTCTGGTCCTGATTCCACTTTGCTCTTCAGCTGCTGGGGCAGAGGTTCATGTTCTCTGGCACCATGTCATCCAGGAGTCAAGAGATGCAGGTCGTCATCCGTGCCTAGTGTCATACACCCTATTTCTAGCCACTGGACTATTCCTGGCTAATGATATGATACTGCTATTGTATTTCCAGTGCTTTAATGCAAGACCCATTATATGTAACGCCCATCGTTTCAACAAATCAGTCTCTCTAGAATTGGGGCTTAATTCTTAGTGGTGAACATTAGCACTTCCTACTCTGTCAGAAGGATTTTTTTCTATTGAAAAAAATTTCTATTGCTTTCAGAGTGTTTTACTTCTAGCACTGGCATCCCATATCTACTCTCACATTTTGCACTCTGGGACATATGGCAGAAGTGCTAGAATATTCATGAGGCTGGACAAACATCTGATACCCTCAGAGGAAATGCCCCATTGACCAGGAATACTGACAGGACAATGCATGAGGGAAACCTGTCCTGACTTCACTGAAGCCTTCAGAATATTTTTTTCAAGGCCAGAGTTCACCTCCATGCAAATGAAGTGGAATATTCTTATTAAATCTGAATGAGACACCAGACAGAGTTATAAGCATCTCTACAGTTCTGAGAAGGCCTTCATCTTTCTTACTGAAGTCCAAGTAGCCCAATGCATTGGTAGCCTTCATCAAAACCTCCAGCTGATACAGCTCCTAACCCTCCCTTCAACTAGGCTGCTGGCAAAAGTGTGGAGGTTTCTTTGCTATTTAACTCTCTTTTCATTTTTATGTCCATTCTAGATAAGATATCTTTGCTATGCCAGACTTGCATAGCTTCTCTGCTACAGAAGGGCAGTTTCTCAGTGACTATATTTTTCTTAGGCTCTCCCTAGCCTCTTTCTAGGTTTTGAATAGTTGTTTGTAGTAGACCTCTCTGTTGCAAAGACAAACATTACATTGAGCTCTGTTCTCATTCAAAAAGCTCCCCTCTAATGGATATGATGGCATCTCTGTTCTTGTGACAGCTTCGATTCTGTAGATGTGGATAGGACTTGCTTAGAAAGCCTTCCACTTGTAACTGCATTTTTAAAGCCCTGAAATTCACCTTTCTCAGAAGTCAGCATCAATCTGTACAGTTTCTGGTCAATGTTCCCAAATGTAAAGGCTCAGATACCCGTTCTTTAAAAGGCCCTGGATTTATGGAGACTTTATATAGCCTATATATTGTTTAATGGATGACTACTACAGTACATTTTATAATGAATAATAAGATAAAACTTTGTTCCTTTCAGAATCTGACATAAAAAGCTTCTCATCTGACAGGAATATGATTTTACAGAAGTAGACTTTCCACCACTGATCTTGGTGACACTTCAACAGAGGGAGCAGCATAGCATTGCTATTTTAAAATTCGTTGAGTTAAATTTTGAATCCGGTAGGAATTATGAGATGTTTTCACAAATATAACTCAGCAGTGATCTCTTCATCTTGTGTTCTAGTTCCAGTACTTATGACTATGTTAAAATGAATAATCTTTTGCAAGATAGCTTCCACTTCATTAATAAATTAGAATTTTGGAATAAAATAACATCCAAATGGCAGAGAGCATGAAAATATATGCATTGAGTCTCCTGGCAAACTGTAAAAATCACTTGGTCTGAATGAACTCCTTCCCCTTCCCTAGTAAAGCAGCAGACAGTAAGTCAGGCTCTGTCCGGCAGCTGCTGGGATCTACAGATCTGCCAAGTGGAAGGAAAAGATGGGTTTATGTCACGAGGATGGTCTGGGTCAGGACGTGTTCGGCCCCAAGGTAGCTAAAAGTAACCACAGGTGCTGTTTGGTCTTGGGACAGCCTCAAAAGCCCTGTGTCTGCTCAGTGTTTCTGGGTGGCTGGGGGACAGGGCAGTCACCAGCCTTCCAGAAAAAAGTGCATTAACGAAAAGAAGATTCCCAAAGGAGTTGCTCTGGCTGCACTATGCTGCAGCGTAAAGGAGAACAGGAATGAAGTGACTCAGTCCCACTATATTTATATTTGACAGATAAAGGCCAGTTGTGTTGGTCATTTAGGATTTAAACCTTACAACTAAGTTGTCAAAGATATGACATTCCTGGGCATTAATAAGAGATTGTTACTAACATATATTTTGCTCTGGTTATCTGAGTAGAGACTGCTCTTAACTTTAATGTTATGATCCACTGAATATCAATGCTGCCCAACACAATCACTCTTAAGAAAATCTATCTGCATTGCACTTTTCAGCATAACAGTTTGTTTAAAGAAAGGCCACACGTCTGGACAGCTTGAAGAAATGTGAAAGACCTCTTAGAGTCCATATCAGATATCTGTAACATTTTTTAAAAGAATGGCATATAAGTGAGGCTGTTCCTTGAGGAAATGTTCGGCTTTATTTATTATTGCAATGCATCTTCTGTAAGTACTTACACTCATATAATATGAGAGCTAAAAAACATCAGCTTAGAATAATAGTATTTTCCTTTCACTCTGCAAAACTATACAGGGCTACACAAGATGAAAAGCAGTGAAGGATCAGGCCCTAATTTCTATACTCTTTATTGCTACTTTGTCTCCTGGCTGAAACCAAGTGTAGCCCTAAGTACAGAACTTGAATCATTCTCTATAAATTGAAAAAATCTTGCAGTAACATTAGAGATAGACTGAATTATCCAAAATGACTTTTTCAGCAGTATGACTCCACGTTATACTCAGAAATAGCTGGTAGGGGTAAAGCGATATCAAGAATACATGTGCTTGTACTGAAACTGCATCCTTACTCTGGCATTAAGTAACCTACAGTTAAAAACTTTTTAATTCTCTCTACCACTTAAAGGGCTGAAATATCAAGAACACTCTTTTGCTATCTCATCTAAAATGAAACATTCATCAACTCCGGTGACTGTGGCACACTGCATTACTCACAGATGTTGTATTTTTCTGACAATCTTACTGATGAGATGCTAAATTAGGAGTCTCACCTTCAGCTCTTACTCTCCCCTCCTTACCTTCATGCCTCCAGCAACAGCCCTTAGGCTACGATCTTGTCCTGTCAATCTGGTAAGAATCTGAATCAGAAACCTCTGTATCAAATTCAGATACCAAAGGAAGTGCTTCTGATAGCTTCTGGTAGTTACTGACAGCTTCCAGTAGCTACCATGGAAGCCGATAGCTTCTGGTAGTTACTGCTCTGTAATCAGTACTGAGTCAGTGCTAAAAACACTAAACACTAATTCTTTTAACTCAGATATACAAGCTCCTGATCACTGACGGCCATTAAATTCACATTAATGTTTTCCATTAGTGCTATTCAAAATGCATTTAATTTAAGAATGCAGGCTCTTCCCACTGCTGCTGTTTTTTTCTCTCCTTCCTCTTCTAAAAATGTGACCATTGTACCCTTCCAGACCCTGCTGCATGACTTGGACTTTCTTTCAGGATCTGTTTCATGAGATCCTCATGGTAGCAGTGGCAGTATTACTTCTCGGCACGGAGTGCAAACCCGTTTCTTACCGATTGTCTCATTTGTGTATGAACAAGACAGAGTGAAGCAGCCTGAACGAGCACAGAGCAGCAATCTCCTGCTCTCTCAAAATATATATTTAAAATCTCTTTTCCTCTGGCAATCTGCAGAGTGTACTTCTCCATTTTACTTCTCAGCTTCTAACTGTGTAATTCTAGTGTCTGTGTGATATTGATACACTCTGAGGAGTTAGGCTATGAAAAATTAAGCACTGAATTGCAGAAACATGCGTACAGAAAATGGCACCTTCTCTCTCCTGAAAGGCAGTAAGCAAACGAGTAAGCATACGCTGCCGCAGGAGTCGGTAACGTTTCTCCACGCCTGCAAAGGCTGTAAGTTGCACTAACCTTTGCAATCTCTGTGTGCATTATTAACTTTTCTTTATTAGCTTCCATTTTAGTTAAATGGGAAAAATATTCTCTCGTTACAAAAAAATCTATTATTTCTCAACGAGAAAAGCGTAGAATTAATTAGGTAAGCCCCTTAAAAGTCAGCAAAATTTGGAATGTACGGACTGTCCCCCTTCATCCTCTATGGATAGGAGCGATTTCAGCTCTGCTGCTAGCTTCATTTTACCTCAGAGGCACCCTCAAAGGCTCGAAGCTCAAAATCCTGCCCCAGCCTGAGAGCATCTTAATGTGCTCTTGTAATGGCTTCTGGAACAGGTGGCTAATAAATTAACCAGAGGTATGCAATCTATTATTGACTGGCGTCACTCCAACCAGCGCCCTCTCAAATGACAGCTTGTTTCATGTAAATTTTATCGTATTGAAGGCTCCATTTGTTACCAAGGGACCTCCTTGTAAATGGAAAGAAAATGCAAATAACATTTTCTACTTTGCACAGAACAATGTTAAACAAAAGGTAAGCAAGCAGTATTTTACTCAAGGCCTTCTACACTATAGCACATTAACTAGCAAAGTAAATACGTTGAGGGCATTGCAGTTTTGTAATCGAACAGATAAAAAATTAACATAAAAACCTGATAGTTACCTGGTTTGGTACCCTTTTCACGCTACTGAACAAAACAACTCTGCCTGAAGCAGATTACACAAGCTTGACTCTCAATACCACAAAATTATCTTCATTTTGCCTTGCAATACTTTATAGCTTATTGGGTGCATTCTGAATCCCCTTTATCCTGAGCCAAATTGCCACTTCCTTGCAGATCTCTGACCTCTTTTTGTCACCCACTGATACCCATCCCTAAACAAATAAGGCAATAGCATCTGTTTTAAAGTCTCTGCTGACCTTCTTACTAGCTGCCTCCTCTTTTCCTTGTGGGTGTGAGGGGCTGAGCAGAACACAGGTAGGAAAGTTATTCTAGAAAAAGAGATTCTTCCTCATGAAAGGCAGCCAAACCCTCTCTCCCCTCTTCCTACATCATTTTGTAGGCTCTTTTTTTGCAGAGATTTCTGCAGGATGGTAGGAAAGGCGTGAAATACACCACTTCAGCTGTGCATGGCCACACCACGTGCAAGACCTCAAGCCACAGAGTTTGCATCTATTACACAAAATTGAAGAGGAATAGAGGGCTTAATGTAATGGGCACTGAGAAAAGCTGTGTATTTTTGTGAGTAACAAGAAAATGACTTCTACCTTGAAAATGATAGTAAAGCGATTAAATTTTGGGTGGAGACGAAATGAAGTAAAAGTTAGTATTTCAAGCACATATTGTATTACTTCTACACTGTTGGCAAAGGTTTTTTTTGACATGTTATGATTGACATATATGTATGTTGATATTTTTACTTTAATGTCAAAGACGAATAAAAGATTGATAATTTTTTCCTGTAATATAGCTGAATAAATACACTCTTCCAAAATGGTTATTTCCTTCCCTAATCATTTCTGCTTGATAATCCTCCCCAAATATATCCAATGATCAGTATACTAAAAATGGTTCAAATATTTTTGTAATTAGACATATCTTTTCCTGTACGCACCAGTTTTGCTGTTTCATCCATTAACAACTATTCTATTCTCTAATTCTGGATTTCAAAAAAAAGTCTCCTTCTATGAATTGCAGTTATCAATTTTATATTTCCGTCTTTAATCACTGATTTTTTTTGTTCTCCTAAGTCATTGTTGAGCTATTATATTTTTCAGCACAGATATATCATTTTGAAGCATTATATTTACTCAGTTTAGGCAGTCATTTATAGATGAAACACAACAATCCAATTCTTTTTTCCCTGTAAGCATTGAGAAGCATTCAAGAAAAAGAAAACAGCTAACATTCGGTGATACTTAAAAACTTGTTTGTGAGTTTTAAATTAATATTTGAAAATTAAATCAATTACTCCTTTGTTTTATTATTTGGAGTAACACATTCTATTGTCAAAAACAACATTTTCAGGCCTTGACTACATTGATTAGTAGTGAATTATCACAGTAACATACTAGTGAGGTTATATGCATATCTGTGCTTTGGAAGAAGAAATTCCAAGATATGTTATCTGCTCAACTTCTTCCTCATGTGACAAAACATTGTTAAAAAATGTATAAATGTTCATTTTGTCTGCATGTAGCAAAACCCAGGAGCCTCATTTTCAAAAAATATAAAAACATCAGTTCCCTCACTGCCTAGATTTTTCTGTGCATTCTGCTAGTGAAAGCCAGGCACTGCTGTGAGAGATTTCAGAGAGGCTTTTGGAGCCTGTGTGTTACAGCTATTCACGTCGAGAGCTGCTATACGTAAAGGTTGGTCAGTTTGGTGTTCAGTAGAAACTTTCACTCTTCAATACTGTCAGGAGTAGAAGAGCTAATACTGTCATTCCTCAGATGCGGCACATGCCAGCCAGGATAACGCAATGACTGACGTCCAGAACAGTCAATCGCTGCCCAACAACTGCTCTCACCTGCTGACAGCGGATGAGCTTTTCCATTACTTCTGTTTGCTCTGGTATTTTTTGTATATAATAAACACAGACACGATTACAAAGCTGGCCTGTAACCATTTGTCTCCCTTCTGCGAAAGCCCCCTGGGAGGCTTGCTCAGGAATTGGGGAGATCGCCTTGGTCACCCGCGTACAAAAAGCCACCCAGGGAAACCCTCACAGAAGCGTGCTGCCAAAGGCAACACCACAGGGAAACCTAAACCTGTCAGATGCTTATTCTGAAATTTCACTATGGAAATATGTTCACAGCATATATAAAAACTGAAAAATAATAAACAAAAAAAATCAAAAGTCAGTAATGAAATCTGCCAGTATAATGACATAAAATAAAAAACAAGGAAGGCTGCAGCACGTATCATAACTGTAGACTCTTTTTTAAAAGACAACACATTTATTCTTATGAACACTTTATAGCTCCTGAGTCTTTGAATGCTGTGGGAATAGGAAACAATATTTTCTGGAGATTCAGTCTCTCTGTTTTGAGTTCTTTTATTTACCCCCTACTGTCACACCTTTCCTGCTTCTGCTCAGTGTGCATACAAATTGGATAATCTTGATGATTCTTCATTATTTTTTGCTTTTATAAATAAAAACAAGGCCTGCAAAATGGGCTGTCTTGATATTCGACCACATGAAAAAATAAAATCCAGCTAATGGGTTTGTTTGTATGAAACCTGTAAGGGAATACCAGTAAACACAGCTGAGCTTCCAATGGCCTAAGGGATATAGACACAGGTCTAGGTATACGAGACGTAACTTTAATGTTAGAACAGTAATATATGAAGCAGAACATCTAAATTCTCATTAGTATTCAAAAGGTGTGTGCTATGTATCAGTATCTCCTTTTCAGCCTACGCTTAGGGTAATACACACACAGAGGTGATGACTATTGCCCAGAACACACTACCGGATCAAGCATTTAAAATAAGAACAACAAAACTGTCAGCGACTAATCTGCTCTTGCTCTATAGCTTAAATACATTTGCATCTACCATGGTGGGCCCCAGGGCAGGTGGAGGTGTACTGGCCTTTGTGTGTGTGCATGGGTGTGTGTGTGTGTGTCTGAGAGAGGCAGACATGGGGCAAAGTCATTTTTCTTAGTTTCCTTTTTGACTAGGTCTATGCGGAAAGATTGCTATTTACTTGTGGATTGGCATCAAACTTGTATAGCCCCTCTCCCTTTTCTGTCCTCTGAAAATCAGATTTACTTTTAGCTTAACTTCTAACATAGAGTTTATCCCTTCTCACATTAATATTTATCACCTGATACTGCCTGAGCAGGATCAGGGCAAAGGAATTTTGCATAGACAGGCAAGGCTCCATCTTAACCCTCATAAATAATTTAGAGAAAACTTCAGCCAGTCTTTTTCACTTCCCTGACTCCCTCACGTCTGTTATTATTCTTTCAACTCCCTTTATATTCTGGTCACAGTTTATTTTTGCGTTAACCTGAGATGCAGTGCATTCTTGTTCGTCCTTCCCTTCATTTGTCTACCGGGTGGCAATAGCAAGCCTGATATTAGCAATGATCAACTTCCTAAGGAGATGTTAATGTTGCCGCTTCCACTGATGTTTAGGAGTGCTTTTGGGCTGTGATTTTCAGGCTTTGCTTAAGCGACCCGCAGAATTCCTGATAACGTTACCTTACTTATGAGCAGCTTTTCCTTTACACAGATTAAATTAACCTTAAATCTTAAATTTCATGAAGGCGCTTCATTTGAAATTTGGTGTTTTTAATTTCAGCTGGGAAACTGTATCTTGTTTTGTGACTTCTAGCTTATTCCCTATTTATAAAGTCTTCTGTGGTATGTCTTTGTGGCAAGAAAGTACAACACTAAACACTGTCCAATGGATATTTTGATGTAATGATTAAGACACAGTATGAGTTACTGATCAGCGCATAACTAACTTGAAATTTTTTCCCCCAAAGAAGATGTCTGTATTTCACTACTGTTCTTACATCCAGAAGAGACAAAGTGAAGATAAAGTAGGTAGATAGTCAGTTAGATCAGTCTGATCATGCTGCTGCCCAGCCTGTTCTTCATCCATTTGGGCTAAGAAGAAATAGGGACCCTAATAAACATCCTGCCACAACAAAACACGCCAAAAGCAAAGCCATGGCAAACATTATCTTACTATTGACTCATGAAATTGTACTTGTCTCTACTACCTTTCCCTTTTTCCTTCTCCCTCTCATATCTCCTTAATCACTTGCTCTTTGTGTTCAAACCTTAAACTGTGGCTTTGTGAACTCTGTTTATCAGGGACTCTCTTCATCTGCGCCTTCCGTACAGGAACCCTCATGCTTATTTTGGATTGCTGGGTGCTAACACGGTCCGAATAGGTATGTACAAATGCTGTATAACACCTCTGATGAATATATCCGATCATATTATTGTTACATTTATTAAGCTGACATCTAAAATATCTTGGCCAGTTTCAGTATAGCATCACCAGAAAATCTCTAACTCTAGTCAGAGGTGAAAATGCAGAAAATGATACAGAATATATTTCAGAAATGGTTAAAATAACAGGATGAAAGTAAAAATCTTTCCATTATTTTTATACAAGTGAAGAATTTCTTATTCTCAAAACCATTTAGACAAAAACCAAATAGTGATGGAATACTTGTCTCATAACTTGATAAATCGCTTGTAAAATAAAGCAATTTTGAGATTTTCCACTATTTTTCTTGTCACTGCAAAAGTACCCTACCACTATGGGCTATTTCTACCCTACTGTGATGAATTGGTACTTAAGGCAGCTGTGTTCCTTTTATTGTGTAATATCAGTAGTCAAACAACTAGCAGAGCCATTAAAAAAAAAAAAGCCTTTTCAGCAAATCATGCAGAAATGCCCCAATAGCATACAATTAAAGAGTGCAAAATTTAAAAAAATAGGAAGAAGACTGATAGAAAGGATATGATAAACAGCTGCTGAAGAAGTTACAAAAGTAAAAATGTTTAAATAGGCAAGAAAGCAATTAAAAAGTATAGCCCTGTATCCCAGGCAAAATGCTGGACAGAATGGTCTTGTAACCTGATGGAGAACTTTCTGTTTTTTTACTGTCACCCTGCAGTAATTTCAATTACATGTGCAGGCACTCCTGCAAACTCCCAGGTTTGAGCTGTGGAAGACAGTGAGCGAGACCTTCTCAGTGAACTGCCTCTAGCTCTGGAAGGCATTCACACTTCCAGCCTCTGAAGGCCCAAGCTTAACTACAAATTTTTATGACAGCGGATTTCTGGCTAAGCCTCTGAGAATCATAAATGTTAGGACTTTTCTTCTAAAGTCTATTGCAAATAATAGAGGGCAACAGGAACTTTTTATAGAATAAAGGCATATTTATCTTTCTAGAAGGAAAGTCTAAGTTTTTATTCCAGTGGAGGTAAGAATTTCAGTGTTTCCTAATGAGACTTTCACATCCACAGTTGTCTGAACTACCTTGCTCAGAAATCATTGCAGAAAGTCAGACACGGGAATGGAAGGATCCCATCCATCATGGGCACAGGAACGCCACCAGCACCAACATCTCACAGCCCTGTGTATAAGTCTATCAACCTCCACCTGGAACTCGTTGATATTTTCTTCCTAACTATGAGGAATTTAATCTTAATCCTGGTAACGGTGGAATTCCTTCTTGTAATCATCAAGTTGTAGAAACAAAATCAGACTCTTTAATTTTAACATATTTACGGGGTCATGTGAATTACTAGCAAATCAATTCAAGCTGTCACAAATTATAACTGGCAGGGGTTAGGTGCTTAGCAAATAAATACCAAAATCAGATTGGATGCTGATATAAATAACAAGAATATCTGAAATTCTAAACCAACTAAACATTTTCGAAGGGATAAATTCTAACAAATACTGTGGAATACATGAGGACTTCACTTCCCATGGTGATCTCGTACCTGGTAAATACAAAGTTTCTTGATTTTCCTCTGCATCATCTGGTATTGATAAATACCAGATGTCAGAAATAAATTACTGGATTAATTGGATAATAGATTTGATCCAGTATAGCACACTTTCTGTGTTAAATTAAGAAAAAAGTAGCGAAAAAGGTAATCACTAGTAAAAACATATTAATGAAATTATCTTCATGGTCTATCAGAAAGGTCCTTGAAATCATGAAATTCAGAACTTTCAGAAGAGAAATAATTACTTCACAAATAAAAATATCTCCATCCAACATATTTACTGTTAAGTCAAATTTACTTTTGTAATTCTATGTACAGGGGACACTTATCAGGAGAAATTTCCAAAAGAGAAGGCATGGCTCTCCATTTCTCCCTTGACTTCAGCAATGAATGCAATCTTACAGTCTCACTATGTGCTGTCAATTCTATTATTTCCTGTATTTTTAAATAAATTTTCAAAGTTCCCCTTTGAGTATCAGTCCATAGTATTAAAAAAGTGATGCTTTTGCATTTCCTTAGCTAGTATAAATCAATCATCTTGTATCTTTTGCTTAGTTAATGACTGACACTAAAAGGTTTCCTAATTGCTAAAAATGTGAACCCTTCATCAGGCATGATGTAAAATCTCTGTAAACAAAGAACAGAACCGTAAGAGGGTTTAACTATGGCTAGTGTCACATTATTTTTTTAATGGCAAATATGTTTAGCAGTTTATTTATCACACAAAAATCTCAGTCCTTATTATTGGTATTTGACAGAAATCACTAGCTGCAGTATGGAGAGCTTCTCAGAACCCATCATTTAAAAAACTGCATTTTTAAATGGATGCTCCATCATGTCTAACACCTAATTATCTCATCTCAGTTGTATTGCCAGGCCGTTAAGATAAACAATCAGCATGAAGGGTGGCGAACTTTGAAAGACTGAAAAACTGGTTGTATTCAAAGAAAGAATAAAGCTTTGGTTCCTACCTGCTTAAGTTAGACCTATTTTTTAGATTTTTTTTATGTTCAATTAGAATCATTTTCTCAATATTCATTATCAGCAGTGAAACGAAAAATCAATTAGTCACACAGCTTTGCTCAGGATGCCTAAGTGGAGAAGTCCTGGGAAATCAAGAAAAAACATGAAAATACTGTAGTTTACACAGACAGAAACTTTGAATATTTTTCATATTTACTTGGACTGTGAGATATAATCTAAACTTGTATACCCTCTGAAAATGAAATTAGTTTTGTTGTAGTTAACACCTGAGTAGTTTCCTATAACTAAATCCTATTTCACACAATTACAATCTTCCACATTGTCCAATGTTTGTTGGCTGCCTTTCTCTGCCCACAATTCCCTGTGTGTTCCAAAGTGTGTATTTTGCACATAGATTTGTTATAGTCTTGTTTTTAACTTTTGAAAAGAATATGTAAGCACGCAAAACTTAAAAAAAAATTGTCAAGTAATATCAAAATCAGTTGTACCCTTCAATTCATTTCCTTTTGGCAAATCAAAACTAGCGCATAGGAGGAAGAATGCTTGTACCTAATATTTCCTCACCAGCACATTTGTCTGAATCAATCATATTTCAGCGTGTATTTCTGAGTAGTTATGCTGCAAATGCCAACAGAGGTACATGTCCCCAGTCACCCTATTCTGCCCCTCAAACTCCTTTACGCTCTCCCCTTTAGGCACACCATACCTTAATTAAATACAATCCCATGAAAGCGATGAAGCCTACGGAGGTGTAGTGCTTCGTTAGCCAGACAACTGACCACTTCACCTTTACAATAAAGGCATACTGTCTTCACATTATCTTATATGTGCTTCAACTGCAATAAATCCTCAGCTCATCAGGAAACAATATACTTGGATTCCAGGCTTTAATACAATACTCGGCAGAAAGCAAGAAAGCCACTTCTTAGGACAAGAGCTGTTTTTTAGTGTTTTTAATATCTCCAGGACAATTTCAATTCCAAAGTAAGTAAATCCTTGACATGTCTCACGGCAGACTGTGAACACAAAGTCTAAATGGCAGTGCAACCATTCCTAACACCTCACCAGCTTTCCAGTACTCCACTGAGGTCCTGGTGGAGAGCAGCTACGTGGCAGCCGGCCACCTGCAATAGCACACCATATTTGTGTGCGTGCTCAGGTCACAGATGTACAGCACTTAAGACAGTCCTATCGCACTTGGGGTAGCCTGAACAATTATTTGATGGTTTAGTGTTTACTTGACAAAAAAATACTAAAAATAAACCTACTCGCAGACATGCAAATGATGGTTGCCCCAGTTCCAAGGGCACTGGCAAAGGCACAGAGACACTGTCTGCAAGAGTCCCCTAGAGTCCCACCGCTGTTCGGTGTCCAGAAGGAAACATTTCTCTCCACCTTTGCAAACCAGAAAGCCCCGAGACACTGGTAAGAGGCTGACAGCTGAGGAGGATCTTGCTAGTGTTGCAGGGGACAAAAGTGATCAAACCTTCACCTCCTTAAAAGGGCCCCATGAGCAGTAGTATCAGTGGATTACAGCACAATTTCAGTACCTTATCTGAGCTCAGAGCTCTGATTTAACTTAGTAGGTATACACAACCACATCCCAACCAATAACTGCCAGTTAATAAAGCTAATTTATACATACAAGTCATAAGCAGAACTTCTGAACAGATCTATTGCAAATAAAATAACATGTAAAAATAGTAGATTTTCAGAAAATAATACATTTTCAGTTTGCATGGCAGAAGCTAGTAAATACAGTGACTGGAACAGTAAAACCAATAAAAAATGCTTCTTCTCATAAGATCCTTGCAGCAAGTAACACATCTTTTATACTCAGGAGATATTGGGCATGTTTGTGAAAACATAATAAAATATTTCTAAAGAATTATAAAGATAGTAGTTTGTACAGGATTATTCTTCTTATTCCTAATTGTTTCATATCCTTTCACTGATGATGCAGTTCTGATTTTTCATCTCCCATAAGCAGTTGAAATCTTAAAAAAAAATGAATGCTAATGAGCATTAATGCGGAACATACCAAGAAGAAAACCTGTAACAGTCTGTTCTGACTACTAAAAAAGTATCTTACAGGCAATCAGAAGTCTGTTTGTGAACTGACATATCCTGTAATTCTTTGAAAGAATATGGCCTGATGCAGGTAATCAGCATGGGCAAAGAACTTAATAAATGCCTCCACAACTCATTCCAAAACTAAAATTAAGCAGCTGCAATAAAGATACTCTTTTAAAACATTGATTTGATATGGAAACTGGATTCCTGACCTTAACTGAAGAATTCTATCAACAATAAGGCTAGCGTCTTGCGTGGCCTGGCTGGAAAATACATAACACAACTAAGAATTTCTCTGTCTTTCTTTATAACTCAAGTACTTTCCTGCTCATAAGGATTACAGGAAGGATGGTGATACTGAAAATAATAGTAATAAAAATAATAATAACTGATGTGCCGCATCCTGTTTACTGAGGGTTTTGCTACCAAGCCACACATCTGAGAGCTTATTCAAAACTTATCAGAACCCCACAGGACAACAATGAATCAACACAGAAATGCCAAGATCATCAAAACTGTCACAACTTCCACTCCATAGCATATGCAAAAACGAAAATGTCTTTACTGTTTGGTGCTTTTCTGCTTCTGCTCTATAGTTAGAAATACAGAGATACCATTCACTACTTTTCACAGCTGCATCTATTCTCAGGTAGATGATCTCTCAGATCTCTCAGATTCCTAATGCTTTTGGCTATAATAATCTAATTTGTACATTTACACATAATTTGCATATGCGGAAAGTTTCAGAACTTAACCAAAGTATGGATTCTGTAGCGGTGAAAGGGACCGCATATCAGCTCAGCTTCATGACATTCTCTGTTTATCTGAAGGAGAGCAAGAAGATAAGATTTTCATATTTGCATTAATACATTCTTATGCATTAGTCCCTGGGGACTTGCTGTTTTCAGGACCTATGCAGTTGTGGCATTTCACCTCGTTTGTCAACTGGTGCCAAGCATAAGAACAAATTTATGTGGGGATTAGCAGAAACTGAGACTGGCTGAGAGAAAAAATGTATCTTGGTTTAATGTAAATCACTTTTACATAGAGTTTGCTGAAAGGAGAATAAACATAATGCAGGAGCTCTTTTTTTTCAGATTACAAATGACATATTTCAATTTAATTTAAACCAATTCCTAATTAACTTAAGCTAGTCCAAACCAAGTTCATTTACACATTAAGGCATGGATGGTTGAGTCCAGCATTTATTACATTGACAGTTTATGGAGAGACTGGACATACATTTAGAAAAGCTGTAGCACGGTTATTTTTGAAATAACACAGGAACTATGGGTATCTGCACTGCTGAGTCTTCCACTTGCCTGTCAGGGTGCAGGGAAATCTGAACCAGCACAGACAAGTGAACCAGGCACATAATTTGGCCCACCTCTTAAAAAAAAGGGAGATAATAGCAAACTAGGTGACACTTAATTTTGGCAGGATGAAGATTATACTGAAGATGCCAGGTCTTCCAGAAGTGACCTTGTGCAGTCTTTTAGGTGACTTCGTACTAAAACAATAGTTGCTGTACTAAAACAATAGTTGCTGTCCGCAATAGAAGAATGTGAGGCTTTGACTGATAAAAGTCAGAAGATGTGCTGAAATCTTGGCTTACAGATCAATGCACAATCCTTTCCAGCACAGTGCCTGCTCCTTCCCTTTTTCCCTGAGATCTGACGTGACATGACAGATCTGTCACTTACAAGACTGTCAGGCATGACATCCGGAGGGTTTACTGCGATGCTGATTGAACAGTGATTGAAGAGCAAAACTCGATTTGTAAAAGCTGTTAGGATTCTTCCATCCCCATCAAACATTACACAAAATCTATGCCTAAATCTGTTCTGTCCTGGGAAAAAACTAAGGGTTGGCACCAACCCTTCTTCCGAGGACAGGACAAAAGGTGCTGCACTCGGCTTGCAGTGGGCATGGGTGGCCACCACCCAGGTAAGCTGGCCAAGCATCCACAGCTCAGAGCGAGTAGGGATTATAGCTTATTTTCTAATGCAATGGTTTTAAACTTGCCACCATACGATGCAATATAAGCAAAAAGCTCGCTCTCCAAATTCAAGAAACAAACTTCTCTATTTTACAGGCCGGTCTTCTAGAAAAGCCAGGGTGCAGCCAGGAGATGTGGAACGGTGTCATGTCCCTAGCTCAGGGGACAAAGAAGTGTTAGCCACAGGGTGCCAGTAATCACAGGCAGAACTAGCTGAAATTTCTTTGCCAAGCTGTTTTTTTACCTGTCTCTCTCTCCGAATATGTACAAATACATCTATATGGACACATGTGTGTTTATATATATATAACTTATGAAACATAAAAAATACAGGTTTGACAAGAGTGAAAAATTTAACAAATTCTTTCTGGATTTGCTTTTGTCTGTGTCTTCCACAAAGCAAAAAACCAAAAAAACTAGGTAAGCTGAAATACTGCCCTTTAAAATGAAATAAAATTTCTCTTCAGCAAAAGCAGTTTATGTGACCATGCAGTCTGCCCATCAGCTGCCCTCTTTTTGCTAGTCCTTCATAAACAACTTATGAACCAATTTCTGGCCAACTTCTGGCCAGTTTTGAAGAAACTGAGAGAGATCTAAAAGATTCACTCCTACAACTTTCATGAGAATCAATGGCTGCATAAAGACAGACCTACCAATATATGAGCAACTCTGAATTAGTGGCAGCAATTACTGCCACTTGTTCGGCCAAATCAGTAGGAAATACAGGAAAAGGCCTCAAGCACAATTTGAAGGAAAACAAATTTCAAGAGTCCTACTGCTCACACTACAAATTGCTTTGTCTTAAAGAAAAAAAAAGATATTTTTATGAAAACATACACATAACTAATAAGTAGAAGTGAAAGGCTGAAATCAGGTAAGTCAGACTTTGCTTAAAGAGTTACTTTATATATGAAGGTCTTTATTATTTGCTTATATCCAGTAAGTGATATCACTGGATATAGGAAAAAAGCATTTTTTTATAGCAGTATAAAAAAATCTAGAACTTATTTAAATAACCAAGCTCAAATTTAAGGCCTGTACTTCTGAGGTGACAGTACTAAGATAATAAATATTCCCAGAGATAAATTAACTGGACTCAATTTTATTAAGCAGCATCATGTTTTTTACAACTGACATGAGAGTTCATTCACCAGCAAAAAAGAAAATACAGTGATTTTGACATCACTGTTAAGTCTTTCATTTCATTTCATTTCTGAGCAAAAATATACTGCCTAGTTTCTGCCTCCCTTCTAAATGAATGCAGAGTAGTTAAATCTCTTTGTTAAACAGCGTGTATTTAAATGGTTATAGGCAGACCTTCACTGAAAAAGCCATGGCAGACTCCATGATAGCTTCAGAGTATGTAAGGAGACTATACTCCTAAACATTCTTCTTCCAAAAAATCATGCTTTGTATCGAGCTACTCAGGCATATCAAGAGAAGCTATATGAGCAGTAATCGAACCACTGAAACCAATGCGTTCAGATGACAATTAAAATGCTCATGTTTTATCTGCAAGACATACTGATTACAAACTATCCTTTCCACATTCTCCAACGTTTCCAGGATTAAAACGAAATTAATTTCCAACTGAGATAAGTGTATGATAGGAGGTTTTACATTCCCAGACTCCTACATACGTTAATGCACTGCATCGGTAACTCCTCTAGAGATCAAACCAGGGGCCTCCAGTCCCTGGATTGCCGAGGAAACGAACGGCAGTACTTAGCTGGCTCCCCCCTGCAAGCTGCAGCATTTCTAATGTTGAATGCAATACCTTCTACTCACCCCGGAAGCACCAACTGGGCTAGATCCTCTTTTCAAATCAATCTCTGTGAATGCTGAACAACATTGTACTTGTTCTGCCGAAAAAAAACATCACATCTATGTTACAAGGATTCTAGAAAATGGAGGATGTGTGTTTTAAAGGTCTTACAGAAGTTGGTCCTATCCCTTTCACAGTCACCGTGAACCCGTCCACAGCCAATAGATCTTACCACCACAGAGGTACAAAGGCTCTCCATGGTCCCCCAAAGATGTAACTGGTAAGCACACTTTGACCATAATTATAGCAGAAGTTTAAAGAAAGGTCTAGCAGAACTTGTCTGACTAAGACTAGCTATGCAACTTCAATTCTATCAAAAATTACACTGTGAAATGGTGATTTTAAATGCTGCAGATGGGGAACTGTTGAATTTCAGATCAAGCTAACCACCCACTCGGATTTCTTTTAAGCAGGAAGGGTGTCAAAAGGATCAAAGCTTTTATGATATTAGCGACAAAGCAACTTTCAGTTTGACCACTGAAAAGCTTAAATAGCTGCCAAGTGAACCAGACGGCAAACACGCGCTTAACTTTGCAGGTTTCTTTAGTGAGCTCAGGCACAGCTATGTGGGCGTGAGGGAACAGACTGCTTCAAGCTTGCAAACCCTTTGCTTGGCCAGGTCTGAAGAGGAAGGGCCCCTGTCCTCATCCTAACACTGCCGAGAGGCTCAGGTAGCACCTCCAATATGCAGGCAGGTATTAGAAGATGCCAGAATACAGACAGAGCAGAAATGGTCCTTCTGAAATCCAGTCAGAAGTTTACAGCTTTCTATGCAATTCATACACTGAGCTTTTTCTTTTTCTTTAAGTATGCAATTTATTTTAAGCATTCAACACTTGCACATCAGTTTTTCTGTCTTTATCAACCAGTAACTTGCAAAATTCATTCTGTTACAAGGCCAGCTTTAGTTGTGCAAGAAAAGGTTTTCAGATTGATAAGATCCTCTCTGTGGTCATGATACCAGAATAATACAATTATTTTAACAATTCACTAAAACTAACTCTTGGTTTGCAAGGCTGCGCAAGAAAAACTGAGATTGAAAAAATGTTTACAGTTGAATTTTAAACTGTTTTGAAAATATGCGTGTATGACAGCAGTATTGAAAGACCCTTAACTAAATAAGCAAAACCATGTAACATAGTAACAAATCCTGATTAAAACTGTATAGAACACTGTAGAACAAATAGCGCTTGTACAGTGACAGATTACTAGTACAGAGCAATTATCTTGCTTCATGATTAGCAAATCGGTACATGGTTTAAAACTGCAGAAGATACTAAAATTGTGCTTGAGTTCAAGTCATCGATGGCCTAAAGCATTTTTAACTTTAGGGGTACCCCCTTTAGGGATAAGTTATGTGTTCCCATGATAGCTGATGATGTATGTATGTATGTATGTGTGTATGTATATATGCATTAGCAGTCACTCCTGAACAGAACAACACACACAAACTGTGGGGAGAGATTAGCAGTGCGGAAAGCAAGCACAAGACGAGACGAGTAGTGCCATGGTAGAAAGGGGACTGCCAAGAAGGCTGCTAGAAGTGTACTTCAGATGCAAAGATAAAAGGCAAAAAGCAGAGCTGTGGGCTGAGGGAAACCGAACGTGTATGCATGTAAGATAGGGGGAAAGAGTAGGTTACAAAGGGACAAGGCTGCAGGGAGCTCTGGAAGAAGCAGCATCATGGATGCTGCGGCCTGAGCAGGGAACATGAAAGAAATGATTCAACTTGGGGCTTGGGGGAGTCAGTGCAAAGAGGCAGCAGGGAGCTATTGCAGGGCAAAGGCAAGAAGGGCGATGGCAAAAAGTGGGGTAAGGGGCGAATTACTGGTTTAGGAGACAGAAGATGTAGCAAGCTGGGAAGCAACCAGAGCTGTGGAACATAACGTTGCAGCCTGGAGCAAGGAAACCTCAGTGAGTGAAACACGTGCAGCCTCATCTGCTGATGTGAGCAATGGAGTTGGAGGCAGCCCACTGCAGCTTACAAGCAAACAAGGGTAATGAATGTGATGTTGCTGCTCCACCGGTCCGGTTGCTTTGGAGCAGCAAACAGGCTGCGCTCCTCCATTTACCTGAGCTGGGCTTGGCATTGCCACTGCTATTAACAGCGCAGGGGGCACAGGATGCCAGGGCAGCCAGGGATGGGAACTGCCTGTGCCAGGAGCAGGTAGAACAAACTTCTCAGTCCTGTCACCTCCCTCACTGGCCCAGAAGAAGCAAGCCCGCGGCTCCAGCGCTCTGCCCTGAATCCTCTGCTCAAGCTTGGCTATTTCTGCCGTCTTCTCCCTTCCCATGAAAGAAGCTGCTTTTGATGAAAGTCGATGTCATTCATCTTTGGGGCAGCAAAATTGAACTTTCTGGTAAGAAATGTCAACCCAGACTTGTTAAAACCTTAGCTGAAAAAACAAACATGCTTGAAAAGGAAGAAAGATCTTTACAAACTTTCAGAGGCAATTTTGATAAAAGGCCTGCATGCATCAGGTCCCACAAGAAGGTGACAATTTTGACTAAAAAATCATATTTCAGGAATCTCTTCCCCTTACTTGTTGTGCACTTTATTGCAAGACACCTTACAATATGGCAAACACGTCCTTAGCAAATGCACATTACATTAAGTTCAGAATCAAGACACAAAGTCCAACTCAAGCTTGCTAATAGCAAGAAAAACAAAAAGCTCAGTTCGGTACTTGGTCCATTATGTGGTCGCCCTTGCATTGAGAGCTCTAAATGTGACTCATACTAACTTGTATCAGAGAGATTGCAATATATAAGCTTGAGAAATTCATATGCTCAACTTTAAATACTTACCCCTTTGGTTTAGTAGCTGAAGGTCCTCATTTGCTTTGACTTCAGCTTTTTTAGTTTCTTTTTAAATACTCCTTTTCACCTGACACAAATGGATAACTATTTCACCAATCTAGGTACCACCAAGGGCCTACTTGTACTACTAATGAGTAACTAACGTGTTGCTAGAAAGACAAAAACCCGGTTAGTTGTGGAATAGTCCCAGTGATACTGAAACTAGCATTAAATTCAAAAGCGAGACTTTGGGGACGGGAAACTGTTATCCAATAAATTCCTGAATATTGGTGTGTCCACTTATATATCTATGCATTGTGGACAAAAAGTAAAATAAATGAGAAACTAGTTAAGGAGGCGTATGACTTACAGCTCCTCTTGGTCTTTAAGGTCACACTCTCTTAGAGAGTAATTGTTCATCCTGGCGCTTGCTGCCACTGGAAGAGTTGACAGTAGCTCTAATATCTAGTCAGTAATGATAGAGAGATATGTACCTCCCCCAATAATCCACAACCTGGGTACAAGAATCCCTCAGGCATCTTTCAATTTGTTCCTATGTTTTTAAGCTAGCAAACGCATTCTCAAAGAAAAGTCACCTTCACATACACATAGACATTGACACCGATTTATACACAGCAAATGCCCACATTTTGAATCAGACATTTTTATTAGTGTTTCTTTATTTTTTGATAGGCCAGTTGGGATTGCTGTGAAGTAAAAAATTAGTTTTATGATGCCTTTTCCAATCAGCATCACCATAGTTATTCCAAGCTAACAATTAACTTCCTGCCTAATTTGTCACACTTAATTTGAAGCCAAGCAAGCAGTGATGTTTAAAGCTACAGCCATGGCATTTGTGTTTGGCTGAGGTAGTGGTCACTAGCAGTCTCAATTTATCACTTTTAATTTAAACTCCCATGCCAATGATTTGTGTTCTTAAAGCTATGACTGGCACTTATTGATTTCAAAATCAAAGGGAAAATAAACTACAGGGAAGAATTCAACCACTATGATCAATGAAAAACTGTTTTATAGCTGAGTGTATTCCCGTTAAATCCCAGGTGCCTGACAGAATTTAATGTTTCAAACAGTTTTTTTCCCACCTAAATGCTCTCAGAATAACTTTTTATTGCAGCAATAAGCCATTACTGGGTGGGCAGAAGTAGACTATTGATGTTATATTCTCAGGAAATACTGCAAGGCAAGAGACCTGAAGTTGAGTGCACCAGCCTACATAAGCATGCACTATACTACCCAAATAACAGTCCCTGCACTGTTTTATTGTTGCTAGTGGATGTCTTTCTCTTTTATGACTACTGATACTATGTATTATTTAATCAGTAGAAGTTAATAGTAAAAGCATAAGAGAAATCAGTAAAGGAAGAACATACTTTGCTATACTGATTATCGTGAATATACATTTCAATTATGTTACTGGACTTCTTTGGAGGTGAATAATCTGATTACTTGGTCCGATATCTCAGCATCAGCAGCTGATTTGAATCGGCTTTCTTTTATATCTCTTTAAAAATACAGGTAGATAGATACGTCTCTATATTATTACTATTTACCAGTATATTTACTAAACTAAATCCATTTATTTCATAAAAGATTGCAGATACACATATGTGTCTGTGTGTGTATATATATTTCATATATATATGAAATAAAAAAATACTTATGGAGATACATGGCAAGAAGAGAATTCCATATATTATTCCCTGCGATTCTATATCATAGAATAAGAAACAGCTTACCATTGCAGTTCCACAGCATCTAGGAAATCATTTTAAAATGTTAAAAAAAGATGGCATTTGGATATTTTGGGAAGAGGTTTTTTTGAGCTCTTTAGTTTGCACCTTTCCAATTTTCAGTGAAGTAGACAGAAGTAGCATGCTGATCTTGGTAGCTAAGTTTCCTGTTCAAGAAATGTACTTCAAGAAAATGGGAAGCAAAGCAGTACTAATTGCAGTTTTGAGAAAAAATGTCTTTCCTGGAAAAAAGGCAATGATAAATTTTCAAAATAAATCAAGGAAATGTTTAAGTATTCCCTATTACTGGATCAGTTGTGAGCACTTTTCTCCTTGGTTTTGCATCCTCAGATTGTCCTTTACAAATGCTGTGTATGCACAACTGCTGGGGAAGTCAACAGAAGCTCTGGATCCTCTCCGGTCTGGAAAGTAGGATGTCTGTCTGCATCCCAAGGGAGCCATCCTCACCCCATGAATAGCTATGCTCTGCGTGGTTTTACATGCATTGATTTATTTCTTATTCTCTAAAATGGGAATAATTCCCCCTTGCCTTCAAGGATCACTGACGTAGAGTTTGCAGTGTGCACAAAAGCAATCAAATGTTGCAGAATGAAGGCAGCCTGAAACCTGCAACAGAAGACGTGGCACGGGATGGCTAGGCTTCGGGCAGCTGGGCTAAATGAGGGACAAAGGGACAACACACACACTGACAGCTGACGTGGAAGAGCACTGGCCTAGCATCATGGAGACTCGACCAAAAAAGTGCCGGTGATTACAGAACTAAGGACTGCATAGTACAACATACAACAGGACTCTGATTTCAGGTTACCTGAAGAACTTTCCAGTGGGTTGACCTTAGAACCTTAATTTTTTTAATAAAGATTTTAGTAGTGATCTGAGTGTATATAGTTGATGTTTGACATATTATAGCTACATAAAAATCATTTTTCAAAGAAATGAATACTTTGCAGTAAAATTATGAAAATGGCTGTGAAAATCTCTGTAAGTATAACAGTCTCCTTGATTAAAATCAGGAATATTTGTGTTACTGCCAATAAATCTGTGCTATTAGTATCTGGCGGTATTATTATTTGGTGTTGTAAATATTGCTGTTGTTACAAAAACTATTCCATATGCTTTAACTCAGAATAACGGGATCTCTTCATGCTTTAAAGTCTGAATGGTACAGCCAATACTGTAGTAACATTTACTCTTATTGAATCATTTTATCTTTAATTACTGAAAAGGTATCTAAAAAAATGTTTTAAGTACAAAAAGATCAAAAAAGAAAAAAAAAGGAAGAATTCTTTAAGGGGATTTTTTTAATACCGTAAGACACAGAAAAATATGTTGGGTCAAAATGCCGGACATGCTAATATTAAGGGAAAGAGTAATACGTTGGCAGTTTCAGGTGTTTCACCTTATATCAAGAGATTAGAAGTACTCCTAGAGCACACTGTGTTTAAATCATTAACCTACAGAGTTAGCCCATGGTTCTGTCAGTGTAAGTGATAATGCAACCCCACATCGTTCTGAAATAAATGTTACACTTTAAGTGTATCTCATGGATTGAGCGAGGACCGACAGCCCGGTCTGCACACCAAGCCAGTTTCCACCTAAGCATCTTGGTGATGGGCCAGTACTTCCAAAGCTGTCAGTGAGCGGCAGCCCTCTGTGCTTTCATTTCACTGTGGTGCCTGATGAGACTTGCTGTCCCCTGGGAGCCCCTGCAACCGCTCAGAAAACACGCACAGACTTACTCCGCTCTTGGGGACCAGTGCACACAGAGAAGCACCCACAACTGTATCAGGAACGGCTAACAGATACCGTATTTCTGGCTGATAAGGCCTTTATTTTCTGATCTGAAATAAGAGCTTTTAATGTTGGTCGCATCCCTGCTTGATTCGCAATACTCCACTGAGGAAGTAGATAATACATATATTAAGTGCTTAAAATGTTTACCTGTCACAGCAAAGACTTAATCAGAAAGATGAGAAGACAGTTTAAATACAGGGTAATACTGACAGTAAGGAATGGTGTGCATCCCATCTACTAACTCTTCTCAAAGTATTGGATAGTTTTAATGAAAATGCAATTCTAGTGTTACATGGAAATGTAGCCTACGTATCAATCTGGTAATTACAAAAATATGACAAAATTATTAAAATTTTTCAACAAAGTAAAATGATAAAAATTTTTTATCAAACAGAAAGACTTTAACATATTAACATGCATTTAGTATTAGAGTAATCAATGACTGGCAAATTATTATTTTCTCACTATTAATACATGTATTGTATGACTGTTCTGTATAGTATATACATACATATAGAAATAAATCTATATATAGTAAAAATAGTATGAGGTTTCATCCTTTAAATTATATTTAATTATAGAAGAGATTCCAGATTGAGATTTTAATTAATTTTAATCTTTCATAAACTGAGATTGATCAATACTGACTTGCTCATAAAAACTGGCATATATTCTGCTCTCTCAAATAATATTTGAAAATGTTACATTCTTATTCTGCCTAAAACTGCATGAGCAAAGCACATTTTCAGTGTCTGACAATATAGCCATCATCTTAAAAAGGAAAAGTGGATCTATTAAGAATATTGTATTCACACTGCTGTTTAAAAGAGCTATATTAGAATTATTATACTTGACAGAATGCAAAGGTTATCTAGAAAGTCTATACAGAATGCAACTGTATATACGGTGGAACGTGGGGAAACAAGAGCTGAATTTATTTTTTACGCCATAGCCTGGCTTTACGAGATGTTCACCACACGGTATTGCAGCTGACATCCTCGGCTATCCAAGATTGCAAAGCAATCATGTCACAGATGAACACGTAGCAGAAAAGCAAAAATTCCCAAGAGGAACATAATGAAGTAAATATGATATCAGATAACTTGGAAAACAGATAAAGATGTCCCTGCACTATGACCTTGAACCTGCAGAGAGTTGCACTGTTAGGTACATTGGAAGATGATGTAAAAACATTACAATATCATGTTAAAGCGGGAATAGTGTGTTTGGCGCAGGTGGCTCCCTGTGGTACAGAAGCTCTACTGGCCAAGCAGTGGAGATTTTGAGACACAACTTAGCTGTTTTTACATCAGTTGAAAGTGTCCTACAGTTTGTACCATGAGAAACTATTCACAGTGAAATTGAGCTTCGAAGATCTGGCAAACATCCCTTTGTTTATCTGAGATTAACTACTTTTTCAGTATAACAGTATGCTGTACATAATAAAAGTGACCACTGAAACTGGCACCACTAAAACTGATCGTTTCAGGAAAAGGTTGGGGAGATAAATGCAGATAAAACTACGCCCTTCTCTTAAAGATAATCTCCCAGCAACAAAATAAAAGCCACCAGGAAACTACGTTAATACAGCTCCAAAGTCATACATGTTCTCTGAAAAGGTATAAATTTCCAGGCTGTCAACTTGCTTTCTTAACCATACAAAATTCACTTCTAAATGTAAGCAAGCATTTTTAAGATAAATAGTATTTATCACTACATAAGAAAAATAGTGATTTTCTCTATTTCCTCTCTCCAAAGATTTCATATACTAGTTAGAGTTGCATTATTTATAAACTGAAATCAATACTTTCTGTAAACTGCCATAGAGGGATGCTAAGTATCAGTTAAAATAGTCTTCCCTTTATTAGAATAAATCATATCTATGGATGTCTGGCAATGACATATGAGCAATTCACCTCATGTCTAATTAATAAATGACATTTCCAGTTTGACAGAAAAACCTATCAGTAGGTGGAGGAAGGGAATCTCATATATTCTCTACTGTTGATAGACTGTAGCCCATCATCCTTGAACCACAGACCGAATTTCCTGAACCCCATTACCCTATTACCTACCCTGCAGAAATTTTTTTTCAGTCCTCATTGATCTTCAATTATAGGATGAAAAAAAGTGTTAGATAATTTTAGGAGAACAATCTAATTTTGAAAAATGGAGCCTAGAGTTTAATATTAAGTATATATGAACTGATCATCTGAATCGGAGAGTCTGGTTTCCAGACAGATTTGAGTTAATAAAATAAAATAATCATTTATTTCTAAACTGTAAAAAACAGTATTGGAAACTGGCTAAAAAACTTGTCAGTAACTTACAGGATCATACATCAGCTGTCTGCAATGCATAACAAGTTAGAATTTATGAGTCACTTAGATAATGCACATTAATCTCTAAACTCTTCAATACAATTATAGATCAAGCACACAATATATTAGAACCTGCTGCATGTATTATTTAAAATGATATGGAAAAGGCACCCTTAAAAATTTTACTTTATATTTAGAAAGAATGAGCACAAAGAAAACTCTAACAAATATAGACTGATTCAATGGAGACGGGGATTAATTAATGCTGGAGCAAGATTTTAGGGTTTTGCCATTAACTTCAGCAGAAAAATTATCTGAGCACTGTGGAGGAAAGCAAAAAGGACTAAGCAAGACTAGAGGAGACAACATGAATAATCATGAAACACTGGCTGGGCAAGATCTCTCTTGCATATGTCTTACAACTGACTTCCAGCGAAACAACTTTGGATGATTAGATCTAATTTCATAATTTCTTGTAAATATTTCATTTAAAAATTCAGTTTTCAGATACGGCATAATCTAGTGCACAAGATGACATTCCTTTCTCAAAAGAGAAGGTAAAGGAAACATGGAAAATAAATCAGTCTAATTTGCTGAACGTGGGCTATTTTTATAAGAAATTATTTTATTCTTGCTTCCGTTCTGCTTGGGAATGGTACTGTGGACCACCTTTCTTCACCTTTTGGCTACCATAACAACTCTACACGTAGATAACAAAGTCAAGCCCTTTTATCTGACACACTTTGCTGACTTACATATAAATTAGTAAGTGTAAACAACAGAGACAAATTCCCCTGAATAGCCAGACCTGCACAGAATTTGTGGCACTTACTCCAGAGGGCCAACAAAGTATGAAACTGGTTTAAAATGATAATATTTAAAAAGTCTGCTTTAGAATCTGTAGCAATGTCTTGAATACTGGATAGTATTTCTACTTCTCCGTAAACGAAGATTTTAAGAGAAGTTGGACAAGAAGAGAAAGGAAGCACAGTACAGGTATTTAATATACAAAAGCTACTTCTCAATGGAAACCAGAAATTGCACACTAGAAGGAAGTAAGACTTCACAGGATTAAGAGCACCTTTTTTCCTTCTTTTGCTACCAAATCCACAAGGCAACCTTCACACTGGCTGTCACCCTCCCCTTTTCTCTGTCAGGCAAAATTCAGACCAGAATATGAAGTCTTTGTTACGACAGGGGTTGTGAAGGGCAACATATATCTCCAAATGAAATATTCAGTGTGCATATCCTGGCTAATATTAGTCTTCTAAGAGAAGCAATCTTTGTTATTATTTCGATGGAGAGCCAGTATAAGTTTTACGACAGTGTGAAAACATTTAAATATGTAATATAGATATGAAGCTAGCAAACAGATGTCTCTCATTATTCGTCTGGGCAGCAAAAGGTAAGAGTAAGTTATTAGAAACACTATCTTGAAGCTAGCAGAACTGTAAAACAAATAGACTTGTGAAGCTTTAGCAACTATGTAATTTTGAGTCTGCTCTCAACCTTATTCCAGCGTGCACAACTTAATGCCATTATCGTATATAAATGAAAACTGTCTCCAAACTGTGAGCCTAAGGCAAATGCATATGGAAGAGTCACAGAAGTGGAAGGAGAAGGGTTGTTGAGTGTAATGAAGAAACTACATTTTAAGAAGCAAATGAATTGGAGCAACCTGCTACCGACATAATTGCTTTAAAGACCCCATAGCAAACATCAGCAGAATTGGTTTGTAATTTACCGTGCCCTTCATTTTGAACACGCTCCCTAAAGGTTTGCATGAAAGTCATGACATCTACAAACACAATTTGTTTCAGACTGACCAGCCATGATTAATGTCTTCCGCTACCACTCTTGACCAAAATCACTCCACTTGCCAAGAAAGCAACAAAGTCCTCATTTCACTTGTCATATACCGGAAACACCAAAGGTTTTCTTCAATGAAATAGCTTTCAGAACTGTTTAGGTAAACTCTGAAAACAGAAGGTTGCTAAAGCAATTCTGAAGAATTTCAGAAGTCAGTCAATTAACATTTGTGGCAGAGGTTTCTGATTACTTAAGTCACCAGTTTATGTCTGAAATCTCTAATACTCTACCTTGACTAGAATATTCAATAATGATTTTTCTAACTATGTATCATTCACCCCGAAAGATTCCGGCTAATTGAAATGTGCTTGATTAACCTAATATGGTTCTTAGCTGAGTGTCATACATACAGTACCAGTAAGCTTATTTGACATTTTTGTTTAAAATCACCAAGGTTGATGAACAAACATCTTATTCCCAGGGCTTAATCACCGAATGTGCTCAGTACCCTTAACAGCTTCTGACTACAATAGAAACAAACAAAATAAAGGCGTATTTCTTTTCCTAGCGCTGTACGCCAACCAATTTATGTGTAACAACCATATTACATTATTCTCCACAAATGCCCCTTCTATAGATTGAAATAAACTGTTATTAAATATATGGACAGTTACAGAATGTGGACTCGGTATTTTAGTTACTACAACTTAAAAAAGAAAATTGTTGAAAAATGCACATCGTGTTGAAATTGCCCATGGTTATAAACAATAGTGTCCTATGCAATGAAAGAAACTATTATTACAAAAGCTGAAAGACCACACCGCGTAGTCTATTACAGGAAAAATACTTCCTGGTATTGATTAACCTCTTTCCCCTCCTCCTCAAAACTAGAATTTCATTTTTCTCTCCTCATTTTATGTGACTTTAAGAAACATACCTTAAAGTTATGAACTGTCTGACTAGCTTAACTGATAATACTGGTGAACAAGAAATGAAAGTAAATGGAATCACATTGGCTTTTGCTGCATTAAAGAAATGGCTGAACATCAATATCTGCCAGCAAAAAATGAACATATTGGTTAAGGAAAATTTATAACTATTTTAAATATCTTCAGGATATAAATCAAGATTGTTTTAAAAGTAATTTTTCAGCTGTGATGACTGCATAGTAATCAGACCTATGTGTAAGGAAATATCAGCAAAAAGTAGTCTAAATGTACCAACGTGACCAGCAGGTGAAAATCTGGGGGCAGTAACTATGCTGCACACCGATCTCACCTCAAAACTTTGCAGATGGGGAGACCTCAAGAATGTCCAAGAGAATGGGAGTTGAACAGGTCGGAGAATCAAGATTTAATATTGTTGCCTTGTGGTTTCATTTCTAATTGTAGATTTTTAATTTATATGCACACAGTGAGACAAAATGCATACATATACAAGGAGTTTTACAGACTGGCATGAATATTCATTGTATAGTGCTGCAAATTAAACCTTTTCAAATTAAATGTGTAATTTGAAAATTGAATATTGTTCAGCAGTATCCTAAGAGTTAGCCAAAAAGTGCAGGAACAAACAGGTGCTAAAGTTCTCAAACAATTCTTTTTTTGCTAGAAATCCCTCTTACTGTCTTCACATTATATTTGGCATGGGCAATTAGACATGCAGTGTCTCTAGCCCGTATCCACCACTTTAATATTTCTCTTCAAATTTTTCACATAAAGAGCACCAGCAGCACTGTTCCACACTGTTCCCATGACAGTACAGGACTTGGTCAAAACATCAAAACAGCTGTAGATGGCAGGTCGGCAGATGTCAGGAATTTCCCATTTATTGTCAAATATGAAAATTCCATGGTATTTCTTTTCTAGGCCATTAATGTGGCTTGAGCTCTGGTGATGTCTCATGCAGGCAGCTTTGTGACTGCTTCATAACAGGCTTTTACGCAACCTGCTATTCCATTTTGACAACCAGTGATGAGAAACAGCTTTTTCTTTAGATTTATAAATAGTAACATAAATAGTTTGGGAGATGGTTTAAAGGGCTTCATCATGCCAGCATACAAAGGGAAATTTTCTTTCCTTTGAAATTACAACGGACAATCACATATGTAGAGGTTTGAGACTTAAGGAAAAAAAAGAAACATGACTTTTTAATTAAGGTGGATGTCAAATGCTACTGTGGGAGCAATTTAGGATGCCTTAAACAAGGCACACATCCTGAATGTACACTGTCATCAGCCAGTGGGATTAATCCTGATAAACTGTCCTGGCAGAAGTCATTGGCACTGAAACTCTTTCCTGACAGTGGGCTGACGCTCTCAACACCTTCCACCCTTCATTGCTGTTATGCTACACGGCGATACGCACATGTTTACTCCTGGGGGTGAAACTGAAATTCTTCCGCGTGTTCCTCAATCCCATGATTTTAAAAGAGTGATCAGAGGTCGCTGTTGCTACAGACTATCCACACTGGGCTACAAATAAGTCTGAAGTGGGAGCAATGAACTTGCTGAAACTCATTTGTAATGAGGAGTTAGATGAGAGGCCATCCCTTGCAGACACCAGCAAGATTTTACCACCAGATCAGGAGACACCTTACCACTTAAGATAAATCTGCAAATGGCTCATGTAAAATACAATGTATTAGACACAGGAAACCCACCAGATTCATGGCTCTTACAGGCAGAGGCTGTCAGGATGCCAAGGCCAGTCAATGGTGGCCTCCATTGGGCCGGCACAGCACAAGGAGACAGGTGTCTAACAGGGTGACAGCGCACGAGCCCAGCCAGAATGACGTCTCTTGTGCCCTGGAGCCTGCCCACTCTTAGCAGGTTCTGAGGACTCAGCCCAGCATCACTCAGGAGCTCCAGGACTGAAGAGGGATAAAAGGAGATTTCTGGGATGCAATGGCAGAAAGAATATCTCTGTGCTGTAAACTTTCTGCCGAGGCAGGAAAGACGTGCGGAAGGAGCCCGCGCATGGACTGATGGCTGCTAAGCATCCCAGGGCTGGACTGTGATTTTAGGGGAGGTCACTTCTGTGGGGCTCACAGCTGAAAAGCGAGCCAGGGGTTGCCAGCCACACAGGCCTGCAGTGCAGCGCAGCGGCGAGGACGCAGTCTGGACAATGAGGAAGCTAAACTGGGAGAGAAACTCTGGCTACGGAGCGCCATTTCTCAAGCGAGCAGCCGAAACGGTGAACTGAAATGGAGCTGGTCGCAACGTGCTCCTGCACTCATGTACTCAGTACATCCCTCATGCCTATACTTCCCCTCGGCACAGTGCAAAGCAAAAAGTCCCCTCTGATCTCAGGTAATGGAACGTATAAATGCCCACTGGGGGAATGCATGTGTGAACTACCATTTGGAAATAGGAACTATTGTTTTAAGCTCTGTTTTGCTTAATTATTCATTATTTACTGCTTAAATTATGCATGAAAAAACCTCAAGTACTTCTGATTTTTCGTTAGGCATTGTAGACTCTAAGGCATGGTAAGAAGGTTATATAGTGAGGTGTTTCCTTCTTCCATTAGTCGTAAGAGAAACATAAATTACAATTCAGTGTATTATTTTCTGCCTCTTTATACAATGATTTAAAGTCAATTGAGTACAATTACTTCATACCTAGCATATTTACTGCTGCATAAAACCCTCTTATCTGACAAAGAAAAGGCACCCAGACACTTTTCTCAGCAACAGTATTGTTAAACATTTTTGATGAGCCTTTTTTGAAAACATATTTTACCTTTCACTTGCTCACAAATTACTTTGGCAGTGATTTGGGAAAGCACTTAATGCGTCCCAATGAGCTTCCTTGAACAGGGAGAAACTTTGCTTAAGTGCTTTTCTGAACAGAATCTTTTTCTGTTTATCTGTCCATTTATCTGAATTTAAAGTACGGATTACTTTGATACCTCAAAACATTTTGAAACAAAGCCATACAAGAACAGCATGTACCTTACTCCCCTCATCTCTCCATCTGCAACATCTAAGCTTCTTAATACATCCCGACCCTTGTTTGCCATGCCTCCCAGACAAGACACAGCATGTGCTGTGGTCATACAGGAATTATATGTATGCTTTTTTACTGGCTGGCCAAAGTACAGGTTAACTGGTCGCCCAGCTGGTGTGTCTAGTGCAGTAAGCAAGCCTAATACACTTGAATCCTGCTTCTCAGGTTGCAGATCCAACCAACAGCTTGGTGGCTGAAAGTGGTCTCACGGCCATTTTCCCCATGCCTGTTGTGAGAATTTGGTATCTCTGAAGTCTCACCCCCCGTCTGCAAACTCCTGTTGGCTGCTGCGTTCGCTGTTCTTTAGGGTGCCTGACAGACAATGTGTCTGCATGAACCCTCTTTCCTTATGAAACCCAGGGGGAAAAAACATACGGATAACACATTTTTTAATATTTGTAAGAAACTAATAACTACAGAAGTCAAGAATACTAGAAATGGGTTTTATATTATTACCCAAACAAACATTTGTAAGTCTTTTTCAGTATTGGTCCAGATCAGGTAACACTTCAGTCATCAAATCATAAGCTGGTTTGCAGGATGTAGTTTGCAAAGCCAAAAAAAAATTACTTTCCTTTAGGTTGATTTTTGTCATTGTTATTACTGGGAAGCGTACTTAATCTTTCTGATGTTAGCGGTTGTTTGTGGAGGTGGTTAGGATTTTAACATATGTGGTAGAGCTCTGTGCATGAAGATGAGCATTAATCACTTCTGAATTGTTTCACATCTACCAGCACATTCTGTCTTTCACATTCTCAGAGTCCTCTGCTCACTAACTGGAGTAGGGTCCAATTCTACAGTTTCTATGGATGCTCATGGTACTCTTCATTACATGAACTTAGCCAGCAAAATGCCAACAGTGATACTTTCTCCAAAAAGAGAGGGAAAACCCTTAAAGAACAAACTAATAATTTTGCATGCTTAAAGAAGAATCTGTTAATTCCAAATAAACGATCAAAAAGAACAGGCAATTAGAGCAAAGTAAATCCACTATGCTTAAAAGAAAATTAAATGCTAGCTCCTTAGCTACTGTAAATTATTGTAGCTCACTGAATGGTCTTGATTTACATCAGCTAAAGATACTGTTCAATGTCCTTAACAATTGAACAATTGTTCAATAACAAGTGAAGAAAGCAATTTATATATTTATAAAGAGACCTACCACTTCAATGCAATGCATATAGCATTAAAAGTATTAAAACATTATGCATGAGAAGATTATATGAACATAGCGTAAAAATTCTGTCCACCTATAATTTATTATACATCTTTTATATTAGACATATGTCAAAGGGAAAAATGGTTTTAAACCAATGATATCTTAAGATTTCTTCTGCTCATTCAATCCTTGTGCACGTTAAGATACTGATTTGTTGTCACTTCATACTTGTGCTCTAATCTTGTATCTTTGGCTTACGTGAACATGTGCACGATCCTGTGACAACATGCAATAAGTGCTGCCTCTTTCAGGATAGCTAAGATTATATGGAAAGACTGCAACAGCTTACATTTTGGTGGTCCAGCTAGAAAATATTTACAACATAAAGGCAAAAGCTAAACTATGGCAAAAGCAAAACTATAAATAGTTAGCTAGTAGTTGGCTACCAATAAAACTAAAAAGGTCACTAACCCTTTTATCTGGGAACTTCAGTGTGGTTTACAACCATTAATAAAGTCTCTGCAATGTTCTGAAGCTTTAGTTCTGTGGCGTCCTATTCTCAGGTCAGACTCCCTAGCTGTCTGCGTACTACCACTTTTTATTCATGACTAAGAGAAGTTCACAAAAAATGTTTATTGTTGTCTCAATAATATCCATCAACCAAACTCCATTATTTTCTTCCAAGAGATATTTCCTATGACTTTATCTTCCTCTCTTTGTCTTTTAAATATACAGCTACCATTTTTATGATTTTATACAACTATACAGGTTCTAAGCGTACAAAAATAGTTTTATCTTTGTAACTACATTTTATAGGTTCCTCCATGTCGTTTATTACAATTCTTCCTCCTGCAAACCTGTCTTTTTATATCCAAATAAACTGACTGATATTCTGGAAATCTGGCCTTAAATTCTCCGAAGCCCTTCCAACAGCATTTTTAGTCATGTAAGAATTATTATAGGGAATGCAAGCAGCCTACACTCTAGAGTTTACTGTCAGTGTGTCACAAATTACCAAACGATTGGTCTTTTCCCCTCTTTTGAGTGAACTGCAGTGAAAATCTATATCCTTATACAGGGAACAGACAACAGCAAAAGATATATTATTTTTTAAAAGCCTATCACTTAACTACACTTTACAAGCTGTGTTCAGACAGCTGTTAGCCAGTTTAAAAATAAACCATATCTCTGGTGACCTCCACCTGTGCCTGGTTGGTGACTTGCATTTAGTACCATGTATCAAAACACCTAAAAATAAGTATACACAGGGGTAACTTCTGGCACCACTTTTTTCCTCTAATGAGAAAGGAAAGGAGAGACACAAGTTTGCAACATGATATATAGCCTACAAGAGCTTAAGACAATTCTCAGTGCAAGGCACATATAATTAGGCATATTATATAATTAGCTCTTCCATTACTACCATCACATGAAGGGTGAGAGAATAGTTTTGGTGCTTTTCCTGATCCACTTTCATGAATATTATTAGTATTGCCATTATCATCATCATCATCACAGCAAGCTGTTAATTTTTGTATGCCCAAAGGCAAACAAGTCATTAGTTACTCACCAACAAAACTACTTGCCCCAGATACACAGGTAAGCAGATTTTTGCTAGGCTGATCAGTGACAGAACCCAGGGCCTTCCTACAGCTGGAACATAATGGGATCCTCAACTTTAGCACTTTTATTAAATACACTTATATTACCACAACTCTGCTACGCAAAACTCTAGTTTTGCTAGCTTAGTTCCTGTTCTCCATCATACAGTTTGGCTACACTTGCAATGTCACTGCACAGTAGGTGAAAACATTTCTGGAACAAATGTCAGCAAGGGATAATTTTGAAATAACCTTGTGATCTACAGTAACGCAAGCCAGAAGATAACACTACTATAGATTGCTTTGCTGTTTGCTGGCAGAGTAAATATTTTTATAGCTGGGAGAGAAAAAAGTTGCAGAAATAAATGACAGAGCTCTTTTAGTTTCTCATGTTTCTCCTACAGGACTGCCCTGAACATGAATTTGAAATATGAAAAAAAAAAAAAAGCTCAAAAACAATAGAGCTCAAAAACAGATAAAAGAATGAAAAATTGTTAGGATACCTCACTTAAGGAAGTGGCGCATACAGATGTTGAAGTATCTTATAGTGAAGCATGTATGTAGGACTACGAAACATGGATACTAAAGAAAATGGGTCCACTTTCATCTCACCTTTGGATTGTGAAATTGCTGGATAAATAGTGTGATGTTCTAGTCTTTCAAAATTGAAATCATAAGGAAAGACTTGGAAAAGGACCAGACATAGACACCAATTCTGATGAACCACTGCTACAGGTAGTCTCAGGTAGTCAAAGCATACACTTAATTTCAAGCGAAGATGTGTTTTTGTGCCCTGTGTAATGGGGGTCTTGGGCCACTGACAAAAGCGTTTAGTGCCCTCTGTCAGCAGAAGTTGAAAGTCCTCACCAAAAGCACTTGCAGCAACCTGCACGACATACTACGTCACTGACCCAGACTCCCAATAAATAACTGATATACCTAATGTATGCACAAACGATTGGGGCTCAGGAGGAGATGTGCAGTAACACAACCTACCATCTTGGTCGGTGGTAACCGTGATAGCCGTGAACTGCTTTGGCAAGAAACTCAGCTCAGAGACGCCATTCATGGCTTCTATTTCGAAGGTGTAGTTCACATGTGATACAAAGTCAAGCACCGTCACGGAGGAGTTGATCAGACCTGTGTGCCGGGGGATGAAACGGATACCTCCACCACATATCTCACACTGGCTGGTGTCCGACCCGCATTTCTTACAGATTACACTGTATGTGAGATCTTTTCTTCCTCCGGTATCGCTAGGTGGGCTCCATTCCAACATGAGAGCTGTTTCATTAATGTTAAAAATTACATTCCTCGGAGCGGAAGGTGGTCCTGCAGAAAAGGAGGGGGAAGCCTGTTAAGCCAGAGTTGTCTGTATACCACAAACCACCAAAAAACAATTTTAAGGCACTTATTTGCAAACAGAAGCTAAAAGAGTCATGGTTCAGTAACAAATTCAAGGGAAAAGTCCAGAATTACCTAAATTACCTAAATTAAAATCCTTGAAAATTAAGCAGGAAGAATAAATGGCAGAAATCATACAAAGCTGAATAATCTAAATAAATTAGAAAGAACTCAGAAATAATTTAAGGCAACATAAAAAATGATTTGGGAAAGTCTAACCTAGACTTGATAACAAAAAAACTGTACTAAATACCCATTAGTCTTGTGGGATACTGGGGTAAAACCTTAACCACAAAATTTATTTCCTTGCTTTCTGTCTAGTGAGGCTGCCTTTGCTGATATTTGTAGTCTTTAATGTTTTATAAGAGTTAAATTGAATAAGTCAGTAAATAGACAACAGCTTTAGAATAAATACAAAAAGTAAAATTGTTTGCATTTATTCTGCAGTCCTTCACTGCTACGATCCCCTGGGATATCTTTGCTGCTGTTCAGCAACAGAGAGCTGGCAACGGGCTAAGAGCATTTACTAGGCACAAGAGACAGTTTACCAGCTTTTCCTTCCCACGTGGACCCTCACAAGAGCATCAGTGCAAGAGTGAAGACATCACCCTTGCAAGCTAACGATGTAAAAGGATGGAGGCAAAGCAGAAGAAAATTCCTGAAGATCATGGCGAGGAACACAAAGGTGGTAGCAGCAAATAGAGTACAGGAAGGCTCTTAGCAAGGAAATAGGTGGCAAAGCTCTGTGCGTGCTTTCGGATGAACTGCAAGTGATCCATTTCGTATGGAGCCTACATTAGTCCAGATATGTCCAACAAGTCTTAAGCCATTATATTGACTTGCTGTGTAGGATCACACATAAAGCATCCGAGGCTTTATTTACCAGTTTCCACAGTCTGATAGAAGAACTTTCTCACCTAATTATTTCCCGATGAGAATTAAGGGATGAAGGAAAGGCAGAAATTGTTAAAGGAAGTCTGAAGAATCTTATCTCCATTTCCCATCATATGCTGCTTCTTAAACTTAACATATTCAGCCAAGCACCTACAGACACAAGGTTTTCAAACATAATTTGTACATCCAACAAAAAACGCTCACAGAAATCCTGTAAGATATGGGGATTTGGCAAAATGCGAGGCCTTATGCTGCAAGTTTTAAATATGTAAGAGGACTGCAGTAAATTTTGACTAGCAATCGCTGTTGTTTTTTTCTCAAGAGTTGACTGAGCATTATATTCCCAGTGCTCAACATAAAATCACAGTGCACTTGGATTGTTTAGTGAATGGTTAGCAGAGCTTTGAAAAGTTTAATCTTGCCTTACAGGTTTTCATGATTTATACAATGTGCAAGCAAGTCTTACCTATGAAGTTTTCACTGAGATACTGTTTAAACTTTGAGTGAGACTTTGAGTGAACATTTTATTGCCTTAGGGACTCTAAAGCAGATTGAAAGATTATAGGAAACATTTGCAAATGTCCTCAGATAATTCTTAATAGAATATATTTCATCCAACAGATTGATTGGCACACCAAGTCCATTCTGAGAGAGTCAGATAAGTCAAATATCATACTGCCCTTAATAAAAACTGTAATCAGAGAAGAACTAAACATAAAATCCCCCCTGATCAACACCTTTGCAAGTTCCAGTTCAACAATTTGTAGCACGAGGCCAAGATCTTGTGCCCAAAGGACTTTCAGATAAATCAGACCTTTGCCTTAGGAAAGAAAATGGCATGATTACTGTATCAGAGCTTTTCTTAATGCTTGATATATAAATGGGGATCTCATATCTCAGCAAATAAAGAAAGTGTTATAACCACTTTTTACTATTCATTCAATTCCATTATTTTTTTTCCCTTAAGATATGCAACTACTACAGCTCTGGTGCTCTGACTGGACTTTTAAACTCTAAGCTATTTGACAGAACAAAAAAGTAATTTAGAAAATCAAGCCTGTGAATAGTTTTGAAATGTGCACCTACAACTGAAATAATTCTGTTTATTCATGTTCTTGTTTCTTAAAGATGATCCTGAATACTGAAACAGAATATACCTTACCAGAAAACATTAATATATCTTTTATTTTACTGATAAAGTATATAGTGGTAAAGATCTATATAGCTATCACTTCATATAGCAGCAGGAAT
This sequence comes from Dromaius novaehollandiae, assembly GCF_036370855.1. Lineage (NCBI taxonomy): Eukaryota > Metazoa > Chordata > Aves > Casuariiformes > Dromaiidae > Dromaius > Dromaius novaehollandiae. Next base: position 101,889,688 of record NC_088098.1, on the reverse strand, counting down.
TAATGCTAATTGTAATGCAGGAAGGGGGCAATAATAGTCACAGAAAAACGTCATTATTCACCAAAACCAGTAATTCTAAAGTGATCTTAAGTGTTTACTTACATGGCATAAATGTGGGCATAAAAGCTGGAAAGCTTGCAAAGCAAAAATTTTGTATATGGAGGCATGGGGGATAATGTGAACTAATAAATGTTAAGTTTTTCTGTGAGTTGCTTTTCAACATTTGCACTACATTTTTTCTTTCTGGTATTTACTTGTAACTTTAAAACAACTGAGACTATGGTTTTATTAGAATGATTTTTGCCTTAAGGTAAGCTACTGATGAGTAAGCTACTAGATTTTGAGCACTTGCTAATTAAAATACTTGGAGGTGTTGCTTTGCAATATTAGTGAACAAGAAGGTTTAAAATATGTTGAATGTATTAGTATATCTACCTGTACAGAGTTCATGGTTAGCAGCCAAAGAGCCCCTGACAATAAAGAGAGGTCACTATTCAAAGTATCAAGGAATCATTTAGCTGAAAAGTATTGTGGCTTATTTGTACTAAAGATCAATATTTCTGGATCCTGGCAGAAGATATTTACTTTTGTATTTTCCAGTTTTTATAGACACAGAGAATATGCTGAATATTTCTTTCCTGGCCTTTGGCTGTGACCTTGTGATAATATTGATGCATTTGAAATACTTTAATATGGAAGTATTTATAAATGTAATTTGTTAATGAAGACTAATTATATTAATACATAGATTTCCAATGGAAAACAGTGACCTGGTATAGCCTTGAGGATGCTGATGTGGTCCAAAAGCACCTAGTACCTTCGAGTGTCTCAGTTCTTCGACGCACAGTCATGGCAGAATTACAATTTTCTCAATTTCCCATAAAATTACTGGGAATTTGGACTTCCAGCTACCCTGAAAAGCATTCCCTTAGTATCCTTAGATGGGAATAAGCTAATACTAACATAGGTTCTTTAAGCTCCAGTTCTTAATATTTATGTGCAGATGAGAGGAATAATTATGTTTCCCCTAAAAACAGGCTGTGAGAATTAAATAATGACTAGTCTTAACAAATTCCCACTGTTAAAACCAATGAGGAGTTTTAGGAATATGGAGGATGAGCCTTAATCACACTTACATATGTGCATAACTTTAAGCAGATCAGTAATCCCCTTGAAATAATTGGTAACACTCACGCACTTAAAACTAAGCATGTGTGTAATTGCTTGTAGGATTGAAGCCAATGTTTTAAAACTGGCTTAAATTTAATCCTACTTAAGATATAGATATTATGACAATGGGTCATCATAGTTCAGTTTTTATATGTTACTTGATCACCCTTGGCAGGCCAAAGTGTAAGAGTTACTGCGGACACAGGTGATAAAGAGCCTTTTCTTTCCCTAGTTTTGTCTATTTTAATTTTATGCCAGGTTTTTGCTGTTCTATATAGATGGCATCAATAGACAAATCAACATGGTAGACAAAATAATCTTTTTTTTTATCAGTTTGTACTAGAGAGTGAAGGGTGATATATTTATAATTTGAGACTTAATTCTCAATTATAAGAGGAAACATGAATTATTGTACATTCAGATTTCAGCAAGTAGAGAGAACATTATCAATTATGGTAGGAGTGTCTGAAAGAATATAACTGTCCGCCTGCAAATACTGAAAAAAAATCTGAGACACCCTTCATACTCAAGGCCCCTCATGCCAATTTGCATGACGATTAAATAGCTTTTTAATTGCTGTTAAATTATGCCAGTTAAACTGTGATTTCATGCAAATATTAAGCTGTAATGACATGCAGTGAATCATTTACTAAGATTTAGAACTTGGAACAAAGAGAGACAATTAATTCTAATCCTCAGATTCAGCTAAATTATGTGTCACTGGGCTTTTATGAATGTGGCCTGATTGCTTTGTTATCATTTATGAATTATACAAAGATTATTTGACACATTGAAAAAACTTGGCAGCAATAACCCTTCTGCAGACATCTGTGTGCAAAGCTCTCAGGGATTTCCTTGTGTTGATTTTTAAGGAAAACAAGTATATTCGTGAAAATGATGGATCCTTTCCTCATGGCAAAACTCATGACTCTGGATTTCACGCAACAGAGTACAGCACAGTTCAGGCGGATGAGCATTAAAAAAATACAGCTCTTCCGCTTCTGAGATAAAACACAGCCCAAGTGTGAACAATGTCTTTTGCTTCATTCCAGGATTATAATGAAACAAGCATTTCTGCACTTTCGGTGGAGTCGATGTCTTATGGGGAAGCATTGCCCACGCCAAGAGCAACAGAGCCGAGTTTATGCCTCAGGCGGTGTTTCACGTGCCATCTTGCTTTGTGTGTCCTCTCCCTCCAGGAAGGTGAGGCGCATTTTACCCTTTGTGGAGGAAGGGAGGAGCAAGGCAAATGCTGCCAAAGTCTAGCGAGGAAAATGCAGCATTTTAAATACCACTGTGTGATGACTGTCTGGAAAACACTTTGTTGCTTTTTAACGGAGAATCATCAGTTACAAACTATTGGATCCTTAGAAGTGTGAGATATTTGCCTACTGAATTCAGAGAGCAAGGCCAGAAGTTAACCAACATGTCTGAGAATACTGAGAATCAGCATTTAGGTCCCCTGAGTTCACAATTGCTTTTTTATATATATACATACATATATATGGTAGATACACACCATATATGGCACATACATATATGGTGCTGATCAGTAACGTCATTTGATGTGGAATGCCATATTACATTTTTTCCTTCTCGGAATCACTTATTCCTTTTTCTATGAGGATGTATGTGTGAAGAGTTTTCTCATGATAGGAGCCAGAGACTGCAAAGCAATACTCCAAGTCTGAGCATAATCATAAAATGTAAGCAGATATACATTTAAATAACAATAGATGCAGTAGCGTTAAAGCCTTCAAGAACATTGCTTGATTTTGATGCTGACAGACAGCACTGGCTCCCTGTGTAGTCCTTAAAAAGTTTCAGTATAGAGAACATAGCTTGTGGCAGAGGTTATTGAACAGTACGTAAGTTTGTTGGGTTCAAAATTATTTAAGCACAACATGAAAAGAGATGTGTTCAGACTCAGACACTCAACATAAGCTTGCCTGCCTTTGACCTTGAAAAGATGGATCAATTTATCCAATTACGTTATAGTGGGAAATGTTAGAGTTTATGTACAGAGTAATCAGACGGGGGATTAGATACGCTGCTATTTGTTGCTCACTGTGTATGCAGAGATCACTGATAGAGTACTCACATATGGCAAAGAAATACAATAAGGAAAAAGTGTAGCAGCAAGAGATTGATAACAACTGCCAATCAAATGGAAAAAGGCTAGGAGAAGGAGATTAACAATATATCCTAATGTAATTTTCTTTCCTCTTATTAAAATTAGCATTCTATTATGTTCCTCTACAAAGTGCACACTTTTCTTTTATAAAATGCAGTTATATGAAGTAAAAATGGGAACTGTACAATTTTTGAAAAGCATACAGTATGCACTTTCACAGAATTAATGAATTTAGAATTTGGAGCTCAGTTTGAAAAAAATGGATGCTCGAAGCTAAACTCTTAAATTCATAGTCTCTTAAATCAAGGTCCTTTTTTTCCATACTGCTGCACATGCAAGTTTTCCAGTAGCGAGGAAAAATTCTGGAGTGAGGAATATTTTCTAATCACATATAAGAATGAAAAGAGAAGGAAAATAACATATCTACCTATCTTACACATACTGCTTTGCAGGACTTGGGAAAGCAAATAAAACAGATATGAAAACAGTTGGCTCAAAACATTAGCATATGAAGAGGTTTGTAGAGGGAATCCACTGTTCATTCTGTTTTTGATTCAAAAAGCAACTCCCATTTAAGAAGTCACAAGAAAATTTTCTAAAATCACACTTCAGGATACAAATTTGCAAATAGTCATCAAAGATGAAGAACTGCCCCCAAAGTGATTATGTAGATGAGGCCTTTTTATACTGCACAGCTTTGTCTCTTTATTAGTTAAATCTGCTCATTTTTCTTCTAACTTTTGAACTCCACTTACTACAGTAAAGCATGACAGTTTGGAGGGAACAAGCTAAATTCTACTCTGTCTCGTACACCACCAGTCCCACTGTTTATTAAATTTAAATTAGCCACATCTGTGCGGACCCACCGAAGGCAGTGAGGTTGTATTTATGACAGAAACATATTTTTAATAACTGAAAGCATAATTTGAAAGCACTGGGGCTAAAGACACCACTTAGGGAATAATTTGGCCTGCAGATTCTTCATTACTGATGATGTGCAAGAAGATAAGAACACAGTCTGCTTGTCAGTCTCAGCATCGTTTGCAGAGCTGACAATTAGTGAAATAATCATCACTGTAGGTATAAGATGAATGCACCTGCTGCTAAAGTCAATGAAGTACTGATACCTATCTATCTATGCTGAATGAGAGGCAATGCATGATGGCACTGCACCAAGAGCAAGGCAGAAACTGGAATGTGGTTCACTGCCTCCCCAGGAAATATAGGGCTCTAGTACCCCTGTTGTGGCCGATTTCTTCCCTGTCCCCATTCACTCAGTTGATTTGGCTGCTGTCTGCAGCAGGAAGGGACCTTAGCAAGTCTCCCCTGCCAGTTTTCAGCCAAGGCGGCTCTCAACATCCCTCTTCTGCTGGAAAAGAGGAAGCAGCATGAGGGCATTGTAGGTACCTGCTCCCTGGTGCCACAGGGCTCTCGTGCTCCTCCCTACCTTATCAATACTAACGGCGAGCTGGGCTTCAAACTGAGCCCTGAAAGATAATTTTGGAATCACAATGCCACATGAGACTCATTTTTCAGAAAAGAGCTGTCTTTTGGAGATGAAAAATCAATGAATTGTAAATAAAATGGAACAACATCTACATAATGCGTGAATAAAACCGTCCTTCTAAGCAAGAAACTGTCAAGAGCGCCTGGGAAGCATGTTAGTTCTGTGTGTAAGTGTTAACGCCCCGTGCTTAGGGCACTCATTTGAGTGGAATTATTTGTAATCACCATTTTCCTATGGAATGTCTAGAAAAACATTGTTTTCTCCTATTTTGTGTGAAAAGACAGGCTTGTGTGCCCTGCTCCCGAGTGAGCTGACAGCAAAAAGGGTCGGTTGGACTGGAGTACCTACCTCTCTGAACCCTATGGGCCATACGTAGCTGGAGGTTAGGACTTAACCTTCCCCTCTGACAGCCCTATGGCTGGACTAAACAACTTTCTGCTAAAGCCCCTTGGGTCTGCGAATGCCATTTGTGGGAGGCATCGCTCCCATTCAGTGGACATGAAATGTCTAGATAATTACCTCAAGATTGCAATGCCTATAACTACGGCAATCAGCTCCTGATCACCTGGTGTATACCCAGAATGCCCAGGACAGCACCACAGAGAGAGACCAGTATGACCACTGGAAGCAGTTCATTTCTGCTAACGTGGTTTCATCTCTTGCTAGAGTCAGCCTGGATATTTCTACATGATGTTGCCTTATTCGGTGTAGACGTACCAAACTTTTGACTGTGCATTGCTGGTTATTGCAACTGTACCTTGTTTTTATGGTTTTATGCTTATGGTTTTATCCCAGTGAGTAATGAACGGCATATGAAAAATCTAGGAGAAATGTTTTAATAATTGAAAAGAAAATTTATGTTTTTACAATGTTTCTAGACATGAGCAAATTGATGAAGTAATAAAAATATCTCTTCTCAGCCAGAATTTGTGCCCCTAGCTTGCTGGGCATCAGTTTTGTCTTAAAGCTGATTTAGATTAGTCAAAGATAACAAACAATTATCTTCTAAAAATTATGAAAAATCTAAATAATTTTCATTATCACAGCTGTATGAGAGGGATTAACTCTCTTTTGAAAGAAGAAGATGTGCTAGAGTGTTTAATTATAGCTCCTCCTGATTGGATATATCTTTCTATTCCTTTCTTTTTATGATTTTGTTGTCTGTTAGAGAGGCAGACTTTTATTCCAATGTGTTGGGATGATATTTGTCCTATAGTTATAATTTCCATTTAAATCTAGGGAAATAGGAGGGTATGTCCTATCAATTTTTTTCTTTGTATGCCTCCTCAGTGTTTTAAAGATTTTTGTACAAGCATATTGTTATGTATTTAAAATACATACTCATAATTAAAATTTATCTATGTGACAATGATTACATACCCTGTATTACTGCTCAGAAACATAATTTAAAAAGTCATTAAGCTAGGAAAAACTTTGGTATTTTCAGGGATATGAGGACTACATAGAAACTTACTGTTTGAATTCTGAGCTGCAAAAATCTCTTGGTTTTTAACAGGATCCTGCATAAAATGCACAAACTCATGTGACTTTTAAATAGACAAGCGAATAAACGAGGCACGGAAGAAAGCAATTGCAGACAATGATGCTGATCAGACTTACGGGTACATGCCATGGTTGGTGGGTCTTTCTCGGCTCGGAAGTATCCTTTCTCACACTGGCAGACAGACGTTGCTTCTATGTAGGTCAGGCTGTGGGGAGGGCACTTGGAACACTTCACATTCCCGGCAAATGCCTTATAGAACCCAGGCCTGCAGGCTGCAGAACAAGAAAACCATGTTTCATCAGTAGCAGCGAGTCTTGGTCATAAGTAAAATCTGTTCCATGTTTTATAATGTGTCCTCATTCCTTTCCAACCTAGATAGATACGGTATTCCAATCATATAATTCTACATAATTTTTATTCTGGCATAAGGACTTCATAAAAAATTTTTCTGCTCTTGGTATCTGCAATGGGAAACCATTGTAAGAGACAAGCTTGCTGATCTACAGACAGCCATCACTGCTTCTTGAAATTGTCATCCAGAAAACGTCATTAATATCACTAAATACAAGCACATCGCTTATCTTTTATGTTGGTTCCATTGGTCAATAAGGCAAAAGGTTGGGATAGTTTATTATCTCTCGAAGTTATTTATATGGCCTCCATATTTAAGTAATGGAGACTGGCAATATTAATGTGTTTACCCTCATAATACCTTGATGAGGACTGGGATGACCTTATCCCTGTATTTATTGGTGGGTTTGACCTGCCCACAGTCCTGTGAGAAGCCTCTGACAGAAGGGCCAGATCAGTTGGGTCCTCTGCATCCTGCTGGCATGAGAGGTTGGGAGGTGCTGGTGTAACCACCTTTGGAGATGTAGGAAAGAGGTGGCAAGATACTCCAGCACAAATTCCTGCAAGCCTGAGGATACTCTTATTTGTGCCAGGAAACAGCCTGGATAGCAGCTGCCCTGGGGATGGGGGATGCTGAAATGGTCAGAGCCCACCGTGTCCTGGTCACTGGGAGCAGGAGTCCGTGTGGTTCTGGACCAGAGCACAACCTTAACTGCCTTTCTGCTAGCCTACAAAGCGGAAACACTTCATTAAAGTAAATCCTATCATAAATCTGTCAGGTTTGCATTATGGAATATCGTTTTAAAACCATCTTCAGACTTCATCACACATGTTTAGACAGAAATTTCTTTCTTCCTCTCTCTTGCCAGCTACCACATTTACACATGCCAATATGTATACCTCTTTTTCCACTGGTTTATATCAGTTACTGTCTTATGACTTCTCAATCAGAAAACAGAACTGAAACAAATGACAGAGCAGCTAAAACATGTATAGGCTGTAGAGACTCATATTCCTTCTGACTCCTCCAGTAGTAGGATGGGAGCCATTGCTATAAATATTGTTTCAAAGATCCGTGTACCATTTCTGATTTCGACATATTCAAGCCTATCTTCTTTATATTGCTAAAGGAACTAGGCAGTATTTCCTTCTCTTACCACAGGACGAAATAACAATATTAAAATGAGGTCTTCTATAAGTAAGACTACCAAAGAGCATGCAATTTCAGAGATTCACTGTCAGTTTGTATTAACTGACTTATTAAAAAGTATTAACTCATAGATGACATATCTACACATCAGTTCTGCTTCTGATTCCAAAGGACTTGATACAAAGGCAGTTTCATTAGTAGCTGAGGGCAGAGTGAGAAGATGGGACTGGAAAAGACAGCAGTTAATTACTTATCAGAATTCAGGAGCCAATTTTTCAAATGTAATTTTAAGAGCTTAACTTGGACCCAACAATTTCAGCAGTTCTCCCAGCGTGCTTTTCTGACTTTGCTGAATAGACAGTAGGGAGGAATCCTGCCCTGCTGTCACTGAAGAAAAAACGTAAGTATTTCTGGTGTCAGAGATAAGAGGGGAGGGAACAGCAGGGGTTTTCCATTAGAAAGAAGACTGCCAGTAGGATACAACTGTGATTGTAGTCGGTGGTAATTTTCCACTGATTGGAATGACAGCAGGTTTGGGTCAAGGAATAAGGCAGCACTGGAGATATAGACCACAGGCACTGACTCCGCTGAACTCTGCTGGAGGGAAGGAAGAGATGAGGCAATGGGAAATGGGGGAAGAGCTTTACACGTGCCTGCTCCTCTCTTCCTTTCTCATGCCCAAATCCTGCCACGGCTTATCTAAGGATGAATATTAAATTCCTGCTTTTTAATCGCTAACTTTCATACACACACATGGTGCTATATAAAGAAGTTTCTGATTAAAGAGTTGGCAATTCCAAGTTACATTTTTAGTCAAAGCAAAACGAATGCTTTTTAAAGTCCTCATTACTCCCAAAATTTATGTCTGTCAGTTCTCAAATCACTCCTTCTTCCCTTCTGTCACCTAAATGACAAACTACCTGGGATCAAAAGAAACATAACATTCACTTTCTAGAGAAATATTTTGTTTAAATTTCAAGCAGTTCATTATTTTAAAACAAAACTGAAGGCGAAGTTGAAGATGTACTTCCAACTCTGAAAAGTAAATGTTTTAGGCTGAAATGGTATTTTTCAATTTATATTAAGAAATTATGGCTTTGTTTTTGATATGGTATGTCTCTTACAAGAAAGCACACGTGCTCTAATGGAAAAGCTGAAAAAAAAAGGGTGAATAAGGGATCATTTTAGTTCATTTGAAACCAAACCAAATACATTTATTCAATAAGCCAGGTACATACCACACATCCTAAGGCAGCAGAAGATAGCAGGGAAACTTTTCTAAGGCTAATTTTACAAAACTATTGACAACCCCCCTGGCCAAATGTAAAATGAGACGATCATGGTTATTGTGTACTTTAAAATAAAAGCTACTCCTCCACAGACAAAATAAGATAACGCAAACTGAGTACTCCCAAATGATCCCAGGTTTTGAACAACTCAATGCTGTAGAATGCTGATTGTCAACATTCAAAGTGAAAGAAAATAAAATGTTATTCTGTAAAAATCAATGAATATGCAGCATAAATCCAAAACAGCATTTCAACTACTGTACCTATCTAGGTTTAGATGCTACAAACAAATACCATGCTTTAATGGCAGAATTTCAGCTTTAACAGAAACACTTGCCAAGGTTTAACATTTTCTACAGAAAATTTGCAAACATTAGATATACTATTCAGGTTTTTTAAAGCTCATTAAGCAAACCCCCACCTGGTACGATTTAGGAGATGTGTAAGCGGTCTTGGAGATTGGAACATTGCTTGTTTAATGCATTCCAAGAAAGACAACAAAGAAATTTGTGAACAAGATTATTTCAGAGAAAAACAATGACCAATAAAGGTGTAAAGGCATATGAAAATTTGCCATGATATTGGATTAGCTATATTGGATGAGCTATATGAGCTCAACATTGTCTGTTATAGTACAACCTAAACTCCTAAAGACTTCCTCTTGAACATGAAAAACATTTAATACCATGTTTTAAGGACTGTGTTTTCTTCCACCTTGTGATGAATTAGATCTTGACAGAGTATTTTCTCTCTCATGCCTATTTAGACCTTGCACAGCTAGAATGACAGGCTGAAGACCTTTTCCAGTGAAACCACCACTGAAAAGAATTAGCCAAAGGTCCCTACACCCTCTCCTTCTGGCATTTTGATGTCATTATGTCAACAACATGATGGGACTGAGCCTATGACTAAACTGGCACAAGCTGAGTACATCTTTACACTGTTCACGGTCTGTAATAGAACGAAGTCTGCTGTGAAGAAAAGAATGAGAAGAATCTCTCCATTCCTTTCTTCTCCTTTGGCGTATCCTCCCAAGACTGAGTATTATTTGGCCTTAGGTGTCTTCACGGAGCTTAAGGCTACACAAAATCACTGCTGAACACAGTTCACAGGAATTCCTATTAAAAGTCACAGGAAAATTGCATAAAGGCGTTAATTGTATAGGCATTCCACTGTAATTTCAAATCTGTGCATAACTTTTTGTAAAATTGCAGTTTGTAAATGTTCTGGTATGAGACTGCAAATTGTGTTACTGCATGTAAATCACCATGTGGGACTCTGGGCTGTCATACCAAATCGTCCACAAGCACTAGATGTTGTATTCAATTTTTAGAGACATGAAATCACATGCTATCTAAAATAAGGATTAGGATATGACTCTGTAAAGGGGTGAATCAACAGGCTTACTCATATCCTTAATGTTAGCCAAGTTCCTTAATGAATCAGGATCTCAGATTTTGCCTGGATCTGTATTATTTCTATTGTCTGTTCCGCCGTGGGTGTTCCAGCCACACAGAACTGGTTAGTGCACAAGCTGCCTGATGGCCAAATCAGAAACTTGGAAACTTTTAATCTTAATCGGGTGCATTTTTGTGTTTGGAAAATGAAAAAAAAGATGTTTCCTATGCAAAATCACATCCCATGTAAAATGCCAGTTACAAGTCTGTTCCAAATGTTTATATATGCAAAAAGTGTTATTTTGTATGGGTTGATAAGTCAGTGTTTTCAAAGTGTTTCTCATTACAACATTTTTTTGACTCAGCTAATAATTATTGCAGCAATCATTTTCAGAAGTTGTTTCTGCATATATTAGCGTAAACTAAAACTTAGCTGTCTGAAAAACCTTCTTGACTATTCCAAAAAACCTAAGGTTTGTTTTTGTTTTTGCTAACACACAGCCTTTTTTCTAGCTTCTAACTCACCAACAGACATCTTATTTTCTCCAACTTTATCTAACAGAAGTGACTTTGTGAGTTACTAACTGTACGAACTGTACGAGATTTGACTTTTGTAAAGACTGGGGGAAGATAATATATTGTCTTAATGGTTAAGTAATTAGCAGAATATTTGAACAAACAATTCAAAGACACTAAAGTCTCTCCAGTGAAATACCAGCGATTATGCAGAGAAGCACTGATAATTTAATTTGCTTCATAAATGATAACACATCTGTAAATGTGCTCTACTATAACTTTATCAGGATTTGACTATAATGTTTTAAAACTACAGAAACGGTGTAATTAATATAATTTTCCTCATTTATTATTTAATGTAGGATTTCTAGTTTTGCTTGTGTTATACATGGATGCCTGTGCGAGCTGCTCTCAAGCTGCAGCCCTGGTGCTGGGCACTTGCCATGGCTCCAGCCCCCACCACAGCTCTGCCCGGCAATCGAGGGGCCATGTCTCACCCTGGGGACCCTCACTGACACTGACACCAACACCGACCCGCAGGCGGCCGCCTGGCCCGGCCTTGGCGCATCCCGTCAGCCCAGGGCTGGTGCTGCCCCGGCCGACCCCGGTGCCCTGCTCCCTCGCGGGGCAGGGACAGGCCGGGACTGCCCCAACACGTTGCATGGATCATTCAACCCCTTGCAAGACATGGCATTACTTTTAAGAACCATTTGAATTTCCCATTCCAGTAAATAAGGTCACAGGTCAATTACTACAAAATGCAATTGTGTTTTTTCTTGCAGAAAAGTCTTTATTGCTTGAGACTGTGATGCCTATTATGTTCTTCTGAAGCCTAGGAATTATTTTGTATAGAAATGAAATCTGGTAAATACAAATGTGATGGATATCTTAATAGCTGTACATCTTTTTGCCTTAAAAAAGGGGATCGTTTTTACTGATGCATGGGAGCATGTCATTGTGAAAAAATAAGATGGTTTCACATGTTTTCACAACATCTGACTCAATGATTATCAAGTCAGTTGAAGTAAACAGTGTCCAAAGGAAACTTAGGAGCAACTTTTAGGTATGTCTGACACTTGGTGCCCTGCGAGTGGGAGAACATTCCTCAGCAAAATTGGATTTTTATAGCTGGCTGAGAACTCATAAATCAAATTAAAATAGAGAAGACAGTGTTGTCATTTACAAGATCGGCAACTGCCAGTAGTTGTGGAAGAGGTGGCTTAATCTTTCTGGAACACGTGATTTGCTATGCTTTACCACTTCATCCATTTTTTTTTTAATCCCTTACTGAAACCCGCTAATGCACTATGATGAGACTGACATTTTTCATGTTCATCATATTCTGTCACTATATGAATACTCAGATTTTATAGTCGTCTTATCACTCTGACATCCAATCACTTTATAAAAAGAGCAATCTAGTAAGGCCTGTTCTATCCTACCATTGTGCAGAAACTGGAAACGATAATATTATTTAAATTGATTTATATTATAGTAAAAAACTTATAAAGGAAAGAACAGGAGAAAAGGGTATAATGAAAGCTACACACTGTGTGTTACCTACAAAAGAGTATGATCACAAAGTTGAGCTGGCAAATGACAGAATTAAAGCAGTAGGAACTATGATGACAATCTTCTTTGAATGTGAGTGCGATCTGATTACGTAATGCCATGTTTTTTTCTTTTTTTCCCATGATCCTTGTTTTATTCAGGTCACAAATGGACTGGGAGAAAAGGGAGGCAATACACTTTGGGTCACGTTTAAACTGATAGCGCGCCTATGCAGGAGAAGTTGCTAGAGTCATGAGGTATGATGAAGAACTCGTTGGAGAAAGATCAGTCATGACAGACTATAACTTATGGAGCGGTGAGTTGAAACCACAAGAATAGGAGACATCAAGTGTCAAGAAAGCAAGGATCTAGTTTGGTTCAATTCCTACAGATGGTAAAGAAGGGACAACTGACCAATTTTTCTTAGAATAACTGATTTTCCTCTTTATTTGCTTTAAGTTTGTTAGGACTGTATTTCTGTTTGCACTTGAGCACATCTGTGTATATATGCTCCAAGCAATCCTTTCTCCTGTGAGTATCTTTTTCTCCCTAATATTTCTATTCTTTGAGGTGGACAATAGAGGATAGCATTACTCATACCTTTGATTTTGGAGCAGCGAGGGAGAGGAAAGAAAGAGACACAGGTATAAGGCTGTTTTCTCAAATTTAACTACATAATGAAAATAGATAAATTAAATTAATTGTTCTTTCTTCTTGTCATAGTTATTTGTTTTTCTTTCCAGTGACTTACTTTCTGACATTCCCATATCTCAATACGCTATTGATATTGCTTATAAAATGACTATCAGAAATGACAAAAAAGATAACTGGGAGATATCAAACAATGTTACAGTTCACATCAATGCAGTTTTTCTCTGTATAACATATTAGCTGCAATACAGTAACCTGAGCAGTGATTCAGGTCACATTCCATGTTTTTAAAGAATCTGTGGTTTATCCAAAAACTCACACAGACAAGCAGAGCAGTCAATGATATTAATTTTATCAGTGCCTGTCATATTAGATACAATTCAATAGTTCATCAAAGAGCTGGGATCTGCGCTGCACAGCACCGGTGAACACTGTTCCGTACTTCTTAAGGTGCTTTGTCAGCTACTTCTCAAAGTCTTTCAAGCTGGCAGCTAAAGACTTTCGATAGCAACAAAGAGAGACACCTTGTTTGCTGCTGAGGTCACTCAAACAGCTTTTACAGTGTGAAAATGAACTACATTATTAAGCTTTGCTTTTTGCATACAGAGCAACAACTACTCAGTGACTTAAGCTGCTTTACATATTTCTGCTGTGGTCTAATCAAAACCTGTTCTTTGTCATTTCCAAGTAACGGAAGGATTTTCAAAGGTCTGAGAGGAAGATAGGCTGTCAGCTTTCAGATTTACCTCAATCTACAGCTAAGAGGCAGAGTGGGGTTCAGAATAAGTGACACTTTGGAGTAATACATCTTCTGGTGCTCTTTGCTAATGAATGACAAGCAGAATTAGCCTGTCACAGGTTGCCTATCCATTGTCCGTGACACCTTATTCACACGCTTTTCCACTATGTCTATATGAGGAATGCACATTTAATCTGGTTAATTCTCCATACGTTGCCTTCACAGACTTAAACACACTGTTAATTAGCATTTCTTCAGTGTTTGTAAATTACATCATTCACCTAGTGTGCATACATGATTGGAGAAACTCATATTTGTACCACAGTCTCATGCAATTTAACGGATCATCCAAGAGTCATGTTATTTTTTTTTCCCAGCTGGAAAAAATATTCCATTCCAGGGAACTTCTGGGACCAGATATATCAGAGCAAGGGCCTAAGATCCTTCCACCACCCTGCAACTCAACACCTGCCACCTGCTTGCCACCCTCATTCTCTGACAAAAGTGGGTGTTTTGATTTGAATGCTTTTTCATGTGCATGCACACACATATTACCTGCCTACACATGCTTTTATATATAAAATTATAAAATATTACACTATTATATAATACATATAATGACATATTTTATATAATATATAAAATATATATAATTGTGTTTGTGTATAAATGTGTATAAAATATACACACACACATATATATACATATACATACATACATGTATATATATTTAAAAAAATATGCCAGAGGAGACAAAGAGACGATGAGATATGAGATGATCCCTATGACCTGGTTAAGTCGTAAGAAATCTCAGTCTCCTTTTCATGCACCAGATGCTGGGAGATCATCAGCTTAGGATCCGTGCAAACTCTGCCATAAACAATTTCTCAAATTTATAATGGGCAAAGTAGAACACATTGATTTCTACTATACGTTAACAGGTGTGCAGAACACTAAGCAGCATATTATTATAATTAAGTTTGTATGCAAAATTGTTATCAGTAGCTTCAAAGCATAATAAAAACGTTTTCTCACTCAGTCTTACACTATTTTCTTCCATCCTCAAGAGCCTGAAATAAATCTAAAATGACTGTAATAGCAACAACTGGCTATATTAAGAAAAAATAAAAGTCATCCCAAGTTTCCACAAATGAAACAGTGCAATTAAGTTCTTTTTTATTTTACAGGTTAATAACACATTTGGTAGATATGCTTATTTTTCAGATTATTTTGCATATTCATTTCCATGGAGATCACTGGCCTATGCATGGTACAGTTCTTAAAAAAGCATGATTCAGTGTGTGATTTCAAATAGGTATTGACCCACATGTGCACAAATTATGCCAGATAAAATGTGAGACATTTAAATAAACTTAAGAGTATTAAATACTCATGGCTGTTTAAATTATTATCCATTCTTTTTAAATCTTAGAACTCATTTTTGTATTTTTAAAAATATTAAACAGTATCCTAGACACCTTTGTGTAGACTTACATTTAATAATATAATTCTGAAGTCATAGGTACTACTCAGAAATAGATGGAAAATGGTTTCAATACTGATGGGAGTCTCCTTTTCCCTTCTCAGAACTAACTGATTTTTTTTTTCTGAAAATAATACAGTAGCTGAAACTTACTACTGCTATGGGTAGATGGCAGGATGCTTCCATATGAAAGAATAAAGTTTGGCAAAATTATAAGCAGCTGAAAAGAGGCTCACCTGACTGGAAATATCAAGCATTGAAACTACAAGTCAAACCATTTCTAATAAAATAAATGCTATTCCTAATACATGCTACACTGCTTTACAGAGGTTGGGCGACCTTTTTAAATTACCCATTAAACACACTTTGTAAACCGCATTGCTGAGTCAACACAGTTAATTTTTTTAAAGACAGGTTCAATACTGCAACTTATTCTGCTTCTGTGTTTAGCTCAGATAAGCCTTCCAGAAGGGGCTCCCAGAGGTGATGAGTTTTATTTTGTGCTGGATGCACATACGGGTGCGTAAACTCCAGCAGTGAGAAACAAACTCAGGCTAAAATCAAACCAAAAGCAGCTCTCATCCCGCTTCGTGGTGCCTAGGAGAATGCCAGTGATTATCCCCTGCCCAGTGAGGATGTGTCAGTGCTTTGAGAGAAATGTACTTGTTTCTGGCATCGAAGTCAATGAAAAGGCTGCCTAGATAAAAAAAGAAGCTGTCAGCACGCGGAGAGTCCAGTTTTTAGCGGCGCAGAGATGGCCCTAATGCACTGCATTACTGGCACCGCCACAAGGACTGTCATTAAAAAACCATGACCTTGGTAAACTCTAGCTCCACTGAGCTCTTCTTCTTCCAGGTGAAGGCACTGACAACCTAAGCACCTAAATGTACTCTAAATGTACTGTACGTGGCCCTGACAATTAGCTCGGGCACCATCTAGCTGGCAGGTTTCGTGGCTGTCGGTGATCTCTGTGAGTAGCTTCTGGCAGGGACAGCGATGCTGGAAGGTGCCCCCCCGGCAGCCTGCCTTGAAGCTGTTTGAGCGATGTGCGAAGCACCAATAGTGCCTGTGCGGGATGCTATTAGTCACAAAATAACCCCCTCCCCACGCTTACATTTATTGAACCGGGAAGAACAGAAAGTCAGGATGTCTCACAGAAATGGCAAGCGACCAAAACGGCTGGAAGACTGGGATAGCTGCACTAGCAACAGGCAGGAAAGGGACAAAAACAACAGTTTACACTTCCCTGAATAGTTCAGAGAAGCAATCAACTATTTTTGGCTGCAGCATGCTGCCAACTCTGTTGTGGGATCCCTGAAATCTAAAGAGATTCTTTGAGGCAGGAGCTATGCATACTCAAAAGCACTGCTCTGTCTCGAAATTCACCTTTCGTTGGGTTGGCACTTTATGGATAGGTGCCATAGAAAATCCACAAGTAGCCCAATTTGATAAATCTTTAAAGGAGACAGTATAAATACTATTTTCCACACTATACATTTTTTAAAGGAACATCACTGCGTTTTAGGGTGAGAGATAGTTAACAGGAGACATCGGTCAGGGTAATTAGGGCATGTAATAGAAATGTTAATGAAAGAGCCATGAAAGCAGTGTGCAAGAAGGGAAGGCATTCCCGGCAATGTGCTAGTGCTGCCAACAGGATCAGGAAGGCACTCGGGGAAAGAACGGAAGGAAAAGACCACTGCATCTCCAGGCAGAGAAAGAAGTTGCACCAAGCATCTCCAGTGACCAACATTAACTGGAAAACCAGGAGAAACGTAACCCTGAGAACGCTTCAGGGCAACACAGCCCTAGAGTAAATGGTAGGCGTTAATTATCGAGTCACAAAATCTAGCTGCAGCAGCTATGGAAACTCTTCATTTTAAATATATTCTTAATAAGACATTTAATCGTTTTGTTTAATCACTGTTCCATTATTGCGAAGCTTTCTCTTTTAAGAATTTTTTTTTTTATTCTTTCAGTCCTGTCCAACAAAGAGGTGGTATCTGAGTCACCTGGTGCAAGGTGACACCATGCAGCAGCATGTTTTGGTAGCCAGCACTAGACACGAAAGCCTGCTGGCGCATGGCAGAACAGACAGAGTGCTTGAATTGCAGTGTCTTTTTAACATGTTTAGTTCACTGTTAAAGCCCAAGCCAAGGTCAAATTGAAGAATGCGCATATTTTAAAGTGAGTGGAGCATGGCTGCCCTTACATGCTGCATGTTGCAGTGGCACTTCCCTAATCCCATTTCTGGAGAAGATTCTTCCACAGGCCTCTTTAGCCCTTCCAAAATAAAAGGAGGAAGCTGTTGCTCCTGTAGTCCTCCGACTAAAGCAATATGGAAATGAAGAAAATCCATTAGACCAAGGACACCACACTGTAACGCACGCAGAGAGTAGTTTATTTAACTTTGCTGGGAGCTGTTCAGCATGTCAAATTGCTTTTCATAAAAGAAAGTTGAAATAGTGGTTAGGCTATAATTGTTGCTGGAAGGGCTTTTTGGGGCGAACAGGAAAAAAAGGTAGGTGTGTGATAAGGTTCTCAACACTGCAGTGAATGTTACAAAAGAAAAGTTTAAAAAACAGCTGTAAGAAATATTATTTAATGTAACTGAGGAAGGAATTTGTGTTTGCTGGTTTTTCTCTGCATCATTTCAAAAAGAATTAGTTTCTAAGTTGAAGGGCCATGAAGCCTTCTATTTTCATAGAATTGTTCACACTCTTATGTACAGCTGAGAAAGCCTGCCTTATAAGAAGACACTGCAAATAGGCATTAGACAGTATGACTGTATCACGTATTTCTTCTTGCAATAGGAAAAAACTGAGACAGACAGAGATGAAGCCTCTTGTCTGCAGATATTAGTTCCATTTTGTAGCTAATTCCTTTTGTGAATTAACTATATCGTAAAAGTGGGAGCAGCAATTCTCCAAGGACGTGCTCACTGGTGTATCTTTCACGATCACGATGAATGCAAATCCCCAGGAGAACTGCTCTGCAATGCTGGTCC
Source organism: Dromaius novaehollandiae (assembly GCF_036370855.1). NCBI lineage: Eukaryota > Metazoa > Chordata > Aves > Casuariiformes > Dromaiidae > Dromaius > Dromaius novaehollandiae. The sequence goes on along the minus strand of NC_088098.1, from coordinate 101,871,239 downwards.
TAACATAGTGGCAGAGGAAACGGTCAAATCCATTTAAGATATGGTGTCCTCTCTTTCGGTTCTTTCCTTCTGTTGCCACAATTATAAGATAGATCTCTCATTTCAGAGTTGATTTGCCAGCTTTATCTTCCAGTTCAACAAGGTATCTGTTATATTACCTGTAAGGTTTTCCCTGGTACCATAAATATGTTGAGGTAGTGGACAATGTGGTGCAGGTTTCTAAAAACATTTTATCATTATCTGAAAGTTAAAAAAAGAGCGCTCTCACACTGGTGATAACAGTTACAAAATCATCTCTTAATCTTAGAGTAAACAGAAATGCTAGAAACATGCCTCCTTCAAAGTGCCTGCCAGTGCTTTCTTAACAGATATATGTACAAAAACTTTTGATATGTATTGAGAACAGTTTGTCACTCTCATGATATCCTTTATCGAATGCTACAATACACGTGATTCTTCTTCCCCGTCCCTTTTATTGATACTGTAAACTGATTTTTCTCTCTAATCCCTCTCCTCTGCATTCTTCCTCTCCTCTCCCCTAGTAGGAGAAGACTACAGTACGTGTATGAACATCAATTAGTTCACCATGGGTTCGACTATACCCTGTGCGAGAACAGACCATCTGAATTTGCAGCTGCACATTTGTCTGTCCATAACAAATGAATCTGCTAGCCTGGGTTAATTCCTACCCTATCAATTATTTTATTTGTTTTGAAGGGTGCTTTTTTTTGGAAGTGATTCATCTGGAGCTGTGTGGTTCCAAATTATGACAAATACCAAAGCTTCCAGCTTATTAGTTGTAGCAGTGACATTTGTTGACTGGTTAACCCATCAGCATCAGACTGATTTTCTGTGTAAGAACAGTAAGTTACCAGCACACTTCTCAAATAATTAATGGCACTTGGCTTCATGCCTCAGAACATGCTCAAGGTGCACACCGAAAGCCTACTAAAGCTCTCCCTGACATGACTTATTACTTCATTACAAAACTGTAGAGCAGCTTTCTAGAGAAGGCATACCTTGAAGGAATATAATATTCTTACAGGCAGTTATTAACAATAAAAAACTGAAGAATAGTGCAGTCACTGTTTACAAGGATACCATTGCTAGTTATGGCCTTATTATAAGGCTGTAGTTTTTAATGATTTAAGATCTCAGTGCTCAGCTTTTGGGTTCAAGTTTCACAGGACCAATTGTTTTTATAATAGATCAGCTACAGCTATGCAATGCTTTTTTTCCTTTTCTGTGCAGCTGTCTCCTTTACATAAGTAGCAAGAAATCATAGCAATGAGAATACAATCTAACACACCACAAGAAATACTTTATATCATCCAATTTTAAAAAGGAGAAGCTTAAAAATGTTATTTATAGGCTTACATTTTAATCATGGTTACCATGATTGCACATTCAAGTATGGATTTGTATGTGCAATTTGTTTAAGCCCCCAGCTTTATTTGCATCTACAAGCCAGGAGTTTGTTTGTGCACACAAGCAAAATTACTATAACCATGGGGAATATATAAATGCCTGCAAACAGATAGGTAATCAAGTAAGTGTGCAATTTCAGATACAAAAAATGCTAAAGTGCTCTTTTAAAATCAGTTGTTTATACTTTCAAATGTAATTCTTTTTCATGTATTTGCAGGAAAACTCATGGCTTCATTTTAAAACACAGCAAACGCTATTAGTGACTCTCAAACTATTTCAACTCTGATCTTCGATGTTCAATAGTACTGAAAATGGAGCTCTTACACTTCTATGTAAACCAAATGCTATTTTCTTCTGTTTTACCTCTGAATGCTTACAAGCTTGTAGGGAAATAATGTTCTTGGTTATTAAAAATTATTTCTAACACATCTTTGTATCTTCTACATTAATGTAGCAAATACTATGTCATTTTATTCTATCTTTTTTTGTAAGACACAATGTGCTACTTCTGAATAAAGTCACGTTACATGTCAGCAATTTACAGAGTATTCAAATACCAATGTGGCTGTTAATATATCATGTAAGATGATTTTAATGAAGCTCACCAACTTGCAGTCCATGAATTACTCTAAAGAATTTCTCCATCCACTTAAATCTCCAATTTGTCTGTACCTTGTACAAGCAGATGACACTAGACTAGAATTAGTTCAGGTTATTTTTGTCTCTTTTTTAACTACTACATGAATACTTCTGCTTTGTAAAATTCAGGCACATTTAACGATGGAGTCTGCTCTCAGTATCTTCACTGGCCATACTGCCAGTGACTTTAACAAGAAAAGAAATGGGCTCTTTGGTTTTGGGTTATCAATTATTAGTATCAATCTTTCAGAAAACTTTTCTGTAATTACAGCTAATGCTCAGGCTAAAGGTAACTACATTCATCTATTGCTCACCTCCAAAACAATTAAGTCTTTCTGAGGCTTAGTTCCAGCAAATTTTGCCATGGAAGTAACACACCCAGTTCTGTACTTAGTCCATTCAGACTTTCCTTTTCCTTCCCCCAGCATTCATGTAGAACTGCTTGCAGTATTTAGCCCCAAATTACTGTAATTGCTGATTGTATTTATTATGTACAGAACCACATTTATGATTATTCCCATTCAATATACCGCGTGTCGCTTTTCCAACAGCAGGAATACTGACGATAGAATAATGAAAAGCAACGTGCCTGTTTAAAAGGGAAGCCTCTGATTTATATAGAAACTGCAACCTTGTCTTACCCATGGAGGACAGGGAAGCAAGCAATACCAAAATGCTTGGCTAGAAAGTCACTAAATTCAAAAAAATCATGCTTTCAAGTTTTATGTATGAAGCATAGACTAAAACTCACAAATTATTGGTAGTATTATATACAGAGGCACAGAGTAGTGTAGATAGTACAGTGGAGATAGATAAATAGCAACTGTATGAATAGAAGAGATAATAAAATACAAATTTTGACTCAATCAGCCTTTGCCAGCTCAGTCAGATATTTGGATGATCTGTACAAGGGGTGCATGCATTTGTATTTTATTATTTCTGTTTTGTAGATAAACCAAGTGAAACACAGAGAAGTCAGCAGACAAATTGCCCAGCTATTCTTGGCATCAACATTCCTGCAATTTTATTTTATAACCAACCATTGCCAACCTCTCCAAACCCACCATCACTGCTGTATTGGGATTTATATGAATTTCAGTATATAGCCAAAGCCTTGGGTTATCAAGAGAAAAATCTGAATGCTGGATCAGAGATTCCTCCAGTGACTTTGTAAGATAGCAATAACTAAATCCGTTTGTGATGCAAATCCAACCCCATTTTAATGAAACAAAAATCATGACGGCGCCGTTTAGCAGAACAGGGTTTATAATTTGCATTTCCCCAAAGTAGTTATGTGGGATACATCTTCAATCCTTGTGTCTAGAATATTTCACATGATGGATAACAAGTATCGGAGTTAAGTATTTCTACTGTGCGTACTAAAATATTCCACAGGAATCTCACAGAGATAAAGCATGAATTTAATATGAATTCTGAAATAACCAGATTGTTGTGATAAACGCCCTCTCCAACAAGACTTCTGGTATGGATAGGGAAATCTGAATATAAGAACAATGGTAAGTATTACTGCAAAAATATTTTCATCCTTCATAAAATTTGCATGTTTTCCCCATGTTTGCTGAAGAAGTACCAGAATAGCTCTATTGGATGCCCTGGATCTGCAGTAGCTGCCTCAGTTATTATAATCCCGTCTTCCACAATGCTACATGCTCTCCAAAGGAAATAAAAATCATTATCCCCATTTAAAAAAGAGGGAACTACTGCTTAGAGAGGCTGACGAGACTTGCCCGCAGTCATCCAGCAACCTAGCACCACAGGCAAGATCACCCAGCTGATGACCCCCACTGCCAGTGCAATGGCCTCGCTGGCCGCAGGCCGGGGCTGTGACTAGTCAAACAAAGAGCCACACACCACAGAAAAGTAAAACACATTTATGTGCTGACCAGTTTTGTGTAAACCATAATGCATGGACACGTAGATTCAGACATTTCCATCAGAGACCATACAGAGCCATCTCACTGCCCGGCCTGCAGCACCAACAGGCAACCCAGTAAACAACTAAATTCACTTTTTTCTTTTTTACAGTTTGACACTTCCCCACTGGCGCAAACCTACAATCGGTCAGATATTTGGCATAAAAGTGACTGCTTAACCACATTATTTCACTTAAAGGTTCTTCGTTAAGTTACTGGAGTAGCAGAGTAGTACTGTATAACTATGGTATCTGCCCAAACTACAAATCCTGCCATTTTTAAATAGGTACATTCACATGAGAGTCAGCTTCCTTTCCGAAAACCTAATGTATTATTTTTATAATACACATATGTGTTATTAGTAACATTTCAGAGCAATCAAACTTTTCAAGAGAATTGGCAACAAGTTTCATAGATATCACCTATATATAGAATTTCAAATATCTCACAGATGGTCAGACCTAGCTGGAACAATCTCTAAAACAAAACAAAAATAAGTGAAAAATCAGGATTATATACTCTACAACACCAACAACTATTGATGCAGCATCCCCATTTCTCACTAGGTTGTGAATTTAACTCCAGTGAAGTTTAACTCCATTTCAGCTTTTAAGTACTCACTAAGGACCCAGTTAGTTTTGGAGTTCATAGATACCTGCTAATGAAATTGGGCTACAGACACATGATGGGAAGCAACACAGTTAAATCACTTACCTACTGAATCCTGGACTCTAGTTGTGTCAAACTTAGCCCTACAGTGGTTAACATTACATTTATTTTGCAGTTGGGGGTGGCAGAATACTTGCAAAGAGTCAATTTTCACTTTTATTTCATCTATTTGCACCTTTATCATACTGTGAGCAAAATGAATGGGACAGAAAGGTCAGGCTCTGCCATTCTGATAGCTGTTAATGGGATACTACCACCATCATTGTATTTTGAGCTGTAAAACCTGGTGATCTGTGTTTACCCAGAGAACAACAGACAGTGTACATATTTCAATGTACAGCATATTTCTTTAAAACTATAGTGCTTTTATAGAATAGGTTCATGTGTGCATAGAAAACTGAAGAGAGACAAACAGCTGGCCCTATTAAACTCGGCCACAATACCGTAGCTTACACTTCTCAAGCACATTTTGGATCAATATACAAAACAATGAATATGTGCCTGTCATATAATATTTAGTCTTGGAAAAATATATATAATCAAGTATTTGACAGCATTTTAGCACTGCATTTAGGAAGTATTTTAATTATAGCGTAGTTTTTTTAATTTCACTGCATGGTCATAGGCAACTATCATAATGATCTTCTATTCCACATTCCTGCATTATAGGTTATAAACTTTTGCGTGGCAATTTTGGCATTCATTTCAAGTATCACGTAGTTTAGAATGACATCATGGATCACTTGTTTTATTCCTTTCCCTACTTGTTCCATTCTGAGAATTTCTAATTTTTCTTGTTTACTAAGATCTTACTCCCCTCTCAAACTGCTTTTCCTGGCCTTCTCTCCCGCAGTTACTCCTTCCAGAATCTGCTTTCCTCTCCCACTCATTCTGTTATTATGAGTATCTGGGCATAATACTCAGTATATATCCTACAATGAAATTCTATAACAAATGTACAAAAATATATTTACTGTATATGGGAATTAATTTTTTTCCATGTTCCTGTGTTTTGAAAACAGTCGATACCTTTTCTGCCTTTCTCTTCATTTTTTTCTAGCTCTATTCTATATTAGTGTGACTTATTACCAGTGCTCTATAAAGGTAGGGCCATGCACAGCTAGACTCTGAGCTCCCAATTTGAAAGGTTCTCAAAGGACAGCAACTCTCCTTGGTATTTTTTATACAAAAAGGTAGTCATGTGATTACTTAGTAATACATTACTCAAATGCAGGTTCACATCTTGGTCAGGTACTATGGGAGTCAAAACAGGATAAATGCTTTGCTGCAGAACCGAGTTCCCTGGCAAGTGTGAGACAGGCCAGGCTTTGGTGCCTCCCCAAAGCACAGTAACGCCTGGAGCTTGGCCTGAGACTGCTACCTTCCTCGAGACACATATACATGCTGCAAATATGGATCATTTCTGCCCCTCACAATCTGTACAAGTTTTCTGAAATAAAGTTCATTTGAAAACTCAGACCAAAAAGCAAAATGGCAATCCTGCCATTTTATGATGCGTAATACCATTGGTCTGATGCAAGAACTTTTTTTGTAACAAAATGCAAACACTGACTAAAATGAGAAAATACTCTTATATTACCTAAGCGTAGGAAATAACAATCCACTCTCTTCATATTAGATTTGTAATTCTTAAAATGAGAAATGTTTTAGGGGTCAAAGAAAGTAGCAGCTTAGGTAAAAAATGGAAATGAATATGAGCAGTCTCATCTCAGTTATAAACTGGCATGGACACATCTCAAATCTATCACAGCTGACAGAGAAGAACTTGACTGGCAGTCTGATTAAGAAAGGCACAAGACTGGAATCAGAGGTAATTTCATTTACAGGTCACACTTGTCCGTAATGATTTGAGGGGGTACCTATAAGAATTCATTACAAGCTCTCTCCTTCCTCCACCCACCTTTCTTCCATCACGTATCATAAATACTGCACTTACTGAATGGATTGTCATCAGTCTCTTTTATACAGCACAATTAAGCTTTCATGGTATACAAACATTACACAAAGAGGCCCGTCAGTTAAATTCCCAATCACTTGTAATGATATTTGGAAGAAAAAATTTAACTCAGACTCTCTGTGAATGAAGGCAGAAAAAGGACTTAACACAGCAATGGAGAAGCATGGGAACAGAACAAAGCCAACAGAAAGGGGATGCTTGCGAGTTACTTAGTGTGCAATATTGCTTAAATGTAAAACTAGAAACAACCTCCGTTTAGCAGTACATAGCGTATTAGGCTTCATAATGCTTGCAGGATCTCCTTTATGATCCCAGTTAAGTCTTTAAAATTTCATCCCTAATAATACAGCTGCTTCTCTGTATAGACTCCCTTCTAATGCAGAACTGAAGTACATGCAATCTTAAACGATGTGCGTGGAATAATGAGATTTGAATAAACTATGAAACTCTTAATCTTAATTGGCAAGAGGTGTGGGAAGGTAAAAAATCTCCTTTTCCTATAATCTAATCAAACCAGGCAATATCTGCTTCCACACTGCAAAGTCAGCCTTTTGACTGAAGGACTGAGCAGGAGGTGAAGAAAAAATTAATCATACACATTAATGTAAATACCAAAAGTGCATACTGGTCACGTTGGGCAACCTACCTCAGCAGCATTTGGGCTCCCTCTTCTACCATCTAACACTATTTTGCTGGCACTGCTTTCATGATGCCTCCATGATAGCTTGAAGCAGGAACTGTATCTTGAAAGGTTTTCCAAAGGGTTGGTTGAAAATTAAAATTGCCCATTTTCATGAGATGCCTACAAGAGCTCAGAAATCAGAACCACTTCCAACTCATCTGGTCAAAGTCAAAGCCAGGACAAACTTTAGATGCCAAGTCTCAATTCAGCAAAAAAAGATTTCTGCTGGAGCTTTTGGAAAAAAATCCCAACCATCTTTCACAGCCGGCAGTGAGGCAGAGGAAAGGACTCTTAGGGGATTTGTGAAAAACTGGAATTCTAGCCCATGATGATACTGCGTTACTGCTGCAGCCACTTTGCTATACTTGAAGCCAATGCTCATCGGGTGCATTGCCACTTCGAGCCTTGGGGAGAGGAAGATATATTGTCCCTGAGTCCTGATGAGTCGCACTTATGGCTTAACTGTAGCAAGCAGGAGACCTTTTCTGAATTTCTGAGAGCGAGCTCTGACATTATAGTACTGCAGCCATGGAGGTGAGAGGAAGGAAGCGCCTGAACCGGAGGAATGCTCTCCACACCGTCAACAACAACAATCCCTTTGTGAGTCTTTGTGAGTCTACATATGCAAGTTTGCCCAGACTTTTAAAGCTAACCCAAAATCATAAAAAGATGAAGAGATACTTTTTGGTGTTATTCTCTCCATAGATGTGGGAAGACCCTGACACGTGACTTTGACAATTCCCAAGGCAAGAATGTTTGTTTCCCCACAAAATTTTTTCAGTAATCTGTCCACCAACTGTATCACCTTGTATTTCATATAAAACATATCGCAGAAGCAAAGATGAGGTGCTCAATATGCAGTGGAGGGAGGAAGCAGCTGGACTTACTGCAATTCATGCATAGCCAGCCAGACAAGCTGTTGCAACTGATTTTGTTACACATTTTAGCACAGCCTACAGTTGGCACATTGTTTAAATAAAAAATATTGTGCCCACACGTCCAAAGCAATGATAGAGAGCTAATAATCAGCTTCACAGGAGTGGGCTGCTGCTGCCCAAGTATTCTTTGGACTCCCTTTTTGATATGTTAGTGCTGGGTTTTGCTTTATTTTCTATTATATTTTATTAAATACATCCTATATTAAGTAATACCAAACAACTCATTGCTCAAGTCAGTGATTTTAGGTAAACTGCAAAACTGCCATTCTACTGTGCATGCCCTTTATGCACTAAACAGAAACAAGGAATGAAACTGGTATTGCTAGAGGATAATAGCAGCCTCCTAACTAGTGGGCAAATCTCGCAAGGGTACCATCAGGTTCAGTGTTGGTAGTACAGTGGTTAGGATTTAACATACCGTAACAAACTGAACACCATTTCAGATACAGTGTGCCACGGTTTTTAGGGCTTCACTCATCTCAGTCCACTAAGATATTTCAGGGGACACGGAGTTACTTTTTTTCTGTTTCTCTGCCATGTAAAGTTCATACAAAGCACACAGAAGCAGAACTGAATGGCCTCTGCCCCGGCCCCATGTGACTGATGGCTTCTTTTGTGCTTCAAAGGCAGGAAGGTGTTAGAGGAAAAATGCAGCTTTATGTTGCCTGTGGACCCTACCAGAACAGAGTGGACAGAATAGAAAGAAACAGAATTTGTTAGTACTTCTAAATAGAGAAGCATTTCTTTGTATGCGACAATTCTTAGGTAACACTTCTCTATGCGTTAATATGCCCACCTGCCATATTGCAGAGCAGGCCTGTTCAGATGGAGATTGTTTCTTGCTTGGGTGCGAAGCAGAGTTTTCTGCTGGTGCCTGTGCCCCTTTGTACCTTTGTATAGTTTCTTATATAGTCCATTTTCATGGGAGAACACTCTTAATCTATTCTACACCCATTTAATCTCATGTTAGCTTTGCAGAAAATGTGGCTGCATGCACATGGCCATATATATCAACTAAACATTGATGTTTTGTGTGACAGCCTTAGCTTTGCAACCATTTTGAAACCTCCTTAATACAGAATAGACACTGTTTTCACTAATCTAATAATTTGGTGTGAGTTAGCAAGAGATGCATCCTGTGGTTAAGGCATTCACACTGAGGAGGAGGGTCTGGTCAATGCAATTTCCATTTTCCAGCAAGAGGAAGTGGGCGCAGTGGAGAGAGAGAGGATTTGAGGTTGCCAGTGCAGGCAGACTTGGACACTTCATATAAGCACTTCCATAGAAGATCAGCCATTCTCTGCTGATACAACAGCCAACCTAAATTTGCTATAGTAAATTAGCAACTAGCCTCATTTATTTTTCTTTTTTCAATGTATGCTGGATACCAGCAATTTCCTTTTTCTTTTTCTGGAGCACTACAGGCCATTTTGGCCCATCTCAATTTGATGATTAGATAGCCAGTGGTACAACAAAGCTCCCTATGACTGAATTAATCAAATCTGCTCTGGCTTCAAGCCTGTGCCAGCGCCTGCGCACTGGTGGCTCGCTGAGCACTCCTGTGCTCTAAGAAGGGCTCTTCTGAGAGCTGCTCGCAAATGAAGCAGAACTAACTGATCCCTTTTTGACAAGCTGATCACTTGGAAAGCAGCAAGCCAGCGAGTTTGCTGTGTGGGCCTCCAGGGTATGTGTAAACAGTAAATGTGACTTCTGGCAAAAGTAACCTTCGGCAGTAGTGCACAGAAAGCACATCTATAATACAAGAACGCAGATGCAAGCAACACTGAAGCACAAAAATTGTTGTTACTCTCCCCAAATACTCTGTTGTTGACAATAAGAGAAAGCAGACACCCCTATTCCATCAATCAATATCTCACAGTGACTAATTTTCCACCAGTGACCACAAAGTTGAGACCACTCTTCTATCAACGGCCAGGGAACTGAACTAGATCCTGATGCATAACATTCTGCCCTTCTGGTAACGTAGTTTATGTTTCAGATTTTGTTTGTGACAACCTGTGCATTTTGCTCGGGTTTAACATGGCATTACAGCTGATAACTGTTTCACTTTGTTGTGCCTGCAACAACTGATTGACATGCCTAAAACACCTGGGAGAAGACCATCACACAAGAAATAATGGCTTAGAGAAAAACAAATTAGGAGCCCATTTATATTCCCGGAGACATTTTATTGCCTGCCACTCTCCATCCCACTGAAATATTGTGATGGATTTGGGTGAGTAAAGGGAATTGCTAGGTGCTAGCAATACCTATTTGAATGACAAGGGGAAGGAAGCACACCATGCTCTGCCTCTCCCCAGAACATGGTTAGCTTATTGTGGAGGGAATCAAGAAAAGGACTACTACTCATTAGTCACTGAAGGCACCTCGAGATGTGTTGTTCTTATGCACATTCACATAGTGGGCATCCCTAACCCCAACTTCTGGTGAATTTTGATCTCTGTATCCCAAGGTGAAGCCACAAAGAGCAACAGGGAATCGAAGACTGAAAGAAGATTAAATGGAGCTCCATGTGTGTTCCAGAGAGCTCCCAGACAGTCAGCAGTTAGTTGTCAAAGCATGGGAAGAGATCTAGCTCACTTCCTCTATAAAAATCTTGGTGAAAGACTAAGGGGTGGGACGTTTCTGTGAAAAAAGCCTCCAATCACAATATGACTACGTGCAAGCCAGGCCCCTTTGGAAATGATGGCATTATTGCAATTACTGTCATCATGCTGAATCTGTAAATACAAGCAATCAGCTTTCTGAAGCCCAAGATGAATGTCTATCCTGTATTCCCAATACCATTAGGAAATAATCAGGGTAAAATCTCTTTCCCCTGACACAGAAAGAAACTGCTTGATATCTAGAGCCAGAAGAGCAGGGCTTTTCTGCCAAAGGAAAATGGTAGCTGAAAAGAGATGGAAAGACTGGGTTTGGTAGGTAGCATAGATGTAAACTGAATAGTGACGTTCCTTTGTTAACAGTAGCCAGGATCCAGCCTGGCCTCAGGCTGCATGTTACCACAACAACCAGTCCAAAAAATGCATGAGTAGACAGAAGCAGAAAAGAGAAGAGAATCTGCCTTTTCAACACGCTGCCATGAAGGTGGATGATTAGAAGTGGGTCTGTATTTCCTAAAACACTGGGGCTCTTACTGACATTTCTGAGATCTCTGATACCTAACACAAAAGGTCCCAGGACTGGCATTGGAAGGCTAGTCTTTTCTCCTCTGGGAAGACTGCGTTCTCCCAAGGGCTTCAGGATGCTTTAATACTCTTCAAAAGCATGCATGTGCTCCATCAGCCTGTCTTGCTGAACAGTAAGTCTCTGACGTCTACTGGCTTGTCCCTAGAGAGAACAGAGCTTTTCCATGCACATGCCACTCAATGTGAGCTGAGATGTGTCTGCAATATCCAAGGTGGCCTGAAGTGAGGTTCAAAATGTTAGATTTCAAAATCTAAATAAAGTCCTTTTTTAAATGACTCTTGACTCTTCAGAAGAGTATGATTTCAGAAAGTAGATGTGCCTGTCAGGTAAAAAGTGTGGGATAATTGCAGATGCACAGCAGAATGAAAAATAAAGGGCAGCTTGTCTCTTCCTCCCATCCCATCTTTGAAAGAGGAATGTCTGGGTGGTATATCGTGGTGGAAGTGATACTTTCCCCATGCAGATTTCTATGACCTCAGAGACAGACCAAGCCTTGGGGCACAATAAAAGTAGGGACAAAAAATCAAAGGAAATGTTCATTTTAGGAAGCACCTAGAAATGAGAAAGTAAAACTCCTGACAACAAAGTCTCAAATCTAAGGAGGCTCAACAGTAAATAGGCACTAATACGTTGAGTCTTGAAAGGCCAGAGATTGTGCAGATGTCACACACTGGTAACAAGGTCACCATACGCTTTTTGTCTTATCTTTAGCAGTTCAGATCCAGCAGCTTTGCTGTTGTGAGAAGGAAAGGAAGGCTGGGATGGAAACTGGTCATCATGTGAAGGATGTTGCTCTGCTGGGGAAGACATTCTAGAGAAAAAGATCCTTCCCAAATCTTAGAGAAGATGGGGGTCTGAGATGTCTTCTGTGTTACTGTTCCCATGATGGAGGGACTAAAGCAGGTCACTTGTCCAGCTGGTGTGCCAAAAATAGAAACACTTGAAGCAAAATTAGATAAATACAGAGGAAAGGTTAAAATAAACTTTTGTCTCATTGAAGAACTACTAGATGTGGTCAGTGAGTATAGAGGACTCCAGGTCAATCAGGCTTCCTTAAGAGGAGAAGAAAGCATAAGATACACTTGGTCCCCCTTGCATTACTTAGGCACAGTGTGCTGGGGGCCTACAGACGATGAAGGCGACCACTTGAGGACCACAGACAGATTGTTAGAAGGTCTCCTCTACATGTTATGCAAAAAGAGAGAATGACTTTATTTGCCCTTTCATATTTAGTAGAGCCAACAACAACTCATCCTATCTGTTTTAAGTCTAGTGATTTTTTTTAATTTGCCTTTCATAGGCAAATGGCACCTAATTCTTTTAAGTGAGACTCTTATCCATGTTTATTAAACATTCGCTTCCTGTAACTATTTATTTTTTATCAGCTCCTTGACTGACCTCTTACCATAGTACATTGTTTTTGTCATTGAAATAAATATTATTTAATATTTAAATCTGTTCTTCAAAATGAATGGACTGTGTATATACCCAGGGAAAAAATTTTCGTGGGCTCCTAAGTAAAATCATGCACATTGTGGGACTTAATTTTAATGTCAGACACCTTTTTAACTGGCCAAAACTGGCTCTTCTCAAGAATTCTATCATGTTTTAGAATAAGGCACAGAATGGACTGCCCATGGATCCATTATATTTATAACACACACATAATGATAAAGCCTAACTTGCAGCTTTCTCTCACTTTTACAAGATTTCTGCATTCCTACTCTCACTTAGACATACTGATACTCTCACAGATTTCTCTGGCTGAATGATGCCACAAACCGTGTCTCTCCTACTCTTAGTATAGCAGTTCAAGTGAGCACTTCATGATGCCCAATATGAGTAGGTAAATCCAACCTAAGGTTTCTAAGAAAAATAAACTGAAACAAGCTTTTTGTAGAAGAGGGTTGCTATAAGCAGGCAAAGGTAATGACACTGAATCAGAGGATGAGAAATCACAGCAAAATAGGCTAAAATTTTTAACTGGAGATCAGTGGACAAGATAAGTGTACAACTGCAACCTTGAGCAAGTGACTTTGATGCAACTTTATCTGCAATAATATATTCATTTCTGAGAACCTCTTTCCCAGAGAGAGGATTAGTAGTTGGAAGTATTAAAAAAAAAACCCAAACCAACAGCAAAGAGAATGTATGGAACTGCAGAAACTAACAAAGATTAAAACAGCAAAATACATGGAGCTTGACTAAGCAGCAAACTCTGCAAGAACAAGAAAATATTGTACAAACATGTAAAGCACATAAACACCCAAGAGACATAATGATTTAGTATCAGAGAATAAGGTGGATTATAGGTTAGTGGAGTAACAATACAAAGTTAAAAAAAAAAAAAGGTATAGTCTAGATGATAAGAAAGAATTTTTTTAGACAGCAGTATCTATTCAGTTGTGAAATATTCTCCCAGAGGACAAAGAAGGTCTATAGCTTATGACATTTAAAATCAACTACAGACAATTGACTAACATAAAATAAATAATATAGGAAACATTTTGGCTCTGGGCCAGGTGACTTAGTCCACTCCTCTATTTTAAATGTCTAAAATTCAATGAACAGATTACACTATCCATTTCTCCAAAGACTGGCCTCATCAGCTAGTGGAATTTCTAATGTTTCAAGCCCATCTAAATCACAGTTCTACATATGTTATTTGCATGTTCACCATCCAACCTTAATAGCAGAATTTTCTTTGTGTAAGGCTGATAAGAAGATTTAATTTATATAAAAGATGCAGATCTGAAAATGTATTATCTGAGTCACAGGTGTGCTGTAGGGTGAGAGAGCAATTATCAGGATCATTATTATAGTACATTAGTGTCTAATGGTGTGTGATAAGGAATGTAAAATGTCTACTATGTACTTAGTTATCTTTCATTTCGCATTCGGCAACAAAAAAGAAAATGATCTGTATCATATATATACACTGAAAGACTGAGAAAATAGAAGGCAGTATCAAATGCTTAGAGATTTAGAGCAGAAAACCAACAACACAAAGAGGAAAAAATTAAACCCCTCTTCTTTTTTATAAACACTAGTGCCAACTCTGGAAAAAAAAGACCTGTAAGAAGGTGCTGAGATGGTGTCTTTGGGAAAGCAATTTTTATTTCCTGGGGTCTATTAGAAAAAAGGTGGTAGTGTCTGTGCGTGTGTGTGTGTGTGTGCACATACACATACAGGCACAAAGGAATACCAATTTCAGATACAATTTTTAAACAAAATGCTTTACCCTCACCACAATTGACTTTTTCAGCAAAAGATGTCTGGCTGAATCAATTTAAACAGCAACAGGGAATTTGGCAGCAATCCATTTCTGCTGAGATTAAACCAGCTGCTACCGAATCCATCGATCCTTTTAGCCATTGATTGGTTAATTTAATGAAAAATGAAGTTTTAGAATGTGAGCAAATTCAAAGTGCTGAGGAGACAAGGTTTTGATAGGCTCTGCTGCCAAACTAAACTGGTAACGCTGTCAAATGAGAAAATCACACGATTTAAAATATTAAGAGTTTTCAACATGGCAGTTTGCTTAAAACACAGTTGCAAACAGAAATAGGAAAAAACTCCCACGAAACTGGACAACTAAAGACAACAGATCTACCCCTTTGTCTCCTATCCATTGCTGTTAGTGGATTAAAGCAATTTTGACATATTTCATACTCCTATTAGCTCTGCAGAACCAAAACAACCTTAGGAGAGGATAATAGAGTCTATTCTTATTACAGAGACAATTAGGACAAGTTCTAACTAAAGATTAGGTTATCCATGAGACACCTCCCTGCCACAACACCTGTGGCAGCTCCCTGATTTGGTTCCAAAAAGAAAGAGTATATATCAAAACAGGTAGAGCCTTAGCAGCCTAAACATGCCATGTACTTAGTAGATACAGAATCTGTATCCCTGGCACTCAGATTTTGCTCTCTTATTCCCTACTTGAAACTTTATACTCATTATGATGCACTCATTTCTCATGAATTCAATTTGCATAAATGAATCTGTTTGTGACTCAAAGGGCCATAGCTAAAGCTGAGTAATAAGATGGCCAAACTGCTAGAGTGACCTCTCCTGCTGCTGATGTTTAAAGCAGATCAGCAATTTACCACCAAAATAGGTTTTCCTTGGAAAATGCTAGTTTCAGAAAATTGATATGTTTTGGAGAAAAATCAATTGTAACAAATCTATAACAACAAGCCTATTTTCCTACCAGCTGTCCCAAAGAACTGCTGGGGACCCAGACTTTGAAGGACTACAGCTCCAGCAGACTGAGGACAGAGGCAGCGTACACCTTCTTTCTAGCAGCACAGCTCAGCAGTGTGTCTGTTGCCTAGACTGCATCAGAGGACGGGCTTCAAAGACTTTTAGTGTGTCTGACTCCATCATATGGATTGAGGCTCTGTATTCCCAGCATCCAAATGGAAATAAGGAAAGTATATGGGAAAAAGTAAATGACACTGTTGAGGAAAGTAGTGTCCCATTTGGAAAATGCTCCCGAACAATTATTAGCCAGGAGATGGGTGGTCATCCAGTTTAGCCAGCCATCCCGCTCAAAGATAAGTACTGTAGGCACTTAACATTTAACAACACAAACACAGTGGCTTTAGTAAAACTTGAGGAAACAGAATGAGAAATGGAGAAACTGCCGGCAGTTTGCAACACACTACCAACTCCAGCTTTATCTTGGACTTCCTGAGGCAAAGGAGAACAGAATACGTCACATTGCTAGGCCCTGCTTGCTCAAAGTATCCTTCAAAAAACGGTAATTGCCACAGCAGAAAAACTTGTTCCAAACACATGCCTTTCCCTCTAGCTGTATAAACACAGTTTTATACATACAAATGTACATATTAACACACAGTTTCTATGTTTTTTAAGTCCTCATGAAGAGTCCCAATGTGCTAGATCTAAAATGCAAGTTTCTGTTCAATGGCTTTCATAAATACACTGCAGAGGCTTTACTGAAGTATCTTCCACTGGAACAAAGAGTGAGACACATGGACATAGAAGTTTCAGAAGAAGTTACAGAGTTTGGGGGGGACCTGGCAATGGTACATACATTTTGCTCCCAGCAAAATTAAACCAGAAAATGTGAAAATTGAAATGTAGGGGGCACAAAACATAGACAACTTTGAGACGAATAAAGTTGTTTGCCTTACTCATGGTCTAACTGTTACTTTGGGTAACAATTGGCTCATTCTTATTAATAAGAATAAAATCTCACTCTTATTATATATTTTATATATACTTTCCATACAATATGTAATATCTATGCACTATTGATAAATAAGCTATATAAGAATAACATCCTATTATTCTACAACAAGGTGATAGTGCCAGAATTCAGAGAACAGTCTCTTGGGTAGCCAAGTGAGCAGTCTGAAATAAAACATTCACATGTCATGCCAGCAGCTAAGAACAGTATTTAATGAAAAGACACTTGACAGAGCAACAAAGAACTAATACATCACTATTGAGATAAGCACCTTGATAAGTTCGAAGGAAAGCGGAGACTTTGAACTTTTCACATTTCCCATTCTATATGGGTTTATTCCATTACTGAAAACATGAGCGTATGTAAAGAGCACACTAGACAAGTCAAATTCAAGGAAAACTTAATATGTTTGTAGAGGTACATGACGTGAAATAATGGAAAATGACAAAGCCTAAGAAATCTAGCTAAGTATAAATGTGAGTCTGGAGGAAATCCATACACTTATAAATTTCCACTGGCCATGAAGTCCCAGTCTGAACAGAAGTAACCCAAGGTCAAAGCTATGAATAGTATGCAGCTTGTGCAATAAAAATGTAAATATCCTTCATTCTATGAAACTATAAAAGTGCTTAGTTGCCCTATACAACCGGTCATCAGCACAGAGAGGAAGTGAGAGTGATGAGTCTATTCGGCATAGACAGCCAGGGCAGATGTTGATAAACAGAACTACAGCAAGTGCAACTCTAGCTGTCATGGCACCTCCTCTCCATATACACACGAAGTGCACACACACAGATAAACCTGTATGGATCAAATAAAAGGAGAAATAAAACTAAAAGCAGATAGTTTATCCACAGGCATCAGTAGTGATCAGAGGGTTGACAAATACCTGGAATGATTTTGAAACAATTCAAAAATGTTTAAAAGCTAGGTACTATTTTCCTATCTCCACTCGCTCATTGTTTTGCCCTGAAGCAGCTAAAGGTTGGAAATGTGACATAATCAAAGCAGCTTTTAACAGGGCTTCAAGTCAATTCCCCTTACTAGTCCTGATTCAATTGAAAAGGTACTGTCCTTTTGAGTACAAATCTACTGATGTGAAGATGGCTGAAAATGATAGTCATGCCAAATTCTAAATATTTCCATAATATAATGGTTTACTTTTCAAGTTCTGCAGTGCAGGAACTGTTCTTTCTGGGTATTTTTTAAAGGATCTTGAATGACACAAATGCGATGCAGGATTAGGCCTTTTGGACATCTCCCATAGCAACCCAGAATTAAATTAGTGCTCAAACAATGAACATCCATGAAACATACAGTAAATTTCACTGATGTTATTATATGAGACAGAAGCTGTATTTTCTTTAGTAGCCTTCATACTTGAAGCCTCCCAGAGCCATCAACAAAAAAGTAAACACTGTGACTGTGGAATGAAACAGTAGGTACTATACACCCAATGTAAATTTGTATGCCACTTTGAACATTAAACCTTATTCAGGACGCATTATTGACGTGAGAAAATACCAATACTGCACAACATTCTTTCAAAAAAAGCCACAGCCTGCTCAACCACCTTTTCCTTTAGGAAGAGACAGAACATTATCCTACCTTCTAAAGGATGGTGACTCATATAGTGTTGTATCTTGCAACATTTCATTGCCATGTGAATACTGAATCCTGGTATCATTCCTAGATGACTGGTATAGGATGATTCCTAGACCTGTTATATTTTTCAGTACCAGGAAATAGAAAGTCTACAGACTAATCCTGAAGTATAAAGAAGAATTAAAACTTCAGATGTTTAAAAGCAATACACAGTTTGCATGAGAAATGGCTAAAAAATTTTTTTCCAGTAGAAATTAGTAACTTCGATATATATTTTTCGGAATCCATCCTCCTAGTGCTGGTGTATTAGCTGATGCAATTAAAATAACAGGCTTTAGATGGGTTTATATTTCCAGTATGATTGTGCTGAATTGAATTATTCTGTATTTATCATGAACATATTGGATGAACATTCCTCATTTTCAATCCACACTATTAAATTGATTTCCATCCACTTCCACAGGACTAAATTTTTAAAATAAAGCAGGCAGACACTTCAGATTCTCAGGCTCTGTCACGAGTAGCAATCTGATCTGGGATGTAAGAATAAATGAACTAGGTCCAAGCTCTCCCTAGAAATATGCAAATTGACACGTACCTAAATGGGTCTGCATATCGTCATCTGTTCACACTATCTGAGAGTTTGACGCACATAGAAAACTATCCAATGTGTTGCTTAAGGCTTTAGATTTAGAGATATTTAATTGTTGAAAAAACGTGGCTGATGAAGTTCAAGGTGGTACAGAAAGGAAGACTGAAAGAGGGCATAAAGCAAAACAAGATGAACTGGATAATATGACCTTCTCAAACAGCACACAAGGATCAGTTCCATCTCGGAGAACCTGTGAAAACTCTGTGAACCTCCTCTATGCAGGAACATGCAATGGCGTAACTCCAAAGCAACAAGCTCCCTTTTTTTCCTGTGTTACACTGTACGGCTGCGCAGAAACTCCTCTCTGAGCTGCCAAGCTCGCTGCAGAAACCCTGATCCATTTGTGGAATTCTGCCCCAGCTGGGAGAGTGGAAATGCCACTTCTCACAGAAGTCAGCACAATGTTGGGGATATGAAGACCTTTTGCATAAGAAAAAATCATAAATGCTTTGTGATGTAAAGTGATATGATTCATGTATATGGAGTAGTAGGGTTCTAGAACAAAAATAAGGCAACATTTGAAAATCCTTTTCCCATTAATTACACCTTTTATGAAAGGCCAGCAAAGACCATTTTAATGCAGATAGTTTTATCTCCTAACATATCTTTGTTTCTGGTACTGCAGAAAAATATGTAATGTGATTAGAAGATACAGAAAAAAAGAAGAACTCTTACTGGACAGAGAAGTTTCAGTAACACTATACATCAAATAATAACTGAGTTTCTATCAAGAAAATGTCATAATGAGCATATACAAAGACACAAAAGAAAGGTTAATGCACAAATCTGATAAATATAAACATCTGAGTTCTCAGTGACAAGTTAAAGTTTTATTTGCCTTGTTCACCTTGCACTCATCCATCTTCTCCAGGACTGAGGATCTGAGCCTCATACATATGTAGCATCATATACAGAAAAAGATGTTGCTCCTATGGAGCAGCATTAAGGAAGGAGGCACTAAGGAAGGTGAGGAAGTGAGGCAAAGCAGGCCTCTTGGTGGGTTTGCGCACAGTTGGATGACTGGGGCTCAGAAATAATGCATCAGGGTCTGGTGGACCCTGAGCAACAACCACTAGCAAGCAACAGCAAGAAAAAATGTAACTTTAACTGAAGAAGATGACCAAGGCCTTTGGATCGACACACACCAGTTCTCCTTATGGCTTTCTCCACATATCCCTAAACTGGCTGAGGAATTACGGCCTTCAGTGACCCCAGGGGGAACAGTGCAAACTGCATGCATACCCCTGCATGAGCCACAGCTTACTCTGAGGATACATCTGCAAGGAAATGAAAGATGCTGCCTGCCATTTGGGCACCGCTGCTGTCTTCGACTTGCTTTTACCCATGAACCAGAATCAGTTAATGTTGGATTTCTAAAAGGATGAGATTTCATGCGAAGTTATGCTTCACAGGCACAGAAACCACAACATCTTCATCTGCATGTTTGAGAGGATCTATTTCAAAGAGGATGGGTATCCTTTAAGGTAGGTCTGCTATGTATGTCTCTCCACGAATTTCAGTCCTTGGAGATTTTTTGTTTCTGAGAGAGAAATTATTCATCAGAGACACCTGACAGTTTATAGCAGTGCTGAGTAAAAGGGGTAATCACTTCCCTTGATCTACTGCCTGTGCTCCTGTTAGTACAGCCTGGGATGCTGTTGGCCACCTTTGCTGCCAGGACACACTGCTGCATCATAGTCATCTCGCTGTCTGCCACAGGTCCATTTCAGCAGAGCTGCTCCCCAGCCAGTCCTCAGCCTGTACCATTGCAAGGGGTTCTTCCTTCCCAGCCCCAGCACTGTGCATTTGTCCTTACTGAATTTCAAAAAGTTCCTGTCAATGCATTCCTCCAGCCTGTCTAGGACCCTCCGTATGACAGCCCTGCCCTCCAGCATATCAGCTGGCCTCCCCAATTAGATGTCTCCTGCAAACTGAGTAAGAGAGCACTCCATCAGCTCCTCCAGGTCATGGATAAAGTTGTTAAACAGGCCACAGTATGGACTCCTGCAGTGTACCTGTCATCGGCCTGCATGTAGAGTACAACCTCTTAACACATTCGGAGCCTGACCAACCAAACAATTTTTTACCCATCTGGTTATCCTTCCACTCAGACAGTAACATCCCAGCTTGGATACAACAATATTGTGGGAGACAGTGTTGAAAGCCTTGCTAAATTTGAGGCAAATGACTACTCCCCCTTCGTCCACATATCCAATCACTTTATCATAGAGGGCAATCAGGTTGGTCAGTCATGATTCAGCCTTGGTAAATCTGTGCTGACTGTTCCGTCATGTTCTTCTCCTTCACATGCCCAAAAGTAGATGCAAGAGGACGTGCTCCATAAGCGAGACTGACCAGTCTGTAGCTTCCTTTTAGACTATCTTTTTAGCCTTTTTTAAGATGGGTGCACCTTTCTTATGCGTCACTGACAGCATTGCTAGCAGTCTCTAAATCCAATCAGCACTACAAATTCGCCTAATATAAAGCACAATGATTTTCTGGGCTAACAGACTCTGTGCTGTCACTAGTATGTGAACAGCTGCCTGTCTCCTTGCTTTTCTGCCTCACCCCTTTTATAACCATCCCATCCTGGCAGTGGCTTGTAGGAGGGACAGCATCAGCAATGGGGAAAAGCCATGATGAGGAAATGAAATCCCACTGTCCTATAGCACCCATACAAGAAAATTTTGTGTACACAGCCTTAAGTAAAGTTAAGAAGTACAAACCAATAAACCGGTATATCTGATGATAAAAATATACTTATGGACTTGGTTTTCTTTATCTTGTACTAATCTTCATTTTGCTAACGATTCCTTCACAGAGCAGGACAGAGAAGACAGAGTCAGAAATGTTTTGTGACAGACTGTTTCAAAGGGGGTACACACAACCTGAATTTGGGAAGAGAAAAGGACAGTGTACAGGTTCTTTTGACCCTATTTCCGAACACTTGGGAGGTGTCTAATATTAGGCTTCAAAGTTAGATGCTGTTGGCTCCCCATATACTCAGTATGGACAAGCGTAAGTCAGATGCTACAGAATCGGCCCCCACTCTAAGCAAAAGCACCAAAAACCCAAGAGGATCATAACATACTACTCATCACTTTCATGTTCAGATTTCATTCAGTTCAATTTCCGTTCATATTTTTAATGTACATTTTCAAATGAAGCAGTGAAAAAACAGACAACTTGCACAGGTTTTCTCTGATGTTCAAACTGCACAAAACTAAAAGCCTCATAGGTAGTCAGCACAAATTATATGCAAAAATGAATCCAGCTTAAATCAAAAGACAAGCTAAACTTAACTCAAGATTCAGATGTAGTAAGTACATTTGCTTTTCATCTGTGTTTAAAAGCTAGAATATAGTACTTGGCAATATGTAGGAGATTTGAAAATTACAGAACCTAATCAGCCTATCCAAACCATGCACTCGGGAAATTTCTAACCATTTCTCTAAATTAAAATATTAAATAAAAACTTTCATCATAATTAGGATGGAACTGCAGTGCCTAGATGGAACTCCTAGTGCCATGTATGTGCCCTTGTGGCCAAGAAGGCCAATGGTATCCTGGGGTGCATTAGGAAGACTGTCGTCAGCAGGTCAAGGGAGGTGATCCTTCCCCTCACTCAGCCCTGGTGAGGCCACATCTGGAATACTCTGTCCAATTCTGGGCTCCCCAGTACAAGAGAGACATGGATCTACTAGACAGAGTCCAGCATAGGGCCACTAAGACGATTAAGGGACTGGAGCATCTCTTGTATGAGGAGAGGCTGAGAGAGCTGGGACTGTTCAGCCTCAAGAAGACAAGACTCAGGGAAGATCTTATCAACGTGTTTAAGTATCTGAAGGGAGGCTGTCAAGAGGATGGGGCCAGACGATTTTCAGTGGTGCTCAGTGACGGGACAAGAGGCAACAAGTGCAAACTGAAACACAGGAAGCTCCATCTGAATATGAGGAAAACCTTCTTTACTGTGAGGGTAACAGAGCACTGGAACAGGCTGCCCAGAGAGGCTGTGGAGTCTCCTTCTCTGGAGGTACTCAAAACCCACCTGGATTCAATCTTGTGCAGTGTGCTCTAGGTGACCCTGCTTGGGCAGGGGTATTGGACTAGATGATCTCCAGAGTTCCCTTCCAACCTCGACCATTCGGTGATTCTGTGATTTTGGAGGGCCTGCCTCACCTGAGATAGGCACAGGACTGGCAAACAGAACACAGGACATCTGAGATACCTATGCCCTTTTCGAGAAGTAGCTGGAGACCAGACACAACACACGAGGGTGTTTAAAACTGCACTAGACACTATGTTTAGGCAACTACATCACATCATTAGTACTTGACAGGATCAAATGCTGTTAGAGAATCAGATCTTGAAGGAACATTGACATAGTTATGTTCACATCCATTTTTAAATACTCTGCATGTACAATTACCATAATTATTCTTAATAACATCTGAAATAAACAATGCTTCCTACAATAAAATATAATATCTGTATTTGGTGTTGAGAAAGGTCTGTGAAGTATATCTTTTTTTACCACACACTGCAAACTTCCTAATGAGAATAAAAAAACTCCAATACTAAGTCAATATGACTTCTTATTACATGCCAGAAACCAAAGTACTGATCATTCCTAATTCTGTTTCTGAATAGAGGGAAGCAGTGCTGTTTATTATATCCACCTTGTTTTTCACATTCAGCTGCTGGAGGTTACAGTTTTCCAATATAAACATCAACTGTAATAAAAGTATGAGCATAAGGCCAGAGGAAAGAGTGGCTACCATGCTGTTCTTTGAAAGTGAGCATATACGCCAGCTCTCAAAAATGATTAGTTATATGGATAGGAGAGAGGAAGAACTTAGGCTAAGATACCACCACCCTGGGGTTGAACACTGTTAAAACTTCATTAGTTCTGTGTTCTCTAGAAACTCATTATCTGAAATAACATTTGATAGTTGGCCAGAGTTAGAGGCAGCATAAGAGCCTCCCTTCCTTTCTGTTCTTTCACATTTCCATGCAGAGTATAAGCATACTCAGCTTGAACCATATATGTAATTTTTTTTATTTTAGAAGACAGCTTAAGTCAGTATTATTTGGCAATAATAGAAAAAAATCAATGAAAAATATCCTTAATTCATAGAATCACAGAATAATTTAGGTTGGAAGGAACACATGGAGGCACCTGGGCCATCCCCATCTCAATGCAGGTCTTAGGTAAATCAGCTCCCAGGGACTCCTCCAGTCAAGTTTTAAATATCTCCAAAGATGCAGATTCTTCAGCCTCTCTGGGCACCTGCTCCAATGTGCAACCACCCTCATTGGGAAATATTTTTCCTTATTTCCGATCAAATTTCCTACATTGCAACTTGTGCCCAATGCCTCTTTTCGTTTGACTGCGCACTCTAAAGAGTCTGGCTATGTCTTCTATATAACCACACATTAGTTGGTGGATTAGATCCTCCATAAAATTCCTTCCTCCCGCCTGAAGGAGTCCAGCTTTCGCAGCTTCTCCTCATATAACCTGTGCTCCAGTCCCTAACCAGCTCGGTGGCCTGCTGCTGGGCTCACTCCAGCACGTCAGTGTCCCTTGGACTGGGGAGCCATGACCTGGACACGGTGCTCCAGGGGCTGTCTCACTAGTGCCAGACTGAGGAGAAGGTTCATTTCTCTCAACTGGCTGGCTGCACTCTTGCTAACATAGCCTAGCATGTGGTTGGCCTTCTTTGCCACAGGGGCACATTGCTGACTTGTGTTCAACTTACCATCCACCGGTCTTATCCCTGCAAAGCTGCTTTCTCACCAGTGGGCCCCCAGTCTGTACTGGTGCATATGTTATTCCAGCCCAGATACAGGATTTTGCACTTGCCTGTGCTGACCTTCATGAGGTTTCTGTCAGCCCATTTGTCTAGCCTGTCGAGGTCCCTCTGGCAGCCGTGCTCTCCAGTATTCTTTCAAATTCAGTGTTGATCACGAAACTGCTGAATGTGCACCTCATCCCATTGCCTAGGTTGTTAAAACAAATGTTAAATGGTTTCAGTCTCAGTATCAACAGCTGAGGAACACCACTACTAACCAGCCACCAACTGGACCTCGAACTGCTGAGCCCTGCTCTTTTTGCCCAGAGGTCAAGCCAGTTTTCCACCTATCTTGTGGTCCACTCATCCAGTCCATACTTCATCTATTTGACTGTGAAGATACTACATGGTAGGCCTTGTCAAAGGCTTCGCTAAAGTCAAGGTAAACAGCATCCACTGCTCTCCCCTTGTCTACACAGCCAGTCATTGCAGGTGACCAGGTTGGTCAGATACAATTTGCCCTTGGTAAATCCATGCTGGCTGTTCTCAGTCACATTGTCCTCATGTGCCCAGAAATGGTCTTCAGGAGGATTTGCTACATAACCTCCCCAAGGACTGAAAAGGTCTGAAACCTCTTTCTTACCCCTCTTGAAAACTGGTGTGACTTTTCCTTTCTTCCTGTCATCAGGAATGTCTCATGATCACCACAACCTTTCAAAGATGACAGCACTCTCGCAAGAACATCGGCCTGCTCCCTCAGCACCTGTGGGTGCATCCCTCCGGTCCAATGCACCAGTATGCCCAGTTGGCTTAAGTGCTCCCTAGCTCTGTCTTTCCCTACTGTGGATGATGCTTCATTCCCAAAGATGCTCAGGGACCTGGAAGGCCTGAGAACAGATCTTGCCAGTGAAGACCAGTAAGAAAGAAGTAAAAACCTGCCATTATTCTTTTTCATCTTTATGTACTGCATAATTTAAACTTTCTATCACATGTGACATCCAAAGGTCCCTCTGACTTCTACTAATAGCCTCCAGTTAGCTTAAATGGTTTATCACTGCTGCATGTTTTTCATTCAGCTCTAACTAGTGAAAATAAGACAGTCATTTCTATCTACAAATTAATTCCCATTTGGAGTTCAAATGAGTCTTCTAATAATGTGTTTATGATCACAACAAATAGTAGATGCTACACTTGATAAAAAAGTCTTATATTTTTAAACGACATATTATTATTTGCACAGGTGAATTAAACACTGCAAAACAAAGGCTAAAATTAGAAATCAGTTTGTGTGTTTTCTTGAAAACTTGTATTTTTCAGGACAGTTTTGACTATAAATGCTGTGGTCACATCCTACCATCAGCAGTGGCAACAGGAGCAGCTCAGCCTCTCTCCTCACCTATTTGCATGCTCAGGAAGAAACTTTTTGATACATGACTTTCATAAACACTTTGAAGTATATCACACATGCCAACTTTAAGAATCCCACATCTAGGTTCCTTAATAATTTATTTCTGCCTAAGTGAAAGAGAGGCCATAGAAATTCCCTCTCTCAACTGTTAATTTTCCACCTCTACATGTTCAGTTAGGAAATGTACGATTTTCTATGCCTGAATGTCTTTGTCTGATCATACTGAAAATGATGATCCTCATTCTGTTTACGCTCTACATTTAAATGACTACTTCTCTATTCATTCAATGTGAGCAATCTTCTGTAGGATGCAAAGCAGAAAAATTACCATCCGATTTTTTAATGTCTATGCAGTTTCCTGCTGGAATCAAGAGATGGCAATAGTTTCGTTCCTCACTAATTATTTGTGGGCGAGTTTTGTTAGAGCAATAGTTGCCACTTCAATTCCACTCCTCTAAGTGATATGTAGAGCCCCATATAATCACCTTACTGAAGTATTTGAAGCACTCCACATACTTTAGATTTGGGTAGGAGTATTTGTGGTTTCAACACTTTTTTTTTGTATTACATATTGAGATTTAATTTCAGTTACCTCACTCTTCCTGGAAAATCTTGCACTCATTCCTATACTTTTCTAGTCAACTCACTACCACTGGTAAAGCACATGCAACTAATTGCCATCCAAGGACAGATTCATTGTCATGTTCTGTATTCCATCAGAAAGATGTGTACAGATTAAATGTTGATTCAGTATGGATATATGCCACCTACTCTTACTATACTGCAAAGCAAATTAATTGTAAGTATCCCCCTGAATATCAAAAACTTTTACAGTTACTTGTTACAAAAAGGAACTTGTGAAATAATGCTAATTGTAATGAAAACTGTAGAAAAAATATACTTTCTTGAAGTAAAATATTTTCACCCAAATTTTTTGAAACAAATTAAAATTTTGTTTCTAAATACAATGTTCATCTATACATTGAAGTATTTTATTCCTGTGTTTGTTTTATGCTGTATTATGATATGTGAGAAGAAACACCTAATAAGTACGAAAGTCTCAACTTGCATTTTACAACATGTTGGAAAGTATTTGATTCATGAAATCAACTAAACACAAAGGACAAGTATGAAATAAGGTTAAGTAAAATACGCTAACTTAATATTATTTATAGTACTCCATAAAACGACATCATTTGACATAAGAAAAGACATGATCTCTTCTATTACTGGGCTGTCATGATATTTCATAGAATTAACCATAATACCCATAAAGCAAATGCAACAATGTTCATATTTTTATAATTCTTTTAAAGTAATGTCTAGTTGGGCATTAGTTGCTTTTGTTCCGATTCCAAACAAAAAGCAATGCCAACCTAGTCGTTGGAAGAAAAATTCTACATTTTGTTGGGTTTTGTTCATCCTCAGGTCTCTGGTCTGATGATAAGAGAAAGTTCACACCAGGGACGTGGAATGCAAGAAAACAGTTGCTATTCTGATCAGGGCAGAGTCTGTCCTTTTGGTTCCATACATTTCCAAAATTGCTAAGTGGCTGGAGGGGTCTTGGCAAAAGAGGCAGCCTGAGTTATTTTGCTTTGGAAAAAAAAGTGACATTTTCTTAATGGCAATCTAGTTTAATCAACTACCAAAAGACCCGAAGCTAAGACTGTTCTTTTCTTTTGCAGCAACCACTAAAGCCTTCCCACTGGTAACAGGGAGAAGAACAGTATTTCATACACAGGCATAATAGAGAAGTCTTTCCTTTTCCATTCACCCATAGTGAGTTAGAATTTCCCTCTAAGCCAGTAGTAAAGTCCAATACCACTGGAAAACACACCCCAAAACATCATTTAACTTTTAATTTTGAAACTAAGTGTGTTCTACCGCTTTTCAGGACCCCAGGAGTAGTGAAAACATTGCCTTTATTTTTGCTGCCTGCTAAAGGGTAGGGAGTTTATCTGTGCTGCACTGAAAGCACAGTTTAGACAAAAATCTATTAGTTTTTTATCCTGAAGATGATGGCACTCCAAAACACTGTCAAATGCAAAATCTCAGAAGTTGCCTATGCTTTTCTGCAAGGTTTCTCCTTTATTTATGCCACCTGCTGCTGCCCTGTTATAGAGTAGGCACAGCAGGAAACACAAATGAAAAGAAGAGCCACAAACACACCGTGGTTGGACTGTGTTTTCCCAGTGGAGCAGCAGGAGGCAGAAATGATAGAGATTATGTTGCCACTTGCCCTGAGGCAAAATGTTAATAACGGAGGAAAAGGCTTTATGCTTTCCTCTCCCACGGGGGAAAAAAAGGATCTTTGATCTTGGGAAATTGAGTTTTTATGCACCTGAAAGTCTCTCACTAGCTTATTTACCTATATTACTGCATGGGGTTGTCAAAACAGCAACACGATAACTTAAGAGCTAGCTTTTGTCCAAGAAATTAGGTGCTCATGGCCTCCAAAGTAGCATCAGGTACATTTTTCAGATAATCCAAAAGAGGTTTTTTATTCCAGCACAGATTTATTATTATAGCAAGTACTATTTAACCTCACTTTTTGAGTATTTTCACATTAGATAAGAGCTTAGAAAACAAATATGATAATCTGTTTCACACAATACTAATTTATATAAGGATTTCAATGGAAAGTAAGAAAAAAGCTGTATTTGTAGCTCGCTAAAGCCTACAAGTTTAAGTCTAGAGACTGAGGGAAAAAAAATCAGATTTTAGGTCACCTTGACCACTTTCTCTGTAGCGTACACCTAACCACCACAGCATACTTTCCAGCTCACATTCAGCTTTCCATAAGTGATACCGAGCTTATGACCAGGAATTTCAAAAGAGGCACGATTAAGTATTATGTTCTTTTCTGCTGATAACAACAGGAAACATTCTGCAGAAATGTGGAATTATTCTGAAGAAAAAAATCCAACTTTTCGTTTTCAGATTTCCTTTACTAGCTCACATTTGTAAAACTATTATATACAAAGACATGTTCCCAACCTCATCCCAGATCCCACAAAAATCCTCTCCCCTATTTCTTGACAACACATCTTTGCCAAATACAGTACTAATCCTGAATGCCTAAATCATAAGAGAATTACATCTGACTAGAAGGGATTTCCTTTCCATGAGAGATTTAGAATGACTGGCAGGGTAGAAACAACAAACCATAATCATTGCTATCTCCAGCAAATCTGTGGATATGAAACATTTTCAGTATTTTTGCTACCGCTTTCTGATGCTTAACAAGCACTCCTAAAATTACAGATATAAGAGGAATTTTGCCCTAGGACCAATGCAGTTGATAGGATTTTTCATTTCCTCTGCTTGGCTTCGAGTCATGGCAACTTCTCACACTTAGCTTATAGTTCTAGCCTAACACTACATGCATGTAATTCCCATCAGTATTAAATGGAGTTATGAATATTTATTGCTGAGGGAACAGTTCCTTTACTGTACTTACCCCAGTGAGAAATAGTACTGTCTCATGTCCAGCACAATACATTAAAACTGATAAAAGTACAAAAGTTAAAGACTGGCATTCTTCTCCCCTCCCACTTTTAATTTTGTTAGGATCCTATAGCAGAAATCTGATCAATTTGATTCTCCAAGAAACAATTTGTACAGAGCAGGTGAAATACAACATGCACATTGAAGACTGAGGCAATCTTTCAAAAAACAATGAAATACTAAACTTTGTACCATTATGAACCACTGGGAAATTGCAGAGGTGGGGAAATAAGTATCATGCATATGTATAATAGAACCGAATTAATTGGAATGCCTTAATGGTAAGGAAAGGGCAGAATCGCAGCAGAAACAAGACCAAGTCTTGGATACAAACACAGCAGCAGACAGTTTCAAACCAAAGTAAAGACCTTATGGATATGGCTGGACTGCAAAGCTGCAGTACTGCAGAGAAAAGCAGAGGTAGCCTTTAGTAAGTCATCCAGGGTACTAAAAGCAGACATGCATAATATGTGGGCTCATTTTCCTTACCAAGAAATCACATAGTTTCCCTTGCAATTAATAAGAGTTGTCATATCAAATCCCAAGCTTAAGTTTGAAGACCTTAATCAATATTGTGCAGATAGGGGACAAAGAAGCAGAAAAGCAGCACTACTAGAAAAAAAAGGAAAATGAGATTACTTTTAGCTATATATAAACTTCTTAAATATCACCTGTTAAACTTGTTAAATATGCCATAAAAAAGCAATCTGAAATTGCTTCTATCAGAACAGTTAGATCTAGAGCACAGAAGAGAAAGTATTCTTGACTTAGTCTTAAGACTGCTTTAAGAAGCAAGTATGACTGAAAAACTAGTTAGCAGTATCTTCCTTGGAAGAGAAAAGGTAGCAAATTCTAGCTCTGAAAATCTCCTCCTCCTCTCAAAATACCTCCCCAGCCCAAACTTCTTTATAAAGAATTTCACAGAATTAGGAAGTCAGCACACAAATGAAAGACCTCTAAAACAATCACAACCTCAAAATCAAAGCGAAAAGCCCAATCTAAATCCGTTAGCAAGGATGGAACTTACAGAGGAAAAGAAAGAACTAACATCAATTCTTCTGTTTTATTTGTTTTTTATTCTTTTTTTTTCAAAGAAACCGAGAAGAATTTTTACTAAATTGAATCTAGGCTTACCAAGATTAAGTCTTGACACCTGACTTGATACCTGAAGACATCCATGAGCGGCTAAATTCTGTTCTAGACGAGCAAGGGAGCAGGGTTCAGCTGGAGTGCTGGCCCGGGCAAAGCTGGAATTTGCCCACATACAGAAGTCCTATCAGGAGACAACTGTGAGGGTCACCAAAGGGAGATTTCACAAGAGCAGAAATCTAACAAGAAATAACCATATAGCAAACCACGCAATGCACTATGATCTTTACATGTACAGAGATTTTTTTAGCCTTGTTTTCTTTTATTTGGGGAGGAGAAGTTAGAAGCATTACCTACCAATCTGGAGTAGCTATTTCAATCACATGATAGGATTTATGTCAAGTTGAAAATGTGCAAGTGAATCCACTTCCTTCCAACGTTTAAAAAATGTTTGGGTTTTTTGATGTTGAGCATTTTTCCTGTTTTCCAATAATACGAATGACTTTAGTCATTATGAAAGAATCACAAAAGCAAAGAAAGCCGCAAAAAGATGGAAATCCAAGCCTTCTTAAGAGTTTAAATCTGTAGCAATGAGGCTAAACTAGCCAAATAACAGAGAAAATAGGAAAGCTAAGAGCCCCAAATCACCTATTTGAATATCAGTGACATGTGATACCTCCATGCCTCAGGATATAATTGAGGCCCAAAGCACAATGATTTTTAGCTTTTTTTAAGGAGACTAACAATTTGATGAATAATGAAATCATTTACAAGACTGTATCATGAGGATTTCTGTTCTTAGAGCCTTAACAGCAAACAGGACCTATCAGATACACAGGCAACAGGACAATTTTTCTTCCAGGTTAAACCTCAGAAAGGATTTCAAACTTTGAACAAAAGTCTTTCCAAGCCTGATTCAACATTTCAAATATACTTCTTCTGTACAGAGAGCTATTACTTTTGTTTTCTCTCTGTACATATCATTTCAGTAACGATGTAAACTTTAGTTCACATGAAAAGCCAGGTTTTGCTGCTTCCTAAGAAGAACTATTTCCATTTTGAATCTGTAAAGCTTAAAAACAGCAGCAATGTATTGTATGAACTGGCTTGATGGCTTCAATGCATCTAAAAGGCCCGTTCTGGTGTACGTAGCGTATTTTTCACTCGTGTCATCTTCATACTGTCGAAATACAGACTAGCTCATCTCAGATCTCGTTACCTGGTGACATGTGAAGGTAGGCTCTGTAACCGAGGGGGAGGAATCATTTAGCAACAGGGCACCTTGACAGTACTGGAAAAAGCACATTTTTGTCTGTCAGCAGAGAGGCTAATTTTAATAGACCTTTGCTAACAGGGATGCAGAAGCCCTGAAGAGGCTGCCTTTGCCGGCTGTTCTCTGAATTGCGTCCCAAGCCTCTGAGAACAGCATGCTGGTGACTGCTGACAGCGGGCAGCACCGCTTGTTAACTTCACCAAACTGCAAGGAAAGGGCATTACGAGCCTGTAGGGAAAAAGCCAGACAGCAACACTGAACAGTGTTCTACTTACAGTCAGAGCCAAACTCCAGGAAAAGGAGCAGAGATTGTACACATGATGTTTCTCCTACTGAGACCAAAAGAACAGTACCTTTTCATAAGATCATCACTGTTAATAAAGAGTTACATATTGGCCTCAGTCTCGCAAGTAATAAAAGCTTTCACCATATTCATGTCCCTGTCTTAGCAAAACACATACAGTAGATATTATCTTTGATAGCATTCTAGTTGTTCCCTGCTAGCCTTTTGCTTATTGCTTTTATAAGCTTCTCATGTTTAGCAGATGTTTCAACTGGATTTTTTTATAGCTGATATAAAACTGGGTAGTGCACTTCTTTCAACAAATGTTGACTTTTCAAGGCATTGAGGTACTTTCTTTAGTAAAGCTAGAACTGAACAACTCTCTCAACACGCATCCATTTTTCTTGCCACCACCCCAAAATTACAAAGTAAAGGTTCATAGAAAATGGTGGATGCT
The DNA here is from genome assembly GCF_036370855.1 of Dromaius novaehollandiae. NCBI lineage: Eukaryota > Metazoa > Chordata > Aves > Casuariiformes > Dromaiidae > Dromaius > Dromaius novaehollandiae. Next base: position 101,838,474 of record NC_088098.1, on the reverse strand, counting down.
ATAGGTAGCATTCATCTGAACAAAAGCAAATGTCTATGCTGTATTTGTGTCTGACTTAACCCAGTTTAGCCCTTTTTCTAGGCATGGAGGGAAAAAGGCTCTTTCAGGCTGTGATTCATCTCATCTTAATATATTTATCATCTTAAATATCTAAAATACTAAAAGTATTTATTTTAAAAGTAAATAGCTAAAATACATACTAATCTTGCTCCAAAATCACCTATTTCTTTCCACTGACTAGAAATGAAGCCTCCGGTGCCAGTTCTGATGTAGACATTTAAAGTCAGGTGTGATCAATCTCATCCTGCTAGGTTATAATGACTGACAGGTCAATCCACACACCCCACTGATAAATAATTACTAAAGAATCGCACATACATAGTGCTCCCGATCCAAATGATTTTAACTTAAATGAATGACCTGAATTGAAACAATAATTTTAAACAAAGCTGATTTGTCTGCAGAGCAGATCTGAAAAGGGTGCTATCTGCATTCCAGTTTGAAAACAGATGTTTGTTGAGTATAAGACAAAGGGCTTAAATTCAACGTGAAGACAGGACTGGAACTTACTCATTCACATCATGTTTCCTTATCAGAAGTGACACAGCTGAAAATCTGTTTTCATCATGAAGATGCAAGAGCAACAACAGCAAGATGAAGGAGGAGCTCTTGAGCGGACACGTGATATGAATAAACACTGGACCTCCGCTACCCACAACATTATTACTGTGGTGCTTAAATGTAAAGCTCTGCATTAGGGAAGTTACTATGAACTCACGTATAGCTACAGTATAAGGGACAGAATAATTTACTGTGATGTCTCTGCATGAGCCTGTGATCCTCACACTGAAAATACTTACCTGCTTTCCCTGATAATAGCATTATATTTTCTAACTCTGTTGTGATACAGGTAAAGCAACGTGGTGCCACCATCTCCTGAGCTCTGCAAAGCCGAGGTGGCTGTGGGCTGCCACGCCACCCCCCGTCCAGCCACTGCCACTGCAGAGAGACGTGGGAACAGGAGGAGAGCACCAAAAGGTGGTCTGAACGTGGCCACCCCTGCACCCTGGGCCATACTAGCGCATCTCCATACTCACACCCATGTCGATGTTAGAGACTCTTTGCCACTGTCAAAACAATTCAATTAAAAACCTTCACTCATGCCTCAGTCTGTGTCTGCGTTACATGTACTAGCGGAAACTCTTTCAGCAGCTAAGCTTGTTTCTTTCCTCAGCCTTGCACGCTTGCTAAAGGAAGTAGCTGTCTTCTGATGCCGAGCGTTATCCACTCCATAGCTGGAAACCGGATAGCTGAGATATTTTGCAGAACCTGTCAATGAGTTTGGATTCTGAAGTTTATAATTTTACTCATGTCTGTGGGAAAAAGATGGCAGAACTACTTGCTTCATATATCCTTGTACACAAGTCGGAAGAGGAACTGATGATAAAGAACATTAGAAATTGCAGTTTGAAAAACATTTTTTAGATCTATAGTTCATAATGAAGTGTGCAGAATGGTGATAAGGATGAGCTACCATGAATAAGTATTAATTTCATTCCTACTTATCTGTCTCTTTTCCGTGTCATGGCTTCAATTTCAGGTTATGATTACCTAGATAAAAATCCTTTGCTTAAGATACTTTAGCATTTTTTTTGTGTGCAAAGCAATTATGGAAGAGATCATTTGTTTCCTTTTGAGTGCAATCTCCATGCCCAATGTACTGAAGTAATAAATGAGGTCAGAAGTTCATAAAATAAAAAATTGCAAGAACCTCTGCCACTGACTTAACCTGATTATAAAGAAAAAAGACAAAATTGGGAAAGTGGATAAGAGACAGAAAGAGTCAAGCATGTTCTGTGAGAAGCTTTGGACAAAGTAGTTCAGTTCTTAGAGGACAGGAAAGACAGGGAGAGAAATGCTGCTCAGTTGCAGGAGGTGGTAACCTGAAGAAACCAAATGTTTCTCCAAAGGCACTGAAAAGGGGAAAAGGAAAAAAACAGTAGCTTGAGAAGAAAAGCTGTTTTTTCCTGGGTGATCCTGATGGCAGAACCAGGAAAGTGTGAGAAACTTTTAGCTTTTGGGAAAGAAAAACACACGTTGCATATGGAGCTTGCAGAATCATACGCAGGGCTGATAGCATCTGTAGTAGTTTCAAACACTTGAGGATCAGATCTAACAGCAGGCTGTTTCTGAAAAGGGAAGTCTTATGCTTGTTTTCTTTCCAGTCCTAGCCTGGCCACTTGCTTGCATAAGATTTAATTGATCACTGTGCAGTGAGCTGGATCGACCCAATGAGTTAAGAGAAAATTGTATTTTTCACAGGTTCATTTTGTGTCAGCAAATGACAGAGATGATCCCACTCACTGTGTAGTTGCCAAATTACTACTACAGATGACTGGGAAGCTGGGACAGGCGCATGTGGCTGAGGAAACAGGCCATGACTTTTGGCAGAAGCCCACAGCTGGATTGGAATAAGGCTGCTGGGAAATACAACCTGTATCTTCTTGAACTACTTGTGGTTCCTGTGTCTGACAGCCACATCACAGCTACATCCCCAGAGAATACACGCTATACAGATGAAGCCAGACCCTCCTTGTGTTAGCTGCACCTGGCTGGATTTGTGAAAAATACTTGCAGTAAGAGCAAGGGGTAGGAGCACCCAATCATGGGTATATGTGAAGGTGGATCCAGATCCATTGTGCAGCTGGAGTATAGTGGGAACAGCTAACACTGACAAAGCAAAGACTCAAAAAAATTAGCAAAGTGGAGGAGAGTATGCCTGCCTGGAAATTTTGAGAGAAGGAGACTGTCACTGAGAGCCAGTGAGAAAGGAAGGCAGAAACACAGCACACAGGATTTATGTGCAAGGAAGGGGACACTGAAGGAGGACAGGAAGAGGATGGCTACTGTGTGTGAAGGTCAGCGTGGACCCAAACACTGAGACCTGAGAGGGAAGACTGAGACTGGGACTGAGATGAAAAGCTTCAGAAACGGAGACTGGGTTTGGGAATGAAAGCAGGCTGGGAGTGCAATGAGGTCTCAGCTGAAAAAGAGCAGATTGGAGAATCCTGAAGTGGTCAAGCTGGCAGAGGAGCAGGAAAGGAAATAAGCTGAGGAACATAAACCTACTCGATTGCAAGAACATGACAATGGAACCCAAGAGTCCTATTTTAGTTTCAGCAAATACTTGTGGAAACCACTATGTTTCTCATCTTCTTCAGTGGAACAGCCGCCAGAGAAGGGCAACCCATTTCGCTCTCCATTAGGCAAAGAGCAGGGAAAGAGGCAGAGGAATGGAACAGGGCTGCAGCAGAAAGTATCGCCAACTCTTGGTGACAACAGCAACTTGGAAATCCGAATGGGCAAATAGGCATTTTGCTCTCCTGAATTTTACCTTCACCTAGAATCAGCTTCACCCACAGCAGATATGCAAATCAATAAGGAATATACTTAAAATAGCAATGGTACTATAATCTGGTACAACTCAGTGGAAATTAATAGGAAAAAGAAAGAAAAAGATTACTTTTATATTCTCAATTACATTAAGAACAACTAAAAATTAATGGTGAGACAATAGAGGCTGCCTAGAATTCATTTCTAAGTGTGCCTACACTACATCTACAGTAAGTGTAGATAATGAGCTCCATAGTGATCTTTTGTTTGGTATAAAACAAAATTCAATTAACTAGAAATCTTTCTCTTTAAATTAAAAAAGCTTTCCCCCCATATATTGATATAAATTTAAATTAAATAATATGCTTCATTTATTAATAGCAGCCTACATTATTATGAAAAAGGCATGTAATTCAAGGTTAGAAAATCAGTAATCAAAAAATAATCAAAGTTTCCTATATAAAGTATAGTCAAGACTTCTCTCATTCTCAGATGACATTAAATTTCACAGCCAGCCCCCCCAATTATTTTCTAATGAGTCATGCTCCTCAATAAGAAAACCAACATAACTGGAAGAGTTTGCATTTATTTTACATGTTCTCTGAAACACCATCAAACAAACTGTGACTGCCAGAGTAATAAAGCTAAGTGTCCAGAACACTTTGTGCACCTAACATTTCTAGTTACACAAACCCAACAGCACACTAAATAAGTTTATTAGTCTCCGCTGTATTAAGGGGGGAAATATGCTGTACTCCATAAAGTCACCCTCTACACTATCGTAAATGAGAGTTGCAATTATCAAGTACTGTAATGTGCAAAACCAGACTCATTCATGTAGACGTACACACACATTCCTACAAACACATACCCTAACACATTAGGAAAGCAACAGGAAAAGCTGATCAGGCCTTTGCCAGCTGTTTGAACTATTTAAATCCAGCAATCTCTCCAGTGGATGACAAGGATATCCAGTAGATGACAGGGATATTTGCTTCATGGATCAACTCTTCACATGCCGTTTTACAACCATCTCTGGTGCAGCCCGCCAGCTAGCAGGAGTACCAGGGGAAAATGTGCATGGCTCATGTACTGCCACTCTCCAGCTATAGAACTTTTGCCAAATTAGTCCACTGGGCCTCTAAGCAGCAGGTTTATAAGACAGAATATCTAAGACCAATCTAAAGCCTACTGAAGTCAAAGACAGCCTTTCAATTGATTTTAAATTAGCTTTGGCTCAGTCCCCTAAGTTAATTCACAGGCTAAGGTAGCCAGACGAAGAAGCCTGGGAACATGGAAAGGTGTTAGATACGGACTGTAGGTAGGCGATTCTGGTTTTAGCATTCGTTTTGGATGCAACAGAATGCTTGTTTTAAACATTTAACATTAACATTTAGCACGCAAACTTAAACAGAAGCCTTCATTTAAAAAAAAATCAGATACTCACTTTTATTCATTTAAAAATTTAGTTGTGATGATGCTGCAGTAGTTGTAATAACCCCTATGTCTGCTTCGCTGTTTGCAGGGCTTATTTTACAGAGTAAATATAGAAAAACAAGCAGTAGGAAAAGATATTTACAACTGGCTTTTTATAGAAAGACTTAATCTGAAGTCCATGAAAATGACAAGGGTCTAAAACTAAGAAACTTATTTTAAAATTCATGCTAGTGTAGGCTCTGTGTCATACAGTTGGGAATTTTACCATCACGATCTATGGTTTACAAAAATCCAGAGAAGTCTGATTATATTAAAATGGGTTAGGAAGAGATTGTCTGAATGCTTTTTATTATCTCCTCTGAATTCAGGTCTTGATTAAAAATGATCAGGTTCATGTCATGTTTATTCATACTCATTTATTAAACAGTCAAATCTTAATTCCTGTGTATGCATTCTTACAGAAGGTTATGAGGAAAAATACTTTCCTGTAGCATGCCTCTTGCTGCAAAAATACTGGAAAAACGGCTCTGCCATTATGTCCACCTCTGAGCTCTGAGGCCACTGGCACCACTGTCTCCTTTCTGCAGGTGGTTTTGGCCAAATGACCTTGTAGTCTCAACAACATTTCTGAAGTGTTTCCTAAACATCTTGTAATTATCCCAATAATGGGATATGCTAGCTGTTACAGATACATGTGTTTTGTAAATAATCCACTCAGGAGTGTGCCTGCACAGTCCTGATCTTTTCAGGGGCTCTGAGGTAAACACACAGATGGGAAGAAAAAACAGGCTGTTGTAATAATTAGCCTTGAAAATACTGAGTATGGAAAATACTGGCAGCAGGTACTGAAAAGATAAACCTCCTGATTTCAGAGAAAGTTAGGTTCCTTTCAGTGCTTCTGAGAACTGTATTAAGTAACTATTTGCATCTTTAAAAATCTAGCTGCTGGATAACTACTTCTTGAAGATTTTCTAAGATTGATATATCAAATTCTCTTTTAAAAAATATACACATGCACTTTTGAAAATTTTATTCTCATCCCCATTTTTACACTCCAGAAATTCCATAATCCGCTGTCTATGCCAACTGCATATTTAATACAGCTTGGCTATTTTCTTTGTGCATATTATGCACAGTAATTTTTCAGGATGACATGTACTGTGCAATTGCAAAACCAGCCATAACATTTTCACAATTTATTTTATTTGGGCAATTTTGATTCCAAAGTAACTGGCTACCTCCTAAAATGTAACTACATGCTAACCTGTATGCGACTTGGCACAGTTAACCATCGCCATGTATGATTTTACATCCAGAATGCACAAACAGAAAGACATCATATATATAACAGGATTCCCCTTTACTCTTTACCAACGCATACAATGAGGTATGGCAAACTTAGAAAGATCAAATGCTTTATGCCATACTGTATTTGGATCCAAACTGGAATCAACAGAATTGCGCATTACCACCGTAGTCTAAGCTTACTGAAGTCATCTTTGTTCCCTGACAGAGCCTGTAAACATCTGTTTAGAGACTACAGTCTGCTAGTGGATACATGACCCTGTATTTGGCTCTCACATCCTCTTCCTGCAGCCCACCACTCACCAAGCATGAGGACAAACCATTGAGTGGCCTGGGAACTCCTCTACTTACCGATAAGAACTGATCTTCATAAAACCTCAAGAGAAACTTCCCTTACCAACTTTGATTCCCAAAATACACCTATTTCTTGAAATCCACAGGTTTGACAGTTTTTAATCTATTTAACATACACCACAGTGATTTCTGTTCCTCCAGCTCCTCAATCAAAATGTTGTGCATTGACAAATCAAATACAGAAGTCCACAGTAAAGACATGATAAAAATGAATGAGATAATAGCACAAGAGATGCTGGAAATCTGATTTCTTCCTATCTTGTAGCCTGATCACAGCCAATGGATGTTGAACATATAGTGAATATGAAAGGTGAGATGTATTGTTTCCAAACAGCATATAGTATTGTGGATGCTGGTTGGTGTAAGTAGTTTAAATGAAATGAAAGAATTAAATTGAATGAAGAATTTACTAATATTTCAAAGAAAATAATTAAAGAATTTTCAGTAAAACTGATAACAAAAATGTTGGAATGAATATAAAAATTTGTGGTTTTAAACTTTAAAGCAATCTAGTTATTAGCGATCAGGATAAGAGCTAATGCGTGGGTAGATCTGTGGAGATCTTAAACTTCCCCGTTAAATGTTCGATATTCGCTCCTGTGAAATGAAAGGAAACTGGAGTAGTTGGATGTTGTGACTAAGTCAGCATGGCAACTTCTTTATTCCTATTTAATGAAATGCTGTGACCCCACCGGCTAAGAAAGACTCTCATTGTAATAGAAAAAGCATACAAGTAAAATCTTTTAAATAACATTTAAATATAGTTTTCCACTAAAATACACAGGTGTTTTAAAAATCAGTGAATGTATGATAAAGATTTCAGTTTCTCACAAAAAATGCTCAGAAATGTCACTAGTACATTTGCATGATAGCTTAAACAGTCATCCACTGGAAAAAAATGGAAGCAATATAAGGCTGAATATTTCCTCCTGCAAACACATTAATCATTTTCTTCTTAAGAGACTCTCCAAGCCTTTGTTATTTTCCAGTTCATGACATCTTTTCATCGATCACCTGGTAGCCTGAAGAAAAGCTAAATGTAACATTTCCCCTATATATAACTCTCCCCCCGCTTAAACTTCACAATATTGATTTCTGCAATGCAAATGACTCCAGATGATTTTTATTCTTTTGGATTTTTAAGGAAGTTTCCTCATCCTAGTTCCTTGCAAAATGGCTTGAGGTGAAGAACAACTCCTCTTACTCTTACTCTGAGACTTCATTCTCTTTATAAAAAAAAATCTTTCATGCTTGACTAAACCATACATTTTATTTACTCTCCTCTAATTTAAAATAACAGAAAATGTGTGGTTGAATGAAAGATTACTAAGAATATACATGTCCCCGCCCTGCAAAACCAGAGGATGCTATATAATATGCAGAGATTTGGGCAAAAGACAGGCAGAACTGCAGGGGGAGGCCTGGGAGCGCCGGTTCTGTCCACTCCTCAGGAGCTGAGTTGAGTGGACAACACAAAAGGCACCAGGGCTTGTGGAGGCTGCATTAGAGTAATTTACTTAAGTCTATTAAGGCAACTGCAGTGCCAAAAGCGTAACGCGCTACTCAGACTTCACAGCTTCAGCGTTTAGTCTGATGAGGCTATCGGCAATTAAAGGTACTCTTCATACCCATTTGACTATTTTTTTAGGACAGTTTTCTAAAAAGCTTTTTACCTAGCTGATAGACAGGCATTGAATTAGTTGGAAACTTGAACACAATTCTTCAGGTTTCCAGAAAACTATTAAAATGTGAATCTCAGGGGTACGTTTAGAAAATGTTATGGTTCGGGTATAAGGTAAGACTCCCTAAAGCTGTCTATTTAATACCTGGAGGGGAGCTGCCTGTTAGAGGCCATGTATAATATTAGCAAGGATCTTGCACGCTGTCTGAAAAACTCAGGGAGCTGATAGGATCTTTCACATGTGGTGAAATGTGCCACTGACTTTTGCACACAGGAACATTAATCTCTGCAAAACGCAGCTATCATTCATGGCTTATAAACTGTAATTACTTCTTGATACCCCTCCAAAAAGCCACCATTAAGTTCAACAAAATTCAGACAATAAATGATCAAAACACATTTTTGCCTCTCGAGATGAACTCTCTTGCTTTCTGTCCTCATGGTAGCACAGTCTGTTTTCTTTATATTCTACATGCTTGGGAAACAGCTTCAGTACAAGTATACTGGGACATCAGTATTGCACCGTATATTTCTTTAGCAAAAATTTCATTTAGTAATGGATTTCAAAATGCAGATGGACATTTTCATTGCATTGTGTCCACCTTTTGAAGAATTCTCTACTTTCCTAGCCCCTCTGAACAGAAGCAAATCCTCAGTAGGCATCACCATTTACTTCAGTAGGAGCAAGGAGGAACTCAGAACCCTCTAGAGTCAGATAATTTATTACTCAAAAGTAAAAAGTGAAGTTTAGCCCTTGCTACGCAACTAGAAAAGGCATGATAAATATAACGCATATAATCTGCTTAACAGTGACAGCAATACAGCAGTAAAAAAACCCTCAGAAATCTCCAGCACAAAACAAATATGCTGCTACTAATATGAAATAATTTAGTCACGTAAAATAAAAAAGCAGTAAAATGTTTGACGATCTGACTATGGGATCGTCTGCCTTTAATCAAAATGTTATTCTTAGGCTGTACATTACAAAGGAGGTTTGGGATTTTCATTTATTTCATTTTTGACCTAGAGACTTTTTATTTTAAGATTCGAAGAAATTCAAATGACAGTGCACATTTTAAGCTGATACGAATGTGTAAGTCTGAAAGAAAATCAACGGGCAAAAGAATGCATGCAAAATAAGATAGACCTGTTCACAGTCTAACAATATGATAATGCAGATGTTACAAACTACACTTTCATTTCATGATTATAAATAGTAGAACAACACAATGTTGAAAACCACCAGAGGAAGAAGCACTGGTAGATTTATTGCCAGATTTTTTCTTTTTCTTTCTTTTTCTTTCTTTCCAAAGCTGGCAGTACTTCAAATAGTGTTTGCTATGTTTTGGTTCTACGAGTGCACTAAATTTCTTTACATAGTGACCGCTTTGTATTATATTTTCGCACCTGATTGGAAGCTAGCGGTATCACTTTCATCAGAGCTGGACCTTGACCCTGACTCACATTTCCCAGCTGCCTCTGAAAGCAGAGAAGGGCAGACACTGCCCGCCGGAAAGCAGAAGCGACCTGCACGAAAGGAGGGCATAACTAACCTCAGCAGCCACGACGTTCCCATCCTCCAGCCCCTCCTTCAGCGAGAGGCCTCGCTCCTCAAGATCTGAACCTTGAATGAAAACATAGATTAACAGGATTCAGCTGCCTAAACACAGACATCTACTGCCATGTTAAAATCCCTAGGACTTCCAAGAAATCTGTATCGGACCGGCAAATATGACAGCTGGAGGTCAGACAGGCTATCTCAGGCATCTAAATCGGCACTAGAGGCCTAGGCTTAAGTAACTGAATCTCTTCGGAAACATCATAGCCATTTTATTCCTTACATTTTGCCAGCACTCCATTAGTAATAGACAGAATCTCTCTAGTTCTTCTTTTGATGTATTTACTTAAATTCAGATTATTTCAAATATTTAAGATATTGCAACTTTGCGCTTGGTTTTGCTCTGTGCAGCAACAAAATTCCAATTCATGTGTAGAACACAAGATCTGTTGGAACTTAAGTTTATTAGTGATTCTTCTTGAAGAAGCCTCTTATTGCCTTCTAAGTTAAAAATAAGCTAAGCGTAAGTTGAAGTTGCTTCTCCTATTTTGTAACAAAATAGATATCAAGTTATGATTATGAAATAAGATCAATTCTCACTGGATCCTGCCCTAAACATGTGAACGCAGGCCCCATATGCCCATTTGCAACTTCCACAGTGTAAATTTGACTTGCTTAATGAACACATTGAAATGAATTTAACAAACCATTCTAATGCTTAATATTTATCAGTAAGCGTTGTAAAATCTCAGAGAACTATAATAATACACTGCAAGTATTTATAGTCAAGATTTATGAAGAAAGAAACTTGAAGACTCAGTGCAAAATTATGTGTGCATTTTCATGCCTGTAATTTCAAGGACAGTTAATCAGCGTGCATCTACATATACCATGTACTTAGGCACTATCTGAGCAAGGAAATTTTGGATGGCAAATCTATTCACATCCCTGAATTTCAATCCCAGAGCTAAAGCCTTAGCAAGTCCAGAAAAAATAATTTTAGGAGAGAAAAGCTTTGATGGAAAGTTTGAATTTATCAGTTCCATACAAGCTGCTTGGAAACAACTCACACTAAGAATTTCTAATCTGGCAAGACACACTCTCATAGGATTGTTCTTTATGCAGGAGGTGAAATGGATTTCTGTCTTTTCCTTCAGAGCTAGCAGGATGTTTAAGAAAATGTTTTGCATAGCCCCTTAAAAAAAAAAAAACACTATAAACTATTCCCTGCCCAGTCCACTACAGTATAGAACTTGCTTTCTCTTTTATCGCTTACATGTAATTTTATATTTCGCAGTGGAGTCATAACAGATCTCAGTTAATACTGGGGACAGTTAATTCCATAGTTAATATAGTAAATAAGAAAATATCCTGTCCCTTAGAAACTTTCACAGTGCCCATGAGTAAAGGGTACATCTGCAAGAGTTTAAAAGCTGCTACCTAAGACTAATGGAAGATTTACTACATTTTTTCAAAGTGGTGCATCTATTCGTTCTTCAGATTTAATAGCCCAGGAGGTATCTGTCTACTAATAGATGTGACAACACATTATTTCCTGTTACCTTTCATTACAGCAGCATTCGTAGAATTTCTTTTAGCTAATGGAGGAAAGCCATTGCTTAGAAGAGGGCAAGAAACAGATGGGACTCGGTCTTGTTGATTTAGTTTATTTTGGCTGAGGGTTGTACAACCAGAACAGGATTGGACTGGTGATGAAGCTCAGTTTTTCCTTTCATAAGCAGCTGATCTGTTCTCATTTTCATCTCTAGGGGCTCCCTTCCCATTTCAGGACAACGCAATTTGGGGGGAATGGTCTAAATCTTCAGGCAAACTAGCGTTAGTTCAAAATAAAGCTGCCTTAAGGACTACTGTGCATTACAAACTATATAAACTGTTCTTCTACCCTTCCTTTTGTTCCATCAGCAAGACCCAGGTAGCTGGGAAATAGACAGCAATCCAAAGAACAAGCATCAAACTTCGAATAAGTGAGAAAGAAAAAAGCAAGGAAAGGAAGAAAACAATTACATAGCAAGCACATGAATCCATTGACATTATCAAAGCTTCACACATCTAAGACATATTCCATCATCTGCAGTGACTTAAGTCTTTGTCTCCTACATGGCAGGATTTAAAAATAAACCAGAAGTTTTCAAAAGACGTGCTCAGGCAGGGTGAAACAGCTGGGGTTTTATACTCCTTAGCAAAGGTCTACCTAAACTGTACATAAGTAAACCGTAAGAGCCTTACAAACACAATGGAAATTGGATGCATAACTGAGTAAGGCTGTTGTGGCACGACCAAATACCTTACAGCCCCGGACCGTGCGGGTTTCGTGTGGCACGAGAGAGGGGAGGAGAGGGAGAAGGAGATTTACTGCATGACTCCACAACTTGTTTTAAAGATCTAAATTTACTAGACAAGTTACAATGGTACAAAGCAACAACTCTTATCAAGAGAAACTTCATTCAACTAGAACACTTACTTTCCAATGCTAATTGATCTTACCCCCGCATTGCCTCAGCGGCCAACGTACACTCAATCCCAGGGCAGTAACCGTGGGAGGGCGTCCCCGTCCTGAGGGCAGCCGCAAGTCAGCAGACCCGCTGTCACCTGCCAGGAGCCCCAGGCGACCTCCGGGGCCAACCGATTTATACCCCTTAGGGGACAGTGGAGGTGGAGCCGCGAGGCCAGCTGCAGGTCTCTGCACGCAGTCGCAGTCCCTAGCTCTTGGCTGCTGCAGGTTCAACTCTCCTCCGCCGCTGTTATGACGATCGCGCCCACGGTCATGGGGTGGGTGTGGAGGTGGCCGAACGCCCCAAAGGGCAGGCCAGCTGCCTCGCGCACTCTTCAGCACTGGAGAAAGGAGTTTGCGAACGACTGCTTTACTCTTGCGGTGGTGGTCCCACCAGGGAGAGATCCCATAGCTGGGGTAAGGAGGATTTAATTCCAGTCCGCAATGATTAACACTGCCCCAGCCATGAGAGCAGGCGTTGTCTCTCAAGGTCCTGACGAGGAGGAGTTCATTCCAGACCTCCATAATTAATACTGCCCCAGTGGCAAGAGGAGGCTTTTGTTTCTCAAGGTCCTGGTGCCCAAGCAGGCCTTATCTCAAAGTCTTGACATCCTCCCTTTCGGAGTGGGAGGCACATGAATGCAGATTGCTTGTAGCTGGCACCAGATGCCGGGGGAAGCTGGGAGCATCCCCCCACAAAGGCAGAGTTCAGTGATTTGGACCTCAGGAAAAAAGGTAAAAATAACAGTATGCACAGGTATGAACCCCAAAGTGCTACATGCTATTTAGCAACTGCAACACTTGCTGGGCTACAACAACTGGGGAAAAGACCACTGCAGAAAAAGCTCATGGTCTTGTGGCAGGCACCTACAGTTACACTGCTGTGGGCTTTATTTGTGCAAAACGGTAAGAAAATATGAGAGGGGTGGAAGAAAATGCAGACTGAAAGTCATTTGCTAAACTTTGTCTCACGTCATATAATAATTTGAGAAAAAAATACGTGCCTGTTTTACTGAGGTAGCAATCAATCTCCAAGTGAATCAAAGCATTCAGCAGTTAACAGACACAGATGGTTTCTTCTTCACACATTTTTATTCATGAATTCAATTTGGGATTCAAAAACCAGTATAATTATTGGGAAGAAATGCTCAAACTTTATTTTATTAAACTGCCAGTTGTAACCTTGCAATATATTATGTATTTCTTAGCAGAAGAGATAAATATGTATGTAGCAGATTACAATTTTTCGACACAAATATGCAGAAGTAAAAAACTGGAATAGTCTCAGACTTTAGGAGAGAGGTTGATTTAAATTAAGTGAAGACCTGGGTCTAAATGGTTATTAGAATCAAATTCATGATGTAGTTTCAAGTGTGCCTTCTTTATCCCCATCTGTCATCCTGCAGTAAAGTGCCTTGCATACTGTATAGACTGCATATCTTTAAAAGACTCTTCCTGTTTGTATTTAGTTTTTATGCTTTATATAAACATGTGAACTATGCTTATATAAAAATGAGTTAAAAAAACAGAGGCAATGTATAGTCACTCTTCATTGATCATGCAGTCAAAACTGCTATCAACTTTAGAGAAAATCAGAATGGGTTCTAATAGACAGACTCAAAACCAAATTAGTCCTTTTTAATTTATTACATTTTAATATAATTAATAATCACTGCAGGAACACTTCAAAGATGAACTGATACTGCGTAAGGTGATTGTGACACAGTAAATGACACTGTCTTGAATCAAGATGAAATCAGTATCAGGAATTGGCACTTATTAGTCAGCAATGTTTTATCAAAGCCACACTGAGGGCCATGGACATTACTTTTCATGTAAGTATTCACATAGTAGGAAATACGGCGAAGCTGAGACAATAAAGGTAATGAAATAAAGTATACCAAGTAATATAAAGGTTATGCTACCCCAGCGGATCTACCTTCATGAAAAAAAATTAAACTGTTAATCTAGCACAGCTAATAATAATGTCCTAGGTAATATAAAAAGTATAAATAGATTTTATGAAGGCTACTTATTTTATTAAGGTCAAATGAATTTTATTTCTGTATCCTGATAAACAGAGTAATTTAAAAAGGACATTGTGGATTCATTCATATTCACCTCTATTTTTGCACTTTATTCATGAGAATTTACATAGCTTAGCACCCTACAAGGACTGACATGCTTCAGTCAGTTGCCTTCAGATACTTGATATTATTATATTTAACAACATTTAAAATGTGATTTACTTATTTTTATCATTGAAATATACACTGACCACCATTTTTTCCAGCAAGAGTGCGAAGAGTTCCAACATACTTGAAAGGAGTTTTGCTTTCTGTTCTTAAATGTATAAATACAAATGGTGAGTTTCACTTGTATAGCAGTGCGGAAGTCACGCTGTCACTGTGGTTGTGCTCCAAGTTGTTTAGTTAATGACAATGTGGGGTTTATATTTTCTGCATCTTGAAAAGTAACATCTTGAATCCATGAGGTATGGCTTTGTGAACTGTAAAAAGAGTATGCTGCTATTTTGACGATTTCATGAAGAAAGGATGAAAAGCTACAGAGAATCCTTGGAACTTCTACTTCAAATATCGATTAAAAAAAAGTAGGACTTTGTTATTATAAGGTTTCCTTTGTAGATATTGCTCTTTTAAAAGGCCATGTTGCAACGGCTCAGAATGATAAAGATTTAGAATCCCAACATCAACAGAGCTAAAACAACTTTGTGACAAAACCCAGGGCATACTAAACAAGCTCAATGCTTCTGGTGTGGGGAGCAGAGAAAGATGCTATACAGTTACATCCAACAGATATCTTCAGATTTTGGCAGATTGTAAAGCATAACGGAAAACAAATTCTGTTATTACTTAAATGGGAAAAGCTTCAGTTCTATCGCTTTATGGTAAGAAATGTGGTTCCCTACTACTTCTATAATGGCTATTGTGAAACATGTAATAAAAATTTTAGAAGACACAGAATTGAAATTTAAGAGAGAGGTAGAAGCATTGGAAAACACTGTTCAGTGCTATATGATAAAGGAAAAACTGATAACTGAGTAAGATAACAAATCAGGTTGAAAGAAACTGAAGGCTGTAGTAATATGAAGCAATAAAGAGCTAACTATATCTTTGAAAGACGAGATAAAAGATGCTTATCTCTACAAAGGAGGAGATACACCCATTATGGAGGAAAGCATAGTAAAGATGACACTGATAAATGTAATGAAGACAAAATGGGAAGACCTATGTAGCTAAATTTGCCAACTGCATGGGTGAAAACCCTCAATTAGTGAAATTTGTAACAGACTATGGAACAGAGGAATGGAGCAATGTGCAGGGAAGAGAACACTCATCTCTGTGAAGATTATTTATTCAGAACTGTACAGCATAAGAGGACCTAAACAGACCAAAGATTTAATAGGAACCTAAAAGGAAACAGAATTGAAGCAAGGAATGATTTTGTGGATAGAATTTGACAAGCATTAACAAGGGAGTCAAAATTACCTGCCTTCCTCTCCCACACATATGCTGCTACAAAGACAACTTTGCACAATGAAAAACATTTAGCAGAAAGTTCTACTTTATCCTCACACTGATCCCACACTAGCACCACCTCCTGTTCCTACACGTGCTATTGTAACATAGCATATTGCAAGCTGGGAAAAGGGTAGCCCAAAATTCTCATCAGATCTGTATTACCACAGCCCTCTGTGTCACGCATGGGGTCTGATCCTTCTGGCCTCCATACAACAGAGTATGCCTCTTCTGAGGCAAGGACACTTCCTTCCAACCTCCAAATTGCAGAAAATCTTCCAAAAGCATGATTAGTGCATAAAGCAGAAAAAACGTGATGAACTTGTATCATTTGATGGAGCCAGAATAAGGACAACGTTAGGTAAGGCTACAACATTTCCGTTACTTTTTTTTTTTTTAAAAAGAAAAGGTACCAGCATGCCGTATTGATGACCATATCGACTCTTGCCTCCAAACCAGGGCGGGCTGTCCATGCTAACTCTTCAGGCCTTCCCCAGCCCCCTCACCCCACAGCTGAAATCCTGCAGCAATTTCTGCCATTGAGCTCCCTGGTATTTCTTTGCTACCACCAAGTCCTCATCTCATAATTTTTTCCCACCCTCTCCTACCTCAAGTCCCCCCCGCCAAAGCAATAACCCTGTTCTTGTTTCTGAGATGGATTAAAAAACTGGGAAGAGGTTTCAAAAAATCACCCTGGATAGGACATAGGAGAGCAAGAGAGAAACAGTATCTGGAGAAGGAAGAACCTCCAGGGTAGCCCTACGAGCACAGACTGTTACTGGGTATTCATAATCCCCCTGCACATGAACCCATACATTTATTATTTCTTTAATAGATAAACTATATCTTTTCTAGATATGAACAAAGTGATTAAGCAGACTTTTAAAATTGCTGACCTACTGTGGAAGTTAGCCCAAAGATGGAAGCATGCTCAAAGTCTTCTGCATAGTACAGGCAAATACTTTAGCTAATTCCTAACACCAGCAACAACTAATTTGCTCCTACTATAAAGATTACTAGATGCGTAAAGGCATTTTTGACAGTTCACTAATTGTACATGCATAAAAGTGGCAATAAAATTAATTAATAATATTTATTATCTGAAAATAGTTTGCATTCTTTCCTTCGTAATTATTTCAATATCCTTCAGCATTCACTTTTTAAATGGTGAATGCGGGAAGAGGCTACACGCTTGTCCTCATCAGACAGCAAAGGGCAACCTGCAAATACCACGGGCTGCAACTGCTGAGAGAAATTTGCATCTCTCTTATCTGATGCTGTTCCGAATCCTCCTGCAACTACACAAGAAAAACAACCTGCCACTATGCTTAACTTGCACACTTCATTTAGGATATACTGCTATTACTGAAAGAATTTTTTTCTGTAATCACCTGTTTCTGGCATTTGATATAATAATCTGGTATGATCCATTACTGTAGGGTGATTCTACTGCCCAACAATTACATCAGCTTTGTATACAAAAAAACAGAGGAAGGGAATAGGAAGGAGACAAAGCTACAAGACAGCAGTTACTGGACAAAGTTTTTTTGTTGTCAGGTTTCTGTGCAAACATAAACAGCCTCATATTTCACTCCCTCAGCTGAATTTTGTCACGAGATTGCCAATGTATTATGCTTGGGCTTTGCCCTTTAGAGGAATATTCTTGTGTATCAGAATAGTCTATGAACTTCCCCATATCAGCAAACTCACTTGCTAGCCTCACTGAAACAGATTAATCAGTTAGGACAGGAGGTGTCCTACTTTCCAAAGATCCCTGTTTCAACTCTGCATTACCTGTATACACCCATAACTGTATTGCAGGATCCAAAAGTACCTAAGAACAATTTGTCCTGACACCTGAAACATGCTCGAGTATTCCCAAATAACACTAAATATATATTGATATATCAATGCACAAGGTATTACAAAATTTTTCATAAAGTAAGTCATCTTAGTACACGAGATAGGAACCTGAATATCCTAGCTGTTTCCTTTTGCACATAACATCCTAAACAAAAATGGAAATTGCCCCGGTAGCAAAAAGCAGGTCTTTTTAATATGACGTGAATTTTCTCATCCTCTAGAAAATACATTTTTATAATTAGATATTCTCTTTCTGTTTAGCCCTGCAAAGATTTATTACAATCTGTCTGTAAATTTAAAATGTATTATAGCAACTTTGTGTAGTATGCATATATTGTATAAGAGCCTACATATATAGTATAAAAGTCACAGAAGGTAACAGCCTACACTGGATTAAGGTGGGTGCTTGAAACATAGTAGGAAAAAAGAAAATAAATTCAGATTTGCTATAAACATATATGCTTCTAAATTTGTTTGTAAAATATTTTATGTATATATGTTTACATAAGTCAAATATAAAAATCAGATTTAAAATAAAATTAGGGACACACTTTAAAAAAAAGCTCTTTGAAGTTAGGCTTCTGCATTAGTGGCTTGATTTTCAAGAGTGCTGGGCATCCATCAGTCCCCAGTACAAGCGATGAAAGGATGCTGGTCCTCAACATTATGGGAAAGAAAAGATTCTGTAAAGCGACTCCTTGGGAGAAGTGAAGGAATCACTTGAAACCCTTTGTTTTAGATCCTTATTCTGTCTCTTAGGGGGAACAGCAGAATTTAATGGTAATTTGTATCAAATTTTGCAATCTGCCCAGGGCCATTGAGGTATAGTCCCTCATGCTAATCTGAATCCAAATTATATCAGCTAACATAACACGAAACATTAACTTCAGTCAGCTGACTTTATCCTTGGGCTGGTTTCTTCATGACTGTGCCGAGGAGTGGAGAATTTGACACAGGGTAAGGGCTGCAACCAACATGCCTTAAGTTGAGATTCTTCACTGTCAGTCAGACTATCACATTTTTGAATGATGAAGAAAATGTACCTTCTCTGAATTACACCTTGGCTAATTCAGTTAGGCAGGGCATGAATTGTTGATCAATTCCTTTCATTTGAAGAGCAGCTTTTCCAGGGCACCCCGTACTCCCTGACAAACGGTCGCGCCGAGCTGGCACGCAAGCGGGATGTTGGCTGGTGGCGAAAGGCGCCGCCAGCCCATGTTGGCTTCCTACCTGATTGCAAGCCTTCTCATTTCTGTTTTCAGGAAAACAGCATGCTAGTCATTTGCAGTGCCTGAGGATCATTTCTTCTGGAGTTATATCCATCAACACTGATAAAATGTTTCACTATCATGAATAGAATTTAGCTACTAGGAAATGCTCTTGGATTGTTAAAATTGACAGCCTGGCCTTCAAGCATATTAAACAACCAGCAACTGATCAATGGCAACTGCTAGGTGTCAGATAAAATAAAAAAATTAGGCCACAGGCTTAGATCTCTGCTAACGCAGAGACCTTATGCACTTGTTCCCGCAAAGTTGTTAGGGCCCTGAGTGCAACAACAGGCTTTAATTGCTCTGACCAAAACTTTGTCTATGTACACTTTTATTTAAGAATGTTTTCAACTACTGAATTTGCTACTGCACAGACTCACTGATTGCATTTTAGTCACTGAGGGTAAATGGCAGAATACTTTTTTTATTTGGAAGCAAGCGCAGAAATCCTGAATCTAAATGAAAACTTTATACAAAGACAGTTCTGCCAGTCAAGGTATATTCTAATGAAAACGGTTGCTTTTAAAATCTATTTCTGAAAACAGAGGTATGCAAAACCCAGCTGAGAGTGACACACATTCATCAAACAACATTCCCTTTAAAAAATGGAAACCAAATTGTGTGCATCATATACACACATACTGCTAATACAAACAGGAAAAAAATAGTCCTAAAAAATTAGTTGGCCGATACCACAATGGATTGTTCTGCTTGTTCTATATGTGAACATAAAAAATATTTTAATAATCCAGGATCATCCAATTCCTTCAGGAGTTACATTTCAAATTATGACTTGCACATTTATTTTATAACAGTAATGCACCAGTGATTTATAATTTGGATACTAAAATTCTCTCAGGGCTGAAATTTAACATATGAAAAAGAAGACATAATTTATTTTTTCCTTTATTGTTTTGAAGGTTATTGCTTTTGGCTATGTGTGCATGTCTAAAATTGCATATACATGTTTAAACTAAACACTGACATAATATTTAAAAGATAAAATTTTACAGACAATTAGCTCATAGCATTATTCATTTCCCCATGAATGTTCAGTTATGTTTCCCATCTTCAGCTCCTGCTGTCTCACATTTTCCCTCTCCTACTTTTCCATCACTGACCCAATTGCAGAACTACTGTCCTCCCACGTTTCCGTACCTGCACCAGTCACTGTAAGCCAATCAGCCCCCTTTGTTCACTGCAAGTAAATCCACGGCGTGCCCTAAAACACAGCCTGCTCAAAGCTGCTTGGTTGCAGAAGGAAAATTCAATTTGGCAGCAGTAGCAGAGGAGGTTCTGGGGAGAGCAAATGTACTTTAAGAGCTTGGAAGTGGCTGTGGAAGTGGCTGAAGGCAGGGAAACCCTTTGGGGCAGGGTAGGGCCAGGCTCCTCAGTCCCAGGCAGAGCAAGGCACCTGCAAGGCCTTGTGAGCTGCTCTCTCGGGCCCCTGCCTACTCCATCCATGTCTTGAGCTGCTCTGTTTTAGCTTAGGTTGTCATGGACCAGCAGAAAGCAAATGCCAACAAATTGCCTTCAGTGAAAGAGGTCCTGCCAGCCATACTCTCTCTTTCACAGGAAGGTGACTTCAGATCAGGTTCTTCCGCTGACTAGGGTATTTGTTTTTTCCTGCCCCATGAAATCCAACTTTATTAACTTTTGAGGTTTTTTGCATATTCCATTTTTCTCCTTTGCACACGGAGAGAGCAGAAATAGTTAAAACTATATGTCAGCAGTCAGGAGTTGATGGGGAACAGCATAATTAAATGTATATTGCTGTGAAATTTATAGGCTGATACTTTTTTTTTATTTGAAAAGAATTTTCAGAGGGCTCCCAGAATATTAAATGGACTTTCCTATTGTAACTTCACTAAAACTCACAGAATACCCTCTGTGGTGTTTTGTATTTTCCAAAGGAACTGAATCCTGCATCAGTGGGAAAGAGGCTGGGAGGTGGACAGGATCAGAGGGGCGGTGGAGAAGCACTACACTGTGGGGGAGAACCTCTGTTTACTACACCAGACCCAGAGAAGAAACAGGGAAAGACAAAGTATTTGGATGGACTCACAAAACTTTGGAAAATCAGCTCTCCACTACTCCCTACTTCCCTGGTGACTTAACAGGGACTGAAGCCTAGCTGAAGCTCACTTAACGTTTCTACCTCCTCCCTCTAGAGACATGTAACCTCCAAGTATCTTGAGCTTTTAGACATTTAAGTAACAATTTTGCTTTTACCTTCAAGAAAAAGAGTAGTTTAGTTTGAGAGCTAGTCTTAGGGCCCCCCTTAATGACAACGGGAAACGTGAGTGCCATACAGGTTTAAAAAAATCAATCTCAGTAAGGCATAAGCAAAGCACTCCAAAACTAGAGATAAACTGAACTGATTTCGTGTTTTATTTTTGTGCAAGAACTTTTCCCATAAATCAAAGCTGGAATTCTAATGAGTAGGAGCATATTTATTTGGGGGGGGGATGTGAAAAGAGTCTTCCAGCCTCTCGCTAAGGCCTGCTAAGCTGACTGCTTGAGACGATCTGATGCGTGTCACTTGGCTGCCACTTAGACATGTGTATTTAACAAAGAATAAATGTGTGATTGCTGCCAGAGCCAAGCTGAACCAAATGAGTGGAGGAGGATTTCAATGATCTGAAGCTGCAGTGTGGGACAAGACATCTATCACTGCAAGAATGGAAGAATTTTTTCAGCCGCTGAAGACTGTAGAAATGGCAAGCCTTTTCCGGGCTAGTTGGAGAGGTGGTTGCAATTGTCACCAGAGGTACCTGTGCCAAGAACTAAATGTGTGAGAGACATTAGCTCAGTCTGTGGTTCTGGAAGGGGCTCAGGTTTGCACATCTCCCCGTCTCAGGGGTCTTTCATAAATTTTTCAAAATGTTACTAGTAAAATTGTCAGTTATTCTTAGTATTTAAAAAATAGGATAGAATTTAAAGTGATATCCATTTCCAGCTGTGAACGGAATTTCAGGAGTGTTTTATCACATTTTACCGAATTTGCATGCATTCCAGTTAAATTTGCGGCGTTTACCTCCTCTACATAAACTAGTGCACTGAGTGGTTTCTTTAGGGAGAGAACTCTTCCAGTGAACAACGTGAACAGACAAAACAGACTGGAAAATAGCAAGAGGAAGAGAACACCAGTGGCATCTCTGTCCTTACGTGGAAACAACCCTCTGTCACCGTGGGCTGAGCTAATAAAATAAAATGAGCAAGAGACATTTTAAGACATCGTATTTTTAGACAGAAGGTTCTAGCTACTTGTAAGGGGCTTTTTCTTACTTGAATACTTTTAATACGTTCCAAGTTTCTCCCAATATGATGCTTCACTAACATAATTTTACAAAATGACTGATTTATTAAATATTAAGCCCCATGTTACAGTATTATACAGAAATAACTTTTATATTTGAAGTGATATAAGGAAAAACTTTTTTTTTTTCCCTGGGGAAAATATTTTAATGGATAATTTATATTACTGTGACCCAGATGGCCAAAAGCTGTTCTCCCCTCTTTCCACCTTGTAATTTATCAGTAGATCATAACATGCCTGGTGTGTTGCCTCCCTATCGTCACTAGCTACTTGGCATAAAAACTGATACTTCGATAGCACATACTGTTTATTAGGCTAAAAGCTCAAAACAGATCTTAAACCAGGACAGTAACAGTAACTATAATAATGGGGATTGGAAACACATTTTAAAATAGAATTTTGCATCAATTTAAAATGCAGGTACTTTAGAAGTTGTTCCTGTATATAATCTATAAACTGTCTTACAAACCACCTTTAAATTAATCTATGAGTCATAATAAATCCCTCTGTTTTTTGGTAGCTATCCTTGTAACTTAGAGTTCAGTTTCACATATATGGCACATCACATCAAAACCGAAAATCTTTTCAACTTCAGATATCAGAGGTACGGCGTTCGTATCAAGAACAGTTAAACTTCAGTTGCATTAAGTCAATGGGAATTGAGAGTACTTGAGAACTGATTTTCCAAGCTGCTGCGTGCCACAAGTTGAGCACCCCAGAAACTGAGGGTCCTTAAAGGCTCTCAATTACATTCCCCCGATTCCCCTTCAGTATGTGCATAAATGAAATCCTTTCCTCATGTGAACTGGAGTATGGCATCACCTGAGAAGCCAATAATTTTGCGCAGCCCTGTCACAACAGCACCTATATAGTGATATGCAAGCTGGGCAGATAGCCACTGCCCTGGGGATAAAGTTGGTCTCCATGTTGCAGCGTGATGGACAGAAAAGCGTGGCTCTGTTGGCACTGGCAGGGCAACTGCTCAACTGATACAATTTGCCAACAATAGCCTCAGTGTTTTAATTACCGAGTTTAGCTGGCATGTTGCTTTTTTGCATTTGCTGGGCATGCTAATATGAATTGCTGTTGACTCTGCAGCTCTTCTGGCTTTGAGCTGTTTCAATATTTGCAAGGCAGATTTGTACTTCCAACAACCTGTTTATTCTACCTGTAAAATACCGTACTGAGCAGTAAAGCAGCCTTCAAACTTCAACACCAAGAGTACCTATGTAACCAAGGAGCTAGCAATAGCAGCTTTTCTTGAGGGAGGACGTTTTCAGGAACGGAAAATATAATCATACATGCTGTCAGTATGGTTTCTTACTCTAAAGAGCTTTTCACACTGGAAGCACTATGTTAGGCATTGATAGCAACCACAGATTTTCCTGGATCATGCCTTTGCAGCAAAAACTGAGTACTTTCAACATTTATGAAAGCAAGTGAAACTTCTGTGAATGGTTACAGAAACATTCTTATTCTAATATGGGTCTACTTTGGT
The DNA here is from genome assembly GCF_036370855.1 of Dromaius novaehollandiae. Taxonomy (NCBI): domain Eukaryota; kingdom Metazoa; phylum Chordata; class Aves; order Casuariiformes; family Dromaiidae; genus Dromaius; species Dromaius novaehollandiae. The sequence goes on along the minus strand of NC_088098.1, from coordinate 101,814,744 downwards.
TTTGTTTTATCTGTATCAATAGCTAAAAACAGTTTAGCGGTAGTGTATGTTAATGTTTTTAAATGTTCAGCTCTAATTCGGAAAGGTAACCATAGAAAACAGACATTTTAAAATACTGATGGTGTTATACAAGTTTTCATGGACACAACAGAATCATGGGGTAGCTCAAACTATTTTCTTGTAAATTGTATTTTATATACTAAAGTTGATACTCTTTTTAATTGTAGACAGAGTTGAACCTCTCAGGCTAATGAAACCATCTTTTAACATGGATTTTTTTTATTCCAGACAGACTTAAAATAGTCCCTCAATCAATCACTCAAAAAATGGGAACTCGCGCTTTGAAAAGGAGTACTTAGAATGAGCCAAGTTATTAATCATACTATGTCATTATTTGCCATTTCAAGAAGCTTAATTAGCTTAACAATTTTGATTAAAGTATTCTGTTTGAAACAAAAGAACTGTATGCTGTTTCATAATGGCAATGGTTTGTCATAGCTTGTCTTTAAAGCACTCCCTAAGCTCCAAAGCTAAGCCCTTTGTTAATGCACAAACTATTCAGGAGTGGGATGCTGACACATCTACTGAATCTTACTGAATTGTTTTTTAAAAGATAAAGGTTTTCTGAAATTTATGAAGTCAGGGATGCGGAGCAAAAACAAGTGGTCTATTTGGTAGCAGATACACACTGTTATCCATCTGCCTGTTTGGTCCTTCCTGGTGAAATAATGCTACTAGAGAGGGATCTGCCAATCGCATTTGTAATTTTCTTTCTGTTTTAAATAGCAAGCAATTTTAGATCCTACTTACATTACTCATATGATTTTCTCCAACTGAAAATCCTTCTGTTACTATTTACCACTGAAAGAAAACACGTTGTTTAATATGCAGTCTGTTCCTTACCTTCCACATTTCAGATTTGAGCTTTCTCAGCAATCAGCTTGCTATTTTCTTTTAACAAACAAACCTTCACCTCAGCACTTACAGAATAAAAGTGGCGTGTGAGAAGTTATAACATTACAGTTATCCCAACACATTCCTACTGGATATTATACAATTCCATCTAAGAGAGAAGCCACGTTGGGAATCAATTATATACTACATTATTCTATACAGTTCTTTTTAAATCTGAGCTATCTGAAAATACACATTCATGATACAGCAGTTACAGTAAGCATAGGTTAACATACAGGCTTGAACACTGAAAACTATTTTAGTGAAGAAGTGAAAGCTCATCAGGAAGTGCTCTGTCTACCTTAATATGCAACAGACAACTTCATCCTCTGCGGTAGCTCTCCCAGAGCTAGTCACTAGGAGAAAAAGGGGAATCTAGGATTCAGAAAGTTACAGCTCTTCTAATCCATGCTTTTCTAAAAGGCATTTTTCCAAGACATTTAGTTTCTATTTAAAAAGCAATGGAAACAGGAAGAAGGTGCAACGGTGTTTGGATTTATATTCACAGCAAATACTGTTCTGGGTACTCTCCTCCTCATTTGTCTTTTCAGCTCAGCACACTGTCAAGTACATGAAATGTATGAAATTCTCCTCCCCAGGAAGCCCAGGATGCAGAATTCTTCCCCAGTATCATCCTTGCTCCCAGGAACAGAATAGCTCACGCTGAACAAAACAGACGTAGCCTCCACCCAACGCTTCAAAGCTACGTGGGACTTCAGTGACAATGATCTATAAACAGTCAGCAATGAAATGCAGCTGGTGATAACATGATGCAGAGCAGTGTTTCACAGCCTACTCATATCTAAGGAGAAGATCACCTGAACATTAAAATTTAAAAGCAGCAAAAATTTCATTGACTCCTTGGAAAAAATCTAAGCCAGGTACTAAGCTAATCCTTGACTGTTTATCACTTATTATTTTCTGGTTTGCAGGTGAAGCAATACTTCCATTTTTATTTTAGTAGCAAAATTATTCAATTTTTTCTTTCTTTCCAATAGCTTCATGGACCCCCAAGTGATGTCTACAGGTTGAAAAATCGCTAAAGGAGGTTTTTCTGCTTCAGAGCAGCAAGGAGAATGTATTCATTTTGCATCTTTAGGAGAAGGGATGGCTGCTAATTTCTGCCCAGCAGACCCCTACCACTTATTTTTAGTAAAAATGGGCATCTATGTAAATAAAGAAAAGTGGTTCGAAATTTTTAATTACTCTTAAACTACTAACATTCTCACCCACTTATCTAGAGCAGGAAACAGGTATGCTCATGGTAAAATATTAAATATTTTCAGACTTCTACCTAATACCTGATAAACTATAGATAAGATGTCTACTATAGCTGCCACTGGGAGGCGGTTCCTTTGCAAGTCTCACTAGAACAAGAGGATATGCTTTCTGAAAACGTATTTTTTGTTGAATGAAAAAATTCTACCCCGTATAAAAAAGTCAAGCTATGAAAATGGTTAAAAATGTGGTTAAAAAGTCACAAGCTAATGATATTATTCACTACAAGTTTTCTCATTTTTGTTATTCAGATAGAATATAATTTTACTTTTTAAGTAAAGAAGGTATAACCTTCAGGGAAAAACTCACAGCATTTTTTAAACTACTTCATCGCTTTGATGAAAGATGTATTTAAGACATGTGACTTAAGGGTGCAGGAGCTTGAAGTGCAGGAGTTCCCAGTGCCGTGACAGGGCTTAGGAGATGCAACGCAACACAAAATGAGCAGCCAGCACTGCAGCAAGCTGGCTGTCCAATCCAACCTTTCGCTCTGGCTTTGAAATGCTTTCAGGGGGAAGGAATTTTCACTTCTTTTTACAGGACAGAAGTGGCAAGGAACGCAAAGCTGCTAGGTGAGAGGCCCCAGGTGGTGCGGAGTGGCAGGAGGCGGAGGGCGCTGCGCCTGCCACGGCCCCTGCCCTCATCAGCAGTCCCTGCTTGTCCGCGCGAACCCGAGGGGCCAGGTGGGAGCAGGTGGCAGGAAAACAGGCCGAAAATGAACTGCCGGATTCATTAGGCCAGCGACTCAGGGACAGCGAGCCCACACGCTGCCTTTGTTCATGTTAGCAATTGCAAAGGTTTCATTTTTCTGTCTATTAAATCGAGGTGCAGCTTAGCTTGGCATCAGGGGAGAAATCCACGTTACTGCCGAGGTGATACGAAATGCCGCAATCCGGTGCTCTTCTGCGTTCTCCCCGCCTGACACTACTTCTCCTGACAGGAGATTTTAAAAATTTCTAACAGTTACGTTAGACTGAGGAAAGAGTAAATTTAGAGTTTGGAGGAAATTCACCATCCCGTGAATAAAAATATTGCACGTTAAAAAAAAAGATTTAGAACTAGCCTGGCCATCAAACTTCAGCTTCATCTAGAGTAACGATATCCAACTCTGTTTCTAAATTTAAGATAATCAGGACAACTGCTGAGGCAGACATTGAATTTCAGAGACCATTTTAATATTTCAGCTTCTAAACTTCTTGAGAACATTGCAATTTTATTGGTAAGATGAGGGTATCGGTAATATGCAATTTTATTAGTAAACGTAAATGAGAACTCAGGCTGCACACCTTCCACATAAATAGCTTAATACTAATGAGAAAACACATTCGCTCCTGTTTCTCACAGGCACATTTGAATTACATCTGAACTAAAGGCCCCCCCTTAATTATGGATATCCTTAATGACAGCTCCTTAACAATAAACTGAATGAAAGCTTGTCATAAATAAATGTAAAAGAAATATCAATGTAGGAAAAGATGTTATTTCATGACTTGCAGAATTCTTGTCATGCAAAGAATTATAGGTGAAATTAATTTATAAAAGAGTAAACATGTTTTACATTTACAGTAAATTCAAAATACTGTCAACTGTTCTTGTTGTCTGTGGCACTGAGTGCAATATGACATTTTTTACAAAAACAAATTTAATGCAACTATCATTATTTTCAGTATGCTTTAATGTCAGTATCTTTATTGATGCTATGTCAAAATGCTTTTAAAAAGTCATCACATTAGAAAGCTGCCTTCAGTTGGGAGTCCTATAGTTGGTATTAGGAAAATAAACTTGATTTCTCATAAAACAATCCAAAAATGTTGTTGTTGTTATTTTGCCAAAGCAATATGGCGAAGTTTTAGGGCTGTGTTCTGGAAATAGATATCCCCATCACAATTAACAACGGGAAAGCTTATTCTGAATTAATGAATATACGTGTTGACTTTCAGCTTCAATTCACTGGAATAATTACTTCCCGTTAACACATCAACAAGCCAGCAATCAGCAATCCAAAGTCCCAGGTCACTGACTACTCCCTGAAAAGTGCCCCCCCCATACACAATCTTCATGCAAAATTCTTGATCTTATTACGTTCTTAACTATAAACTATTTCAGTAACCAAGGAACAAAACTTTTCATACATCAAGTCTTAAGCATATGGACAGCACAAGCAAAGATATGCTAAGAACAAACTTTTAAAACGACATGAAAACGAAGCATGCCATGAAGCAGTGAGCGATGGCAGTCATAAATCACCACAACCAGCGTGAGCAGGTGACAAAGCGTAGGACTGCACAGCTCTGGAAATTACTTTGCTTTGTATAGTCCATCTATTTTACTTTTGCTGATCTTTGTTATTTACATTTTTGTTCTGTTCTTCTGCTTTGAATTAGTTTTTTTGGTAAAGATCTGGTAAGAAGAAAGGATGCAAGATGGCATGGTGGTTCAGGAAAAGTACTAAGGAGCCATTCAGTGACAGGCCCCTGGGTCTCTTCTATTCCAGGCTACTAGAAGCAAACATTTTATCTGAATTTGATCAATTTTCATTTCCCATATAGAATGGATTGCTTACCTAAGACCATTTTTCAGTACCTAGGTTTCCACTTCCTGTACAAATCCCCTTCCTGACAAATGTGGAAGCTTGCTGTCTATCTCAAAACAGGTACAGAGAGCTAAGTACCTAAAAGCGCTGCTATACAGACACCGAAATAAAATTTTATTCTTAAGATACAAAGATTATTATACTGGAGATTATTTTCTTTAAAAATCACCATGGAATCGCTCTCTTTTACTTGAACAGGCTTCAGGAGAGAGAACAAGCCCTTCTCTATTGTCCTATTTTAAGGGCCAATAAGGCTGCTAAAGACTACTCCAGGTTCCTGCAGGACGCGAACCGAGGGAGCAGCCGGGCATCTCCAAGCTAAACATGTTGCTGAACCCTTCTGAAAACCAACCTGTGCAAGCACCCAAAGAATGTACTTGTACCTTTAATAAGATCAAAATATAATGAGCTGTGCTACTTATTATTCATTTTGATAATGTTATTACCATGTAAAAAAGCTGGCCTAGTTTGCTATGCAGTCATCTCTTCTTCCAGCAATACCTTCAAAATAAACCGACATTCCCCCACCTCCACAGACATTCCCCCACCTCCACCCCCAAGGGCACTATTTTGTTAAGATGCGTTTAATGGTGATGATAATGACAAAGCCACAAAATAAATAAATAAATACATACATACATACATACATACATAAGCAAGCCAAGAATGGTATATGGCCAGCACCAAGCACTAATACCTGCTAATTTGCCTTTTGTGAATCTCTTTCTGTCAGCTTGAGAAGTTTCTTCTCTACCACATCATCAGCTTCTCAGAGAAGTGATAAAAGGTATGTTATTTGCTTTTTCTAAAACCACTTTCAGTTGCTTCTTTTGGAAGTAAGCTTAGCATCATGGTATTTATACTTGTTCCTAAAGCGTAAAAACAACAGTGTACACTATGATCTAGAAAATAAATATACAAAAATAAAATAAAAATAGCAATCCTCAGTGCTCTATCATTATTATATATGCTATATAAGAAAGTTCAGAAAGTTTCCATTAATTATCCCTCTTTTTGACAAAGCTATTTATTTGCAAGAGATGTGCTAAGAATATTTTGTTCCTAGCAGAGATACAAAGAGATAGTGAAGATGCACTGTATTTCACCTTAAAACAATAATTATTTTAAAATGAATTGTCACATCATGCCCTGGTTGTTACAAAGGTATACAATTAAAAAAAAGAAAGACTAAAAACGCTTAAAAGCTTAAAATTAAAACAGAAGGAAATATCAAGGTCAGTACAACCTAATATATGCTTAAAACTCTGTATATTTGGAATACTAATATTATACCTTCTGTTAACTCTAACAGTAATGCTCATTGCAAGAGAAGTTTCACGGAATGAAATATTAACATGAAAATTAAAGCTTGGTCTTCTGCATTGCAGAGAATCATCTTCCTCTGTGAGCATTACCACAGTGGGATAATTACTCTGACATTTAAACATTTTCTTCCTTTTAAATTGTTTATGCCCTTTAAGAAAAGCAGCTTATTATGAATTTCACTAATTTTTTAATCACTAATTTTCTGAGATAGAGTCCGAAGTTGCCAATATGCAGGTAACTTAGCCAAACAGATCCAACAATGCTTCGTTTTAATAAAACCTAGTAAAATGTAAGTACTACTAGATATCTTTTCCTCTGACAAAGCAAATACATATTGCTTCAAAAATCATCTTTAGCTAAATCTTCTTCTAATGGCTGGTAGGGAACACAATGTCAGAAAACTCTCAATGAATGATAGTTTAATAAAACAACTTTAAGTTAAATAAGTCTCCACAATTTAAGTTGTGTGAAGTGTGGTTTCTTGGCACAAGTTATGGCATGTCAAATGCAAAGTAAAAAATGCCAAGAATTGAGAAATGTTGTTTAAGGACAACAAATGATATTTCAGATAGTTTACTGGGAGAGTCCTCTTGTCTCTTTTGTCCCCGTAAAGACGCATAAAACACCAATTGCTCATTTAAGCTTCCTGCTCTGCAAATAACCACCTACCTGCAATCAGAGCATCCCTGTCTTGTCCTTTGCCCGTAGGGAGCAGCTTTGCCCTTGCTCCCTGCTCCAAGAGAGAGCGGAGTAACCAGCTGGGATATGGCCACCCAGTTTCCCTACTCCATGCCCTGCACATGAGGGACAACAGACCGTGGCCCGCCGCCTTGGAGAGACTGGGACGACGAGGAGAGGGGAAACATCACAGCCCAGAGAGAAAGCAAAACTTGCTCATAAGGACCACGACTAACAGCTAAGGCCCCCGTACATCCCATCTGTTTCCAAGTCCTGTCACTCTTGTTCGCTTGTTAACCACACAGAAACCCCATAAAGTTGGCAAAACAGAAAGGAAGTTGCTCAGTAAACTCATTTTTCTTCACTTCTCTCCAGCCGGTCTACAAAGGCTGCAGGTATTTGCAGCTATTTTTGAAAAAAGGCCCGAGAAGCAACACTCTTAGACATGCCGCACCTGGCAGAGAAGCAGGCACCTGGAGACCTGACGGGCCCCAGCTGGGCAGCCGGCTCTTTGGAAGTCAGCACAGCTGTCACTGCATCACAGCCAAATTCCTACCCCTTGAGAGAGAAAATTCATTGCTATTCGTCAGTTCTGGCGACTCAGAAGACAGCCATGTGCTGTCCAGACTGCTCTACAACCAGATTTTGCAGGCACAATAAGCAACAAGGACTTCCCATGGTGATATACAAGATGATCTAATGGGGCTTTTTCATCTCCAATTTCCACTGTTTTCATGTAGCTGGAGGCTGTATCTGTCCTAAGAGGTCTGCATATTCCTGTGGTTAAAAGCTACTCTCCTAACATTAATGTGTATGTGAACTTAAACTGAAAAAAAGCTATTTCTGAATATTACCATTTTTCTTTCGGAATCAGATTTTAACAGGAGAGGATGTGTGCATACTTTACTAATTTTATTCAGCAATACAGAACGGTGATCAGCCGTACTGAACCATTTAGAGAACTGCCACTGGCCTCCTTCCAGATGGGATTAAAACTACCAATAATGCCAAAAAAACCATAATCAACATTATGCCTTGGAAGAGAAATGTAATTTCAGGGAGAATTTCTGAAAACTCTTCATTCCTCCCTTCTCCTTTTCTTTTACCTCTTCCTACTCTATTCCCTGACACCTCCTTCAGCAGCAAGAGCGGGACATATGTCTGGAGGAGCAGGCTGCATCATGGACAAACTGACTCTGAAATTAGTTTAAGGGTCACAGGTGCTGCAACTGAGCAGCTGGGACGAGACAAGGCTAACGCAGTCTTTGATTTTTCTGGACTCCTGAGGTGAGTCTTACTGCCCTCTAGCCTGTTCCGGGGTCCGCATTTTGAAAGGTGACTGAAAAGCTAGGAAGAGGGCAGAAAAAAGCCACAAGCATGGAGAAAATGCCTTATGGTCAGTCTCTTAACAAGCTCAATCTATTTAGTTATCACAAACAAGGTTTAGTGGTGACTTAATTACAGTATATGGGGCTTTCAAAGGGATGAAACAACAGATATTAAAGAGCTCTTTGATGTATTGCAGAACGTAATAACGAGACCAAAAAAAAAAAAAAAAAAAAAAACTAACTTCCAACAGCCAGAAAGAGAAGCCAGACAGATTCAAACCAGATTAAGGCACTGCACCTCAACAGTGGATTAATCACTAAGACAAACCAGAGAGGGTTCATTACCCCTCAGTGTCTCCAAGTAAACACTGAATGCAAATTAAGATCTGTGTTAGCAAAACACAATTTTTACTCTAATTAACATCCCTGACTTAGCTCAATATAGGGCTAACTATGGAAAGCGGCAGGGTGCAACGGGTCAGTGTTTACACAGGGTACTGCTAGCTCAGTTTCTTGCAAAGTTGCTGCTAATACACTTTATCTAGAAAAGAGGAACAAACTCTTTCAAAAATTGATTTAGAGTAAGCAAGGATATTTAAACAATCTGGATTGATCTCACTCACTTTTCTAGGCTAGGGTTACCCATTGTACACATGGCCCTAAATAACACTGCAGTCCTGCCTGGCCCTAAGTGAGTGGTTCAGGTCAGGCTAAAAGGCTTCGACCTCTGCCATCCCATGAAGGTGGCCCTACAGTAAGAACACAATCAGAAATGGTTCTCCCTGTGCGAATCTTTGGCAGGGGACTGCTGTTGCATGCCTAAAGGCAGTTCCTTAGCCTACCCAAATCAGGAGTTGAATTATTGAAAAGTATCTGATTTCGCTAAGATGTTTAAATAGTATTTTATTAACAGGGAAATTTTGGAAAAAATACTGCACAGAATCCTAGTAATTCTTATTAACATTTAAAAACACACAATAAATCTTTTCCTTATTAACACTCACACATCACTAGTTAGACTTTTTAAAAAAATGGATACAAAGTTGCTGAATCAAACCCAAAGAATAAAGTAACAGAGAAATCATATTTTGCAGAGTTCCTTGTCCGCTTATAGCATCGCCTCTACAGCTACACTGGCGAAAACACAGAGGTCACAGGTATGGCCCTTGGGCATGGAGTGGTTTCTTGAGTCTGTGCTACTTAATTTGGTAATACACAGATTTGAACACCACCTTGTATAGACCTCTTCAAACTGTTAAAAATATAGCTGAATTGTGAGTTGTCCTTAATACAGACACAATGAACACCTGGGAGTTGCTACGGTTAATGAGTATATGACACAGCAAGGTGTATTCACTGAAACATCCCTTAATTAACACATTTATAAATATTCATGGGTCAAGTAGATTTGTAATTATTCCCAGAGACTTGGAGAAGCCTAATCTTCTCTTAAAACTGTAGCCTTTTATCTTTCTATCTACTAGTTTATTTTTGACAAAACATGAAATAAGGCACTTGAAAAACTCTGTGAATTAGGAAACGCTCATTAGAATCCGGAAAACTTATTTCAATGGAAAGTTAATTCAATTAAAACAAAGTGCAATATAAGCAGCAAGGTATAACAGTTGAACAAGGAACGCTGAAGCCATTTTTACCATACCGATACATCGCAGCGCAACGTTACGGGGAGGCTGAAGTATGATTGCCCACAGTACTGCACTAACACGGTTGCAGCGTGTGGCCAGCTGGCCGAGGCATCTGCACTGTGTACTACAACCTCACCAGCCAAAATCTGTCCTCTCCCAGCTGCTCCCTCACTTGATCCCTACTTGTGCAGGAAAACATGCACAGACATGAACTGAGGTAAAGAAGAAAAATGCTTCCAATTTCAACCCAGGAGCTGTTCAGAACCACCTCCTCAGAGCTGCTAAGCTCTCTCAGGCTCACGTTCACCTCCAATAACAACTGAATGCTTAGAAAATAAAGCCTTTAGCACTTAGAAACCAGTTCCCAGCTTCACCAGGCTCTGATTTTTTCTTCTCTTTCTTATTACAGATTTTCCTCTGTTTGAGGCAGAAACAGCTTTGCAGTATTACAGCTGAACTATCATATACAAAGAACCCTATACTCTACTTTTTTTGAGACAGAACATCTTTAACTGTTGGGCTGCAAGTCTCAACAACTTCTCTTTATATGAGGACCACAACTTCTAGATCTTGGTGCAGACCTTGACCTACGTAAGAGCCCAGAGATGGAATGATGACTACATTAGCCGGACAATAGCACATGCTGTGCAGAAGACAACTATTGGCCTGTATAGGTGATTCAGGGATACAAACATACAGACACTTTTGCTCAAAGGCTAGAAAACAGACAGTAAGTAGGTGAAAGACTGGCAAATGTCCATATTTCAAAAGTATATCAAGAACATCGAAGTTTCTTAGGGAATCAGGCAAAAAAATTGTTAACCAAACTAAGAATAATTTAAGCTGGAAGAAACGTTAATGAGCAGGAAAGCTATTTCAAAAACCTTACCAAGGTTTACCCCTCCACACAGGGGGATGTGCTGGCAGCCAGCTGGACATTAGCAGGAGCGTGACTCCAAAGAGATTAGGTGACATAAAGCTCAAACGTAACCCCAGATTGAATTGTGTCTTTGCCTAGCCAAGGGCTGCATACCAGAAAACAAAGGCAAAACAATACAAGATTTATGAAAACAGTTCTACACCACAATTGCCAAAATATAATTCTGTATCGGTGTTTATTCAATGTATTCACTGAAGAGAGAATTCCCTGTTATGCTATAATCAGAAGCAAGTGGCATGCATATCTTCCATTTCTGGATTATGAGGACATGGAGAGTGAATTCAGTATCAACATCAGCAATACTGGTATAATACTTACAGGAATAGAGATTAAAACCCTCATCAGCATATCTTTACCTAGTGTATTTCTGTCACTCATTCTGGGATGCTGTTCTGCATCTCCAAATTGCTTTCTTTGAAAAGACAGCATTTTTAGGACCTCATTCCTTTTTGTTTTATTCATACCCATTTTTCCATGGGTGGAACATCCTGTTCCCATTCTCATTCATTATGGGTTTTTTTTTCCCCATTTTTCCTCAGTTCTTTCCCTTTTAATGCTCACAAGACTATATTAGAAATATATCGTGGGAATATAAGCATTTTATTACCAAAAATGCATTTTGGTAAAATAAAATAGACCTCTTTGGGGCTAAAAATAACCTGTTTTGGAGACTTCAGATATTACATTCATGTAACAATGACGGATAAATACAAAGCAACGGAGAGCAATTATTACAGCTACAGGTATCCAATATGGAGCAATTGTTCCTTTACAAAGATGATGCGCGATAGCTTTATTGAAGAACATTAAGTTATTGTTGAGTCTTTTGTTTAATTTTATGCATGCAAACATATATTAGGTTTTGACAGTCTTCAATTTATACAGGTATCCCAAATACAAATATCCCAAATACAAAATATCTCTTTCAAGAAGAATAAATTTCAAAGTTCAAATAAGAGAGTCAATTTTTAGTAATAAAAAACTTCAGACGATCACAATTTGCTTGCATACCTTTCCATATGCATCTCTGTTGCTGAAATGCTAAATTGCTGAAACTTGTGATATGTGCAATAATACAAATTTGACAACTATTTTTTTTTTTTAATCTCTGCTTGGACTTAGGTAAACATTTCCCCTCTCAAATTCACAGACAAAGAAATGGTGCACCCAAACTCAGTTTGAACAGTTTTGAAGGTCACTAAAAACATCATAAACACATTTATAAATTCAGAAATGATAACTACACCCACATTGCTAAGCATATCTTCTTCAAGTCAAGCAATACAGAACAGCACTTATCACATTGCTCAAGGCTAGTTCCTTAAGTGCAAATTGGCCGTGTTCACACTGCATAGCATTTGGTGATGTGGTTTTAAGACATGATTGTTCTTTTTTGGCATTTTTTCAGTTCATAATACCTGAAGGACAAATAAACAAACCAAACCTCACCCATTCTAGTTACTGATAGAGTCCTAACAGCAACCCGTCTCCAGAACTGCACTCAAGTTGTGTCTCATACGGAATTATTTGGTTCACTCCAGGAAAGAGCCGAGAAGAAAATTCATACATGTACATAGTGGGTGCTCAGGGGACCAAGACCTGGGTAGCTGAGTTTTTGACCGTGTGAAAGTAAACATTATTTTTGAAATGGGAAGGGGTTACTATTCATGGTGCAGCTGGTATGGCTAACAGTGCTTTGGAAAAGAAAAATTTTCCTCTTGAGAGAGGTAACATGAAAGAAGTAGTAACGAATATGAGACAAAAGACAATGTACTGTGATACAATACATTAAAAAAAAAGCTCTATAGAACACAAATGATAAGTACAGTACAAAATGGGCATACAAGAGTAAAGGAAAAAAGGATGAAATTATATGATCGTGAACAAAAGAAGCCTAGAAAATACAATAACACTTTAAATATAGCAACAGTATTTCATATAGTGAACAAATTAGATACTGAAAAGTACAAAGAAGTCAGAAATTTTATTGCAGTTTTGTTGGAGGCTATTGAAACCACTTCACCAAATAAGTATCAAAATTACAAAAAAAATACAGAGATAATACATTAGCCATTGTAATATACATTGATCAGGTACAATGTAAATATTTTCAGAAGTATCTATGTTTGAAGACTGAAAATAAAGACTTGCAAAAGAAAACACATACACAAATTATAAACCTTACTATAAAGGCTTTAATTAGGCTATCTTCAACTAGCTGAAAGTAAAGCACACTTTGACATCTACTACCACTTGAGAGAACTAAAAAATACTCAACCCCATAAAGACAGTATTTTTACTAGACAAGCACAGTTTATCTGGTAGAAGACATCCACAGAATTCAGTCCTGCCTACTGAGTGTTTTCCAAACTCCAATCCTGCACATTTGGCAGGCCAACTTAGCACCATGCCTGTCCACAAAAAGGAATCTGAAGAATCAGGAAGAGCTCAGAAATTCCACACTCGATAGTCATCTCTATTTGAAGTAAATAAGTAAGACTGACTTCACTTCATTCTGAATTCTAAATAATAATCAAATGCTGATGGCTAAAAAAAATACATCATTTTCAGCCAGGCTGAACTTGCTATTACAATATTTCCTTTTGCAACAGCAGTGTTTCCAGGAATAGCAACCTGAAAGTGCTGAGATTCTGGAAAGAGTTTTGAGGAACTTCCTGCAAAACCAGGAGCTTCAAGATAAACATTTGCTTTTGCTTTATGAGACTTCATGGAAAGCCTTGCTCCTTATTTAAACCCTTACATTCAAATGAATGCCCGTTTGAAATACACATACTGACTTTGTAGTAAAAGAAGATCCTGTTCCTAGACTCAACCATGTTTCAGTCACTTCTCGCACTAGGTTGAAGTTCGGAACTAAAGAAGCTGCAAACATCACGCAAACATCTTCATTCTCCCTTTTAAGGGAGCAAAAACGTTCATGAGTAAATTACCAGCAAATGCATAAATGAGAAAAGCAATAACTTTTATTCAAAAAGCAAGCAAATTTGCTATAGAACATTCCTTCACCTCAGAATTCAGTATCACTGTTAGCGTTAGCGTTTTCCCAAGAGTGACTCAGGGTTGCAAGTGACGCAGGGCAAGTAGGATGAACAAGAACTATATATAGGAAAACATCCTCTAATCATGGTTCTTTAAATATATCTGGGACTATGTGGAGAACTAGCATCTTCTCCGATTCAAAAGCAATTAGAATCGCTACATTTATAAATGTTTTGCTTTTAGCTTTAATATAATGGACATCTTGCATTGTATATCTGAAAAATCAATAAGTACAGATCAACAGAAACAAAAATATCAGCAGTTTTTTTGCCAGTACTGTCTATGCAGGGATTTTTAAACACTGTTTCATAATACCAAATAACTTTGGAAAGCATCCTGACAAATGTAGACTACTGCATATACCGAATAGGCTGGCGAAATTCAGTGTGTTGCCACCCCTTTCCATCTTGCTATCTCTCCTAATGGTCAGTGTACCTTTTGAAAGTGAAATATGAGTCCTTTTTTTTTTTAAACCTCAGAACTAGTTGTTTAAGGAAAAAAAAAAATCCTTCAGTTCTCAACCATAGTTCAGGTATTCTAAGCATCCATATCTGGCCAAGCAGATATTCCAAGCACGATTTCAAAGAGTAGGTTAGGAAGGAAGTTTGAGAGAGATGCAGGGAACAGACTAGCAGATACATTTCTGCATGAAAGAAGTTGTTACAATATTTACTGCAACCTACAATAAATGAAAACAGATCAGGAAACATAGAAACATTTTGCAGGCATGATGTTGCTGACCGAACAGAAACCAACTAGCCATGCAACGGTTTCTTACATTTTGGATACATCAGAAGCATAGCCAAGCACGACCATCGGTTCTGCCCAGACCAAAAAAGGAGCTGTGTATGTGCTGTCTCACTTTATCATAGCTTAGTTCCTCCTACTATTCAGCTATGCACATGTCATTTTTTAACTGATTTTAAAGTTTTTGAACATTTAATGGTATTTTCAGATAAGCCTATCCACGTTAATATCCACCGGATTTTACAGTTTACAGCCTTTCTATAAAAGATCTTGATCCCACCTAAAAGAATACTGTACCTACTATTTAGCTGTCATGAAGATCAAAGCAGTTCCATTCTACAGACTGCAAATGATGATCCAGGGCTAAATTTCAGGACCATCAAGCATGACCTTCTACCAGTTTTAACTGTACGGGAGGAGATCATTCACTTATGTCTCAATCAAGGCAAGCAGAAAGCCAGTGACTATTTCTGAATATTTAACTGTTACCACTTGTTAAAAAGAAATCCATTTTCCTTTGCATATTATTTGCAGTGTGGAATATGAGTATCATTGATGTACACCACACTTAGAGAGGTTTCATAGTAAAACATGAACTAGCTGCCATACTGTTCAGGATTTCTGATGTTACAGTGTTAGCTTCATGCTTTGTGACACTGAGTTAACAATAATCTTTGTTAATGCTATAAATCAATGACCACAGTACACACTTAGTCACTGCAGGTGTAATTGTTAATTCTTTGTTCAGTGCTGGATGGATAATTTCTGGATAAAATTTAAGACTGGAAATGGGACTACTATGGGTGTCTACTCCCAGCTCCTGGATTTCCATTTCCATTTATGTAAGTCACGGTGAAAAGCTGTGGGCAGAGTTATGAAAAGCTGACTCTCAGTCTCGCACTGTGACAGACTTTCCATTTCACACTGGAGCCCCCAAAAGA
The DNA here is from genome assembly GCF_036370855.1 of Dromaius novaehollandiae. Lineage (NCBI taxonomy): Eukaryota > Metazoa > Chordata > Aves > Casuariiformes > Dromaiidae > Dromaius > Dromaius novaehollandiae. The sequence goes on along the minus strand of NC_088098.1, from coordinate 101,799,253 downwards.
TGCAGCTACCAGAACACTCAGTTTCAAAAATAGTGGTGGATTCCCTATTAATTTTTCCTTGCATGATGGGAACATAACAGTACTGTGAATAAGGCCCTTAACATCTCTCTATTAGGATAGGAGATATGAGTAGCAATTATGATAATTAAATGTAATTACATTAAAAATAATTAGCACTTTAGCTATCAATTGCTGTGCAGTGCACAGCAATTAAAAACAGACCAAATTTCAATATAATTTTTATTACCCTGTTCTTCATTCAAAACAGTAAATGGCACAGAATATTTTCTTTTCGTGTGTGCTGTGCTCTCATTTTAACGGGCACTATCGTCATCAGAGTAGAATAAGTGCTACCAGAGGTGACATAATTATCAAAACATTACGATTTGGACTTTTCCTTATTAGACCCAAGTAACTTCTTTTAATATGTATACTTACGAGACCATGAACAAAAGATGCCTGCCATTTAACTTTATGGTTTAATAGCTCTCTCCTCATTAAAGATATTTAAAAACAGCTAAAATGGGTAATAGGATCAATTTGGGTAAACAAACTTTTGAATAGACTTTACTGGTTATCTAAAGCATTAAAAACACTTTAGCACGCCAGGATGGTTTGAGAATTCAGCTGGACTGTTTGTATATGTAAAAAACCAAAATATACTTTAGCATTTACAGAATCTAGCCCTTTGGTACAGAACTGAAAGAAAACAACAGGTCTTTCTCGATCTATTAAATTGTATTATCAAATGATACAGAACATGAGGTCTACAGAATACCTTATCTTTACGTGCAAAGGAGCTTTGCTTCAAGTGCTCAGAACTTAATGACGAGACCTGTTACCTGCTGAATGGAAGCGGACTTCAAGGTAGCCTCAGTGACTGACAGTTTCCCCAGACTTGCTCATGGAAAGTCCATCTCTCCTCCCTCCATCTTTGAGTAGATCCCCTCCCACACACCTTTTTCAAAAAGAGACTAACCCTAGTTCGGGGATTTTCCCTACTATCTGCTGCCAATCACTTAAATGATCATAATCTGGACAGTAGACAAAACAAATTATTTGTCAGTAATCAGTCCTCACAATCTAACTAATACTATACTCATGAGTCCTTTCTTATGCCACGTCATAAAAAATGACAGTGATTCTGCAGGGCTAAATGGGGTCCCCAAGGTGACACTGGACTGGTTTGATTTGGCGAATACAGGAAACATAACACAAGAAAAAGAATATATTCATGTACCATTACTGATTTAGATAAAACTGGACTGGAAAGAATAAATTAAAAAGAATCTGTAAAAATATTTCAACTGTCACTCTTAAAATGACTATGTCAATAGAAATACAGAAATAAAAAGGAAGTCATTCTGCTAACATCCAGTGTACATCATCTGTATAAACAGGTAACATGCACAGAATAAATTGCATGAAATTGCAGAACTGGAGCGGCAATATAAACCAGTAGGAACACATACAGCTAAACAAAATTATATCCAAAGGAACCAAGGAATAAACTATGCTGAAGAGAGCTGACCAATATTTGCTGTTCTCAAGGTACTTTAAGACAGACCATGTCATTGCCTAAATAACAATTTTCAGACAGCAACAAGCTGGGCAAGAGGTACTCTATGAGAAGACTCAGACACAAGAGTACCTCCCTCCTCCTCCTCATAGGAAAGATGAAGGCCTGTTGCTGAACTGCGCAGCAGATTGGGCTGCAGAAGGCCCTCTGAAACAGAGGTTTCAGATACAAGTGCCCAACCACCCCTCTGACTTTCTCTGATCAACTGTTCGGTGCTCCATCAAGAAGAACCATCTAATGTCTCTCCACAGTCACTACAGAGAAAGGCACCTTCAACCACCAGCAAATCAAGCAAAAAGATGGATTCTCCTCTTAATCCCTTCTCTGCTTTGTGCTCTTTATTTCCACTCTCTCCCCTCCTCAGCTCCTGCACAGTCCCTCAGCTTCCATGCCACTGCTCACCTGACAAACCTCCCAAAAACGTGACACTGAGTACTCTATTTTTTATTATTGCATTAGTCTCTCTGCTATGTATTCTATCCATTTCTCTCATCCTCTCTCTCTGTTTAGATTACAAGCATTTTGGAGGTATGAGCACATTTATTTGTATGCACTTGTGCAGTACCCAGCACAATACGGCCCCCTTCTTGGTTTGAAAATAGGTGCCACTGTAATAAACTTGATTAATACCAACTACAGGAAGATATTTGTGGTCAGTTCATGAGATATTTGCTATCGGCATCACAAATTCCACAGGTGATTCAAACTGTATTCATTAATCATTAACAGAGCAAATATTCACTGGTCTAATATACCAGTGAGGTGACTAAGAGTCCAATGTACACCTGGGTTAAGAAAATCCATTATTTAAATACTGTCTAAACACACGTGTTATTCACAAGCTTGTACCATAAAAACAACTCTCCCCAGACTTACCACGCGCATTACTCTCCACTTCAGAAAGACCTCTCGTGCCCAAAGCATTAGCTGCTCACACTCCGCGTCTCCTCTAAAAACTACAACAGCCTGCAGCCGAGGGCTGTTTCAAGCTGATTTACAGCATGTACTCCATTTCTAATGGAGTGCTTATAGACCTCGGCTTTTAGGGGTTGCAGCACTTAAAGACCTTTTAAGGAATATTAAACTTCTATCTGTCATTCTTCTACGTCTCACATTGACTCCTGCCCTCCGCTGTCACAGCCTCAGAGGGAATGCTGCCTGACTGCCGTAATTAAGGCGCACAGCCAGGAGGACAGCACTGGCCTTCCTCTCCAAAAAACACTGAAGGGAATGGGTCACAGGCATAAATCTCGCCGGGGCAATGAGATCCTGGGAGGATAACAGCAAGGGGGAAGTGGGAGGGGGGAGAGAGAGTGGCAGAGGGAGGGGGAAAAGCAAGCGAGGGAGGCTATCACTGGAGTTTGTTCAAGTCTCAGGGTGGTAAAACATAACCCTGCACTTTGTAATCTGAAATGAGCTGGGAGAATACCTTTTCAGTTATTTGGCTCGGTAAGAACATGTTTGATTTGGGCTGATTTGGACAGTTTTTAATTTTTCAGTTTTCTACTATTGCTTTTGAAATTTCTTTAAAATTTTTTTCATTAGAGCACACTTTCAAATGATGTATCAATTCCAAATGAAATCTTCTACATTTACTTTTCTTTTTCCCCCTCTTCTTCAGTTGGAACAATTTTAAAAATTCAATATGAGTTCCTGAAACACGAAGGCCACATTGAACTGCGCAGTTTGGGACCCCCCAAAAAAAACAAAACAAAACAAAAAAAAACAAAAAAAAAACAAAAAAAACCCAAGCAACCTATGTTTAAACTTTTTATTTTTATTTTTTAAGCAGGTTTAGTCCTGTAACTGAAGTCGATCTGCGTAACATCTGTCAGGAGGACACAAATCCCACTCTAAATTATAATTGGCAGATAGGACTTAAATAACCTTATACGCACCTCCACACACACATATATAGTATCTAAATGCAGAAATGTTTAGAACAAACAATAATGTGGGTTAGATTTAATTAGTTTCCCAACTCATATTTTTACTTGGTCCATGTCTAAATTTATTTATGAATCACATACTTGCAGGCTGTGCTGTTAAACAATTCCTTATACTTCTCTCCAAAATAAATTAAACTGTTAATATTTTATGTATGTAGATATCTTTCAAATCCAAGCTCATTTAAAAAAAAAAAAAAAAAAAAAAAAAAAAAAAAAAAGAACGTATCTCCAGAATGCTATCATCAGGTAATACTTCTTGTTGACAAGGTTCATTGCGCAATTGTCATTTACTTCCTTCATTTGCCTGTGAAGTGACTGGAACAAACAGAAGGTGACTTAATTGGACTACAACAAATTCAAAACATATAAATCCCCACCTCCAAAAGGATGCAAAAAAACTGAAAGGAGGTAAGAAGAATGAGAAGAGATTGGAAAAATGCAAGGACTGAGGAAGCTGGTTTTGTTGGATGCAAGAAAGAAGAGATAGAAGAGGGATAAAATAACCATCCTCCGCTGTCGCAATAAAGGTGACATATCCAGCAGGCAATGATGTACTAAAAGAAAATCAGCTTAAGCTGTGACAAAGACATTCAGCGTAAATAAGAGGGAAAGCTGTTCTGCTGTTGCAGTGTTGAAAGGCAGCAACAGGAAGCTTGCAGCGTCTCCTTCCCTGGCAATTTTAAACACCTCAGACAAGCCTCTTCCAGGGCTGGCCTGGGTATAGCATATCCAGCCTCAGTGCCAAGAGCTGCCTTAACTCAGCTCTTGGGGTCCCTTGCAGCCTGACACCGCAATGAATCTGTGATCTCTGCAGGAGGCGCGTTAGAATAGGCTATTAATCCCGCTTCATGTACCAGTTACAGCACTTCCTGCGGGCAGGAAAAAAGTGAATCCTAGATTTAACGGCAAGCACCTGTAATATACTTGTAGAGTTTAAAGATGGAAAAAATGGCCACAGAGTATGTCGCCTACACTTAGATCAAAGCAACACAAACTTAAGTGATGGCTCAGCATGGTGGGTGATAGTATCTGACACCACATTTGTGGAACAATGTACCTCTATTTTGTGGGGGCTGTCCTCCAAATACGCAGAAGTACAAATTAGTTTCCATTAGACTCCTTGCAGCCTGACAGCCTTCCCCCCGGCTCCAGCACTCAGTAAACGGGGAAGTTACCAGACTTCGCTGCCGAGCGAGCAAGCGATTTTCACACAGTCGCATACATTTACCAAGTTCTCTTTATGTCCAACCAGTAATAGCTTCTGCTGCAGAAATCAATAGCTGTACCATGCATTTGTTAAAAGGAGTGATTATAATGCCCATTTTTCAATCAGAAAAGAAATAATCAATGTAAAAGGCCTATTTGGTGCAGATAAAGGAGACTGAAAAGCTTATGGTCATAGTTGAGGCCAGAATGAAGCTTGAAGAAAAAGGGAAGGGAAGGCCCGTGAGGTTTCATCTTACATAGCTAGAGTGTTTATGTGGGTGAATATAATTGAACACAAACTCATTTGCTTCCAAAACATAAAAAAGTTACAGAATAAATAAGGGCAAATAACACATTTGTACAACTCTCAACCTACTGCAGAGAGTCCATGACATTATTCATTCAGCTTTACACACGCTCACTCAAATAAAAATGAAGTCACATCACTTACGTTGACTTGAAAGAAAAATACAAGCGTCACTGCAAGAGTACTGTGTGTTCTCATTTTGTTAAAAAATACATAACATTAAGCTTCTCAAGCACGATATTATTAATAATCTGAGTTGTAAACCAGAAAGAAGAATTTTAACCAGGTCTGCTTTTCAAACATTGCCTTCTTAATAAAAAATACTAACCAGATATCTATTTTATACTAAACAAATGTGTATTACTGGCATTCTGGCAACCTGAATGTCCAAGTGAGCACACTTAAATATGAAATTTGAACTAAAATGATTATATATCTATGAGGAAAACCCATAAGGTACATACTGATATTTGCAAGAAGGTAGGTCAGTGCCAACACCAGTTTACAAATTCTTTTAACCAAAAATAGGTGAATTTGGATAAGCTATGATTTTAAATTTCGAGATGACAGCAGAAGGGGAAAAACTTCATAAATGTGAGAAGAAGGGATTAAAATTCAACAGATTTTTAAAAAATTCAAAAATGCAAATAAAAGATATAAGTCTTTCAGCATGAGAAAGAGCAAGGTCCAACATTAGTGTAGCAGCAGCAATTGCCTAAATACAAAATGGGTAAACGGCCGGGCAGGAAGCCTGCAGAAAACAATCAGGCAAGCTGGGATTCTTGGTGGACCACCACAAAAAAATACGCTGTTTCAAAAGGCAAAAAACGCTGTCCTTCTATTCAACTACAGTAAGGTATGAGATTTTGTTCACTTTAAGGTGACACATTTCAAGAAGGATATGCACCAGCTCTTCGAAGTCAAGAAGAGAGTAAAGAGATTTTTTCAGTATCTAGAAAACAGGATTTTAAAGGAAGTTGAAGTATCACGGACTTGTTTAACTGCATGAAGTGAAGACTGAGGTAACAATTTTCAGCTATGTTAGAAGGCCACTTTAAAGACTATGGGATGATCGTGCCTATGGTAGAGCAACAAGGAAGACATTCAGGTTAGCACAACATTTAGTAGTAAGGAGAGTGAAGCATGAGGACCTAATTTCTGTGTTTATCACTGAATCATCTAGATAAATATCTATTAGGAATGCCACAGATATTATTAACCTACTTGTGTCAGGGACATGGTTTAAATAACTTCCCAAGCTCATTTGTAGTCCTATAAATCTATCGTTGTTTTCTTCTACGTACTGCCAAGCACAGACATTCGTGTCTCCAAATAGGTATATAGAAGGAAGTAGCCTGTTCTCTAAATATGCGTCACCTTGTGCCTCTCAGCCTGAGCAATCACATTAATAGAGCTGTGTGAAAACAAAAAAACCCACACAGTAAGTTTAAAAAAAAGAAAAAAGTGAACTTGGAAAATCGAAATATATTTTTACCCTTCTCATATGTGTTATCCTATATAAAAACTAAGTTAAGACTTCATGTTTTAGAGTATAATTCGGAAATCTGTTTCCTGGTAAAACTACTAAAACCAAGAACAGCTTTGCCTTCACCTCAGAATACAGGCTTGAGGAGTCTGTCCTGAAAAGCAGTCACGCAAGTTGCAAAGTAATGAAAATGAGATCCTTCCTTTATGTAAAACAAAGCAAACTGAACAAGTGTAAACATAAAAAAAGATATTTGATTGTATTATACTTTGGTTTTTTTAGCAAACAGGTCACCATGCTCATGTCTAGTTAAGAAAATTCAAGTCGAGTTATAGGAATGATAATGAAAAAATCGTTCTGCGTTAGAGAAAAGAAATGAGTGAATTGCAACCATCTTCTTGAAATTATGATACTCTGTTATTAGACCAGCTTTCTCCTAAGACTGTAAGAGCTGAGAACGATACCAAGTCCTAACATGGCATCTGAGGGCTGCATCATCTTTGGTACCTTTGGGAAATAAGATCTTTGAAGAAAAGTTAAGCAAATGAGATATGCTCAGCTGAGGAGAGGAAAAAAAAAAAGAGAGAGAGAACAACAAATTAAGTATCTACAAATATGTAATAGGCACTCTGTGCAGAGGAATAGGCCAATTATTTTCATTAGTCATTTCAGAGAGAAACAGAAGTGGGCTGAAGCTGCATCACTGGAAATGTAGGTCAGTTATTGGGATAACAGTATTCTGGAAAAACATTAAGCAGCAGGGAAAGTTGTCAAGGGAAACTAAAACTCACTAGATGATTTTACGTTGTCTTTAAAGCTTGAATCGATTCAACTGGAATGAATGGATTTGATAAAATAAGGACTAACCTTTGCTTTTCTCTCATATTAAAAGATTTACTGTTCTGTAATTGAACTGAATTGAATTGAAAAACTTCATTTAAAATCTTTTGTGTTCATTTCACATGCTTTTGCTCTTTATTGTCAAAAATAGTCTAGTCCAGCAAATTAAGATTCACCTCATAACATTCAGGTATCTGTACATATTATCCAAACCTTTTGGGTCTAACTGAATGTAACAAGGAAAAATGGAAGTTATGAAATATTTGGGATTAACATTTCTTACCCTTTTTCTAGTTAAAAGCTTAAGAATAAATATGTGACTATATACATTGATTTACGGATTCCAGGGCAATATATGCACTGCCTTATATATTAATTTAAAATCCATTACTTATGCACAATACCAAATTTATATTACAGAATTAAGTTAAATTGCTCATTACAAAGCAGTAATGAGCACTGCTCTTGCAGCAATTTTGCACGAAACAAAACTCTTGGGTGGCAAAGCAAGAAATGCTTGGGGGGTAATAGATAATCTTCATCTGACGAAAAAAGAAAAACACTAGAAGTACATCCTTTTTCTTTCTGTGTGATTTCAAACTTTAAAGTCATTTTGGTAATGGTTCCTTTGACTCATTAAAACTGACTGTATATTACAAAGCACCAATTCTGGAACTTCTTGGCACATGAAATTTCCATTCACTTAAAAACTGTCTACTGTAAGATGAGTAGGAAATGACCTGAATTTTAAAGTTTTGTCTATTTTTTAATCAGGCAAATAAATCTACATGCTTGTTTACTTCTAAATAGATCAGTTATCTATATAGCATAGATTAACAGCCAGTTTTTAAACTAACCAAAACAGAGACAACCATATCACTATTAGATGTAAAAAGAAATTAACATTTTCACGAGTATAGCAGTATCTTTTGACTCAGATAAAGCACTTTGCCCTCTTCAAATTGTGCCTTCGTGAGTGGATGAGAAGATAAGTTGAACTGCCACCTTTCTGGATAGAAGCCTTGTGTGTATATCACAACATGCACATGCCAACACAGCAGATATCCAAATGATTTTTATGAGTCTATACAAATTTTAAAGTTTTGCACAAATATGTAAACCTAATACAAAACTAAGTATATGCCAGACAAAATAAGCATAACTATCTTTAAAAGCAATTATTATTATCTTCTGTTTCTCAGGTGCTTTGTTTCTCAGGCTTATTTCTCACTGGAACCAAGCAGAGTCAACACTGGAAAATAAATATACATGTTTCAAAATAAAAAAATGTTCCTAAGAAGTTAACTGAAGAAATACACAGATGCAGATGAACCATACACATTTTGACATATACACCACTGCGTTCATATTATCCTAGTGCTGTCAGTGCTATTATTATTAATGCTATTATTATTTATGAAAATTTATATTATATCATATTTATATTGTAGTCAGTGTTTTTCAGATTTATGGTAATATATTTATTTTATATTTAGAACCTATTATTATTATATTAGCATTGCTTTTCTTTTTTTTGAAAACACCTCAAAAAACTTGTTTTCCCTGTTTTTAATTGTAACCATCTTACACACACAAAGCAAAACCCAAACCTCTGACTTTTCACAAGTTAAGCTGCTGACAAGCTAATGTCGTGTTCCTCTACTGCAAGCTATTTATCATAGGAACCACTGAGTATTTTTGAGCACTCACCAAGCAGCTTGCCTAAAGCAAGGTCATATTCAGCCATTATATTACAGAGTCATTCTGCATGAACATGTTAGCTATGTGGTGTGTCACTTTATGTTTATAGCAGCATTACTCCAAGTGTGATGTAAATTTTATGACCCAGAAGGTTATATCATTTAGGCACTCTGTCAAATATCTTCAGCCATATCAATCAAGCTAGTTTTTGACAGAAGAAAGCAATGCCGGCATGCAGCAGAGGAAGACTGCAGGGTCTCTGTTGTTGTTCTGGTTTGGTTTGGTTTGGCCCCAAAGGATGAAGCAATCCAGTGGGTTTAGATAAGCCATCACTGAAGCTGTGCATATGGAGCACTCAATGCCCTTCTTTTAGAAGTCATGTCTCAAGGTTAAACCACATTTGAAAAGCACTACATTGTAGCATCCATACTCTAAAATAATGTTAAATGACATCTGTGTCTCCTTTCTGCCACATCATTTCACAAGTCAGCTGCTGGAGAAACAGGAATCATTTCTGTTGTGCTGGAACAAACCCAGAAGCACTGCCTTTCCCATACTCTCCCCCAAAGGAAAGGAGAGACAAACTATATATATGCATACATACATACATACATACTCAGGCAGCTTCTGCCTAGTGCACTAGTGCCAAAATTGGCAAATAGTCAGACATCAAGATAAATTCGATACATTTGCATGCGTTTTTTGCCTCATGTTCCCATCTTTCGACCATTAGATATTAATTCCTGACCATTCCCAGGTTTGTGAGTCACTGACAGCCAAAAGCTATTTAAGCGCCAGTCATGGAATCACATTTCCATTAGCCCCAGGCCTGCTTGCACTAACATAAACAACCACAGTTGGAAAAGTGAGCTATTAGTCTGTAACACAGTAATGAAAAACAAAGTTTATCATTTTGATATAAACTATCTGCTAAACCATGAAACTCTCTACACATTTGTAAGACCAAGAAGGGCGTGAAGTGCTTGAAGCACAGTCACACGGCTTCTCTTTCTGGGTGAACTTTGGATATATTTTCAGGATTGCAAGACCAACTACCCTGAAGAGCTTGCTAGTGGATGCTAAATAAAATTAATAGTATGTGCTAGAGCTTTTGATGTGGCATGAAAAAAAATCAGATGATACTGATGATGGCACTAAACATCAGAGAACAGAGATAAAAGATAGTATTTCTAGGGAAAGGGTTTTATTTTACAGATACTGCATGCATGACCACTTGTGTCCTTAAATCTGACTAACTGATTTTAAATAAAATTAATAGCTAGGAAAGACAGAAATTATGACGCAAAGTAAAAAGCAATAAATGCAGTACTGATGCAACAATAAATTCCATTAAATAAGAGAGGTTCTTCTTGTGAAGCAAGTTTTACAGGTTCTGGGCAAGCAATCAGCCATTCTAAACATTTCCAGACCAAATAAAACAAAACTGAGCAAAAACATAGACATAAGTTGTTTTACAAAGGTAACTTACTGGAAAGAAAACTTGCATGTATACAGACACACCTTTGCAACGATATACTTTAAAGCCTATGCCTTGACACAAGAGAAGCATTGACCAAGAATACTAAAGATGACAAACTCCATTTTATTAAATAATCATAGAAAAAGTATTTGATTCCCATGTCTCAATTAAAACTCTGAACACACCCACAAATCCACAGATACTTAACTGAAATTATTTTTAAACAACAACACAAAACCCCCAGAAAAACTAAAAACTCCTTCATCCTTGACTGAGTGGCCACTGATTTGGGGGAGGTTCAAGTTAATTTCCCTCGTTAGAGCAGCATTAATATCACAGAATCACATCTGCTACCCTGTGTTTATTTCCATGATATACCTACACTTCTCCATACCATGGATGCATTACTTTCATATGAAAATGCAGCTATACATAGGCAGGTTTGCAGAATTCTGCTCAGCCATCCCATTTACCGTCCTCTCCTCTTCACCAGCTACACCTGTCCTTGTTGAGCTATTGCCCTCTCACTTCAGGAGCAAGAGTAGCAGCAGGCTCGGAACATCTTTCACCTCATACTGCTCAGCAGATTCATTTCAGCACATATTCATATTTAATCAGGATTCTGCCATTTGTCGTATCAGTATTAACCACTGCCCTTTTCCTTTCTGAGCATGATTCTGAATGATTAACAAGACTCATAGTTCATTACAGAGCTGTAATACAAGCTGTTTTTCCAGTGATCTGTTTTGTACGTTCAGCATTATGCAAGGCCGGTGTGGAACTTCTCAGTTCAGCAAAACATTATTAGTACAATAACTTTGCTACTTTTTCTGTGTTGTAAATTATTGGAACAGGTCAGTGATGAATAACCATGAAGAAGTCAAAGGTAGGACATAAAAGGGAATCCAAAGACAGCAGTATAGGGGACCAGTACAGGGGAAAACACACAAAAACAGCCTATAGTTGGTGCTGGGGACTCCCTTTCAGAAAAGAGAATGCTAAACACATAGCCTGATATTCCTGGAAGGACTGATATCATCTGTGTTGTACATGGTTTGTATAATCACTGCTAGTTTCTGATGCAATACTGGCATTAAAAAAAAGATCACTGACAAATCCGCACGAGCTCAGGCTCACTTTACCACTTCTTTTCTTTCAAGGATGATGGAAGGACATGCAAAAAAAAAAAAAAAAAAAATCATTAGAATGAGAAATATTACTGCTCAGAGCTTCGTATGCCTTAACCTTCTGTTAGATTTTTGCTGTGACAGAGTGCCCTGGAATATTTTAAACAAGTTTCTGTTCTTACTACATTATATATTTAATTCCTTGTAAGTCGGTGAGGTAAGAATATAGCAGCATAGTATCTCTACAGTACTTGAGGTTGAAAGCCCCTTCCGCTTTAAAAGTCAGGTTGCACAGCTTAACTAAACTCTGAAAAGCACTGCATTTTCAGCAGCTGCAGAGCAAGACTGGTGGTACACATATGGCATCATCTGAGCACCCAAAGATGCTTTAGAAATGTGTTTGGCTCCAGCACAGCCAGCAACAACTTAGGTACTTCTAAAATGCTACTGACTCAATAGGATAAGGTGCAGGTACTGCACTGGATATGGCAGCAAACACTGCGGGGATGAGGTACTACATGTTGCAGGGATGAAGGAAGGGGAAAGGAGAAAAAAAAAAAAAGGTCTTCTGTAAGGGCTTAAAGTTGCTCAAACTTTCCATGAGAAACCTGCAAGAATTCAGGACAAAGACTACACTTATCAAAGGCACAGTCACATTAACAGCTATACTCCTTGGAAATGTCAAGGGTCCAGTTTCCTTCCTGTTCTTGTGTTTAAGGGTAAAAGAGGAGGTAGGAATTACACAGGCACAGCATGATTCACCCAGGCACTGGCACATTCCGGTTGCAGCTCCCACTGTGTAAATTATCACTAACACTTGGTGGGGGGAACAAACCCATCCAACCTCCTACAGAGAAAGCTTTGAAATTTGTAACTAAAGACATTGCTAATACCAAGGCAGGGTTCTGCAGAAGTAGCTTATATCCTTAGAGGACTGTTTAGTAAAACACTTCTGAAAACGAAGAAATGAAAACAACATAATTGTTTACATAAAATCACCTTTCTGACTGATAGGGTTGCCTTTTACCACTTCTAACTCCTGAACCAGATTTAGCTACTGTTGTCTTACAGTCAAACAGCCTATTCTGCACAAATCGGCTAAACTGCTAGACATCTGCTAACATCTTCTAAACACCTTCTAAACATCTGCTAAACTTTACGACTCCTCAACTCCCAGGATCATTTCCTCGCTCAGTCACAGCTCTGCCAATCTGCTTCTGCCGATTATTCTGCTATAAAATGAAGCTTCGCGAAAGCCGACGAATGCACTCAACCTGCTGGTGGGGGACTCCAGATGCCAACCCCAGGGACAAGCACTAGGGCTCCACAGGCACGTGGCTCCATTCATCACATGATAAAATTCAAGAATGAGCCTGCATTCGCTGAACAGTTCCCAGCAGCATTACGTTACTATTGGGCAGTCCTAACTTGGGGTAATTTGAATTTTTTGGTATTGAATGTGCTTGTAGTTGCAGCTTTTAACCTCTCCTGTTGCTTTTTAGTACTTAAGAATATATGATAGGTGAGAAAGAAATCTAAGAGAAAAGACAAAAATCTCTGCAGCCACTGGCAAATTCCTGAGTAAAAGACACCTGAATACAATACAAAACAGAACATTTGCCTCATACTTTTTGCTTATATGCAGCATTTAACCATGTCCATTTACTCAGAGCATCTCTTTGGAATTGCTCCATACAATTTTTGTAACCTACTGGCTAACACAGTGATTGAAAATGTTAGAAATACATTATTTTTTTGACTACTGCTTTAAAATAATCTGTATTATTTGTTAGAAGAACTGCATTCAGTACTCCAGATCTAAGTATCACTCGGCCACAAGAATATCCCGAGTGAGTCCATTAACACTGACAAAAGAGAAAATTGGCATATTGTCAGCAGAGATACTTAAGAGTCATTACGTAACTAGTGAAATCTTCAGGCAATTCAGGCTTTTCAGAATATCTGGCATTACTTAATTTGGCAAGCATTGACTATGCAGGATAATGAACTGTGGCATGCTTTAGGTTTAGTGTAGAGTATTTCATGTACAGCAACACAAGAATATTCCTGATAGGATTAATTCATAGATTCTGGGAGTAGCTGGAATTCATGTTAACAAACTATCTTTCCCATTCCATTTTGCAGCCAAGTGGAAACCTTACAAGTAAATACTGTAATGGAGATAACGCAGATATAAAACTGTAAAATTCCAGCATTTCCGCTGTCACGTTTCATCCCTTGATGCCTATACAAGGAATTCTCCAAATGATGCAACTTTTTAATTGAAGTGTCTCTATATCTTTAAAAACGTATCTCCAAAGCTGGTTTCAGTGACACCGCACGCTCCGATTTAGGGCTGAAAGTGACCCCGGCATTTATTTCTGCTTTTCTTCTCTCCGATTGCGCAAACCTATAGCACCAGAGGAAGAAATAAGCTACAAAACATTTTAATAAGGTGGCAGCGCTTCAGTTGAAACAGTGAGATGAGTTGCAGCAGATAACTTAAGTCGAAGCCACTGAACCAATATCCCAGGCAGATTCTAGAGCAGGTTCTGATTACAGCCCCAGGCTTTACGATGCGCCTGCGGGAGCTTGGAATATAGTCCGACTGCTACGATACTGTTAGAAATCTAACTGATTAGCTGCTTGGACATTATCTTATTGCTTGACTCTGTGACAACACTTATTCTCTGTACTGCATAGAATTGAATATATTCCCACTTACTACTTCAATTTTCTACTATCTCAACTATTTACAACAGCTTGAGAACGTTCTCATTACACACCACTGCTCTCCCAACCAGTAACAAGGTTCTCTACTCCAGTTTCACCACCAGTTTGAAATATTTTTTTGCCATGGTTCTGCTTCGATGCATTTAGGACCTGATCCTGCCTAGCCTGTGATGGCAGCAGCAGTTTTGCCACTAGCGTGAGCAGACAGAAGTATTGCATCTTTTTTTGGGTGCATGCTTTTTCCTCATTTCCCTTCCAATTGCAGAATTTGTTAGGCCTGTTTTTACTTTTAGTTTTACTTTTAGCAATTCATAAAATTCTTTACTTTTTTGCACCTACATTTTTTCCTCCCAAGTCTAGATAAAGGCTAGTCATTGCTTTCTCTAAAAGTGTAGAAAATGTTAATTCATTCTACAGAAACTCTGTCCTCCTCTCTTCCTGCCCTATTTCCCTTAACTGCCCTATGTACCAGTTTTCCACTGATCTTGTTTATGAAGACAGTCATTAAAGAATTAGTAAGAAAAAGGAAAACAGTTAGTTGCCTTCTCACACCTCTGTTTTCTCACGACAAACATTATTTCCACTATGATCACTCTCTTAAACAAAACTAAGAAATAATTACAGTGGTTCTCTCGTTTAAGATGTGTTTGATTAAAAGGATGTAAAACTTGAAAAACTGATCAGCCAAATCACATGCTACTCTAATAATGCAAACTTTTCCTGAGAGTTGAAGACTGTACAAAAGGCCCATGAAGTCATCATGTTTTTCTTCTAAAAGAAACCATTTCAATTCACAACATTACACCAGTATGTTCAACTTCATCTGTGCCTGAGGCACAATTCTAACATGTTCTTTGAGAAGGGTTGACCGTTATCTGAGTGACATCTTCAGGTGACCTCCAATTACTTCCATATTAAAAAGGCATTTTGATTAGGTTTAATTACACAGTAATTATGAAAGCCACTATAATTACTGAAACATATTTACTAACCAGAGTGCAGAACTGGCGGCAAGCTTGCTTCTCTTTTATCACTCAAATGAAAAACATACAGAATTGATTCCAAAGCTTGTAAAAGTTTGGCCATTTAATTTGGCCTACACGTTTAAAATGCTGATTTTTGTTGAACAGAAGGTTTGTTCACAATCTTCTGCTTGAATTTCTGTCACAGGTTCAATTCCTGAGGCATTACAGACATTTACTGCAGTGTCATAAAATTTTCTTATATGGCCTTTTGTCATTCACAGCACCAGTATGAGTATCAGAGAAACAGCAAGTAGTAAAAACAGTACCACCTACAAATCCATTCAAACTAAAAACATTATGGATATCAAACTTCTTAATGTTTTTTCTATCTGGTTCTGTGTACCCTAATATCTTAAAAACATGAATTAACTACTTACTAAAGAACACATCCTATTCACAACAGAAGAAATGCGTTTCCTCCATAAAAGTAAAAATATAAAGAAAACCTTATATTATGTCATCCTCTATGCTTCAGACGGCATGGTGATGCTTGGTATACAAATTTTAGAAAATTTATACTCTCTGATTACAGTCAATATATGACATACTCCAAACCACTAATATTCACTGACATAAATGATACATTTTACCACTTTTCTGTGTCTGATACACCAATCTCTAAATTAGCTGCTCTTGCTTACCCAGTAGCTTACCACTGACATCCTTCTGGCAGAGGGAGTCTGGTCTCTTTTAGCTGTTTTAGAAAGAAGCAGACCCATATTACTACTTTTTGCAGGGCTCTGGAGCCCACCAGTCTTACAAACTAGGCTATTAAAATCTAAAAAACACAGATGATGTGAATCTGAATTTGTTGTTTTGGTTAATCCCAAAGGAATATGATTTCAAAACATCAAATATTTTTTCATAAGCATATGTTCTGAAAAAAATTACTGTGAAAATTCAAATTAAAGTATCTCCCTATTTTTAAATCCAAATGCATGAAATGTACCAGTCTAAAAAGAAACTGTTTAAAAATGTTCAACTGATATTAAAATTTTCATTTTGAAATTGCTTCCACACTAGCAGGATGCCAATATTACAATTCATTGTAAAGACAATCCAAATTACAGAAGATTAAATGGACATCACATTTTACATCTTAGCTACTTTAATGAGAAAATTTCCCAACACATTACAACAGCATTATTATTTAATTCTTCAAAGTACAGAAGGCAAAAGAAATAGGTATAGGTTTATTTAATTTAATTCAAAGGTTATTATTCTCTGAACTTTTTAATTGAGTTACCTAAAATGTTGAATTGTCAAGATTAAATGTTCTTTTTAAAAAGAATCAGCCTCCAAAGGGTTGTTTAACTTTGGTGAAGTATTGCGCCACAAAACAGAAAACACAGCAAGTGTATCTTAGCATATCTCCTAGTGCTTATGCAGCCTGTGTCATAAAACAGACAGAGGCTAACCAAAGAAATTCCTAAATCCCTATAATTCCTAAAAACCTCTGTGCCATCAATTTTAGGATTTTTTTTCAGTTTATTCTCATAGGAAATGTTTATAATATGCAAAATTATAATAATATGTGGAATCATTTGGTACTACAGCATATTTCCAAAAACAAAAGAAAGCTCTTACTCATACAGTATCTTATTATATCACATGCTTTTAATTCCTCATTCGCAGTATCAAGTTTAGAGTTAAACATAAGTGAGAGTTACTAAAGGATTACTTTCACGTTCCCAAAAGAGAAAAATCACATCAAAATCATTAATTTCTTCTCAAAAATTTAGGGGGCAGGTTAGTATCTGTGATCCTTACATTGAAATAATTGAGAAAAAAATGCATGAAAACGGGCACGAGACCAGAATCAGCAAGTGCAACTGTTTTCATACTGACATTTCAGTTATTGAGAGTAGAAACCCCAAGGTAATTGCCTCAATATGGTTCTTGAGCCAACAATACAATCATCTTATTTTCACTTCCTTCTATCATATTCAAGTATTCAAGTATATTCAAGTAAAAGTGAGGAGCCCTCCTGGTGATTTAACAGTAGAATCAAGTTCCTGGAAGATTACAGATCTTTCTAAAGCCTAATGAACCCAGCAAAAATATCTTTCTATAAACAAGATACTTGAGCTTATGGATATTAATTGGTGCAGGCTATCAAACTCAAATGCATTAGCTCTTTCTAAATGCATCATCTGTGTGTCTGTCTGCAAAATTAGTAACTGTTGATGTGTCTAGAAGGTCTCCCTCATCAGCTGTAGCAGGGGATTTCTAGCAAAAATGGAATGGAAAAGCTTTTCAGCCTAACTACATTTTGTTGAAATATATATAAAAGCTGATGTTCATTATTTAAAATTTGGAAAGAGAGAGAAGAAAAACAAAAAGGCACGTATTCAAATTAAGGCAGTAGGTTTATATGTCTAAATAAATGTCAATTCTTTTTTCACTTTTACCTCTGTGACTTTCACAGCAGTAACTCTTTTAAAGTAAGTTGAGAGATATTAATTTTACAAGGAAGGAAGAAAATGGTCCAGCCTATCGTCTTGCTTAACTTCAGATTATGAACAAGTTCTAGCGGTGTCTTTGAGTTGCTGTACGGCTGGAACAGCATTTTTCTGAACTATGAACACTGCCTATGGATTGTGGTCTTTACAATTATAATTTAAGGAGAACTGGCAAACTACTGATAATTTAAAGGAAATAAACAAAAAAAATAAAAAAAGATTGCAAATCTTTGACATTCAGATAACCTAAGGAGAGCGCTAACACTGCTCTGACCCTAAATTCACTGACCCCACAGCAGATCTTTCTAAAAGAATTTTTTTTTTCTCTTCAGTTCTTCTCCTATAGATGCTTATTTTGTTGAGGCAGTCTCTTTATCCAGTCTAAAACTTCTAGTAGTAGTAGCTATATTGCACTAGTGTCTAAGTGTCCTAGGTGTCCCAGATGGGCACGCACAACATGAGGCAGCGTACAGTGAGAGTGCCAAAGGCACAACCTTTGTGTTCCCCCACCGAGCTCTTACAATCAAAATACGCAATTCATACACACGTGTAAGGGCAAACTGGGGTGTCACGATTGCCTGCTGAGTTTGAGAGAGGGATCTGAAGGAGGCTAATGATGAAGATCTTCAGATAATTATTGAGAGCTGCTTCCAACTGCATGAGGCAATGAAAGACAAACCGTGAAGGTGTTTGTTTGAAAATCTAAGCAGATGAGGAGGGCTGCCATTATGGGGCCAACCCTTCCTACACCACCCGAGTGAGCCCAAGTACAGTGCAGATAGGCTGCAAAGTATTTTCTAGGTGAAAACAGTTTATTTTTGAAAGTATATACAAGGCTCAACGAGAATGAAATGACAACATGGCCAAACAGCATGGGCTAACTGGCCCATTGGTTATGTTCCCGAGCAGGGAGCGCTGCTTTTGCTGCCCCAAGAGTTGCGCAGTAATCAAGCTGAGGAGCATTTGGATGCAACTTTTACTTATTGCTTTGGACAGCAATGACTGCATTGTAGACAGCTCACACCAAAAAAATATGCAAGATTTAGCTATGGCATGAGGATGAGAAAAATCCATGATGAAGACACCGACCAGAATATAAGCCAAAATGAAAAGGAGAATAATAATAAAAATGCACAATACGAAGAAAGAAGATAGCAAGCAGACACTGATGCAGGAGAACTAATTATGTTGAGTGTAATTCAATAAGAAACATCAGAAGAAGAGACATTTTAATTTGATGCAGACAGAGATAGAGGGGAGATCTGGGAAACACCCACGTCTGTCTTCCCTCCCTTCCCTGTTGTAAAGCAGGGCTCAATTTGGATGGGTGTACCTCACACAAAATGGCTTAAGTTTCACAAAGGCATGAAAAGAGCATCTTTATAACAGTAACTGGCTGCCAGCTTAATTTGCATTTTACTTTTTTAATTCCTTTTATTACTATATTGCTAAGGGAAGGGAATTTAACAAAAATACTTCCCATGAAATAATAGGTATAAGCATCTAATAGAAAATAAATACAACTTTCAATGTTACTACAGACCAGTATAATTTTCATGAAGTTGTAAAATAAGTAAGATTTTAAAATTTCTTCCACAGGATTATAATACTGTTACTCTTAGGCAATATAAAATTTAAACAGAAAAGAGAAGAGAAACTAAAAGCTATGCTCTCTCCTGTTGCAGTTTAAACCTAAAACAGAACTTTGAAATTGAAGTGGCTAGTAAGCAATGCAAACTTAATGATAATTTTTCAATATCTAAGGAAGCAGATTTGTACTAAAATATTCAGTTAAGCATCTTTCTAACAAGATTTTGATAAAAAGGCACTCTGATTTTTGCACTCTATCTCAAAGAATAAGCCTGAGAATTAAAGTTTTCAGAGCATTTAAGTTTCAGACAGACATCTTCACTTTTTTTGAGGGGGAAACTACACAAAATTTTTGTGTCTGAGGTGGAGAGTTTCTTTGCTTTTTAGTATCTTCTCCGTTACTTCTTGCAGTCTGAAAATTTAGAATCTGCCTAATTTCAGATATCCTTTCCTAGCATCTTTATTAGGAAGACACTCTAACAGTTACTGACATTTCTTCCATATTTTGTAAAACTAACACTAATGCGTTCTTAATGAAGATGCTATAATTTTTGCCTCCATATACCCACTCTTGGTAGGCTTCTTCATACCTTTATACCTTTAAGTGGGACCTGCTATTTTTCCTGCATGTACCTTTTCTTCATTCCCCAGGAAACAAGAGGTGGAACTGGACACTTCAAAAACAGCATCTAAAGAGAGCAGCCTCCTTCGCTAGTCTTCTTAGCTACATACTGCAAAACAAACAGATGCTCAAAGATAACGTATCTGTCTAGACAACAGACATCAATTCAGCATTAAAGCATAAAGAAAGCAATCCACTGATTGAAAACTTGACACGTGTCTGCTTTAAACCAATCGCTCTATCCAAATTTACAGTAGAGAAAGACTGGCCATGGGCTGAATTAGAAGTGATATCGCACTGACCTTATAGTTCAAGTATATCCTTTGAAGCCACTGTAATGTAAACTATTAAATATGATATTCATTACTGTTTTAGCTAAAATGCAGTTTATTTCTACCAAAACTAGCTTGTTTGTAAGATCTGAATTGATTTTTCCTCCATACTTTATTTAACAGTCCATTGTCCAGATATTTTACACTGGAAAAGCCTATGATAAAGAACAAATGACTGTAAAAGTAATCTGGTACCAGTGTAGCATGTAAGAAAAGTGTAGCATGTATCAAATCAGTCAAGAGCTGCCAAGTACACATACATAAAATGCAAGATCTTCATATTAAACTGGCTGTTTAGAAATCAAATCCACAGTAGCTGATAAAAACAAACAAGCGAAATCGCTGAATGAATGAAAATCTTAGCAGAATGTACTTGAATAGCTCAACAGTCAAGAGCTGGGAGGCATATGGGCAAGGTGAGGCCATCACAGCAAAATGATATACATACAGCTTCTCAACTCTACATAAAGTAGAGGCAAAACAGAATCATAAGAGGTGGGCAAATTTCAAATCAGAATGTATCCGTCTAGTTAGCAGAAGTTTTACTTGTTGTTCTCCCTATTTTAAGCCTGATCACCTCACGTTTAGTCTAATGGCATACAGAGAGGAATACTGGAAAATGTAACGCTAGGCAAAAAAAAAAGGAGGGGGGGAGAAAAAAGCAATATATTTAGCAGCATTTAATTCAATTATTCTTTCTTGTTCTTCATGGTAAACAATTACATCGTTCTTCTAGTATTAGATGAAAAAGTATGATATTGTCACCTGAGGATCTGACAAACACAATTAGGATTAAATAATTCACACTTCGGTAACAGTTCAGCAGAGAAAAGTATGTATTTACATCACTACAAAGATTAAAATCAATTAGACTTGATCAATGATTATACAATTTTCAAAATTAAAGGAAAAAACTGCAGAATGTACTAGGCTCCAATACCAAGAATATTCTGTCCAGCCCTGCTGATCCCAAGAACTCACATCAGTGAGAAGATCCAAGTATTTCATTAGTTCATGCGCTGATTTCACTGTATCGCTTGATATATGTCAAATTATGTACTAGCCAGGATGTTGCATGTGATGCCTCAATTAATGCATACATAAATATTTTTCAAAAGTGGTGCTCAAATTAAGTTTCAAATTAGTTATAAATTTTGTGCTCAGCTTGAAAAATTAGTCCCAATCCAGTTGGTACTTTGCAGTAAGCTCCATTCACCAGACAGTTGACTGTTTTGGAAGACAAACCCAGAGGAACCCCTACCATCCTATTCTGTATTGAGGGCAGCGCAGAGGCAAATTATCAGACGGGGAAC
Organism: Dromaius novaehollandiae; assembly: GCF_036370855.1. Taxonomy (NCBI): domain Eukaryota; kingdom Metazoa; phylum Chordata; class Aves; order Casuariiformes; family Dromaiidae; genus Dromaius; species Dromaius novaehollandiae. Next base: position 101,777,501 of record NC_088098.1, on the reverse strand, counting down.
ACAGGAATACATCGCCTCTGTGGTGGACAGATGAGTGAACTTTTGCCTTAAACATTTCTTGGTACATAAGGTGCAAGCAAACCATAACCCCAAACAAGCCATCTGTTCCCGGCGGGAACAGGACTGAACTGCTGCGACCCCCGAAATGGTCTCCCTGCGACCATTCAGGACACACCAAGCCTGCGCTGAACCAGACCACGATCGGGCAGAGACTTTGGGACCTGGACTGTAAATTACTGCTGCTTAGCACAACTTCTATAAAACTTGCTTAGCATGAGTAGCTAAATTTGCTGAAGCCTTAGGCCGCACTCCCTAGTGCAGTGAGAAAGGGCCCCAGAGCTGGTGCAGGCAGGAAAGACAAGGGGGTTACCAGCAGTTTGCATTCCCATGCTTCACACTCCGGGAGGAAGGATGTCAAGGCATTGAAGTGAGTCCTGCTTGGGCACCTGGACCCTGGGGAGCAGGGCCTCCTCTCGCTGCGGAAACAATGCTGATTGGGGGGTCTGGGCTATCTCGGGGTCCAGATCATATTCCCTTTGTCTGGACCTTGGGAGATAACACCTACTATCACTGCTGGGGAAGTACTAATTTGCCAGGGCCTTGAGAGATAAGGGCAGGACCCGAAGAATGAAAACGCATCTGTCAGCAGAAACCACAACGGTAAACAACCTACCTAGGGACCCAGTAAGGAGCAGGAGACCCCAGACCTAAATATTACTATTGGTCCAAACTACTGCGTGAAGGGCGGAGAGCTTAGATTGGAAAGTATAATTGCCCAGGGATTTCTTTGTTCGGGGTCCCTCTTCGGAGGCACCCACCCTGAGCTGTAATTCGAACGGAGTCAGCAGAACATCATCAGACTCGGAGTGGTGGCAGCTAGCTTCTCCTCTCCTTTTCCAACTTTATCTTTCCCCTTACCCTTGTTCCCCTCTTCCCTTCGTCTCCCCTTCGCCTTTCCCCACCTTTTCTCCCCACTTTGTGGAAAATAAAGTTAAACGGTTGTATGATATTTGACTGGTTTTAGCGTCTCAATCTCGTCCTTGGGATCGTAACGAAACCCCCCCGATATTGGATCGGGACAGCATCCAAACGCAGTTTCCTTCCCCATGAGTGCAGGGAGCATCCAAGTAAAGTTACCCTTCTGCAGAGGAAGTCTGTCATCCCAGAGTCCCCTTCCTCTCCCCTCTCGTCACCCTTCCTCGTCATCCCTAATCCCTTTCAGGTCATCTGTGTTTTAAAACACCTACGAAGGGCAACACTCAGACATTCTCAGCCTGTTACCGTCTTAGTTTTTTTTTGTTGTTGTTTTAATTCAAGTGCCTGTTTACACAGGGACAATATGAAAAAGACCTAAGAAGGTAAGACAGACAAATTGATTATTAAATTGAAAGAAATAAATGGGCCTTGCAGAAGAAAAAACCTCTCAAGAACACGCATTATAAGAAAACATTAACATGTGCAAGATTAAAGGAAGACAATCCATTTTTTCGTGCTCAACAGTGGTAGATATTTTAAGATACACTTATTCTAATTTATATTGTTGAATGTATCAGTGTCTTTGGTAAATATGTAAGTTCGCACGAACTCCAAATACTTTTCTATATCATGTAAACACACGGTCAGGCAAGCTTAACAATCAAAGCATGTGAGGTAGTTCAATGACAAATCCAAGATTACTTAGATTTATGATAATCCAATGATAAATCCAAGATGAATCCTACTTATTTTATATGCACAGAAGCTAGGACTCCTCACCAGCAGAGCTCATTAGATGCTAACCATATACTTTTCTTTGATTAACAATTTCAGTGGGACTATAAGGACCAAAATAGAAGCTAGATACTTAAATACAGAGCTAGAGGCTTAGTGATTTCACTCACAAGGTCAGGGAAAGAGGCAGCAGCCACACCTCCTTTATTGCCCAGAAGGCAAAAGACAATTCTTCAAGTTATGGAAAAGCTGGAGGACAGTGAGATTATTTGAAAAAATTATAGTCTCTGCTTGGAGATATCTGAACGTCCTACTTGTGACATGACTAAAAATGATTTGCATCCACCTATGCCCGATAGCTAGCTCCACGTGAATATAGAGTGCACAGCTGCTCTAGGTACCTTACCTTCTGCTCATGCTGCTGCCGCTAGCTTCTGATTTTTCATAGCACCAACAAAGGAAATTCTGTAACCCTTTTGCAAACCCCACCTGCCAGAGCTCAGGAGACACACATACTTGCGAAGGAACAGGAGTCAAGGGCCAGCTGAGACCAGTCCCACATGGGAGGCAAGAGGCTGGTATCAGCACGCTTTAAGACCTGGCCAGCCTCGTGTCCCGACTGAGAGCAGGAGGGGAGGCAAAGGCCTGATTAGCTCTGAAGCCCTAAGCAGGCTAAATGGAGGAGGGAGAATTAGAAAAGAAAAAGAATAGGGAACAAAAGTTTCCTGGATACTGCCTTGGGAGCATATACATTTACAGCTGTATTATGGACTCCACGGATGGACCCGAGAGGAGGGAAAGTGATTGAAGGTACATTTGCTGCTGCATGAACCAATGTAAAAGTCTAGCAGACTCAGCCTTTTTCTGGCTGTACTAAAGAAACGCAAAGTGCAGCAGCAGTTGTGCCTTCCTTTGGGATACTGAAAAATATTCCTCTTGGATGATGCCCTGGATTAGCTTTGGTAGCCACTGAAAAAATGGAGAAAGCGCCAGTAGCTTGGTGCCAGTATTTATGCTCTGAGTCTTTTGAGCTAGGACTACTAACAGCACTAGCTTAGCTAAGTTCTTAAGCTGAGGAGGCCCAAAGATTGCAGTTTAACAAGTATTCTCCTAAGGCTAAGGGGGAGACTGTGTGATGTGCTCTCCTCTTCACTCCTATGCTGGCACTGCCTAATTTTCACAAAAAACATGCATAAAATGCACACTGCCTGAATTAAGCAAGTTTATTCCATTTCTGTGAAGATCATCAGGAAAGTCTCTATTAGTACTAATTTAAAAGTGGAAGGTGCTAAGGTACTAGATGACAGCTAACAGCATAAGTTGCTAAGACAGATAACTCTTATCTCTATAGCTGTTATGTACAGTGTCAGTCATCACTGTCTTCACACACTGATCTTTTTAAAACTGAAGTGTTTTCTTCACATTTTTGCCATCAGTTGTGTGTGTGTATATGTGTATACATATACATACATACATGTATGTATACACACACTCACACACACAGACTTATATAAGAAGTGCTAGTGACCAGAACAGTCCACATTCAATGGCACCAATTACAGCTACACTCAGGTAAGTAGTGCCGTACAAATTCTCTTATGTGGTTCACCAGCGTCCCCTCAAGTGATCAGGTTTCTGGCATTACAGACTGTCCTAAGAAAAACTAAGGACGGTGTACAGAAATTCACATTAAAAAATGACTCCATGTATGCCTTTTTAGAACCTCACTGCTACTGACCATCACTACTACTTATGGGGGTGCAAAGACTTCCTTTGATTTCAGTGAGACGCAGATAAAGCACCCAGGAAACATCCAGCCTCAGAATATATCGAATGACTTCCACTGCAGCACAGATCACTGCTGTACAGAGGAGAGATGAAAAAGTCTTAAGACAGGAAACTCCACCGCAGAATCTAGCATTCTAGGAGAAACTCTCAAAGTGAGACTTAAAATCAACTAAACCAATAACGAGATGTTCTTGTTAAATGCAGACAGACGCACACTGTAAATCAACATCAGATCCCTGAAAGCGTACAATTCATACCTGGAAAAATTCATCATTTCAAACAGAAGGTCAAGGATTGTACAGTGAAGCTGGAAGGGGAAACAGTATTTCCAGCTGCTGGATCTTTAGTTCTACGGAACATTGCTGAGCCTTCTGCTTTCAGCCTAAATCAGATTTGTGTAGGACACACACTGGCTCTACCTCACATTGTGGAACTGTTTAAAAACAATTTTTGGGATGGAAATTAAACCTCTAAGATAAACATATGTGAAATTTTAATCAAAATATAGGAGACATACAGTAAATGCATGATTCCAAAAAATACAATCATTTCTACTAGATTAATTGAAAAGATTCTCCTTCCAGCTTTAATTCAAATCTGTATGAAAGCCACTGGAACTTTTATCTGGACAAAAGGTCTCAAGTTACTTTGGAATAAGTGTTAAAAGAGCTGCCACTACAAGACTGTTAGTTTAAAATACCAGAACCCTTTCTGGACATTTGTTAAAATGAACAGACGGGGCTTAAGATAAACAACAACATCGGAGTTATTTGGAAAGCGTCAGGGACTATAAGCATATGTTCTGAAAGCACTAAACAATAAGAATGTTTTGGCGAAAGTTTCACAAATACTGACAAATACTCAAAAATATAATTATGCAAAATGGGAAAAAACCCAACCCCAAAACAAAGTAAAACACACACAAAAACACCCAAACCCCAGACTCCAAATCCTGTTGGGCCTTACTTAATCAATCTAAACTGTACAGTATCTCATGGGAAACTTAACCCAATCTCTTTATCTAATTGCTATTATTCTCAGATCCTGGAAGAATAAGAATGGTCCATCTGTGAAGGAATTCATTCATGCATCCTCTAAAAGTCATTTGGGGAAAAAAAAAATAGGCTCAGTATATGGGAGAGAATATACATTTGTGTATATCTGTCTCTGTATGTTGAGCGTGTGTGTGTGTGTGTATTTATACACACACACACACACACTTTCAGAGTATAAAAATGCCTCTCAATATGAGACAAAAAATAATGAACAATGATATACTATCAGGGGTTTCTGTGCTATGTAATAAAATTAATGGTGAGATAAAGCAGTACTAGCCAGCAAAGAAAGGCATGAAGACGCATGATACTTTGGAGTCATATTCAGACAAGTGCAAATATACTCATAAATCTACAATGTTTCTAATGCTGTTAGTCCCTCCTCTTTGTGGGAATTTCTGCTCTTAATATTCAGTATACTGAAAGTTTCCTTTTTGCTCCTTAGTCTTATGAATTAATAGTAAACAATCATCATTTTTAGAAGGACCTGGATAAGCACTTATCAATAAGTAGGCCTAAAGCCACTAAGTATTTCTTTCCAAATGGACTTTGATTAACTTGGCTCAAGCGCAGCTTTGCAAGTATTCTACCCACTTTTGTGGTAGATTAAATGATCAGGCTATTATCTGATTCCTGCTTCCTCCTCCACTAAGACAGATGTTAGCTGTGTTTTCTATTACCTCCCCAAGACATCTGCACATTCAAGTTCATTTATTAAGACTGAATGACTGTAACTTTTCCTCTCTTGTCTTGACAAACACAGTTTTACTCTGCTCACATCTGTTAGAATCCTATTGCAAAGATCAGCCTTCCACCATGTTGCTTTGACTATGTTTTCCACCCCATCTTTTTCCTCCTCCTTCCCTCCTTGCTTTCCACTTTACAACATCAAATAAAAGCTACTTGTGGCCTACCCAGGCTTACTTATCTCAGCCTACAATCAAGTCCTTTATCTCTAGTTAGCTTCAGATGCCAGCCTTCATTACCACCCCCTCACCTTTCCAGTCCGGCACTTCTGCGCTTCCCCACAGGCTTGCAAGAAGGTTCTGTAAATATGTTAAAAAATAATTGGTTATTTGCACTGAGAAGCTCCCTGGTACTCATTTTCCATAATGCAAAAAATTTTAAAAAGGCTAAACCACTTCTCTGCGGAGACTGCTGACATTGCATTGCCCACCAATGTATCATTGATTCCTTGTGCTTGCTTGTCTGTTTGTACCCAAACAGACTACAACCATATTTTTACTGTTGTGTCTTCTGTTAGCCTCAGACTGCAAAGCTTTTAGGAAAGTTCTTGTAGTAACATTTCCATAACACCTAGAAAAACAGGCTTATGGTTTAACACCAGAGCACCCAGTAATATTTGGACAAAATATATATAATAAGTAAAATATAAGTAATACCTTGACAAAGCATAGTAAGGGGTATTATTTATTTCTTTATCGCCTATTTTCTTAGACTTGATATGGCTCTAAAAAAACCACACATTACTAATTCTTTCCCTGATGAACACACACCATCTGACTTTTCACTTTTGTTCTGATTACTCCACCGTGCTACACAAGCTATAATTTCTCCAGTAACCATCAGTTCGTATTATTTGTCTTCCATCTCAAACAAACCTCCTGTTAAATTAGAAATTCTCAATCTTCTTTCCCTTCAGCTGCTCGCTAAATCAATACTGCAATAGATGTACTCTCAGCAGAGTGCCTTCTCACTTTTGACACTATAATTGGCCAAAAAAATCCAAGCCATTTGGGTTCCTTCATGTCAAGCCCAATTCCGCAACGCTGTTGGCCTCGTAAAGCCCTAGATTCCCGGAGCTATTGTATGATCTTCCTGCATTAACCTCTGTGCTAACAATTTATGTTAAGATAAATTCAACCACAATGAGTAAAATCAGTTTCAACTGTTTCATTGTTTGAGTAATTCAGACTGACCCGTTGCACTTGTTACAATACCGTTTCACTGTCTTTGGAAGGGGAAGACTGCTAAGGACTTTTAAACGCAAAACACATGTAATCCCTTTAATTAAGATTCAGATCCTGCCAGAGACTCCATGGGGTACCCTGCTGACATACAGAGGTGTGTGCAGAAATATTTTTGCAAAAATCATACCTTGCAACTCAACACCAGGGACACTACCTTTTAATCTAATCCACATGAAACTCAAAAGAAAAAGAAAAGCAACTTTTTGATTACCAACAGTGCATTTGACAAGATTCACTTAAAATTTAAGACATACAAAAGTCCCATTCTTCTGGCTCAGAGCAGGTTTTTTGAATATACTGCCAATTGCGTCAAGATGCTATTTGCCTTAACAGGTTATTGCAATCTCTTAGATTTTTCACGGGCTTGAATTATGTTATGGTTATGGCACTGAAAGAACTGTTAGTACCTTAGGATTTAAGACTAGCTGTTCAGCAACAGTAGGAATAAATGAAGGATACTGACAGACAATGTCGCTGTTTGCATAATGTTTCTTGGCTTTGCTGCCACCTGCAGTAAAACACAGGATAGAAGGACTGGTTTAGATATTTCTGTCCTACTTTGCATCACTGCCTTCCAGTCCCTCTTTCTTATCTGAATGTACTGGTTTCCAAAGTTTATGAGGAAAGGATAGCATAAGGTGGTAATCTGGCTTTTTTTTATAACAACAGACGTAAACTTGCCATCATTATCTTCAAATATATAGTTGAGAACTCAAATGCTTAGTTGAGTTATTCCAACGCTGCTGAAAATACAAACTTTTGAAAAATACCAATGACAAAAATGTGTATGTCATCTTATGATGAATTCACAAGCAAAATCTTTGTCATGCTACAGGTTTTTTTTTTACACCGTAAGTCACACTGGATCAACAATAATTAACACCACAAAGCAAAAGGACATGGCCCAGTACTAGGGTAGCTTCACTCATTCTTCTCAGCATCATTTGGAAAGTAAGATTTGACATATTTCCTGTTTCTCAAAGACATCATTTATGGCTTCCGTACCAGAAAGCAACTGGTTCAAGTAAAAGAGCAACACGTAAGTGAGTAGCACTGAAAAGGGCAACAGCTTTGAAGAGCTAGGCAGGCTTTCTGTCTCCACCATGTGTCAAAAGTCTACTAGACCCATTTGTTATGAAAAAAACACAGGTTTTTGTTGGATTTTATGCTCATCTTCAATAATCATAGAACTTGAGTTTCCCAAATGGCCTTTTATCTCCTGCTTCTTAGGAAGCTTTCCTAGCAGATGAAAAGTTGGCCATAAATCATCCAATACACTGTCACCTTCAGTGTAGGTCACTGGTCTGAATATTAATATAATATTACAATGTAAAAGTTGTGGTAAGTAGATAGCATATTTATCTAACTTCTTTTCATGCTTGAGGTCAGATGCTGATAACATCATTCCTATGCTTCAAATCCTCTAGCAAGTCCTAGTACAAAGTCGATGGCAATTTACATCAGTGTCCTAATTTTTGAAGCAATCTATAGGAAGACTGAGTTTTGAGTCACCCTTATCCCTTTTAAAGCAATGTAGATGACACAGCTCAGGTTACAGTATTCATTACTGAGAAAGTCCAGGTATGGAACAAGCTTCTATGCTTAGGAAAAGTTGGCTGCTACTATTCTTTAAGATCTTCCCCCACCAATAAATTACTCCTATTTCAAACTTCTGATGGATCTGAGGAGTTGGTGGTAGAAGAAAGATCTAAGAAGCAAAGTCTGACAGAGAAAAGAAGTGCCAGCGGTTGCACACATTCTGCTGATTACTTCAATATTGCTGTTCAACTGGTATGAGAAGTGTCAAGTAAAACAATGAAGGAGAGCAGCAAAGTGTCCTCAGATATGCAGAATATATGTCTGCATGTGTGTGCTACTATATTGGCAACTTATTTTTGTCATATTTCTCTTAGTACTAAAAACTGGTATGGCTAAAGAAAAATTGGCTGGATTGCATCCCTTCTCATGTGACACTAGAATTAAGTTCTGCAAACTCCAGCTTCATTCTCAGATCTTCAATGGGCAGCTTAAAAAATAAATAAAAAGGGCTTGCAGACTGGATGTAAGAGTTGATTGATGACATTTAGTTGTATGTTTTTCTTCCACGCTAACCTTTGTGAAAGAGGCAACGTCTAAGGACAAGAGAGAGCGAAGCCTTTGACTGTATCCAGCATTCTGAACTGCTGAGCAGATGTCTTAGAGGTTTATCACTTTAAAATACTGCTCAAAGACCCCAGTTGAGGCTATGACCCTACAGGGTTCAGTACTGTACAAATATAAATGAAAATATATGAGCCCTGCTCCAAAGAGTTTGCAAGCTCATCCTTTCTATCGAAGGTATTGTAACTCCTTTTGGCAGTAAATCCAGGTTTGGTTTCAAAACAAAGTAAAAAGAAATCTCACCTTATCTTCTATTTGGTCTCACACAATGAACTCCTACAAACAGCTTACAAAGAGCAGAACTGTTCAGAAATAATGAACAGGTAGAAGAGAGCAGAAATTCAGCACTGTGTCTGGATTTTCACTCTGAAAACAGTATCACTCAAACTGAAAGGGGAGAAACATTGTTTCCATGGAAACATGCTCAGGGAGGGGAGCCAGCAGTAGCAGTTTTCCCCGCTGAGCCTGTGGAGATCATCACAGAAGTGGTAAGTAACTAGCGGCGCCGTCATTCCCTTGTATCCTTTTGTAGCTGCTACTCGGCCTAAGCGGGACCCTGTCAGCACCGGAGCATCCCCTGGTGCAGCTACGTAATCAGAGGAAACACACAAAGGCTTGGGATGCTGGCAGTAACTTTTTGACCTGGATCCTGATAATTTGTGTTTTGCAATCCCAGATGCCTTTACCTGCTAGGGAGGAAGTCTGCCTAAAGACTTCACAAAAACACAGTGCCTTTCTCACAGTTTCTCCATAGTTATCTGGTGTTTAGCTTGAAATAATATATACATATAGAAGTACATACAATTCATAAGGAACACATTACCCTTTCTGTCCACAAATCATCAGCAAGGGCTTTACAATTTTCTCTAACTTACTCAAAGTTATTCAAAAAGTTAGTGCCGTGAATACTCCCAGACGCATACCTAGTTCATAGGCATTGCATTGCTGGAGCTCAGTTTCAGGAACCAGAGTTGTTTGAGGTGGGCACGGAGGAGCACGCTGGATGTCTGCTCTCATTTCTGCTCCCTGAAGGAATTAATTCAGCTCTCAAAACAAAGATGAATGTCTACACTAAGAATAATGGCAATTCAGTTTCTGCTAGTAATCTCTAATACTCAATACCAGTTTCTGGACAAAAATGATTCATTAAAATCATGAAGACACTGTAGTGAAAAAGACGACATGAAAATCCCTTTTAAGAAAATACCAATGGAAATGTGCCCATTTTAGAAAAAAATATTAAGGAATATTGAATTTGCAGAAAGGTAGAACATGTGAGGTTTTGTTAATGCTGAAGGACTGAAAAAATCCCAAAATAAAATTTTTTGTTCCTTTTCAAAAGTTGCAAGATATGGAGTTAAACGCAGGAGAAAGGTGCTCTGTTTTTTCCCCTCAAACACTTCTTTCATCAGCACCCCGTTTTTAGTTTTAGGATGGTTTCAAGCAAAAGACCTTAACGCGAAGGAACACAGCTACAGAAAGCTATCTTCACACCCTTTATAATTCAAAGCAAAACAGTACAGAATTAAAGGAGAAAAAAGCAAATCTCTTACCCACTACACTGTGGTTATTTTGCGTCTCATTAAGAAGAGACTGACAGCTGGAACTGTAAAGTATGCTTACTGCTATCGGGGCTTTGATACACGAATGTGGGCTCTGTGAGCAGGAGGAAGGCACCGACCAGCAGACACTCCCTTAGAAGAGAACTGAAGCGACTTGAGGGGGAAGTGGGATACACGCTCCTTGGCAGCTGCACTGCAAACACCGACCGCCCCAAGCTCTGCCACGGTGCCGTCCTCAAGGAAGCATTATGTTCTGAAATGTAACATCTTGACAGTATTTAAATGCAAAGACTGAAGGAAGAGTGAAATAGCCAGAAGACCGTGCTAATAAATAAAATACGTTCACTTGTGCTTTTCTTTTTAATTTCAGCACACTGGCAATTTTGTCATATAACTCCTGGGAGGCTACTGACAAAAGCTAACTTCAGCCTTATAAGGTTTGCCTCCAGAATCTTCTTTTTAGTCAATGGAGAGGGCTGCGTGGCTTCAGAGGAGGTATTTAGGGCACCACGCTAGACTTCTGCTCTGAATTACTGTCTGCTGGAGCCAGACAGTCTCTATTAACTGTGCAGAGAAGCAGAGGGCACTGGCAGCTTGCACGCTACAATACTCTGTATTTGTGAGAGTGGCAATAAAGATATAAACGTTAACAGCAGTTTAACACCTGATCCAAACTGTTTTAAAAGTTTAAAACCTCAAAACCAACTAAGCTAACAACAAAATGCCACAAACAGTCTGGAACATGAAAGTACTCCCTGTAACTCCACGCTGAAGATGAAACAGTTTACAAGTGGAACAGTTTTCAAGATACCATGAAAAAAACAAAAACAAAAACAGTATTTCCTCTCTCTTCCACCCTCCTACAGCACAGACTTTGGATGCAGAATGGATGCTCCATGAGGCTCAAAATATATCAGTAAGGTAACATTTCAGAAACATTACTTGAAGAAATACAGCAGGAGTAAGCAATTTTATTTTTTAGCAGAAGATTTTAACTCTGGTGCACAGTATACTAATCTTTCATATTTTTAAGGATTCATGACCTTCTCCAACCAGCACCAGCACTGAATTATAATACAGAAGAATAACGTTTGAAGATTTTTCTCAAGTATCCTTTTTTTGAGATACCTGCGAACTCTAGTTGTTCACAGTGGAATTGAGGTCATGGATTTCTTTCACTTTCAGGTCCTTTTGTGAATGGAACCCATTTATTATTATTTTAATAGTTTTAATAGTCAGTCCCCTCCCTCCTGCCCCAACACACCCCTTCAGAAATGGAAAACAGAAACAGACTAACTGCAGGAAGTCTGAGAACACAGGTGAAAAAAAAAATCATAATTTCATCATGGTGTTCTGGCAGTTAACAAAGCTAAAATAAACACTACGTTCATATGTTCAGTATTTCTACTACTTACTTCCAAAGTAACAGAAAAGTTTCATTGAGCTCTTGTCCTTGATCAAGCTGCATTTCAGGTTAAATTGCTCTGCTAAGGTTTAGGTAAAGAAGGATAAGGTCTAGGTATAAAGAGCCAATCAAATACCAATTACCTACACTGCTTCTCTAGTAACTACACTGTTTTCTGCATGTAGGCAACTGTAAAAATTGTCAAGACAGAGATTTGGTCAAAAAATCAATAGGTTATTTTATAGCTACTGTGCCTCAATTTCTTTCAGGTTTACCTGATTTATTACCAAAGGGCAAGAAAGTTCATGAATCAGGAATTAAGACAACACTCTCACAGGTTTGTCTTGAAAGAAAATCCCCCCCTTTTTTTTAATAACTCCTTTTCTATTATCTGTAAATATTATCCTGTAGATTTCATCATTGTTTGCTATTTCTTACAAATGATATTATTTTCATTACTACAAGTTTGACAATTACTTAAATAAAAACTTCAAATACATTTTAAATGACAGCTTCCACAGTTCACCATACTGTGGATAAAATCCTTTCATCAGGAGATTACAATGTTTTAAGGTAAAATGGTTCAATGCTTTCTGCTTACATTAAAATTTTTGATAAACACAAAGCATTACACTTAAAATGTTCTATTCCCTTTTCAGATCTGCACTAGAAAAATTGTATTGCATAGCTAAGAATTTTGATCTACATGTTTAATATGAATGTCAGCTTGTTTTAATCTCAGTGACAGAATTTAAGCAGTCACTACTAATTGATAACTTTTTCCTAACATTGTTTCATACTCGTCACTTAAGTGCTATTTTACGTGCCACTAAGCCAGCACTTCTATTTAGTTTTTTTCCTATTTCTACTGCTACCTGTGCAATGGCTGTGCAAAAATTATTTTTAATCCTTACCAAAAGCAAGAAGGGTGGCTCAAGACAGATAACCTATTTGACTTATATCTGCAAAATAAAAGCAGTGCCTGTGGGCTAGATGAGCTCAAAAACTTGCTTGAATGGTATTTTAACAGATGTGGCAGACGTTCTTTGGCTGCATCGCTCAGAAAGTGACACTTTTCCTTCCCCTCCATAGCATGAAAGTGTATTTGTGAAACAAAAGCCTGTTTCCCCTGCACCCAGACATGCTACAAAGTATTTTGGACAGGCAGCAAATTATTTTGTAACATATACTTGTTAAACATATCATATGAAAATGGTAAAATTAAGACAGTAGTCTGAAACTACTTGAAAGAAACACACAGGAGCATTCAGCTCGCAAATAGGTAACAGCCACCTGAAAAGGCCCACAGGGACTGGCACACAGGGGGCTTGCAAGTACAGACTGCACCTGGCCTATGCCAAGGGGAAGTCATCCTATGCACCTGACTTATCTGGATCCCCATAAAAAAGCATATATAAACACCAGTAATGACCAGCAGAGCTTAGAGAAGAGAAAAGATGCCCACTTCAGTTCATGTTTCTCTCGTCAAAAAGTGCTTGTGCCTGGCCATCTAGATCTCATGGAGCAACAGCCTTCAAAACTCTGCCCTGCAGAGCAAACAGTGTGGCATCAGGCTCTAATATCTAAGGCTTCACTAATGTGTTCGATTAATGCTTAATTTTGTAACAGGCAGATTGCCTAGCAGTTGATATGTATTCCATAAGAGAGAGAAATACATATTTTGAACATACGACTAAGAAGGGGCTTGCAAGGTATAGTGGCATATTATTTTGTTTTCTTGGGTTTGGGTTGATTTGGGAGGGTTAGGGAGGTTTCCGTATGTGGATGTAAATGCTTATAACACAGTAGGTTCTAGCTATGGAGAAATGACTGCATGCAGAAGAGCCTGTACTGTAATTAACAATCTCTGCTACAGGGATTTCTAGAAAAAATATGCTAACCAGTACTGCTGGTGATAGAATGCACCAACTGAGAGATCAGGTGGCTGAAGCGTTTGCAGCACTAGCTTGAATACTGCAGAGAATATATTAGGCGCTCAGTAACGTTTTGCTCATTTGGTAGGTGATGGTAAAAAGACTGGTAAATAAATAAAAGGCGTGTTAACACTGTGTGGCGGACAGATGAATGAATCTTTTTGCCTTAAACATTTCTTGGTGCATGGGGTGCAGGCAGGCCATAACCCCGAACAAGCCATCTGTCCCTGGCGGAAACAGGACTGGGCTGCTGCGACCCCCGAGATGGTCTCCCTGCAACCACCCGGAACACACCGAGCCTGCACTGAACGAGACCACAAATCGGGCAGAGACTTTGGGATCCGTTTTTAGCACAACTTCTATAAAACTTGCTTGGCATGAGTGGCTAAATTTGCTGAAGCCTTAGGCCGCACTCCCTAGTTTGGTGAGAAAGGGCCCCAGAGCTGGTGCAGGCGGGAACGATAAGGGAGTTACCAGCAATTTGCATTCCTGTGCACTGCTGAAACAGTGCTAATGGCTGGAGTTACCACCTCTTTGTCAAGACCTTGAGAGATGATGGTGGGACCCGAGGAAGGAAGACACACCCATAGGAAGGAAGACACACCTGTCGGCAGAAACTGCAACAGAAAAGATAAGGGAGAAAAGAAACAGCCTGCCTAGGAACAACGATGAGATCCAATAAGGAGCAGGAGACCCCAGACTCAAAAATTACTATTGGTCTGAACTACCACGTGGGGGGGGTGGGAAACTTAATTTGAAAAAGCTATAATTGCCCAGGGATCTCTTTGTTCAGGGTCCCTCTTTGGAGGTACCCAACTCGAGCTGTAACCACTGCACGCGTGTCATTCCGAGCTAACCTAGGGTCGGACCCAACTCGAGTTGTAATTACTGCACGCGCACCACCAAAACTTACACCCAGGGTGAAGAGGACCCACCTACCACCAGACGGGAGCCCCCCCACTGCCGAGACTCCCAAAGGAAGAGGACCAACAGGACACCGCTGGATCCACGGGTGGTGATATCTTTCTCGCTCTCTCTCTCGCTCTCTCTCTCTTTCCTCCTCTCTTTTGTTGAATGTTGGTAAGATCTGTTTTTGTCTAGCTAGTTGCAGTATTCGCCATTGAATTATCCTTTTAGGCCACATGCCTTATCTTTGTGTTAATAAATCTTAAAACCGGTTGGCTGGTGTCGTTTCACCTTAATTCAGTCCAAGGGCATCACGAGCTTGGTCGTCTGGCCCCAAGGGGAGGGAGGTCGTCCTGAACGACTCCTTTCGGGCCGCGACACACTGTAAAACAATTCAGCTCCTCATTTTACTTCTGGGCCCCTTGGTCATACTCGCCACATGTATTAGCTCCTTCCTGCTGTCTCCTGCCGAGACAAAACCTCGCTGTGCTTGCTTCGGGGGACGGTTTATTCCAGAGACTGCTCCTGAGAGACAGGCAGCAGCGGTGCCTACACCAGCACTGCTCAGCAGGAGTCGCAGCGCTAGTACCCAGGAGGTGTGATTCAGCACCTTAAGGACTCCTCTACAGTCAGGCGTAGGAGGAGTCATTCACACAAATACGTCAACTCCCAACCGCTTGAGCTAGTTTGTCTTCAAATTACTAGCGCAGGCTCCTGGCCAAGATCGTACCTGGGCACTTCCCTCCACTGCGGTGCCTTCAGACCCTGTCCACCCACCACAAACAGTGCAATTATGCTGTAACACCACCGCTGGTGCAAAAAATCATCTTATTCAGGTCTTGGGAAGTGCAAAATCCCGCCTCCTTCCTCACCACCCCCCAAATATGCTTTAGACGGGCCATGTGCTTGCTGCACCACGTGGACACAACTGCCCTGCAGTGAAGGGGGCCAGCTGCGAGCAAGGTGCACACAAGTGCGTGCGTGCACGGGGCCCCGGCGGCACCAATCCTTCCCAGGTGCCGATGCCTCTGGCAGCACCAGCAGCTCCAGCAAAGCCCAGGAAAGCAGGCTGGTATCGAGCTGCTGGGTGCCCAAGCGAAGCTCTAGCTGCATCTTTACACACAGAGGGGAGAGAAGGCGCCCATGGTGGTCCAGGCATGGATATACATTTCTCAGGCTTGCTAGCAGAAGACAGGCACAAAGCTACTATCACCCAGTTACTAGTATAGTACCAATACAAGAAGTTATTTCTTCCTAGGATTATTTTTTCCTTGCAGTGCAACCACATAGGAAGTGATTTTAATTCAACAGTCACTGGGGAAGGGGAGTCTCAATGCCGCCTTTTAAAAGGATGTGGTTCGTTTTGGCTCATTAGACTACAAAGGCACACCTTTTTACCTGCAGATGGCTTGCAAGCAACATTTTTACATTTACAACGGAAAAGAAAAAAAAAAGGCATTTCTTTCCAAAGGCTATGGTAATTAACATGACCTACATTTTGAAGATAACAAAATACACCCATACAGAGCAGCCCCTAGATTATTTGCAGATCTGTTGATTTATATGGTGCTGACTTATTTTGGTACAGCCTGGAACCTGAGGGGATTGTTTCCAAGTTTGTTCTCATATAGTCAGGCCACTTACTCCTTGAGCAGAAGAATGCAGTTTACACAAAGTTTCTCTGTTCCTTCAGCTTTTGTTACAGCTTTTTGAATTTAAATATATCACAAGGTAAGCACTTCTTAAAAGTGTTATTATAATACATTTGCATGTAAATATCAGATCGCTAGTACAAGACAGCCTGAGCTGTTAGAAATATTTTTCCTACAGTTTTGCTTCATATATCGCTCATTTCTACCAAAAAAGCCTGTATGAAAAACTACTGCACAAGTATTAAATCACACTAATGGTGAATTATGAAGGCAGTTGTGCCTCCCCATCCTTTTTAAGTGCTGTCCTCCCTTTAATTTGAACCTATACAAGCATTTTAACAACTGTGAAGTTGATGACTACAATCTTTTCTAACTGTATTTGCACATACATATTAACAATTACGCAGACAACTATTGACTTCATTCTGATTTGCATGAGCATAATGAAAATTAGCCGCTATTTTCCTTTTGAAACTACAAAAATTTCACTCACAATCCCTGAATTGCATTACCCTTTTAAAAAAGTGTCAGGTTCTTACCCAGAGCTACTAGCAACTAAATGGCCTGATACTGCAAACATTTGTATGTGCACACAGAGGTGGGGTTAGATCTAGAACTGAGTTGTAACTAAAGGTATGATAGCACAAATGCTACAGAACAAGTGAGGTCTTTTAAAAGTACAAATACTGAAGAATCTGGCTAACTGAAGCAGGCTTATCCTCAGGTTCAATTCTAACTATCGTCTTAGAAAATCAACAGTAACAACCGAAGACAACAACATGAAGGCAGCTGGCCTGATTAGCCAAAAACAAGGCAGCCACACAATTCTTATTCTGTGGAAGCAGACAAAACTAAGATATCTATTTATTGAAGACAGCATGCATGTCAGTATATAGGTCCTTTCTTGAGTATATGTAGTTGGTATGTTCTTGCTGTAACAAACCATAATCCTACATTTTGAAAATGGACAGTGCATATTAATTTCACCTAAGTTGCATTGGATTTTGCTAGTTTTATCAGCTGAAACATATACTGAACACTTGTGTCATAACGACTGTTGAAAAGTGCTTACAAAAAACCACTGAAAAACGTAATTGGCATTGTTTTGACCTGATCCATGACATCTCTACATACACCACTTGCAAGTTTTGGTCATGTATTACCTGAAAAAAAAATATCCAGTTTGCTTCATATGGCCTCACTCTGCCTCACTCCCACTATCAGATTAAAGCCTAAGCTTCAGAGACATTAAAACATTAATAATCAATTTTTGCATTGTACTTATTTACTGTTGAAACCTTTGAAAGTTCAACGTTAACTAATCACCACCATGCACGGTAGGGAAGACAGAAAACATTTTCACAGTCTTAAAGCATTTCTTGGATCATTCTTCAGCCATGAACATATAACATTGTATCCCATTATACTGTTTTACCATATATACTGCTACCAGCTACTATACACTATCACTTATACCACCAGACCACTATCAATTATACCATGAAGTAACTATTTAACTGTTTTAGTGTTCTGTGCTGCCATCCGTGGTAGTAGTTGTGGCTTTCCAGAATAAATGGAATTGTCTGCTTCTCCAGAGGTTTCCTGCTTTCCTCTCTTTCAGAGCTGTGAAGCAAAATCTCTTAGGCTATGGGTGAGACTTTTTCTGGGTAGGGCAGCTACAGCTCATTCAGGATAATGTGGTGAAAAGGTGAAAACTCTTCCAAAAGGAGGATTTTGCAAAGTTCTCTAAAGCTCTGGTTGTCTGAAAAAAACAGTTGGCTACAACAACTATGAATCATTTCTTCCACGCTCTTGTGCTTTTTATTTTAGAATTTGTAACACGAATTGACAGATACAATCGCAGACTTTGGTGGTGGTGAACAAACGAGGACACAACATCCAATACATCAGGTCCCCGATACATCAATTGCTTAAAAGAAGAGGGCAGTGGCACTAATCGGATAGCAGAAGAACAGCACTTTAATAGTCTTGCTGTGGTCTAAACTATATAGAAAATGCTGATCTGCATTTTGCAGTAGCATTAGCACGATTTTCATAATCAGATTCACTTATAATAAGACACACTAATTCACTATATAGATTGCAAATACACTGGGGTCCTGTCCCTCTGACCAAATCCCTGCACATGAAGGAAGACACTTCAAAAAAAAAAAAAAAAAGTAATACTAAAAAGTTCATGACAATGCCTTTTCGCCATTCACCAAGGGAAAAATCTAATAAAGTTTAGCAACAGGGGTCCAGAGAGTCTTGCACAGACCAACCAGTAGTTTATTTGGGGAATTCTCACTAAAACTTCAGAATTTCAGTAAACATTATGAATTTTCACGCTGGAAATTTGAATTTAAGGTTTTTGTAATCTGCTCAAGTCACAAAATCAGTACAGCCTACGCAACCCATGTCAGTGTATGAAAAAAAATCACTGGTAAAAAGCTGTATGGAAAACCTAGACTTAAAAAAACCAAACCAAACAAAAACCCCCCAAAACCCCCCCAAAAACCCACCCCCCCCAAAAAAACCCCAACCCCTTCAAAACCCCCCCAAAAACAAGAAAACCTAAAACCCCCAAAAACAAACAAAAAAACCCCAAAAAGATCAACTCCCCCAACCCCCCCCCCCCCAAAAACAAACCTCCCCCCCACACAACCCAGAAATTAATCACTTACTGTTAGAAAAAATTTTCTGACAGAAGTGGACCATTTTGCATGGTTGGAGCAATATGATCAAAAATGTGAAAAAGAATCCAACAATGTCAAGATATCCATAAACCACTCAAATAAGACGTTTTTGTCTTGTATACTGCTAACACCATGTATTTTTTTTTTATTATCATAAATATACTTCATGTATATGAAGTGTATACATACATATACTTCATGTATAAAAGAAAACAGATATTTTGATCTAAAGTTTTCCCCAGAATTTTCTTTTAAAGAGAGTCCAGACATTTATTGAGATTTGAACAAGATTTTGCAATCTCAAATTCTTTGCTACTCTGAATTTATCTTACTACCATAGTTCATCACAACATGGCAATTGTATGTATAGTTTTAAACAGAGATATGCAAACTATAACAATGCATGGTTTGTTTACAAAAAGAAGTATATGCAGAGCAATAAAATGTATTATTCATTTACTCTGAATAAAAGAATCTCTTCTGATTTTGAAAAAAAAGATACACACATCATCCTCCTCCTCCTCTGCGATTTGCTTTTGTTGGCATCCCAGACACTACAAACCAAACACATCTTTAAGCACTGACCTAGAACTGACTATCCTCAGGGTCTTTACTACCTTCTGACTTGGTGAGACTTTCCAACTTCTTTTATGTTTTCTACTAAATGTAGTGGAACAAAATATTTATTAAGTTACAAACCAAAAATACCTTTGCATCTTTACATGCTATTCAAGTCTCTGATATTCAAATGACTCCATACTAAAATCCTTTATCCCTGGGAAGACATCTTGAACATATGCACGCATAAGGCTTTTCCACAACCCAGTAATCTATTAAGTATACTACAATTAAAAAAAAGCGATATGTCAAATATTGCTATGCAATAATTGGTAACAAAAGTGCAAAATGCTATATTTTAAACTTTTATTCACTAAGTGAAATAAATGCTTCGGAACACTTGGTAAGTTTGGGGTTAGTTATTTAAAATACTGCACACTTGAAGGACTTTAGTACAGAAATAAAGAAAAAAACCCTAATCTTGACTGTGCAGTTTTTCTATGAAAATTAGTTTACCCTAAAACTGAAATCTAAATTTTGACTCTGCATAGAAGATACATTGCTATTAAATTTACTGTTCCACAGGGACTTTATTAGGGCTGCTACTGAACTGTGCATCATTTTAATTAGAATTAACACTTTCATCTTGTTTATGAATATATGTAAGATAAGCTTTGAAATATTTAACATCTGGGAATACAGTCAAGCTGTCACAGCAAAATTAAGACGTTTCACATACATAACTATTATTATATAATAGCCAGATACCAAATAACTAAACATTTATTGTTAGCATTTGGCGTATAATCCCCCCATGCATATATTTCCATGTCCTTTGGGAATTTATTCATGCTTTGATCATTATTCCTTTGAAGCAACGCTTCTTTAAAGAGAGACATTTCAAGTGCAGTCCTTGACTCTGTTAGATGTTTTACTGGTAGGTACGAGACCCATTTTACATAATTTATTCTACCGTTAGCAGACACATCCCTAGAACAGCAGAAGCTTACTGCAGGGGCTCAGTTCCCAAAGATCATCTTCCTTTCCAGAGGTATTTACTTTGCAGGCGAGAGAGATTCATAGGCATTACTGGTTGAAAGCCCGCCATCGTTAGGACAGCCATCTTTTGTGAACACAAGATCCTTCCCAACAGAATCAACAGAATTTCCTCCTGTGATTTGATGGAACAGCTTAAATTAAAATAAATTCAAAGAAAACTTCAAGAAAAGGACTTCCAGCACATCATCTCAAATGCTACTGTCCTGCATTAGAGAGCTCGCTGTTCTGAGATTATTTGTGAGACTACGCCTTTCTCAAGTCTGCCATTTATATCTACTTCAAACACTAAGAACAGTATACTGCCGCTTGAATTATGACAAGTCATAAGAAACACGACTGACTATTCCGGGTGGGCACTCGATGGCACGTAACGAGCAGGAGAACAGAGAGGAGGAAGACTCTTCGCAAGCCAGTGATGAAGACACGTACGGAGCAGTGACCCACAGCTGCCGTGTCGGACACAGAGCTGAAGAACCTGAGAAACGCGGGAGATGCTCGGAAAGAGAGCGGCATCTGTGAGAGGGGCCAGGCGGCTCGCAGCAACTGCGACATGCGGTGCCAGCTTAGCAGGTAACCTAGCTCAGGAACCAGCTGCTGCTTTTCACTACAGCTCAAATGGTGGCAGCATACCACTAATTCGAATGGTGGCTAAGAAACCGGTATGAAACAGCAACTGTCACAGCACTGATTAAAAGCCTTATCATCACAAAACATAAACTGAGTAGAAATCTGTAGAGGAAAGGTACTATATGGCAACCAACAAGAATTATCTTTAGTTTCTATAGCTTCTGTTCCCCTCCAAATTCTTTTTCTATGCACTGTACAAACCCAGGTTACTCTAAAACACTGCAGATCTATCCTTTATAATCAGTAGTCACAGTGTTCGGCATATTAGAGTACCATTTGCATGCTAAAACATGATCAATTGTGGTTTACTAGGGGTACTAATAAAAAATAATAATTCCAACGAGACATAATAGCCTTCTCACACTGAAGAGTCAAATAACTGCATTTTTACATTTAGAAAGTGTTTTAGTCTTAGAAGGACTTAAGAGGATAAAGAAATGTAAGTACTCCTCAAGCAACAGAAAATGAACTATTTCCCTTTTACAAACAACTTCTTGGTGCACTGTAACTAGCAGAAAACTGTGAAGAAGTAGTTTTAAAGTGATTGCAGAAAATCAAGTGGAAAATAAACAAGTATGGGGGGGGGGAAATAAATAAATAAAATCACATAAGAGAGGAAACACAAATAACAACAGGAAAAATTACAGACAAACACATGCAATCAAATGAAAGCTTTTCCCCTAAAAGCCCAGGCACAGCTACTGCTCAGAGCAGGCTCCTGCAGAAGAACTGGAGCGCACACGCATTCCAAGTTCAGACCTAAATGTTCTGGAACAACTAGATAATCCTGTTTAACCACCACACCAAAAATATAGTTTGCACATACAAAATATATTTACTGCAGTCAGCTTGACTCTTCAAATCCTACGCAGTGACTGATGATACCAATCAGCATCCAGAGTGTTTATTTTATTCCATTTACCTTAGAAAATATTTATCTTTTAATCAACACAACACAGACAATCTTAACAGAAAACAACCTGCCAGTGATTTGCCTAAACAGAGAATGAAAGCAAGAACTTTGGGATACATAAGTAAATTTGTCACCAGACTCTTCTGAAGATTACCTAACAAATAACATTCTTATGATATATTAAAAGTATCATATGATATATTAAAAGTAGGGTGCATCCTAAGTATGAACCATGAGTTTTAGGAATTTTCCTTCTTCAGGTCATGCATCTCAAATATTTTTCCCTATGTAGAATGCCTCTATATAATGTGGTGGTACTGCAAAGAACTGTACCAAACGCCTTGTGTGCAAATGCTTGAATATTTAAATTAGATTATTTGAATAACGCTACATTATGTGACATGTGCGCTGAGGTAGCAATTTAAAATACACAAAGATTTGACAGATGTGCAAACTTGAACATTTACATACGCACCAGCAAAATTGATGCTGGAGAAAAAGATGACCAAAAGAAGCAGAAGTACCAGCAGAACCACCACCTCACCACCTCAGAGTACTCAGACATGGAGAACGAGATACCTAACAAGCAGAAATATCCTACAAAGTATGTCAGGGGAACAAAAAGGAGGAGAGGGCAATAAATCAAGTGCCAAGAGCAATACCTTTGAGATTTCCAAAAGCACGGGCAGAATAAAAACAAATAAACACACATTAGGACAGCAGCTCTAAACTGTCTCAGATGTTCACCTGAATTTTCCTTTCTATATTATCAACAGGTGCCATCGGAAACACTGTTCTGCCTGTTGGTACTTGCTGCTATCTGCCCAGTGCAGCTTCCAGCTTCCGGCACGGGTCTGCCAGCTCTGCACCAGCGACTCTAAAGCCCTGAAGACGCTGAAGCACCAGGCTGCTACAGATTAAAGAAAAAAAAGAAGTTTCAGACTTCGCCATCCAGAAGCGACACAGCAGCTGTTCTTCTGAAGTCCCAGTCACTGATCCTCTCTTCTTGCTGAGAGACGTGCAACGCCTTTGAGCCGTCCTGCAGCCCAGGAGGCCTCAGGTTCCATGGTTTCTCTCAGAAACCTCGCAAGCTAGAGCTGAGGACCGGCCAGCAGCTTCTGCAGGCGCAGCTCAGTCTTGGTAGGGACATGCTTGTTTTCCCAGACGAAGGCTTTGGGCTTCCCCTGCCCAGAGGGCTGGTGGAGCAAGAGGCAAGGCACCCTGCTGCCATACCCGCCGTCTCCTCCTGCCCGTGTGGAGTGTGGCTGCCCCACAGCCAGAGCCCCGCTCCCCCTGCGACCAGCATGCTGCTACCCTGCCACTGAGCAAAGCAGGGGAGAAACTCCCTGTGAGTGGCACCTCGGCTTTCCTGGGAGCTCTCCTTCCCCTTCTCTTGCACAAAGGTATCGGGCATAAATCTTACTGTTAGTAGTATCGCATTTGCCGTCCAGTCAGATTTTTCATGTGGCAAGAGCTTACTCTTGGGAGTAGCCTCCTCAGGGCTTTTCCAATGATCTTGCTAACATAACGAAGATATTGGGGGGGGGGGGGGGGGGGGGCGGGAGAGGAGTGATTTTTGAGAACCTTTTAAATACCAAATGCCCTAGAAATCTAAATTAGTCCATCTGACAAAGAATCACTTTATAGTCTATATCAATCTTGTTGCGTAAAATGAGTGCTTTTGATATTATTTTCAACCTTAGCTTTTACGAAGAAATGGACAAATAAGCTGGCTAAAGTAAATCTCATCTCACATGTCTTAATGAGAGTTATAAAAAGCAAATATAGCTCACATTTTCAACACTCGTACATTTTCTTCAGTATTCAAGACAAACTTTTCTGTCAGAAATGTCTTTGCATAGTTACTTAACTCCTGCTTGCAATTCCCAAGGCTACATCATGCAAAAGGAGACCCTTTATTGATTGCTTTTGAAATTACATTTCTCAGCATAAATGCTTTAATAATTGACTGAATAAAATGATGGGTAATCTCCAAGGGAAGCAGCTCTATTACAGACTCTGTTTTATGGTTTATTTGTGAATAAGTTACTCATTAATAACCTGCTTCAGAGGAAGTATAGGTGATTAGATTTTGGAGCTCAACTTTATCGGTTCTTGTAGGGATATTATCATCTGTATTATAATAATCTAAACTATTTTAATTTCTTTCAAACTGTAAATTTAAGTACTTGTACTAAGCAGCAGCATGAGAAAATCAAATTTGTTTTCTCATAAAAAATCAAATTATTTCTAGACTTGGAGAATTTCTGAGGCAGAATTCTCTCCGAATGTGTGTGTACATACATATATATATTTATATATATATATCCTATATTATTAAAGTGTCAAGAGAAAATTCTCATAATTATAAAAACAAATCCATAGCCTACTATAGCACAAAACTTTGGAAACTGCCACTGAGTGCTTATCGGACTACATTTTTTTCTAATTTATATCTACTTTTACTGTACAGAGCTCCACCACAAAAAGTCAATGATGAATAAACAGTCTATGAACTGAGTTTCCACAAAAACAAAGATAGCAAACCCTTAACAAGCCAGAGTTGTAACCTCACTAAAATGCACGTCTCTGGAAGTTCGTAAGACATAGGATTTTTACATCATGCTGCAGCACGTGCAGTGCTCATATGGGCAATTAGTGGCAAAGGTTGTAAGTAACAGCTCCCTCACAAAAGGGTGATTCTCTTTTGCAGCTTCCATTGTGAGTGCCTCCTACCCCCAAGGCAATACAAACAACACGGTTTTAAACAAATTTTATTAGGTCTGAACCATTATACTATGATTTTACCCACTTCCCTATGCTCGTCACAAGAGACCTGTTCAGAGTATATTAAGATGCATATTTTTTCCAGCGTACAAAGCTGCGGAAACCTATGTGCTGAGGAGAAAATACCCATAAGAAAGTCCCACCCCACTTTTCTTCCAGTTGGAGGAAGCTTTCTCATGGCCATAACAAGATATAAGCAGCCAATAGCTGAATTTACACATCCCTAAATACAGCAGGCCATGGTTTTCACTCAAGCAGAACTTGCCTACATTCAATATATTTGACCGCTGAAACAGTTAAGGTTGATCACGTGGAAAGGGCAAAGAGCATTTTCTAAGCAAATTGGTCTCAAATGTTTGAGCTCCAGCTTTAACAAGCAACTCCCAGAACAAAAAGAAAAGAATGCAGCAAGCAAAGAAAATAAAAGAAAAAGTATTACTCAAGAAGTGAGAGGCCCCGTTTCTTTTCATATCTCTAGTATGTGATATACGTTTTGAGGCCAAATTCCAGGACAATGAGGAACCACTGGTTTGGACTCTAATGCAGCGTTAGTGCCTGTCCTTCCTCTCTCACCTCTTACAACCCAATAGCATCCAACCTACCAGTCTTTGTTACTCCCATTTTTACCAATGCTAGAGGAACTCGGATATTGGCAGGGATCTGTTTTGTCAGTTCTGACAAAAACTTTTTTGAATTCGTTGATGCTAGATTTCATTGAAAGGCAATTTGGTGGCAAGCAAGCCAAACATAAGGCTTAACAGAGGATGCAATTATGATTAGATTATCATTGCTAGATAGTGACTTACTGCATATTAGGAAATCCACCCGCATACTGAATTACAAGAGATTTGCGAATCAGACCTACAGCCTCCGTCCTCGTTTCCTGCTCCAGCGCCTGGGCACCTTGGGCCCCAAGCAGAGCGCACCAGCCCCTCTGGCACTCCCAAGCCACGCGGGCCCGGCTGCTCCGCGTCTGCGCGGCCAAACAGCCACTTCCCGTGTCCCAGCCTGAGCCCAGAGCTGCCCCAATTAGTCGGGGGCGGGGGAGATGCACTACACACGAGCCTAATGCCTTAGGGAAAAAAGATGATAAAAGAGCTGAGAAATCTGCAAGAAGTTAAAAATCAAACTATTTTAAAATGCGTTTGCTCTATACACAGTAGAACAGATACACTTATGTATTTCTATGCATTTATGTGTGCATTTCACCAAACTTAAAAGCAAGTAATTTCTTTCCAGTTGTATTAAAATTTTTCCTGTGGCCACCACTGAAGCGTATTTCCTGCAGTGCGCTAAGGACAAATAATTGTAATTTACTATGGGTTGCTACTAATATCCAATTGTGGAGCTGAGTCATAACAACAAAAAATCACTGCAGTCGCTTTAACAATTTTTGTCTAGTGTTTATCAAGGACAGCTGGTAGATCAATATCCATGAACATACAATCCTATAAAACCTCAGGCAAGACATACCTGAGTATCAGCAGATTTTTGCTTCTAAAACCTCCCGTCTAAGTGCTATAACCCAAAAATAGTGACAATTTTTCAGTTTGGAACTTGCTCTTTTACCTAAATTGGCATCATTGCTGTGCTGTCAAAGTAGCTTTCGTATCAAATACTGTACTTTTATATGCATTTCCTAATCAAAGTGAAAAATAGTGATTTCCTGCGTTTAACTCAGTTGGGAAGTAATCAGTTTCTTCTATATGCATATATTATTCAGATGCAGTTAGAAAAAAAAATCAAGGCTTCAATTTCTGTTTTTTTATAACGAAATATGCTAGAATCCAGGTCACGGTGGCTCCTGTAAGGTTCATTTGCTTCAAATAATGCAAGGTAAGTCAGTATGACATGACAAGGCTGTGGAGACAACTTTTGTTCATTTGGTATGTGTGCACTTTCATTGACACATAAAATTAAATAATGGAAGGCTTTTTTGTTTTATTTTAAATCCCCACTTCTGAAAAGCCTTTCCAGCTATTTTGTCAAGTTCATTGTGTTGCAATTTATTTAGCTGAACAAATCCGTGGATGGCTGTAGATTAAGTAAAGAGGCTTGGATGTGAACTACAACATGAGTTTACAGGGGGTTCATATTTTTCTCACTGCTAATCCAGGCAGTCACAGAAAACAGGTGCCCTTAGGCACCTATTTCTTTCCTATCATTCTGCTACAGTAAAATAAAAACCAATTAATTCCAGTAATAAGCTTAAGAGATACCCTCTCAGTTTTAAGACGCTGTAAAGAAGATACCAATATGCTACAAATATTTATGTATCTCTGAAATTTTGCAGGAACAAACCAGGTACCTAGTGTGCAAGAAAGGGCACAAACAGATAGATCCTTTTAAATACTTATAAAAGCCATCGAACCAACCCAAGAATTTGCGAGAAAGAGAAAGAAAAGTGATTGAATACAGCGAAATCAGACCCCTTCAGACTAGTCCAAGTAATTAAGAACGTGGTCAGTTGTTCTGACAGTAATAATATCAGACATCTCCCGTGCTCCACCACATGAAGCTTTCCTCCTACCTGACCTAAGCAATAGTGTTATTTTTAATCACGCTGAAATTGTAAGCCTGATGGACAAAAAGGATAAGCCACATGCGAATCGAAAAAGAACAGTCCAAATGAAAAATAGATACACCATGGAACAAACTCTGCACGCAACCTGGCATTTAAAAATTTAAAATAGTGCCACCCAGTAGTGTCTGTAACACCCCTTTCCCCCACAACAGATAACAGCTTGAATAAAGTCTACTGTATATCTGCTCCCATTTCTAAACTATACAGTTTTTGAGTTAAGATTAAGTCCAGTTTTTGGCACTACGCTAGAAGTCATCTGTGGTTAAGTATATTCAGAAGCTTTGAGCAAGTCATTATCAACTGCTCTTCTATACTATTATCTAGAATTGCTATTACCCATAATTCATACTTTTTTACATACAGTCTTGGATTATACAAAACCCTCTTTATTTAGTGGCCCAACTTTAAACCAGAATTATTTGGAACCATTTTTTCCACATTTAGAATTCAAGTTAAAATATACAGTTACTATTCTTGTGTAGCTTTACATGTGAGGGTTTTCCAGTGAAAATTATATGTCACTAATAATCACAGAAACCTTAACTACTTCCATTGAAAACAGCAAACTCTAAAGCTCTTCAAACTCACAGAAGTTATGCAAAATAAATATTCCGTTAGTAAACATTTCTTTAGTAAATATATTTTACATTTGTGTGTGTATTACACATATAGATATATAAAAATATACACATGTATATGTATACATGGTTTTATGTCTGCTATCCTGAAAAAGGACAGCAAAGAACAACCGTGGAATTAACACTGTCAGGTATATCGCTATACCTGATCACACATCTGACATCTTTCATGCCACCTCTAGCGTTGCCTCTACACATGCTCCTCCCTATCTTCCCTCCTGCTCATTTCACAAATTGACACTGGCTTTCTGCACCGTGTTGCTGCATGTGAGCACTGCAATGATGTTTACCTTTAAACTTGGACTTGGGCTCACAACGAGGTTTCAGTTAGAAGTTATTTTTTATTTGAACTTTTACATCTTGTATTACTGTTCATCCTATTTGTCTGCTCTCTGTTTTGGAAGGAAAAAGGTACTCAAAACTGTCAAGCAAGTTATTTCTGTGAGAAAGCCACCTACAGGCAGCATAGGAGATGCGCCACACCAGCTAACGCGGCTGCTTAGCTGCAGTAATTCCCAGCGCCTTCTGCACCTGCCCCCTTTCACAATGGGGGAAGAACAGCCAAGAGGTCATCTCAGCCCTCCACTTCTCCAACCTCCGGCTACCCAACAGAGTTTGTAAAGAACTGCATCCTTTATTGTAAGGGTCTATTCCAGTGCAACAGAAGCGTGCTGGCTCTGCTACAGGAAGGACTTCTTGGAAAGATCTTCTCTAAGAATATAATTTACGGTCTTCTAAGTTAAGGTTTTGTTTTCTTAGCTTGCCTTTTTTTTAATTAAATAGTCCAAACCTGTCTATATTTTTCCTTTACACAGATTCCTTCAGTACATACAGGCTAGCAAAGAACAACGAGTAAGTAAATACTTGCAGGAAAAAGAATAGAAGCCTTATGCAATACCGCATCTCTGTTACCATCAGGCAACTCTCCATTCCACTACAAGTGTATTTTGCTTCTCTCATGCCAGCAGAGAAGTAACTAAACTATGAGTGCAGCACAAACTTTTTGCTTGATTTTAGTAAGTGGGCACAGAGCAGTTAGCCTGTTGCCATATCGTAGTTCCCTAGGGTTTGTAAGACGACTCCTTAGTGAGTGGAATACTTCCCAGTAACAAAGAGATGTTATATGTACGTGTTTGAAGATAAGGATTAGTTCATATTTGCAAAATGAAAATACTTTCTAAATGAATCAGAAGAAACAGCTGAAGATAAGCTGCAAAGGCAGAAGTTCCTAATACTGAAACATTAACACAATTCAGACTACTGAATAGCAGAAAAAAGCCTTTTCAATTAATCAAGTTTTAAAGGTGTTCAGACATTAGTATCCCAAGTCAATGTTGTCCAGTCAACTCTAGCTCAAAAAAATTGAGCTTTCCATTCCCATTCTTCATTAGAATTTTAATTAAAATAAAGCACGTGAGGCTGTCTGTCAATGCTTGTTATTCTACATTTAAAAAAAATTTATCAACTGTGCCACACTATTATTTTGGGTTTTTTTTTCCCTGAGAATATTCCTCAAGAACAATCAATGTGTTAAAATTAAAATACATCTCTACATGGTGTTTGATTGTTTGAGGCTCCAGAATAAGTTCCAAGAGAGCTATATATAAAATTCAATTTTTCTCCATAGTTAATTGATAACCTTAATAAATTCAACTTATTTTTGATAAATCATTAAAGAATCAGCTTTCAGTTATCAGTCACTCAATAAGTGGTACATTATACTTAAAGAGAACTGCTGTAGTCAAGTTTATATCATGTGACTACCATAAGTAGGAGGTGCAGTAACAGAATGGACTTGGCAGAGGTTAATGCAATTCACATTTTCTCGAAAGCGTAACACAACCTGTTTCATATTTTGTATTCAAGAATCACCTGCTTCTTTTATTTCCCAACATATCCATTTATCCTTATTGCATTGTAGATGCCTGTCAAATCTATTCTTATTCCTTTTACGATCAACTAAAGCCAATATGATTTTTATCTTCCCTTGTCTCAGAACCCAAAAGTAGCTCTTTGTTCCTAATCATGATGTTTTCTTTTTGTGTAAGTGTCCCTGATAGGCCCTGAACATTATGCATATGTTAAATCCAACAAGACTTCTGTCTTGGAGCAAAATTCCAAGAAAATATCACTTTGAACTTCATACTTACAACTCAGGTGCATCAGAACCCTGTGTGGCATCTCCCTCTTTTATGCTATGACTAGCTCACATGTGAATGGGGCTGGTATCAGTGATTTATTGAAGCCAGCAGCTCCCATTAGAGCTACGTACTGTTAGTGTTGCCAAATCATTGGTAATAACTCATTTACAAATGCTTAAAGAACCAAAGGAAGGGGGCAATGCTGGTGCTATCTCAAAAGTAGATTCAAATCAAAAAGGGACAGGTCGTGTTACACAATTAACTCAGAGAAGACTATTTTTTCAAGTTATGCCCTTAACATACATACATGATACACTAATAATCCCAAACCTCTTGCAGTCAGTGTGACTTTTGCCATTGATTTCATGAAGAATTCTCTATCAATGGGTGTCTGACCTGTTCTAGACACATTTAGGTATATATTTAATATTGATATTTTAATCCAGTTGCCAGTTCTTCTCCTCAAACTTTCATTCTGAAATGACGTTCTTAGAAGCAAACATGAGTGGATAGAGAAAACCAGTAGGCTCGCGAGCAGATGAGGAAACCCTCACAAGCCTCCGGAAATGCAGACAGAATCAACCAATTTTGAGATAATAAATGTTGCCAGTTAGTTTGCTTTCTGTTGCCAAGATTTACTTTACTTGCTGCCCCATGATTTTAACTGCAGTGATAAAACTGATCAAAGATTTTCTCATTCCCATTTTTCGCTGCTTTGTGAAACTATAAGCAAACAACACAGTGCATCATTCTTTATGCAGTTTGGTACTTCATGAATAGAGAGTGCTTATCTCCAAAAATATCAAAACAGAAATATATTTTTAAAATTCTGTGGCAGATAAGCTGTATTTGTCATGCAGAGCTTCTTATTCCCCACTAAGCCATAAGCTTCTGTATAATTTAAAATTTTACTCCATTTGCAAATGGTAAAAATATTCATGTACTAGCCTATACCCTGCCCACCACCCAATTACTCACCAGAACAGATTTCAGAACACAGTAATGTTACTTTGAGAGTTATTTGGATGTAGAAGAAAAAAGTTACTGAACAGTTTCGATTAGTTCCAATTTGAAGGCAGTAACCAATTAGCTTGTCTTTTTTCTTACTTTTGCAGCCTATCCAGTATGTCACAGAGTCTGTCTGAGGAGCACGGACACGGTGACATCAAACACCTCCAACACTATGATGATGGAACGCCAGCAACAATAGGGCTTCGCTTTTGGGATTGGGGGGTGGGAGGTGGTAGGGGAGAAAAACCAAGAAAACATGAGGATTGCATCAATACACCTAAAGTTTTCATAGACAACCAAAATGCAGCAATGTTCCTCTCCCCCCTTTCTTCTTCTTTCTATGAAAAGAAATTGAAATGTGAATTTTTTAATTTTTTTATAGCAAATAAGTAATGTTCAAATGTTTCAATGTTTAACAGGCATGAAAGAGTTGATTCAAGATGTATTGACCCTTTTAATTGTAAATTTCTCTTTCACATCTTATCCTAGAAGCAAAGCCTCAAAATAGGATAGGTGTTTGGAGGGACTGGTATCAACTTAGTTGGCGATTTCAATTCAGTTCACAATCCTCAAATATTCACATTGTAAAGAAAAAAAAGAAAAGAAAACAAAAGAACAGAAAAAACGCATTCAGTTGCCAGTGCTGCATACATCTCCACAAGTAGTTTAAGAACAAATGGAAACGCAACTATCATAGCAGTATCTCTCCCAAGTCGTGGTTTAAGCATAAAAACTGGAGAGTGGGCATTAGTGAAAACAGATTTAAGTTGTTGCTGTTCCATTTTGAAAGTACTTTATGTAACTGAGCTTGTCTTTAGCATGACATACATGAAGGAATACAAGACAAATACTTTGAGAAACTGTCAGGAAAAGTAGCATTAATATTAAACGACAATAACTAAAATGAACAAGTGTGGGGTAACTGGACACCTCTGAAAGCAATCTCCAAACACACATACAAGCTCTGTTAGAATATAACCTCCTAAAACCATCTCTTAGGGGAAACAGATAAGAGCATGCAAATACTCATGACATCAGGTATTTCACTTAGGAGGTACCTGTTCAGTAGCCAACTGCAGTGCCAGTTGAAGAAGTGAGTAGAGTCAATGTATTGCAGAAAGGTTTTGCGTTAGGCTCAGGCTACTGGTTATATTCCTCATGTACGGTTCTAGAGCATGACTCATGTAACAGACAGAAATCCATTGAGCATGACTGTCTTGAAGAAAATCCTTACCCCATTAAGAAAGAAACCTTCTGACGTTATGCAGAAAATTATACCAACTTCCAGTAGTGGTACTGTCAAAACTGTATCTTTGCAATGAGTATATTTTGATACTTTATGCCACCAGGATCAGACAACAGAGTAAGTGAACATTATTTTTTGATGATGATAGTGTGCTTTTAATGCTCCATTCTATCCAAGGTTGCTATACAGCTTCCAAAGATCAAAACTCAGTAGCTCTCAATAAAAATATGTGGATATTGCAACGCCATTTGTGTAATTTATGGACATGGACCTTTATCTTTGCTTTTTGCTACAAGTCAAATGTTGAACCAAAGCATAGCTACCTCCGTGGCTACTGAAGCTTTCTTTACAAACCATGACTACAGAAAAGAGACACTTCTTTCTCAAATCTACATGAAACAGTTATATAAAACCAAAAAAAAAAAAAGAAGGTAGACATTTATTCTTTAGTACGCTGGTGATTTCTGAAGCTGACAAAAGAATTAACTACCAGGAAACTGCAGTAGGAGAAGCTGCATGCCTTTTATGATTAAATAAATGTTACCTATCCGAGGGTCCTGACAGGTGGAAAATGAGTCTTAGCAGGCACACTCCCTACAGGTATTAGTGTCAAATTGAATCCACAAAAGCTCAGAGGCTTACCCAGCCACAGCACAGAATTTGTGACGTTTTAGCTGTGCATTCATGTTCTAAACAGCACAGAAGTTGAAGTACTCTGAATTTCTCCATCTGTGCATTAACTCCAATGCTCAAAGTTCACAAACATTTTGACCTCTCTGTCAAAAGTGGCACACACAGGGTTAATGAAACAGAGCGACATGTAGATTCTGCAGAAGACATGCTTTTTGCTCCTGCATGTGTCCACTGTCCTACCCATGGATGTTTTCCTGATAAGGAAAGAAAATATATTCTCTTTGTAGTCAGCCTGAAGTTGCTACCTT
This sequence comes from Dromaius novaehollandiae, assembly GCF_036370855.1. Classification (NCBI taxonomy): domain Eukaryota; kingdom Metazoa; phylum Chordata; class Aves; order Casuariiformes; family Dromaiidae; genus Dromaius; species Dromaius novaehollandiae. The sequence goes on along the minus strand of NC_088098.1, from coordinate 101,744,137 downwards.
GTTTTGATACATCATTAATTCTCTGCCGAACTGACAAGGTGCAATGCAATGTTGTTCTATATATACAAACACACAGCATGGTGTCTCCAAAAGTTTTTGAAAAAAAATCACAAAGTACGGTTTTCCTAAGGAAGACATTTCTTTTAAGATATAAGAAGGTGGCAAACAACATTCAGCAACCAACTCTGATGTACTGACACTTGTTTCATAAACAGTCTAGCTTACCATATTTTTGCATCATTCTTTGTGAAATGCCAGTAATAGTTATATAGCATTACTTATACTGTGATGAAACAATTTTGAATACTTTTGATTTTAACCTTTTGCGTTAATTCTGAACGGAGACTCAAACTTCTGTAAGTGAACTTCATACCTACTGATTTTCTACTACATTAAAATGCACATTACCCATGGAGGCACTTAAACCCCTCTCTTTTACAGCAGCATAGATCATGGCCATCTGTTCAGGTGGAGTCATCTCCTCTGTCTACAGGAAAGATCTGTCCAGGTTTACTGACTAGATTCCCTTGATAGGAATATGGAGAAAAATAGGCATTTTTTCAGTCACTGCTCATCTCATCTTAAGATACATGTTTAAGACAGGTCAGAGGCACTTCACTGTACCTCTGTGCCTGTCTATCACAGTGTATCATTGTCTTCACCACCCTGAAGTGTGCACTTATTTCCACTGATTATAGGAGTCAAGATGACTACCTGATCTATAGACATTTAAATTGTAGGCATCTACAGTTAGACAAAACAAAGGTCACCTTTAGTAACTAAAGGTTTTCTTAGAAACAATATCATGACTTTAAATGGCCTCTCTCATTTCTGCTTTCAAGCATTCCTTTAAAATGTGATGCAGTATTTCCAGTATGCAATCAGGCTATTTGCTGTTCATATAACATCATAATATGATTTTTGTTAAATGCTGTTTTCTTACCATGGCAGGAACCATCCACTTCTTCATATCCTACACTGCAGATGCATCGTCCAAGAGGCACAAGCCAATCCCCATCTGCTCCACAATACAATTTTGGAGTATCGCGTTCTTCAGCACTCTTCACACAGGAGCCCCGTACTTCCACCAAAGAGGAAGAATCAACCCTTGGAATAGTATCAGGAAACATAGCCAAGTTACGGACTGTGAAAGGGCACTTTTTGTAATAAACCCGGACTGAGACCAAAGCAATGCACGCTCCAATGTCCTGAAAAGCAAGATAAAATCCTTTCTTGTTTATTGGCCCAACCTCACGAACTTCTGTGTTGAGTTTAAGAATGCGATCGCCCAAGTCCATCTGGGTAAAGCTCTCATCAGCTGCAATAGTATCAATTTTAGTATACTGGTTTGGCTTGAATTTTACTCCATGAGATTCATCTGACTCCATGTAGTAGAGGTTAAAAGTTTCCTTGCAGGTTCCCAAAACCCACGGAATACTGTTGCAGTCCCTCAGGGTAAACTTCATTTCCACATAAATTTTCTGCGCAGCATCACGGGAGATCCAGTTTGTTCGAAGCCAGTTGTTTTGGTTTGGTTCCATCACGTTACATACCTGGTAAGTATGAATGGGACGATTGTGTTCATCCATTTCAGTTATGGCATCCCACTGAAAAGAAAATAAATTGTTTGAACAAAAAAAAACCCCAAACAACAACAAAGAGTATCATGTATATGCATGTACACAGAGCCCATGTATGCACACACGTGTATGCACACCGAAAGCTTAATTGACTTAATAAAATTAAACTATGTTACTTAAAGGCTAGAGGAAAGACAGTAATAACATGTATTAACTACAGAAAAGTACAACAGTTCACATTTCAGAAACTGATGAATTTCTATTAGTAAAAAAGCCTTTAATCAATGCGGCTTCAGCAGAAGAGGAAGACACTGGCCACATCTATATTAGCAAATTTAATAAACGTGAAAACATTCTTGGGCACCTGATGCAATCGTGTGCAGCAGGATTGCTAGGACAGTGCTACCTGGCACACTCTCGGGCTGGCTACGTGGCAGTCAGCTGAGCAATTCCCAGAGGGCAAGAGCGCAGCACAGGCCAAGGGCAATGCAGCCGCTCTGCTTTGATGCGTCTGAGACGCAGGCGCAGGCTGTCTTGGGCTACGCAATGGCTCTAGGCACATTTAACTGTGTGGACTATGCAACTGTCACGTTTCTGGCCCTGTGGGGTCTGTACTACGCTTACTTCCTCTCAAAAGAGGAAAAAAAAAATTTGTCATAGGCATCATGTCATTTTTGTTGCCCTTTTTAATTCTTTCTTACAGTCTGGAGATGAAGGAGGAATTTATTTTTTGGTTTTACATTAATGTCAAGAAATTTTCTTAACAGCTCTTGACTGAAATTCCTATGTGGAGGCTCTCAAAAACCTGAATCTCTGAAAAATTATCCATATGCTATATGTGAAAGGCTTGTCAAATGCTTAACTTACTACATAATCTGCAACTCTAAAGGATTACCAGATGCCCAGCATAACTAGATTGACTCAGTTTTCCACTAAGGACTCCTAATATCAACATAGCATTGGATATGTATGTTTTCTCATGAAAACACAGAGCTAACTACAGATCTGCATCTCAAAGCTGTATAGGCCACAAGACGTTTCAGCATGGCCTTTCAGCCGTACTGTTTCCACACAGCATTCTAGATGCACGCCGATACACCAATAAGCCAAACACGTGGTCACAAATATCACTCTGAATGCCAGGCTACTTCATTTTACTGCTATAAAACATCAAAATGTATACTATTCAATGTTTATGGTTTCGCACACTTGCAACAGGTTATTAACGTACTCGCTCAAAATTATTTGCACATTTATTTGTTAAAAAGATGCTTTAAATTGAATAAGTAGTTAGCGTAAAGAAGCTTATGGAGTATTTTGGCTCTTACCAACTTTCTCAAACTTTGTAGTTACTTCGGTTAAATTCTCTATATTTAAAAATTTTGCATTAATTACATATCAAATATTAACATCAAAACACTTGATCAAATTACAGACCATACACAATTTTGAGTATGATAACAAGATAAGGACGATCCATGTTGTTGTTCCAACATGAATTCAAATACTGTTAGCCTTTGATACCTCACCCCAAATTTGGCTGTTCTACTACAACACAGAGCATCAGTACTTTTTTTTTTTTAATTTAGAGTTATATTCCAAAGATGCATTCTGACTACTGGAGAGCCTGAATATTCACAGTGCCTATTACATGACTACTGTGAAGAAAGCACATGTGGCTCATGGCCTGCCAGGCTGAGAAAAGGTACAAATTCAGTTTACCATTTGTAAGCAAAAATACTATCACCATTCAGAAGCATAAGCCTCAGCTGTGTAAAAGACTGATTTGTCCACCTTTTTCTGCAGAATCAGATGAAGATATCAGTTAAGAGTAAGATCTTCACTTTCAGAAAAGTCCCCAAACATCAGATGACTCCTAAGGCCCACGTGAACACTTATAACATATACAAAGCCAGACAGCTTTGTTTTCTGATTGTTAAGAGCAAGGGGAAAAAAAAAAAAAAAAAAAAAAAAAAAGCACCTTTTTCCTTAGGAGTCTACAGAACAATCATGGTAGAAATAGCAGAAACAACAACTTGTGGCTCCATCAGCCTGCAAAAGTTTCGTTTTAAATGGTGGTTGGATTTCCCGCAGAAAAAGGAATTCCCTGTGCAGTTAGGTGCCACTGGAGGGCTGGGATTCCTGTAAGCCATCACTTTCGGGAACTCTTCCCTATCATAGCAGGAGTGAAAGGACAGCATCTTGCTGCTAGGGTAAGAACCATAAAGCATACTTTCGGTAAGATAGCCAGACTATGGCGCACAGGCTTGGCAAACACGCTGCTGGCTCTTCAGAGAGTTATACTGCCAAGGGCTTCCGACCTCCGAGAGTTTGGTATGCATTCAGTTAGGGAAAAAGCTGCTACTTCAGCATGAATTGCAAGATAAAAATACAGTAACAAATACAGACTTAGGCAAAACTGTATGTCAGAGGACGAGTTAGCACAGGACCCATCTCTGTGCTACAGCCCCCAAATCAGACTGTGAACGATGATGGAAAGCTACCCTGCAGCAAACAATATGGCACGTCCCGAGCAGATCTGGGCTTTGCAAACAGAAAAGGAGACTTCCAGGTCTGGTGGGCCAGGCCTCTTCCCTTTTGCTGAACACAAACCCACACAGCCTGAATTGATTCAAAATTCCCCAGCAATGAAGGATTTTAAAAGAAGCACAGTTAAAATTCATAGCTCCATGCCTTCAAACAAGTAAGAACATGCAAGAAGAGGCTGCCTAAAACAAACACAAGTCTCTAAGCCCACTGATGCATATTTCGCTTACTGAGATATGTCACATGAACCAAGGACATATCACCTTTCTCCCCAGATCTAAAGTACATAATATAAATTTGAGCATGACAGAAATAACTGCAGTATATATTTAGAAAAACAATAGAAGTACAGACTGTTGTCCAAGTTCATTTGTGCATCAAACCACATTAAAAGGAGATGCTCTAGAGGGGCATCTTACAAAAGGCACTAATCAGAATAAAAAGGTGGGATTACAATATATTTTTTAAACTGGTGATTAATCTTCAAAACTGGAATAAATAAGCTTACAACAAAAAAGTCTATCTCTTAAAAAAAAAGATATTTCTGATATATCCTCCCCACACTGTGAGATAAATATTTAAATATTCACTTTGAATCAATATTCTGGTATGAACTTCGGAATTCGAGCCCTTAAGTTTGTTGCTAATCATCACACTGAGATATACTGTATATGGTATCCTTATAAATACAGGTCTGAGTTTGCTGGTGTGTGGTCTTAATTACTATTCTTGGATATCAAGTATAAGGGAAGCGAGTTCTACTGAACCAAAATATCAATATAACTTGGATCCAAAGTCTGACAGAACTCTGAATGTGTGATAATCTCTAGCAACGTCATGTTCTTCCAGAGTCAAATACTGTTTTTATTCTACGTCTACATTAAAGCGTGGCATTCTTTTTCTAACAAAGACAGCCTGGAAATACTGAACAATAGTTAAATTCAATACAGACAACGAAGAAGCTGAACAATTCACCAAGTACACACTGGTTTTATTTTGGGTACATTTCATATGATAGCTCCAAACTTCTCAAATAAGAACTACTTTTAAATACTTCAGCTGCACAAAACTATTCTTCTTTATAGCCTTCAAACCAAGCCAAAAGGAATATCTCATGGCGATGCCTGTGCTTGCAATGCAGTAGCTCCTCCCCAAACACCTAACTTGACACGCATGGACGTTCACAGAAGTTGCCTGCTTTACACAAGCTGACACCTCTGGCTCCTTCCAACTGAGCCTTTTGGCAACCCAATACACTGTGTACCTTTGCGGTTTTAGACCATGTTCCTTTCGTATGAGGCAAACCTCTGATAGCACTGATGAAACGGAAGCAGAAGCATACTCTATGCTGCGTAGAGGTCTACTCCAACATTGTAATTAACAGGAAGACAGATAAGAGGTTGCATCTTACTCTCACGTGTGGCCTAAGCGAGGAGTAAATGCCACTGAAATAGAGGACCATGGAATTTGAAGATTGGGAGATGAAGATTTATAGATTACTTGTTACGTTCAAATACAAAATATGAGATTAGGTTACAAACCATTCTAAGATTTTGCTTAGATAATCGCAGGTGTTTTCATTTCTCTGCAAGCTACTTTACAACTTGTTTCATTTTAGAACTTCACTAATATTTAGCAGCTGTATAGACAACACTATAAAGAGCAAACAACCTAATTTCTCTCATGTACTAGCTATATGTAATAAACACACTTCTCTTCAAAGTCTTCCCCACTTCCTTGATTTTTGTATTTTATTTTAAACTGAACACCACACTCAGATTCACAAAGTCATGGAGAACTATTTATTACAATTCAGTAGGTTGTACCAATGAAGGTTTTATCCACCATGAGCATTACAAAAAAAGACTGTACTTCATACATTATGTATTATTTCTAAACACATTACTTTCTCACAGGAAAATATTTTAATGATATCATTCCAAAGAAGAGTAAATATAGTGGGCCAGTTTCAGTCTAATGGAAGTAGACATAGCTTCTCTGAGGACACCAGAATTATTTCAACAAATCATGAATCTCCACTATTATCTTTAAACTATGGTTGGCCTCTTAAGATGAGGCCTTATCGTGGCCTTACTGTGATCAGATTGTGCTGCTTAAAGGAAAGGTATGCTAAACTGACAGTTGGAACGATTTATCAAGGACCTGCCATTCAAAACAGGGAACTTATGGGGGGAGTGCAGAAGGAGTGCGAGGACCTTAGCCCACTCCAGTTCTTCATCCCCCAGCCCTCTGCAGAGGCACTGGGAAAGAGCACTGTTTGCACTGCAATGCCATGACTCTTCACCGACTTCCGATCCTGGGTACTGTGTACGGGAAGCAAAGGGAAACAGAGACACTGTGCAAGAGCTGGGAATAGGGCATCTTTTCCCACATGCAGACCTGTACTGAAGACTTTTCTCTACCCTGCCTCTCACTTCCCAGGCTTGCAATCTCCATTCTGCCATTTGCTTAGACTCAAGGTCAAGCAGAGTCTTGCTGTTCAATGGCAGCCCTGTTTGCGCTCGGAGGATTCATCATGATATTTTAATTTTTTTATTTAACTCTGCTGTGAGAAGCTTTTCTGATTAATAGGGGTAAGTTATATGAGGGAGTTGAAAATGTCTAACTTATAATGGGTTGAAATCACTTATAGTGACAGACACCTTTCCCACGAGTTGTCGCTTTGATTGATGAATTAGTAGTGGGTTCTTCTTAGTCTCGGATAGGAGCTATTCAGGCACCGACCCCAGCAGTAGCTCGCTAACCTCAGGGCGGCAGCTTCAGTATCTTGAACAGTTCAAGGTCCCTTTTATTTCATTTAAAGAAAAGGACAGAGGCACTGGGCACCTAGGCCCGAGCCCTTAGTCAGGGGCTTAAGGAAAGAAAGAAACTCTCTGATCTTATGGACACTATTTGTGTTCTAAGCTGAAAAGTTTCTTTCTCCATTTTCTTTTTCTCACAGGTTAATTAGCTGTTCTTTAAAAATCAGGGATTCAGTGCTCACACGTACATAACCAATGTACCTTAGTTCATTCAGGTCCTGAATAAGAAAACGTTGTGCAGACTCACCATGCAACGCATTCGGATATTCATACTGATATAAAGTAGCCACAATAGGATCCCTGGGTAAAATATTCTACACGGATCTTTTGTTGCTGAGCAAAATATATACAGATAAATATCAGCTTTCCATGATGGGAGAGAATTAAAGGAAAAAGTTGTACCCTGAAACGAACGTGGGATAGGAAACTGGGGAACAAAACCTGCTGTCTTCAGTCACTGTTGGGATTGGACTCCCTTCTAAAAGCCACCTGTAAAGGCAAGTCCTCGAAGGTCATAAACCTTATAATCTAACCATCAACAGAAGAAAGATTTCCTTCTCAAATCAAGGAACAAGATGCATAAGGGTCCGGCTAAAGAGATCTGTTTTACTCTTTTGGTTTCAGAGGGCTGGGTAATTTAGGAAATGTAACTGTCAATTGCTTCTTACACAGAAAAGTAGGCTAGCATTTGAAAGTCAGTGAACCTAAACTGAAGTGATGTGATTTTTTTGACATATATCCCTCCCTTCTCACAGATACCCACTTGGAAGAGGTCAGATCCCTAATAGAAAAGGGATGGACTACATTGTTTTTTTAAAACTGCAGCTCTCCAAAGAAACAGTCTGAAGAAAGGTACAAGCTTGTACAGGTACCTCATGTATCCAAGGACAGTTAAATAAGCATTTATATAATCATCACTCCCAATGAGGGAAAAAAGAGCAAATGATGTTTTCCTAATATTTCATAAAAATGGTAGTAATAGAAGAAACAATTAAAATAGTTTATTGCTTGCTTTGGATATCAGTATTTGCAGTGCTCAGCTGGGAGTCATCTCCTGAAATCTGCAAGTGAATTCTCACTTTCAACTGTTAGCTACTGACAATCTTTTTGATCCCATTTCCATGGAAACAAGCTGAATGGTAAAAATAAAATAGTTTTAAAAGTTTTTAAAATTCCCTTATACTATCTCCACTAAGATGATCTCCATAGAAATGGGATCAGTAAGGTCTAAGCGAGGAAGCAGTAAAAAAAAAAAAAAAAAAAAAAAAAAAAGGACCTTCACTTAGCATGCACACTTGCTGGCTGCCATCTGCAAATGCAGATTTAAAGATCCAGCTACTGCAGTGACATTCAAGCAAAAAACAGCAATACTAGAAACAGAATTGGGAAAGAAATCCCTTAAGTTAATATATTTAGAAAAGGAACATTTTAAAGTGTAATCGATCTTTAAAATGTAACCCTGAGAACAGGAAGATTAAGAAATATTAACAAGAACATAATTACTATATATTAATAGCATCCTATTAATATTTTCCCCCTTTCCCTCTCTCCAACTCATTTTTCTTCTTTTCTTTTTTTTTAAATACGAGACATACAACTCCTCTGGAAAGCAGATCACTGAATGACTTCTTACAATACAAATCAGTTTGCTCAAGCTCTGTAAACGTAATTGTTATACTCTATCTGTATGTGGAAAAAAATACTCATCCCTCTGAAACCCGTTAAGACTAGTAGTGATAATACTTATGAAAGGTGCTCAGTCAAAAAAGGCAGAGAAAATCCCATAGCTATTCAAATAATTCTCATCAAGTACAAATTGGCGTAGATGGCAAAAAAAAAAAAAAAAAAAAAAAACACATAGCGAATTACTTATGGTCTTAAGTTTACATCAAGCTGATATAAAATTGCTTACGGAATGCACACCAATATATAGTATGCATTAAATTAGTTCTACAGAACTACAACTACAATTGCAACCCCAGTTTAAGGAAAACAGCATCTGTTTTTTATATGGGCAGCAGCACATAGACACATACTATTATAGAGTCAATGGGAAACCCCTCAAAAAATCTGTAGAAGTAAATGTAATTGAAAAAGCAAGACTGAATTAGAATTTAAAAAAGAATAAATAGGGAAATATAAACAATAGAATATAGAAAAAACATTGCAGATTATCTAGTTAGTTGTGTTCTCAAAATGCAAGCATTGACAGGTCTTGGACTGTGGAACAGCTGCTCTATGGTTGAAATGGCCAGGATTTAAAAGGCTGAATACACTCAAAATTGAAAATCCAAAACAGCAAGCTGCTTTTCTGTTATTTACATGAAACACTCAACAGCAGAAAGAGTGTGAAGATTAGGTTCTCCAGATGATCTAACTTTCCTTTGCTCTGAAAACCATAAACATGGTTCATATTTATATTTTCTTCAGGCAAGTGAGGCTAGAATCTGGCGATAGTTGGGGATGAGCCCTGGCATCCAAGCAAAACCAGTGTCAGGGTATATGACATCAATAGACTCTCACTTGCCGATTATCCAACTTAGGACTTTGAGATCAGAAGGTAAATAGGTCAGCACCCTTACAGCACATTGTATGGTCACCTTGGAAAAGTGAGTCCCAGGTCCTGAGCATGGACCTTTAGGCATATGCTAGAAAAAGGTCAAGACGCCAAGAAACAAGCTTACATCTCAGAACACCTAATCTGATGTGGGGCTCAAACCCCCTCAGGAAGTCAATTTGTTTGACCTGCATCTGGACAGCAGCACCATAATGCGTCAGGGAAGAAGATGCTCATGGCCTAATGTTTCTGATCTCCAGACACAGCAGAAAAGGGAAAGCCGTTCCTTTGGATAAGGCAATTCTACAGCTACTGTACAAGAAAGCCCTCCTAGTTAATCAGTGCCTTCTTTAGGGAAAGATGACCGATACATGTTCTTGACTGGAGGACACCTCCTAAGCCAGCTGGAAGCACAGCATCTGGGATACCAAACAGATGGGGGGAGGACAACTTTTGGACAACTTGGAGTACTTGCTTTCATCCTTTGCCTACATCCAAGAAAATTCTGACCCTGAAATAAAATGCATCATGTCTGCCCATAATCCTCTACAGACTATGATACTATGATTAGTTTTTTATCCGGAATGCATTCAAACCCTATGGTGATAAGCAATAGCCAAGGTAAGCATAGATTGGAGAAACAAAGGCAAGGGGCAGGGGGGACCCAACATGCCAGACAAAAATGAAAAACATTGCTGTGGCACAGCAATGTCACCTCTTTGAGCTGCTGCATGCTAAAGAGAAGTGGTTAGAAATAAAGCAGGGTATGCATCAGAATAAAATAAATATGCCGTGGTTCAAAAATAACACAGACAAAGAAAGCATAAAACATTGTTACAGGAGCCGGAAAGAATAATGCATCTTCCCTTCTACTGTAGATCATCAGAAGGCAAAGCATGTTAATAGAAAAGGGATGGACAGAAAAATGTTAAAAAAACAAAACACGAAGGCTGTTTATAACAAACCCATATATAATTGAAGCCAACTCCAACATATAAAACACTATTCTCCTTGGCGCTATGGAACATGCCCACTATTTTCCTGAATGTGTTACGGACTATAAAAGACTCAATGATTTGCATCAAGGATATGCAAGGATGGTGTGCCAGACAGCAATTTTCTTTCTAAATGAGAGATACTAGCAAAACCTCAGCAAGAGGTGAGAGATGCCACAATTCAGTGGTGAAAAGTGCTGCTGATCACCCTTCCAGAGGCATCTTATCCCTACTTAATGCAACGCTCTTGAAGTATTCAGAATTAGTGCAAACTAAGAGCAGGAAGTCTATGCCTTTTCCAGATACTGTGGCTCTTAGCTCTCAGCCCTACTGTGCACCCTTCAAAATCTGCCTGCATACCATCCTTGGGACCTGTGCCATCACTTGCTGACCTCTTTTACAGGAGAAAAAATACAAAACGTATATACAATCTGTAATATATAAAAAATATTTTATATCTGTAAATTATATAATTTACATGTGTCTGCTACTAGAGCGGAGCTGGATCCAACTGATTATAGGAGTTATACACTGCAATTAGCAGGCAGGCTGTCAGCTACTGCAGAGGCCCTGTGCTAAGATAAAACGCTGAACAGTGGTGATGCTGGCAGGCTAACAAGAGGCTAGCAATCCTCACTTGGCTGAATGAGACTTGCGGGATTAAGATAAGAATACACGCAAAATGAGATAGCTCTAAATAGTGATACCTATGTGACAAAATGCTGTCGAATAACTGATGTGTATACGCCAGAAAAAAGTAAGTTTTGCCGCCTATTAGCAAACTACAAAATGCCATGAATTAGAATACTTTCCTACACAGGATACATTCTTATACTTCCTTATAATCAGAATAAGGGAAACAAGGGCTGAGAGAAATCAGACTGTAGTTATTGTGCAGTCAGGCTCCAATAGATACTAGCTGCTCAATAACAGATGACTTCTTTGCTGCTGGTGCTCTTTCTATTTCCTGAATATCGGGAGCTAGAGCAACACTGGGTCTGCCCCTCCCAGCAACCGGTAGGATTATAGTAACTGGGGCAGGGATGTTACAAAACTGCTCAGTAAAGCCACTGTACTGGGCACACTGGAAATGCAGCAGGATAGCTGGCTGCATCAGCTATGTGGGCAGGGGGGAGCTTGCCAAGTTTCTGAAAATAATAGTGACAATATTCCAATACAGAGATATTTAGAAACACAGAGTAACACGGACCAGCAGAGACCTTTACAGAAGAAACATAAGCAAGCTCAGCACCCCCAAGCATCTCCACTGCAGAAGCTCCTACCAACTCAGAGTCCACCTATTAATCTCGCTCAGCTATTTGTGACGAGATCAGCGCAGCCACATTCGTACTGCACCCACCCAGCAAGCCCATCCACATGCAAGTGGGTCTGTGACCTCCCTCCCTCTTCCCCATGTGCTTCTCCCCCTCGGGCTGATCTGGCCTGCTAAGAAGCCAGAATACGATCAGGACAGGACAAATTCAGCCCTCGGGCTGAGCGCTGACCATGTCCGCTTTACGATTTAATGAGAGTAGTACCATGACTTAAATGACCAGCTGCTTTTACCAGCCATCACCTTCAAAAATCATGCATTGCATCAAGTCAGAAAGCTGACTTAAATGGACAAGGTTCCAAATAATAGTTCCACTTTATTTGCTTTCTAGGCTTTGAATCTTCAATTCTCATATTTGAGGTTCTCCTTTAGCACTGGGAAGACAGTCTTTTCTCCTTACCAGTCCAAGATGCAGAGCTTTAAGTTAATACCACAGAGTCATGACAAAACACCAGTCCCAGCTGCATTCACTCAGAAAGCAGGCTGTGACTCATTTTCTTTCATCATTTTTCATCATCTTTGATTAGTTAAAAAATGAAAATGATAATCACTGGGGGGACGGAGGGGGGAAAATGTTTCAGTTCCAGTAACAGCAGAAATTTATATATATATATATATATATATATATATATATATATATATATATATATATATATATATATATATATATATATATATATATATATATATATATACATATACACACACACACACACCTCTCTCCATGCTCCAGGCTTTCCCAGTTAAAAGCAGTGGATTTCAAAATCTACTTTTATGAGGGCACTGGCGTATTTAAATTTACAGTAATTAGCAAGTAGTCAATAAGGTTAATATGGATTTAGTAAAACCCATAAGAATATCTATCCATTGCTTCTTCCCATCTCTCCCTGGTCCCTCCCTAAAGTCTCTAGTGTTTAAAAAGAAAAAGAGATCCTGCCACTTCCGCTTCTTATTGATTTAGTACTAGTTAATTATTGGTTTTAATTGAAACTATACCACACAGAAAAAAAATAAAAATAATCATACAAAGCAGCTAGCTCTATAATGCTTTTCATATTTGGAGTGTTTTACAAACATTAATACATTAATGCAAGCTAAGACATAAAACTAAAGAAGCAAAACTAAAGATAACGAGAGGAAGGTTAAGCGACAGATCACTTATTTTTAGCAGCCTGCACAGAGAGGTATAGCAGTAATAAGAAGCTTGCTGTATCGGCGTGGATGCTTTTTATCCAGCATCACACACTCCCGCGCAAACTAAAGCAATGCCGCTTCAAAACTTCACTGGGGCACAACTGTCATCTTTTGAGAACATTACTGACCAGTCCTTCAAAACTGCCTGTCGCTCCTCCCTGTGACAACCGTGCTACCAAGGGACACGGAGCCCTCCGCCATAGCACGCACCTGCCTCAAGTACCAGCTACCAAACCGCTCACCTGACGCCGATCACCTCACATCTTCCACTATTACACTACCGTGTTATTTGCATGTACCAACAACATGATTCATGATTTCATTTTACCTTCACTCTACTTATCCCTTCTGAACAATGAGAGTATCAAAGGGGGAAACATCAATATTAGAGCTGGGGAATTACTGGAAGTAAAGACTGATAGTTACCGGCTTGCAAGGGATCATGTTTATACACTAAAGTCCGAGCCAAGAGCAATGGCATCACATCCTCCTATTTAACTAACCCCAGACATTTTGGGAATAAAATCGGAGAGTGAAGAGGAGGACTACTTATGGGAGATGGAGCAAGCTGGATAACAGAAGTAGCAGCTTCCCCCTCTCTCCGCCCCCCCAAATCCCTAAGTTTCTTTGCACACTCTAGCTACGTGTGTTACAAGTTCTGGCATCTTCCAGGATGAGTCAGACTGGAGCATAAGAATTCTGCATAAAGACTTTGTACTGTAGGTTGGAATATCTTTAACAGTGTCTAAAATATGTATGGAAACAAATACATAAAACAGAATTCAGAGCCTGCAGTATGTTCATTTGAAAATTTTTATTTTGCAAAATTTAGTGCTATCCATACAGTCTATAAACTCCAAAGCAGAAGCAGAGCAAGACAAACAGGGGAAAGAAAGGAAAACAATCACCAATGTTTTCCAGCAAATCAATTTGTTCATGCTTCCTATGTAATTGCTTATTTACTGAGAGCTTGTAAAGTAGTACTATTTCCCGAGGGAGTCAAGCCTCAATCACACTCGTTAAAATTTACTGGAAGAAAACAACCTGCTACCCTTTGCTGGTGCTCCTTCCTTTCATCCCATTTCTGAGGGCACAAATGGGGGAAGCATCGAGCTCTTAATTATCCTGTAGTATACACAAACCAGTACTGAAAACATTCTACTTGCTAAGGTGGAGTACAGTATCAGAGCAACCTGCTCTGACATCTCCTCTCTTCTACTCTGTACTGTGCTCTTCAGATAGGGCCAAATAAGAAAAGACATCAACTATGATAATGAATAATTCATGTGCTTTTTCAGCCTCTTCCCCCACACCACCCAAATTTTCAACCAGATAAAAAGCAAAGATACTTTCTAAACAACTTGCAGCACAGCTAATGAAACTAGAGGAGAAAATTTCATTACACTCTATCTCAGTGTATTTAGGTAGGCAGAATGTTTCAGATAGCTTTATTCATAAACTCAGTGTAAAGTGGATCCTGTCTGTTCTGTGTTGCATGTACAAACTTGAATCACAAGGATTCGTACTGGCAGAATAGGTCAGACTCTGTTCATATAGGTTTTCAGTCTCTTTAGGTTCACCCAAATTAGAAAACGGCTGGAAGCTATCAATTTAGTGAATATCTTTCTAAAATGAGAAGTGTATATATATATATTCAAGAAAGATATTTTTCCACAGGTCTATTACTCTGTATTTTTAGAACTCTGAATAAGTTGCATTAAAGAATTTCTGGAGAGATTTCAGGGGTTTTTTTATTTCTATTTTTAGTTCGCTAAGTACTGTTTTCTCAGAAGAACACATCATTTTCCACCAGATGCATTAAACGAACTTTGGCCTTCCAGAAGGACCTTGTTTGTAACACGAGCCATCACTCTCAAGTGCCCTCCATGCGTTAGGAGGGTGCCCGAGGGAAAGTCGGTTGCTCTTTCCAGGAAACCATTTCCTAGTGATGGCAAAGGATGTTTAAGCCTTTGTGATGAGCTTTTGTCTTTTACCCCTTGAAGTGGATGGGTTGAACATAAAGAAATAAAAATAAAAGGTAGTAATGTCCCCATGCCATTGTATCAAGTGCTTCACATTAATTAAAAAGATGCCTAATGAAAGAATCCAAGCTGTACCCTTAACTTTTATTTTGAAGATTTTATTTTTTTGAAGCTTTTTGCAGGTCCATAATACTCTGAAGAGCTTCCCTTTCTAGTTGCAACAACATTATCTGTCCAAACCTCCAACTGGCTAGTAGCTGCTGCAGTTATGTTGCATAACAAAATAAAACTAGGACTTTAAGTATTTCTAGCTCTCTGGTGCAAGTTAGTGTAGACAAGGAAAGTCAGTGCCGTATAACCAAACTGCAATTCCCTGCACCAGGTGTTTTGGGACTTTTTTTTTTTTTTTTTTTTTTGGTGACCACAGACCACATGGCTGTGCATCGTACATCTTCCTGGCACAGAATTCAAAGGAATTTATAAGGCTGAAAATAGCAAGTCAAAGACAGAAGATAGTATTAAAAAAAAAAAATCAACAGCAAATTCTTAAACAAAACAAAAACTACACACACAAGCTACACACAACAGCCTACTATAAAACTTAGAGACATCAGTGAAATCTTGAATGCTTGAGTTCTTGAGGAGCAACTACACATCTTACAAAGGATAACAAGCCTTGAGCAACATAATCTTCATTTCAAAGGCACACGAGTTAGGGCAAAGAAATTTGAACTTGAAAAATAATTTTCCTTTGCTTTCTAACACCAGGTGTCTTTTTATAGTAGAGATCCTCATTAGAAAAATATATTGATCAGTTATTAGCTTCAGTTCTGCTTTTCTACCTTCTAGAACAGGTAATGTCATCTTTACATTTTCCAGATTTTGCAATTGCAAGGGTAACAACTGACTTTCTCATCTTAAGTATGACACTTTTTCCACTTAACCGAAACCTAGAGACATATCTGGATCCCACTATAGATTACTTTATTTACAGACATACTGGGCAGCCACAAGCTAAAGACAATTCATCACAGCTGTGCCTGCTCAGGGATCATCAGCTCTTGGTCCGATTACACATCAGGTTCTTTTAGCATCTATTGAAAGAAAGGTTACACATTTTCCTTCAAGAGCTTTGTCTTTCAGTTATGTCAGGAACAACTTCCTTCTAAGAGAGCTATACTTTGTGACTTTAGAGTTGAACACAATCATTGAGACGGCAGATCAACATCCCTACTTACTGTATTGCCCATTTCTCAGCAGGACGTATCACATCAAAATACAACCTATGCATGTATGGATTTCTGAGTGGCAAAAAGGAGGAACAGATTCTGGCACACAGTTTCACTTTTTTTGGATGAAGAACACTAGCAAGATTTAGATTTTTATTTAGAACTTCTAAATTGCTTCAGGTCTTAACATCATTTATTTAAAATAACTCATTTAAGACAATGAAATCTTATTCAATTAATTGAGAAACATTGAAAAAAGCTTTCATAAAAGGTAGATTAGTATCATTGAAAGCATGCACACTGAAAGCAGACAATCTTCACAGAGAATTACTAAAAATCTTTAACTTCTTTTCTATACATTCGGCTCAATTTTTGCTATGAAACAAAGTATTTTAGGTTTACTCTAGTTAAAATTGCACTTTAAAACCGATTTTAGCATTTCCTATGATGTAAATGGTGGAGGGGGCAGGGATCAACTGAACTCAGCCTCCAGACTTATGAAATGTAGAAAAGAAAACCCATGCTGCAGAATTTAGAGGTAGCACAAGAATTGACAATCCAGGGAAAGGGAGGATAAGGTGACTTCATGGTCAGTTTTTATCTTCCTCATCCTCTCTTACTCCAAGAACTGTCCTAGGGACAACAGCAAGGACTGTATCTGCCCTGTGCTATACAATGCAGCCTCTCTCCTAGCATAGTTTTCAGCCCGACAGAGGATTTTCAGGAAGCTTCCAAAAGTCTGACTCTTAATAGCATACTCAAGTAGAGATTTCCAAGAGGTAAGCCTGCCATAACAACAAAAAGATAAAAACAAAATAAAAGAGCATTTGACTGTCTAAAACTATAAGACTATTTACTATTTTACAACAGGCAAAGTATTTGTCATACTGTTGAGTACATAAACTATTGTCACCAAATGACAAATGACAAATGAACAATTATGATAAACGTTTAGCAGTTCTCTGGTGTTCCTACATTATTGCCTGCCTTTTGTTACTGCAGAATATTAACCACAGGTAAACACAGGGCTCCCAGTTCCACAAAAATGATGACTTATCAGTCCATGATCAAATTGAAAAGCTGAATTCTGCAATTCTCTCAGTCACAGAATAAAAAAACAAAAAAACAAACAAACAAAAAAAACCCTATTGCTTGTGATTTCTTACAGATGTGACCTAGCAACTGTCAAGACTTCCTGATTCTTTGAGCCTTCTGTAATTGGGACAAGACCTGGGAAGGCACCATCTCCCCACAAACCCTGGTGTTTTGGAGATGGAAATAGAAGCCTTTAAGACGACGTGACAGTGAACACAGTAACCTCATCTAAACAAGCAAGGGACCAAGACTATTCCAGGATGCAGACAAAACCCAAAGGATGTTAAAAAGAACCATATAACCCCAAATACCGAACATCAGTCATTCCTTCATCACATTTTTTTTTGTCAATCACAACCATACGAATGGGAGTAGATAGACAGTGAAAGTGTATGATTAGTTGAAATAGACTACTTCTATTAACTTTACATAAACAGAACTATTATTTTTATTGCATAGCATGCATTATAGCCACCTAAATTGAATAAATATTTTTCTTCTGCAGCCCATTTTTCAATACAGAGTTCTTTGATTCTTGTGAGAACACCTCTCAAGATTTTTGCCTTTATTTATCAGGGTCAAGAGGCTTGCCTATGATGTGTACAGATACTAAAATTTGCTTCACATTTTATGATGCATCAGCTGCAAATCATAGCCTCATAACTTCTCTTGTTGGAGTTGCATGCTCGTGAAAATGAAAACATGTCCTTACTTAGAGCACAGTGCTGAAATCAAGCCTTTTCTTTCTCTCCAAACATAACAGTTTTCTTTGCTTTTTAGAAGGGGAGTCACTATACTCTCTCAGAGTCTACATTTAGACAAACATAGAATTACTTGCCAGATTAATTCCCAAACAGGAATTATCCAGTACTATCTAATACTGTTGCTGCAACATTCTGCTCTTTTGCTCCACATTGAGATGGAGGATAGTCAAGAGGAAAAATGTTTAGTAAATTGATTTACGTAGAATGTGCACCTGCAATTCATTCTCAAATTTGCAGAGTGCTTTCCTGAAGCAGGTATGTTAAAAGGAGTAAGAGTACTTGTATGTGAGTCTGTTTTCTAATGAGATCTGACACAATAATTAGTGTGCAGCAAGCTAGGCATAGTTTAATATACTTCCCTCCTTGTTTCTATCCAACTTTGTAAGAGTTTCATTAATCTTTACCACCACCAACAGGAAAGCAATAAAATATGTATAACAGAGTAAATAACAGCATTTAATAACAATCTACTCTTTCATTTCAGTTCCAGTATTAAATATTGGTTTCTGAAAATAACCAGGCTAGTTTTCAGAAAAGCTATTATTCAGGTATTCACATAATCCAGGTAGAAGCCAAGCTTTGGAGTACCTAGTTTATAATTACTACAGATGAGAAGAAGCAGATACAGTTTTCTGAACAATACATGAATTTGATGTGGGAGGAAAGAGAAATAATACAATTATCCATACTCATTGCTTTACACTCTGATTAGTTGTGTTGCTGTCAGGTCTGACCATAGCTAGAAAATTTGATACCAGCATAGTAACTACAAAACCAGTAGAAAGTTAACCAAGACAGGAGAAAGACCCAGAAAAACCTCAAAGGTTGGAAGCAACAAAACTGACATAATATTTTGCTGTGCTAGGTAAATAAAAAGATATTTATAATAAAACCTCAAGATGGCAAACAAACAATAAATATATGTGCTTATAGAAGGAACATAAAACTCTGCAAGAGTAATGTTTAATTTTTTTTTGTTTGTTTGTTTTCCTCATGGATACAGTCAAATATTAATATTTTCCCCATGAAAATTAGAGCTCAATATACAACTTTACACAGAAGACACTTCTTCTGGATTTGATAGATACCCAAAATAACACTGCAGTGTTCATAATTCTTTACTCTGCACGTGTATTCCTACATCAGCTTTGTACATGCAGAAGGGGTACACAGACCCAAGATTAGGAAGAGGAAAAAAAACACACTGAAAAAATTTCAGACAAAACATTAAAGTCACTTGAAAAATCTCTACCCAACAGGAAAACCTATTTACTTATAAAGACTAAATTATAACTCTTACCCATACATTTTCCACCAAGGGAATAACCACACTACTCTACCATTCACAAGATACACTGACTAAGAAATGCCATAATATTACCGTGACAACTCAAGAGCTCTTCAGGGCTGTGAGGTCCTCCCCGCCTTCTACTTCCTCCATGCAGCACCTCAATAACATACCCTTTGACACTTGATGGCAAACTGGAGTCAAAAGAGAGATTCCTCAAATATATTTCAGAATACCTAACTAACTGTCAGCACTGCCTGTAGGCACACCTCCATCAGATTTGCTAGCCCTGCAGAGGTGGAAGACCCTAAATGCTTCCATTTTACTTGGCTTCCCCTTGCCCCTTCCGTGCTTCTTTGGATTCTACACGGTCAAACAAAGAAAGATTTACTTAGTTAGACTTAAGGTCAGGCTTCTAGCTTTGAGACGAAAATAAACAACTCTGAGTAGAAGGTATAAACCAATCCTACTGCAAATACTACAAGATACCACTACTCCCAAGACTGCTCAGAAGCACTAGGGCCAGGGACTCAGGGTTCATGGCTATACCATACTTTCTCAGCATTATCCTTTACTCTGAATGACTACCATCTCCATCTCCCACTACTTATATTATATTTCTTCAGACTTAAGCTTTGAAGGCTCTGCTCAGAGCCAGGGTTTTTTTTTGAGTGTTATTTAATGGTACATTGATTGCGCAGTAGAGTTACTTATGCCCAACATTTTCAAACTCTGTCTTTACCCCTATTTACATGCAACGTTGCCACTTGTTTCTGCTGTTGCACTGCAGATCACCATCACTTCATTCGTGCTGAAACAACTGCTGATGGAAGGACTGCTCTCCAACTCAGATTACTTGAAAAATATTGGGCAGCCTTTTTTTTAAGAATTTTATTTCTGCAGCAAAAGTTCATTTCTAATCATCTCAGCAGTGTGATTTATAGTAAACTGCAATAGCACAACTGAGGGATGACATGGTAATGGAGGAGGCAGGAGCAGGCTGGAGCATGAACTTCTTATGCTGTCTTTGCTGCCAAGCTATCAAGAAATGACAGTCAGTTGCTAAGAGCTCACTCCCCCTTTCTTGTTCATATATGATCATCAGGTACGTGAACTACGCATCTAGCATCTCTTCTTCACACCGGACATCTGGAGTGCTAACTACACAGTGCCAAAACTGAACTGTTTTCTTTATCGAGGGCATTTTATGAATTCAGTATTATACAAGATGACAACGTATATATGCAGTCCCAAACCTTATGACTGTGGACAAGTTATATAAACAAAAAGATACAGCTCCCTGATGAATCACACAGCAGGACTCTGAGACATCCTGTCCTTATGCCTTAGATTTTGTCCAACTACTACTGCTACTTCAGCACATTGGTACAAACACTTGGAATTAAACAGCATTGTAATTTTTGTGGGATTTTGGCAAGTGGGGGGAGAAGACAAGACAACAAGTAAGACGAGAGTGAATGTAACTGTTAACAACATTAGTCTATTATACATGAAACAACAGCACTTGGGTTACCCCAGTAATTCAAAGGCTGTGCGGAGAAGCCTACAAGAATGAGCAAAAAAAGACTAGTTGGGAAGTGCACATTTGATCTTCAAAATCAACAACTTAAGTTTTCACTTGGTGTTAACTGTTGCATTTTGTTGGGGTCTTCTCCTCCCCCCTGCCCTGCATTCACAAAAGGTCTTTTGGTCTTTAGCAGTGACATATACCTTACATGTTCTGGTACGCAAAAACTCTTTTTTAAGGGTTTGTTTTATTTATAGGACCTGCCTTGCTGTTCAGAAATGAGTAGCTATTTAGAACTGAATGATATACCTACTTAGTAAGCGGCACTTTTTTTTTTTTTTTTTTTTTTACTACTACTATTAAATAAAGTTTCATTGAAAATAAAGAGATGAGTACATATTATAGGTTTTTGCTTTTTTCAGTAACTTGCTAACTTACACTTTCCCGAAGGATATTTGGCCTGTAAAATTGCCATTTTACTGGAATGCTTTAAAATGTTATGAATCAATAGCACTGCTTGCAATATCTAATACAAGCTAAGTCCCATGAGCCTGTTCTTTTAGTTTTAGAGTCAATTTTTGCTTACTTTCAACATTATAATGTTGAAATGGTTATTATGCTTAAAAGAAACAAAGTGCTCCTGTAATCTTTGATAATATGGATAGCACAGGCTTTTTTGTCAAAATGAAGTCTGTTAAAAAAAATCATGCCACTTACAAGAAAAAAGAGAAAATCTAAGCAGCCACTCCATTTTTACCTTTTCATCAGTGTGCTTATACTTTTAATTTTTCTACTGTAAATATAAAAAGAGTTACGCAACTGTGTGTTAATCTCAGTTTGAGGTATTGTAATCAATGTATTTTAGTCTTAATAGCACTTTATAAAGGACCATTTAAAGGCAGGAAAACTGGTGTCTACACACAGACAAAAAGCTCTAAGCTATAACACTAATGATTCTCAAAAGCGGGGTCCTGGCACGAGGTGGCCTCGCTGCTCTTCTGAGCGGGCCCTCCCACCCAGCAGGAGCACCAGCAGTTCAGACTTGTATAGGAGCACCAGCCTGACAAATTCCTCTAGCGGTACAAACATAATCAGGGAGCATACGAAACAAATTATCGTTACGCACGCTGGAGTACAATTATTTAAAACCTGAAAAGCTACCAGGGTTGATTTCCTGAGTAACAAAGAAGCTGATCTCCTGTCAGACGACTTCAGCATGATAGCAGCCATTTACAAATACTCACTTCCAACTATATATAAACTTCAGCCATTTGTTTTTCAGTCTGTCTGTTACCAAATCAGACTGACTGTTGTGGGTGGATTTTGTTTAGTTTTGATTAGGCAAGACTTCTTCTGAACGTTGTTACTTATCACAGTCCTGATCTAGCTACTGGTCTTTTCCAGAGCTTCTTGATTCGGACCTACACGCTCTTGAACATTCGAAGGCTAACAGGAGACTACACGTTGCCTCTAACTTTGCATCTTTAAAAGCACATTTAGGGCACGCATCACCTGGCGAGTAGCCTATATAGAAGCCTCCCAAATCAAGTATCTAAAGTCTAATACAAATGAAAATACCGAGTTTACTATTGCTTACTTATGCTCCTTCCCAGGGATCCAGTGCCGTAGGCCCTCTGTTCAACCATTACTTCTTCAGAGGCACAGACCAGCTGCAGTGAAGCACACAGGCCTCACGAAGGTCACTGCTCCAGTTACGCTCTCCTTCAGGTAGCCCCAAAGATATCAACATCCGCACAAAACAAAATACTGCTGTGCTCCTCCTTGAACCAGTTTCTTGAACATCCCTAGGCATTTTCCAGGACTCATGATCTAGAACGCCAGTACGTCTTTCCTGCATCTTCCCTCTCATTTACAGAATGAAAGCCCATCCTTTCATCTATCAAGCCCATTTTAGTTACTTATAAACCTTATTTGTTCCAATAACCCCAGTCATTTTGCTACAACTCTTGGATCTACTCCACCAGCTTCAGTTTCGGTGCCAGGCCAGGCAGCAGAACTTTTCTTTTTTTTCTTCTTTTTTTTGCTTGGCCTTAGGTTTCTTTGACAATTGCAGGATGCAATTCACACACGTACTCACGTTATTGGATCCTGACATCCCACCTGTCCTAACTAGACTTTGCAGCCTTACCTACGTGCTATTTTCATCACAACTTTTTCCAGAAATCTCTAGAAATGAAGACGTTAACTTCTAGCTGCCCCGTAATAAGTAGCACACAAGAGAATAAGTAAAAGGAGGTGATCAGTATTTCATAAACATGAGACATTTTTCTTCCTTAAAATCACAGCCACAGCTGTTCTTACATAGCATTCTCTGGGAACATGCATCTCTGAGCTCTCAGAAATCAAAGAAAACATTTAACTCTGAATTGGTTGATAATATGGAAAGAGATTGTTTTCCTGACAATCCGATTCGTCTGGTGCTCCTGATTAATGTAAGGCTTACAAGAGGAGAATATTTACCCTCTATCTACTATTCCATCATTCACAAGTGTACAGGACAAATCATCAAGTATAGGCCACAGAAATCTATGGAAAATAGGAAACACGTAATGAAGATAATTATCTAACACTGAAAGAGGAAAGAACCAAACAGGTGTGTAAAGTACCTTTCCTCCTCAATTAAATATACATAGGAATAACCCTGGTGGAGCGAATGAAAAATTGTAAAGTGAATACCACTTATAAATAAGAACACTTCTGGCTGCAAACCATGGGGAAAAAGTCCCAGTACTCCTAAGAAACCTTCACTGGGAAGGAGCAGAGCTAGGTTTATTTAACTAGGATTAATATAGATGGTTTGGGGGTTTTTTTGTTGATGGTGGTCTCCCCCTCAAGTTCCATCAAGCAGGTTCTTACAGCTAAGTTTGACGTCTATTGCTGCACTCTAGAATAATGAAAGGACATATAATAATCACTGCAAAAGAATTACTGGTAAGAAAAGAATTATTAGTTCAAATATAACCACTTATCTACACATATTATTTGACATGAGTAAAAACAAATTAATGTATTATACAACAGGAAGATGCACGTTTTCTTGTAGTCCCTCCAGAGCAGCATTCATCGTACCAACTCTGTTTCAGAAGTACTACTATATCCCTCACTCTGAACAACATTACTTCAATCATGGTCCAGATAAAATTGCCCCCCATACAAACGAAGCGTTGCTAGAGGCTTAAAAGTTCTGGTAATATTCCCCCCTCAGCAGTATACTATTTAGTTCACCAACTTTAGAGAAAGCAAATGGTAAGAAATATTAAATTCTTATAGTGGTGGTTTTGAGCACTACAAATTTTTCATACCTGGTACCCTTAATATTTCCATTACAGAGGCTCTGCAAGAAAAACAAAAGACTCCCCAAATGTCCAGTCCGTACTGTTAGCAGTATTGTACAGGGAGAGAGCTGATCATCAGAATCATAAACACAAGTATGAGCTGCTAAAATAACTGTTCCTGCAACACATGAGAAAACAGGTAAGAATAGCTGTACTTACAGTGCAAAAGTCCAGCTACTGCAGCATCCTGTCCCTAGCAATGGCAAATAATAGATGCACAGAAAAAAGTAATGACAGAGTAAGCAGACAGCAACCCTTGTCCAGACTACTCTCCAAGCCTCCAGCTGTCTCAGAGACCTCCTCCCTGAGGGATGGTGTTTTGTAAGCTGTCTCCAGGAGCCTCCCCTTTCACACAAAAGCACAATCAGAAACTATGGTAAGGTTTTTTCGGGGGGGTGAGGGGAGGGAGGCAAAAACAACAGAATACAAGAGCCTTCATTTGACAGGTTGTGAAAAATGGTAAAATGTGTAGTCAAACTTCATGGTTTTCAAAGTTCATCCGTTTCTACTCAGCTAAGCAAAGATGAATAGTACTGTAGGGATGTTGTAAGTACATCTTTCCCACGTACTTCATTCAATTCACATTAAAGTCTACGTATCCACATGCTACAGTTTTAGTGGAAGCATCTTTCTTTGCAGGATAGTGACCGCAATTAAAAAAAAATGGATGTTCTAAATCAAAGAGCTGTTTCTCGGGCATACTTTGAAGTTAAAACAAAAAAAAAGTCTGACCTATTCTATCTTTATTCTTCTGAGTAAACAAAACTATGCTCCAATTCTTTGTCTTACAATATTTTCATACGCAAGTTTCTTTGTAGAGGTGGCTTAGAAAGCAAATGCATGTAAACATTTTCAAATAAATGTAACTGTTGAAAGCATTTTCTTCTTATATTTGATACCCAGAAATTTATTTAATAGAAAGCCCAAGGAAATATTAAGCGTGCTGCAATAGCCCAGTTTTCATGGCTGCCCATAAGTTTCCTAGATGCCACAAGATGTCCTGGACAAACTGAAAAGCTGCTTCCCTCTTGATAAGCCCCTGAGCGACAAGGTGACCACTAAGTTATTAGAATTTTCAATACAAAGTTAAAACAACATTAGCTTATTCTCTCCTGCGTTCTGGAAAAACAACAAAAAAACCCACCCCTCACAGAGCGTATGTGGAGAAGGGAAAGAGAAAGTTGAAAAAGGTGCACCTACTATGAGAGAACAGTCATATATGCCATTTCCTCTTTCTCCAAGCCACAACTGTATTGTGAAATTTAGACAACTAAGTTAAGACAAGCACATTAATAAAATACAGCCGAGATTTCCATGTATTTAAGCTAGCAGTTTGAAAACACTGACCATATCATAGCCTTCCTTTTCTACACACAAAGTATTTTGAGCCAAATGGCTTTACCTTTAACACCTTTACCTTTAATGTTTTATACATGCACTGCAGAGAACTTTTCATAGTGAAAGCACGATTTTCAATTTCTTGCCTTTTGTGTACAAAAGATGTACATAAAACACCCCTACCGCACATCAAGATAATAGTTGTATTACAATATGTATGCTTTGCTGTTTTGCTTTGGCATTTAGTTTTTTCCACAAAGACGAAAATACAATTAACATGCATTTGTACATGCAACCAATGTTTGTCTGAACAAATATTTGAATGAGAATTTTCAAATTGCACAGGTTATAACACCGTGCTTGTTTAAACAATGAGTAATTGCTCATTTTCTATCTTTAGTTCAGAAAAGCTCAGGAATTAATCCGACAGCTTTCCTGCAGTAACAGATATTACCAAAAACGTACAGAGTGAAGTGCTTCCTTACACAAAGAAATGATTTTCGCTTTACCTCCACTAGTTTATGTATGTGTGCAGGCAGTACACACATACCCTATATACTAGCACTTCAGTGTGTTGAGTATACAGCCTAGCTGGTGTTTTTAATTAAAATTCAGTCATCTGAAAATCATTAGCATGGTGTGAGAAAGAAAAACAACCTTTATTCTATTGGGCACAGGTAATAAAATTTTGCCTTTTTTTTTTTTTTAAACTCACTGAGCTCCATCTGTGAAGGTTAAGATGAAGGTTAGCTCAGAGGAAGACTGCAACTCTAGTTTGTAGAACCTGTAGTTGCACAACATTCAATCCTTACCTCCGCAAGTTGAATCACATTTTATTACAAGATTACATCTATATTTTTTCTTAGAAATTAACATTATTTACACAACATTCTCAGACCTCTCAGTAACAGAAGCATGCCTATAAAAATGTAAATTGAAGGCAGGCCATCTAAACAGAGCACGCTTAACTTCAGAATACCAGGCAGGACTAATCTTTCAGACCTCCAGTAATTTAAATTCTGATAGTGTAAGAAAACTGCAGTTGATATTCTGAATAATGGAACTAAGTGGAGGCATCAGTATTCTGAATGCTACAAAAAAAGGTAAAAATATTTTGCAATAAAAGTTTTATTTGTCAGTTTAAATTATTTTTTGAAATTTCTTATCTATTCAATCGTTAAGTAGACCGATTCAGAAAAATCTCATTATTAAGAATCAGTATTTTCCACTTGTATTGTTTCAGGGATTTGCCTTTCCTTTGCAGGGGGTGAGGAGTGGGGGCATCAGTGCAGTTTCCCTGCAAGTTCCCTTACCACAGCAAGGAATATCTCTCTCAAACGTGAATATACAAAAGCTTTCTTCTATAGGTGTTGAACACTGAATTTACCCAGGTATTCCTCTATGCTAATTTTTTTATTAGCATTCAAAATTATGTTATTCTCCTCAGTCCACCAATGTAAAGATATGGAGATAATCTAAATATAAATGACTATAAAATATCTAAATATAAAGATAATAATTAGCCCTTGCAAAAAGTCTTTGGAATCTGAGAGGCATACAAATGTTAACTAATTCTCGTAATATAAGCACTTTCAGTACTTTAGAAAAGATGCATTTGCTCAAGTTTTGCAAAACTGGGGGTGAAAATGGAGAGCATCGTACAATGAACAGAGGGCCTCAAGTAATGGTAATTTGAAAATATCACACTAAAGGAGAGATTCTGTGCCAGATCTTCTCATCCTGTACTTAAGAGATGTGGAAGTGATGAAGTGCTCGTGCTGCCAGTTTTCTCTGGAATAACCAGGCAACTTATTTAACCTCTTTGTGCTCTAGTTCCCTATTCCCAAAACCTGGAATATTTGAGGCCATCAGTTTGCAGTAAACAGATGTATGATTTGGCCTATAAATCTACATAGTATAGAAAATGACAAGCACAATAGTAACATGAAAGCTAGAAAGATCTAAGCAACAAACTCCATTGAGCTTTTCAAAAAAAACTGGGAAGGTTTAGAAACTACAAACTGGAATTTAGTTTTCTTTAAACATAGCTATTACTCAAAAAAAAACCCCAAACCCAACAACACTGACAAACCTGAGAACAAGAAGACCAGAGCTGCTCTGAAGTCAGTACTCAGTTTGATCACTAGAAAGATACAGGTGCTTCTGCACTTACAGATTCTTCTCAGTCTCGTCTAACCAGATCTCCTGTTACGGCAGGCCTGCCTTCCCCTTGTCCAAATAAAGAGACCATACAAACCCAACACCATCTCAGTTTGTAAACTACCGTTTCTGAAAGTTTGTCCTCTCATTTTTTTTGTTAAAGAAAGGCATTACTTCAGACTCAACAGTTCTTTTCACAAAAAAAAACAAAAAAAGGTCTCCTGCAGTTGTTGCTAAACATAAACTAGGATCAAAAATTTGAATCAGAAATACATTTGTGAACTGTATTTCCTTTGGTAAGGAATGTTCTGTATTTCTCACAGCTGCAAGGATAAGGCGGCTTCATGCAGCAGCTCGTATCCCCCGATCTAACACTTCAATTAATTTGGAACGTCTCTCACCAATTAATAAAAGTTTTTACAGAACTGGGTGCTTCATCTGTATTCACAGCTTGACACTAATGACTTCCTTAATTCAGCAAGTTATGCAACACAGATGATAAAATATTAAACGTTAAGATATTGTAAATTTAATTTTATTATTAAAATTTGATCATATTATCAAAGTTTTGTCTCCATATTCTAGTCCTCAGTGCAATGCTGCTTTGTAATTAGATTCTACACATCCACGGCCGCAGCGAGCTGGGCAAGAGAAGCAGGCTCACGGTTCAGAGCAGCCTGGCCCTGGCAGAAGAACGAGGGCACTTTGTTAGAAAAGGAAAGCAGACTAGATGGGGCAGCGATGGAACTGCTGTGACAGCAGCGAACACCGAAAAGCACAGGGCGCGATTTAAAGAAACTGTTTCTTTTGAGGACATACCATTTTGCAAAATATGCATATGTACATTTTAGTATGTGTAAAATAAGGGTAATAATAAATTAGCACGGGCTCACAGAAATTCACGCTCATAGAATCTCACTTGTACTCATAGAAGAGTGCCCAGAAGAGTTTGCCTGAAGTGCTCAAAAGGGCCGTGAAGCTCAACTCAAAAATTGAGAAGAGTGCACTCAAGCGAAGAGGTCTCAAGTTCCTCTGCAAAACAAACCCTGGCTTCTCTGCCAAAGTCTCCCTCGTATTTCAGTATTTTACTGTTCTGCAGTTTTTGCTGAATTAAAACAAAAGAAAACCCATATTCAAACTAGCTCTGGGATTGCCGTAGCATGCTGAGTAGCTAAGAAGATACAGGCCCATAGATGTTCTGTCCCTAGGGTGAAGACAACAGAACTGTCTTTACTTCATGGGGCGATGGTTATCTAGTGTTTAGTGACACTTGTCCCGTACCTCTCTCTTCAGTCACATACGTGCTCACTTCCCACAGCCTTAGATGAAGGCTGCTCTTCCGTTAAGACTTGTTATTCTCTTAACAGAGAACGTGGCCAGCTCAAGCCTAGTTTGCAGATTCAGTACTGCTGCACTAACAGTCATCACAAAAATTATGACCCTTCTAGAACATTTTCCATTTCTTAATGTTTCCTTTTCATCTTTACTGGAGATACAAAACACAGCCATGAATTACACTTGAAAAGTGTATTTATTCAAAAATAAGTTTTAGACTTTGCCACTTGCTGATCAGAGCTCGTCTCTTCCTCCCAATAGCACTGCTGTAAGTAAAACGGCTTGCAGTGTTAGGTATTAGTAGAGAGGGCATACTGGTCATCTTTATCAGAAAGATACTTTAATATGTCGACTCCCTTATTTAATTCTAGTTCATTCAAATGGAACTTTCCACTGGCAAAATGCAAACAGCACTTATAAGAGACGTTTGAGATAGTTTTCAATATTACAATGCAAAGCATAAGCCACAGCACTACATGTGTGATTAAGTATCTGTACCACCCCTTTCTTAAAAAAGAAAAACAAAAACAAAACAAAAAACAAAACAACAAACACCCACACTCCTGAATCGCCTCTAAAGGCGAGATAAGCCATAACTAGGACTCCTCACTGGCTGTTCAAAGTTCTCTGCACCATTTCTTATCTCTCTACTTCCCAGTGATGATCTTCAGATGCTGCTGCTGACAGAAAGTTACTGATTCTGGAACAACTTCCTCTGATTATGGAAATTGTATGAGTTGTGAAAAACGAAACCTGTCTTTAGCAACGACAGTCAAATTCTAAAACTGCAAAAGATATCTATCATTTGCATCCCTTATTTCCCTGTATAGGCAAATCCACAGCACAAAGGAGCCCCTTAGGAAATAAATCTAGAATCATTTATTTTAGTTAGTTAAATCTTACTTGCTGACTTTTCATGATAGTTACAAATCAATTGCTATTTATTTGTGTAGAAAGAATAATATCAAGCAAAATACTGCAAGTATTAAAATCATTTTATGTAAACCACAGTAGGAGTCAGTATTGAAAGTCGTCTGAGATGGGAATGAACTTGTGATGTATACTTGATGTATAGATCCAAAGATCTCCCAAGTCTCATGCCCGCCATAAGTATCTGGATATCGCATACAAAAATTAGTATTTTATTTAGAAATGCATGCTCTTTGGAAAGGAGTCTTGCACATTCCACAATGGAAAATGTTTTGGTTACTTCCTGACAATGGTTTATTCTGGTAACATCCTAAAATTAAACATTCTTTGTGATAAAACAGGAGACACTGAAGTTTATCGTTTAAAAGCATACCTTCTCAAAACGATTTTTTTAAAAAAAAAAGAAAAAAAAGAAAGAAACCCCTCTCGTGCTTGTTTGGCACTGAAGAACTGAATAGGCAAATCCTTGACTAGAGATTTATTTCCAAAGAAACAGAAACCATGTTTTACATAGGACAGGATTTTATTAAAGTCTTAATTTACCTTTAGTAATTTGATTTTCAGTGATAATTACAGAAGTTTTTTTGAGATAAACTTTACACACTTAATGAAATTGGAAAAAAAAAAAAAAAGAAAAAAGGACCAATCGGTACTGCCTTATAGAATTTTTTTTCCTGCCAAAATCACAAGTAACCACAGGCAGAAGGAAACAACAGATGAAACACTGTAGTGAAAGCTATACAAATGATCGTTCTCTCATTTTAAGATGATTTTAATTGCATCACCCTGTTACTCAAAATTGAGAATTATTTCAAAGACAATTACCCCAAAACAGAAGGCTTGCACATGCCACTGCTCCTTATTTAAAATGTCCCCATTTAAATCACTAGGACCAGCTCTGCACGCACACATCTTCAGCCCAGCTCTATATAATGGTATCTAGTTTTACAGAGCATTCAAACTGCGTGGCTACTTCGCTTGCTTAAAAAGCCTTATTAAACATGTATAGACAGTGAGGTTCAGTGAGGCTACGTATCACAGTAGTGATGAACTGTGACTTCTGTCTTTTCAACCCACCAGTAGTATGCTGAGGAACGGCTTTATTTTCCCCTTGCTCTTACAAATTTTACTGTGCCACGTAAAAGCAGTGGTGATCTGGGTGACCACAGAAAAAATTACACTGGGAGGAACCTCTGGAGATCCTCTAGCCCCCTCTCCTCCTCACAGCAGGGCTCGTAGCTTAGATGTGGGCGCTGGGGGCTGCATCTGGCAGAGTTCAGGTCATCCCTGGACATGGGGATTCAACCGCCTTTTGGGGCACCTGCACCAGGGTCTGACACTGAAAAACCGTTGTCCAACTGGAATTTCCCTTGTAACCAGTTGTGACCGTTGCCTCCTGCCTTTTATTTATTACTTGCCTGTTCTCTACAACCTCCCTTTAGCTAGTGGATGGTTGTAATCAGTTCCCCCCACTTTGGCCTTCCCCTCTCCAGGCTCCACACACTCGGCTGCCTGGCGGCTGCTCACATGCCACGTGCTCCAGCCCTTGTCTTTGGGGCCTTCTGCTGCACTTCCTCCCGTCTGTCTAGAGCTCGTCTCACAGGCTGCTCCATCCAGCAAGTACTTCTCTCCTCAAAAAGAAGCCGTTTCTGCAGGTCCTGCAGAACAGCTCACAAGGCATGGCGTTATTTCAGTGGGTAAGAAAACTACTAAACCGATAAACGAAACTGGAAAACTACCAGGCACTGGCACATGACTGAACTATTGTTTTCTAATAATAGTTTCTATGAGACAGTATTAAATGGTATTATTAAGTAGTACCAATAAATTGTTAGAATGGTCCCTCACACATTTTTGGCATATGTCCTAGCACTGCCTGAAATAAATCACAGGTACAATTTCCAGGGATAGCGTCAGGCCTTTCCACAGGCCACATTTCACATGCAGTGACCCTCTTCTGGAGGCTAACGGACTGAAATAGCTGCCAGTTGTTCCAAGGACCATCCCCAGGCATGTTTCATTTACTAATACTGATGTCACCTACTCTTGTATTATCTTATCTTAGGAACTTCACCAAAGACTGTCTCTCCTTGGCTAATATTAAAACGTACACATCCATAGCTGGTGTTTTGCGATAACCAAGAACAAAAATGCTCCTCTTCTACGATGAAGCGTGCAGCATTCATATCAGCTCATATCTATTCACAGTTAAACTGCAACAAAAATAAGCAGTGAATCATACTGAACAACCTGGGGTTACTTTTGCCCTTTGGCATGTTAATTGGGGACCACGCGCCCGCTGCGGACAGACAACTGCTGACCCTCAACAGCTCCTTTGTAATAACAAACTCCTGCCTTTTTGCAAGCTATACAGGGGGAGCACTGTAAACAGTTACAGAAAGGGAACGTAAGAACAGTTTGCTTATTGGGCATTCACTGTAGTACAGCAAATATCCAAGATGTAGTAGAGTAACTATGGTAGCATGAATAATAAATATAGAAGGAAAGTATAGTTAAAACAATAGAAGATACTGCTTAAAGACCCAGTTCCCCTGCCACATGTGTCGGAGGTTTGCTTCTCTTTGAAGATTCATCATGACAAATTGAAGAATGCAAATGCTGTTAAACAAATTCAATTTAATTAAAAGCACAACTGAGAGAACTTTTAGATAGCACTTTTTCTTCCTTAATGCATACCTATGACTTCTACTAGCAATAAAGCTGTTTACAGGTTTCTTGGGAAAAATAAACCCTATAGACTGAGACTGTATTTAGGACCATAATTTTTCAAAGTCTTTCTGCAGTTAAATATAAAATAATTTGTATCTTATTTTGCCAAAGAACTAAAGTTAAAACGTTAACGTTAAGGTGTCTAAAATTGAAAAGCTCTCCTCGTAGTCCACAAATCTAAACAGAAAGAAAGTAATTTCGAGTACAGTATGAGATTAGTATTTTTCATGCTTTTACAGTAATTATACAGGCAACATTGATTAACCAGTGTTTAAGGAAAAAAATCACTTTTACTACTGCTGAAACATATATACCAGTAACTATAAGTATTTAGAGTGTTTTAGCTCTAAGTTATTCATTTTAGTAGAAAAGCTCATGCAGAGTTTTGCTCCTTTATATTAAATTCTGTCTACAGAGCTGTTTTCTACTGAAATACTTGTGCATTTAGAATCAAAACATCTAGAAGTAATTAACAGTAAATGTTGTCTTATAAAGCCATTTTGATTTTAATTGTTTTGTAGTAAAATGTTTAAATTCAAAGTTTAATTTAAATCAGATAAGACATGTAGGAAAGCTATTTCTGGTGTTCTCCAAAGTTCTCCAAAGTTAATCTCATTCTCGCATTGACACTCTCCTTTTATGAGACAGTCTACTATCTTCTTAGTAGCAGATATTTTTAAATTCTTCTGAACATTAATTAATTGCTAAAATACTTTGCCTTATTAAATGCCAAGAAATATAGAACCATGTGTTAGCTCATTTGTGAAAAATAAAATGATACAAAACCTGACAACCCAGAAGATAGTTTTCCAGTTCTCTTTAAAGTATGAAATTGGCTAACACCCACGTAGTAGCCAAAAATACACAAGACAGAGAGCTACTTTTAATAGAAATACAAATCAGTTGAAAACTATTTCTTCTAAGGCAGATGCAGATTTAGGTGAACAGAACACCACTAGTGTTTGGCCTCAGGGTTTCCCTTCCTTTCCAGGAAAGCTTTGCTAATGCAGTTTTGGGCGGTTTAAAGTAATACATGAATACAATTGTTCTGTACAGATATCCACTCTTTAATTTTGTTTTTATATTGAAATGTTTCCTATTCCAGCATTTCTCTTTCAAGCAGCTTTTGATCTCTCTACAAACAGCACCTTTTCTAATCTTTGAAATGAAATACTGCCGTCTTTAAACATATAACATTGCCATTCTCTGGTATACTGAGGGTACAGCCATGGCCAAAATAAGCCAGTATCGGCTGCGACATCCAAATCAACATGTATGTTTTCAGTCGTGGTGGAAGAGGACTCATTCTAATTCACAGAAAGTACCAAAGAGGAATTCTAAACAAACCCTTCGCAACGGCCTCTCAAACCCTAGCACAGTATTTCATAAGAGTTCCTGGAACATGAAGGACACTTTGATACTGGCTGGTTGGGAATACAGGATTGATATTTTGAGCTCCCCTTCCCTAGTTTATTATTTCTTATCTCTCTACAGCAGTGGCCCAAAGGAACTTAACAGTTTTCCAGGTATCTTTAGAGATCACTGTGCATATTTACCTACTGAGTTACAACATTATATAGATATACAAAACTGAATGTTTAACGTTTCAGACCAATATGACAAAAATGATACAAAAATGTTTGAATCCCTAAAGAAAATACATATCCTTTCAACAGCACAGTGGCACTGATATTTGAAATATTGATCATTTGCACACAAAACAGCAGAAAAGCAAATTAAACTTTATCAGGTGGTAGGAAACTGACATTCTGAATCAATGAATCACCCTGTTATGTTTAATCCTAATTGATTTCAGCAGTTCAGTACACCTTTCAAGCCTGTCTTTATGTCATATCATAAAGTGTAAGGCAAATGGAAATTTATTAAGCTATGAATCCTTTATTACTTAAATTCAATAAGTTCTAAATGGCTCATCCATAAATGGCAGCTCAAACTCTCCATGTTTAAATTTTTTAATACAATAAAAAGCGTTAGTAAAACTGACACGGTGGTCTAGTGGCAGCATGATGTACTGCAGTAACTGAGACAAGCTTAAATTTTTGCTTCCAGCCCAACAGGGAGCAGTAGGGCTGCAGAGAGAGCAGGCACAGTCAAACGGAAACACATTTTTTTCAGCGAGGTCTTTAAGCCAAAGCTGAAGGCGCGAGCTCCAGAGACAGCAGAGTGAAAAACATCTGTGAGATACGGGGTAAAGATGAAATAATATATTATTTTGTATCGCATAAGCGATGGATCACAGATTGCTAGTCTGGTACCTACATGTAGTCACATTCCATTAGATAATAAAAAAAGATGACCTAAGCAGAGTACTGAATAAACAAAGGTGCAATCCAACATACTCTCCAAATTACTGCTTATAAAATAGGTATTTATCAAGCGAGACTAACTTGAGGAACAGCTTAGAGTGTAATAAAACTTGAAATACTGCCTTCTCCTAACCAAAACTACTCTCACCAATAGTCTTGCCTTCACAAAGAACAATAAAAAGAGATGCCGTTGTTTTTTCCTATTGCTGGCACTTTTGAAACCTCCGCTGGCATTTTTATCAGCAGAGGCTCAACTTCCAAGGAAGTTAGAATGACCAAAGCATGCGAGTCTCACTGCAACGTAACAAGGGCTGGTACCTGATGCTTGCCAGCTTCTACAGAAACCCTCATCACAACCACTAACGAATGAAGAGGCAAAAGCCTTGCGATTAAACAAGGCAACTGTAGCTGCTGAAGACCTGCAGAGATAAGCAACAGCAGATATAGAGAACGCAGAAGCTCCTGATGGAGGCAGTAAGTGCATAAAACCTCGAAAATGTACAGCCAGCACATTCACATCCCACACTGAACTGGTGCAGCAGGCTGCTGAGCACCATTATTTTAGCTCTTGGACGGAGAGGATACATCTCTTGTAATTTGCTCAAAGGTAAGCATAAAAACATAACAGGTCAATTTTAAAAATCACTGCATTTTGGGATCCAGTCCCAAAGTGTGTACTTTTCCCATTCAGAACTCCTAACAAACACAGAAGCCAACATGGGGTAAGTTGTAGCACTTGGCAATGTCATCAGCAAAAATCCACAGCAAACAAGCATGAAAGAAGTGTTTGCCCAAAACAGAGAATACTGTCTGCTTCTTGGGAAGGCGCCCGCCCTGGCTTCCCCAGGGCGGCAGCAGCACGTGCACCCCCAGCAGAAGCAAGTTCTCATGTGCAAGTTCTTCAAGGCCATCATGTTTTTCCTCCCTTTTGAGTAGTGTTGAGAGTGGGTCTGGAAAAGTGCAGGACTGCCTTAGGGGGCTTATTTGGCGGTCTTAGCAACTTCGCACTGGACACTAAGTTTGGTATCGTGTATGCATTGTCACTAATTGGTCCTTCTGTGCCACATGAGCTACTTTCCACATTTATTTGAATTGCTTACTTTGGAGTGATTAAAATACAGAGCAGAGGCAATTAATACACAGTGCAGATGTTTAACTTCTGGTATGTGCTAAATGCCAGATAGATTCCTAAACACTTCCTACTGCATGGGGATATATTCACAGTACTGAATGTATCTTTACCATTAAAAAAAAAAAAAGATGTAGACTACTGACTATAATGATTCTGGTTTTAGTTGAATGCTAGACCAATTCTCAGTCAGAACTATACAGGAGCTGATTGATTGCTATTAAACTGATATTAAAATGCAGCTTTTGATATTTATTTGAAATACAAGTTATCACACCATAACAGAATGAAGTTCTCTAAAATCCTAGATGAAATAAGACATTCCAGTCCCAATGAACTCAATGCTGATTTCATTATAGCTCAAATAAGTTGCCCCCAAATACACTATTCAGTCTGGACTTGTCAATCTTCATAGAGACAGAAACATGCTTAAAACAGACCAAATGTGAATTTCTAGACAGCAAGCCTGTGAGGTTTTTAAGCTTTTTTGAAGAAATTACCTAAGGGGTACATAAGGGTACATAACAGGGCAAAAAGTATGATCACAACCCCAAACTTCAGGAGAGCAAACTTTGGCCTCTTCAGAAACCTTCTTGGAAGAATCCCATGGGACAGGGCCCTAGCAGGGGGAGGGTTCCCAGAGAGCTGGTTAATACTCGAGGCTCACTTTCTCCAAGGTCAAGAACCATGCATCCCAATGAGCAAGAAGTTGAACAAAGGAGTCAGCAGACCTGCATGGATGAACAAGGAGTTCCTGGCAAAACTCAAACGGAAGAAGGAAGTGCACAGAAGATGGAAGCAGGGACAGGCCACTTGGGAGGAATATAGGGACATCGTCCGAGTACGCAGGCATGTGACTAGGAAGGCCAAGGCCCATTTGGAATTGAATCTGGCAAGGGACATCAAGGGCAGCAAGAAGGGCTTCTTTAAATACATCACTAACCAAAGAAGGACTAAGGAGAATGTAGGTTTGCTGCTGAAAGGGGCAGGGGCCATGGTGATGAATGATACAGAGAAGGCAGAGATACTGACTGCCTTCTTTGCTTCAGTCTTCACAGCTGAGGGCCAGGCCTCAGGAATCCCAGACCCTGGAGACCAGTGAGGAAGTCTGAAGAAAGGGAGACTGGCCCTTGGTTGAGAAGAATTGGGTTAGAGATCATTTAGACAAACTTGACACCCACAAGTGCATGGGCTCTGATGGGATGCACCCATGAGTGCTGCGGGAGCTGGCAGATGTCATTGCTAGGCCACTCTCAATCATCTTTGAAAGGTCACGGAGAACAGGAGAGGTGCCTGAGGACTGGAAGAAAGCTAACGTCACTCCACTCTTCAAAAAGGGCAAGAAGGAGGACTCAGGAAACTACAGGCCAGTCAGTCTCACCTCCATCCTTGGCAAAAGGATGAAACAGCTCATCCTGGATGCCATCTCTAAGCACATGAAGGATAAGAAAGTGATCAGGAGTAGTCAGCATGGATTCACCAAAGGGAAATCATGCTCAACCAATCTGATAGCCTTCTATGATGGAATGACTAGCTGGGTAGATGAGGGGAGAGCGGTGGATGTTGTCTACCTTGACTTCAGCAAGGCTTTCGACACTGCCTCCCATAACATCCTCATAGGTAAGCTCAGGAAGTGCGGGCTAGATGAGTGGACAGTGAGGTGGACTGAGGGACAGAGTGCCTCCTCAGCAAGTTTGCTGATGATACAAAACTGTGAGGAGTGGCTGACACCCCAGAAGGCTGTGCTGCCATTCAGAGAGACCTGGACAGGCTGGAGAGTTGGGCGGAGAGGAACCTCATGAAGTTCAAAAAAGGCAAGTGCAGGGTCCTGCACCTGGGGAGGAATAACCCCATGTGCCAGTACAGGTTGGGGGCTGACCGACTGGAAAGCAGCTCTGTGGAGAAGGACCTGGGAGTCCTGGTGGACAACAAGTTAACCATGAGCCAGCAACATCCCCTTATGGCCAAGAAGGCCAATGGTATCCTGGGGTGCATTAGGAAGACTGTTGCCAGCAGGTCAAGGGAGGTGATCCTCAGCCCTGGTGAGGCCACATCTGGAGTACTGTGTCCAATTCTGGGCTCCCCAGTACAAGAGAGACATGTATCTACTGGACAGAGTCCAGCGTGGGGCCACTAAAATGATTAAGGTACTGGAGCATCTCTCTTATGAGGAAAGGCTGAGAGACCTGGGACTTTTCAGCCTCAAGAAGAGAAGACTGAGAGGGGATCTTATCAATGTATACAAATATCTGAAGGGAGGGTGTAAAGAGGATGGGGCCAAATGATTTTCACTGGTGCCCAGCGACAGGATGAGAGCCAACAGATGAGAGCCAACAGGTGCAAACTGAAACACAGGAAGCTCCATCTGAATATGAGGAAAACCTTCTTTACTGTGAGGGTGACAGAGCACTGGAACAGGTTGCCCAGAGAGGTTGTGGAGTCTCCTCCTCTGGAGGTATTCAAAACCTGCCCGGACACGATTCTGTGCAACGTGTTCTAGTTGACCCTGCTTGAGCTGGAGGGCTGGACTAGATGATCTCCAGAGGTGCCTTCCAACCCTCAACCATTCTGTGATAATGTGTTGTCTTGTTTTTCCCAACAAAACCAGCCTTTTCCTGATAGTTATCAGGAAACACACAACAGAGCTGCATAATTCCTCTTCTGCTAAGTGACCATATGAGGAAAGACTGATTGAATTAAAACACTTTTTTCTGTTTGTTGGCAAGCTACCAAAAAAAAAAAAAAAAGCCCACCCCATTTTTCATCCCTTTTAAATTACCTGTACACATTAAAAGGAAAAAAAAAATACTGTCTAAAAAGTGTCAAAACAAAACATTTCTGGCATTTTCAAAATTAAGTCCTTATGGCCATGCTTTTTCTGGCCAGCAGTATTTCCTGAAAGGACTCAAACTGCCTTGGTCATTCCTTTTAAAATTCTATATTTAGTGAAACCTTACAAGAAATAAGTCTACAGCATTAAGCACCATATTCTATCTTAAAGGAAGATTGTTCCCATTCAAGTTATCTTCCTTTTAAAGCTGGATCTAGCTTGCCATACTAGAATTCTGAAAGGTTTTTTACCAATAATTTTTATCTTTTTTAATATGAAGAAAGTTTGCCAAACCATACTTAGTCTGCATATATAAACTCTTGCTCAAATTTCAAATTATAAAAAAATGTTGACATTGAAAAAAGATTATTTAAGTAGTATTAAT
Organism: Dromaius novaehollandiae; assembly: GCF_036370855.1. NCBI lineage: Eukaryota > Metazoa > Chordata > Aves > Casuariiformes > Dromaiidae > Dromaius > Dromaius novaehollandiae. The sequence goes on along the minus strand of NC_088098.1, from coordinate 101,704,703 downwards.
TCACTGAAATGCCAAGTGTCACTGTAACATATGGTAAGAAAACCCTTCAGTTTGAGATTTGTTATATATTTAATCTAAAAACCAACAAAAATCAAACTATGAGATAAATATTGTGCTATGCGCAGTAGAGAAAGAACTATATTTCAGATGAACAATACATTTCCTGACTTTGGTATTCTTTATTTTTAAATCTCACTCTTTCTTATAAAAGAAATAAGATGGACAAGCTGAAATGTATTTCCAGTGATTTGATATGGAATGGCGCTTTATCAAAATATAGCCTTTTCTAGCATACCAGATGAACTGCTAACCTAGAAAGTATGTGAGAAAGTCATGAAAATGAACCTAGAAATAAATACTGGTATAAGATATAATACTAGCATAGTATAAAATTTAATATTGTTAGAACAGAAATGCTATTCTGTTCCACTTCAAACTCCCCAAACATGCATGAAATACTTGATGCTGTGTGAATATTTGTATTTTACAATTCAATTAAGCACACAACTAATGAAAGTTACATTTTCCCTCTTTTAAAACTGTAACATGCATTCAATATTTTGCCTTCCTGCCCTCAAATACTTTTAGTTTATTTAAAACAAAACAAAAACACTTAGACTAGCCACTTAACGAACCTGTAAAAATTATGTGCATACTAGGGTCCTAGCATTAAGATTTACAAGCAACCTCATTGCCTAGGAGCATCCACATCAATAAACATATTGATGCTCAGATATCTATCAACTCCTCCTAAATTTGAAGGAAACCCAAGTCTTCTCTGCCTTTTTTGTCTCCCCAAATCACAGTCCCCATAGTCAGTCATTTTATCACTCAGGACCACGAATATGCACATTGTTTTAACTCTACCTCTAATCCGTCACATCCAGATACACATCTAAGGTACTACTCTTCCTTATTCCCTCAAAAAGCTAAAGGTCTTTTCCAGGATCTAAATATCTCATTGGGCATTACTGTAACATGATTTTCTCCTAGTGTAGAAGAGTTTGGCCAGTTTCTGTTCAGCACTCTACCTCAAAGGATCACTTCTCGTTTCACACCTCCTCAGGCTTCTCCTTCTCTATTATATCAACCACAATGAATGTTAATGCAGGCTCTAATAACACAGAAACTGCTCTTTGCCTGATCTCCAATTCTGCAACACAGAAGCCAAGTCCAAACCTAAAGGCCAAAACAGCCCAGCGCTGAGCCCATTGGCAGCTCTGACAGGTCAGGATTTGCCTCGTTAGCATAGCTACATGTCTCTGGTTTGAAGCTGCGGGTACACGTGTCTGCCCAGGCTCATGAGCAGATCTCACCTGGGAAATGGGAGGCATTCTGTAGGCTAATTGTCTTTAACAGCTCTTGCCAAATAATCCCCATCCTGTATCTTTCTGTATCTGGCAGGTAAGTCCTAGCTCCACTCAGCCTGCAATGCCAATCTCCATCACCCACTTGTGGTTTTAAACGAGCACTTTCATACTTCTCCCATGCTGCTTCGCACGCTTCAGCAGAGCCCTGTAGGCATCTGAAGGTAACCTCATTACATTATCTCAAACCCCAAAGCTCCTTCTCCAAGATAACTTCCAAAATCCTTGCTTGTGGGGCCTGATTATAGATACCTCTTCTCTGACTGACTCATCTCTAACCATGAGCCTTTTTTTGTGCTGTTCTGACTACCCTTACATACTTTTTGCCTTCTCCTTGATTTGTAAACTCTCTAGGATAAGGATCATCTTTTTTCTTGTTTTTGTACCACATAAGACATATTGAGACCTGATCTGTAATCAGCATTTTTATGCAATATAGGATCATGAACACAGAAAGTACTACGGATTGTTTTCAGGAAACTTTCCATTCCATGAAAATATTCATTATTTTGCCTTTTTTTGTAGTTTTGACTATTAGAATTTCCCACAGGTGATAAATTCTATTTTTTAAACATCTCTACTGACAGACTTCAAAACGAGAATGAGATTTAGATTACTTGCATCATTTTTCGTCAATTATCCACATATTACTTATTCACTTCAGCTATCTGTTACAACAATACATTAATAATTTCTACATTTACTTCTGTTCATTATTTTTAAATTGTCACCATGACAAATAACTATATCATCATCTCTGTCAGAACTTTTTATCAGGAGATCTCAAAGGTCTTTGCAAAGAAGGAAAATATTCAGCAGTTAGGATTGCTTTTGCAATTCATTACTTTTTCAGAAAGATGTCAGCTGGCTGAAACAAACTGTTCATGAAACAGGGCTGATTTTCCTGGATTGTTTGACTTGGCATTCTTGGGGATGTAGGGAAGTTGTTAAATATACCATTACAGTATTTTAAAGACAGCACTTACCATTCCACTGTGTTAGAATCTTCCAAATATTCTAAAGTTCAAGAAGTTTTCAGAAAACAGAAGCAACTAAATTAAATGTTTTGATAAATCCAATCCCACACAACATTTTATTTCATAAATAAATTTTAAAAAAATGGGTTTTCATTTTTTTCTAGTATGAAAGATTTATCTTAACAGTTCTGGTATGTGAATGCAGTATGCCATCTATTACTGGTAAGCATCTTGGCCTTATGCTGTAGATGAAAGAACAGCTACACAGAGACCCCTAGAGTAACAGCAGAGATTGGAATAGGCTGAGGCCTGGTCTTCTGCCTTCTCTGCTAGGCTACATTGCCTCCTGCGGTATATATTTGCATATGCATATAAATGAACATTTGCAGTTTGTGTTTTTGTGTTAACAGAATGAAGTCATGCATACGCAAAAGATCACAGCACAATTATTAGAAGCACATTAAAAGAAAGACAGCCCAGCCTACAGTTGTTCTCTTGCCTTCACGTCACCCTGCAACTTTTCTTGAAAAGTTCTCAGGACTACCAACCTCTCATGTCCCAACTGCATGCTTCAGGTTAGCCCTCATGGCAAGCCTTTGAGCAGCTCTGTGACAACACATCTCAGTTTGAAGCGTTCCGCACACACAAAAGTTTAGTATTTCTACCTCTTTCTTCCAAAAAGGCAAACCAAACCAAAAACCTTACCTCAGTCAATCTTCTGAAAAGGCTATTTTAGAAATGGACTACTATAAGGTACTCATTCACAATACAGAAGAGAAGTGAATGGGTTTTTGGAGGCATGAGGAAGGTGCAGGTGCTCTCACAAAGCCCTGTAACAGTCTACCAGCATCATTTGGCAGAAAGACCTGCAGAAGATAAAATGCAACCAACGCAACCATGGAGACACTTCAAAATGTAGGAAGAACTAAACACTGCAAAATAGCTTAAACAGTAACAACATTGTGCGTGTGTGTGTGTGTGTGTGTGTGTGTGTGCGTGTGTGTGTTAACAAAATGAAAGGGTAGGATAAGATGTAGTACAGAACTGCAGTAACTAAGTATATTATCTCTGCTGAGGAGCATATAAGAATCAGTGCTAGAAAAGCTGGAGTATTGCCTGCTTGTATCCACACAAGGTACATTAACTACTCTTAACTGAATTTCACACAGTCTACTAGCCAAAACAATTGCTTCATGATTTCAACCTTTCACATCAAAAAAGGTTAGCTCACAGTTATTAAATGACTGAGATTTTTTTTCCTCAGCAAAGGCAAGACACTAGCATTATGCCAGAACAGGATTATAAACTCTTTGAAGGAAGGACTGAATCTTACTAGGAGTTTGTTCAGTAGATAACAACATCTGGACCCACTCTGAACTGCAGTCAGTAGGAATCATTACAATCTTAGTAAAAACAACAACATTAGGACAGGAAGGGTTTGTAATAGGTGCTAATATATCTTCACAGGTATAAAAATACTTGGCAAATGAATTCTGAGGGAAGCCAATCTTCAGCTAGCCTTTAACAAGAAAACATCCAAGTGACTCATTAAATGAGCTGTGTAGCTAGACCAGGATTAAAATTCATATGACCATCTCAAAAATCTACTTACTTGGAAAGGCTAAAGCACAGAACCACACCTCTGAGACAAAAGGCCACCAAAACAACAGCCTCTTTACAACTCATATTGAACTTACCTGGATTGAAGAAGTTCTTCTTCAAGAATGAAGTTTAAGTCCATTGTTTTATGAAACTAATGCCCTATATCCACCCATCCTAATGCATCAATAAACTTCTCTCTCAAATCACCACATCTTTATTCACATTTTCTCATCCACTTCCACTCTCCTCCTCCCTGTTGCCCTAACTGCCTACCAGGTGAGAAAAACCTGAGCTACAGCCCTCACCCCAAGCCTTGCTGCTGTCATGGAGCACCCCCACCTGTGGCCAGGGCAGCCAGTCAGACCTGGTAATTGGGGAACTGCACTGCAGCTGGGCCCCACTGCAACCACCAGCTTGCATTTCTCTCCTCTCTGCAGCCCTCTGTTTTCAGGAGACAAGCAGGAACTGCACATCCTTGAGACTTTCTCTCTCTGACACTGGAAATCAACTTTACACCTTTGTGTTTTTGTTTGCCTCCTCATAGTAGTGTGATCGGTATGGTGATAAAGTTAAAATAAGCATAAAGAAAATGAAAACCCTGGCTAATTCCCTGCACTCCTTGCCATAAAACTGTTTGCTAAATGCCTGCAATAGCAGAGCTGGAACTGCGGTTGCCTTTACAGTGAAAGACAAACAATCTAAGAAATACATGGTGGCCGTCTGTGACCACGGTGCTTGTACTCAGACAAAATATGGGTCAAGACACTAACAACTAAAGGAATAACAAATTAGCAAAATATTAAGAGAAAACTGTGCAGCAATCTGTGAAATATAAAAAAAATTAAATGTTTGGAAGGGGAAAAGTAAATACAATTTGCATTACCAACTGATTCACTCTCCAAAAGCAGGAATGAATAGACAAGTTTTAGAAATGTGTTGGCTGCACTGAATATTGAAGGTCAAATGGAAAGCTACATCTTACAATTCCATCAGCTTGAAGGAGTAAATGACATTTCTGATTCATTTTCCAACAGAACTGGTGACAAAGTTCCCTGTGAAAGCACCTTGAGTAATCTGTCTGACCAATTTTCTCCAAAAAGAAAGCTGTATATAAAATACTTTTTGTCAGGGAAATGAGGCAAGAATCTGCTGAGGCAGTCACCAATATTTATGACAGATTATGACACACATGAGTTTGCTGACTTTTTGAAATCCTGACAAAATCAGTATAATTTTTTTTCATCAAACAAGTTTTGAAGACTCATTTGCAGCAAGACAAAGACCATGCTGGATAATAAGTCTCTCATGAGCTGAAGAATTGGCCAAATAATGGAATGTAAGAATGGAAAACAACTATTATCCTAGAAGTTCACAAAGCAAGAGCTCTAGCACAGGTAGTATCAAGTAATAAGCTTTCATTTTAATACACTTATAGAAGACAGAGTGGGCAGATACTTGCCCTAAAGTATGATCAGCATTTAGAAATCTTTGCAGTAAATGTGGTAGAGAAAATACAGACTAAAATCTAACGGTAACAAGCCACTCCCCAAACAATGAATCTCAAACACAAGACAAGGAGAGGAAAAAAGTAATCCAGAAATGCATACGCATGTTTAAGAAGACTAAGCTGGTCAGTCAGGGAACTGGGAAAAGGCATATTTGACTTATGATAGAAAGCAGAGCTCATCTAGGTGCTAGGAGGGTAAGTTAGTCACAACTGCAGTATCCGCAGTGTTGCACTAGAAAAAAATGAATTTGCAGGGCTCACTGCCAGTAATACCCACGCTATACTTGTCCAAATTAAGTCAAATGAAAACTGCTGCGTGAAGAAGGCTCCTGAAAGCAAAGTAAAGAAAGCTAGTAAACATGAAAAAAATATATGAATACAAACAGTCCACTCATCATTTCATACATATAAAATGCTAAGTGGTCCAAATTATTCATTAGTAAGTTTGATTACACATCTGCTAGTCCTTGTTAAAAAGCACTAAGAAAGTAGTTTTGTATCTAGAACGTGGAAGTTCATGGAGTTTGTATGGTGTGCAGGCTCTAGATACAGGCTCAGCATAGTCTATCAAATGTTTCCAAATGTATGTAGTTATCACATTTCACTTATGAAAAAGAGAGTCTATAAAGATTCCCAAAAGAAAGTTGTTTGAGAAGACTGGAAATGAAAGATGCTGAAAGTTCACAGGCTCTTCTTTCTAGACCAGCTCTTTAAGACTATAATATACTTTGTATATACCTGCCTTTATCACAGATATTCACCAATAAAATAAGTTTAGCAAATGACATCTTCTGGTCCTGAGAAAATTACTACAATAAAATAGAAGTTTTAAACTATGATAATACAGTGACTGGTAATAAGCTTTATAGTTATGAACAGTAAGAGAGGATTGTGGGTTATCAATTCTCTTATTTTAAGGCAAAATACAATTTCTCTCCCTGAAAGTAATTCAGTTCTCAACATGTACCTCCCTTTATAACAACAATCAGGTTTATATCTACAGTCAGTGCCACTGATTTCAGTCCTCCTTTCTACACTGATGAATAACAAAATTAATCAGGTTCATGTTATGAATTCAGGACTATTCCACAGCTTTATTGAAGTTTAGTACTAAATAAATTCAGCCAGTACATACATATATTTCATCTCTGAATTGGCAACAGAATAAATAGGAAAATATTTAATGGGGATATCTCAGTTCAGGCAGTGCTGTTCAACAGTGTCTGCTGCCTACAGTCATCTAAAGCCTTGTCTTCACTCTTCAAAATATTTTCTTCCTGGAATAAACATGCAGGGAATACAATTTAGGTTTACTGCAACTAAAATCAAAGATGGTCAACCATAAGCCAAGTGCAAAGGATGCTATGGTGATTAAACTGGCCTATTTTTATTTTTACCTAATTGTGCATGTTATAAAACAATGCATAAACTAGGGAGAAAATGCCCATCTTTCAGTCAATGAAAACAAGAACTTTGTTATAGGATTTATTACTGCCATAGCTCTTCATTAGATTCATACACCTGATGAGTGTATCGCCCTCCATGCCCCCCTGAAAAATGGCTTTACCAAGTGCCCCCAACCATTTCTGTGGGTTTTTTTCACCTCATAATTCATTTCCAAATCAGAGAGAAATCTTAACTAACAATATCACGGGAGTTGCTCGCCTTTTCCAGTGACGATCTGAGCCTCAGCTTCAGTGCTAGTGATTAAATTAGCAAGTCAAACAAGGTAATGTGGGAGGAGGAAACAGAGAGTCTTTGCTGTACCTTCTATTCCAAATGATTATACTGATGGCCACATTTTGTTTTTAGATCACTAATGTATTTGCCCAAACAAACCATTAGATATCATTTACACAAATAAGCAATTTCACCTATGGAAATTTTTCACTGAGCCTAATTGGCTAACATAATAAAAGGGGACAGTCGAGGGAGAACACACAAACTAACATCAGCAACTTCCTGATGCTGGCAATTTGCCTGTTCTTTACAAAGCCAATGTGACCTTTGTTTATTAAGATGGACAAAACATTCCCTACTTGTTCAGCCAAAGAGTTTGGCAAAATATGAACATTTATTTTAACAACCTTAAAATCAAGGGCGAACCAAAGAGAAAGGAGCAAGAGAACAGACCACTTCACAGAGCATTAACAAATCCATCATACTGACAGAGTTCTCTTCTCCAAAGGACCAAGAAAAAATCTCCAACATAAGGTGCAGAAGAGAAGCCTACTCTCAGATATTTACATCACTTAGAACCAGACAGTAAAACAGAACTCACATCTATTTAAATGTTCATTGCATTCATTTGTTCATTTAGTCAACTCTTTGCTGGTTTTAAATCATTATGCTTTGAGAAAAGGTTCTAACCAGACCATGTTCTCTCTCTTGCGTACAACTATTGTTATAACTTATGTTAAGGCATTGTAAGTCTCCACTTTTGTTTCTCATTGGAAAATTTCCTTTTCCTAGTAAAATACTGGCTTGCCATAAATAAAGCATAATCAAACAAGAAATAGTTAACTAAGAATATGTTTAAAAGCAACTGTAGCTCCTTAGTGTCAAATGCAAAGAGCTGAAAAAGCTAACCTCTTCCAGTGCAAAAAACAGATTATTTCCTGGGACCTAATATCCATCCATTTCTAGAGTTTTGGTTTTTCTCTTTTTCTGATCCGTCTTTTTGCAGTGACGTCACAGTCAATTCCAATTGCTTCTATTTCTATGAGGGGTATAGCATCTGGTAGAAAACGCTAACAACATTACATTCATCGCTGTACAGGGTCCTTTCAAAGTACATCAGAAAGAAAGGGACATCCTAAGCACTGCTCACTGCTGCCGCCGCTGCCACTGCCAGAAGGGCTGTGTGGGGACAGCAGCCTGAGCAGGAGGTAGTGGTGGGAAGGAGCCCAGAGCAATGTAGCATGGGGGAACCAAAATGTCCTTCTGCAGCTCTGAGCTTCACCATCTTCTGTTGTAATCTGTGAGCTGCAGAAAAAGGTTGTATGTATGTATATATACACACGCTATACTGCACAGGGTTTAAGTGTTCAAACTGTCTGGCCATAACACCCAGGTACTATGTGCACAGAATTACCCAAACATCGTATATTTTGATGAGCAAGCAATGTAGTTACTACATAGTTTTGGCCTCTCAGGGTTTCCTACAGAGAACTCCAGGGGACAGAAGGGCGGCGTACCTGCTGTGGTCCGCCTCTCTCCGGACTGCTCACATCCCTCAGAGCTCCAAACCATGACGGAAACGGTGGCCACATCAGGCTACTGCAATTCAGCCTACTGGCAGGGTTGGCGTTCCAGTAATTCCCTGCTAGCTTTGGGCTACTATAAATTTGGATCACTTCTTAACTGTTTCTTATTTGTCTTGCACTTCACTAGTGGAATAGTACCTGCTGTTAAAACGTAGCTTCTGGAGAACCTCCACTTGTGAGCTAAGCATACCTGTTGAGGGCAAAACCACTCTGACTGTTAATAAACTGTTCCCAGTCTAATATTTCCCAGCTCAACACTAACCTAATCAGACATCAACCGAGGTGTTTATTGCTATGTTGATTCAAGGTTTTAACAAGTTACTGTGTAATCTTATACACCAGATATGTAAAATTAAAATATTTTATTTATAACTGCCTGCTCTAAAAAAACCAAAAAGTTGTACATTTATCTACATTAACCTTTAGCTTTTTGTTTCAGTGGAAAGGCTGTACAAGATCAAGTGGCGAAATTCCTTGTTGCAGGAAGCAGCAAAAAATGACCAAAATCTCTGTGCTCAGAAGCCCGTCACATTTTCAATAACGCAACTTTTAACTGCAGAGTTATAAAGCTCAACCCACAGGGTATTTGTGCTGAACCATTTTCTATTAAATAAATACCTTTTTCATTTAATAATGGCAATACAGCATTGCCCATTGACAGTGATAACTACTCAAGATAAGCTCAAGGTTACTGAAGCAAAAGTAGAAAAATTTTACAGTGAAACTGATTATTATTTAAAATTTACATTCTAGATCTTTAATTAGCATAAAAAGTTAAGCCACACTGTACATTTTAGCCTGGCTACTAAACCAAAAGGGAAGATTTATGCAGATGGTATGAAGCAAAATGTAGGCTAAATTCTGTGTGGAAAAAGCAAAAATATCATGGGAACTACAGCAGCCCCAGTTCAAAATCTGTAACATCAACAAAACTTTTTATTCTCAGCCACTGGAGGGATCACCATCAAATATGGAATGGCTGTATACAGGACAGTTTATCTTGCATTTGTAGAAAGGTTTTGATAACGTTCTGTGTGACAGATTACTTGTGCAGCAGGCCACCAAGTTGGAACACAAATATTGAACAGAACTAGCTAAAGAACTGAAAATAGAGTACAGCTGAAAGAAGATCTGTATCTAACAAAGTGAAAACACTGAGAGGGGTCCTACTGCACATGCTAGCACTGGGACAAGAACAGCATTTTGAAATGTAAGAAAGAGTAAACCAGACACATCCAAGGATTAAAAGAGCAGAAATGTGGACAGGTTAAAAAAAAATACTTCATCAACATGCCATGTAAGATAGCTGGAAAGGAATAGGTTGGAAGCATATAAAACTACAGAATACATATTCTGCATCACTTTGACTTCCATTTTAAAATCTTACAACAGAAAAATCAGACAAAATAATACAGAACGGATTAAAGACAAATACATTCAGGACTTCAAAAAGACATTTTCTGGATTAAAAATACATACAGTAGCTTGGATGTAAAATACAGAAGTTGTTACAAAAAGAAGAAAAATGAAAAAACTACATCCATTTTTCTTAGTCCAGCACTATGGAAGTTTACCAACTGAGAACTGCTAGCCACGACGAATCAACAGCATAATATGCTTAAATGTCCATTTCCCTTTTACTTGCACCTTGTCTGCATGTAGGTAGGATAAGAACAGAGATAAGGGGGTGGGAAAGCTGTATTTCATCGCTGCGTTTCTCTTAATCTGTCCTAAGGGAACATTAGAATTTCTGTAACTAGGACTCTGCTTATACTCATCATATGTGAATCAGAAAAAATGTTTTGCTTTATTACCCAAAACATCACATTTCCCTGAAACTACAGTCTCTCAATACTGTGTAATTGTAACTCCTGAAAAAGAAAGGTTTCAGGGATTCATAACTCCAACTGTTGTTGCCTTTAGTAGCTGACTGTCACTGTGTCTGATCTCAGTGAAGAGACATACAGTTACCCTAATTAAATGTTTTTATCAAGCATATTTGTTAACATATAGATTTATATGTGTTCAATGTCAATCAATTTATATATGTTCAGTGTCGGTCAATGAGAACACTTCATATTAAAAGATGAAAGAGTACAGGAAGGGGAAGGACTTGGGAAGGGATTAGCCACTGCTGTGTGAAGAATTGCTAAATAAGTAATTAAGTACAGCTGATGTCACTTGGTCTTACAAAGAGACATTTGGTGCTTCAAAGGAATGAAATGCTGCTTAATATAGTTAGAGGAGTGCTAGGACTGAGGAGTGCTATCTCCTGAATAAATCAGAATTAAATATGTTTCAAGTGGAAGCACTGCTTTTCACTACATCTCCTAAAGGATCCTTAACAGAAAATAATCTATAAAGGCACATTACAATGACATGGGTGTGAAATGCAGTGGATGCAGGAAGACAAAATTCCTGTAAGTGTCCAAGGCAATCTAGCAGGGTGTTTATCTATAGAGAGAGACTATCCAGGCTTATTTCAGTATAAATACAGTAAGTATATTTTCTTCCAGTTCCTCACTGATGTCCTTTATTAAAAAAAAAAAAAAAGTACCTGTGTTGTCTATTTTGTATACTGAAAGTAAATTCTTTTCAAGTATTTTATCTACACCTGAACTTGAATCAATGGTGAGTAAGTGGGTAACTGACTAAAAGCAATGTATTTCTTACCTAAAATCCAAATAGAACATGCCTCTCAGGTTGAACTGAGAGCTGCTATGTCAGAAGTGCCCTGTGCGACAACACGGAAGGACCTGCAAAGCAGCAGTGTAGTGGGAGTTTGTCCGACTCTCAAGGGCGCTAAGGAGACTGTTACAAAATCCTGTTTTAAAACTAGCTTTCTTTTGGGATCACATGAATTCTCCTGAGACACTGGCAGTAAAAAATTCCTATCCCCCTATATCCCAAATTATTTATTTTGTGGCATATCCCTACTGTTAAATATCATAAGAGCATCATTAATTTTTTTATCATTTGAGGTACTTGAATGATTTTTCTAACATCAGAGTCCCCCCTGCACTTTACCACATTTTGTATTTTTTTTGCAGGAATTTACTACAAAAAAGGGAGAACAAGTCAAATTATGATAAGCCTTCAGCAAATCAAAATGAAAATCCCTTCCATAATGTCCCTTGGAAGAACACATTTACACAAGTGCATGGAATATTGGAAAGAACTGTAGATTTTTTTGTTCCACTGTCATAGTGATGATTAAGAATATGCTACAGTTCTTATAGCTGAACTAGAAAGGTTTTAAAAACTGCCAAGAACACATTCTAAGACTGTAACATGTGAAATAAATCCCGTAGTAACATTTCCACAAATAGGTATGCTTTATGATAAGATAAAGAAAACAAGGAAGATTATTATGTCATATACCTTTTTGGTAGTTTCTTGAGACCAAATTGCCCCAGACTCTCACTAAGACTGGAAATATATTGAGTTTTGTCTTTTCATTTCAGATTACAGAAGTATTTGCTTCTCTAACAGTAGATATAATTAGGGAAAATGAGGGAAATTTTACAAAACTTAAAGGGGATTTAGGGACTGAGAAATACTGATCTCCAATTTTCCAGAGAAATCAATATGACTGGCAAGTTCTTAGCAGAAGTCAACTTCACATTCTCTTTGTAAGCATATATTTCTAAGATATTCTGTTTTTGTGTACAAGTCTGTCTTTGCATTTAGTTAAATCAATGGCATTGCACTTAATATTCTTGTATAATTTTCCTGCATACTTACCCTGAGATTTTAAAGTATGCACCTATACATAAAATTTACCATCAGTGTGTCCAGTGTCAGCTTCAACTTGTAAAATAAAACAGGAATAAAAGATGAAGAATTAAATACAACCTTTAAAATTGCATAGAGAGAACTATTTTATTTGACAAGTATAAACTATTTACATGTATAAACTAAAGAACTAAAATGAAATTATGTGATTAAGACTGAGCTTCTGCTTCAAAGTCTGAATTTTTACCCCTCCCCACTTTCTTTTCTTCATGCAAGGCATTTCAAATGAGGTCACTTGTGGCTTTAGTACAGTCTTCAGGGTTTTCTTAACATTCAAATGAAATATAAACTTTTGCCACAATGAATGCTATTATTTGCTAATTGCTTTGGGGCTGCTGAAGCAGAAGAGGGAGCACTAATATCCCCTGCGCTTCCCACCAAGACAGCAACAGCTTTCCTTATGCTGGAAAGCACAATGTAGATATCCCTTGTACACATTTCTGTATTTGAAAGCATTCTGGCAAGCATACGCTGTGGACTATTCCTCTAACAGTTTTACTCAGAATCTTAATATCTAAGAGAAAAAATCAAAAAGATTATTGCTTCACTTTATGTATAATAAAAGCAAAAAAGAATGAAAAAGCTCCCACTGCACTAGATAAAAAGGGCACAGTCCAGTCACTGATTTCTTTAGATGTATATCACCATTATGACCACCCCTAACATGGGAAAGTCTACTGCGTGAATTGCTAAGAAAAATTCCATTCAATACTAACTCATTAGCTCTCCTGAAGAACATATTGCTCCCATTAAGATCTCTTATTTCTGAGATGATCCTGTGTATCCAGAAATGTAAATATTACCCTCTTTCCAAGAACTTTCAACAACGCCCTCTAGACAGGCCCTAGTTATCCCTACCAACATTGCAAACTGCTGGGTTTTTTTCCAACCTTTTGTTTTGAACTACGTGAGCAGTTAAAAAACAGTTTTTAGGACCGTAAACTTGTTCTCAGTATGCATGTATTGGACTGAGCTGCTATAAGGGATTAACTGGTCTTTCTCTATCAAGTATCTCAATGCTTTACAATCACTAGCGTGTTCATCTTCGGAATATCTTTCTGAGACAGGAAAGGATCACCTTCTATAAAAATGGTACTGAACAGAGAAAGTAAGTAACTTGCCTGAAGAACAACTTCTCCTAGCCTACCTCCCTGGGAACAGCTGATTAGATGGTGGTATCTCAGAGGCAACATGCAATCTGTCATTTCTATTCATGGCAAGGGTAAACAGCACCAAATTGCCCTTCTTGTGACATGTACTCAATCTGAACAAAGACAGTATCAGTAGAGGTTACCAGCCACCTGTCTGAGAAAGACAGTACCTCCTTACTGACAAAGTGTCCATTTTCTATGGGCATGTTTCCATGGCATGCAGCGCTAACATGTCAGTTGAGATACCATTTATCATACATCTTTTGACACACTACCAACATATTTGATCATTTTTAATGCATTTATATTTTGAAAACCAGGCTTGGGAACTCTAAATACTGGGGAAAGATCACAAAGTAGTGAAAAAGTAGAAGAAAAAAAGTAGTAGAAAAAGTGGGATTTGAGCCAAAGCATTATGAATTCACTACTATGTTCTTCTCTTCTTTGCTGTGCTAGTGACCAGAAAGAAAATGCTTCAAAATACTTAATCCCTTTTAGGAGTATAGAATAAATGTTCCAAAGTTATCAGACAAAGATATAAATGGTGTATAGCTACTGGCTGGGTATGAGATTAAACACAAACCCTAGGGGGTTTTACTACCACATTCCATTTTTCAGTATATCTGGGACATGCAGTATTGCCATATACAAAAAACAGTTTTTCTTTCCTTGCAACACTTACTTCAGTGTTATCCACCATTATGCACTGAAAGTCCCAGTAAGATCACAGGCTTAATGTATAGCAACAGAAGCAAATTATCTGTACGTCTTTCCTAATACTTGCTGCTTCTTGCCCTATGACAAGAAGAATGTCTGTTTATTTACAGAGATTACATTGTTCTTTGCATACACTGGCCCAGACCTATTCTGTTTTTCTCACTAACTTAAATAGGAGCAGGATTAGACCTCTGATGGAAGCTTTACTGCATAGGGAGTGTTGATTTGAGAGATTAGCAATAAACTGTTGTAGCAAAAGATATTTTTCATCTAAGCTATGTAAAACAGGTTACCAGATAGGCTGTTGAGATGCCTTATATATTATCATCTGCCTGTGTCATTTTTTTTCCCAAAGTATAGTTGATTATATGGCCTCATTTTATCAGTAAGCAGGAATAACATTAAGTAAGGAATATTTTTGTGCCATGAAGTATTCCAAGGACAAGTAAGAAAAGTATTTCTTCATATTTGGAATAGAAGGCAATATTGTTAAAGCCATGTACTCCTGATTTAGTCTATGCCATGACACAAATGAAACATTGGCGTGAAGAAGACTAAAACCTAGCTTCAGGGCTCCACTGTTACACATTTATCTTGAATGCTGTCCTAGTTAGAGTTAGCTATTAGACAGAATGATGCCGTCAGGAATTTCACATTTCCTTTTGGCAGCAACTTATGAAGAGATACCATGGCTGCCTATGAATTAACTTTTTTTCAAACTAATGGCTAAGTACGCACTAAGCTGACTACATATTCCAGAAAAGAATTTTTCCATAAGCTGTCATGAATTTTAGGAATACAGACACTACACAGTGATTCTATTCTTTACATGTATATTTTTTCATTTGTGCTATTCTGAACATACATTTCCTTCATAATAACTACCAAATTGGGTAGTATGGTCATTTGCAGCAGCACACTCAATAGGCACAGATTTGGGAGAGGGAGAGTGATTTTTTTCTTAATTTCTTGCTACTGACTTTCCTCAGAAATCATAATCAAACTGCTGCAGCCTTTGTTGGGACCATCAGAGATGTTTACACTCAGAAAACCGAGCCATAAAAATCTGCATTTACAAGTAAATGGTTCCTAAACTACTGTGTAAAACAGTTAAAGGGGAACAATGATACTGGAAACACTAAAGGTTCCTCAACTTTCATAACATTACTGGGGTCTACAAAACTACAAAATGGTTTAAGATGGCTTAATTTTACTTTATTTTATAGATTGAAGCTCTATACTCAGGCTACATATCCTGATACATAACAATGTTATCTGCTAAATTATATCCAATGAGCTTTTTCTTTTTCTACCAAGTTATCTTAATAAAATTATTGAACTGTTCTGATTCCTACATTAAAAACAGAACATTAATAGGACGGTTGTTTAAAAACAATATTTTTATGCAGTCCTTATGTTGTTCCCACACTCAGCAACTCAGTACTGACCTTCCTGTGTTGACAGATTTGGAGACTAAAGTTCTCTAGCTACAAAACAATAATATTTGTGTCAAGCAGGTGGTGAACTCCTAGGTCACCCTCACTAGAGAGTTCTTAGAAGGAACTCCTCCATCAGTAGGACACATAACTTCTCCTTTTGTTCAGTCTAACCTTGATTGTTAGGAGACAAATGTACCTTCCCCCATGTCCATCTCAATGCCACTTGGTTTCTAAACATGCTTTGTGAGCAAGTGTGGTGTCTAATCAGGTCAAAGGAAAGATGCTTTCTAAATTAGACCTATGAGAGAGCCCACATGCACTCCCATTACACTAGCCCAACTTTTATTGATTTCAAAAGGAGCATGTGAAGCCAGAATAGGGACTCTTAAGCCTAATATAGAATGGAATTATGATAATTTAGAATTATACTTAGTGCCTTCAGTTCTGTGAAGTTATTTCTAGTGTAGTCACTGCAGCCGGTTGCCACCTGCCAAATCACACAGCTATAAGCAGATCTCAAAGCCAGAACCAGGGCTTTCAGAAAGATGGTCAGTAAATTAGCAAATGGTCTGAGGTAAAGTTGCAGTCATCCAGTCCTTGGGTTTTGGACTTGAGAAAAAAGTCCATGAGGGGGGTGTGTGTGGAGGGGAGGGTTACACTGTACAGGCTCCTCTCTCCTTCAAATTCCAGCATGGATTTGGGACAGTGAATGGAAAAGTAAAAAGGTTGTTGACCTCACACTGCCCTAAATTACATGGAAACTTGACTTCTGATGCCCAGTTAAATTTCACAGTGGTGCAGATTTGTGGAGTAGTTTGAGTCATTTAATATGAACAGTTATTCATAGCCTATATATTCAGCCCTACTCTAGTCAGCTTGTCTCTCTATTTCTGTGTCAAACTCTGCTCTTCTAGAAGTGTATGATCTTTTTTTAAGTCTTTATAGTGCAGTTAAGCATTTACAAAACATTGTTTATATGAATTGCTTAGTGTGGTTATTTCTGTAAGTTCTCACATGTTTAAATGATTTTATGCTAAAGATTTAATTATCCAAAACCTAGCTCTAGTTATGCCTACAGAGTTCTAAATTTTTATTATAAAGATATATTTTATGCAAATTAAGTCACACTGCACATGTTGAAACTTGCTTTTTTTTTTAGCCCCACCATAATATAAAAATTAGAAAGGTTCCATTAAAAATGTATAAAAATATTGTTGGAATCAATATTCCTAATTTACTCTTAAGTTTCCTGTGCTTAACTAAGTCCTCCACACAAATAGTACTTTAGTAGCTCTTACATTTTAAAGATATGCAGTAAATGTTTTTTGAGATTTTAGACTTTTGACATTTGCATACTGTTTATGTTATTGTATAGCTGCTTGCACTTCTATGTATTGAAAAAATCAATTTTACTCCATGGACAACAAAAGATTTGTAAGTGGGAGTTATAGCTTTTATCAGACTAATTCATATCATGGAAAAAAAAACAGACAAAATTTCTACTCTGTCTAAAGCAGACCAGAAGAAAAGCGTGACTGCATGAAAGATTGTGTCCTGCGGTAGTCTAATGCATGAAATTGCCTCCACCTGCAAACCTTGTTTAATTTATGACCATAGACCACCATCACCTGAATAACATTACTATTTATATTTTATAAGGAGTGATAACAGCGTCTCTTACCAGTTGTTTCATCTACATCACTGTAACAACAGCCATCATATACCTTTAGCCTCAAAATCTGACAGCAAATTTTTGTAATTAGAGATGACATCTGAAAGCAGAAATAGCCACGCTAAGTCCTGTGGCCTTTTACATTACAGTTGGGAGGCTTCTAGTGAGCACTATATTTAAATGTGAGCGCGTTCTTTATGCTCTGCTTGTTAAATTAACATTTGTCCAAATTAAACGTTCTGAGATCAAACTCTTAAGATTTGCACTCTGCTCAACTAAATAAAATACACTGCCAGAGAAACAACACAATAGATACGGTGAATCACAGTGACAACAACGTCCATGATTTTATCTGCAATTGAGTGTATGGCATCCAGATTTTAATGCACTTCTTACTAGGCATTAATGCTAATCCTTTTCTCAGTATGGGAAACAGTCATTCTATACTTGAACAAATCCAGCAGTATCCCGCATCACAATGGACAGGAAATAGCAAGATGAAACACAGCACAGAAGCTGTGGTACACACTTGAAGTTATGGTAGATCTCTAGTGATCTTCAGCCTCTCAGCTTTCATTGTCTCACTCACTAGAAAGCCAAACTCGACATAATTTGGCCCATCACTTGTAAAAAAATAGTCTTATAAAAAATAATAATATCCTTTGTAGAACTGTAAATTTTAAGTAAAGCCTTTTCCCATTTACATGTGTATCTCATTTCTCAACTTTTTACCAGATCTGAAAATAAAAAATGGAAATAAAACCAACACATTAAAAAATATTAGAAGAGAAATTACATTTCTAATTTATCCCACTCAAAAACATTAAATCAGCTAAAAAATTTGTTACATATCTATAAGGAGCTCCATTTCTCACCAATTTTAACATCTTTATTAGAATTCTTGGAAGCAAGTTGAAATCTACATTTCTGTACGTGGGCCAAACTACTTTAACATTTTCTTTCTGTCAGAAATATTTACATGAAACATTTGTTTTGAAAAGGCCTACTGGAAAACAATTGCATTTTATTCATGTTCCTGTATTAAATACATGTGGACTCACAAGTACATCTTAAATCAGATGAAGAGGGCAATCTTTATCTAAATGAATTCAAATTAATTCAGTGCATTTCACTGGCAATGTCTGTTTCTTTGTCAGTATACATGTGGCTGCTGTTTACAGTGGCTGAAGAGAAACTGAAAGCAGCTGTTTTAATTCAAAGCTCTGGTGATTTGCATGTTTCACTCTTCATATCAATCATATTTTAAAAAGTCTTCATCCAAATGCTACAGTTCTGAGACACAACAGATGTACTCTCTGCAACCTGTGCTGGAATGCCTGACGGTCACTCTTGGCATATATTCGCAGATCTTTGTTCAGTTTTCCTTGGCATTGTTGAAGCTCTGATGAAACAACATGGTTGCTGACAGCTGTCTGAAAGAGTATGTCAAGCTTTCTACTTTTAAGTATGTTTCAATTTAAACTACGGAGGGAAAAAGTCACATTTGAGATCCTGCAAAGTGAAGAGCTATTTATATGCCTTTGACCAAAAGTTACCTACACTGAGGAAAGGCTCTATTGTGGTGTCACAGATGCTTTGACTAAATTTTCCAAACTGTTACAGTAAAACACCAGTTTTCCCATAAAACTGTCTAGTGCTGCTCTTTAAAGAAGTGTTCTCCATGTAAATTCTAAGCATTGTTTCAAAAATGTCAAAAAGAAAACCTGAGTATGCTATCGGTAATTGCAGAAAGTGCCTTCTTCTAGTGAGAGGTAATGACGTGAGAATGGAAGAGAAAGCAAGAGCTTCTTAATTCCAAATATAGGTCCAGTAGTGGAAGACTTCTAGGTAGCTTGAGGTAAACCACTTCTTTTTTACGCCATTTCCCAGCAATGATTTGACCTTCCTCATGGCAGATTCACCATTACATTAATAAGCCTAAAAGGTTAAAAAAAATTTACTTTACAGAAATATCAGGTATGCTGAGCTCTTTGGAGTGACGTAATGTAAATTCATGGGAAACAGGAAGGGAACACATCTGCTGGGATACTGAAACCTGCTGGCACAGGTATGCTTTGATCCCCCTGTTCCAACTGGAAGGCTGCACCAGAGCAATGACTATGAGAAGCTTTGGAAACCTTCATTCTACTCAACTTTTTAACCTTGCTTTCGGCTGCAGTGGCCATTCTCATTCCCTGTCATTTACTTTTCTGTGTTCTCATCAAAGATATTTTTAGTGAGAGATTTGTATCTTCTTTCAGAGGAATCAATGGCCCAATGAATTAATACCACAGGACATCTTCATTACTGATGTTCTAATATACAGTCAGAGTTCATAAGATATATATCACAACCTCAAATTTGAGATTACATTGCAGTAAAAAAAAAGTATAGGTCCTTTGGGGGGCATAGAGCATGGAGAGAAATTCACCCCAAATGAAATGCATTCTTTTTAGGAATTCCTTCTGATGAAGCTATTTAGGATTAAATTTGCAAAAACACCTTAATTTGATCTAGGACATCAATGTACACTAAGGCTTTACTTCTCCGAGTCAGTACAGCAGATTTGCTGACTACAGGAATAACCTTTAGTGTCAACTTTTTTTTATATATATACTTACACTTTGTACCTTTCTTAAATACCTTTTTAAGAGAGAGAATGAGTGCAAGTTTTACATTAAGTCATTTTGATAAGAAAAATCCAAATAGGCCAATGATTTAGCTAGAATATATTGTACAAAGATGTGAAAAATAAACAACTTGATATAGAGGCACAAAGAGATACCACATTGTACTTTTTTATTATATATCGTATTTGTTAGAATGAGCTGTTTGTGTCCAAATGTTGCTGGGCCACTAGGTCAACACTTGATCCTCTTCCCGTACTGGCAGTTCACTCTTCATGGAACCCTGTGTATAGGCACAAAAGAATGGGAGACCTTGTCACTGAAGACCAAGATGAAGATGCCATTGAGAACCTCAGCCTTTTTCTGTTTCCTCTGCCACTAAATCACCTGTCCTATTCAGCAATGAGCCCTTATCTTCTTTGTTTCTTCTTTAGGTGTTAATGTAATGGTAGATCTTCTTGTCCCCATGGGCATCCATTGCCAGATTCAACTTCAGCTGAGCTTTGGCTTTCCTAATACCATCCATGCATGCCTGGTCAGTGTTTCCACATTTCTCCTTTGAAGTCTGTCCTTGCCTCCACCTCCTGTGTATGTCCTTCTTGCACTTTTTGCAGTGGAGCTCAGTCATGAGCTTCCTATTTAGCTAAGCTGAGTGCCTGATGCCTCTTCTCAATTTCTTGGGTAACAGTATCAACTGTTCTTGTGCTGGAAGGAGCTATCCATAAAGGTCTGTCAGGTCTCTTGAGCTCCTTGGCTCTCCAGAGCTGCCTCTTGTAGGATTAACTGTAATTCTGCTTTGTGCTCTTTGATAGTTATATGTTGTTACCTCTGAATTTTAAATTAAACTATACAATTGCTTTAAAAAGATAGGAAATTTATTAAAAGTTTGATGACACATTTTACAGCAACCCCAAGTTACATGCCATGTTACATCAGTAACAGCCATCTGCAATGACCATCAGATCTTATCATGCCATTAGCTTTTGCCAATAGCACATCGCTCTCACAACTCATACTACAGCTGTAAAATAAGAAATATGAAATAGAAATGGTTGGTAGGTGAAGGTATTTATTTCATTGTCAACAGTGACCATTTGTGCTGTGTTTTCACAGTGCGGTACATCATCAGAAAATTTCTGGTACAGCTGTCTGTGCACACTTCAGATGCAGAATAATAGCTTTTTTAGAACCAGATTTTTTTAATCTGTCAGAACCTTTATACCCATTAACTTCAACGTAAGTTAAGGATACTTATTACTTCAAAGAACTACTTCCTAAATTATTTGCATAATATATCAGTAAGACCTCAACATGTCCTTGACAGTAACAGCATGATATAGAGGTGACTCTTAAGAGCTCTTTCCTATAACATTATCTTGTTTCACATATCCTTTAAAGGAATACCATTTTTATCATGATCAGATACTAAAGTGGCAGATCACAGAAAAATATCTCACTGGAGATTAGTGGCCAATATTAGTTAAAACCAGGTATTTTTGAGATTGCATCTGAAACGGAAGTCATACATTTAAAAAAGAAACAAAAACCTTCTCTTTGGATGTTTGCTTCCATTAAAATTTGGCAGAAGTAGGAGAATCAATTCTGGTAAACATCCCTTCCATTTTCAGTTTTGTTTAGGCTATCTTTTCAAGTTGTTGCTGGCTCGATTCCTTTTCCTGGGATGTTATCTTCCTGATTTGTTTATTCTATGGAAGGTTGGTTTCCATTATTTTACTGTCTTGGCATGAAATGCCAGTGGATAATGCTGATATACGTAATCAAGCACCTATGCTTTTGCAGGAGCACAGCAGCACATAATGGAAATGAAATCAATAGGGTTCAACAGAAACTGTCCTAAAAGTACATGTAACAGTTACCATTTTCTACGAAATCCCATAGTTTTTTAAAACCAATCTGCAGTACAGAAATCAACAGATTATTTTATTTTGTTTATATAATTCGATAGACTGAGTTAGGTGCATATAGAAAATTCATTATTCTCTCAACAACTCCTTTATGCTGCTGGCATAATCCCAGAATGTGTTCTCATCTTGGCATTGTTCTTCATTCAGTACAAAGGGGCAGATCCTTGGATGAGAAAATTATCATAGTGTCCTGGAAGTCACTGAGGCTTTGACAGTTTGCAGCAAGTGAGGTTCCTCAGTATCAGCATTTCAGACTCTATTAGTGAGCAGTGCTGAATACAGAGAACAGAAGTTTTTTTCTAGGACTGTATATTTATTTTCAAGAATTGTAAAAAAGGAGGGGGGAATGAAAATGATTCTGAGTAAAAGAATAATTTTGAGTTCTACCAAGTACAAGGCAGCCCTGTGACAACTGCAGGTAAACCCATTAGGTCTGTACTTGTATTGACTGTCTTGAAGATTTAAGAGAAGTTTAGGATGTCTAAATCTAGCTACAAAGTTTAAGCAACTTTAATCAGCTGGACCACCTTGCCTACTAGTATTTATCAGTATTTTGGTGATTTCACAATGGACTCAACTACCGTTTTTCTTAATTTCCTTTTCGAATATGAACAATGGAGATCTATCTAAGTTCTGTGGGCAGCATTTTAATTCTGCACTTGATTAAAATCAGGCATAAAGCTACAAATTTTTCAATTCAAATGCTTACCCTTACTTAAGTATAACCATTAGCCTTCTGGATATTCCAGACTCCAGCTACTATCTGGAATGTCTTTGTATGGTTGATACATATTTTCACCCGGCTTGTAATACAGAGACACCAAAAAAATCACACTCTTCATACTTATTTTTTTGAGAGGACATCAGAAATAAAAATTCATTAATCCATTTTATCATGGCCTTGATTTTTTCTCTCTTTGACAAATTGGATAGACTGTGAAGTAACTCACACTGAGAGTGTAAATGTCACTTCAATCTCTATGTAGTAAGTCACAAATTCTATCCAAACTTGCTCTTCCTCTAGGTGGTAAAATTCAAATCTAGTATTTCCTCTAAAAAATCTAAACTCAGTGTTTACTATCAGAAATCACTTTTCTATCATTACACAGTATAACGTTACACAACGTGATGGTTTAACAATTTTTTTATTTAGGAATTGGTTAGTCTAGCAAATACAAAAAATGTTTTAGGTAGGAGAAGGGAAATAATGACCACAATGACCCCACCTTTTACTTTTTGTTTACATAAACTACAGCGTATTGAATTTTTTACAATAACCTTAGATCCTGCCCCCAGTAATTAATTAAAAGGTCTTGATTCCTATCTTATTCACTAGACCTTCAACAGTGAAATTGTTTATGTCGGTGAGAATACAACTTGCTAGCTGAACTAAAATGTACTGGTCATTTCATTTATATCAGAAATACACATGCCAGCAATAATACATCAATGTCGCACTAGATATAAGAGAACTGAAAATATCAGGAAAAGGGGAGTGAAAAGGAAACTTGTCAACTTAGTCACATCCACCCACAAAAAATTCCAGACTAACTGAAACTGAAAGTTCTATTTCCAGATCTTATTTGTATTTTAATGATGGCAAGAGATAATATAGCATGTCATATGTAACTGTTGCTCCTTTCCCAGAAAAAACAAATCTCCGAATCTCCCAAAGGAGAGCTTTTAAATGTAAGTAGTTTATATTTTTGTTACAATGAAGATTTAAGAGTTGGATTCCTTGTAGAAGGCACAGGTGTTAACATAAACAGTTATCTCTCTGATGAAGTCACATTTCTTTTCAAAAGACAAAAAAAGAAAAATTTTTCTGATGCTGATGCAATCCAAAACAAAAAGATACTTTCTTTGTTCTAAGATCCAGCTAATCAGCATTCATCCTAAAAGCACTTTCTGCTTTTTCTCAAGACCATGCCCCTAGTGCAACTGTGAATATCTGATGCGTCTTTGCTGTCATATTTTTTAAGCTCTGTTTTATACAGTTGTGATTATTTTTATTTTGAGGGCAGGGGGCTATATGCTTCATATGTTGATTGCCCTTTTTGCACTCCTCCATAATTCCCAAAGAGGTCTCCTTACATACATGTTCCTTGCGAACACACTGGTGCTTCCACCAGAGTATGAGTGTTCTCATAGATGCCACTATCATTTCAGTTTCATGACTTCTGACAACTGCCTTAGGAGAATGGCAGCAGTTATGAGCAAATCGCATGAATAAGCAAGACACAATACGGAACAGAGTCTTGCATTAGTTAAAATAATTCTTTTACTCTGTTTCTTCAGATAGTTCAGTTACTGACTGATGTGAAACATACTCATCATTCCACCTCTCAGAATCCTCTTACAGGCAATAACATTCAAGATTCTCATTAAATATGAGGAAGAGAAAGATGTGTAATGAAAGGTAGGTCACAGTATCTTTTCACCTGTGGCATAGCCAAGGGTTTAAAAAAAAAGACCAAGAAACTCTTACATGCTTTTTTGGTACTTGCCTGCCACATGCCACAAAATCCATTATACCTAAGCGATCTAGTCAATCAGGGTATCTAAATGTGCAATAATTTTGCCCTCTATAAAATAAACATAACTACAATTACAAATATTGTATCCAAATCTAATTAAATTTTATCACATCCTGGGCAAGGATCCTTATCTCCTAAGGCTCTCTACTTGCAAGTGGACTAAGCACATTAAAATTGATAATTTTTATTTAATTTGCTACAGAATTAAATGTTACCATCATTGCAATATTCCATATTTATATATTTATAGTAATTATAATATATTGTATATTTTCCACAAGTATTTGCTTTCCTACTGGCTTCAATAATAATAATAATAATAATAACAATGGTAACACTAATATTCTTGCATTGTTAAAGATATTAGGATGAAGCTGTATTTTAAAGATCTCATAAAGCTTCTAGCATTTAGAAATACGAATTTGGTAGGTTTTGTCATGAAAGAAGTGCATATTTGTTTGCTGGAAAACAACTGACCTGTATGAAATTTTGAAGCAAGTCTTTTGATTTCCAAATTTCTGTGCCTACACTTTCACCCACTGCTGTTAAAACATAAGGGTTATAAACTACATTAGTAACATAGTTTTATTCAAATCATCAGTAGAAAGAGACAAACAGTTACACCATTCTAACAGGGGCTCTAAATTAAAACTTTCACTACAATAAAAGAGAGTGTTTTTCTACCAAAACGATTGTTTCCTGCTTGCTATGCTAATATTTAAAATAGGACGAAGAAACTTTGTGCTTTGGAACTTACAGTATCAAAACACACATATTGGACAAAATTTAAAAGCGTAAAATTAAATCTCTTGGTATCTTTGTATCTATCGATACAAAAAAGAATAGTACTTTTCTGAAGCTCAAAAATTCCTCATACTGTTCCTACACTACTTGTTTAGAAAACTTGAAGCTCCTTTTTTCTGCCTTATTAAATCTGTTGATGTATTATCACATAAAATATATACCTAATGAAATTCTTTGAAGCAAATAAAAGGATGATTTATATTAGGAAGGTCACATTTCACTGTGAAGCCATCTCATTTTTAATATATCATATTCAGGCAATCCCTGAGACTGTAGTACTTGGGGGGGGGGGGTGGAATTAAGTACTACTAACTTTTTCCCTGTGAATTTGTAGTTGTCCAAAAGTGTAAAATTAAAGAAGAAAGTCAAGGGGACAGCATGTGAAATCTTGCATGTCCAGGCAAGAAAGCAGGAAGGGTTTAATTACAAATACTGAATACTTCAATATACTTCCAGTGGCTGTTATAAACCCTGCAACAAAGTTTCATGTAAATAATTCCATCACAATGACATTTTCCTAGTTTCATATATATGTATATTTATGCATGTGTCTATGTGTTTATATTGTTGCAGAATTTTAAAACCAAAAGGTTACTTAAAAAAAAATCTTTTTTTTAACATTGAGAATACTGAACAAATAAGATTCCAACAGCCTGAAAATATTTCTATCTCACAACCCCTGAGCTAGAAGTTCATCTACAGCCAGAAACAGGAAATGGGATCTGCTTTCTCTCTAATCAAAATTATGCAGTGCATTGCCTTCAGTGATCATTTTTGTGATTTATGTGAAAAACTAGAATAATAATTATATTTGTGTTCTTCTCCTGTTAAGCTACAGTTCTATTTTATTTAACTTTTAAAAATGTATTCATTTTATATTGTTTCCTTTACTGTATCATAGAGAATGATCATGAAAACTTGTCACAACTTTTTTCTGTCCAGGTGCTGTACAAAAGCTTTAAATCATTAAATGTTTGCAGATAAGACTGAGGAAAATTGCTTAGCTTTTCTCAACTTATTCCTCTAGGAAAATACTTTTCATTCATCTTTACATGACTCATCAGCCCTGATTTCTAGACTGGTCTCCCATGTTTGGTTGACAAATCTAGGTTGATCTTCAAGCCTCAAAGCACAGAACTGGCTCATTCCTACGTGCTAGAAGTCGACCCGGCACAGCAGAAAGTCAGCATGGGAATGGGGAACTCCTGATGATGCTCTGGCACAAAAAGGAAGTGTATGGAAAGGGAAAACACGGTCAGTCTTCCTGCAAGGAATACAGAAGCATTTCTGCATTCCTCCCCTGTACATGGTGATAGAATTAGGAAATCTAAAGCCCAGCCGAACCTGGAGTGGGACGGAAAAGGCTCCTATAGGTACATCGGCAACAAAAGACAGACCTGGGAAAACGGCTTACTGCACAAAGGAGCAGAAGACTTAAGGACAAATGACATGGGAAAGGCTAAGGCACTCACTGATTTTTTGCCTCAGTCTTACTAGTAAGATCTGATCTCAGACTAAAAAAGGACAAATGCCACACCTATTTTCAAAAAGGTCATAAAGGAATATTGAGGGACCTACAGGGTAAACCTAACCCTGTCCCTGGGAGGATTATGGAGCAGTATCTTTGTAGCCAAACTAGAGGGATACTGTACTCCACTAGTGGCTGGAAAATTGGCTGGGCCACTGGCTTAAAGAGTAGTGGAGAGCAGTCCAAAGTTCAAGTGGCAGCTAGTTACTAGTGAAGCTCCGCAGTGGTTGATACTGGGGTTGATATTCTCTAATGTCTGTAGATGTGGATAATAGGTTGGAATACGCCCATAGCAAGTTTGTGGATGACAGTGAATTAGAGGGAGAGGCTGACATTCTGGATGGTAGGGTTTGACATTCAGAGGGATTTTGACAAGCTGGAGAAAAGGGCCAACAGAAACCTCAAGAAGTTCAACAAATGCAAGTACAAAGTCCTGCATCTGGAATGGAATAAACTCATGCAGCGGTAGTAGCTGGGGACTGATTGCCCAGCAAACAGCTTGGCAGAAAAGGACTGCGGGTCCTGACGGACAAGTTGAATGTGACTTCCCAGTACGAGGAGGACACTGACATACTGAAGTGAGTCCAGCAGATGGTCACCAAGATGGTCGGGGGCTGGAGCACATGATGTATAATGAGAAGTAGACAGCACTGTCTGTGTTCAGCCTGAGAAGACTAAGGGGGCATCTACTGTGCGGTCTTCAGCTAAATAACATGGTCACAAAGAAGACAGCACCAGGCTCTTCTGTGCACAGAGTGAAAGGACTCAAGGCAATAGACTCAAGTGGCAGCAATGAGAGCACTGGTCATATACATATATAAAAAATACTCACAATGAAGGCAGTCAAACACTGAAACAGGTTGCCCAGGGGTTGTGGAATCTCGATCTTTGGGGATATTCCAAACTTGCCTAGAAAAGACTGTAAGCTACCTAGTCTAATTTTGAAATTAGCTTTGCAAGGAGTTGGACTAAATGACCTCCAAAGGTCCCTTCCAATCTAAATTATTCTATGGCTTTATGATTTTGTGAGTTTTCAATGTGCTTGCCTGACTTTCTGACATTGCCTTCACTAGTCTTGCTTTGTCAAAACAGAATATACTATTTACTCTTATTAATGACAGGATCTGTCACTCAGGAGTCATGGGACCCCATTCAGGTACTGTTCCTTTTTCCTAAACAATGTATATGGGCATGGCTCTTCTGTCTTCCACCCTTTGGAGCTAATCTTTTAGAAGGGACAGTCTCACTTCTATAAACCCATTTCAGTCCATGCAAAACATGACTGTTACGGCCTTTTTTTAATTGCGTGTTGCTCTGACCATGTCACTCCCTCTCTG
This sequence comes from Dromaius novaehollandiae, assembly GCF_036370855.1. Taxonomy (NCBI): domain Eukaryota; kingdom Metazoa; phylum Chordata; class Aves; order Casuariiformes; family Dromaiidae; genus Dromaius; species Dromaius novaehollandiae. Next base: position 101,676,452 of record NC_088098.1, on the reverse strand, counting down.
AACATCTTTACACACTTGCAATTTTCCCTTTTTAAATACTATCAGAACTCTGCACCTCCTTCTCTAATAGTTTGTCTACTGTTATCTGTCTACACAAACAGCTAGGCTGTGTGGCCTTCTTTAAGCCATTTCTCATGACTCATTTTTGCCATTCTGCTTATAAGAGATTAGGTGACTAATAACAGCTAGAGAGACAACTGGAAAAATGGGTTACTGTCATTCATGAAACAAAATAAAACCTTTGCTGCTGCTTAGCTTCTCGTTCACTTGCATTTCTTCAGCAATAGTGAATCCATTTTCTTGTATGATGGAAGGAACCTAACAAGTGTGAAACCTGAACAGAATCAAGCTCCAGTGCTTCCAACAAACACCAACCATCATTATATTGTGACTTCTTACAGAGATTTAAGAGACTTATATCTGCTTCAGAGTTTTCCTCAGGTGTCTAGGCCCAATAGGTTTATGGCCATAAATGCAGAGATTGTGCATGTACATGACCTTTCTGGTGATACCACACTGTCAAATTTCTGCTGTTGGCCACTGCATTTGCCTTTAACTGAAAGAGCTTATTACAAATGTACCTACTTCTATTAAATAAGTGGCCTTTATGCACACTTTTTCTCTGATAGATTTCCTGTTTTTCTAACAGAAAAACATATGGCTGGTATAATCATTCACTGTATCAAAAACCATTGCATTGCTTTTGTTTGTTTACAGTAAGTGACCACTCTTATATTCTATGATAGCTTTTCCTGATCTCCATCAACCACTTACAGTAAAACCTTATTAAAACTCTGATGTATTTCATCTGCTGCAGGCACTATATAAAGCAGTGGCAAAGCAGCTAGACTAAATTCAAAGGTGAAAGCACAGTTAATGTGAACGCTGGGAACTTCTGGTAGCTTTTAAATTGAGTACACAATGCAAAATCAGATGAATTTAAAGTAAGAAAGATGCTGTCATTCATACTAAAGAAGCTAAGTTGTATATTATTTCTCTTTGGCTTGCTACTGATCATAACAGCATCTGAATTATTTGTAGGTTGGAATGTAAACAACTCATTTTTTAGGGGACAGAGAGTGACTGCAATTTAATCGAACCCTCCGCAAAATGCATAGAACTCTGTAACAGAATGTTTATATTTCAAGAATATATATACAGTGGAGACTTACTGCATATTACTAAGCATAGCAACTGCAGTTTGAATAGCTGTCATTTTAAGTCTTTATTGATACAACTCTACCAGTACAGCTACACTGCCAAAGCCAATAGTGGGGTGTGGTTTATATCACCAAAATAACTGTTTCTGCTGTTATATTTTAACTATCCTCCTGAACAATGTAAGTTACTACGTATTAAAAAAAAATGGATCTTTTGCTTATGCTGGAGATAGATTTTACTGTAAAACTCAAGCTGACAAAGTGTATGCTTTTTCACACTTTTTGACCTACGTGTAGTTGAATTGACCATATTCTTGCACCTCCATATAAATGAGACATATTTTAAATTACATATGAAGATAATTTTCTAACTTCCAAAAATCATCCTCCTTCTTCCCCCCCATTCCTTCCTGCAGGAGCAATGAATAGATTAAATGTAAAGTTTGATCATTCTCAATTCCATTCACTGTTCAAACTTTTTATGGCTTGAAAGCCTGAAATAAGAGAATGTGTTGTGACAGTGAAAGGCAGATTATAATGCAGTTTGTTTAGATTTAGTAAAAAGAAACACTGTAAGGATATAAACGGATACAACCACCCAATAGCACACTCTTCAGAATATCAGTGTGTTTTGCTATTTTCCCCCGCTTCTATTGTATAAAAAATTAAAGACTCCATAGATTTCTGAGTACATGAATGTAAATGGGAAATGTTTCTTTTTGTGAACTTTCCATCTCATTCTAAATTTGACTTTTTGTTAATATGTCCAGAAAAGCATTCATTCAGGTTATTATTAATTCAGGTTAGTCAGAACAAAAAGAATAGTAACTGTTACACATAAAACATCACAGAGAAGGAGAAACAGAACCTCCCCTAACTGCGTAATGTATATCTGTATATAATGCATATAATCACTCTGTATCACAGGATTGTCATACTGCTGGATTGCGCCAATCCTTTTACAGGTAAAAGAAAAACTAATGAGGGAATAGTTTAGTTCCTGACCTAGTCCTCTTCCCTCCGTTGTATTTCCTATGTGTTCTTCTTCCTTGACCTGGTAAGATGAACAAAATGCCCACTCGGAGCTAGTCTACAACTATTAAACACAATCCAAGAAAGAATTGCAACTGTTTTATGTAGAAATACAAGACTTCAGATTTGTCTTAAAGAAAGATGAAGTATGGGTAGTAGGACTTTGACTTGGGGTCTCTAACAGGAGTAAAGCAAGCTCAATGGAGAAAGACTGTTTATATTTATTTATAGGACTCTGAGTGAAAAAAACAAGCCTCCAAATGTATTTTTTAAACATATTTCAAAACTTCATTCGTGTGATTAATTGGCTTGCAGTTACAGAGAAGGTATCAATATCCAAAAGACATTTTTCTTTTTAATCTAAACTTACCGCTTCGAGAACATTGTGGAAGAGCTATTTCTTGAATCATCTGTTGGTAATACCTGAAATTATACACTGGTAAGGCTTCAGTCAGTACACTGAACAACTGAGAAACGACAGGAAAATGTTGACTTGCCTGGGGCAAAATAGTTCAGTATAGATTGCAAAGAACACAAACAGTACTTCCTAGTAAGACACCTTTTGAATCTCTACGTTTGCTTTTTAATCTGAAGAGCATTACATGTGTAAAGAAGAAAAGACTATGAAAACTACAACAGAAAAAGAAAAAAGAATAAATGCAAAGGGTTCTAGCATTTTGTTATAAAAGCAGATCTAAATGAGCCACATGCACAATGTTTACAACCGGGAGTTTCATTTACGGGTATTTTTTAGCAAGACACTAGCTATCCAAGCTGTGTTATCTTGAAGCCAAAAGCCATGATGATTCAGTTAGCACATCACTAAGCCCTAGGCAGAAGGCCCTCCTAATGCGCCTGCCCAAAAGATACACAGATACAACCATATTATTTATTTAACCATAGCCCAATTGACCAGCAAACTGATAGTACATTTTGTACGAGTTCTGCGTGTTTGGAAAAATTCCCTAGCAGTACCACCAATTCAAAAGCATAAAGAGTTCTCTGAGAACGTGAAGTAGTTTAAAATGTATGTAATCTTCAGTAAGAAAAAGATGTGAGACTACATTAAAATATATCTTTGAGTAATATAGATATTATGAACTAAAATAATGTCTTGTCTGTTAAGTCAGGGTTGTATGAGTTAAGATCTTCTAGACTTAAAGCAATTTTGATATTCAGGCACTGTAAGTGATATCTAGTTTTTCCAAATTTCTCTAATGATGTATTATCGCAAATGTAGTATTTTATCTCATTTGTCTGTTTAAAACAAAAAAATTCTTGGACAATTTTCAAGATTACTTCTTCACTTTGTCAAGATCCCGTGTTCCACGATACCTGTAACCCTGCTCAGCTTATCATCTGCAAAATTAATAGTCTTTTTTACCATATCAGTCATGATGGACATACTGGGTAGTTCTTTTTGGTAGAAGAAAGAAGAGACAAATAATTTTACATACCTAACATTTTCCCTAAAAATGTCATACTGTCTCTAAAATTTACCAATGCATCAAACTTCCAAAATTGCACCTTTCTAACTATGCTGTGTCAAAATCAGTTGGACAGGGTTTCCTTTTAAATGATACACTCTACTGATCTGAAAGATTTCTACTGTATACTGTGATTCTGGTTTCTTCATCAAGCCGTATTGCATAAGCTAGCTGAAGCAGTACTATATTAAACCTCACCATTATTCTTTACTGATTTTTTGATGCAAATACTCTCCAAAATAGCACCTGGTCTGTTAAATTTATACTGAAAAGCTACTGAGTTTTACTGAAAATCATATTATACTGAAACATCATAATATACTTTTTAGACCAGGATATTCCACTCCAAGTTAATACACTATGACATTCTGAAATACTGATAAACCTCACGTCTAATCTATATTGCATCAATTTTACCAATTGCCATATGTCACTTCCATGCACTTTCAGATTACTTACACTGATTATCTTTACGTGCCTTTCTGGCAATTTAGTTTTATTATAGATGAAAATCTTCGTAAGCACTTCAGGCATCTGGAAAACTTTTGGCATGATGTGTTTTATCTGATTTTACTCATCAGGTTGAATAAAAACTAGAATTCTAAAGCATGTCTATATTGGGTCATGGAGTTGTATTTAGAAGAAGTAACAATAGTAAAAATCAAGATGAGATGACCTCGTAATTCAAAACTTTAAAGAAATGATCATTCTGTATGAAACCTTTATGAACTTCTAATCTAGTGCACAAGATTATCAATAATAAGTTTAATCGACTATTTTATGAGTAAAAAGTCACAGATGTGAGAACAGTTGCTGACATTTCTCAAAGGTTGCACAATCTACGGACTGTTGGTTTACAATTCTATCAGTCACGTCTAAGATTAATTTTACTTATGGTGGCTTTACTTATGGTGGCTCAGAAGGTCTGTTAGTATAACCAGTGGAGCTTCACATGTTCAGCAAGTGAAATACTCACTTTCAAAATTCAAAAGGCTCAGAGAACAGTGCCTACAAATTCTACCAAATAAGGCCAGTGGAATCAGCAACATCTCTGAACCACTGGCTTTCAGAAAATATTCTGAATTCCAGAGCATTTGGTTTAAATATTATTTCATGTTTCCATCAATATCTGCCATTTTTAACCCTACCCTTACAATTTCAGTAAAATAAGGTGGTAGTCTCAATCATGTATAGTACAATTACTCATTAGTACAATATTCATTAGCGAGTTTTCCTAAGACAACAACAAACAAAACAAGCCTGCCTACAACAATAATCAATGTCAACATCTGTTGGGAGAATCTCCTATGTTCTTCTCACTTTTTTTTTTTTTAAATGATGGCATCTCCCAACTCCCTTTCTTAGCTCCTTTTTTCAATGGGGTTTTCATCATCCAAAATAGAGTAGTGCTAGCCTAGTTGTCAACATCTCCAGTTCTTTATTCTTGGTCCTTGAATATCTGTCCAAAACCAATTGTCCTTAATGACACCTGAATGCAACACATGCACTATTACCTGGTTAACATGACCTAAAAAGGGATGCACTCTCTTACCAATTCCCTGTTCTTGGTGTGGTTACTGTAATGAATATTTACAGAGTAACTGTCATGCAACTCTCACTTACAATCTGAGCACATCTTTCATTCAAAAATTTCCTAGGGAGCATTTCAGTTTTCAGTTGCTGACATAGTCTTAACATAAATGCATAATTGTAACAGAGAAGCATGTAAGATTGTAAAAGTAGATGCTATCATACAGTGTTACTATGCTAAATAGACAAGTATTTATGTTTACAAATATGCGGTAATTGGAAAACAACATATTTGTGTAAGACAGTTACTTAAACGTAGGAAGGCCAAAGGGTTACATTTCAAGGGGTCAGCTTTGTATTGTTTTGAGAGCATAATTATTTTTTATTCTCATTTTTGAAGTACCTACAATGCTTGAAGATACTGATATGTATTTTATAGGGTCATGGTTTAGAGCTTATGCCTATTAATATGAACATAATAAAGAACAACTCTACTGCTTGTAGTTGCATGACACTATAATATTGGACTGAGATGACGTACTGGTGACAGGTTATGTCCAGCTGACATCAAGGTCCCAAACCATAATCAGTTGATATGGCAATTTAAACATACCTGGCCAATAAAAAAATTTCAGTTAACCTAATCTAGATGATGTGGACACAGGAGATTGGAACAAATCCTCACTCAGCGTTAGGTAACTGCGATCGAGACATCCCAGAGGCTAGCTATAGATGGGAAGATATTTCCGATGGTGCTGAAAGTTTAAAATAGCAATTACATATTTGAATTACAAGGTATTAACATTTTCTAAAAAGACAAAGTTTCACTCTTGACTCAGAAAATTCAATGTTAACCCTGTTGTCATAAAGACAGTGCTTTATTATTAAATTATTTTATATATGATTTGTCATTTTGTTTTGTCATTAAATTAATGTCATCATGATTTCTTAGTTGTCCCATTTTCCAACTGACCAACTGTCAGTTACTATTTCTAGCCACAATTACAAATTCAGCACAGAACATGGCAGAATGAATGCAGAACAGATTGAACACTGAGGGGAATCTAACTGATGCAGCTAGCAGAAATGAAAATGTTGCTAGCCTGCTGACAGATTGGAGAGGAGTAGAAGGAAGCCAAATGAACTGACAAATGCAGCCAGAAAACTTGCGAGACAGCAGGGTACAAAAAAAGCTAGACTTACAACAATTGGGATAAAATAGTAATTTCTAAACTACGACAAATCACAAGATATGCATGATCATAGAGAACTATCTAAAGATATTTATATATTATAACAACATCATTGCTGTTAACAATTCAGCAAATATACAATGTTCTTCACATTGTACACAGTATTTTAGTTAATTTAAACTAAAAGTGGCAAAACTGAAAATAGTAAGGGTTACCTAAAACATTGTGACTTTTCTGTTGGAAAATGTATTTAATTATGTGTTTATAAAGAAAATCAGAGAAAAATGCAGCATGTATTGATCTCTCCTCCATTCTTGACTAATTCCAGGATTCATACAGTAAAGTTCCTTCAGTACTTTCGTGTAGTGCTATCTTTTTTGCCGTGGGTAGCTGAAGTCTAAGCTTTTCAACAAGTATAAGGGTTTAGATAAGGACTTCCCTAAGTATGCCAGCTGCATATTCCAATGCCAGTTCTAGCTATGAAAGTACTCAGGTTTCACAAGGTGGGCCAAGGGAGACTCCCTGGTCCTTTCACATTTACCTAAAAGTGGTAGAATTTAGTCCCATGTCAACACTGCCTGATGTTTTTAATAAGTGAAAAAGAGCAGGGAAATTCATGAATGGCAAGAAGTTTACATTTGCTTTTAATTTAAAGGCTCAAAAATACTTTACTCTTTAAAAGGATTTTTAAAAATCCTCGGATTAACAAAGTTCCTGGCTCAAATACCATGCCAGTCAGCATTACCTGTGGCATTACTTTAGACAAACTAAGCTTTTGAATAAAAGTATTATTCTTTCAATATCATATTCCCTAGGGTAGTGAAAGTAATTACAAATAGTATCACACAAGGCTATGAACTTTACAGTGCGGGGTTTCCTGTGTCACATGAAACACAGTCTCTAAGAATTGCTGAATTCCACTTCCAAGGATTCCAGCGTGATGCAGCTGATGTAGAACTTATTTTAGGATATTGCTGAATATTACTTAGACGCTGTATGCTAAGTAACTTCAAGGATTACATATCATAGTTCTCAAAATCAAAACAAACCAGCTTTTCCATACTGGTGTAAATATAAGCATATCAAAAAAAAAAGTAATAAATATTCAAATTCTGTAATGAAGTGAAATTTGAAGAACGAGATACAGGAAAAAATAATCCCAAAAAAAAAGTTTTATTCAAAATAACTGAAAGAGTGGATAAATAACCCACAGATTTGCACAGAAACAGTTTTTCACTAATCTTCAGAAACACTTTTGATATCTTTCTTTGATATTCTTGGCCTTATTCTTATCTCACAGTTTAGTAGCTAATCTAGTTCATTTTCAGCACATTCACAGAAAATAGTGGCTTAAGCAAAGTATATTGATTCTCACTAGGTAGTTTAAAACCTACAGCACTTTTCTTTGACAACATTTCAGTTGTCCTACATATTACCATATTTAAAATTACCACTCTAAAAAAGGAATTAGAAATGCCATTTCAAATATAATAATCTCTTTGTGTTAAAAATTAGCATCTTTTGAAAAGCATCACCTACTTGACCCTTAGCCTTTGCAAACAAAATCTTTATAATGTATCTTTTCAAAACATAGTAAGTCAAAGAAAAATTACATTTAGGAAGCATATACAGTTAAATATTTTGCACCCCAGTGCATCCTGTGAATCACAAGGATGTGGGTTAAAGTTGCACACAATTATTAGGTTTGTTGCAGCGTTCACAGACATTAAACTGTTAGGAAATTTTGAATTCCTCTCACATACTGTTAAATCTCAGGTTAAATTTTTGTTATGAAATTTTCCAAGAGTTGGTGGCAACAACTGTGATAGGTGAACCATTAAGAACACATTTAGGTCATTTTCTGCATATCCAATTGATTACTTTGTAGAGAGAAGAGAAAGAGGGATACTGAAAAGAAAAAAACTTTTCAATGGAACAGTTTGAGAGAATGTTTTTCTGGAGGTGAAAGCTAGAAAAGCTTTCTAGGCTTCTTTTTTCCATATAATGTAAAGCAGCTGACTATAAACATATATTTTAGTTACTGCTATTATCCTATTTTTGTCATTTTGCTAAAAAAATTCCACAATTCATTACTGTTAGTAAATGTTCCTCTAAATTTGTCTTCAATGAAGTTTTGTCTTTTCTCTATCTCTACTCTGAAGACATAAAATACATGTGCTGAGAATTTTAAAACAACTACTGTATACAACAGTACTATATGAAAAGGCATAAGCATGACAGCAGTGAAAAAGTCTGTCTCTGCTCCACACAGATTTACTCTTAAACAAAAAGTATCTCATTACCTATGACTGATTTGCTATCACTAGTACCATATTTTATAGTATATTCATTGATATAAAATACATGCAAGGAAGTTACATTATTCCAATAGAGTCCAGAAATACACATTTTAATAATCATAGATCATAAATGCTCTCTAGCTCAGGCAACCAGGATGCAGGTTCATGATGATTCCCATAAAGAAAAAATATTCAGATTAAAGCTACTGCAACTCTTATCCTATTATCCTGGCTTCTATGTAGGAGCCAAAGAATGAATTCCTTCACCTCCGGAAGCAATCACCAATGTATAAATCAAAACAGTTATGAAGAACAAAACATTTCCCCTCAGGGAATTTCCTGCCCAGATCCAAAAGGAAAAAAAATCTAAAGTAAGCTTCACCCTCATCCTACTCATATACTGTGGCCATATGCTGTAGGTACATCAGCTGGGCTTGAGTTAAAGCCTAATTTCTCATAGCAGTGCCACCTCAAATACATTGCATGTAATTCTATTTTCTACTAAGGTGGTTTGCTGCATGTTTGGGTTAACATATTACTATATATTCCATAAAGGGCTCAAGATGAAAGGTTAGTGTTTCTGAAAAAACTTCTCCACTCTATTTTTCTTTTTTCTCTTGAGAAATATGCAAATTTACATATTAAAATGGCTTTTTTTTCTATTTTTTGTTGCATTTTGTTTTTCGAGGCAAAGGGAAAAACGTTCCTGCAAAAGAGCTTTGGAAATTTAATGAGAGTTAGTGCACTGAAAGGAAGAATTGAAGCGCTGAGTTCTACTGAGCTGCCCAAAGCATGAAAGAAACTCTAGAATGTGTTGTAACAGCAAAATAGAGAATTGTAGTACTCACCTCACCAGATCTAAGTACACACAGTCCCATATGGGTGTATGTTTATTTGCACATCTCTCATGTTCACATACAATCATGGCTGTACATAAAGACTGAATGGCTGTACACCTAATACAAACAATCAGCTATTGAGCCAACAGCCAAAACTGCAGCATGTAGCTGCTGAAACAGTTATGCTCTACTCCATTGTAGAGGATCTAAACTGGATATGTAAAGCAGCATACTTTTTTTTAAGTATTCTCTTAAAAATACTAGCCCTAAGGCTATGTCTGTACTCATACAGTAGATAGAGGAAGTGCAGCATGCTCAAACACTCATGCACTATCATCCATACTGTCTAGTTGTTAGGAGAGTGTCTGGTGTGGCTTTGGTCTTTGCCAGCTAGCAGTCCCTTAGACATTGTCTGGGCATGGTTTATCTAGACTGGTTTCTCGTGCCAGGAACTGTTTCACGCAGGCAGTATTGATGAGGCATGCATTGACGTAATGGTTATTAAACTAAAAGCCAAAGTCTGGTTTTTTTCCTGTTTACATACCTATTCTGACAAAATATAAGGACCAGTTCTTCATAGAATTTAAACACATTTTTAACTTCAAGCACATCACTTCGAAAGAACTACCTATACCCTTAAAAACAGGCAAATTACAGGTGATGGCACAAGCACTTACCCAAATTTTCAAACACTTCCATCATGCAAATAATAAAAAGGATATAAAAATAGATTTCCAAAGAAAGAAGCTCATTAGTTTCTGGATTTCTAAGCTAAAAACTGCTCACCCCCTAGACAGAGGCTTAAAGGAAAGCAAATATTTCAAATGGCTTTGTGGAGACAGTAGTCATCCCACATCCCTGCCTTCAAACCCAGGGCATAGATTCTGGTTTATTTAGTAGCATAGACATAGATTCATTAGTTGTGTGTGAAGTACCTATTTTGAATCTACATATAGACCTCTCATTTGCTTCTAAGTAGTTTGGAAATAGTAATTTGTGCTAATTGCATTTTGGCACAAAGGCCTTGGTGCTGGTTCTACTCAACCTGGTACATTCCAGAAGGCAATGCTGGGCAAAAATACAAGGAGAGTCTCTGAGAGCCCTTGAGGCCAGGGTATTGCTCCCCAGCTAGTAAACCCTGCCCTTCCAGAGTACTACTTGTGGCTCAGGTGATACCTCCATTGGACTTGCTCAATAACCTTTGCAGTTGTGCTCCAACGGGCAGTGTAAACAGTCCTCTCAGTCTCATATCTATTGCTGAAGCTTACAGTAGTGTTCACTGTCAGAAATCAGATACTACATTAGATGAACCAACAGTGTGATCAGTTATGGCAAGACCTACACTTATATTTATCCAAAAGAATAGTAACATTTGAGTTTCAAAGATGAAGAGACCAAGAACACATAGAGTTTCATCAGTTCTCATTAATTTCCCTTTATGGATCGAAAGTTCAATATGGGCCAATGTGTTTTCTAATTGGGCACTAAGTTTGAACGCAGTAAAGTAATTTGGGGCAGTAAGAACAGAGGAAAAGAAACTGAATCAAGAACGGAAAAGAAGAAATCTTAATGGAACCACATGGGCAGCAAAAGCAGTTGCCCTTAGTTATTGTGTCATGAAACGAAAAGCTAAAGCTAATCCCCTTAGCTTTCCCATGCGAATATGGAATCCGAAACTAATCCTTTTATAGTAGCTATGCCACAAGAAATGGGGTGTTTAAGCAAATCCCCTTAATCATCATGGCAAGAATCTGGGAGCTAAAGTCAATCCCCTTAGCTATCCCACATGAAACAGGGAACCAAAGCAATCTCCTTAGTTATGCTAGTATTAAAAAGGAACTCTATCATCCTTTTAAATTATTTTGACATGGAATTATTAGTATCATACCAAGACCCAACCTGAGTACACAGTAACATCTATTGCAGAGTAAGCTGAACACTATCAGGTAACTTTCATAGCATAAATTACACGTCTTAAATGTACTACTTCACGATTTACTAGTTGCAAGCACAATACATGCATATATTAGTTAGCTGAGAGGCAAAAGAAAATGTTTGAGCTGTTCCTTAAGAAAACTTAAGAAATTAGAAGTATTCTTCATAGTATGGAAAGCTGACAAAAAGTGCTAACAGACATGCAGAGAAATCATTGAGCAAGGCCATATTAAGTACACCATCACATTATTCAGCTGTTGCGCCTGCTAACTTCAGCTTTGTCTTTTTTTCAACTTACTCTGCAACATACCTAAATTTTTAACAAAACTAATCCAATTCCAAAGAAATCTCAATAGACCTCTTAAAATAACTGTTAGTAGTTGAAGTCATACACACTAGTTCCATTTACAGAACAGTTTTATTTGGGAGTCTTTGTTGGTTTGTTTTTTTAAACCAATCTGGTTGGTAAGATCTTCCCCCAATACTAAGATACCCGTAGACAGATCACCCTCCATCTTGTCTCAGTACATCTCAGTGGAAAATCTTGGGTCATTTCTAAAATATACAAGATGGCCATGCCTCCAGAAATAGAAAATTAAATCTGTACCATTTTGCCAAGTGAGACCATTCATTTCATTTTGTTCACTTCAAGGTTATATGTTTGACTTAATGGCAGCAAAAAAAAAAAAAAAAAAAAAGAGTCAGGACATTTGCATTCTTCAAATGTTGTTCTAAATCTCAACAGCACTTGTGATCTCTCGATTTATTTCTGCAAGTCACATATTATGTTTTATACTCTTAGGAAGGGATTCTTTTGATTACATACAATAAAGGAGGATTATCCTCGTAAATCTGAAATATAGTTATAATTATTATACATAAATGCCTGGATTTTCTACTAGGTTTCTATTTTATTCTCCACAGAATTGTGATTGTCAAAAAGAATTCAGTTTCCATATTAGCAATTAAGAAACATATCTACAAACTGTCTATCGTCTGCTTTTTGAAGTAGCTTGTTAGGATTACGTGAACAGCTTTCAATTCTGCTATGATTGTTTACATAAATATGTAATCCATATGGTAAAGACCCCTATACTTGCCTGGATCCCTTTGCAGGATATGCACATTAAATCATGTGCATGGATTACTGTGTAAAATCTCTCTTTTAAAGCTGAAGTTTTCAACTCTCTGTTTTTGGACTAGCAATTGATGCATACCTTAAATGTTCACTGTTAGTCAGAGAAGAGTTTCAAACTCAAGCACTGTACCTGAGGTTTATAAACAGACAACTACTGGCAGAGTTCACCTGCATTAGGCTTTCAGTCAGTCTCAGATCTTGGTTTGCTACTCCAGTGTTTATCCTGATAAACATAACAGCACGAGAGACTGACCCTGAGTCCATAGAAGATTTCTCTTGGAGACAGCAAGCGGGACAATTCCAAAGCAGAGGCAAGGGGCAGATCAACAGGCAAGAAGTGTGCACGGCCTGAGATCCTATGCTGCCCCACTGCTGCTTCTGGGTCTTCTTCTATCTAGCCATACAGTCATAACAAATATGTCTGTCTACTTGAGTTTTTAGTATGAGTTCATGGACAAGGAAGGACTTGTCACTGAGGAAGCTGATAGAACAGGGACCTTTAGACAGTTAAGAGAAGATAAACAAATTGAAAGAAATGCAGAAAGACAAAGGCACAGCAGGAGAAAACTATAGGCATCTAACTACGAAGAAGAAAACCAAATGTATGAAGCCCTCGGGGACTGCAAATAATATCAAGATTTCAGACAATGTCAAAATGATAGTGATAGAGTCCTTTTTGTCTCACGCTTTCTCAAAAAAAACCAAAAAAGGCAAAGTCTACTTCAGCACCACACATGAAAAAATTCAGTGAAGTAGAACAGTATTTAAAATGGTGCCCCAAACAAACTGGCCCTAATTACTGTACTAAGTTAAGATCCAGTTGGTGAGAGTTTCAGCAGGGCAGTAAAACTATTCACGTACAATCTTTCCACCCTTATGACTGTTAGAATTGTTGGTACCCAGGTTATTTATTACAATTTAAAGCACCATCAAAATTTAAATGATTTACTGAGATTTGCAAAGGGGACTATATGTGCCGTTAAATATTTGAAAGAGAAGAGACTTAGGGAATGATCAAACTTGCAGATTTCTTTGAATGATTGATTACTTTTCTGTACCTTGAACATTCATTCAATGTATGTAAAGATCTGTAAACAGTTCAAAAGTAAGGAGTTCAAAATTTTTTTGTTTACTTTCTGTTCTCCTAATTCTGAATAAAGATTTCAAATAAAAGTTCAAGCTACTGTAAACCCTTAAGAATATATTAATTATTTTATTTTCATTACACATAAAAAATCCACTTTTAGAAAATAAATTGTTCCTGACACTAAAAATGATAAGGAGGAAGCAGCAGTTGGTCTAGAGCTTCCCCCAATTACTGAACACAGTGCATGAGAAAAAAGCAAAAACTTCTCAGTTGCCTACTCAGGTCCAGAGACAGTAAAGCATCTTTTGCTGCTGCCACTTCTATCTTTTTTCTCTAGGAAAGAATACATTTTTGTGGTTTTTGAACAATCCAGAGAGACTCCTTTTCAGAATACCTAGATATTTATCAACTACTTAAGCATTTATGAGACCATTTCCCAAGCATATAGGAATTCCAAGTGGTAGTTCCCATGAGTCTAGTATAGTAGTTCTTATTCTCTAAAAACACACTAGTTCAAATAACATAATGATCTGTACGCATCTGGTATTTCCATAAATATTCCTTTTGTCCTTTCTTTTTCATGATCTTGTAATGAAGGCGGCGTGATATCGTTTGTAGCTCCATGCTTATGCACAGTGAATGCTGAGTTATATTAGAACAATTCTATATTTAATTGGGAATGGATATGAGTGAAATTTTTGAATTTCAGAGTATTCATACACTGGCAGAAACTGTAAAAATTCTGTAACTCAGTACTGCTGAAAGTATATCCCATGCAATTTGAATGAATCATACTTAAAATATATGCCCACCAGCATGTTTTATTCCTCAAAATACAATTCTTTCTCTACAAAAAAAGGCAATAATGTGATAATTTTCACGAACTTATACTCCCTGTTTTTCCTTACTGCCCCTTTCGGTAAGCTAAGATACTGTAAACTTCTGAATGCATGATATTAAGGTGAAAGCTACAAAGAATTAAAAGCCATCTTTCATGCACCAAGTGCACAGATGTGCAACCCATATATGGATATTCTTATTTATTTTAATTTCCAACCAATATATTTTTGAAAAAAAGCAATATAGGGTATATCATACATTTTGCAGGGCTGCACAACTGAAAAAGATAGATGTTTGCTCTGCTCCACTACTGATGAGGTTTCCACCTATAATGGGAAATGTAACAGAAAACATAACTACTGCTACCACCACTATCTCTTCTTTTGCTATGTAATATACAACATACACTGAAAAATAAATTTCCCATTATGCATTATAATTAAAGTACATGTGATACACAAGATACATTAGAAAACAGTATCCTAAGAAAATGAAGTGAAAAGCTAGTTTCACATTTGCTATTTGGCAGTTTCTGGGCACTGAATGTCTGAACTAGTTCTAACCAAGGATAAACAAACCTTTTAAGGAAAAAGGTCGGCATTTTAAACAGCACTTCTCTGGATCAAAGATTAGAAGACTGCCTGCTTTGGCTCCTTTTCCACTACCATGTTCCTGACTTTACTCAAAAGTAACTTTTTACTTGGTTGCAAAAGCATCCAGAGAAGCGGGGGGAGGAGGGGAGTTGAATCTTGGGCAAGAAAGAGAAACAACTGCATCAAGGCTCATACTGCATTAAGTTGATATACTTGAATCAGCTATGTGAATTCAACACAAATTTTACTCCCCCTGGTGTGTTTTATGGTAAACATCTGAACAGTCATGGAGGATGAAATGGAGATGACAAACTCCCAGCTTGACATCCTAGTAAGAGGTCATCCTGCTAGAAAATCAGTAAGAAAAAAGTTTCTGCTCAGCAGATTTCCCAAAATAACAACAATTGCAGTTATATATATGAAATTTTGCCTTTGCTAGGAACATATTTGTATATAATACCATCTTGATTGAACAGAAATGGAAAAATGTAAAAATATATGCAATATTACTATCACAAAGTTCAGGCTTACTACATAATAGATTAAAAATATGTGTCATTGCACTGTGGCAAGCACAAATGGGCCCCAGCTTGTTTGGGATATCCAAATAAGAATATGACTATCTATCTTGCCAAAAGCTATCCTCTATGGAATCTGTAATTAGACGTTTCACACAAAAACAATGAAAAATAATCAGGATAATGCCCAAATATATGCACAAAAAATGAGGATGCTGAATAATCTCTCTTCACAGTGCCTGGCACATTACATGAATTTAACCATTTCAGATGAAACATACTCTGGCAACCCAGGATCCATCCAACAGGTACTCAGATTCCTAGCACAGCCACAGCTAGTTCTATGGCCAGGCTTTCTAGACTCCATATGCACACAAAATAAGACTTTTGCCATTTTAACAGAAAAAATAGGTGAAAACTCAGGCACGTATCAAATTACTGGGCCACGTGGCAATCCCAGGGACATACTGTTTCTATGAAAAGCTTTTATGTTCCAAGAAATGCTCCTAATGAAAACATGACTCTCATAGGCAAGTCATCTCATATCGGCAACAATTCCTTTAGAAAGGCCTTCCTAGACATTTAACTAGATCTTGGATGTACCTAACTGTTAAATCCCTGCACATGGATATTAATCTCAAGAAAAATACCCTTCAACTTACTTTTTCCTCATATAGCATATCTCAAATCTCAAAAAAGACTCTAAATATGGCATTGCAGAGCTTGGTGTCTGAGTATGTCCAAATTACAGGTCAAATATGTGGTTTTAAATATTTTTCTTAATGTCATCTCTGTAAATTTCTCATATTGTGTGAAAATCTGATTAGCTTCTTTTTCCTTTATCCCTGTTAAGTGTTCTGACAGCAAAATCTCTGTCTTCTATTAAACCTATTATTAAAACTACAGCCTCTGTGACATCTCTGAAATCCTGCTGTTGAGCTTTCATAGATGTAACTACATATCTTTATTGCAGCTGAACTGCTGTAATAGAAGGAAGAAGTTAGACTTTCAGATGCCTTGGTGTTTTCTGAAAAATGTCCTCAGTTCCCAGTTAAGAGTTTTGCTTCTTGCTACTTCTACATTTATGTGTATGGATGGAGTTTCCTGTTCCACAGAGTATTCAGAGCTATTTGCCTGGAATAAAAGTGAAACATTCTAGGTAAGAGTCTGTTTAGGTAATGACATTGACTTTCACAGAGCTTTCATTTTAAATATGCCATTAAGGAAGTAGAAGATGTCTAAACTATGATGCCGTGTTCATTCAGTAGCAGTTCTCAAACCACAAAGCCCTAGGATTTGATAAACACAATCAGATTCCTTAATTCTAATTTTAAATGTCCCAGAGTATTTTACTTTTCTCACAAATCTTCTCCTGCAGTTCTCCAAACTAGTTCAGAGCATGTTCAGTTCCATTGGATAGGATGTTATAGGCTCAGCAAGGCTAGATAACTTGCAGCCAGGAATTCATGAGGAGCTATGTCAGGAGACCTTTGGCTCACAGACATTAGCCTTTAGAAAGCCTGGAATATGGGGGCACCTCTAAAAGACTGAAACGTCTTGCTGATTCTTGCTAACAGTCAAAAAGGGCAAATTAGGCTATCCAAGTAACAGTAAACCACCTACGTTGTCATAAATGCCAGTCACTAGTGGTGTCCCCCACAAGTCAAAACTGAGGTCAGCAGTGTTTAACATCTTCATTAATGACCTGGATGATGGGACTGAATGTATCCTCAGCAAGTCTGCAGAAAATACATAACTGGGAGGAGTGGCTGATACACCAGAGGGCTGTGCTGCCATTCAGAAGGACCCCAACAGGCTGAAAAGATGGATAGAGAGAAGGAACTTCATGAAGTTCAACAAGGGGAAATGCCAAGTCCTGCCCCTGGGGAGAAATAACACCATGCACCAGTACAGGCTGGGGGCCAATCAGCTGAAGAGTAGCCTTACAGGGCAGGACTTGGGGGTCCTTGTGGACAATAAGTTGAAGGTGGGCCAGCAATGCACTCTCATGGCCAAGAAGGCGAACAGTATTCTGGGCTGCATTCAGAGGGATTGCCAGAAGCTTGAGGATCGTGATCCTCGCCCTCTACACAGCACTGGTGAGGCCGCATCTAGACTACTGGGTCCAATTCCCCAGTACAAGAAAGACATGGAGCTACTGCAGCAAGTCCAGTAAAGAGCCACTAAGATGATTAAGGGACTGGAGCATCTCGCATGTGAGGAAAGACTGAGAGAGCTGGGACTGTTTAGCCTAAAGACGAGAAGGCTGAGGGGGGGTCTTATCACTGTATACAAATATCTGATGGAAGGATGTAAAGAAGATGGAGCCAGACTCCTCAGTGGTACCCAGTGACAGCACAAGAGGCAATGGACACAAACTGAAACTCAGGAAATTCCACGCAAATGTAACAAAACAGTCACTTTAAGAGTGACTGAGCAGTAGAACAGGTTGCCCAGAGAGGCTGTGGAACCTCCATCCTTGCAGATAATCGAAACTCGACTGGACATAGTCCTGGACAACCTGCTCTAGCTAACCCTGCTAGAGCAGGGGAGTTGGACCAGATGAACTCCAGAGGTCCTGTCCCATCCCAGCTATTCTGGGATTCTGTAAAATCTCAAGCAAAATAACTGAAAACAATAAAAGATTCAGTTGGTACAGAATTGTATGGAATCGATAAATGACATTTATCTCAGATGTACGAGAAGCTGGTCTTGTCAACAAAACTGACTTTATTCTCTGAGTTTAAGCTATGTTTAGAGAGATGGTTGAGTGAATATAACACACTGAGACCTTTTTAAGCTATTAGATTGAGTATTACATGATGCATGATTATAAGTAAGTATTTCACAATATTCAAGCAGAGATTACGGAGACTAAGAGATATTATCATATATCATATAATCATATAGCATCGTACCTGTTATATAGTAGCTATCAAAATTAAATTTTTCTGATGAGACTTTCGAAGGTATGTGGGTTGGTAAATATTCAGAACACAAAATTCATATAGAATGATACAAATATTCTTGGCAGGAAGACTTATTCAAGCATGATGCATATTTACGTATCTAGGAGTAACAATACCACCTATACCTAATGAATAAATTACTATGTCTTATAAAACATCAGTTCTGGAAAACAAGTATGAGTCACAGTGAGAATCAACTGAACATGAGCCCTAATATTATTACCGTGGTAAGAAAGCCTAATGGGATCTCTTTGATGTATAAACAAAAGAGTAGTAAAGGAAAATGGCATGATGATTTATATATATTATATATATAATATACATATGTTGCGGATAATAGTGAAAATGGCTGTAAAATACTGCAGATATGTGCCCATATTTTAAAAAAAGAAAAGCCACATGGTGATCTGAATTTTGGAGAAGTTTTGTAGTAGGAGGAATGAAGGACTTCATCTGTTTAAATACAGTATGAGGCAAGAAGAACTGGCAATAGAAAACCATTTTTAAACGGTGATCTAATTAATTAATGGAAGAAATAACAGGGAAACTATGGCTTCTTGATGTCTTTTAAAATGATATGCATTAGTGAGATACATGTTATTGTGTTTAATGCAATGGTAACTGCTTGAATTTTTTCAGCCTCTGATATAAAGGTGGTCTGATGCATTGTTCCTTATGGTCAGAATGAATTTAAGTATCTATTGAGTTCTGATAATTACAGTATTAAAAGTGAAGATCAGAAGTACTGATGACATTGTACTTCATGCTGCTACATGAAATACTCAAATCACAGTAGTCCTTATAATCAGTATTGATGTGGCCATGTGGATATGCAGATTTATGCTTACAAATACAGACAACTTACCTGGTTTCTACTTCATAGACAATTCCAAATGATCAGGAACTACAATTAGGAGAATGTCCACTTCTTCCACGCTATCACCTGTATTACTCACTTGTTTTATGTTTTTAACTTTTACTTCTTCTCTGCTTGTAGATAATTTAAAACAATATAAAATGCAGAACTAAATTGTGGACACTGGATATCACCATACCTACAATACACTCCCTGTCTTTTTCTTATGATGCCGTGCTGCTAGGTAAGCACATTTAATGCATTAACCTCACTTTGTGTTTGTGCATTAGTGATTTCATAATGCACACCTTAGTCTGACAACTTAGACATTTGCTCATTCCACTTTTTGTATTTTTCTACTACTTTTACATAACTTGTTCTATTCTCTTCACCCTTGTGTCATTTAGCCACCTCATATTTTTACTACACTGTGTGTGTTGTGTTTAGAGCTGAACCTAGTAATATTTGTATTACTGCTTCACACAGTGAAGTTATATTGCCCTTTTTTCTTTCTTTCTTCTGTTCCAGCCTTTCTTTAAGTTAACTTTCTTAGGTAGCTTCTTAGGCTATTTTCTATTGTTTATGCATCCAATGACTTCTTATAGGAGAAGTTAAATAAAGGAAGGGGCCTACACTTCTCTCACTTTCTTCAGAAGTGTTTTGTTTCTATGTGATTTTAAAGGAATTTCAGAGCATTCTGTAACATAAGCAATCAGTTTAAGAAAATATATAGTAAAAATCCAAAGTCTGGTATAAGAATGTTCCTTAGGCATATTGGCCCAATTATGCTCAGAGATACCAATCAAAAATAAAGTTGTAGAGTGGATGCAGCTACACAGAAAAAAAAACCTATTTGCAGGTTGGCACTGGAAAATCATATCAACTCTGATTACAACATAAAAGATATGATTAGTAAATGAGTAATGGTAAGACAAACGGTACTAAGCCATTCAAAATATGTCACCAAAAACTCCAGCAATGTTTTCTAATTAGTTAAGAAGGAGCTAACAGTGAACGGTTGACTGATGCATGCCCCATAAGACAATTATTTTAACAGATGGAGTAAAATAATCAGTCTGGTAAAGTATCAAGCTGGTAATCAATAACATCACAAGTTCAGTCTCAACAAATTCAGAATAGAAAAACCCTAAAACTGCATATTAGCGAGAATAATTCAAAATCTTAAAAGATCCCCCAAAGAAACAAGATATTTAAAACAGAATTACTTCTGTGGATAAATTTACAGGAAAATTACTGATTGACAAGGAAGCTTTTCAAATAACTGCCAAAACTGAGATTAAAACAGGTGCATCACTCATGCAGATGTCAAATAGTTTAGTGGACTGATAGTAGGCTCTTTATTGCTGAGGCTACATGTTTTGCCTACACTGACAGGTCAAGGAAGCTTGTACAACCCCCTTCTTCATGTATACAATTTCTCACAGCCTTGCGTTATGAGTCACCTTGACGTTCTTTTGTGTTAATTTTAAAATTATTTTGGAGTTTATGAAGTTGCAGCAAAGAAGTAAAAGTTCAGATTAATGTTATGTGTGAATTTGAAGCAGAGTATTTTTTCATGATTAATGTTCTGCGTGGGTTATTTTCTCGTTCAAGTAAGAATGCTTTATTCCAAATTAGCACAAGGTACTTGCAAAGTAGATTTAACTCATGCAAAATGAGGGCTTCTTAGAGTTGAGTAAGAGCATTTACTGTAGAAGTTAATTAGCCATAGACAGGCCCTTGTGGCAGTGGTCTCCAAACCATAGCTCATGAGCAAACTTTGCTCACAAAATTGGGTTAGGTTGCTTAACACAATAGGAAAAAAAAATTAAATTGAAGTCAAAAGGGAGAAAAATATCTAGAGTTGCACAAGGTGCATCATTTAATTAGTATTACTGTTAATGGAGAAGTGAAGGTTGAGAACCACTACCTTTCAGTTAGGCTTTCAGGTTTTCTCCTTTCCTCTCTAAATTCTAAAAACTTATTAAAATACTTAATCAGTGCTTAACCCCCTATTAAAAGCCACCCTTCTAACAATCATGGCACAGCAGACTGCAGTGAGAAAACCTAAGAAGAATAATACTGTCCCAAGTTCAGTATATTGACTTCAGCTAGAAGGAAATGGTTACACACCATGGATAATAACAGCTCATGTGAACTCCACTGGCCTGCCCACTAGCTCAGGCAATGCATTCATGTCTTCTTTTTAAATGTATAAGGGAATTCCTTTCCATTTTTTTCTACCAATCCAGACAAAACTTATTCTGCATTTTCAAGGTTATGAAGCAACAGTTTGTTGAGTAAAGATCTACTTTCACTTCATAGCACATGCTTTTTCATAAATCAATCAGTCATTTTAAAGTACAGCTTAAGGAACAGAGGAAGTATCAGATGTGCCCATTATTAAGTAGAAATCTTAGACAGCCCATCACTGAGAAGCTAAATTGGACCTCGATCAACAAAAGCTGATTCCAGTGACCTCGAAGATATTAATGCTTTACTTACTCTGCATTTTTGGAGCTCTTAGCACTTAATTTATTATCTGTTCAAAATACAAGGAAAAAATCTGACAAGCAAATAAAACAAATTTGTTAGGAAAAGTATTGTATTTTCGAGCTTTACAGAGGTTGTACAAACAACTGAGAGGAAAATGAAGAAGTAAAATCGCACATTATAGTACCCAAGAATGGATATCTCAGTTGTGCATGACTCATCTTTGCAGCTAAATGATGGGATTGCATACAAATGCCACACAGAAAACTACCGTGTTGTATCGTTACTTGCTTGGATAGGTACCTCTGGAGGTTACTGTAACTGCTGAAAGCTTGCAAGCATTCCATTATGAGCTCACTATAAATAAAAAGACTAAGAGGAGAAGGTTAAGACTGAAATGTCATGCAGTGGTTCTACACAGTCCACAACAATATTCTCTTCTAATTTTCTTCTTCTACTTCACCCCGGCCTGTTAGTTTAAAATCTCTGAGAGATACTTAACATTACCCAAATCCCAAACATTAGTGAATATTTAAGTTGATATCTAATTAATGAGAACACTCTCTGTGATTGAGTATGCTAGTGAACTAATAACTTCTGCTACTATGTCACAGTCTGAAGAAAACCTGTCATCCCATCTCCTTAATCCCAAAACCATTCTGCAGTCAGAGAAGTTTAACTATTTGTTAATGACTTTTTTTTTTTTCCCACACATAAACCTAATACACACTCTTATCTTTGACAAAAAAAAAAGATTAAAGTTACATGTAAGACTTACACAGTATCTGAACAAAAATCTCCATCAAAAGCACAAACAAACCAAAACAGTCAACCTTCTTCAGGAAAGGGGGAAAAGCTGATGTGCCCATCACTGGGCTAAACAGGTTTGTATTTCTGCAGTAATAATCTCAACCATACCAATGATTATGTCATACTCTAAATTATGTTAGGACAGATAAATAACTCAGATTATAGTATGGGCATAAAACAGCATCTCTAGTAGGTTTTGTGCAAGATCTAGAAAGATAAATGCTCTGCTGTTCTTTACCAAATCTGTAAGCATAATGGGAGTTATCTACTGCATCCCAAAAGCACAGTTTTACCTTAAGTTTTAAAAAGAATAAATAACTAACATGAATGTTGGCCTTCTGTTTCAGAGATTGCATGCAAAAGTGACATGAAGAATATGTCATATTCTGTTAATTACTTGAGCACTTAAAAGTTCAAATTTTTTCTTACTTTTGCACTAGGTGCAGAATCCCAGAATCATTTAAATAGAAGCCATTTAGAAATTCATTCCATTTTACTTTTTAATTTCAACATCTTTAATATTTTATAAGTAGAAGTAATATAACTTTCTGTATTTTAATAGCTTTATGCATTTTTCTGTATGATCAAATATCCAAAACAAAATGAACATTTGGTATATTTTAATGAAGTCTGTCAGAACAACACCAGCTATGAAAGAATCAGCAAACACCAATTTTAATCAGCAGTTCTGAATAACTCTCAGTGAGTGAGATAAATAGCTCTCACTTCATGTAAGTTATTTGTCTTTATTATTTATGCAGCCAGTTTTTTTTGTTTGTTCCTTCTTTCTGCACTGTTTCAGAGATCCAGCATCACCACTAAAAGGTCTTACTGTTCACAACAACCTTTACTGGCACAGTATGTGCCGGTATTGACCTAAACCATCTTCTTCCATTCCGCTATGAGAAATGAAGGACTTTGTCAACGAATCCAGTCACCTGCTGCTGTATGTGACCAATGTCAAATAGTCTTTCCTAAATTAATCGTGCTTTTTCTTCAAAACAGGAATTCTTCTCACCTACATAACTCCCAAGAAGTCTGTGGGACTACTTACTTAAAGCAACTACTTTGCTGTAGTGGATAAGAATCTTTATCCAGCTTACAGCATATAATGATCAGTTCAGCCTTTTTTTTTCCTGAGTTACCATGTGCACTTCTCTTTATTACCTTTCCTTACTTTATCTATCTACTTCCTCTCATCTTACAATTTTCACTCTAGCTTCTTCTGCCTAATTTCATATCCCATGAAGCCTTGTCCTTGTACTGCATGTTTTCCTCATGCTACAAACTGTTCTTCTCCCAAATATTTTCTGTAGCTACCTCTTTTAAACCAGATTTTACTTATTTGAGAAATTCTCCAGTATTTGAATCCAATGTGCTGATTCAAATGTGTACTCCTTGGACTCTAGTAAATACTGCCAATTCTTAAGACACAGTAAAGACAATTTCCCTGAAAACCTCAACATGCTACAATACTGATGTTAAGGGTACAACCAATCAAAACAGATACGTTATAATAGCTATGTTTTAAATAATCTCTAAGGTTTTTTTTGAGCTTGCCTAGTGTTGCTATTGTTATTGGAGTAACTAAAGCTTTTAAAACTTCCAGAATAACTGAAATTATATCTTCTTTAGCTTCCAAATGCAAGCCTACCAGCTCAGTTCAATGGGACTCCTAACAAGACAAAAGCAAAAATTTCTCGCTGTCTTTCTCATCATAGTATATGACAATATTTACCTTTCCTAGGATTTTTGAAGGAAAAAAACATCTCAGAATTATAACTCAGATCACATCAGACTGCATACAAAATTCAAAACACAGAGATATCTGTAACAGACTAAAATGTTGTCTAGGAATACAAAGGACTGGAAAATCCTGAAAAAAGTAACCCATGAAGTTGAAAATAGGCTGAGATTAAGAAATGTCACATTGCCTGAAGTCCCTGAGGGCAGAGACACAGCAGGCATTTTATAAAAATGGATTATTAAGGTGCTGAGGAGAGACAATTTCTACATCCTTCTGGAATGGATTACAAGAAATAAAATAACTAAAAATGAAACAAGAGATCTTTCACTCACAGAAATACAGTGCTTTCTGAGCTCATTTCTGAATCAAGTAAATTATACGCCTCATTCCCAAGAATTAAGAGATAATACCAGCTAATATAAAGACAAGTGATACACAATCAAGGGCTATCTAAATGCACTGAGACATCAGAACTAGAAGCTGATACAAGAGGTGTCAAATGCTCCAGTATACTGTATCTCAATTAAAAAGTTAAAATGCCTCTGATGTTCTGTTAAGTGCGTTAGCTGGGTGGAAAGAGAACGCAGCCTTTGAAGTGTAGCCACTGGCAAAATACCGATGGCTAAACTTCAAAGAGTAAAAATACTCCTCTTCCCTACACTGGTCTGGCCCTAGCATCTTCAAATACACTGGATACCTGTAACACTCTGAGGCCCTATACACAGTATCAAGTGTCTCCTGTCAAGCTACTAACATTATAGTGAAACTGTGTAAGATGTTAAACTGGAATACTTAACTTTGATCTGAAATGGTCAATGGAGAAAAAAACCCCAAAACTATTTAAATGTTTTTTCTAAACATTTACATTGTTCTTCATGGCATTAACATACACTAAACATGTTTTTCTAAATTAGTTAACCTACCATTTTACCAGATACTGAAATCCATATTAATCTTCACTTCAATCATTGAAGTTTTTTTCCAAGTTGCTACTATAAAATAAAAATTGAGTTTTCTTTTTAATTCCCAGAAAATATATTCATAATACATGCCCACAACTTAAGTATTTTTAGATGAAATTTTATGACATGTAACAGCTGGAATCAAATTAGAAACATGACAGATTCTTAACAATCAGAAAAGCAAGAGAACGGCAACATAATGTACTCATGTCATTCTTGTGGCTTTTATTCCTAGTTACAACTCAAGCTGTTCCAGTGCTGAGAACAACTAAATTCCTTCCTACAACTCCATACTGCAGGAACATCCACTCAGCTATAATAGCCATTCTACTTCTAGACTGTCAAAATGCCAAAATCAAGACAATGAAACTAAAATGATTAGTGACTTACCCCATTTAAAGGAAATGTTTTCCATCCTAGTTCTCCAAGTGCAGCTGTAGTATCAAGCAACACAACTGAAAATTGAAAAAGAAAGAGAATGTTTGGGGCATTTCTTGAATTACACATATAAAAGACAGTAAAGTTCAAAGTATAAAGCCTGTGTGAGTTGAATGAGTCATCTACTAATCATCTAAGCACATCTGTTTAAAGCTACTGAAGCAATGAAAATGTTGGAGTATGAGTAAAAACAGAACCTAAATGTTTACGCTTTTGAGGCTTACATTTTGAGGCTTACATTACATTCATTATTAAATGTCTCAGAAGATAAGATTTAACTTCTTTTGTAAAAATCACTGCAAAATCACAATGCACTACTCATGTCGTTTCACTAAAAGGAGACTGAATAAGCATGCACAATTCTGTAATCCTAGAAATCTGGAAAGTCTGCATGTAGACTTAAGCATTAAAGCTAATAAAATAAAGAAAAACAGAGCTTCAAAACAAAAATGTTTGCAAAAATATTTCAAGAAATAAATGAAAGTTATACAGTACAAAAATTGTGCAATTCCAAAAGAACACACAGGGTCTAACAACTTTAGAGTTAATATTCCAGTTTGTATAACAGTGCTGAAAGCTGCTACAAATGTTTTGTATAACTTCTGCCACTTTCATTATTGATTTTTAACAGATGACAGGTTGTGCATTATTGTACACATATATTACAAAATGTTGCTGTATTATTTTAATTATTTAAATTAGATTAGCACCATTTTTTTCCTTTCACTAATAATGCAAAAATCATACAGACCACAGCTCATAGCAGTAAGGAAGCTGATTATAAACTAAATATTTAGAGACATGAGAGACCGTACTACTACAACCTCTACAATCTACTACTACAGTCAGTACCTACATGTACTACTGCCCTCTAATGGAATTGTTTAATTTTACCCTCTCATTTCATGAAAAATACGTAAAGAAGGATTTAAGCATAAAATTATGTATTGTATAAGGCAGCTGATTTTAATTCTCAGGTTACGGTGTTTTGAAGGCTCAGTTCCTCCTCATAGCCCACAAATTTCAGTTCTTCTTCAGTCAGTTAAATGATGTAGAAAAATTAAACAATTACTTTGGAACATGACACTGCTTTCCATTCATTTGGGGGTTTTATGCTGCTGCACATTATCTTCTATCTGTATATTGATTGTTTGGACAATAAACTCTACAGCTATCCTCACAAAAATGCACAGCAGCAGCAGCATAAGCCAAGTCATGAGTTTAGCCTTGTGGAAAAGACACACTGGCATGCAAACTATTTGTGCTCACCCACCTTATTACAAGAAACGACATAGCATATTCCTTTGACTTTTGTATTAGTAATAATCAGAATTTCTCTGTATTTGAATGTATATTGACTTATAAACTGAAGCTGAAATAGTTTAATCAGCAACTTTACAGTCAGGTAACATGTTCAAGAGCAACTAAGTCTTTAATGATTTATCTGAAGAATCTAATTACATTTTAAAAAGGATATCCAGCAAAGCATTCTGCTCCCCACCTTTTCATAAGTTTATGAAGCTTTATGAATAACTTGAAGATCAATCAAACATTTTTACATGCCCTATTTTATTTCCAAATATAGAATTATTATCTCCACTGAGACCATGACAGTCTTCTGATTACTTATAAAGCTGTGATATAAAGCTGTCGTAGTATTTTCTATTTGCATCAGGCTACCATACACTTGTTCAAGAGTCAGAAAAGCCTCTTCCCGTTTGGTCTGTGATTCATCAGTTTCCTCTGTAACCCTTCCAGTAACAATGTCCAGGAGATCTGTCACCTCCCCCTCCAAAAAAAAAAAAGAAAAAAAAAAGAAAAAAGAAAGAAAAAAAAAGAAAAAAAAGAAAAGAAAAGAAAAAAAAGAAAAAAAGAAAAAAAGAAAAAAAGAAAAAAAGAAAAAAAAGAAAAAAAAAGAAAAAAATCAAGCCATTGGGTTTAGCCATTTCCTTTTCATAAGGAAGATCAAACATTCAGCTGGTTTCTGAGAATATTTCAGTTACCTCTTAGGAGTTTGTTTTCTTCCCTCCTCTCCTCCCCTTCTTCCTCTGTCCAGCAAACAATTTACTTTGCTTTTCAGCTGAGATTATACCTTGGTACTTATCAAGCAGTGCTCTGATGATATCTTATTTTTAATTTTTCCACAATCAGATAAAAAGCACTATATGTTACTGCTAAAGCTATGGATCTGCAGGTGGGAATGGACTCTCTCCACAAACAGCTAACACAAGGACTTAAATTATTGTTTCAGTTTGTGATTTTTGCGGTAACAGGCCCACAAGTTCATCCAGGTATTCAAAACTTACTCTTCCAAGGAACAAGGCCTAGAATGGGAAAAGTAATTCATTTGTTCAATGGAGCTTGAATTTATTAATTTCTTGCCTAAATTAATCATTTAAGATTTTAAAGCTCAAAGCTATACATTAAAAAATTTAAAAAACTAGAAATAAATTAATCACTGAAAGTATGCTAAGTTTAAATTTCTGTGAACCATGATCTAATAACATTTATTATATATATTTATGAAATGATCCCCATTATACAGCTGACTTTTGATAAAAACACAGATTTTGACACATTTTACTTACTAAGCATCTTCTATGCTCACATATGCTCATCTGTGTCCACCAAATCTGTAAGAACCTCAGTTTGGTGTATTCAAAAAGCCAAAAAACTAATAACCAGAATTAGAATGCTATCATGTGCCAAAGTCAGAAATAAAAATCATAAAAAGTAAAAGACTATTTTTCCAAGAGTAAACAGGAAAAAGCAAAATGTAACATGCAAAATGTAACAATAGTACTCATATTAAAAGACAAAATGATTATTGTCCATAAATGTGCAACAGACTGGCAGATCAAGTGAACAATATGTATAGAGCAAAGAAATACAGATCCTAGTGAAAGAGTGAAAACAAGAAGGCTGGCCATACAAATGAGGACAGGGATAAAATAATAAAATCTTCCCTCAGTGATTTGGAGATGTCTACACCTCTGTATAGGACAGAGATACCTGAGTTAGCTTTAAATGATTAAGAAACAATCTATCCCCAGCAGCACAGACCTGATGATAGACAAATTTGCCCTGCTAAGAAGTTTTCAACATGCAGCTTCTTGGCAGAAAATTCACTCTGCCAAAGAAATCCAAACTAAAAGGAATGCCCACATGTACACATCTGACTTATATCCAGTGTTTCTCCTCCCACTGCAGAAAAGTGAAAGGTTTTAAAGAACTAAAAGTTCCTATAGATTTGGACATTCACATGCAGAGACTAAGAAGAGATGGAGGATGCTACATGGATGATGCTTCCAACCTTCCTTAAAAAGTTAATGCAACCAGGAAGCTATATTTACTGACCCTTGTCCTTATGCTTACTTGTTTATGCTCCTTTGTATGCCACAAAAAATCCCATTCATCTTAAATGAGATATCATGCAAAGCGGTCATTATGGACAAGATGGTAGCATAAGCAAAAGTGTCTGTCTGGAACTACTGAATTTAATATTTATGAAAAAGCTATAAATTAATAGGTTGCAACTAAGAAATTTCATTGACATTTCTGACATCCAACCTCCACCTGCAGCAGCCAGATTTTAGAGATGACAGAAAGTGTAAACCATGCAGACTGATCAAGAGCAGCAGAACATAGTGCTGCCATTATAAAGTCATGTCACGATTCAACAAGAACTAAAGATCTCTTAAAAATACCTTCAGATAAAGAGAACTTAGATTTGGCATTTGTACCTCTCTTCTTAAATAATTAAGTTAGGGATACTATCACTCAGACAACAATAATATAGATATACAGACTTGCACTTGTAGCTATAAATCTCTTGTTTTAGTTAACTGAGCAGTTCACACTTTGCTTAGCTTTGTTTTCCAGTATATTCTTTAATAGATATTACACTGTTATTGCTCATTTTATTATGCCATATTGAGCTCAATTTTCCTTTTTTTGACAAATCCTACACTGCTATTATTAGATTTCACAATTGAAATTAATCTTTTTAGACGTTTTGCTCAGTCCTAAGGGAACTGTTTTATTTAAAATTACAATGAGGAGAGCTCTGAGAGTCTTGAATTTTAATTCTAATTCCAAAACACTGCTCTGAAGATGAACTCTATCATCTTGTCTGTGCAACTGAGGAGAAAAGCTTTCCAAATGTTAATATCATTGTTTTCTTTTCTCCTCTTCTTTTTTTACACTGTATCTCCAGACAGTCTGACCTAACAGTTTTAAATGACTAAAGGATTTCAGCCAAACTAGTTCATGGATTCACGGTCTGACATCAGACTGGACCATTAGATCACCTAGACCGACCTCCCATCCACTGTAGCCTTACATATTTCACTGCTATCTCAATATTGGGCTAAATAACTGCTGTTTGACTAAGCATGTTGTAACCTACAGACCAGTTCACCTGCCTGTGACCCGAGGCCTAATTTTGGGCAGCACAGCAGTGAGACCATACTGAGCTGTTAGAGAGAAGGTAAGCCAAAGATTTGCAAGGAAAGTCAAACAAACAACAGAAATTTGTTTGTAAAGACAATACTAGTAACTCAGGGACCTGCAGAAAAATATCAGCCTGAAAAAAAACCAAGAAAATAGCAGGGAATCAGAAGAAGATAGCTTGGCAAGACTGCAGACCAGCTCACTCCAAGGAGCAACACATCCACATGGCTGAGTGACACTTGGTCAGCAGAGCCTCACCAGGTGCCTCTCTCAGAGCGGAGAGCATCTACTGCTTAGCCTGGTAGCACATTTGCCCGAGGTGGGCTAACACTTGGTGTGTTAGCCAATAAACAGATGCCAGGTACTTAGGACCTATGGATGTCCTATATGCAGAATCTCTTGGCAGAGGGTAGAAGATGCCCATATAAAAGACAGAAAGTTTCAGTATCTTCCACAAGGGTAGGCACTCTTCACTGATGATATCCAGAGACAGGTTAAACTGATGCAATTTTTTTTTTCTCTGAGAACTTACTTATCAACTGCAATTGATTCATATTTATAAGACAAATACACTGAGCTTCTGAAGTCTTTCACTGAAAGGCATACTTCCAGCCCCCAAGACATTTTTTGTGGCTCTTTTCTGAACTGTCTGCAATTTTTTCAGTTTTTATGGTCTTTTTTCTTCCTTTCTACACATTTTTAAGAATAGGATCACCTGAAGTATTTCAAAGTCATTCTTTCTAATAATACACATTAAGATAAAAAGGCCTCCCTATTTTTATATCCTGTTTATGGTATCTCCAAGGTCACATTAGCCTATTTTTTACTGCAGCATTGCACTCATAGGCAGTTATTAGTCTGTCAAGATCACTATCCTTTACAGAATCACTGCTTTTCATCTTTTTTTTTGGTTGAGTTGCATTTTTGTTCCAGAATGTACAAAGATGCATTTATTCATATTAAAATGAGCTTTATATCTAAACGCTGACCTTACTAAATGATAAAGGCTGTTCCCTGTCTGTACATCCTCTTTCTTTACTTACCACTCTACTATTCCTCTGTCACCTGCTGATTTTACATTTATTTCCATGTCACTGATGAAAAATGTTGACCAGTCTTAATTGTGAATAGTGTATAAGGAATACCTCAAACTCAGTGATTTAACAATCACTGAAAATTATTTCAAGATTTCTCAGACCTCAGATTTTAAAGTGCATTTACTAAAAGCTCTGCTAAGATTTCTGCAGTCCTTGTTGCATTCTGTCACACCTTACAAAATCTAAACATATTACCTCTATGACATATCAGACAACCTTGCTTGAAGAAGACAGAAAGAAGGAGGAGATACACAATATGCAAGTTATTCTTGGCAATTAACACCTAACCAACTGGGAAAAATGATCAGCTCCGAGTTTGTTTTTTGAACAGGCATATTTCCCATAAAACCGTATGAACTGGCATTGACTATATACCTATCAACTGAGTCCTTTTTCAGAATTTCCATTATTTCACATTCAACAGCTATATGGTTTAGGCAAGATTAGCGAGCTGCAGCAATAAAGGATGGGGACCACCTGTCTAGATAGCAGTTTTGCAGAAAAAGCATATAGAGGTTATAGCAAATCATGTACTGAATAGGATCAACAATGCTGTTTGATAGATAACAAATAAAAAGGATTGTAGCTAATAAAATATATGAAATAATCCTTCTCCTCTCTTCAGGATTTGTAAGCCTTCAGCAGGAGTGCTATGTCTGGTTTCAGTGTCACACTTCAAAAAATAAATGGATCAGTTGGAAAGAGACCATAGGAAAACAAGAAGAATGAGCAGCCCTCTAGAAATCTGGTTGTGCTCTGGAAGGTCCAAGCGCACTGGAGTCATTTACCTTGGAGGCTGAATTAGAGGGGGTATCCAGTAACAACACTGAAGGATATGAAAGGCTTTTAGAAGCAGAAAAGAATAATTTGTTGTCTATGTCCACGGCCAGTAAGGAAGAAGGGATTTAAATCACAATAATAACAGTTTTATGTTAGGCTTCAGGAAAATCTTCACTACCCCCACAGTTGGAAAGAACAGGGATAGTGGGGACTAATTGTTAAGTTAGAAAGTTAGAGAAAAACCACTACGGGAGGCTTTCAAGACATGTTACAACACTGTCAGGGCCGGGTTTC
Organism: Dromaius novaehollandiae; assembly: GCF_036370855.1. Lineage (NCBI taxonomy): Eukaryota > Metazoa > Chordata > Aves > Casuariiformes > Dromaiidae > Dromaius > Dromaius novaehollandiae. The sequence continues at coordinate 101,643,902 of NC_088098.1, read as the reverse complement.
TGCATAAGCTCATGCTGCCTTGGGGCAAAAGGATGGAGCTAAGTGACTTCTTGAATCCCCTCCAGCTCTGTGTTTTTTTAGTAAATTCTAGTTTCCTGGTTAATGGTGCTTCCCTTTTCTTTTCAAACTAGTACTCTTAACACCTACATGCTTCCAATCTTCTCGAATTCCCTGAATCCCAAAACTCATTAAATTTACTGTAAGTAGCCCAAAGATCTCCTCAGCCATTTCTTTCAGAACTCTTTGAAGAGAACTTTCTATGCCAGATGGGAAGTACCTCGTACTCATGTTTTATGAATAAATTACTAATTTCTATTTATCTCAGTTCTGAACACATTATCTTCTGCATCTCTTTCTAAAAATACTTCTGTATCATTCACACAATATTTTTTATTCATAATATAATTGAAAAATTCCCATTATCCTTAGTGTTACGAGACATGGGCTTTTACCTTATTTATTTAGCTTCCATTTTCAAATTTCTATACTTCATAATTTTTAATGTGTATTGATTTCCACATTTCCTCTGTTTTACATTAATTATTACTAGTGTTTATATTTCTAATTTCTGCTTTCATGTTACCTCTAGAATAGGCTGGGCTTTTATCCAAAAATGGCTTTTTTATTTATCCATAATTTCACTATCAAGAATTTTTAAAAGGAATTTAAATTTTCCAATTTTACATTTTTACATTTGTGTGCACACACACAACCACACAATTGGAATTCTCCTCTACCGAACATGAGCTGGTCAGAATTATTTTTCATGTACAAACAACAACATCTCATTAATGATACATTCACCTTTTTCCATCATAATGACATCTGCGACATTATTATATTGGGTGTAATACTTTTTACCTTGGAAAACTGTCCTTTACCTCATGACATTTTGTATGCCTGGCTGCATGAGATGCCCAGTCCACAACTTCAAAAACAAATACCCCCATGGGAGTTTTCCCTTCCATATGTTACATATGCACATTTTCAGAGAAACTTATCCTACTTTCTAATTTGATCTAGTTATCTGTTTCAGTCTTTCTGCTCCCTACTATTACCTGGATACACGTAATTTCAAATCTTGTGGCTGAGCTAACAAAATTAAAACAAACAACAGTTCCATCATATAAAATGCCACTACACACCCTTTTTATTCACCCTTCTTTCCTAATGAACTTTATTACTCATTTCCTAGCAAGATTTTTTATTAATAAAATTAATTTTTTTCTCTTTGCTATATCATTTTTTGGTTTCCTACACTTTCGTGGTGCTCCCGCTACTTCAGAGCCAAAGTAATTATCCTTTCCATACCTTATGTGCAACTATGCCCAAATGCCTGGGAGTGGAAGGCTACTGTAATCTGGCTACTTCACTGGAATGTAAGCCAACATTTTCCAAACCAAAAGCTTGAATTTTACATTATCCTTTTTCATACTGCTTTTCTTCTACTCTGACTTGAAAAATCAACAAGGATTCTTTTATTCTCATGTTGCACTGTTATTAGTGCTGCCAACCACTGCAGACCCTCAGTTACATCAGAGTAACCTTACTAGATTAAGTGTTAAATAGAAAAAGTTAGATGAAACTCTGATTTATTCCCTTCTTGTCCTTTTTGGGTGGAAGATTGTGTTGGATTTGGACGATAAATTGCACATTTTTATACAACTATGCCATGTAAATAAGCAAGATATGAGACCAAATTCTCCATTTCCTTCTTGCTACCTAAAACTGTAAGATACCACGCTGAGGGATGTAATTTATGTAATTTTCTTTTATACTTTGAAGAGGGCAGAGGCAATTGTTTCCAGCCGTATTTTCAATTCCATTATTCCATATACTGTCAAACCCCTAAAGTTAGTGAAACGGAAGTAGCAGCTAATCATGAAATGATATACTATTTCATTTGAACAATTATGTGGATAAGACATGTTTAAGGCTAAAGCTGATAATTATACTCATTGCATATCACTTTTGCAAACTTATGTTTTCCTTTCTGTTTGCAAATCATTTGCCAAATACTTACTTTTTCAAATCCATATACATATAGCATTCAGAGTTTATGAAGACAGAAGGAAAAAATAGGCCATTTGCTCACAAATCATTCAAATTTTTCTATTCATTATTCATGCTATGTAATTGGTCCCTGATTGTATCATCACATTATTTTAAAATAGAAGAACAAGCCATTAACTTCCTATATTAACATATTTTTGGAAAGGGGGTTTATATGAACGTCTACTCCACTTACGCGTGCATGAACAAAAATACACTTGTACTAGCATTTTCCAAATAACAAGGTAGCCACAGTGGAATGAAAAAATATTCAGATTCTGAACAAATACTCTAGTAAGTGTTTCAGCACCTCCCAAGCTTATAAAAAAGTTAAATATGAACTAAACCGAGTAATACTTGACACTCAACTTCCACAAGTAGGCCCAATGCATGCATTTTATGATTTCTATAGCACCAGGGAATTTAAATATTTATCTTTTACCTGCACTTTCTCATTTTATTTTTATGTAAATGGTCTAGTTTATGTCCAAATTTTCTTTATCTAGAAATGACTGTTAAAATCATCACTGTAAATTTTGATGCATGGTCATAAATGTCCACCCTCCTTGGGAAAGCCACTGGCTTGCTATTCTTCAGGGAACAACAGACAGCAGTCCTTATGTGTTATTTGAATAATAAAAAGACCATGATTAGAACATACTGTCACCTAGTTGTCTGTTACATTTACTATTGCGTATTTTTAGTATTTTAATACCTATGCTTCTGAAAGCAGGACAGTGGATTTTAAAGTGACAAATCTGTGGCTACAGATTGTCAAGCTTTAAGTTAACTTTATGGTTTAAAATATCAAGCCACAAACTTTTCTTATTTTAGTAAGAGCTTGTTTATGCCCTTTCTAATGCTACTTTCCTGTAAAATAAGCAATCATAATATTTTAAACACTTTTCAAAATGCTCCAATAAACAATTATTACCATTTATACTTCATAACCTGTGCACAGCCCATTGAACATACCTACACCCTTATAATTTTTCATAAGAGCCAACTTTAGGGTCAGGAACTATTTGAAATACTACACAAATTCAAATCTTTCATATCTTTTATGAAGTTAGAGCTTAAAACATAAGAAGATAAAAGACTGAAATCAACAGACCTATTTTCAAGAAATGAGAATCCCTACACCCAAAACAATAGTAATATTTTTTAGTCTATTTTTAATGGCATTAAAATTACTTAGAATACTGCTAAAATACTTCCTAAATAAAAAGAACCAGAAACAACTGATTAATTCTGAAAATGAGCCAATTATGCCTAGATGCTTTAGTTATAATGAAGGTTGCTTCTGCTTAGACAGTATATAACAGGCAGTGTTCATTACTGAAGTAGTCTCTGTAAAATTACAATAGAGACTACTTTGGCCAACTATTAGCCTTTCTAATTATTTAAGGAAAGGTATGAAATATTTGCAGCAACTTTCTGTACAAGCATCTTGTAAGACTTATTTCTCTACCATGCAAAAAAGGATAATCAGGTGAATGAAGGGATGAGAAATGACCTTTACTGCTGTTTTAAAACAGAACTCAGAAAAAACGCTCTTCATGAAGACCTAGAACTGAACCCCTGGTGTCGTGGGAATATGAAGTGGAGGCCTGGGAATCATCTTGATACATTCAGTGGGACCAAAGGAATCAAGCATGTAAAAAAAATATATCTGTTGTACAGTAGTACATGACAACTTCTGTATGGATATCTTTTGGGGATAATATTTACAATTCCAAATTATCCAAAGTTAGTTCTTAACTATACATTTTATCTCTGTGCAAGTTGTTTTGCACAAGGAAAAACGTAAACATTATGTATTTTGAGGTCTAAGATAACTGCTTGCTTCTCCAACATGAGTGTTATTCACAAGCATAAGAAAAAATAAAATTACTGAGGTAAACAGAAAGCATATTCACATTTAAAAGAAACAGGTTTACCTCAGAAGCAGATGAATCCCCCAGTTTTCCTCAGGTAATTGTGGCATTGAGAGTGAAGAAGTAATATCCTACCTCTCCTAGCCTACAATACACAGATTTTTCCCAAGAGCACAATGTCTAAGTGATTTATTTGAACACTGCACTTCCAAACAGGGGAGTAAGACAGAAGGAGGTTCTTAAAACCATGGATCAGCCAAAAGGGACTAATTCCTGCATTTGTACTGCATCAGAAGGCTTTGAGCGCTTGAAAGTCAGCCCTGCTGGCAGACAGCTAATGCAGAATTGAAGAGTAAGTCCTAGCTGGTAGACGCAGACCATCATACTTTAAATGGACTCTTCGCAAAGATAAGAAAAAAGGTTTACAGGTACAGGGAAAACAGTATGTTCTTAACTGTTAACTCAGATTTCATTTCTAAGACATTCCTTTGCAGCCTGCACAGTATTACAAGGATGTCTGTTCAAATGAAGTGAGATAAATTAATGCTGTTCACGGCTACAGAAAGTAGTACCAGAGCTGGTTTAAGTCACATACCTGCATGATTTTCCCAAGTTTTTGGTTTCATATGTGGGCTATAAGGAGGTCAAGAGCTAATCCTGATAAAAACAGGAGTCACAAAATCAGGATAAAGAACCCAGCTGCCCTATGTAATAATTTTCATTCTGACTTGAAAAAGCTAATTGATATTCCATTCACTATCATGTCTGTGTCAACAGCAGATTATTGGGCAGATTTTTCTAAATGAACATGAATACCTGACAGTTTTGTCAGCTATGTTTATTAACCTGACTGCATCTTCATTAGGGAAATTAGAAACAAGTGAAATTCAGACAAATGGATTTCTTTTTCCTTGCACTGGTAAAGTACAAAAGGCCTGTGTTTTGAAGTCAATCCTATTAGACAGGGTCCTGTTCTGTGGAGCTATGATGTTAGATTTAATATTCTTCACTTTACTGTTAACCTTTTCTACTCTGCATTCCTACAAGCATTTGCTTTTATGCTTTTTATTATGCTAATTTATTTGGAGCAGAGATAAACTGAACAAAAAATTTATGTGACAACAATACGTAAGTAAAAAAAATGCAAAAGATTTTGGGAAAGTATAATAATGCCTATATATAACTGTCAGCCAGACTAGTCGTGAAGTTAATAGTTCCATGGCTATTGCTCCAATACCGTATTTTTATTGGAATTTCCTCTGTTCAAGCAGTGTAGAAACATCCCATGGGAGTTCATCAGGATAATCAGTATTTATCCCATCTTAAACACCTGTTCTTCCACTGCACTGATCCAAAGGCCACAACCCAGACCTGCTATCAGTGAAGTATGAAATATTGTTGCCTTTATCTCATGTATAACTGCAGAGACTGATATAGAGGTACCTTCAGCCAGCTGATCTGTATCTTTCGAGCTGGAGTGAGAACCACAATCAAAACACAGTTTTTCCATAACAGTCTTTTTAAGGAAAGAAGTTTTGAAGAGAACAGCTGATAAAGTGACAAATGGGGACTGGAAAGACAGGTGGCCACTGCTTACTCAAATAGTTACTTAATAACCATGATGAAAAATTAGCTATTTGGTGACTCTGAGGAACAAAACAGACAGATGTTAGGAGAGGTACAAAGGCTGAAACAACTTAAGAAAGAGTCCATGCCTGACTTGCAAGCATGGCCCCATGAAGAACTATTCAAGAATTTCTAACTCAAGAAGTGCAACAAGGGACCAGATCAGGCTTTTTGACAAGGCCGTTCAGGGTGCACAGTCTCGCAGATCCAGCCAGAGCTGCAAAGTGTGCTGCTTTAAGCAAAACTGAAAGCAAGAATCAGGAATCTGAAACTCTGAAGTAAGGGCAAATGAGACATGTGAACAGCAGTCACGATGAAGTTCCAGGCATGAAACACACAGACAGAAATTTCTGTGCCAATGAGAAGTAGAATCAACCTCAAGAGTACAAGTGGTAGCAGACCTTTCTGTTGAAGCCAAATCTGCATTCAGTAACTATCTGTATATGTCATAAAAAGCTTGTCGTGATTAAGTATTGTGAATTTTATTCTTAAATGTCTAATATTTGAAATGGAGTTACTCCTATTTTGCAGGCAGAAGAGCTATGACACAGAAAAGTAAAGAGTTCATACAGCCCATAAATGATAGAACTGTCTCCTAACATCTGTTTCAGTACTTGACTACCCTGCCTCCACGAGCTAAAAGTAATGCAAACAATGTCTGTATGAAGTGGTACAGAGGGTGGAAAACCACAGCCATTTAGTCCCCATACGCTGCGTATTATTGTCCATTACAGATGTATCCCAGTGCCATCAGCGGGATACAGTTAGTATTTCTTGCTCAAATACAAGGATATGCTCCCTGACCTCCTTAATGACCTATGATAACAAGCGACACAAAGGATATGGGAAGGCTATCAAGCCTACATGTGTATTTTTTCTGCTTGTTAACGGAGATACAGTTTCTAGTTACCAGCAGTTCAGGCAAGTCATCAGTAGAGCCAAAAGCCTATACATACACATAACAGGGATATACAAGGATGTACAGGCATATACAGGGAGAAGCAGTCACGATTTTCAAAGGTGTCAACGCTGTCAGGTAAAATGATCAATTTTCCTCCTTCAATTCCTGCAGTGGCATCTTATTTACTTAATAAGGTATCACTTTAGAAGTGAAAATATTTGACAGCTGGTCTTCTTGCTGCATTCTGAAAAAGACCCAGATGTGCAGAAAAAGAGCTTGAAAGAACTCACATGAAAAAAATATCAGGGTAGGTACACAGTGCCAACTCAGAAATAGGACTGGTAATACAAGTGGACCCCACTTCATTTAAGGCAGCAAACATGAAGTTAACTTTGGCTATATCAGAGCAAAACCTCAGTAATATACCAAAATAAATATAACTTATTAGAGAGAACGGTTGTCCCACTCATGACAAAAATTCCCAGAGAAATCATAAGTTTATACTCATGATAATAAAATGTTTCCCATCTCCTTTGATTAAATATCCACAGAGCCAGTCAGTTTAATGTTTTTCAGCTTTGTAATCTTCTTTTTCACTGAGTCGGTCTGTCACTTTTTCCACTAGCCCTTCATTTATAATTTATGGTGTCAAACACCAAGCTTTCACAGCATGAACGTTTTACAGGTGCTAGGTCAGGCTGTCAAACTAAAGTACATGCTAATAATTGGTAGCTTTGAAAGTCTTGGTCTCTTTACCTACAGTAAATCTTTACATCAGCATGAAGGCTCAACTGTTTTTACAAAATAATCAGGTTTGCAATGCTTTGAACGTTATCAAGAAATAAATACAAAATGTCCTGTCATTTACTTGACAGGGAATAAGTTTTGAATATCTAACCAAAAATCAAGTTGCTTTACAAGACTGGACAGCATGGAGTGCTCGCATCTATATATATGTACATATGTACATATGTACATATTATATATATAATACATACAGACTTTGACCTCTGAACAATATACTTTTAATGCACATTCAAAGTATTAACAGTGGAAATTAAGATTTCAAAGATAACTGAAGAGCATAAAATAGATCTGAGAATGCCATCATTCATACAGTCAACTGTTATGCCTGATCTGCTGAATAACTGGTGTCATATTCATCAGTAGGTAGTTACTCTTTTTTCCTTTTGTGACTATGTAATAATCAAACTGTTAAAATCAAACTTTTCTTCTGATTTCTCATCAAGAACAGAAAGCTTCTACTTCTATAAAAAATTTCAAACATACTACAGTGCAAGAGGTGATTTGAAGATTACACAGGGAAGATTTTTCAATGTATCTCTTCCTAGTCTGTGGCTCTCTAAACTTCAATAGAAGAAGGAAAGAAAAAATGATTGTAGCCTAAGAGCATAGTACTTGTATAAAAATAACTAAACCAAGCCAGTTTCCTGATAGAATGGTGTAAAGCAAAAACAGTAAAAACTGAAAATAGTCTGTTTTATAACAATGGGCAGTCATGTGTAACATAGGTGAACTGGGAAAGCATGTCTGAGATTTCCACTGACCTGAAATAAACATGTCTGGGGCACGATGATTTGGCAGGTAAAGCATTTCTGCTGGAAATGCAGTAGCACTGCTTTGACTTAGTTCAAAGCACTGCTTCAAAGAGCTACTTGAGACTTAAGTGCCTGTTATATAACCCAGTGATGCAAGAGGAATGTCACTGAGGATTCCTGGAGGGCTGCCAAGGCACTTTGAAGGCAATGCCAAATACAGACCGTATAATACTACATCCACACTGTTAGTTCAGAATTTGGGAACCTTTACATTTGAATGATTATCCCAAAGCTAACATTTGAATTAAAATTTGCTTTATGCCATTTTTCTTCAAAATGTGAATACCATTCTGCCTGAAATGTTTGAGAACAGAAAATGGAAGACAATGACAAACAGCACCATGACTGTGGAGATGAATTACTCTTCTAAAGAAAAAAATAGGAAAAAACTTAAAAATTCTTCTTTGCTTCTACCTGAAGACTAAAATATAGTGGAAATGCTCATCTCATCCGGGAAGGCTATCCAATATATCTATGTATCCAGTACATGGATGATCTAGCATGAAATAGTTTTTACCAACACAACAAAGACAACCTAGAAAACTACTACTGCCTCTGCACTTCCCAGTAAAGTTCTTTACACTTAAATACTTCAAAAAGCCGACGTAATCACAGAGAAAACTGTGCTGCAGAGTTACCTACACTACAGATCATCAACACAGCATTTTAAGTTCTGCTAATGAAGCCTTCTGAAACTGCATGTCTATCTATTCTAGTTTCCTTTAAAAGAGATATATTATAGCAGGGCTACATCCCTGCTCACTGATACTGGGAAGGGTACAGCCCTAAACCAGCTTCCTCCTCCTGTAACTGCTCTCTTGGAGATGGAGCAGTGGGCTGTTTTGGTACAGCACCTCCGAAGTCACAAACAAGACACTGAGTAAAAGAATCAGCTGGTCTGACCCTCTCATCCTACCCTACCACATTTACCACTCCTTTTTCATGTCACACAATCTTACAGAGCTGAGGATCAGTGGCTATGCCTTGACTTAACGAGGTCCCTGATTTTTAAGGACCTCATCTTTACCTGCATCAGAGGTAAAGTCAGAGTCCAACTGGGACTACTAGGGATTTGGAAGTAAAGCTGCAGAAAAGGAGTACAGTGTTATCTGCAAAAGATGCAAAAGGCAAAATAGCTTGGAGAAAGAAGTAGCAAGGGGAGGGAAAAGATGAGTTGTCTGTGGCATGACAGGTGCCACTTAGATCAACTGACTCGAAAGACAGGTCAGTTGGCTAAGTGCAGATATTTTTACCTAAGGATAAAGTGAGTAAATTTGATAGACCCAATGAAAGGGGAATGCTGTGGGAACGGCAGTTTGATGAAGGCAATTAAGGACCAACAGACTGATGATGCCTGTGGAGCAGAGATGTGACAGAGTGGATGAAGTAGTGCAGACAGAAAACGAATTTTGCAAGGGCATAATGCGAATTTGTAGGCCTAAAAGGAAGTACAGTCTTATGGAGGTAGTGGTACAACCTAGGAAGAGTCAAAGACTGATTGAGGAATCTGAGGGAGAAAGGGCTAGCCCAGAGACAAACTTTGATATGGGAAGACACACTAGAAAGAAAGAAAGAAGAAAATGCGTTATCCTGAACAACAACAAAAAAAAAAGATTCATGACTGAGGATAGAAATGGGATTGTAGGAAAAAGTAGACTGGAGATTGCTACACGGTAAGGAAATGTAATGAAAAGTGATAATGGATAGGCAGCCTGTGTGGGCAGATGATGAACACTGACTCTGTTAAAAAGAAATGTTTACTATTCTTTGCAAACCAGGAATGATATACAAGTTGGAAAGGGGAGGCGGCTGATCATTTTTGCACGTTTTCTTTCATTAGGATGACTTGTCACCAGGATTTTACTTAGAATCCCAAATACATCATCAGTAACTGATATGTCTAAAATTCTAAATCACAGTCAAAATACAGTTATTTACAGGACATACTAAAGACAACTGAAGCTGTCTTTTCATCATATTTCAGACCACATGACAGAAACCTGTTTGCAAAAAACACAATTTCATTTTCAGTACTAACAGAGTCATTCTGGAGTAAACATGATATCATAAGTGGAGTTAATGAAGATTAACTACAGACTGTTGAACCTAAGAACAGTTTCTGGCCAAACATTTTTTGTTACTTATATGTATTTTTTCTCTCTAGGTGTAAAAAAGATTAATGAAATTATAATGAGAACTGAATAAGGAATGCAATGGAGAGAATTAATGTTAAAAGGAAATATTTTAGGATGAAAATTAAGTATACCATTACATCCATGGTTAAAAAAAAAGGCATAAAGTGAGATAAGATATAAAATTGAATCAAAAATATGCAGTTCTGTATTTCATAAAAAACACATGGATCTAAGGCCTTTCTGATCTTATGACAGTTAGTTACCACAGTAACTATTGCTCAGCATCTGAGCAATTCAAAGTACAGTACTTGTTGCTCTCACTTTCCCACCTGTTCAAAACCTTTCTTAGACTATTAATATAATACTACCTCGTGGCAGGTTTCTCTGCCCTCAACATGAATGCAATCAATTACTATTTAATGTTGTTTCCCAACAACAATAATGAATGCCTTGATCAGAATCTCAGTGTGCTTTTTTGATTGTCCATAGTCCCTTCACTTCCAGTGCTTGCTCTCAATCAGAACAAGTGATTTAAATCTCATACTTAATTTAAAGCAGATGAAGGGGGAATTTAAGATGTTACATTTATGTAAATGCCAAATTTATAACAAAGAATATTATCTTTTGTATTGCTATACAGCTTAATTTATTTCATCTAAGAGCAATAAAACAGTAAGTACTGAGCAATCCTAATAGCCAAGAGGAATCAAATTATGGAAGAAAAAGCTGACATCTGAATTATAATGCATTAAGGTAAAATTACAGCTAAATTTGAGGATAATTTCATTCAATTTGACTTGGAGAATGTAGTGTTTTTCCAGCCTTATTTCAGAATTACATGAACTGAGAAGTGTTTTGAATCTATGAAAATTATGGAATATAATTTGTGTTTTCATAGTTAAGATACCATTAAATTACTATTTGTGTGGCAACAACATATTAGTATGTGAACATCTTAGCTTATCGCATATATTTTGTTGTATAAATGTCAGAAATAAATTTGGGTTAGGAAACTGAAACAGCTTGTAAAAGGGTCTTTAGCTGCTTTAAATAAAGAGAGAGCAAGAGAGGCAAGGAAGCGCATAAAAGGCATGTTTTTGAGACAGACGATATTTAACTGTGCAATTCCTAGCACAGTTCCTCAAAGATTAGTCATGAGACTGATAGTATTTAATATTTAAGTAATGTCCTTAGCCAAAGTAGGTTTGTTATAATGAGATTTCTTTTTGATGGGAAAGTTGGGAGACATTGTCAACATAACTGAAGGCTGGAACACTACATGGGGGTTATGGGGATAGAAAGAATGATTCTTCGTGTCTGGGATGATTTAAAAAAAGGGAAGATATTAAATAATACAAATCATAAGACAATACAATGGGAGCTAATAAGAATGTCTTTTATAAAGTGGGACCTTAGCTGGAAACAGGTAAGACAAGACCTGCACATACTAACTGATGACAAGGCAACCAAGGACCAATCAAATGATATGGAAATAAAGACGACAACTGCCATCACAGAAAGGACCAGGTATTTCTAATAAAAATACTACTATTGCACAAAGTACCAGTAAAACCTCACCTGCAAAACTGCACACAGTTTTGGTCACCTTTATTAAAGAAGACTGAAGAGGAAGACAAAGACTACCATCCTGTAACTGTCGTACTGACTGTAAATCTCTTGTATGAGATGAAAACAGCATGCCAAAACCCAATAGAAGAGATATGACTCTTTAATGTAGCTAGATAAACACCAAGGATGGAAAGACATTCTTAAGCTTTGGGACAATGCTGGCACAAGAATAAATGTATAAGCACTGACCACGAAAAAATGCCATTTATGAACACAGGAATAGTTCTAAAGTAGAAATTAGAAAGACTTTTAACTTCTAGTTTTAAAAAGAAAACTGATCATCTTATACAGAACGTCATACAGGATATTTGCTTATGACAGCAGATTATTTCTTTATTTCCTTCCCATCTTGTGTTCCAGTTACAGTCAACAGAGACAGTGCTGTGTAAACAGTCTTAGCATGTACCACTAATGCAAATACTATTTTTTCTGTCAAGAGCAATAAAGAAAAAAAAAAAACCTTTCAATGCCAGCAATGTTGCAGTAAAATATTTTTCTCACCTCTAGTGAACTATGCCACCCGCCACTGACACTTCCATTGCTAACTTCCTTCTTTTTCTTCAAGGCTGATGGTAATTCCTTCCTACCTGCTTTTCTTTTTGGAATACAGTAACAAGCACTTAATTCTTGAACCCTTTTCACAGGACTACAATATAGATCTTTCTGAACTACAGCATTCATCTTTAACGTAAGTCTCCAAAGGACATAACCCGCATTATGGACTAATAGCCTGTAAAACTGAATTTTATGAACTGTAGCAGTTTTGAGCAATAAAAATGGAATCAATGGACTCCAGTTGATGAAATCTCCTCTCTAACCTATACTTGAATTAAAACTTTTAATAATGTACTTTCAAAAAGAGCTAGAACCTGATAAACCTGGAGATGACATATTATTGAACATATGGTGGTTGGCCCAAACTAAACCCACAATACTGTAAATTGGACTATTAATTTAAGAGACAGTCAGAGGAAGTTAATTTTAAATCTTCTCTTCCTTCTTCCTATTTTCTTCTCGTCACCTTTATCAAAAATGTGGTACTCCATCTCATTATTTGAAAAAGGATAGCCTGTGGCTATTTTATGAGCTTTATTCATAATTCATAAATGATATTGCTTTACTGCAACAAAAATCATACTTGTGCTCCTCACAGTTGCAGAAATCTGTTTACCTCTGCTCAAAGAATATTTCCTCCAAGAAGCTCATCAACAAGGCTCTTAGTGGAATGTTCTTATCACTCTGGAATCACCAAACACATTAATTAAATTGTTCTTCGGTGCTCTATTTTCCTTTCTATTTGCTTCCGCTTATTAAAGAGTTGTAATTTACATATTATTCATCAAGCATTTCATATCAAGACTAATCCTTAATTTTTTTTCTGATTTTTTTCTATTACTTTAAAACCAGGCCAAAAGCCATTTAACATATGTTCTATGAGGTAAAAGCCCTGAAACCCAAACACTCAAAGTAAATTTTTTTGTGGTGCTGAATAACAGTGATATCAGTCTGAGCCAGTGTGTGGCAGCTCAAAGAATCAGACCATTTAGCTAACGCATTCACTGAATTACAAATGTGTAATTACATCTCATTTGGACATAGGAACACTGGATTTAGGAAAAGAAAGAATCCCTTAGGTCAGAGAGTCAAGCATACACAATCACAGATAAAAGTTTAAATATATTAGTGCAAAAGAATGAACAGTTCCTCAATCACTCTTTTACAGCTTGAGCATCAACTCACCAACCTTTTCCTTTCCTAAACATCTTTTAAAAAAAGAGGATCCTTAATTAAGCAGACCTCAAATCTCAAAGACTGCAATGCAGCATGAAGAACCTGGCAACAGCAGGACTTTTTTTAGATAAAGTCCTTACGAAATTAAATAAGTAAACTATATTACATGCTCCAGTGAAGGAAAAATCACCAACAACAAATTGCTCTGGCAGTCACATCTGAACCCAGAGAAGTAGAAAACTCTTTATCTGCTCAGGTGGTGGCAATTGGTCCAACTCTGGTAATATGAGAAAGACCCACAAACTTTTCACCTGCAAAGAGGTTTCTGCCTATACAGCAATATCAGAACACTTCTCCCAACCCCAGTATTAACTTCAACCAACCTTCACTGTTTCAAAAGTAAAATAAAATTCCAACAATGAATAGCAAATAAAAACTAACACATTTCCACTTAACAGGAATAACTCAAAACAAACGATTCTCCTCTATCTTTTTCCCCTGTCCCCAAGCCTCTGGTACTGATAAGCTTTGATACTTGTATCATTTGCATCCTGTAACAACAGCACTGTCTGGCAAATGTCTGGTACTTGGACCTGAGCTTTATGACACTGCAACTCCAGTTTCAACAGTTCCCTTCAAGGCTTCTGTATAAACCAGATTGCACCTTTGAATTACAGTGTATCCTTTATTTTATTTACATAAATAGTATTTCTGGCTAATTAATAGGAGATTTCAATTTCAAAGGGGGAGTGCCTTCCATAAATGGCATAATACGATTCTGCCAATACTGACATATGCAGTAATTAAACTTCTGGGAGCTGGTAAGGAGACTGTTTAGAACACCAATGTAAATTCTCTGCTAACAGAGTACCTTGTCAACTCCTGTTCCAATGTACATGTACCAGTGAAGAGATATTTTGGCCAGACATCCCAATGTCATTCTCAAATGGACTTTTAATCAGGCCCCATGGTTTATGAAAAGGATAATTAGATAAAACAACACATTCTACTTTTATCCAAATGACAAGGAGATAATACTGATAGCTAAGGAGAGAAACCAAAGAAAATGATCAGGATCTATAATAATGTAACAAAGTCTCCAGGAGATGGATCTCAATACTTGGTGATTTTGCTCAAAACCAAGCAGCTGTAGTCGTCTCTTTACTGAGAATCTTGGTTTTCAACTCTGGCTAGATGGAAAAGTTTGAAACGGTATCTGCCACATTTTGCAATATAAAATAAATAAAAAGAACTCTGGGCTCTCTTTCTGATTCTGCTTCACAGTAATTAAAAATTACTTGTATGTGTGGGGTTTTTTCTATCACCAACCTTGGCGTGGCATCATTATGGTTTACTGGACATGATAAAATTCCCAGTGATGCCTATAGTGTGACTTGGGGTATCTTATTCAGTCATAGGTAACCTAGAAGTTACTACTTTTCTCTGGAGCATTGCCTTACAGCAATAAGGCAAATATACAGGATGTATATTATGTGATTATAATCTCTCTAGCTTTGATTTTGGTTTTCTGCTCTGACACCCCAATGGTCCAGCTGAGCTTTCCCATACCTTCTTTTGAGAAAGCCACCATGTCTTTCATCAATAGGCAAGTTTGTTTCTCTTGAATCTGTATCTTCATAGTACCTAGCACAATGAGGTCCTTGCTGATTCTTACAGAGATGATCCTACAGAACATGCCATAGTGAAAAAAATATATATGGGAAAACACTGATGAACCACAGCTTTATTTTCTTGGATGCACATTTTGATGTTAAACTTAACTATCAATTCAACATGGCACACAGCTGCCTATGTCAATCTACAAAAACATATGTATCTCAAGGTTTCTTCTGTTAGTTGAAGATAACATAATAGATGAAAAATATAGACAAATATTCAGTTTTTAAAGTATCATTAAAGAGTTAAAAGTCAAAGATAAAGGTTTAACCCACTCTCTCAATTTATAATAGGGCTTACTTTCTTCTTCCAAAGATGCTCTTCCCCTCTCCCACTTTAATTAAATGGAATGGAAAGCTTAGAATTCACTATAGATATTGTTGGGGTTGTGAGGAGACAAGTCTTGAATGAAACAGAAACATTTACAGTTGAAACTCTGATTGTTTAATGATGTGTTTTATTGACAATGAATTGATCCTCTCAAATTGCAGAAGTGGGTTTTTAAACAAAATACTTTGCAGGTACTGAACAATATTCAGTTCTAGGGCAGTAATGATATCATGCCGTTATTTTCCAGATTATTATTCATAAAACAAAAAGGTTATTCATTGGGATTGAAGATGCAGAAAGGCAGGGCTAAGCAATTTCTTTTGACTTTTCAGTCACTTTCAGTTATGAACTGGAAAAAGCTTAATTTTTTACAAAGGCCCAAAAGAGCAGTTGGGTAATCCTGCTCAGGGAGATTAAAAGTAACACTTCCACATTAAAGATGGAGTAGGAGGCAAAACAAAATAGGAATATATGGCTGGATTTTCTTATGAGAAAAACTTCATAGCAAGATGTCACAATGTTCCATATTAGGATTGGTGTTTGATATATTTATTGAAGGCAAAGGAACTTAAATAATAGAAAACTACAATCCTAATTCTCTTCTCACTTAAAAAGGGTGCAAGTCAGGGACAACTATGCTAAGATTGAGGCAGAGTAAAATAAGTGTGTAGAGGAAGGTAGGAGGGAAAAATCAGATCATAAATGACTTTGGATTCATCTAAACATTCAAGCAATTCAGAATTTCATATAACAAAAAAAAATTAAACAAATTAGATTCCACATATGACAAATTAGATTATAAAACATTCAGCCCTCCAGGCTAAAGCCTGAACAATCAGATGAGCTATTTGCTAATTTTATCATCGTTTGTTCATTAACCTTTACAATGTATATACCACGATACATCTGAACCAAGAAAGGAGGTACAAATGCAAATCAGGAAGAAGACTGTCTGTTGTCAGTAAATTTCAACATTCTCTATGTGGAGTTCTAAATGTCAACATCTAATCAAGTCTAATCTATTATTGATTTTCTTTTTTGTTTTCAAAATATCCATCTGCGGCACCAATTTCCATCAGCTTTTATTTCTTGAGGCACATCTCTCAAGAATAAGATACATCTATCAGACTATAGCTATTAAAAATAATTTCCCAATTTTCTCTAATATGATGGAAACCCACTAATGCTAAGGCTTCAGGACATTACTTAAAACGAAAACTACTTGCTACAAAATTAGGAAGGAAAATGATTATTAGTCAAGTGAACAGGCTAAACATTACTGGAACTTCTGATATACTGTCACAACAACAGGTACGCCATGAGAAATGATCAAAATGGAAAACTAGCTACAAGTGTGACCTCCATTCTGAGTAGTACAAGGAAAACTGTAATATAATACAAGAATGCTGACCTTACTCTTCTGTAACATAAAAATCTGTCTTTAAATCTTTGCTTGTACAGAGATGATATGAAGATGAGGGTATTCTATAAATGCAAAATTACTCAGCTTGAAAGTGTTAGTAAATTTAAATCTGTTGTAGATACAACTATGGTTATAACTTGTGTTACCTAATGCTGTCATCTTACAACATGTTTTTTGACTTCTCTATATTTTGCAAAATAAAAAGTGCATTCTGAAATATTCTATGTCAAATGTTTGTTTGAAGTGGACTTCTACCCAAAATTTCTGCTAAAATCATTCAGATGTTTTCAAGAACAAGACAAGGTAAAGTATGTTCTGCATCTTTGATTGAAGAGCACTTGCACTTCTGTGATTTCAAGCATTTTGATAAAGATTCACTGATGTCCTTTGCTACATGTTCACATTTGTCCAAGCTGAATGTGCTCACTAGAATAAGCTGAAATTTTGGCACTGCCAAAGTTTATCTGCACTCAGCATGCTCCATCCTTAAACCCTACATACCTATTTGACTGTGCTGATACTGCTACCACAGAGCAACTAAATATACTCCACCCTAAGATGCACAGGCTGAGCGTTGTATCCCCTGGCGACCAAGTCAACAAGTACAGAAAGCTTTTGTCTGTACTCCCAACCCGATAGAGCTCAGAGAGAGCGGAAGGATGATAAAAATTCCAAATCAAATGAAGTAAAATGAGGAATGGAATGATGAAAGAAAAAAAAGGTAATTAATTGGGCAATGATGGACAGGAGCCCTCTATAAGAAGAATAAGGGTAAGAAACATAAAAAGAGGAGATAAGGAGAAAAACAAGTGAGATGATAAAGGCAAGAACCACAGTATGGGAGGTCAGGACCCTTTGAGTTTTTAAGCAACCTAGGGAAAAGAAACCTATTGTGCAACCTGAAAACAGGCCTATTTTACTTGCAAGTTTCAAAATTCCTTTAGTGCCTAACACAAGCTACTGGCAAAGTGCATGCCTTCATCACCATCTAACACCTATTCCACAGAAAATGGCACCTCTCTTGCCTCAGGTAATTCAGATCATTTAGTAGAGCATTATACTGTCAGTCTAAATACATCAACATCCTACAGGAATGACCTGTGAGGAGAGAGAGAAAAAAGAATTTTTTTTTTAATGTGAAAACTGCAGTAACAAAGGAAATTTCATATTCGCTACATTTTTATACTAATGGAATTAGTAAGCCCCACACTTAAGTTAGGGAAAGCCAGACCTGAAGTCATCACTATGGCTCACAGTCTACTTCAAAGACAGCTGGCTCCCGAGATGCAGGAGTCAGACAGCTGTGAGGGCTGGTGGCCAAGGCTTCTGCTGCAGGCTTGATCTGAAGCCACTGTGAGCCTTGACTTCAGGAAGGCTATTAAGGGACGAGGTACTCAAACTGGCAAGGAAGTTTCCTGAGCGACAGATCTTTAATTTCTGTGGTACAAATCCATGTTGGCTGCATTCAGCATTTTGATGAACATTTTGATAAATAAAGAATTTTAAAAGTAGGAACAAACATTCCATGTGGAGAACAACTTAGTTATGTACAGGAAGAAAAAATACAACGAGTTTAGTTGAAGACCACACTGAAAACCAGTGTTATATCTGCCTCTGTCACAACTTCTGTCAGATCATGGATGTATCACATAACACAAGGTGTTCAGGTGATCAATGAATGTCTCTCATGTTCTTGATAGCCAATGTGACACGAGATCTGAGCTGCAGAAAGAGAGAACTCTCAGACTAGTCAGTAGGAGTTTTTTCCAAGCATATAAAAAACTAATTCCTCAAAAATTTACTTTGGATTTCTCACATTGATCATTTAAGCTACAAGCTCTGGCCTTAAAGTTTTCTCCTTTGTTTGATGGCTAAAAAGACACAGAAGGCTAGCTCAAAGGAATATTGTGAAAAATAATAGTTTTCAAGAGATTCAACACTGAAAATATAACTGCACGCAGTATAATGTTTGCACAGGGCTATACATTAAACAATGGGAACAAGAAATGCTGGACTCCTTCCAGTCACTAGTACTCCATTTCTACAATAGATGAAATTTCCTTTAGAGAGCCTACAGAAAAATGCAGTATGTGATAACATCATTATATTCGTGTGCATCAACAAGAGGAAGCATTAACATGACACAGAATGCTGTTTGACTTCCTGGTTGACTTTGCAAACCTGGATTTCTTTAGCAGCAGTTTTTGTACAATACCTATCCCTATAATGGGCCTTTTTTCTTTATTTGCTGTACACAATCATTCTTGTTCCTTTTAATATAACAAATATTTCCAATATATGTCATTCTACAATGGCAAATTCTTACTCCTAGCATGAGATGTTTCTGTATATTTCTTAAATTAGAGAATAAAACTAATTCTTCTTGAAATTCCTGGTCTGGAAATCTGCATTTCAATGATGGTCTTTTATCATATACCAAAATCACAGAGTAAGTATTCTTACTGTTGCCTCAGCAGCAAATGTTTAGATTTCTAATACAGTAATATGGACAGTCCGAGTGTGAGTTTGGTTGAGAAGCCCACGTGTTCCAGAACTCTCTTCCTATTCTTCATTCCTAAATATTAACTGTATTCACATTTATATAAATTAAATGTTCCTCAGAGAAATAAAGTTCACTAAACTGAATGAATAAATCTAATATAACCTTCCGAGTGGGTGTTTTTACTGTATCATTCTGGCATGTAAACATTTAACAACTTCGGCAATACAAAAAGAAAGGACCCTTGTCCTCTCGTCAGACTAACAGAGACAAAGGTTTTACATTTTCCTTACTTTCCCCTTCAATGCTTGTCAGCAGCCCGACACGACAGAGCAACAAGGATTGTACAATTTCATATGGTCCTACTTTGCTTAGCAGAACCACTGGACTCAAACTGCATTCTGGAATATGAATCTCATTAAAATGCTTTCCATGCCATCAATTTCCAGCTACAAAGAATGGAAATACTACAGAAAAAAGGGCTAGGTCTCCTGTTACTTTAATATGCCCAGAATATATTTGGACAATATAATTTTAATTTTAAATTTTAGCAGAAACCTTTCTATAGAATTTAATTTTAAAGCAGCAACTGAAACCCACTGGGAAAACTGGCCTGGGAAATTTGAGGGATATAATCTCTTTTATCAAGATCAAAATGCTAGTGCATTATTTTACAGAATGTTTTCTAATTCATTCTTTTATTCATTTATTTTAAACCAAGAAGCAACTAGCAGCCAGAGAATACAAATTACAGCAGCAAGTGCACTCTAACCAAGGGCCCCCAGCCAAGACAAATCACTCATTACTTGCACCAATGATACTGTTTGCTATATGTGACTTTTCCCCTTTTGTTCTAGGTGCAGAAGCCATTAAATGGATTGAGACGGTAGATTTCCCAGTAAATATATCTTTTACTATGTCCTCAATCTGTGTGTGCACCTTCACAGTGCTTTGTTACAGATAGTGCCTACCACCCATCTTTGTTTTTCCCAGAAGTGACACAACACTGATATTATTCTAAGCTAAAACTTCCATAATTTCAGAAGCTTGCTGGAATGAAGAAATGCTGTGTAACAAATTTAGTTAACATCTCTCTATATTAAAATGTTCACCCTGGATTGCTGTGTTTACATTAGTACTTTTCACACAAGTATTGCCTATACTACTCAGCCAACAGCTGCACCGACCTATGAGGAGCAGCTGTGCATCCAGTCCTCATTAACCTGGTATTACTCTTTTTGGAGATCCTGTCAGTAAACAGGACACCCTCTTCAAAGACTGTGTGGAATTCAGTCAACTCAGAACAAATAAAACCACCCCTCTTAAGAAGACAGCAACTCTGTCAGCTTCTTACAAATCTGCTTAAATACAAAGCTAGAATTTTTATTAGCATAAAGAGTATCACACCTGTAAACTATTATTGTTTCTACATAGAGACTTTAAGTAGAATCTTTCCCATTTTGCTGTAGAGCCTGGTATTCTGGCTAAACAAGCAGATTTTAAAAACAGTGTACATACTAAGTATAAGAATTTGCTTGTAAGTGTTTCTAGGTCTGGGTCTTCTGAAATCAATGATCTTTTTTTCTTTTCTTATTTTTGAAGTCACTACATTCTTAAAGTAAAATCAGCATGGAAAAATGAGAAAACACAATTCTACATTTAATTCAACTGCCAAATGTACAAATGTAAAATTATTACTGAACTGGACAAGTATCTGCTCATGAAAGGTCTGGTTATAATCAGAGATACTAAATTAAGCAACAAAGCTGAAATTAGTACAAATACTGAACATTCTACTGTTATCAAATTTATCAGGGAATTAAAGGGTTCCAAAAGACAATCAGAAGAAATGAGAGAAAACTTCTGGTAAAGAACCTGAATTTGTGTTGTTTCACTAATGTAATTAGTGAGCCTGCTACAAGTCCACTTGTGACAAACAGTGAAGACACACTTCGAGTTCATCATGGAAATCACAGACTCACCGAGCTCCAGAGTTCTGGTGTAGAAGTCAGGATAACTGTGCATATGCATATGACACAGGAGACAGCAGGGAAAGCTGTTGCAAAGGCAAAGAGGGTGAAAGAGGAAAGAAGAAAACCCCTTTTCCCACTTCTGATGCTGGGGCTGTTTCATGCCAGCTGGCACAAGGGACAGAGGAGAATCCTGCTCATACTTGCATGCTGCCCTAAAGCAGCCTCCTGGACAGAGTTTGTGGACTACTCAGTTGCCACCCAGTGTTCCAGGAGAGTATTTCTCTTTTCTTTTACGCCATAGTTATTTATTTACACCATAGTTAAGGAACTGCTAAGGGTTGTGAAGCTGGTGACCAAGTAAATGAAACATAGCCTTCTCCTGTGTGGAACACATACAAGATCAGGATTTATCCTCTCTTCCAAATTTCCATTTGTTTCCTCCTTTGCACAAAGATTAATCTCAGTAACACAGAACTTCAAAAGAAAGTGTGGCATTCAGCAGTGAAGTGGAGAGGGGAGGGGGCAGCGAGTTAGGGAGGAAAGCTTGAAGACACTGGGATCATTTAAAAATAAATTTTGTAATATCCTAGTCATTGCGGATTTTCAGAGAATGTGAAAAAACATTCAAATCTAAAGCACTTGGCTTTGATTCACTTTGTTTCAAATCTTATGCTTGACACTCTCACAGTGTATTCTACAAGCTGTGTAACATTGTTATTTTTTAAAAAAAATCAAATGTTTATTTTAATCAATATTTCAGAATTGTTGCTCCATGTAAATTTCACCTGTTTACATTTACAGCCAAAATAAATCCAAAGTTCTGAGACTATTCTACATAAATTTTATTTTGAATCTAGATATAATTTCCACATCAAATAAGTGTTTTTGAATTTTAAACTTGACCCTGTTAGACTGCCAAAAGAAACAACAATCAAGAACATTACAGTATTTTTTAATCTAGTCTTAATTTAAAGATGAAAATACCCCTAATTCCTTTAAATGTATGTAACAGTTATTTAGGCTTTATGTGTTTAGAATGTAAACAGTTTAAAAATGTGTAAAATAAAGTAACAATATCTTCTGCCTTAAAGGTTGAGGCATATTATGAAAAAATGTAAAAGAACTGTTTAAAATAAGGAAAGCTTCGTACAGTATCATCAACTGAGGTGAAAAACACCCGCGCATTGTCTGGCTGCTGCTTTTTGAGTATCTATAAAAGTATCTGAAGAATAATAAACAATAACTTCTTTGATAATTGTTCCATTGAAGAAAACTGCTAAATCTGTAGTGATTAAACTATCACCATTACCAAGGTATTCAGCATATTATGTTTTCTTACAGTATAACAGAAATCAGTCCACATGCAGAGATCTGAGATAGCAAATGCTGGAAATGCTACGATATGGAAGTATTATGCTGTGGGTGAAACAAATCAGTAAAATTTTCCTACTGACTGTAGGAAAAACTTCAGGGTCAGTTTTTTCTGATGGATGAGCAAGCTTCATGTATCCATGTAAAACAAGCACTTGAATTAAAGCTGAGCTTGGCCTCTAAATTGTATTCTGTAACACACTGAAATAAACACATCATAAATGGATGCTGAATTAACTGAAGTGACTTCTCTTTAACGCCTACCTATTTTGAGCAGACTTATTCTTTAGACATCAGAAAGAACAGCCTACCTACCAAAAAAAAAAAAGTGCTGCAAGTCTGATGACAGCATCCTTGGAACTAATGTGCATTCTTGGAACTAACGTGCGGATCAGTGGAATAAGTGGTGGAATGGAAGCCTGGCTAGAGTGATTATAAGAGAAATGAACTGGCTGAAGATAATTTCAATGTTAAATTTTACAGACTTTACTATGTCCTGGAAATACCATGTCATCATTTCAACAGAAGAGAGACTGATGATTATTTTAAGGGATAAGTAGAGAAAATGGGAATAAGTATTTACAAATATAAAACACAAAATAAAAAGCTCAGTGTAGATTTTTGGATTATTAAAAGATACCACAAAACTATTCCAAACAAGGAAAAAAACAAACTTTACTAGAAAAATCCTAAATTATACACAAGTTGCCAAGAAATTCACTGAACAAAAAGGATAAGGAAGTGGCATTCAATGATCAGAACATAAGCTAAGAGAAAGAGCTGGGGAATAATTTTCACAGAAAGTTAAGTTAATTTGTATAGACTATTTCTGAGAGAAGAAATACTGCAAACAAGTTTGTATCTTTAACGTGTAACACAAATCTTCGTTTAGATAGTAATTCTTAATTCTTACACTTTTCATAAAGATTGACATATCATTTACAAGTTTAAAAACAGCTTCTGTAGATGTGTTTTTCACAGTTGGTATTTTTTCCTTCTGATCCCCTCTGCATGATAATGTGGTCCCTTGAGGTCAGGATAGATTTTGGATAAATAATTTCCTTCCCTACTTTTCTATTTCCATATTATTTAAAATTCTCTCTCTCTGTCACAGACAGAGTTCAGCATGTTAACTGGAATAACAAATGAAAGGCCAGCCTCTTATTTGTGTCAATGTCAAGTTAGAGGAACTCCAGTGAACCTAACAGAGGCATTCCAGTTTACAGATATACAGCTGAAATGAGAATATATTCCAACACAGCTATGCTATATTAGGATATGTAAATGAAACAATGCAGTGCTTGTCATATTCCGTATGCATATCAGCTGCAACATCTCCATATTTCTAAATATGGGTGATTAGGTAGAGGAGATTTTAAATAAGTTAGGCTTTTAACTTTAAAAAGTTCAGCCAACCAACTGCATAATAATTTAGCATACATTTTACTGACTAACCACTTACTGAACTTTTAAGACTTCTCTAAAATTCTCAAGTGAAAAGTATAGCATCAGATGCCCTAACTGGCTCTGAGGAAGAGTTCAGATTTAATTACTTTTACCTAAAATATGTACCTGGAAACTCACAAGAGTTTTCCATCAGAAAAGTTGAATTTCCTGCAAGCTCCTTCCTTCTTTCATTTGTAAACGATTTGATTTGCCAACAGTGCTGTCTGGTCAAAAATTAACTGTTAAATTCACAGGAAGATCAGAATGGTCATTCTGCATCAAACCTAAGGTACACCTAATCCAATACAGAAGGACAGTTTGAGAGCTGCCAGCAACAGACTCTTTGAAAATGAACTCAGAGCAGTAGGCAGATGCAGGACAGTCTGCTCCCTGCATTAGGCGTCAGT
This sequence comes from Dromaius novaehollandiae, assembly GCF_036370855.1. Classification (NCBI taxonomy): domain Eukaryota; kingdom Metazoa; phylum Chordata; class Aves; order Casuariiformes; family Dromaiidae; genus Dromaius; species Dromaius novaehollandiae. The sequence goes on along the minus strand of NC_088098.1, from coordinate 101,619,205 downwards.
CTGGTTTCTAGAAACTACACTGGCTTGTTTCTTAAAGCAAGTAAGATGCTGGCTGAAACTGAAAACACCAGTCTCTGAATAAATCATGAGAAACTGAAAAAACACTGTCTTGCTAACTATCAGCTATTCTCTTCAGTTTATTTTTCCATGTTTCCTTCTAACACTAGCTCAATTTTTGACTTACCTCCTTGCTCCACAGGGCCAGGTTGTACACATTTGGAAATACTTTAGTTCCTCTGTGTTATCTTCACGGCCTCAAATTACATGAGAGCTACTGTACTGACATGGTCTTAACCTATATCTGGTTTTACCAAACTATACATTTTTTATTTTAAACGTTTCCATATCAATCATTCTCACCTGTCCAAAATAAATTAACAAAATACCCAAAGAGCACTCAATGCTGCCAAATAGATGATCAGGAATATATTATGAAGCATTAACTTAAAATCTGTTATCCAATATTTATGGCATACAAATCTAGACTTTTGGATACAAGTTGTTTCACACATATTTGAGACTGTAAAGGTTCCAAAGCTGTCATTAGCACTCAAGTTTATCTGGGACACATGGGCAAAAATATTTCTAGGAAATTCTTTATAGCTTGAGGCAAAAACATGATTTTGCTCACAATTCATTCTCTGTACACTTAAGAGAGAGTGACACACTTTTACCACACTGGTTTTGTTTAATTTTCTCATTTCTCCATAGTGACTTCAACGCTCACAAATACTAACTGGACAACTGAACAGCAAAATCCACGAGGATGAGTGCAACACAGACAGCAGCACAACCTTCTTCACACTATTACAAGTCCTCTAAGAGCTATCCTCTAGCTTTAAGAGGTCAGTCTCATTCTGAGAGAAGTTCAGTCCCTACATCTGCTCAGTCCTTAGTCTCCCTATTGTTATTAATCTCTATAGGAGAATTCTAAGTGCTGTACTTAAAAGGAGCGCTTATCGGTGATGGATTGCACTTATGTACAAGTAAATATAGGAATAAAAATAAGCCAACTTCTTTGAACTGATGAAGAACTCAAGGTGGTTACTAATCTGGCTGAGACTTTAATACCAGAATCAAAAGATTTTACTATGTATTTCAAGCTACCCAATTTACATCAAGTGTAATGACTGTGAAAATAAGGGCTATATGAATTTCAGAATTAGCATCTGACATAGTTACCTTCAGTTTTTTCCTAAGAGGAAAAAAATGAATATACGTGCCATTTAAAAGGGCATCAAAGAACAGCTTTGCATAACTTGACAAAATACACTGATACCTAGTAACTGAAAAAGCATATGACTTCCTTTTCCAGCTCACTGTTACATATGGAACTCTGCAAGCTCTACAGCCTGCCTTTGGAAATCAATCTTCTTGTGACAGATAACAGCAGATAGAGTTTGAAAGAGGCCAGGGTACAGAAACTCTTTCCAATTTACATGTATGCAGAAACATGCATACACGCATGCTTAGGAGAGGACACTGCAGAACTCTTCCCTGATGTGACCTCTATCTTAGAAGTTCATACATGTTTCCCAAAAAGTAGCTCATAGTTCAGATACTATTACCTGAATCTTCAGGTTTGAGAATAATTGCCAAACTCAGCATGTTCTGGCAACCAAACAACAAATGTACAAAACAAGCTGAAATCCTGCATAATAATGCAACTTGTTAATGACCGGATGTTGTGATCAATTAATGAAAATTTAGACAAAAACACAAGCACCCATCTTACATTACTAATTGAGGTTTATTTTTCAAGCAATTCTATTTCAGACTGTTTTGATGCATTGTTCCTACCCAGCTCCATGGCTTTGCTTACCTACAGGGCTTTTTTTTTAAGAGCAGGAACTAAACCTTGGCATGGTCACAATTTATTTTTGAACTTACCACTCCATTAAGATGAATGAGTAAATTCACTTCTCTGTCAATAGTATTGTTTCTGTCTGCCTTGCTACAGATAGTGTAAGACAGCATGCATTGATTTACTTGGTAAAGAATGACAATCTAGGAGTCCTGGAAATATATATAAAAAAAAATCTTTTTTCCTGTTTGAGGAAGACAAACAAAAAGATAAATCCCAAAATAGTAATAACAGTAATTTATAAGACTGCAGTATATTAAATCTCAGAAAATCCTTTTTTAATAACAGGAAATAAAACATTAAGAATGAAGTGGAAGGTTTGTCTGTTTACTGATTTGGATTAATAAATTTACTCCCATTCCACCTATTTTCCCCAAAACAATCGAGCAACCCAGCTAAAATGTTCCTTCGCAATTCATCTATATTCAGTGTCAATGCTGGTCTATTTGTAAATACAAAATAAAAGACCAAAAATATCAGATAATAAAGCTAAGCTAGGTTATAATGATTAGTGAAATCTAGCAGCAATTATTGCAAATGTGTTTCCAAAATGAATACTCTGAAAAATCACCTTATGAAAATGTAAGAGTAGGAAGAAAAAATTATTCTCAGCCAATTGCAGGTTTTAAAAACTTCTTTATAGCTGGGATCCCAAACATTAGCAACCAGTATTTTAAAATGACCCATTTAAGTGTTTACACAATGCTCAACTTTTTTATTGTGCTCATTTTCTTTTACTCAATTCCTATTTTCAGATAAAGTCATCATTAAAGTGTATTTTTTCACTAGCATTTTATTGATCATGTGCTATATTAATTCTTAACTTTTCAGTTTCTATGTGTTTTGTTGAGTTAGAGTTATGATTTGATTTCTATGGTACAATCACAATGTAGAAGATAATAGGTCTCTCAGTTTACTGGAAATTTTAAAATGAACTGAAGAAAGAAAATTTATTAAGAGGTTACGAAATTCAGCTGTACTCTATGCAGCAGATACTCCAATGCCTGGAATAGTTTAGAAAAGTTATGTTAACATCAAAAAGAACACTTTATACTTGACAGACCTTCCTCTGGGATAAACTGTTTCAGTAACTATTTTCTCCAGGCTTTTTTAACTGCTTTTTAAAATATCCTTCAAGTACTACTAACGTAACCCCAGGAATAGGAAATGTTAATTCAGAAATTTACTTTAAAATACTCTAACTTGCATTACTTCATAAAAAATTCTTTATCTTTGATGCATATAATTTGTCTTGGATATTCCACATTACACATGTGAACAGACTTTTAACAGTATTCATGTGCCTCATTAGGCCTTGTGGTAATATAACACACATTAGCATGTACTAATAAGAGCGAAATAGAAGCAAAGCTGTGCTGTGCTACCATGAAAGTCTGATGTTGTCTAAGACATGAGTAAGGGCAAAATGTAATACAGCATTGATAAGACTATACATTATACAATTACAAACTGAAATTAAAAAAAAATCACATTTAGTGTAGAAGAGTTACAGGAAGAATACTGACTTGGAATCCCTGCTGTATCTGACTGATTGCTCAGTATATTTGTGCTTGTACTACTGTATTTTCCTATTTTCTAGGAATTTTATTCTCTCTTCTTACTGTTATCCATATACATACAATGAATACAGAAAATGGACTGTAAAACAGAAGTGTGAAAATATATGAACTATATATTTTATAGTACCTCTAAGTAAAAACAGTTGGTTCTCTCTGATCATTACTTTCCTCCATACCCATTTTCAGCACTCCTTTCAACAAGGAAATATCCTTTTCATAATTTCTGCCAGAAGCAAGATTACAACTTGCCCTTCAGTTCCCATATTTCAACTCAAATCACACTAAAACCCCATGACATGAAAGCTAAATTTAAAAAAATATATATTAAAAGTAGGAAGCAGACTCCTAATTTAGGAATAAATTCATCCATGTTCTCCACAACTTAAGAAATGTACATTAAACAAACAGTTACGGAAATGTTCTGCTCTACCCAATGTTCGATAACATATAACATGATGTTTCGCCATCAGTTACAGGGGTTTTTTCCAGTTCTTCTTAACAAAACTTGATATCCTCCAAATGTGCTATGCATTTTTTTTTCCTAAACAGAGTGAATCCATTTTTTATCTAAAGGCCTTTTTTAAACATATGCAGTACTACAATCCAGGTGACTAAACTACTGCTTTAAGTAAAACATGATGAGCATGCACCTGTGAAAAAGACATTACATGATTTTGGGGGTGGAAATCAGACCGCAGTGTGTAAAAAAAAAAAATCAGGTGCTGAGGACAATCAGGAATCTTTGAGCGGTTTGTTCACCAGCAGTAATTTCTCTTAACGTGCGCTAAGTTTTCCAAAACCCATTTTCAAGATGCGTCGAGTTTGGCAGGAGGAAAGTAAACCTTAAAATTAAAAGTCGAGCGAAGACACGCGGCCAGGCCACCTCACCGGGAGGCAGATTCGGTGCCCGCCGCGGGGTCACGGACCCCAGAACTGCCGGTGCCCGCCGACAGCCGCCCGCGCCCTGCAGGCTCCGGCGGGCACCGCGCTGCCTCCCCTCGCGGGCCGCCCGCTGGCATCGCGGGACCGGGCAGCGGAGCCCCCCGCCTCCCTCTCCCCGCACACGCTACACCGGCAGCAAGCGGGCGCAGGAGCGGGCGGCGGGGCAAGCCCCGCCGGGCGGTGAACGGCCGCAGCGCCCGGTCCTGCGCTCCGCCCCAGCCTCCGCGGGGCGCCGGGCCGTTGGGCGCGCGGCCGTTGGGCTCGCGGGACCGCCCGTCGCAGCGCCCCCTCCCTTACCCTCCCCTCCCGGCGCCGGCGGGCACGGGCGGGCAACCCTCCCCGCCGGCGGCCGCCCGCCGGCCCCTCACACCCCGCGGCCCCCGGCACGCACGGAAAGTTGGCGGGAGCGACCCCCCCTCCCCGCACGCACCCCCCAAACAAAGAGCGGCCCCGCCGGCCGCGCCCCTCCCAGCCGCCCTTACCTTGGTTGGTGGCGACGTGACCGCCGGCGGCGGGGCGCGCTGTCAGCAGGGGAAGGAACAGGCCAAATCTCCAGAGCAGTCCCCTCGCCTCGCAACACCCCATGGCTGGTGCCCGCCGGGCGCTCCGCGGCCTCGGCCCGCCGAGGCTCCCCGTCCTCCTTCAGCCGGCCAGCGGGAAACGCCGGGGCGCCCCCGCCCGCCGGCCCGGCGGGGTCCGGTGCGGCCCGGCGCGCTGCGCTGCCTGCACTGCCGCCGGGGGCTGCCCGGGCCGGGGCGCGCGCATCCACCGGCGGGGTCCCGGGGCACGGGGGCGGCCGCGGGGTGCCGGGAGCCCTCGGTGCCGCCCTGCCAGCGGGAGCGGCGGCGCTGCGGGCCGGCGGAGCGCCGGCAACTTGGACGCGGTGGAGGGGGTCGCGCCCCGCTCCTGAGGCGGCTCTGGCCGGCGGCACCGTCAGCCCCGCAGAGGCGCCCCCAGCAGCCTCCTCCGCGGGAGCAGCCTCCTCCCCCGGCCGCGCCGCACGGCCCACCGCATCGCCGTCGAGAAGCAGCGCCGAGGGGGGGCTAGTTTCCCATGGCGGAGGATCTTCCCCCCGCCGCCGAGCTCCCCTGGTGGAGGCGGAAAGGGCAGGTGGGCTGGGCGCCGCCTCACGCACCGGGGGGCATCAACAAAACTTGCGGAGCGGCATCCCCGACCTCGCCGCCGCTGCGCCCGGGTCTGCCGCGCTCCCCTCTCTGTCTCTGTCTCTCCCTCTCTGCGGCGGAGCAATCAGAAATCAGGCTGCTCTGGTGTGATTTTTGCTGCTCTCTCCTGATTTGCGTGCCGCGCAGCCGGCTGCGGTTTTCGGTGCTGTTGCTCTCCCGCCGCCCGCGCAGCGATCACCCCCTGCGGCGCGGCCACGGGGCCGCCCCCCCCGCGCTGCGCCCAGCCCGGCGGGTGCCGGGTCCGCCGGGAGGCCAGCGCGGCCCGGCGCCGGGGGCGCTCCGGCACACGCGGCCAGCCAGCCGAACGGGCGGCCGGGCGGTGCGCGCGGGGCGGGGGAGCCGCTGGAGGCGCGGCGGCCCCTCCTCAGCCGCCCTCCCGAGGGGAGCCGAGGCCGGAGCGCCGGCGAGTGCGAGGCAGCGAGGAAGGCGGGCGCGGAGAAGCGCCCCCGCGCCTCGCCGGCAGCCCGCAGGTCAAATGCGGCCCGCTCAGCACTAGAGGGGGTTAGTTGACAAGGCAAAATAAAATCCCGCCGCTTCGCCGGGGAAGCGCCGCTGTGGCTGAGCGCAAAAATACCCGAGGAGGAGCGAGGCGCGCGCCAAACTTCACGCGGGTGCTCGGCCGCGGCTGCCTCAGAGGCGGGCGGCCCGGTCGGGCGGCGACGCGCTCTGCCCTGGCACCGGGCGCTGCGCTTTCGGCCGGCTGGAACCGGCCGTAGGCATCTCCAAAACAGGGGGTCCACTGAGCAGAGGAAGCCCACCGGAGGATGGTTTTACTGATGAGCGTGAAACGCAGTTCCGGGAGTGGCTCCCCGACTGGACAGCCGCGGAAGAAGATACCTGGGATTTTGCGGAAGAGATGTACTTTTTAAAGTTACACCAAGAGAGTACATGAGTGAATGTAAGCCAGCCATATTTTGGCATTTTCATTTAAAGGCACAATATTTATTTTTTATTTCTAATTCAGACGCTAGGATCACACACATGGCTGGGGGTGGGGAAGCCGACTCAGGAAGCACAGGTAACTTCTGTGAATACATATATGTCTGCTGGTGAGATCTGCATGCTTCTACCCATTCGCTATCAAGTCTCACTGAATGACGGAGGGTGACACTAAAACTGGAGCTGGATTCACTGTGCAAGTGCTGTACTTAAACCACACCCCAGGTACTGGGCCATTTGTGTGGGTTTTCTTTCTTTCTTTCTTTCTTTAGATTTAATCCATTGAGCATCTCAGTTTCTGGATTTGTACAAAGAAAAAGAAACAGGAAAATATTCAGATTCATACTTCCAAATGTGAACTCCTAAAATCAGGTGTCTACATCCATACATAAGAGAACAAAGTAATCTGATTCTCAAGGCTGCTGAATGTCCATAAATCCCACCAAAGTCAATGGGAAATAGAACTACAACATACTGCACTAGAGAAAGTCAAAGTTCTTGCTGAGGTGCCTAACTAGTGGTTCTTTTATAAATAGTTGAATAGTGATTAGTATTTTCCTTTAGTTTCACTTTGGAGGTAAAAGGAGAAAGTTGACTTTTTAGAATTTCATCTGAAATTCTAAACATTATTGTCTATGTGTCGCAATATTGTTTTAGTATAGAATTAACAGGGTCAAAGGAAAGTTACAGTGACATTACAGAGTTACATGTTTGGGTTATGGGTGAGAATTCAGAATTTTCATTTGCTCCAATACTTGCTTCAGCAGTAAGATGATTTCCAACCAGACTGCCAGAAGACATTAGTGCAGGACATGGTATAAAAGATGCCACCAGATTAAAATAGGTCATTTGGACCCCACACATACCCAATACAACTGCTTGTCTGCAGCCTCTGAAAAAGACTTTTCAAGTGTTAATGCAAAATTGCAATTCACATAGCAAAAGTAAACCGAGCTTCCTTCTCTTGCACCTACACATTTGGGCTACACATTTGGGCTTTTTATACTAGGTTTGCCTCAGACAGCACTAGTAACGTGTGCATATGTGTGTGTGTGTGTGCATGCGTTGCACACACACTTGAGCCTCTCCAGATACATCTGGACACACGTCACATGTGTGTAGTGTACGTTACCTATCCTTACTTGCTATTAATGAAGCCAAATGAGAGTTTTTGTAGGAGCTGAGCAAGTCTGGTTTACTGCTTCTTTTGCTTTTGCATGTCATGTCAAACTATAGCTGAATACAAAAAGGAGGCTGAAAGATGTGACAGTGGCATAGTCAAAATCATTTTTATGTTTTCTCTCGTGCAAAGCATAGCCTCGCTTCCAGGTAGTCTTGAACTCCACAGGCCACAGGAAACAGTTACATAACTGAACAGCTAAAAGGGATAGCATTTTCTCTGAAGTGTCCTTTCACTAATGTTTAACTAGTTACAGCATTTTGAGGGGAACAAGTTCGAAAGAACACTGCTTATTCGTCTGAATACGGATTACATTTTTATATAAAAATACCTCAAGTATTATCATGATTCCCAAATTAAAACTTAATCACTGTGCTTTAATCTTTCAGATATGTGCAAACAAGCTAAACATAACATAGAGGAAGGCAGAAGTATTAAATATGAAAAGATAGGGTTACTATTTGCATACCTATTTTTTCTGAAATTAAAAGCTACTTAGCATTGCAAACAGTGCAACGATAAAATTATTTCTAATGCATTTTTGTATGGAATAATTGTACCAAGTGAAACAGAAAAGAACTGGAGTTTGAATATCTTTCATACGCAGATTTCTAGAGAGTATGTTTTTACAGAAAGAAGGAAATTATGTATTCTCCCATTCTTAGAACAGAATTTGGTCTGTCCGAAAAATGCCTGTTCTATTTTTATAATTTCCTTAAAAAAAATCCTTCTGTAAAAGAAAAAAAAGACAAGAAAAGCCACAAAAGGAAATATAGCATAGACACAGAATTACATGTAATAGGCTGTCGAGATTTCCTATCTTGTTTGTGTAGTTAACTATACATAACCTTGTCTTTAATGTACTGTAGTTGTATTAATTATAATAAAACAAACTGTGACTTCCTGGAAAAGAGCAAAGCGTTCCTTTTTAATAAAATTCCCCATAGTTTAGTGTATTGTATGGTGTGTTAGTCCTTTGAGTCATTATTCACAACTTTATGTGATTTAGTGTGATCAAAGCAAACATTTTGCTTAAAATAGTGACAAAGAACAAGTTTACAATAAACTTAAAATGTACTTTCCATGCAGCAGTCAAAACGATTCACCGATTTTAAAATTACTGTGATATTTGGACAAAGAAATCTGTATTAGGATTTTTAGTAAGACTGACACTTGCACATACTAACATAAACTAGCCCACTAGTATTCTAAAAAATATATATATAATATAATATTGATCCGTTAAAGTCTAAGCCAGTGGCTTTTTTAATGAATGAAATATACTGTCCTTTTGGCACTTCATCCAGAAATGAACTTTTTAATAGTATATCTTTTATTTGGGATTCCAAACTACATTTCCCCATAAAACTGTATGTGAATTCCATTTTGTTATACATAGTATTCTTGTTTCTGTAGAATTATACACTTTTTTTTCAGTGGGTAGGCCTTTTAGTTTTTTACCATCTTTAAGTTTTATCAAGTGTAACAACAACAGGCTGACACTAGATCACTGCTGGTATTTTTCCCTCTCACTGCCATAGTCTCCAGATATGCTTATGATATGTGCTGCAATTCACATGAAATGTTTTTAAGTATTTGCAATTCTGACAGTTTTCTGTGTTCAAAAAACACCCCCTAAGGTCAAGAAAAAAAACTCAGAAGAGTCATAAAGTTCCAGGCTTATTACCTTCCGTATTACTGGTACACAAAAAGTCAAAAAGAAAACTGTGTATTTAAAGAAATCTGTTAGAGAGATACAAGTACTAAAACTAGTCTAAATAGGTATTAAAATTCTGATATTAGAAAATATTATTTGAATTACAGAACCAACATCAACACTAACATCAACATAGTCATGAATTTACTATGTTGCAGAATATTTTGTTATAGGCAACAATTCCTATACATACAAGATCCAGGAGTCATTGGCCAAGTCCTGCCTGTTATTTATGTAAGTTTGTTACTAGATTACATTTTTCTTTTCAGCTGACTTGTAAACAGTATGGGCCTATTCTGAGCACGCTATCCTAATGCTCTGCATCATGTAAAGGGTGCAATTTAATTAACTGACAATGAACCAATTACACTGAATGATCTTTTAGAGAAATGACTGACAAAATGTGTAGTATAGTAGTTTCAGTCCCAACTCACTATAGGAACAAGCTTAGAATTGCCCCAAATTATTTTTGCACTATAGCTACTGAATCACAATTGTAAGATTATACAATGTACAAGATCATAAAATGTTGCACATTTTTCCAGATTTATACATTATAGTTAAAAAGTCTATATGATGACCCTTCCTTTATCTCCACTATTTCCTTTTGCATTTCCTCATAAATTAAAAAATTAAAACAAAATATTCAGATTTTAAAGGGGTCATCCAGGCAACTCAGTTAACATTTTTTTCCTGCAGTTTGTTCAAATAAATCTAATTATTTGGATTAACAGACAAGGTAAAAGATACAGTCTAAGCAGTTTATGTTTTGCAGGAAAGTCTAATAATAATGGAATTGTCCTAGAATTCTCTCAAGAATAACAAATTGCTTGGCAGTTAATATTTTGAATATCAGAAGATAGTGAGTGGAATCTTGCTGCAGCATGGTAAAGGGGTGCCAGTAAAGGTGGCAGAATGAGTTAAGTCAAAGATCCAAAAGGAGAGGAATGGAAGGTCTAGACCACAAGGATAAAAATTGTAGCCTCACTGACAACGGAGGAGCTAAAATTTCCATGATAGTGTTAGTGAAAGAATGCCAGAGATGTAGACCTGATTGTGGTTAAATACGTTATCTGAATTAAAATGCGAGAGAGCAGAAACATACACTAATCAAGCTTAGGAGCAGGAGAAAGGTAAGCTTTTGTATAAGGACTTTATCCATTTCCATCAGTGAAACAATTCCAGCTGATTTAATTGCAAACTGAGTCTCAAAATGATAAAACAGTTTTAATCACGAATAAAATGATTTGGAAAAAGAGAAGAAGTCTAGTTACTAGAAAATGAATCAGATTCTATCCACACTGTCCAAATAGTCCCCTTGACATTACCAGGAGTGATTAAGTTAGGGCATACCTCAAGACTGAGTCTGAGCTGTTTATCTCCTGTGAGTTAGAAGAGTTACATTGGACTCAGCACATAATGCTTCTTAATTTCTTGTCTAAGAATATTTAAGACTAATTAATGATTGTAGTGAGATACATATTTAGTAATTAGAAGTAATAGTGAATACAACCATAACTGAATGTATAATTGTAATGCTATAAACATTCTAGATTACATTTACAAGATAGTATGCCCAGGTTAAGGACCTACATTTGAAATTGTTACTGAAATTTTACTGCTAAAATTCTAAAGAACATATTTACAGCTTTAACAGAGACTTAAATTTAAATTTGGACTCTTCATCTTTATGAAAAGGCAAGAACTTACATTTCACACCATCCTCATAAAAATGGTGAAACCAAAAGTGAAGTCAAACTGATTAATTCAAACTGTACATCCTGACAAAACTGAAGTTTTATTCTGTGAATGATGTGTAGGTACGGACAAACTGGAGCTGTCTGTATCTAAATATTCTACTTGAGTTTTACAACACCTTAGAAAAATGGAAAATTTTCACATGCTTTAATATATACTGCTTCTGAAATCAAGCCCTGTGGCTACATACTATTTTACTTGAACTAATACTGTATCTACTTAAAGATTTAAATCTTCCTGATTGTTTTTCCCTTTCGGTACTGCTGCCTTGTAGATGAAAATGAGAAAACACTGAGGTCGGCTCAGTACAAATAACAATAAATGAAAACAACCAGGCTTATTATAGAGACATATCTTTTTGCCCTTATCCAACTAAAGCTTAATGCAGAAATTGCTTCAGGCACTGGAGCAGACGTGTTTATCATTACCACAGATTAATGTTCTGTTTTAACAGTAACTCTACTTCTATTCATGCTTGCATTGTCTTAGTAACTGGTGTGATGTGACGTATACATTTCTACACATGAAGTTGAGCTAATCTGCTCTGAGAGAAAGCAATTCTTCCCATGAAAACTAACAGTAGGATACATTAACTCTGTCACATATGAGACATGGGTGGCAAATATGTCTGATATAATTTTAGCTAGGAAATGATGAGTCAAATTTTTTCAGTTATATACAGTGGTCCTTCATACTACCACAAAACGAGACTAGTTCAATCACTTAATCTTTAATTGTACACAAACTATTTTAACTGTAATTAATTTTGAAAAAGTGTTAGCACCAAGCATACTATTTCAAGTCTGAAAACGTATGCCAGTTTGAGTGTGTGTCATGGACAGACAAGAAGTGGCCATTCACAATGACTTAGTGAATTTACATCTCTCACGCAACCTTAAATATCCAAAACACATCTTGGAATACAGACATAATCTACTAATTGAACTTACTTTGCAAAATAGCAATAAAATGTGATCAAGTTTATTTACTTAAAATAGCCACTAAATGTCTTTCACTTTTAAACACAATTAATGTTTAATAATGTCAAAAGCTCCAAAATTGCAAATTTACTTGGACACCATGTTGCTTTCCACCAGCAGTGACAACTCATTTCTTGGACATTTGAAGAATGCATTTGAATTTTTCCTGTAACTGTAAAGAGATGTGGGATTATGTCTTAAGACCTACCTTTAAATATTTATATACGTGTATGCATGTGTGCATACAAAAATGTGCATGCACATAGGCTAAGTTTTTCAAATATGTGACCTAACACTGCAGTTCAAATGTTCACTCTTGGCTTTGGTGATCATAAGAGATTATCTGTTTTGTGAATAAAGCAAGTAGCCTGCATATCCTATCTGTGCATTTTGCAAACAAACATTGAAGGATTGTTTAATTTATAAACACATGCACAACAAGAAACTGCAGACTGGGGTTAACTACTGCAGGAACATCCTCTAAATTCAGCTACGTTCATAATTTTCATATGCAAATTTTTCAGCTTTTACATCTTTATCATTTTTATAAATTGTGTGTTCACACTATCAGGTGCCGGGTTGTGTCACTGCAATCAGCAGACACTTTGCAGTAGCTGAGGAGATAGCTGCATCCCCAAAGACCTCTCCTCTTCAAACTTCAGTCTAATTGAAGGTTCCCTGTACCTGTCTAGAGACAAAACAGATGAAGTGGAACTGGGCCAGACTGGGCTACAGGGCAAGTTCGTAGGCTTGCTGCTTTGGGACACACTTGACACTTTGCAAATTCCTGTGAGATCCATGGAATCTGTCTCCTATTTAATTCTCTCTTGGACTCAAATAGCCTAAACATTTTAGGAAAAGAACTAAGGGTAGCAGGGTAAAAGTCCAAATGCTATTCATGATAAATAATTAAAAGAATTGTTAAAAAATGGTGCTAGGTGCCAGCAGGCCTTGTTTATAAACCCTAGGAAATGTCATTTCTATTTTAAGGAAATAATTTTCGTTGAAAAGACAGACTCAAATGTTAAAAATACAGATTTTATGTTGTTTGTACAACACATCATTACTTTTGTCTTGTGAATAAGTATTACAAATGTTTTATTCTGTTAGTATAAACTGTATTATAGTGCCTGATCCCTGCTTCTTTCAATGCACAGATTTAGTAGTATTCAGGACTGTATAATGGAGTGAAACAGTAAGGTCTTACAAACATCACTTGTTTTAGGTGTTAGAATGAAGATGAACTCTGCTCTATCCTGACTTTAGCTACATTTTTTTTTATATGACACAGAAGTCACTGAAGTCAACTAATTGCAGGTAGCTGAGTTGATCATATAGGTGGAAGCTCTCAGTTAGGGATAAAACAGGTAGTGACCATAGATAGCAAAGTTTAAAAATATTATCATCCCTTTGTCCCAAAGATGAATGCCCCCCTCTCTGTCCTCCTATAACCTACCCTTCTAACTGCAACCCACGTTATCCCTACAGGCCCCTAAAGGCTCTGAATGTATTTTCTTTCTTGCTTCATCAGACACAACACCAAGGAAACATGGAACACATTACTGATGAGAAGTCAGAAAAAAAGACCTTCCTAAGTTTTGCAAGACCTTTGGTAAAATAGTAAATGAGAGATAGCTACACATTTTCTGATTTGACCTAAACTTAGCAACTAGTCTATGGTACAATGTGGTATGTCAAATTTCAATTTTGCTTTGTTCCATTTCCACCAAATTAAAAGGATAGATATAAAAGGAGTCTTTGTAACAGGAGGCTTGCTACAAGCTTAACTATAAAGGAGATGCTTTATAATATGTTCTTGTTTAGGTCTCTTTAGACAGGTATGATAGGTTTGGCCAAACTACAGTGAAAATAACAGAAGGAAGCTATTACACCACATTTACATTCTGGCACAAGTGAAGCAAGATTTATGAAATAATATGTCAGTACAGAGGTCAAAAAACCTCAAATTACTAAAACTAGGACTTCTGAAGTCATAGAAGAGCTTTTCAGAAGAAAGCAGTCAAGAAAATGCATACCGTGCCAAAGCCCTATAGGAAAGGGTTTAAATTTCTTTTAGCAAATTCAAATAATAATAATAATAATAATAAACCAAGATGTGTGCATAATGGAGTAACTTTGTGCCAGTAATTGCTTGGAGGCCTTCAAAGTTTGAAACTTCTCTATTGCAGTGATTGTCTCTACACAGATCTCTGTTGCTTTTTCTGTACTACGTCTCATTATCTCACTAAGAACTTCTGCCTGACTTTTACTAGTGAACCTGGCTGCTAGATCCGTTGCTACCAGAACTTCAGCTGGTGGCCTCTCGCTAATCCCTGCAGTGTTTGTTAATAATGTGGAACAGGATTTTAACTCCTACTTTCTAGATGCATGGCTGCTTCTATTCACCAGGGTTTAATTCACAGCATAATTTACTATGATACTGTGTGAGCTATAAGAAAACACCTATGTAACCCCGAAGTGCATTGAATATGTAAAAAGATCCCATACAGGCTTAGAGGAACTGAAGATTTACAAACAACTTTCTTTAAAGGCTTCGAGGAAGAAGTATTGTCAGCATTTTATTCGATACTTTTGTCTCCAATCCACAACACACAATGAGACTCATTGGCACCATCCTGTCCACTGAAATTAGGGAAACTTTGACACTTTCAGTATGACTATGCTTTTGATCTTTAAAAGATGATTAAAAATAAGGTCTGTTGAAATAAAATAATAACCCAATATAAAACAGAAAATGTTCTCCTTTGATTCCTGAAATTTATTCATTTGGATCAGCTTAGATATATCATCATCTTTGTTAATAATTATTAGATAGTGTAAGAATGTAAACAAATTATAATGCCCTCCTTCTAAACAGTTAGCCTGAACACCACCATCCTTGTGAAGAACAAGATATCACTGTAAATACACATAACTAAACATATTTGTTATAGTCATCAATTGCTGATGTAATAGGGAAAAACTGGAATAATAGAGGGTAGGTGGTATATCTGGGAATCTATCACCACTGAATTAATAGATTAAATCTTACCTTGTTATATAGCATCAAACAGTACGAATCATATTATCTCTTGATCTATGATCTTCATTTAATCCCAGAAGCTGACAGAGATAAATAATCACTGGACATAAAATGCAATAAATTGATCTAACAAATATACAAATAGGCATTCCAATTTAGAAATGTAGCTATTTCTCTCAAGGAGGAGTTTTTGGAAGAGAACTAATCTATTTGAACTGCTGATCTTGTGATAATTAGACTATCGCAAGAACTCTAGCAAGCATTTGAAATATTTTGGTTCAGATGCTTTTAATAATGTGAGCCTAAATCTCTAAAATATCTTTCCAAGATGGATTATTGGTACTTCTGAAAAGCTTACTTGATGCTATATTGAAAATAAATAGTAGACAGAACTTAACATTTTTTGTCCTAGAGAAGTATTAAGCTAAATGATATTCTCATAGAGGTGAGAAAGATGCAATAAATTAGTGTCACTGTTGTTTTTTAAAATCATATCACTTCTAACTTCTGTGCCCACAAAGAGAGTATTTTCAAAATGCAGAATACAAATACAAATAAAATATTTTATAGTCAAAGGCCAGAAAAAGGTGAGAACATGGCGTCTTTAACTTCTTAATCCTTCAGAACAAACAAGCAAACTAACATACTTTACTTCAAATATTATTTCCAAGGACTGAATGGCCAGTGATATTGGCAATGCTAAATTTCTAGTAAAATAAATTATTCTCCTAAGGATGCATAACACAAATAAAACGAAGACAAACTCAACTGTTGCAAGGAATATAAAATGAGTTTAAAAGTGAATGTTGTGTTATTTCTCCAATTAATAAGTAATGAAATTTAAAGTATACACAGCTAAAGAATAAGAAACAGAAACTTGCTTTTATAGTTATCTATTACATACAAGATGCCACTAGAGGGACTTGTACAGCCAAGAGTAACTTACATGAGCTCCAGAAAGAACTGTAGATAAATTATTAACAAATAAGGGAAATATGAATAAGAAGTAGTTACAGCTATATTTTTAAAAAGAACTCTGCCTTTCCATCTTTTTAATCATGGTCCACCCCTGTCTCTTCCTGACAGCATACTAATTTTTTTGTAATATTGACATCCTAAAAATATAGCATCCAGAGCATACCATTGATATTATCTGTATCAGGCAGCTAAAATTAAACCTTGATATGACTTCTGAATATGAATTAAATACTTTTAAAGTTATTCTACTCCTTTTGATTAAAATCAATGTGTGCTATTGGAACAGTTCATTTGTTCCTATGCAAGCCAGGTAATATAAAACATTACTCATAATTCACAAAGAAACTCCATATATATAGATGACAAACATTCCATGAGGTGAATAGATTGAAGACACTTCAAATTTATTTTGAGAAGAGGTCTTTATAGTGATCTAGCTGCACCACACACAGTAAGCTGCTAAAATGTAACGTAGAATTTCCCCCCTGTATTATAATATGAACATTTGCACTGCAGCAAGAAGATACTTCTGTCATTTCAAGTTTTCTATACATCTGTTTCAGGTAGTAAAATATGCAACATCAGTCCAAGAAGAGAAACATTATTTTGCTGTATGTAAGAAATAAATTAACAGCAAACCAAACTATCACAAAAAGATATTTGTGTAATTGGCTGCTGCAAAATACACAGTGTGGTTAGAATGTCTCAATAGTTTACTTTATCTTTATTCCAGACGATGCTCCAATTTATATTAATACATAGAAAATTAAGTCGGTAACAATACATAAGAATTCATAAGAAACACATTCCAAGTGACTATTTACTTTGATCATTGAAGGGTTGTAGCCAAGCCAAGTCTGATTATAATTTTAGATCTGATAAAAGTACTTTTAAAACCTTTAAAATCTGTGATCTAAAGTTCCAAACAAGAATGATTTGAAATCCAGGTATTTAAGATAAATGATAATCTTGTGCTATCTGAAATCACCTTGTCTAACTCAAAGCAGAAAGTATCGTCTCTTTCATGTTCTTACTTTCAAACTGAACCAAATGGTAGAATCTTGAGAGCTTTATGGGATTAGTAGGAGAGTAAAATATTACAGTAGAGAAAATATTAGAATTGGTCTACAAAACATTAGTAGTTTGAGAAGAATGCATACAACTTTACTATATGGTCCTTACAATAGAACAAAATAACTCAGAAAAAAACATTGCTGCTTAGAAGCTTCATTTTACATAATTCTTTCCTTTTTATGTATTTTACATCAGTTAGTCTTTACTCATTAAATACGTAACAATAAACTCTTTTTTATTTTTTTTAATGAGGCATATTGGAAATATGATAATAGACCATCAGGATAAGGACCTTACCATATACTGGGGAAAGAAAAACACTGAAAATAAAAACCCTATCAAACTCAGTCTAGAACATTTTGATTATTTCAATAGGATAAGCTTTCCAACAAGAAGCTTTCAGTCATGGAGGTTAATAGATAAACAGCAGTAAATTAATATTTCGGGACAATAAATTATGATAATCATTTTAATCTTTTTTTTCTAGATCCCCAGCCATTCCCTAAGAAATCCCCAAAGTTCTAGAAACCTGCTGCAGAGAGAGTAGGCTTTTGTGGTAACGGGTGAAAAAAATTTACTTAATTTAATCCTGTTATACAATGAGTAAATATGAGTAGCGCAATAAGCATATGACATGGCAAGTTCTGTACTGCAATGATATATAATGTACAAGGATGATTCTGTGACTATGGACAGAAGAGAAAAACAAACTTTAAAAAAGAAGGACACTTAAAATCAAGAGTAAAACCACTACTATTTCCCTAACAGGAAAGTTACTTTATAGGGAATAAACAGTGTCTAATTTATCTAACATCATCAATGAAGTTACAGGAAAAGCCTGAACATCTGCAGATGGGGACCTCTAAATCAAAACCGGTCAAAGGGCAGAGAAGTGCAGTCAGGGTACATGATCAATAATACAAAAATCTTAAGGTATATGATGTAACTGGATATGATTGTATCATTGTACTTCAGTTTGAATACAGTAAACATTTATGTTTATTGGCTACTCGGCACTCAAGTGGTTTCTTCTAACCTTTGGCCCATGGAAAGTCATCACTCACTACTCAGCCTAAAAAGCTTAAGTTGACTTTTGCTGACTGTAATAGGTACTCATATATACTAAATTACTATGCTGTCTCTGATGGTTATCCTGTGTTTTTCCCTGCATTATATTATACTAACTACTAATTCCTGGACCCACTAAAAGGCTTAGTATTAAATGACAGATCTACACTCTAAGCATTTCATATTATTTTTACAACATTATATGGCAGGGTGGGTGCACGTATCTCCAGAAAGACTACAAAAAACCCACCCTATCTTGTAACATTCCTACTTGTATTACAGTTTCAGTTTTCTGATATAACTATAAAAATCAAATAAAAGTGTGAAACCAGTCGTCTGAGAGTGACCAGACAAGGAAGAACTAAATAAGAAGACATGACACAAGAATATGGCCAAAATCTGGACTAAATCCAGAATGTATTAAAAACTCATGTATTAAAAATAGTTCATACTGAAAATTAAATTCATCAAAATTAAGTATTTTGATATTTATTGCAAATCTTGATGTGAGAATTGTTATTTGCTTAATTCTACAGAGTTAAAGCTCTGAGTTTGCATTCATAGATACTCCAGCTTATCCTTTAGATGCCCAGTTATATGACTTTGCAGCACAATGCTTTGATTGCCAATCTCAGACAGTTTCTGTAACTCTTTGTCAGGTCACTTTTAAAGGTTGCACCAGTGAAGGCTGCTCAGGCTGGGGTTTGGTTTGTGTGCACAGGCGTACCCGTCTCACATCCACTACAAACATTGTGTGCCCCAGGGCACAGTAGCCATTCAACCTGATGCACCCTGAAAAAAGTAGCATCAGTCCCTGAGTCATGAACATCGTATCTCAACATGCTTCAATGTCCATATTCCTTTAACATCCATACTGATACCCCTTTATCAGTGTAGGCTAAGGGAATGATACTTGTGAGTTTGGGAATGAACAAGGGAGGAAACAGAAAGCAAAGCCAGTACCACAGAACTAGAAGAACACCTCCTTCTCCTCAGCGCTAGTTACGCTGTTGTTACCGTTGACCCCTCTAACCTTGGATCTGCTACTCATGCATGTAGCGCCACAGTGCAGTTTTAACAGCTCACCGGTATTTCAGTAGCTAGAAGCCAAGCCAGTTCAGAAATGGCAGCTCTTGACGGTTCTAGGCAAGTAAGGTAAGCACCTGCTATGACGTTGCCGTATGGCTGCAGGCCATCCCTCCCATTTCAGAGCACGAAAGGCACATCAGGGCTTGTGCCACACATTTCTAAGTTCCTCTCCTTCTCAGGCAGAGGTGGGTAGACTTTGCCTCAGAGAGCTAGGTGTGATTTCACTAGTGACATCAGGGCCACTTAGCATTATGCAAAATCTGAACATTATTTCAACATACACTTAACAAACCCATGCTCTTCTTCCAGGAAATGAATCAAATAACACACAGATCTCTATTCTCTACTAACAGGTCCGCTTGTACAGTCTCTCAAGGCAGATCTCACCTGGTATACACCTTTTGCCTCTTATTCCACACAGATAGAAAACTCCCCCCTAAAAAGCATATAGCTACACTCGTCATCCTCAGCTACAGCTTTTTCAAGCCAGATAAAGAGCTCTTTTGCCATTCAATACAACTGTACTTGACATACCAAGTAATTCCTGGCAGGACTAGAAAAGAACTAAGAAGACATCCAAAGTAAATTTTACCTCACCAGGCACCTAGGAAAAGCAAAAGGTACTACTGGATAACTTTAGTTTTTAAGGAGTCACTGAAATGTCTACTTCAGAGATATTCACCCTAACTTAATTCTGTTACATTAAAAATATCTCAAATTAGGTACAGAGAACTTGCATAATTGGAAGTTGTGAAGGAAAGCTAATAATGAATACAATTTTCATTTTTAAGTGGATTAAATGAGAGAGCATTTTCTGACATTATCTGACACTATCTAAAAAGTGACTCTTATTAAAGGACTGTGAAGTGGAAAAATGAGAAAACAGGAGAGCGGGAGATCAACTTATCCCCCATTCATTATTTTTTAAATCTCTTTATAGACATTAAAATTCAGACAGACCACAACATACAGAAACAAAACAGAAATAATGACTCAGCTAAGTACTGGCCTTTGAACTCAGCTTCTATATTTTAGATAATAAAATTAATAAACAACAGTATTAACACTTAACAGGAATTGAAATACCAGAAAATCTTTAGGATACCAAATGTTTAAGAGCACATGTTAAGACAAGCCACTTCCTCCATCTTAAATTTAAATACTCTCTCACATTCCCTCTCTCTCCCTGGTCCTCTCCCCATCTCCTTCTCCCTTTCATGGAGAAAGCTGACAGAGTTGAAACTCCAGTAATGTTCTCTGCTCAAAAGGGCTGTATTGAAAGAGCTGAAGACTCCAGTAGGAGTCATTTAGTCTTGTAACAAAAAATAGTTCTAATAAAGGTAGCAGGTCTAATGCAAAGAAATCCGTGTTGCACTGTCTTCATCATATTATTCAGCATTTTACTATTGAAAAATATTGCTGAACCCAGAACTCTTTATTCTAAATGACTATTGCTTCCATAAGGATTTGACCTTAGATTTTACCCCTGCACTCACCATAGACAGAGTATAGATGGGTCAGGCTTTTGAAAGCCATACTGAAAGGCTCCTATTGAGAACAGGTAAAAATTTCTTGATATAGTAATCTAAGATAACCTTTATATATATATATATATATATATATATATATATATATATATCTACTGCAAAATACTTGTAATTCTTTTGTGATATAGCTATTCCATGGTTAGTAAATTTTTTTTTTTATTTACCTTGCCAATTTTTCACATGAAAAATGTTCTTCTCATTTCTAATATAGTCTTCAATAGCTCTGTTTCTACTTGAGATCTTTGAACACTTTTCCAACCCTAACTTGTTATTATACGAAAGCAACTAAATATATTTTGGGAGGATAATTTTGTCAATTACAATGGATATTTCCACACATTCTTGGTGAGGTACCCTTCTTAAAAAAAAGAACATCAAATCTGGAACACACATTTGTTTGAAAGGTTCTCCTGTTTTACAGCACAGTGCATACCAAAAGAAGAGACAGTAAAAGATTATAGCAACATGAAACTGTATTTGAATTTCTCTCCAGTTTCCTATAATGCTTTCATGTGCTCTCAAGACTTCTTTCAATCTCCTGTTGTCCAGTGTCTTCCAATCTTGTGACCTAAGTCACAAACATCAATTTTATCCGAATCAAAAATGTTTTGATCTATATTTACAAATGCCAATTTTGGGCTCCCAGCAACAAATCAAGTGTTCAAGGTATCCTAATTATTCAATACTACAAATTCTATTTTGAGATCATCTACAGAGATGGAAATCTATTCCCCCATCTCCCTCAAAAGAAAAATCTATATGCTGCTAAAAGTACACTCATTACAAAATAAAAGCAGCAGTATGAATTACTCAAGGGACAACCCACCCTAATCATGGATGTAGGCTCATACAAAACCCTTACACTTAATACTTTATTCTCTTTGGAAACTCAAATACTCACCACAATGCCATCTGGCTTGACGACTGTATAGCAACACTTATCAAGACATTCTCCATCAAGTCAGAGAGTGACAGAGACACAGTACAATCATTAATCCTCCATGGGATTCACAGCGACATAAAATCCTGCTTTACAAGCCGCAGGAGATCACTTGCCTAGCAGACTGCTGAACTGTTTCTTTTTGAGGAAACATACAGTAATTCACAACTCCTGGGCATAACGGGGTTTCAACTTTGACCTCCAAAGAGTGTCTTGTGCATATTCCCATTTGCTACGTTCTGTAAGAACATAAGGACATACACTTCATTGTTAATACCAAGTTTCTTAGTCCATTTTTATTCTGGATACAAAACATAAATACATGTAGAAGCTTAAGCATTGAGTTTTAAGTTTGCTATTTTTGCATAAAACTCGTAAGGATTGGATCATGTAGTGGAACTCAATCTTGACTTCAGCACATACGCTTTCTACACAGTGCATGGGAATTACGAGACTGTCTAGAAAGGAATTCACAAGTAACACACCAGGAGCAGGGGCTGTCTGAACTAGCAATAGCAAATAATCAGAAATTCTGGACTTCTAAAGTGCATTTTTTTTCAACTCAGAGTTTAAGATTTTTGAGGCCACAGTTTTGCAGGATGTGGTGGAGAGGAGGGGGTACTATTTTTCATTGCAGCTTGGAGACCTGCATCCTACATCCATAATTAGGACTGCAAGTCCCTTGAGTAATTCCTACTGCTGCTTTTATTTTGTAGTGGGCACACTTTCAGTAGCATACAGCTTTTTCTTATTTTTTTTGTAAACAGTTTTCCATCTCTATAGATGATCTAAACAGGAATAGCAGGAAATTTCAGTTCCCTAATATTTCTGTTACAGCCTGATTCCTAAGGATGGTGTCTAAGAGGAGGTGGGGAATTTGGCACAATGTTTAGCCTCCTTCTTTAGCCGTTCCCATCATCCACATTACATTTTATTCCTTTAAAACTTCCAGCATCCCTAGAGCTTGCACACAAAGTTGAAAGGAGAAGAAAAATAAGTTTTTATCACAGCCAGCATATAGCAGACTGGAGAACATCTTTTGAGCTGCAGACATCATCTGCAAGAACTGTGTCAGGTGCTGAGATTTTTCCAAAATCTCCTAAGTTTCCAAAAATAAGCCACAAGAATCTCATTTGTAACACTAGGAAAAGACTAGTCATCTGAGGGGACAGAATTATTAGCAGTATGGAAGTCAGCCCTTCAACTCCTGCTTGCAGCTAAGGCGCCTCTAAAGAGTCTGTAGAGAAAAGTCTACATTTTCTTACCCTAAAAATGCACTTTGTTATGCATGAAAATGCTTCATTCCATTACTCACAGGTTGCTTAATTTCTAAAACAGAACATATAATTTTAATTATGTCTCCTCACAGTGGAAGGCAATGTACTTTTCCACAGATATGCATGCTATATGTGATATTGGGCAAAATTCTGCATTCTTAAAATTTCATTGAATTTATTTGATGGTGATATCTATCATCTGCCATGTACACAAACAAACGAAGATTTTCTAACAAGCTTGTTTTAAATGTGTTCGTTTTAAATGTACATGTTGGACAACTATGTTTATGCATTATCTGGCTTTAAAATCTTTGGAGTTCCCCAGAGACCATATGAGACTCAATGGTAATGAAAATATACAGTCATGTATTCTCAGTGTTATACTTCTCACATAGACTTTTTATGACTTAAATAGGATTAATTATAATTTAGAAAGTTTCATTCTGTAATAAGTAAATAGTAATATATGTATAGTAATACAAGCAATGTATTTCTAAAATATATTTCTAAAAAGCAACACTCTCTCAAGATATACAGCAGTCATTTCGTTTATTAGACTTTACTATCTTTTATAAAACAAAAACAATTGCTAAAGGGATAACATATATGAGCATAGTTTGATAATGGACTTTGATTTCTTAAGTACACCGTGATTAAGTATTCAAGATATACTACAATATTTTATTTTTTCCATTAGAGTTTGTCTATTACACCCTTTTTAGATTGTAAATTATTTAAGTCAGTTGAACATTCTGCCTTGAATAATTTATTTACTATGAAATTGTAAATTGCAATATCCTGTCAAATTTCATGCAATCTAGTGAAAATAATCCAATTTATTTAGGTTTGATATTATTGGTTATATGAGCTTCACCAGTGACTGGTAGGCAACACTCAATAAACTTATTTACCTAGTTATTACTGAATAAGAAAGGAAAAGGCAACTGTAAGCAAAAAAATCTGGAAGTAAACTGTTTAATTTTTTTTTTATCCAGACAATGAAATCATTGGTATTCCAATAATATGAAACTTTGTATATTTACCATTTAATTTGTTATGTGTCAGAGATTTTGATTAGACCTTATAACAGTTGTCTTTCAATTGACTATTTTATTTACATAGCAGTAACTGACTGCAATGGCTATCTCTCTTACGAAAAATCAGTGTACAGTTTGCATGACCTAATAACAAATATATATATTCCAAAATGAGACAGTTTGACTTCTTTTTCAGTAAACCAAAAGGTGTATGTGCTGGAAAAAGAACTGTAATCTTTCTGTACCCTTGCAATCTTTGTGAAACAATGGCAAATATAAATCTTGGGTGACTTCCAATTAAACATGGCAAATGTTGCTTTAATCAGGGTAGTTCCAATAAAGTTTATGGAACAAAATCTTGCGAGTAAGGCAAACAAGATTTGGCCAAGGAAACAACAATTACGCAGCCTTTGGAAAAATAAACTAACAGACCGTCTGCCACAACGGAATGGATAAAAACAAACCTGGATTCCTGCTGACCCATATGGACTGTTCAGTAACAGCCAGGGGTAATGTTCTGGCATAACAGCTCATTTCATAGTGGAAAAAAAGTGAATATGTTGTTCTGACAAGAGATAAATACTCTGTTTAACACACAATTTAGCAACTATGAAGTCCACCCAGTAATGGGCTATTTATTTGAATAAGTAGACAATTTACAGACAAGATTATTCATTCTCTGCTTTTTAGAATGTGATTAGCTATGCTATTCACAATCATGTTTATTTCAATACCTAATTCTTCTGTTTGAGATATGTGTGACATGCCCTAATTCTCCATTTAAACTGGACCAAGGCAGAATAAACGTCTCAAAAGTCAATGGATTGCAATAGGGTAATGAGCAGAAATGAGCATCAATGGTCACAATTACTGCCCTGATACACACACACTGGAAATGAAGAAGATGAATTATTTCCATAAATGCAGAACTAGCCTTCTTGAAATAGCTTTCCATTAATGCTGCATTATTTTATTTATTAAGTAATTTAGCTTTAAAAGGAAAATGATAGATTTACATCAGACTGGGTTGGGTTTTCCTTACTAATTGAAAAGTGGATTATACTATCTATGAAATTATGTCTGCATTCTGCCTTTTCAGAATAAAAAATTTGAAAAGTTAAACTGCTGCGCATTATATCAAGATATCCAGATATAGCTATTCCTATTATTCAAATGACTGCTAAATGCAAGCAGCTTCAGCTTGTTCTAAAAGCTCATTTCCATTTACTTTCAAGTACTTTATCAATACTTTTTTCTCTTCCAGTGAAAAATGAGTTCAAATTTTAAGTGACTTGGTGGTTGTCTTTCTTCTTTGCAGATCCCCAACTAAGGAAAACTTCAGTGATCCAAAAAAGAAAAAAAAAAAAAAAAGCTGAACTATTCAAGCTACAAGCAAATCTGAACTAGATAGCAGTTGGCAAAAAGAGGATTGATGTCTGCTTCTCAGGCTTCCAGCCACTAGAGGGCAAGTCTTTTCTGTGTCTTTTCCCATTTAAGAAAGTATTTGACTCCAAACACAAAGCTCTATTTCCTATACAGCATATATCAGATTGAACACACTATTCTAACAGATATATCTGAACCTGAATCCTTTCAGCACTACTGAACAACATTCAAGGAACAAATAAGGTCACAGCATGGTAATACCAGCTTTTCTTAAGTCAATGGTCACAGGGAACAAGAGAAGATAAAATCTCATTGGGTATCAACCTATTGGACATCAACTCAATTCTTCCCTTACTTTAACTGTGCAACCTGCACCTTTGTTAATTTTATACAAGTAAATGCACCAAGGTAAACTGCAATGAGGATATAAAGTACTTACTTCAAACCAGTGAAATCTGAAGGGCACTGTTTACTTTCAGATCAAAAAAGAACAAGTGATAATTTTATCAAAGTGAGTATCTAACCTTATCTTTCTTTTATTTTTGCTTCTGCCTTTTTATTTGTATTTCTTTGGAACACACATTTCCCATGCTTGCAAGATTCATAACCTCTCAGTTTTTACACCAGCAATTTCATCCCATTTTTCTTAGATATCCTAACACTGATTTTTAACACATTCTGATTTTTTTGTATCATTTCAGTGAAAACTTGGTCTTCCCTTATAGCTGCCAGAGATTTTATTTAACCTTTACTATTTGTTACTTCTGGAGGAGTTAAATATTTTAAGACCCAGTTCCGAATGACTACTTTTTGTAATCAATAATATTCTGCTATTCTATATAGCAAATTTTGAACCTAGTTGTCATTGCTTTTCTTTTGTTTATCCTTTATCAGGTTTTCTGGCTAGCATAAACCTGCCAATTAAAATATTGTTGAGCTGAGTAAATTTCTTGATTTATTATCAACTCTTTCAGGAGGTGATAATACTACGAAAATATTGATAATACTTTGTATTTCCAACTATTTCTTTATGTTAGCTTTTACTGTTTAGTCCTTCATTTTATTACAATTCTCCCTCCTGGTTTTGCCCTCACTAGTGGAGCTTGCTTTTTTTTTTCTCTAGTGGTCTTGGAGAAGCAAATATTTCCTTTATATCTATTCACATAATATCACAAAGATTCTTTTATCTGTAGGCTAGATTTCCTCGTCTGAAAAACTATCTTCATAGCAGTTTTATGAATGACACACTGAAAAAGAGACCATAGCATTTTCCTGCATAAGCTTATTAGGATAAATCCAAGTTTTGTAACACTTGGAATATTTTCTCCAGTTCAGTCTGAAATACTGAAAAGCCTTGTGTCTGTGCATCCTTCTGCTTTTGGGAATCACATTTTTCCAATAACAGCCTGCAGTTGCTCATAATGTCAGCCCCATTTTTTTTGGCATCCAGAAGAAATGATCTCAATTCCCTCCCAAAACATAGTTGAGTTGTGTTCTTTCTGGTAACACCCATGTGCTTGATAGGCTATTTACTGGAATGGTCAGCTTGTGGAAGCTGTGTTTGTACCCTCTTTTATGAGAGGAGATGTTGGTGCTGGGCAAGCTTCCCTCTCAGACCTCAGTCCCTTGGCTGTTCTGGCTCTGGTGGCTCTGTTACTTCCTCAGCTCAATCCCTGTCCTAGGAGACATGAAGACTTTTTGTCTGGTTCCTACTTTTTATGTGGTCCAAATAGACAAAACAACTTGAAGGAAACATTTTCATCTGCACAGCTCTTCATAACCATGGCTTTCAAGATGTGGTCCTCAAGAAAGTCCATCAAACACGTATAGGAGATAACAACTCAGCATGAACTCACGTAGGAAAAAAATCCAGGAGCAGACTGGGTTGCACTTTAGGAAAAGCTGTATCTACAAGGATTGGAAGATAAAGGCCACAGGAATGCCTTAGCTGCTGCATGCTTACCTGCCAGATATAGATCTTTATTATCAGAGTATGTTACATTATCTTCCCTGACATATTATAACATATAAGATAGGAAAAAGTCCTGGAACACTTCCGTAAGACTGCTGTTCCACCCTGGAGAGGTGTTGAAGCCGTGAATGCAGTAATGTATCTGCACTCAGATGTTCTGACTGACTTCACAGACTGACTCAGTAGTCCTGTCAAGTCAGTGGAGCTGTACAGTGCCAGTGGTGAAACCACTCCGACGGAAAAAATAGTTATAACCTTTATAGCTACCACTCAGTTTAGAATAAATGGCCTATAACCATTCTGAATAGTTGGCACTGTTGAGAGTGCAACTCTCCAGTTAAGAGACTTTAATTTTAAACATGATTTTCAAATCAAAATGCAACACCTCCTTAGTAAATCTTTGTGCTATGTATAAAACCACGAACAGTGGGGGACAAAATTACAAAAATGGTCTATTGTTCTCTTAATATCTATGCCTCTTTAACTTCGTAAGTTGTATACACATTTGGGAGAGAACTATAATCATCTCCATTGAATGCATTACTAATACCCATCTAAAAAGAAACATTCTATAACATTCAATATGACATAACAGGAACCGTTCAAATCAAACTAATAAAAGCCCTGGTCAAATACTACTAGTCTTTAAGATGCTCCTCTGAACAAATATAAGAACAAACAAGCAAGCAAGGTGTATCCATTTATTCACCACCAACCACCTCCTTAAATGGTAATCATACTTACAGAAATTTAAAAAGGGTGTCCCACGACTTGCTTTAATTGATCAAACTTTAAGTCAGAGCAAATAGGTTGCTGCCAATGAAGTTTTTCTTGCAGAAGGAGAACAAACTGTCTGTAAAATGATTATTAGCAAGGATCTAAACATACTTCTACAACACACAAAAAAAAATTTGTGTTGCCTTAAATGTTAAGACTGATAGAGAACAACCACATTAAATGATGAATGTTCATTCTGAAGGTGGCTCCCTGAAGCAACCAAAGTTGCCAGGCACTTGCAGCGAGGGTAGGAGACTGAGTCCATCCAAACCCAATCCAATGGCAGCACCTGCCCTGTGCTGGCTGATGAGCAGTCATTACTATTTAGCTAAATGGCTATAGATATCTTAGGAATTAAATCAAGGACTTGAACCAGCAGAGTGAGGAACAACAACGAGTAGTCCTAGGTATCTGTTATGCAAGCTAGCTGTGTCACAAACCCCTCCTTTTCCTGGTATACTTTTCTAAAAAAGGTGTAAACATTATCCGAGCGGGAGACCTGAACATTCAGTGTCAGTTGGCTGCTTTAGGGGCTTTGCACCACTAGATCATTATGTATCTCAGGAATGATCACGAGTGATATAAATTTATTTGGGATGCAGTTTGAAGTTGGACGAATGAGGCAAGACATTTTTACTACAGTTGCTCAAGTTCTATGCGCTACTGAAGACATGCAAAATCCTTAAGCAAGTAAGAACTTAAATGCTTCACAGGGGCTTTCTACTAGTAGGAGAGTTTCACTGTGCTTGTTGGAAGGCAGTGTGAAGTAGAGAAGGGAAAATCTGCAGAGCTGTAGCCTGACATTCTTAAATAGAAATTTTATTTACGAGGCTCTCAAACACTTTCAGAGCATCATTAGGTCTATTCCTTCCCATTCAGTAAAATAAGTCGGCTGTTATGGGGAAAACTTATTTTTTTTCACCCATCCATTAATCTAGTCATCTCATTACAGCAAGAAACAAGTTATCATTTTTTTGCTTAGAAAACATGTATGTTTTAGCTATCAGCCATTTAAATCTGTAGCACCTTTGGAAAAAATTGAATATCATTTTATATATCAAATAATGTGTAAAAAGTAATTCATTACAACTATTTTACTCTCTAGTGTATAAAATAGTCTCAGACTTCACCATCCTTCAGTCTGTAGTTAACATATCCTACAAGAACAACTAGATTCTGTGTCTAGTAGGAGTTATAACTATAATTGCATTAATTTGCTCATAGAATTTTGATTTACAATTTGAGTCCTTTAAGGACAAAATTAGGACAGTGTTTTCTTTTTAAATAAAAAGAAAGTAACAAAATAGTTTGTTTAAACTAATTCATATACAGTAATTCTTGCATTTCTTCCCTTGTGTTTAGCAGTGCTCAAGGTCTTTTGTTTTAATTCCATGAAAAACTTTACTAAGTCATTTATAAGGCACTTCCACTTCTCCCAATTCCAAAAACAAACAAACAAACAAAAAAAACTGAAAATGAAAGGCTCAAAATTCAGTATCATGAAAGAAGTAGTCAGCATCTTGAACTTCTTGAATTTTTTTGAACAGTATGGTCTTCAATTTCTGAAGATCTTGGGCAACATCCTCCATTTGCTTTCTTCCTATTTGTGGAGTTGTGTGTGTGTGCACGCACACACATGTGTGTGTTTGCACACACGTGCACACACACAACCATATGCTGATTTGAACCGTTTTACAAATGGACGTTCTCTTGGACAAATTTTGAACAACTCTCCTTCAGTTGCAGTTAGAGATGATGCAATATACCTCAAAATGCAGCAGCTATTCAAGCAGCAAGCAAAAATAAGGGTCCACATTAACAACCCACCAGCTACAGAGCAGTTAAGAGAACAAAGGCTTCCCCTCGTTATGCACCAGAAGAGAAATTAACTGAAATCACCAACTTTAAGTTATATGTATATGCAATTGCCTCATCTCACCAGAAATTCCACAAGTCCGCTCTTTAGTCAGGGCAACCGTGTACCACCAAACTCATGACTGATTGGAAAAATGTAACTTAGTTTATCTTCCAAACAGGTTAAAATATAAGCATGAAAAGAATTTAGATACATTCCCTTTTTAAAGCAAGCACAGGCTTACAACTACATATAAAATTCAAGATTTAAAAAAATACATAGTTCCAAACAGGGTTCAACACATGTATTCAATAAATTTATATACAAAGAGAATGGCATTAAAATTCCACAGTCAAGCAGGGAAACCCTTGCTGTTGATATAACACACCATATCGCAGACATGCTTTGCAAGCTTTACAATATCTTTTTTCTATCTCATTTACAATTTCTAGGTTCTAAACCCAATCCAGTAAATGCTGATGTGCCTCTCCAAGATGCACTGTAGCTGTATCACTGGTACAGCTGCATGATTACTCTTAAGTCTCAGTGGTAGCTGCTGTCCTAATGAGCCAGGATAAAATCATTAAAAAGTAATTGTGTGCAGGTTTTACAGATAAGTCTCCGCTCTGGGAGAAGGCAATCCTGACAGACTGTAATATTTCTAAGGCAATATACTCCTCCCTTCATGTTTAATGAGCCATAGATTTTTAATCTGAGAGTTTTGGTGACAGGCAAAAGGAATGCACGAGAGGTCTGTCTGTATGCATGTATTATATATGTATGTCATATATGGCTGTATTCAATATAGTCAGCAAAGAGATGGGAACCTAAACCAGCTCTCAATCTTCCCATAAGTTTTGTGTTAAAATCTGTGTTACATTTTCTTCTGGTAATTTTCAATCACAATGCTAGTCCAAATGCACACTTACTTTCAAATGAGGGACTGTATTTACTGCTGTCCTTCAATATAAATGAAAACATACAAAACCACCACTTGAGTTACATAGTAAAACTGGAAGAAAATCTATTTCTAGTTTGTAGAAGCATTGACAAAATAATTGCAGTAGAAAATGTCCCAGCCACTTTTAACAAAATTTTAAAGATGGAATGCAGCCATATCATGGATGTATAAAAAACAGTGTCATAAAAAGAAAGAGGAAGTGAAAGATAAGAATTCCTTATGGGAGTTAAAATATTCTTAGTGTACAACACTTACTTATAATTAGCACAGTCCATCCACCATCCATTTGTAATAACATTCTATGAAAGTAGGGAAAATAACAGATGTGAAATAAGTAAGATGGCTCCCATACAATACACCTTGAAAAAACCACAAAAACTGCAAGACAATAACAATACCATTTATAAGTACCCATTCTCCACTTTTCAACCCACAGGCAGGCACCACACAACATACACCACTTTCACCATGCTACTACTAGTATTTCAAGCTTTTAGCATTCACAGCACTTTTTCTCCAGTCCACTATACCTTGACTTTTACTTCTTAAGATCATGACCCAGTCATGAACAGATATGTGGCAAAATAATTTGGTGGGTTGGAAAAGAACGAATTAAAAAAAAAAATCTTTTAAGTGCTACTTACCTGTAAAAAAAAACAAAATTATAGAGTCTGTATTTATAAAAGGTTTTATCAATTCTGGAAGAGAACAAGAACCATAGCAAATAGGAAACAGCATTGCAGAGATCCAAATAAAGATATTATTTTTGTGCAAGTTGGGTCAACTCACTATGATTTATTCTGCAGATGCTGAAGCATCTCCATATAGGGAAGGCACAGAAGACACTTTCCCTGACTAGCTACCCTATAGATAGCATATTCTGTGTCATGCTTTTATTTTTAAGAGAAAAAGTCCAAAATTTTATTTTGGCATTCCATTAGAGGAACTCCCTCTGTGATACACCAAGGGAAGAGTTTTCACTTAACAGAGAAGATCAGAGTTTTGTATTTCCAGACTATTTATCTACCATTTTTCCTTTTCTTCTATAATTTTAGAGCCAGAGGGAGAAAAAGACAATTTAACTAGTACTTTACACTGGCCAGAGATGCCCCAGATTTGTCCCAGGCAAACCATGGAAAGATCCATAATTTCAGTGATACCTCTTAAAACGAGAGCATGAGGAATATACATAGATATAGAAACGTGCATACCTTTAGCTGACACAATTTCTTATTGTAGACATCCACATACAAGTTCTAGTATTTCCTTACCTTTCCAGGAGAAAGAGCTCAAGTTAGGCTGAACCCTTTCCATGATAACAGATTTTCAATTACAGTTTTTACGAGAAAGAAAAAGCACTTTTATCACAAGGCCCATTTAACTTCCCCAATCATTATAAAACAAGTACTGCTTGTTTTCTCTCACATACTATTGCTTATATTTTCTCATTCAACCTATACTGAAAGTTTTTCTTGACATTTATGGTAATAATGGCATCTGTGCTGTCCAATACATTTCTCCTTTTGTGTTTCCACCCATTCCAACAACTAGCTTATGTTATAATACAAAGAACTGCACCATAAAAGGGGAAATACTTTAGCCAGGCTCTGATGCTGTTTACTTGCTGGGGTCGCTCTATGAAATCTTTATCTCAGTACTGGAATATCAAATCAAAAGGAAGAGATTCTTTCATTTTTTTCCCTTGTCTTTAGAAAATAAGATAATTTGATATGTCAGAAGATTAAATGAGGCTATGCTGTAATAAATAAAATTATTACTTGTTTTGGCAAGAGACCAACTGGAAAAATGGCCAAGTCTGAAAGAAAACCTTTTTTTAACATGCCATCTAAGGCTAAATCGATAGAATACTGTTAATTTGAGAAGATATGTACCTTTTGCAGTATCTCAGGATAAGGATTTGATTGCTATTCCATCAAATACAACACCACATTGGACCTACCTCTTACGGTTGAACACATTTCTTATGTTACCTGACCTACAAACTTCTCTTACACTACAGTGGAAGTCTAGTAGAAAGGCATTTTAGTAAAGCAGCATTCTTCTAAATGGTGTTATTAAAATGTATAAAGCAATTTCTTCAGCCTTGTTAGCTAGACAAGTTGTTCTTAAGATTAAGACGAGGAAAGAGTAAATGGCTAAAAAAATGGGCTGGGAGCACACTTGACTTTTGCACCTGCTTTCAGTATAAAATTATTTGTGTGACCTTCAATAAGTCTCTCAACTATGACGTATTTTTCTCCCTGTATAAAATATGGATTACAATTCCTTATCTTTGCACTGTAAAAACTGAGACCCTGTCTCACAATGAATCCTGCACATTTAAAGCTGTGTTCAAGACTAACAACCTTCCCCATTTATTACTCAGTAGATACAGAGAAGTTTAAGGAGAAACGCATTTGTGAGTTCTTAATATGACACATACAATCAAAAATATCAATCCTACATTGTCATCTTTTAGATCAGACTGAAAGTGCAAACACAGTAAAAGCATAAGCAGATTACATGAATAAGCATTTGTGTTTTATCTGGACAATTCTACCGTAATTTATCTTACAAGCTTCAGCTGTAGCTTGTATTTTAATTATTCTTCTATACTCTGTTTTTATTCCTTGAGCTACATAATTTTTAAGTCCCCTCATATACCACTAACCTATAGGAAAATATGATCAGAATTTATAGATGTCATATGCTGTTGCAAATTAATTTGTTTTCTGATTTCATCCTTGGAGGATTTACCCTCTATATAGATAATTGGTGGCATTTTCAACAGACTCCAATCTCCACTAATATCAGACATTATAAACTGCACACTCAAAGTTATTGATTACTGAGTTTCATCATGCAACTGAGCATGTTCAATGCCTTTGAGGAACTAACCCTGGATCCTCAGTCTCCTGTTTAAATATTATCTCCAGACAATCCCACCCCATAAACAATACTGCCCATCCTATCCACAGTCCTTTGAAATGTGGAAGAATAGTCAGTTTCTGCAGAACCACATAATTTTTTTTAAAAATCAGTTCACCTTCAGGGTAGGATAAGAGCATATGGAACTGAGATGAACTAACTTTTTACCAAGACTGGCTTGGTGCATGCAGCTCGATGTGCCTGGGTAGATATATGCTGTAATAGAATCACTCCATCCCTCTAGTCTGTAGGACTCACTACAGCTTATTTCTTCTCCTATGTTACAAAATCGATCATGCTGAAACAATACCCCGGTCACAAAGTTACACACTCGTGTTCCAGGGTCATTGAAACTTTCATTTTGATCTAGATTTCAGGCTTTCTGCTTATAAAACCAAAGATGGAAATGAGTATAAGAAAGTTTAAGCAAATAAAACATGCTTTTGTAATTCAAGCAAAATTTCAGCCAAGTATAGGAAAGGAATTAAAAAAGAAGTAGATAAAAATCAGAACTGAGAATTAAGTTTTGAAATACCTTTATATGTTTGCATAACATAGAAGAGAAAGCTTTCCTGGAAAGCAGTTAATTTCATTTTTACTCTGCTGCTTTCAAGGTGAGCTTGTGTATGGCAGACTTATATTCCCTTATATAGTTCCTTGTGCTTGCTACCTCTGCTGTAAGAAAAGAAGAAAGATTTTTTCTAAAGAAACATAAACAAAGTATATCTACAAAAGAAACCTAATGAAGTCTCATACCCAAAACAAAACAAACACTATCTGCCCCTGTGTCAGGAAGTAAGAGAGTCTCTCCATTTCAGTGTATGATAAAACAAAATTCATTACAGATTCAAATTCCAGCTGTACTCTTGTTCTGAAATGGGGGGGGGGGGTATTTATTTTGCAATATCTATGTTTTACCTTTTGATCAAGTGCGCAACTTGTTCACCTATTAAATTTCATGTAACAGAAACTCATTGAATGTTTAGCATCAGTAAGATGGAGACGGACACACAAGTGTCCAAATTAAATGCGTCAGGAGAAATGCTTCCAGTATTGGAAATGTGGCCTAATACATTGTTTAATTCTAATTCAGAGAGTGTATTAAGCAAAACATAAGTATGTGAAACTTTTCCCACTAAATTGATAGAATAAGTTTTATTTATACAGACCTTTTAAAAACATTTATCACCTTCCGAGTTTATGGCATTAGTTTACTGCCTTCTTTATCTTTTCTTATACAACCTCGAGTTGTGTCACTCCACAGAATAATATATCCCACTGAAAAGACTGACTAGAAAACTCATAAGATTTTATTCTATTTGGAAACACAAAACCTTTACAGAATTTCAATTCCATCTAGACAGCAGTTTTCAGCTTTTACACTGCTGAATTGCTTTTAAAGAAGCAGCTTCCTTCTTTTAGCTTCCTACAAATGTAGATATATGGTCAGGGAACTTAACTTATATTTGGACTTTTAGTGTTTAAATAACTTTTTCCAGAAAAGCATTAACAGGCATTAGACCAACAGAAAAGAGGAGAAAAATATAACTATCATTAGTTAAGTGGAATAAAGAAAAACAAAACAAGTAACATTTATGAATTACAAAATGGCTTCCAAAGAGCTATAACTCTTCTTCTGTGTCATATGGGAAGGCCAAATTACTGGGAAAAAGCATGCAGTTTGTCACATAAAAAAGTTGTTTTCTGTTTTGCTTCTGTGAGAAAAGATTTTGTCACTTAAAAAAAATAAAAACATTCATTCCTTTTGCAATCCAGCAGAATCTTGGCTAACAGAGAGAGAAGTATTGTTTGAGAGTTTTAACTGGTGTTAAGTAATCCATTTTTATTCCTCATTTTAAAACCATTTAATATGTTTCTCTTTGTTCCACAGCCTATCTTCCAACATTATTAAAAGAAACAAATTATGCAGCTTTCGGTGATAAAAACTTATTTTCTCTGCTCCAGCTGACTTGATACAATGCAAAAGAAGAGATACTGCTTGATTTGTGTTCCAGTGTATGCGATTTTTGTAGAACTATTATCTTTTTATTCATGATTAGCTTGGTTTTTCAACAGACTGAAGCTGTTTTAAAAAGTATCATAGCTTACCATAGACATGTAAACAGAAATCAAGTAAGTCTATCTTGTACATCACAAGTCTGAAATTTTATAAACTATAAGGTAACCTTACTAGTTGTACCTGGAGAAGAAAGTAAGTTGGGGTAGTACCCAGGTAATATATCAGATTTCATTGGAAATGTAACTGAATTCAATTTCCTTAACATTTAAATATGAGATAGAGACTTTGGTATGCTCATGATATTTCCATATGAGTTTGACTAGCTAAACAAGAACTTCAGGTTTTACTGCACCTATATAAAACTGAAATTATGATCAAAGATGACTTACAAACTTCAGCACCAAATAGTCTTCTGAACAGAAATCTGATACATAGTACTAATCATTTGCTAACACAGGTCATATATCTCATGGGGAACCTGAACTTCCGTGGACAGGTTCTTAAGGTGTTGTTACTACAAGTGTATTTTCTAGTTTCGAAATTCTACTGAGCAGAGCTAGATGAAGAAGCACTTGCCTACTGTTATGTCAATTCTGAATTTGGCTATAGTCAAGTTTATTTGGTACACCTTCACGTTAGTCTCCATCATAAAGCATAAGCACTTGCTGAAGTCAAATTTTGGGCATTTATTAACAGTTGTCTACTTAACACTGTGCAATATACATGCCTTATGCAACTAATCTCAAATCTGAAAGAGCAGTATTAAAAATCTGTAAATCAGGCTCTTTATTATGAACAAGCTTATAGACAACTGAAAGTTGCTTGTATAAACTACACATTAAACAAATAGGCTGGACCTGGGCCTCTGAACAGCTTTTATGAGGATAAAGGGCTATGTCATGAAGTAGTTCACAATGGATGCATCCACATGGAGCCTTAGTTTGCAACATGAGTGCACTTCTAAAGCAGATCTCGCATCATCCCCACTTAATGGTACAGGACTGGAGCATATGAACTGAATTACTTTTGGATAAAACTAAGCTGGAAAATATGCACCACAAGCACACATAGTGCACACCAGCTACTAGTGGGATGTCCATGGGTTCAGCTACGGCTAGTCTGAAACATTCCCAAAACACCTCCAGGGCGGATATTAGATCCTCAGGAGCAAATATTTAACCCTAGAGGTCACTTACAGTGCTGCACTACTTGCTAGTCTGCACACAGTCAATGGCTGACTTGACATATTCTTTTGACAATTTACACCTCTTTTACTCACTCAGCGTTTAACAGATAAGTTAAACAATCTATTCTGTCTGATGCACACTCATTTTTTCCTGAAATCAGGAAAGCTGTTTGCTGAGATCACTTTGAGGACTCAGGAACTGCAGACTGGATATTAAGTCAAGCATCTCAATATACTAACAAGTGATCCTGAAAGCTTCCTGAAGGACTGATATGGAACATTATAAGCTGCCCAGGAGCAGAATTTGGGCACAGATAAAATGCAGTGAACAGCACCACCACTGTCTTTTCACTACTCTGCCTAATCAGAAAACAGAAGTATTCTCAGTCTGATACTGCATATGCTTCTGAAAATGATGAGCATCTCAAAACCCTTTGTCATAATGTTGCGGATTGCTACATGTTGCACAACTGCACAGTAAAACATACCAAAAACAGTGACTCAAGAGGTGAAGACAGAAAAGAAATGAAGATTTGAGAAACTCCACAAGAACCCAGAATTAATCCCTGAACTAAGACGCCAAGCTTTTAGGCCTGCCATAAGGGTTTGGGCATATGCTTTCCTGAAAAATAGGTAGATAATCCGGACAATCTGCAAGTAAGAACATCAACTGCACACTGTAAGAGTTCTACTCAAACTACAGCATCAGAAAAGATCAGATAATTTCTATTATGACTACTGTTAATGACAATAATACAAAATTTAATGTTTTTACTTGAATAAGCATTGACCTTAATTAGTTCACTGGTGTTTCAGTTGGGAGAGTTCATCAGATTTTTTTTACTAAGGTCACAAAACTATTCATTTCAGCATTTGGTTATACTCATACTTTGTTCTAATAACGTTACTTGAACAAATATCATTCTGCTTAAACTGGAGTTGGAATGTAAAACCTTTGCTGTTTAGTTACTTTCACAGACTGACATTTTTACAGCTGGGTGCTGCCAGTTTGTTTTTCACCAGGCAAAAGTATTCTAGCTTATTGTAACAGCCAAGATAGCTTATTCCAGTGAAACTGCAAAAAGGTGAAGGGAAGAGACAATGTCTGATAACACCCACCTATGCTGAATAAGTCATGCAGAGTGTACTCAGACTGACACACCATCTGAGAGCTGTGAAGCCAAAGAAGGCTTGATATATGTCTGCAAGTATTAAACCCACATGCCATTTTCAAGCTGTTGATTCCTCTTTGCTTTTGCTACAGCAATGCTGAAAGGGTTCATGATTAGGATTGATACCGAGGGCTTGTTTGCACCAGGTTACTGCTATCAGAACTGATATATAATGTTTGCTGAGCTACAGACAACCATTTCAAACAATATTAGTATCCCAGATCTAGACTTAAAGCCCTTTTCAGCAAGGCAATGGTTAAACTGGGCAACAAGTAAGCATTTCTGAGAAACAAAAGATAAAAGGTGTGGTAGAACTGCAGAAAAGTCATTCAGAGAGCAGGCTTGAAAAACTACTCAGCAGAATAGAAGAGGATAAAAGGCACTTATTTTCAGAAGTGGATCTGACAACTCTGAAGGTCTTGGGGAAAGAGGGCCTGGAAGATGGTCTTGTGACTTTCATATAGTAAATGTCTATTGGAAGGAGCAAATAATGATAATGATGGACATAAGTATTCCAGGAAGAAGCTCTAGGACGGGAACTTTTTCTGTATAGCTTCTCTTCTGTATAGCTTGTCAGTAAGCCAGAACTTCATGTTTTAAGGCACCAAAGAAATGCAAATTCTTCTATTACACTGATGTTTTTACTCCAGAGAACTTTAACCTAGCTTTATTTTTATCTTTCTATAGTCAGAATTAAGTTTCTAAAACTAAACCAAAAGGAAACAGCAATAAAATTATAAAGTATACAGATTTTCTGCATTTGATTCCAGTATGAATGGAAATGAATGACTATCTCAGGGGAGCAGAAAGGGCATGATTTCCAGCAACTTCATTACTGAACCAAAAACAAATCTCATATTTGTGTCATACTATAACTGATTATGTTAAGATGAAGGTGTAATGTCTCTAATTTGTCTAGGTACTACTGCACTGTTTCTGAAATTTACTGGATGCAGAATATCTGACATTAAATCATTAGTAGCTTATGATTTTGCCATATCAAAAGCATTGTTACATTTTTGGAAACTTCTTTAGCTGCTCCACAATGACTTAATGCACCATTTGCCAGCAATATAGAAATGCTGAATGCAAGAATCTTGCCATGTCTCACAAGAGTAATCAAGAAATCAGTACCTATGTTTTTTTTTGAATATAGCTGAGAAAGATTAGATATAATTAGAAATGCCTTAGATTAAAACCAGGTCATCTTTATTTGTTCATTCCTCTTAGTTCTTATGATGGTTTCAACACTGTTGATCCTAACTAGTACATTATATTGAATTCACAGGGCTTGTGAGTTTTGACACTGTTACATTTGCTTTCAGTGTATGCTTATGACTAACCAATGTGTAGGGCCAAGTGTTAAATGATCAGATTACAAGCAAGCTGCAATTTAAAAATTTTTATCTAGACCCCCCACTATTCTGAAGTTTGAAAGTATTAAACCAGCATTTTAGTATCTCTCTAACAAGTGTGTGATTGCCTCAGAAATTTTATGTGAAACTTGTCCTGTACCTCTGTAGCGCCACCCTTACAGACTTAATTATGCCCTTTATTATCTTATTATCCTTTGCTTCCACCTCCTTGAAGACTATTGTACACAGAATCTGTTTTCCGTAGTGCTATTTCT
The DNA here is from genome assembly GCF_036370855.1 of Dromaius novaehollandiae. Taxonomy (NCBI): domain Eukaryota; kingdom Metazoa; phylum Chordata; class Aves; order Casuariiformes; family Dromaiidae; genus Dromaius; species Dromaius novaehollandiae. The sequence continues at coordinate 101,579,121 of NC_088098.1, read as the reverse complement.
CAAAGAAAAACACAAACCTCAAAATGAACTCCGAGGCAGCTTTGTTGCAAGAGGTCAATAAGGAGGATTTCTTTACATGAACTGAATACTCCCCTGAAAAATCACAAGGAAAAAAAAGTTTGTGGAGAACAATATTCTTTTACTACATTGAAAGCTTGTTCACTTCAGTAATCAGACCCTAGTGACAGCTTAATGCAATGAAGGATACAATGTCTCCCAATACACAAAGTAGGAATTTGACCATGCTGCCAGACGTGTGCTTTAGCAACACCGTGCTGGACAGGAAGGGAATGAGTCCCCAAAACTCTTTTAATGCTTTTTGAGCATAGTTTCATAAGTGTACACGAACCACAGAATAACCTGTGCCAAACCACAAAGGAAGTATTGGGAAATATTAACAAGTATCAATTTTGTCATAGTTCCAGATGCTGCCCATCAACATGGTCTGTGCGGAAGAGTAACCCCTGTAACCACTTCAAGCAAGAGAGTTTAAAAGATTAGTTAGATCTCATATACCAGCAGATGTGGACTTACTATAGAGGAAAGGCTAAAGTGCCTGGGTATATTCTCCAAACATATGGCACAGGAGTCCAGTCAGCCATACTTCTCCCCTTTTAACTGTCACGAGATAAGAAAAGGTGGAAAACTTTATCCCCACAGTTTATACAACGTGCAACATATTTCTGTCTTACAGGCCTATTTCACAAGAGAAAATGTGTTCTATTGAATATGGTACCTAGAAGCTAGGGAGCTGCTTAAATGTCAAAACTCCTTTTAACAATCAGTGTTTCAGAACTTGTATTATAAAGTTGTTCCATAGCTATAGGGCTCCCATGAGAGAGAAAAAAGAATCATTTACCCTCTGTTCCGAAATGCAGTTCCTTGACTACATTTACAATGACTAAACAGTGTTGAAGAAAACACTAAGCTACAGTTTAAACCTCCTTACTATGGCCATGACATGATTTAAAGTGCAATTTTTCAATCTTGACACTTAATCTATGAGCGTAAATTACTCCAGGGACCAATCAGGGTTTTGTTTCTTCATCGAGGAGCTAAATATGATGCTAACTTGCCTGCGTGTTGCAGCTGCTCCTATGGTGTCTTTACGCACTCACGCATCACACAGGAATTCTGAGAGTAAACACAGAAAGCGACTCTGCCCATTCTGCCGTTTTCCAGCCAAACAACAAAATTACACAGAGAACTTCAAAGTAAACTACCTCTATTGTGATTAAAATAAATACAAGCAACAATGACGCGGAATTGTCAACGCACTCTGTGTATTTATGCAGACATTAGCTTTGACTGAGGAGAGGAAATGCTGGTTTTCACAATCCAAGCATTCAATGGGAATGATGCATTTTCAGAAAGCACATTTTTAGAAAGTAAGGTAGAAAGCTGTATTCTGAGGTGCCAACTAGCAGAACAGCATCCCCACAAACCTTACAGCTAACTGGCTGCGCCCAACAACCAACTCCTAAATCCGTATTAAAACATCAATCACTAAGGGGAAAAACGATTTTAATCCTCCCCCCACCCTTTGCCAGGCTGACTGCGTGGGCGCTGCCTCGCAGCCTCGCCGCAGCAACATGCGCCGCTGCGCCCCCAGACCCCTTCACCGCTCCGCCTCACGGTGAGGTGGGAAGCCGGTGCAGAGGCAATCTCGGGCCTGCGCTGCCCGGCAGCGGTCGGCAGCAGCCGCCACCGGGCGACCCCAGCTGCTCTGGTTTTCCTGAGACAGGGAGATGGCCACCGGCAGCAGCAGAGCAGCCAGGCCCGGCCTGAAGCCCTCGCGAGGCCCCGACCGTTGGGTGCTGCCCGGTCCCAGCGGGTGCGCGGGCTGCGCGTGGTGGCCAACGGCCGGCGTCGTGACGGGCAGCCCTGAGTTGGGGGAGTGCCGCTGCTGCCGGAAAGGCGTTAAAGAAGAGGGAAAAGGGTAAACAGCTGCTTGTTTATTTAATTTTTTTGTTCATTGCTAAGAATGGCATGATCTGATTATTTATTAAATTGCTGCTGGTTGTTGTCATTATGAATAATTGTAAATGGGTATTTAAGAAGTAGTGAATGTGAAAGTTCCTTATTTCTCTTGCTGTTCTCTGATGGTCCTTGGGCTTAGATGAAGGCCTCAGAGAAGTCCAAGATCTTTTCTTCAGCAAACAGCCTCTGCACTGTATCACACAGGACTCTCCCTTTGGTAGAGCTTAGAAATAAGCAGAATTATTTGACTATAAACAACATATTATACTGTCTTTCCTTTTTTTTCTTTTAAACCCTGATTGCTTAGCAGTTTTTCTACTTAGTTATTCATGAAAGTTATGCTGCCTGTCTCTGTAGCTTTTAAAATCTGATGTTCAACCCATCATTCATGTTTATTCCCGTCTCTAAGACCCATTCTCCTGCAGAGTATGAGAAAAAAGTTGTTTTCTAAGTTTTCTAAGATGTGACCATCCTGCTCTTCAAAATGTGCCTTTTTAAGAGGATACATATAAAAGCTTAATTACTCTCATTGTGATTATGTCATGTTTGTCTCACTAAACATTGGACTATTCAATGGTCAGTCTGTAAAGTGTACACATGGTAATAGTTGAAGATCATCATCTTCTTTTCTCCCCTCTCAGGAATTCCTATGCAATTCTTCCAATGTATGTGGCTCCTGGGAGTGGTGGCCTTATACCCCAGATCTTGGCAGATAACTATGATTTATTCACTGGCAGTCATCTGACCTGCTCACTGATCCAGGCCAGAACTATCAAAAATGTATTTAACAACAAAGAATAAATCACTTCAGGTGAGAGACATTTTTAAGGTTGCAATGTAATTTATTATCCCTAGTAATTCTATTTTCTGTTTCTATTGTTTTGTTATTTTCATTGTTTACAGCAGTTCTAATATTTGTATGCAACATGCATAAACACAATTCAACATGGAATACCTTATTTTTTAAATGCCTGCTGATAGATACAGGTACAAGAGGTCACAAGAGTGAACTAAAAAAGCATATTAGTTCATGAATGCACCAAGCAGATTTGGAGTCATCCTCTAGCTGTAACAACCTGAAACTTCTGGTAGTTCAGAGCAAACAAAGTATCTAAAAATTGCATTAGCATGGTTGTCTTTAGGCAGCATTGAACAATATATATGTTAATGTATCACTGTAAATACTCTACATGCCTGCATAAAATTCCATGGCAATGTAGTTACTTAAAAAAAAAGTATATAAAATTTTGATCAATTTTTCTGTGAAAATACCCTGTTTAGAGACAGAGACAAATGTGTTGTAACATGTAAACTTAATCAACCAGGAAGTTGGTATGTGTCAGTACTGGTTGAACTGATTGAAACAAATGCAGTGTATTCATAGCTTCAATCTTTATTTTTAAGTTCCCAATGGAACTAAGGATTTTTGGTATATTATAATCCCCAAATTAGGAAATCTGCATGCCTCATAAATGCTTTATCATTAGTATTACACTTTAAATGGGAAATAGCTGATCCTGCCAACAAATAGGGCAGTCTAAGAATGTCTTACAGCTAATGAGACCTATCTCTAGTCTGGTGAAAAAAGTGTCATTTAGTTCTTTTTGCCTTTAACTGATCATGAACTGTGAAGCCAAGTTTCTTAGTTTACCACTGCCAAATTTGCAACAGCTGCATATGACTAAGAAGTAGAACAAACTCTTTGAATGTGATGATCATGAATACCTAGCTAAATTGGAGATGCTCTCACTTCTATATTTGCATGGGTAGTATCTGCCTTTGAGCTTTAAGATGAGAAAAGGCTGTTCCACAGATGACAAACTCACTGGTTATAACTGCGACTGTAGAAATTCCCCCAGTTATCTGTGCAACACAAGCCATGCCTTCTGGTTCAGGAAGGGAATTTTCTCAGAAATGGCAGTCAGCCCTGAATTCCGAGTCTCAGTAACTGATAATCATCTGTGACAGCCCTAGTTAAGCTGTCCTACTGGCCTTTATCTTAAAAGCTTCATTTTATTCCAAGACTCCTCCCTCACTCTCCTTTTTGTTTAGTGTCCTTGTCAGCTGTTAGCTTTGCTGTTGTCTACTAGATTAAATTGCTACAAGCTTTCATTATGGTATTGTGGTAAAATAAACAATTTCTTTGGACTGCATCTTTTTCCTAGAAAACAATTGGTGTAATACCAGTAATACCCCTCTGTGAATTGGAATATATGTCTTATAACCCTGACTGTTACTGTATTTTCCTTAAAAGCTTCTTTATTCAAAACATATTTTTCCCACTTTCATTAAGGAAACAACTTTTTGGCTACTTAGGATCTCACAGTAAATGTCACATCTTTTGCCAAGGAAGGGATTACTGCATTGCAAAGATAAATGACAGAGGTCTAGAGCAAATCCTAGGCAAAATGCTAAACACATTTGAAATTAAAGAAGCTGTGAATCAGCAATATGAACAATACACTGGCATACATAAATAATTAGTAGAATTTATTTTGTTTAGCACAAGCAAACAACTCTGCAGTGATGTATGAACACTTTAATTCTTTTTGAAAGCTGATACTTCACAGGTACCAAAGTACAAAAATTACTCTAAGCATCATCATTTCTGTTCTTGTGCTCCATCCCTAAAAGAGGGTCACAGATTAACATCTAACGCATTCCATTAGTCTGGCAGAGTGACTTCGGATTGTTATTTCAAACTCTACACTGATTTTTTTAAAAGCTCAGACAAGCTGATCTTTCTTTTAACCTTAAGGTATCAATTGAAGTCACACTGTGTTATGCATTCTAAGTAATGATAATTGTTTCACAAATCATTTAAGATAAAATGTTGCTATCACAGGATTATCTGACTGTATATAATCTTGAAGTTAAGCTATACTTTTTGGTATTTTAAAGATTTTAGTTGATCTCTGCACTGGCTCTTTTACCATCTTAATTTTAATAAACAGCTTAAAATCTCCATGTTTTATTCTGTAGATGAGTCTTTTATAGTGGCTGATTGAAGCTGCTAAATGGAGTATTTAACCTGAGTTACAAGTCACATGTATCTCGTTTTCATCACTTCTCAAGGTATGTAAAATTTTCATTTAACTGTGAATATTAACACAGCAGTATTTAAACACATCGTTATCTTCTATGCTTAGCTAGCATCTGAGTCAAATAGCTTTTAATTTATATAAAAACTCTTTATTTCTTTTAATTTTTAATTTTTCTTCCTGCTGCAATGTTAGCAATTAGTGTTTCTCACTAGTCAATGGCAGCAGTATGGCTGTGCTACAGGAATAATTTCAGGGCTGAGCTATTGGACAGCAAGGTAGGCTGTTACAGGAAGTTTAGGAGAGCTTTCAGATGAAGTTGTATGTTGAAGACTGTCACTGTGCTGATGAAGGAGATGTGGTGAAAGCTGTAGGTGTTGGCAATACAGTGTATCTAAGATTTTGCTTTGAAATGTAACACATTTGGCCAAATCTGTGAATAACATAAATAGAACTGTAAAAAAACCATGTATCAAAATTGGTAAAGAAAAGAGTTTGAGCAGTGAAGTAGTTGCATTCATTTGTCATTCAATGATTTGTAGGATTAGTAATTTCAATAATTGTAATGTATTTGACCATTTGAATTGCCCCTAACATTGTTGTGGGAACTGTACATAGTTTTTCCCTGTTTTGAGTTCTGGCATTTGTAGTTCTAGACATGAACAGTAAGAGGAAACAGGCCAGCATCTATTAAGGAAATTGGAATGCAACCTGAAAAGTTAACTTTTAAAAAATAAGTCCATGGAGCTATAGTCAGTAGTCAATGCAGTAAATGTGATTTAATATAATTCTATGGGCTCTGACAAAGTCTTGCAGGGGCAAAAATAGGAACTGTCTATATGGTGACACACTGAATTACTGAAATTACTGAAAACAGTAATTCAAGTAGAATTTTTCATATAATATCTTTAAGTTTTACAATGCAAAGTGTCAAAAAGCTGCATAGTACCTTCACAAGTCTGAATCATAGTAGCGCAAAACCATGTGAGTAACATCATCTTGTATTCTTAAAAGTAATTCTATAGATGCATTTTGTCTCTCATTTGTCACACTGATCATGTGAGATTTATTGCATTTAAAAACACAGATGGCTTTCTAACATGGCCTGGTTTTAGGGCTTTTATCCTTAAACAGATAAGTTGAAACATGAAAGTATGGCTGATTCTTTCTCCACACATGACTATTATGAATATGGTATGGATGTACCAACATCTTTATACTATACAATATTTTCAAATATGAAGTCTCATAGATGTAACTGAGGGTATAATTTGGTCATAAAGATACAGTAGACTTGGTTTGATTCAGAGAGCAGGCTGAGTTAGTTAAAATATTTAAACTGAGTATATTCTATATTTTCTAATGGAGGCAGATTAAAACACAGAACATAACAATTAGCCTTTAAAAAAAATCTATTAATACTATACATTATTTTGACACGGGGCAAATACTAGCAGAGTGTAAACCAGTAACTCAAAGGCTGATCCGGAAACTGGTTATGAAGTTTAGGCCATCTTTATGATGTGTGCAGATGTGATACATAGCTGGTGGGGTTTTGTTTAGCAATGTTATTTGGTCTTTATTGACACTAAAGAAATGAACCTTGACTGGTGTAGAAATTGGGTAATTGAATGAGTTTTCTTAGAAGACATAATACTGAATTATTCTATTTAACTGTCTCTCTCTTATTACAAAACTTTGTGTTATACTTCCCTTCTTCAAGTGCAGAGTGCCTTTAAGGAACTGAGTTCAATCTCTTGCCTTAGCATGAAATCAAGTACCACAAATTTGCATCCAAGTCTTGCATCTTCTGTTTCAGGACTTTCTACCTACCTTCCTCTCCCTTCTATCTCTGGAGTAAATTGCTGAAAAGTCTTTCTACTGGTCTTTTCAAAAACTTTTAAAAGTAGAAGAAGCTATGTATGTACAAATTATTTTAAAAGAACACTCCTTAGGAAAAAAAATATTAGTCTGAAACATTATTGCAGAACACCTACTCAGTTGATGTGAAATGATGCTCTGTGAAAGTACTATGACTATTCTCTAAGTACAGACTGGGGAAGCTGAGGATTGCAAGCACTTTCAATAACTGTTTTGAAGAAACAGAGGAACAGTGCATAAGTTAAGTGATTATTTTTTCACATAGACAAAGCATAGTCTAAAGACTCTCTAACTCCAGATTCGAGTCCTGGATAGTTTTTACACATGGTATGATAGTCCAGAGGGTCAGGAATTAATTTGTAAGCACTGGAATTAAGTTTTAAGTGAACTAAAAGACTTCACTCAAGTACACAAGCTGTTTCAAGGTATCTTTTGTGGTTCTGAAGTAAAGTTATTTGTATGGACATAGTCATAATGTCACTTACTGTTAGCATCCATTAGTGTTACAGGATTTGACCTAAAAGTTCTGAAACAAGCAATTTTAGGGTAACAACTCAGTTTAGCTCAGTATAGCTCAATAAAGATCCTAAATGTGGTCATAGGGTTTCAGATTTAAACACAAATTTTGATTTCATAGAAGCATCACTTTCTGCAAATTATTTGGAGAGTAGAAAATATTTGTGCTTGCTATACCCATGCTTCACCAGAGCTCAGAGGTTTGGCGGCAAGCCTGCAATATGGTGAGCCTTGATGATCTTTTGTTTGTATCCCTTTTTTATCAGCATAATTCCAAGCTGTACTCTGCAATTTACCTGTCAGAGTACAATTTTGCCAATAGAAGTCCTGTACTCTGTTTTAGGCAGGAGTCAAAGGACACCTCCCAGCCGGGCTGAAAAGAAAGTGTGTTAGAACTGCTTACTGACGTGCACTAGGAGTGGGGATGCCATTTATGTTCTCTTCTCGTGAGAATTAAACTTCTTTTTGATTCCAGTTCAACAGCTTCTATTCAGTAAATAGGATTAGGTTTTATAAACTTCTATGTGTATTGTCCTAGGAAGCTGCTTTTCTTTAGGCGGTGAATGTATTTTTCTGTTGTTGCTAGGGATGTTGGTTCAGACAAGACAGAACTCCAAGAGATGGAGTTCTTGCTTCCTGTGGGAGTTCTTAGCCACTTAGGTAAAGAAGTAAATTAATTTCTAATTGCTGAAGTGCATCAAATAACGTTGTTTATTCCAGATTCACTCATCAGAGAGGCCACCTGGGGTAAAAATGGAGAAAAGTTGAGAAAATTCTTAACATTAAAAAGCTGGAAAACAGACCCTCTCATCCATATTAAAATCAGATGAGAAAATGGCAGGACTCTCCCTAAAGTATTTTGAACAAAGTTTGGATGGAGAGGGCTGACAGCAGACTTCCCCAAAGAAAAAAATGACAGAGGGAGAAGATGATGGAGGAATGACCTGTAATTTACAACTTACTACTGGGTAGTATCAGATTAACTGATACAGGTGCAATCTTTTAAATCCCTTGTTGCTTGTCCCAGAAATGAAGGAATATAGAAAAACTTTAATGGAGGTGTTACTGACTTACAGGGGAGAACTGGGACCTGCAATTTTTAATTTAAGCAGTAGAGCTTAAATGAAATGGAAGTGCTGAATTTGCAAAGAAAACTTAGTGAAAATGGTCTTATAAAACAAGATTCCATCCTCTTCCCTTCTCAGTTACTGAGGTTCCTTCCAATATGCTTAATATACACATAGAATCCAATGCTTGAATGTTTTTTTGACTTTAAAAGATGATCCAGTCTACCAACTCTTAAAGTTGGCTGTGAACTCCTGGGAAAAATTAAGTGGTAAAGTGGTTAAATTGTATTTGCTAACCAACTGGTCAGATTGACAAATTTATTTTTGCTTCTAAATTAAAACCTTTCTACTTTTGTGTCAGGTATGAGGGCCTTCTGATAGACATTTGTCTATTAGACACAAAGCTAAAACCAGTGCTGCAAGCTTCTAAAGATCTCAAAGTGCAGAGCTAGTAGATACTCCTCTCTATTTCTATTTGTTGCACATTGTATTTAGTGAGCAGCAAATGGTATCAGAGCATCACAGAAATGATAAAGATGAGAATGAAATAAAAAATGCCTATAGTCAATACTAGCAGAACATTAAATCAGGTTTTTAGAGCATAGGAAAAAAAATCTTAGTCCAGATATTTTCATTTGCCTGAATTGCATATGGCACAGGGCTGGAAGAGATGTAAAAAATAATTACAGGCAGCTGCTATTCTCATCCTGATGATTGTCTTGATTCTGTCTCAGATTACAACTTGGTTATGACTTTTCCTTTTTCCTGTTGTATTGAACTGCTAGATCCTCAAAAGGCAGTGCTGGCAGTCTATCAGCTGGAATACAGTTTTCTGTTTTCATCTCTGATCTTTGCCCTCTGTGCCTCAGCATCCTGCTTCTTCACTTCCCAATGGTTGTTGTAGGTGTTTCCATTCTTATCTCCTTTGAACCCATCTCCTCTTTAGAGTCATCCAGACAAGCAGAAGAAACGGACAGAAAGAACTTGGCCGTGATGGAAGAATCACAATGTCTTTGAGCAGCTGAAAGAGCGTACTTTGGCTTTTGCCTGTATCCGTATTTGCTGAATAAATACTCACTAGAATATACATAATGGCTAGCAAATGTTGTTTCAAATGAGATATGAAACATAGTAACTTTAATGAGGAAATGGGAAAGCATCAGAGCTGACATCTGACACAGCCACACCATCAAAAGTTCCTCTGAGAGTTGGGTCTGTTTTGCCAAATTATCTCAAATGGCATAATTAACTGAGTTGTGAACCCCTCTGCAAAATTCTAACATGTGTTTCTGAATTTCCAGATGTTAACACTGCTCTCTGTGGCTGGTGTACAACTAGAAATAGTAGTGAAATCAAGGGCCACATAAGGCACATCTACAGCCATGTGTGTACAAACAGACATACACACATGCACACACAACTCAGTTTAAATAGTTGAAGATATGGGATCAAGAAGTATGGGGACAGGGCAAGGGAACCTCAGTTGCACCACTAAACTATCACAAACCGACTTCTCATCAATTGAGTGAAAAATAAAATATTTTGCTTTCTTTCTACAAAGTGTGAATACAGATCTTGTTGATAATTTTCTCTACATTTGTGCCTTGATATGTCGAAAGTTAATATTTCAAGCACGTAGTGAAGCATTTAAGAGATCTAGTGTCCCATCACAGACCAGTGAGGATGGCTGCCAAAGACAGCGTCTCCCCCATTATCTTGTCCCTTCTGTTTGTGCAACATAAAATGGAATTGTTAATGTTCACTAAAGAAAGAGCAAGTGTGTTGCTTTGCAGTGGGGAAACGGTGACAAACTGAAGAAATTCCCTTGGCTCTCTATTGTGCTTGATTTGGGGACTGCACTTGCCTATACAGGCTGACCTTGGGAAATACCATCCAGCCAAGGCTTAACTTAAACTGATAGGTAGTTTGACTTAGGCCTGTTGACCAATGTGTTTGGGGCGCAGATGTAACAGATTATTCTATCTATCTCGTGCTTCCTGTGCTGCATGGGAAAAAACATAAACTAGAGCATTTCTGAAGCTGTGCTGACCCACATGTAGCAGTTTGGCTGTTGAGTTGCTCTCCATCCTCATATGTGCTCCTGGGTTCAGCACAATGGACTGAGAAATGAGGCTTTTTATGTGTAAGGAAAGTCTGTTTTACAAGACTGAAAAATAACTGTGGTTTTTCTTTCCCTTTTCTAGCAACAGGTTTCAATAGAGAACAAATGTAGCAGATCTCCGAGGAAGTAAGTATCAAATATGTTTAAATTAGGTGGTGTAGGTTAGGTTAGGGATGGACATACAGAGATTATCCTGGTTTGTGGAGAGGAAGAAAGGAGTTGCTTTGAGGGCTTTTCGGAACAGCAGTATGTTTTTATTAATGGAATCAATAATCAAGAACTCCTACTGCATGTACTGTTTCTCTATCATTCATCTTAATCACGATAACTGGATTCTCTTGGTAAGACTCATAACTGGTGTGGTAAAGTTTCCAGCTCTAGTTTGTAAGAATACTGTGTTGTTTTCATGATGAAAAAATAATACGTATTTTTTTCTTTTGTAACCAAAACAGTGTCTCTAATTTCAAAGGTTTTGTTCTATTTTTACTTGCATCTCTTAGTGTTTCAGCTTGCCATGGGCCTAGTAACTGTGATATTCCCTGAAAAATAAAGGGATTACATGGAAATAGTGTCACATACTCTGATAGAAATGCATCAACAGACGCCACTGTAATACAATTAAAAATAAATTTCATGAGCCTACAGATGAAAATAACAATTTTTGTTAGTTTATTGTTATTTACTTTGTACTAGGATATGGTCAAAAAGGATTTTTATTCACAAGTTTTTAAGCATTAAATACAGAAGCATTTAATCAAGGATAATTGCTCTCCTGGAATCTGAATCAGCGTTGGGAAATGAATAGTCTTATCTGAACCACAAATCCACTGCTAACCAAAATCAATAAGGAGTATAAAAGTCACCTGAATTAGGAGGTGACCCTGCTAAATAGGACTCAAGTGACCAGCAGCATATTTCAGTTATTGGATTAACTTTAGAGCTGGATGAATACTTTACAATTAGTTATTGATTTAGTCAACTTCCACGCATCATTCTTTTGTCTTTAAGCAGAACTGTTTTGTCATTCTTTTCTAACTACCCAACACTAGGTACAACTAGACTTATTCCCAAGCCTAAATGTTTTTTTTTCCTAGTGATGTGTTCTCTAGTATTGCATGACTTGTCTTTGAATCACTAAGTGAAGAGAAACTAGGTAAAAGAGATAAATAATCAGGGCTGTTGGAATAGAGTTTATAAAACTAGATAACAGGATATGTTGGAGAAATTAAGTTCTTTTAAATTGGGGCTAAAGTTTTCACTTTTTCAAAGGTATCCTTTCAATGGACAGAAGTACTTAATCCTGTGAATGTCATTCTATGGTGAATCTAACAGCAGTACTTTCAAATGTAAATGAAAAAAAAAGAATGGATACATTGTGAATAAAATTATTGTAGTGAACTACATTTTTGAGGTCTTTCTGAAGGCTATGGACAATGGTGTTTCGTACAATAATAAAACAAGTTACTGTATAGCACAGAATGGTTTTACTTGAATTGCTACAAATACATTGTGCTTGTCCCGAGAGGTGTTTTGCAAAAGAAAGGCAAAGCCTGAGTTGTCATTTTTTCCCAGCTGAAGGTCTTGAAAGTAATTTTTCACCCACAATTCTTGAAAGCTTCAACAAGTCTTGGCTCTGGAATAAGTGAATAATAGTAAGCAGCAAGCTAAAAATACTGCAGTGAAATGAATGAATACTGAAAACAACTAGCAGAGGGGGTTACTGTTCCCTTTTTTCATTTGTTATTCTAACAATTGGAACTGCGGTATGTGCTTAGAAAGGAATAAGTATATTCTTGATTATACTGATTAGAGGACCTGATAAAGCAGTCTTTTTAGCAACAAGAAATCAAGCTACAATAAGCATGTGCTATGTCTTCGATGTTTAGGGTATGTGCAGGTAACAGAAGTGGGGGAAGCTAGCAAAAAAAGATCTTTATTATCCGTGCGTCAGGGTGCTGCGCAGACTGGTGGCTGCCTGGGGCCAGTATCGGTGGTGGCAGGCAGTGCAGGGCACCGGGGCGGCCCCAGCCCTGGGGGTCATCGGGCATCGCCACGGGGCCAGGGTGGGCAGGGGCAGGGCTGTGGTGGGGCTGGAGCGGGCACCGTTGCAGCATGGCAGGGCAGCAACTGACGGCCCCGGGCTGGGCTGAACTGGGGGCCTGGGAGTGGGCAGGAGGGGGGAGGAACCCAGTAAGGTCCAGGAAAGCCTGTTATTGCCATCAGGACCTGAGCTCTGATTTCACATGGAAGATTGTTGTATGAAGTTTACCTTAATTGTTAATCCTCACGAAGCGTGATGATTCACTGAAATCCTTTTTCAATGCTGGAAGCTTACTTTTCTAAAATCATTAATAGTTATCAGCACCTGACTAGTATTTTCCCAAAGTTATTTAGCCAGTTACTGAGCCAGTTGTGTGCGACCCCACTGTGGACTTCAACATGCTTATGCTCAAAGGAGTAAAATGGTCACTGAACTGAATTGTATATGCTAAGACTGTTACAACATGTCTTTTTGACCCACGGTTCTTTAGAAAGTGTTATTTATAGGTAGAGTACTGACATTATTCTTCTACTCTTCTACTGTTCAGGTAGACTCAATCAACAGAGTACATATTTGCTCTTGCAGTGAATGAGAAATCTGTATAGTACTAAAGAAAGTGTTGCAAAATCTTTTTTTTTTTAAAAAAAGGGAAGGCTATGGTGAAGCCACTGTATATACTTCTTAATGTTTGTGAGATATTTGTTCATTTGCATAGAGACTTTTATGAAACTGTGTGAAATACTGCAAGCAGTAGCTTTTGCACATATTCAGTTGCTCCAAATTAAATGTTAGAGCAAGGTTGGTAGGGGGTCTTAGCTTTCTTAATACTAAATTTTGCATAATTGTATTTTCTAAAGTGATTCCATATGCCCGGTCATAACTGAGTCCAAGCTTTCAGAAGGCTTTGCATTCTGAGTCCTTAATACATGGTGCATCACTGGCCACCAAAAATCCAATCGTGTTCGTTATTCTAGGTAAAGTATAATTACTTGAAGAGAGTTGAATAGAACTAGTATCTGGACAGATGTTTTTTGTTTCTCTATTTTGTGAACAGAAGCCCTTATTCAGCTCCAACAAGAAAGCTGGAGAATTTCTTAATTCATCTAGGAATAGGTTATAAAACATGCTAACAGTGATGGAAAAAATGCAGTTCCTATTTGAATTGTATATGTCCATACTTGTCTCTAGGTACCTTTTGGGTTTTCCAATCATTTTACACTTCATTGCTGTAATTACACCACCTTGTCCTAGTGAGATTAAACATATCCCCAAGTGTATAATCTCATTTTGCTCAAAGAGAAATCTGTATTCCAGCTTCCCATTAATTATGGTGGAGCAGCTGGTGACTAGTTATTTTTTATGTATTACTAGCTGATTGCATGAACTCTACCTTTGTCGTTTCTTCATCTAACCTGAAAGGTCTAAGTGATTTACAAACTAAATGAACCCAGTAGTTTATCATAAAGTCTAATGGCATGGTGTGATTTTAAATGATAATGCTGTTTTCACTACCAATTAGTGTTAAATTTCTCTACCACTCTTTCTTTATGTTTTCATTTTTAGAAGTGGAAAACCGAAAATAAAAAATTCATGTCTAGGCAGACTGACATGGGAAATAAACAAGCATTAATTTTTTGATGCTTGACACATGTTACTGTAATAGAAAATAATTGTAAGCAGTCAGATGTTTTAATAGATATCTAGCTGAAGTGTTTATTAAGATCCTTGAGAGAGTGTTATCCCAACAAGATTACTTGTTTATTAATTTAATCAAACAATATGCTAGATTTGGCATTGCAACACAAAGCACTTACATCTAACTTTTTATAGAAACAATCTCGATGGTTATTTGAAAATAGTTTTACAGATGAGGATATGCTTTTTCAATAAAGGCAACATTACTTTCATCAGATTTTTAAATATATGGCATGAACTGGCTGCTCAGAAGGTACTCCTATTTGAGAAGTGAATGAGAATATGATTGCACCACTGATCAAGGCTCTGCAAAAGGGAGCGAGAACAATAGCTCCTGATTCTTTTTTCTTTCCTGTATCTTAGTGATTTTTTCCCTTTCAAGTACAACACTTTCATCTATATTTTTCCACATCTTTTGTAGCATTAGTGAGACTTCTGAACACATTCCAAAAAGCACTGGGGGCACACAGAATTGACCTGGTTTCTGCCAGAAACTTGAATCTAAACACTCACTGCTTGCATGCAATATATATTGACTATTTGAATTCCATCGCTTAACTGAGCTCGGGAATTATAAGGACTGGCAACATCCTTTAATAATTCATAAAGGAAATGAAAATCCAAACCTGTCTGTAGGAGCCAAAATTTTCGTTTTGATTAGAAAATAAAAACACTAGCAAGGAAAATAGTTTTCTATATATTTTTATTAGATTTTCTTCTCTCTCAAATTGTACAGGCTTCATAAGCTTGAGGTGTTCTTTTCTGAAATGTCTAGTTACATTGACAATATTCAGGGCTGATGTCCAAATGCATATCTGTTAAAACCTGTAATTCAGGATACAAATATTTGGAAATACTGTTTATCTAAAATCAGATTTTCATAGATTTTGAACCTCCAATGAAAAACTCACTCCCCAAAATTGGTGCCAATGAATCTGAGCTGATTCAAATTTACAAAATGTGAAAAATCCTTGCTGATGATAAAACCAACTTTTTCCACAAATCCTCTCTCCTTTTCCCTGTCCAGCTCTCTCAGAGATGATTCTAATATTCCTTTTATTTGAAGCAACATATTTGGCAACCATTATCCATATTACACTCACTTATGCCTTTCACAACACTCTCACTGTACATTGTGATATCTGCTCTGTGTCCAGTGGTTCAGCTTCTTTATATTGTAACCTTTATTTCTTTTTCTTTCCAACATGCTACACAAATTTCTAGCTCATGTTCCTCTCCATCTTCCATCTTCCTCTCACCCTTGTCTCACTCACCACTTCCTTCCTCTTTTGGGCATATCTCTTCTTCAGACTTCACCTTTCTCTTGCTGCATGTTGACCACACATGGTACCTCTAAAGTGGTGATGTGTATCCACAGTCTTTTTGCATCTGGAGGTTTCAGGAAAGGAAAAAAGAGGTGAACTTACTGTGCACCAACCTTCTCCTCTGCACGGACTCCCCAGGTCAAAATGTTTAATACACAGAAGCTGTCTCACTATCTTCCCTGTCTCCCACCAACTTACCCCTTACAGCCTTCCTCCCTGATCTCCGTCAGTGATAGCTGTTTTTTATCATCACTACCTCACATAATCACCCTCTGTCATTTTCTTCTTCATATCTGGACTTTTGACTACATATCCACATTTTCATTGAATCTGAAACCATGTTTTAATATGATTATCGATTTAACATGATAAAAAAGAGCTACTGGGCTTTGCCAAGCATGGCTTTTTTTCCCTGTCTTATTAATCAGTTAGTCTTGCTGGGTATTGTCCATCAGCCTCTTCTAGTCTCCTATCACGTACCCTTTCAGTGCTTGTGGTGCATGAACATGACGTACGCGTCATCTCTGGCTTTCGTTTTATCCTTTCTTCAGTTAGCAGCTTCTTGTTTTCGGCTCTCCTACCCTCTTGTTGAATTTTAAGATTGCTAAAGCAACCTCCAGCTTCATCTTAACACCTGCTCCTGTTCCTCTATTGTCACATTGTAAAGTGTCTCTGATGGAAATTCTGTGCACAGATAGTTACCTCCTTTTTCTTTCATTCTTTTTTGGCCATCTTTCTAGCTAAAGAACTTACTCAGACCAGTTTCAGATACTTCTTTCCTAACTTTGATTCATTCTTCACTTTGTTTCCTCTTTGTTTCCTATACACTATTTCACATTTGAAAGGAAATTTGACAAAAATACTATACCACTTTCATCTTTCCCAGCTTCTCTTCCTTTCCTGTGCTTTTCTCCCTCTTCTGACTCTCATCCCAAATGATTCCTTCCCCTTTCACCATCTCCCCCATGTTCATTCAGTCCTTCCCTTAGAGTAAAGTTGCACGTGAGGAGTCTCCTTCTTTTATAAATATGTTTTAATCCCTCCAATCTTAGAAAGAAATGACACCAGAGTTGAGATATTTGGCCTCTTCAGATGCTGTGCCATCATTTCTTTCTCCTGTAAGGTAATTGGAGACATGGTTCTTGTGTAATTACCTCTTTTGCTGCTTCATCCTGGACCTTCTCTAATCTGGATTCTTTCATTTTCACTTTACTGAAACAGCTGTCAGTTTCTCTGCTGACCAAAACCAAAGCTCTGAAGCAAAATCATGTCTTTATCCCCTTTAGCATGTCAAATATCTGCAGTACAGCTGATCAGGCTATACTTGCAGTGCTGGTTTTGTATGGTTTCTATGACTTTGTTCTCTTCTGTTTTTCCTCTTTCTTCCTTAAGTTCCTCTGTTCCTCTCATTTGCGCTCCAGTTTTCTATAAAGTTTCCATAAAAACCCCATTTTCTCCTCTCCTCTCCTCTCCTCTCCTCTCCTCTCCTCTCCTCTCCTCTCCTCTCCTCTCCTCTCCTCTCCTCTCCTCTCCTCTCCTCTCCTCTCCTCTCCTCTCCTCTCCTCTCCTCTCCTCTCCTCTCCTCTCCTCTCCTCTCCTCTCCTCTCCTCCTCTTTTTTTTCTTTTTCTAGTAGGAAGTTGCATCCATAAACACAGATTCAACTAATGCTGCCATGCTGATGACTTGCACTCTGCTCTAGAGCTCTCTCTTTTGGCCAAATTTTATTTTCGTTAGGCTCCCCTGGGGCACATGCAGACTTAACCCAAACTGCCTGGAGTTAGGATTTCATGGCTGCAGTTGCATCAGATAAGACTTAGTACTCAAAAGTCTAGTATTTCTGACTAGTGCTCTGAGCAGATTTTGCATACTGAAGAATTTTGGTTCTCTGGAATGCTGAAGTTCATTACCTGTGGTGAGTCTGTGCTATTTCTCTGATATCTACCTTTTGAAGCTACCAAAATTTTTTCTGTTTGACTAGCCAACCAAACCTTGAACAGAGTTTGTGCTCTCAAGCTTGAGGTAAGAAACATTTGTTCTTATTTCTATGGTATCATCTGTGGACCCTTATCAGGTTCACTTTGCTATTAAATCAAAATATAGAACTACAAAATTATACTTTCCTGATTTAAAGTGGTTTGTTATTAGATATTCATTCTCCAAAAAGAATTAATTTTATGCACCGAACCTCTAAGAAAACTCAGTTTTGTCAAAAGACAGCTGCTGTTAAGACTGAGAGTCAAATTAGTCCTACATGCCAATTATAATGAAAATAAAACAGCTACAAATATAAGAAAAATGGCTGAATACTAGAATCAAATAATTTGACAGTTTTAACTATACATGGATTTTTGCTCTGTCGCCAGAAACTGTTCTAAGTATTTGTAATGCTAACCTACTGGATCATCTGAATCTACTAGATCTATTGGAACTTTTGTGACAGGAAAGTAAATCTAAAACCAGAGAACAAAAAAGGAAGTCTGAGAGCTTGAAGAGATGTTTGTAAGAGGATGTTTTTCTGTTTCTGATATGACTTACTTGCACTTTTCTGTATCTCACTGATATGCAGATGAACAGAATGGTGACTCCACTTTAAGACTGGAACAGAGTACACTTTTGTGAGTAACAAAGCTGAAACCCACAACTAATCCTAGTTACAAATTTCATAAGCTGCTCAGCTGCTGCAATTCCAATATGATATTAGAAACACGAATCAGAAGTGTATGTTTTTCCCTCTCCCCACAATTCATTTAAACCCCTCTCTCAAAATAGCCCAATGGTTAATGTAAGTTCTGTAGTCACTGGTTAGATCTGTTTTTATCCTGCCATAATAACTACTTCCCAGTGTCCAAATCACTTCCTTCAGAATAGATCCTAAACAGTAATGTTTGAGTTTGGTTTATTATTTCTTTGCTGAAAAGGGAAGAAATACTCAGCTTAGAGATGTCTGAACATCTTTCAGAATGTTTTCTTGATTGGGGAGAAAGAGGGAAAGGAGATGATGAGGGAGGCCATGGGAAATATCTCCTTGTGGTAGGCAAGTTTTTCAAGGTCATGATATGAGTCAAAGTTTCTTTGCTGGTTTCACTACTTCTCTGATTGTCTGAACAGTAAGTTTTTGTGTTCCTTACTTTGTAACTGCAATAGCAAATATGCACTATTTTAGTGGAAGATGTCTCTCAATCTCCAGAGTGTATGTAGCAGTCATTCTCAAGGAGAACAATTATGTTCTAATTAACCTTTAGAGTTCAAGAGAGCTTGATGATGACTGGTGATGAACAGAGGGAGAGGAGGTGATAGCAAGGTTCGAGTAAATGAAGTCTGTAAAAAGGAAGTAAAAGGGGGTGTTTTAATGTGCTTTCAGTAAAGCAGGAAAACTTAAGTGGCTTTTTTTCATCTGTTAGAAAAAGAGAGTTTCTGGTTTGAGTAAATCATTTTCTTTGCTACCATTCAGTTTAGAAGCTGATCATGCTAACAGAAAGAAGTATTCTACCGTGATCTTTGGTAACATCATTACTGCTACTTTTTACAGTTTACTGAAATGCAAACAAAGATAAGTGATGTCAGAGCATCTGATGCTGCGTTTGTGTGCTAAACATTCTGAAAATCTTTTTCTTTTCCTGTGAACCAATTTAGTTGGGCATATTTCTTACTAGTGTTTGTGTTCTGTGGAAAAGTAATCTGCATAGTCATATCAGACTCCCCTTGGGGTAAAGTTTGTCACTGTTTGAAATGTTAAATTGTGTAGTATCTACATTATCTACATCATCTGTGTTGGGGTTAAAGTAGCAAGGCAAAGCAGAGTGAACTTTCTACAAAGCGTAAACGTTTTATGTTTTCTCCAGCCAGCTCTGGTTGGATGTTTCTCTAGGATCCTCTAGATCCTCTACATCCTCTAGGAGAGGATGTTCTAAAAGTGGTGCATAGGGAAAAGGAAGAATGTGACAAGACAGAGGAAGATAAGAAGTGGACCAGGTGAGGAGTGAGACTATTGTGACTAACAAACAAGAAGGGAGGTGGCTGGATTGAAAAGGCAGCCAGCACGGGGCTGAGAAAATGCAATCAAGAAATTCTCTCAACATACAGAGGCCTATACTGTGACTATTTTTTTGCAACGATGTCTCTAGGCTAGAATTTCTGGCTGGTTCTTTCCAGCACTTCTCCCCTGAAGCCACATACTCAAGAAAAAGGGAGAGAAGTGTCACTTCTGTTCTACTGTCAACCAGCAGTAAAAGATTAAACCAACCTTTCCCCCTCACTTCTCCCTCTCCTGCCAGTGAAAGAGCAGAATGATATCTTTGTCTGTTTTTTTCAATGCAATATTGTAAAACAATTGTCTTATCAATGTCTTTGTTGTGGAAGAGTAGCATGAATGTGAAATACTGTGAGAATTAGCTAGACCTTTTGATACAGCAATTACCATTTGTCATACTGCTTCAGCATTAGAATATAGAAAATGAAGCAGATCTGTTATGTATTTTGTCCAAAACTACTTTACTGTAATGAAACATTGTAGTAGTGGTAACAAATCACAAATGGTAATTTGCACTCACTATGTAGCCAATTAAAGTTCCATGTAAAAGCATTGGCAAGATAATATATTCTGTCTAATATCATAGATTTTGCCTTAACTTCTCTTGTTCTGGACACTTTAAGTGCTCCTGCACTTATCTTTCTAACATTTATTTGCCTGGTTGCCAATAGATTATTTTTGGAGAATGGAAGTGTCTCTTACCAAGTTTCTGCAGTATGTTGAAACTACCAATTTATATACTCTTTAACAGGTAGGTAAAAGATTCCCCTGTCTGATAAATGTTGCATAGAAATGATTATATAATACTTCAAAAATGATTAAGGCCTCATCACAAGCTTTCCTCAGATGTTAACTTGATTGGCAGTTTGGTTTATAAAAAATTCAGGATTAGAATTAGTGTGGTTTTGCAGGTCACCAATGGTAAATACACACATGCGCGCGCACACACACGTGCACACACACACATATATGTGCACACACACATGCTCATGTATATGTATATATTTAAAAGGGAAGCCATAATTCTACCTTTCTACAAGAAGTTTAGGATGAACCTGTCCTTCATTTTCATTACCACTACTCAAAATTTTCTCAACTAAGATTTTTGTTGTTCCTTTAAGACTTCGCAGTGACTACTCACCTCCAGTCCACTTAGTTTGCATCCTTGCATATAGCAGAATATGCCTCTGTTAAATAACTCCCCAGAATTATTTTATAAATGCAGAATTCTATTTCACTTTTGATGATGGCAAAAATCTTAAAAGGTGCTGAGATTTTACTTACATGTTTCTTTTGAGATAAAGCACTGATGAGAGAACTGTCATTGCCATTCTAAGAGAGTCTCACTAGAGAACAGACGCTGTTGCACCAGGCTCTGTCAAGCAGTAACTCCATGTGTGGAATTCTCCTAGGAGTAAAAATCATTCATACTTCAGCAACTTCTAAATACAAAGTATGGCATGACCAGGTTTGCACCACAGAGTCATTCTTGCAAATATTTGTTTAGGCAAAGTTTCATTCATATGGTGCTTCTGGGGAATAAAATTCTGTGAGATACCTGCTGCTTGTACTAATGAAATCAGACACATTTTGTGCAGAAGCACAGAATATAAATAATGGTCAGTTTCTGGGAGGACCATTCCATGGCGCAGTCTCCCTACTGGTATGTGGCATGCTGAAGTGACTCTAGCAACCCTTGCCAAAGACGACTCCTTACTCTAATTAGCACTTCGTATAACTGGTCCTTCAAGCTTAGTGGAAAAGTGACTGACAGAATTCTGAGACCATTGTGTTGAACTGCTTGACTTGGAGAGGACTTAATATAAGCTGCTGGGTTTATTAGATCTCTGGAAAGCCACATGCTTGCCAGCAACCCTGAAATAATAGACAAGCTTTGAAACAACTAAAAATACACACTGAATTACAAAGTTTAGTCAACAGTTACTGTATTTGGAGACAGACACAAAAATTCCCCTCTCCTCTACTGTGGACTGGCTCAGCAGTAATTTTTCACAATGGTTTCTGTGTTTTCTCTATTTTCAGGCTCTTAAGTCCAGCCAGCTCCCTCAGAACTGGAGTGCACAATTGCAGAAAAGTCCTATCTTGAGGCTTTGCCTTTCCTAGGTAGCATTGGCAGAGGCTTCTATATATCCCTGTATTTTTATTCAGTAGGTTTCTGATTTTGGAACCCCTCATCTCGAGAACTGAGTCAGTCAGGAGCGTTACGCTATGTTTCACTCCATGCCTGGTCTGCCGGCATCCTATCTGACAGTCATGATGCCTGTGAGGCAAAGATGACTGCAATGTCTCTCTCTGCTGGTCTATTCAGCCCGTCTCAAAACTCATTCAACTACAAATATGCCTTTTTTGCCATATGAATGTGAAACAGAAAAATGGGTCTTGAAACTTGACCTAACCGTAAGAAAAAGATTTAATTACTAGGAATGAAAATCCTTTGTCTTAGAAGAAGACCTTTCTGAGTTGCCATCAAGGTTTAAGTTTAATATGTAGTGACTTTACAGACTGAAAACCACATGTGACTAATGTTCAGTCTTGCAAGAGACAGTAATAAAGGCAAAGAAGTTTGAGATTGTAGCGTTTGAAACAAATAGCCCTAAATAGGATTGCTGGAGTTGGGGAAAGAGGTACCTTTTGGGTTGCCCTGACACCAGACTGCAAGGAATTCATCTAGTAAAAATGCAAGTGCCAATGATTATGTTTCTCAAGGACTGTAGTAGCAGATCAAGGCCTGAATTTTAGCCTTTAGTTTATGAGGGATGTTCATGTGGCAGTTTCATAAATCCTCTCTTTTCTTTAAACTTCCTCTTTGAGTCCTTGTCCCCTCTTTTTAGTAACATCTTGACATTTTTTGAAACACAATTGCTTCCACTGGACAGAACATACCATCTTTTTCTCCACCTCTGGTTACTCTGAACACTTTATTCTGTCTCCTAATTCTCTGAATGTCACTTCTGTCCTTACCTCTGTTTTGTCTTTCCACCTTCTTCATTCCTGACCTCCTGTACTTCACTTGCTTCTCTTCTCAGAATGCTTGCAATATCCTTGAGATCCTCCTCCTGATCGCAGGAGGTACTCAGAGACTGTCAAAGCAGAGTAAAGCTGTTTCATCCAAGGACATGTCTTTAGGTCTTTGGGCTTACTTTCAAATGAACTCTAAGGAAAGGGTAAGTGTCCACAGATTACCAGACACTAACTGCTTCCCCAGGTTTTCTTTGCTGACAGAGGAGTGTCACTGCCACTTGTCAGCTTTTCCTCTTCCTTGCGAGTCCTGTTACATTTCCTGTTTTGCTTTTAATTTCCTTACTCCTGTGTCCAAGTGATTACATAATTAGGTAATTCTTTGGTGTCATTCATTTCAAGAAAGGCATTTCTACCCTTTATGATTAGAAGAATGGAAAAACAATCCTAAAGTTTCTAACCATAAACCAAATAAAGACCAAACTTTTATTTTTCTTTAAGTCCCATGACTTTTCATCCAGTTGTAGTAAGGGGTAATGCAGATTTTATGCCCCCTTCTGTAAACGAAAAAAAAGTGTTACTATTTAGGGAAAAGAGATGTCCTCTTTACTTTTATGAAAATCTGCTATAAACCCCCAAAATATAGCTTTGGTAACCCCTTGCAAACCATGAGTGTGCTGCTCCACCTTATTAGGCTAGAAGCATTAGGTCATACTATATCATCTGTGATTACAGTCCTTGAATCCTTTAAATCAGTAAGCAGTGACAGATGTGTAGGGATGCATACTTATGTCACAGAGGTGCTAGACTTCATTATATTCTTTCATCCTTACAATGCTATATTTCACCTTGCCTGTTCAGTGTTTAAATGTTTAACAATAAAGGAAAATACAACGAGCATCAAGATAGACTGTGGTTCTTTTTCCTACATGAAATTAAGGCTATCTTACTGCAGTAGCATCATGCAACATGCTGCTGGTTAGACCTGAGCTTCTTGTAATCTTCTGGTAACAGTTAAAGAGATGAGATATAGAAGCATAAAATGCATGTCATACTGCACTTACTTATTTTTCACTTTATGCCACAGACTCTGTGTTCAGAGCAGTAGTTTGAGAAGTTGTCAGAATGCAGACCTGGACACAAAATCTATTCATTTCCATATGTTCTCTGGGGATGATTTACTAAATGAAGAAAAATAGTGTTGCAGAAGCTTCAGTGTGTTTAAGCCTCTGGCTTATGCAGTCTAATTTAGAAACTACAGATAGGAGAGGGGACCCCTAGGAGAGGAGCAGAGAAACACTAGCAGATCCCTCCCTCTTCATACTGTCCACATAAAAGGGAGGAAAGAAAAGCTCAGCTATGGTAAAGAAATGAAAAAAAAAGAACAGCAAGTACATTTGTGAAACACCACACATGGAGCTATAATAGATAGAGAGCCCTAGTAATCAATAGCAAGGGACTATTAAATACTGTGTTAGTAAAGAGCTCGTAAATATACCAGCTAACTAAACTGCCATCGGTAGCGGATTCAAATAAGTAATTAAACTGTAGTTTTCCTTTGTGCTAAATTTCAAAGCCAAATGACTGCTCAAAACCATGAACAATACATGGAAAAACCTTTCAGAAAAATCTCTAAGCTTTTAGAAACCTGGAAAAGTTGAGAGAAGTTTCCTAGTTAATGAAGTCTTGCCATGTATAAAGTTAAATGGATGAATCAATTTTCAAAATACCAGAGAGAAAGACTGGATGGAAAGAAGCCAGGAAATGGTTATAGAAACTAAGATTGTATTCCATCACTGCAAGGCGTAATAAAGGCAGCTACATGAATGTTTCAGTACCTGCCAGAATTTGGAAATGGTTACTGAACTTGTTTTTCCACCTGAAAGCTGGTAAGTTTTAAATTCCATTCTTAAATTATTCCATTACAATACTATAATAGAAGTTTTATGGAAAGATATGTAACAACATTGTAGAGTTTGTTTTTCCAGTAACTCAGAAATGCTTTATGCTTGAAATGGGAAATGCAGCTAGTAGAGTTTAATACATATTCTGGATACAATATGGAAGCTCTTTAGGCAGGGCCTGGAGTGGTTATTAAACTGTGAAGCTTGTGAGCACTTTCAAGGTTCCAGCACTTGGTGTGTTCTCCAGCTCTGTCCTGCTTCCAAGGTGAGGCATAACTCAGATATTCATACTCCCCCCACATGCTTGGTTTCCTTGGGAAGGCAGGTGCATGGACCAGGAGGAATCCATGATATAATGTGGACTGGTTCACAATTTTGAAAGCTGAGGGTTCAGAACCACTGGGAATGCACACGCTATTCGTGCCTGACACTCCATGTGACCTTCATGGCTAATAAAAGGAAATTCTGTCTTGGGTCAAAGTTTAAAAACTGGATGTTTAAAATACTTTTCTTTCTTTTTTTTTTTCTGAGTTATTCCAACTTGTGTTTCTATGGCAATAGAAATAAAAATCTATTGGCAGCTTGTAGGCAGGCAGCAGATGACAGCTCTCACTACCAGATTTCAGCAGTTGACTTTCAAATGATAGTTCCAAGAACCCACTGAAATAACAAGCACAAGGATTCTAGTACAATATTGGCTCCTTTTAAATGTGTTACTTTAAAACAGAGGGAACATGGGTTGGGGATAGAATTACTATTTAAAGAAATGTTTATGCCTCTCTATTGACAACTGGATGCTTGTGCTTTTTGGCTTCAGTCCTGCAATGTACACAGTGTGCATGGATGTAATTGTATACTTCTCAGGCATTTTACATGTGATAGTGTAAGACGTAATAATCAAGGAAGATATTGGTTTCTTTAAAGTGGGGCAATATAAAGATAAAGAAACTGCAGAAGCGGTGCACTAGGGGTAAAACACTGGGATATGGAAAAGAAACCCACATAACTTCAGGGAGGAATTGCATGATTGAATGAGGTAGTAAAGTTTCATGAATGCTCCAGTGGAAGGGAGAGGCCAGAATAAAAGCAATAACCAAATTGTTTACACATAGGATCCTTTCTTACCCTTCCAATTCCCCTGTTGTGCCACTCTTAGCTAGAACACTTTATATCCTAAGCCAAATACACTGAATCAACACCTGTTCGCTCAGCACCATTATGGGCTTAAATTAGGTAACTGAAGCTATTCTTAAGAGTTAGGGCTTCAGAGAAATGAGGTTTAAATGTTAGACCACTGCCTGTAGTCTTTCACATGATTATATGCTTTCTTCATGACCTTTTTTTGTTCCTGGGGTTAGCAGATTTAACTTTCTGAGGAATATCATTCATTTTTTGCTCAGGACAGCCCTTTTCCCCAAATTATGTTTTCCTGAAATTAATTCTTAAGGAAATAATGTCTTGTCCTCAGAATCAGAAGTCTTCCTGTAATTGTTGTCAAATGCCTGTCATGTGAAGCCTTCCCCACAAAGGCATTTAAGATGTAAAGCTCTGGGAGATGGTGATGACTAGACCTTTGCAGGAGGTGGCCAAGTTTATTATCTGTTAAATTGTTTGCCTGTTTCTTTAAAGATGTATAGTATGTTATTGCCTGCATCTTAGGGGACCAGGACCCTACCACGTATGTAGTGTGCTAAGTTCACTAATTGCCAATTACTTTCACCTGACAGCACAAAAAAGCTGTTCCTTGAGGAATTTAGTCATTATAATACTTTGTTAAATAAACATAATTCATTGGGAATGATGCCAATTGAAAATCTGAAATAACTGATAAGATATGAACAGTATTAATAAAAAATTCAAATAAAGTACTGGTAGAATTAAACAGACAGGAAGCAGTGCTGAGCCTGTAAGGATGCTGTTAGGAGATATTATATCTAAAACTGAAATGTGTAGTAATGGATATCAATCCTGATGCCTTTGTTAAAGTGAAATTGATAGATGTTATGATTTGCTTCTAGTAATGTGAGGAGAAGTATAGATATTGAAGTGAACAAATGTGATATGCTAAAGTTATTATGATTTGTGAGTGTCTGACATCCCTAATTAGAACATTGGTAGTTTTCCATGAACGGGAAATGAAGGGTAGGAAAAAACCTTTTTTGAATAATGAAGCTTGTTGAAGCCAGACAAATATTCTCTCATCAGTCATTTGTGTTTCAATTATTGTCATATGAGGACCTGTTGTGGCTGCATCTAATGAGCCTTAAGGCATAAAGGTTTCTAACCCTAACTGATACCCTCCTAAAATGCATGTTTCCTCTTGTCACCCAAATCCAATCTTTTTCACTGATTCATGATTACTTGATTACAGATGTTGCAGTTTTATTCCATCTTTTTCCCTAATGAGGCATGAAAGTAAGCTGCAGATATGACAGGCCCTCTCTCAAGGTATTTATGAAAAAGAGTATTTAAAACTCTCATATATATGAGCATGGAAGGAGTTTCTCAGAGTGACCTAAGTGCCACAATTTGAATTCACCATATCTAGCAGCTGGGAAACCAAAGAGTAGGAGAGACAAGAACACTTCTTGGGTTCAGAGGTGGACATATAAGGAAATGTTCTTCTGAGAAACCTGCCTTTCACTTTTATTTATTCAAATACCTTACCTCTAAGTAATCATTAAACCAAAACCTTGCCAAAGCAGAAAAAGCCCTCAGCACGACTTTCCTGTTTATATTAAAAGCATGTTTATAATACAAGATTGTTCCTTGCAAAAAATTAGCTAAAATCTGTATGTTCAAGATATATAATCTTTACAACCAACAGGGTGGCGTATGTCCCAAGGAAGCCAGAAACTGGCCCTGTATAAATCAAATATCTAGATCTTATATTAATGTGTGCATTTGGCTCAATTGATATATGATATTTAGCGTTTCTAGGATCTTCTAGGCTTTTTTTTGTATTTGTTTGGCTCTGAGTTGTTTTTTGTGAGTTTGTAATGAGGGTCTGGCTATTAAAGTTTAGGAAAATAATGGAACATATTGAGAGAATGTTGACAGGCCGTAATGTAAACAACAATAGTTAAATGCTGACAGTTAGAAATAGAAACTGGAAGAAAACAGTCCAAGAAAACT
Source organism: Dromaius novaehollandiae (assembly GCF_036370855.1). Taxonomy (NCBI): domain Eukaryota; kingdom Metazoa; phylum Chordata; class Aves; order Casuariiformes; family Dromaiidae; genus Dromaius; species Dromaius novaehollandiae. The sequence goes on along the minus strand of NC_088098.1, from coordinate 101,551,404 downwards.
GGAGTCAGGATCCATTGTCATAAATTGGCACAGGCCACTCATTTCCATAAACTGGCATAGGTCAACTCTCAGTTGACTTCTGAGAGCTTATATTAGAGAAGAACAGGTCCAGAGTTCATTGCCTCAGTATGCTTTATTTTGCTGCCTCTGTAATAATCTGAAGTTTACTTCTCTGTTGAGATTCTGTTAATATGCGGCACTTAACAATCCTTTAAATCAAATTACAGTATGTGAAAATATATGTGTTTGCACATATATGCCTCTCACTGTATCTATATCTGTATCTGTATCTGTATCTGTATCTGTATCTGTATCTGTATATGTCCTTTTTTTCTAGGGTTTATAACACCTAAAGAAAGAAAAAATTGAAAGCCATTAGAATTGAAGTACCATGTGAAATAGCAATTTTTAATTGTGTGCCCCTGGACTTACAGGAATGCCAACCACTAAAGATTAATGTCAGTTATACAACTTTTAATTTTTCAAGAAACTTTGGGGGCTTTTTAGAAAACTAAAAAAGCTTGGATATTCTTAGGCAAAAATATGACCCTTTAGTATCCCTGGAATTGTTGAAAAGCTGAATAAAAATGAAGCATATGAAAGTTCAGATGTCAAAACCCAGTTCTGTGATATGCATCATGAAACTGTCTTAAAACTTTTGGGGCTGCACAGAATGTGAGTTGGAACAAACTGTGGCTTCGAGATGACAGCTTGAAGTATGTATGAATACATGCTGTAGTGAGGTAGTGCAGGGATACTGAACACATTAATTTCAGGGTGAATCAAGAAATCCTGTTTATTACTCCAGTCCCAAATTTCACACACCATCAAGACTTACAAAAACACTGGGTCCTGCATGAATACACTAAAGATTGTTTTTCTCTTTTCTGGTAGCCTTGACAGAGGTGGAATACCACAGCTGCCATGAGTATGTAAGCAGTGGATTTTAGACATTGGTGCTTTCATCAGCTTTAACTATTCATAAGTATGGGGAAAATACTTTTACATAACAGTAAAATGCTGATTTTTGAAAAAGTGGCCATTTTAAAAGTAGCTTTTCATGAATTAGTGAAAACAGGAAATGTTAAACACACCTCATATTTAACTAAATGCATTGCAACTTCTGAAGTCTAATAGAAGACACAAGAATTAAAAAAAATGCAATTCCATTCTAAGCTCCCCGCACTTAGCGAAGTGCTGGCATAATAACAATAAGAAATCCTGTGAGAGCATTCTGGTACTATCATTCTGAAGAAAAGATGTGGAGGTGATTCAGGTTATTGGTATGAGTAATACATCTTGTTTTCATGGACTTCTAAAATCTAGGGTTGGCCTTTGTATTGTACGCTTCCCCAGGAGACATCATTTGAACTTTTTTCATTCATTTGCAGTAATATAGGAGAAACATCTCATCATCTGCCTATTATATCCCACTTACACCTTTTTTTCTTGAAATAGTTTCTTTCTTCATTAACACTAGATCTCTAGATAGCTTTTTCCCTTTCTCTGTCTATTATTCATTTTCCTTCTCATTTTAAATCTTTTCCCCTCCCCTTTCAATACTTGCTGGATTAAATTGTTGTATTTAGACCCCTAATCTTTGCCTTTGTCTGTTGTTCCTGTTGGATGCAGCATGCTCGACATTGTGACATAAAAATTGCAACACAAATAACAATAGCTAGACTGTAGTGAGCAGTCAAACAATCCAGGTAGATTCCTTGGTCATCAGTTATCCCCTTTTAGCAACTCAAAATGTGGAATAATATTTTATGCTACGAATTTTGACTTTTCCCGGTTATAGCAATATAAATCTGGTTGTAATTCTTTTATATTGAACACCTGCATTTTATTGTTTGATGTATTTTTAACGTTCACATTTGCATCCTCTTGTGATGGAATTTATCCTTGTTGTTCCTCTGTTACCCAGGTTTTCATCATTAGTACTGGAATGTGTCTTATGTATACTGAAAGCTGTAGGCCAGCAGAGAAATCTCACTTTTTGAAGAGTACATTTATTTTTATGTTGTTAGTTTATGCAATGACAGCACAACTTTATTTTTCTTCCTCTTCTTCTCTTGTTCTGTGACAGTTTTATATTGATAAGGTGTACAGTTCTACAGACAAGTTGATTGTTCTCACATTTTTTTGGTAAGTGACAAAAATATTGAGAAGCTTAAAATTATTTTTCATTTTACTGCTGCTGGAGTAGGCAGCAGCAAATGCTACAGTACTTACTATTGCAACAGAATGGCAAGAAAAAGTCAAATAAATAAATAAACTTCACGTACTGTCATGGTCCCAAAATGAAAATATATTTATTGTGCAGCAGGATGGAAGAATCACTTTTCTACTTGAACGGGTAGTAGGATCATTCTCTAGAAGCCAAACATGCCATAACATTTAATTACCTTCAGCAGATCTCTTACTGAGACCAACTTACCTCAGTAGTCACTGTCTACTTGAGGGTGACAGAGCTAACTTACCTGTCAGTGCTACTAGTAGGGAGAGGAAGTGGTGATGAGCATCTTATCATATATTATGGAGTCTACAGCCCATTTTTCACTGCAAGATCTTTCCTCAATGCAAAATCTTTTATTGATATCAGTGCTGGTTAGTATTTTTGTCTTTAGTCTTAAAGCCTGTAGAAGTATATACACCTCACCTCACACACTTAATACTTAAAATGTTTTTTTGTGTGCCATATTTTTTTGGCACACAAATAAAGTATTTGCACCTGTTTAATGGAAGGGCTATTTGTATGCACCAGTTAATTTTATGGTCTGTACTACCTGGGTTTTCCTCGGTGCTCTTCAAGCTTCTCTGCTTGCAGCATGACTCTTTGTAGCATGTCGCCACAATGTGACTGATTGACGTTCCAAAGGATTTGCGTGGGGACTAAGTAGATTTTAGCACTAGCTTTTGTAATTGAACTATCTAGTGTTAAGGGCAGAATCTAAGCATAATGGTATCTTACTGTGAAAAGATAATGCAAATACCTTTAGGCAAAACAGTGAGAGCAAAAATACTTCCTTAGTTTGCAATATCTGTAAATAACTTTGTAAAGATAAACCTGAAGTGTACCCAGGGATGCTGAACGAAAAGTGACAACCAGTTATACTAATTATACTGCGAGAAAGGGCTTTGGGGAAGTACTGCAGATATAGTTTAATTCTTGTTAAAAAAAGAGCAAGCATGCACTTGTGGTTACTTACAACAGTAATCTGGGGCAGTTTTTGGACAAGCAGGACTAGCCATGGTCCTGTCTCTGAATACTGTATATATAGAGATCCTCCTTTAGTATTTGTGGTAACGAAAACCATGGCTTTCTCTATCCTCTTTCCTTCCCAGTATAACTGCACAAGATAATGCAAGAGCTAGCCACCAATATTATTCTTAGTACTTGCCAAATACCTCCTTTTTTCTTCCTTGAAGGAAGAATAATATTCAAGATCTCTCTAAGCTACCTGTCAGGTTTTAAATATTGGAGGCTGTTGCATTATGCTTTCAGTCTGGCACAGAAACTAGGAAGACTGTCATTAGTGGGCCCAGGATGAGCTTCTCAACTAAGGAATCTGAATTGAAAAAATAAATGTCGTTCTCCTGCACTGACCTTGTATGCTGGACGTTCCCTATCTATCTCATTATCAGGTAGCGTTAGGTAAATAGCACTTTTCTGGAAGCTAATAAAGAGGTTTAAGTGACATTCACACCTCTTAATTGGTGCCAGTAGCAAGAGAAGCAAAAGATTGGAGGTACTGAAAATTACAACACTGAATATAAAACTGAAATTATTGTCTTATGGAGAGGTCAGGTTTGGCTAGAGCCCCACACACTGCAAGCCAAATCTTGCTTACAAATAAATGACTAAATTCATTATGAAGAGTCTCTTAATACATAAGACCACTGCCTGTAATCCTGAAAGACCATTATGCATCCTCCATATTGAGTGTTTCTATTTTGTATCCTACCTGTTAGTTCCCTCTAATTTAATTTTGTCCAACAATTTTCACTCAGATACTTATGGAAGAATCTTTCTTTTATAGTTCTAGAGTGATGTGATGCTGCTGGTCCTCCTACATTTCCATGATCCTGTGTAGATGAAAGAATTTGCTGTAGAGCTACTCCGCTGAATGTCCTGTCTAGTTTAAGCCTGAAGCTGTTCAGACTTTGTGCTCTTCTCTTCAGAAGTGGTCAATGATATCCTGTGTCTTTCAAGTTCTTAATATGGATATCATTACTAATAGGTACCCAGTTACTGTATTTGAGTACCTCAGTTCTCCTCCTCAGACCAGCCATACAGAGTAGAACACACTATTAGCCTCAGGGTGCAAAAGAGAGGCTCAGGGGTTTGAATATCTTTGCCATAGTCACACTGGCCATTTGGTTTCTGAAGTTCTGGACTAATGCTTTCACCAGCTGTCCTTCCACACTAGTATAGCACTCATTTATGTTTAATAATTTCCCTCATGACTGTGAGACTAAAATATTGGTTCCTAGGTTTTCATATTAGGTTTCCAAAAGAGTTCACTCATCAGAGCCCTGTTGCAAAAGAGAAAAAATTAAACAGGGTAATCTAGGTAATACTGTGTCAGAGTATCTGTTCTTTTTTTTCTTTGTTTGTCTCTTTAAGGAAGAGGGCATCAGGGTGGAAGGCAGAAGGAATCCCTTTGAGAGCAAAGGAATTTGCTGCTGGAGAGAGAAGCTTTCAGATCCAAGTGAGGCAGGAGAGGGAGTGAATGGGAACAGGGAACTGGGAATGGCAGCTCACAGAGCAGCTGAAGGCAAGAGTGGTAAGTATGCAGTCAGACCACAGAAGAAATAAAAAGAAAAGCTTTCTTTTCAAGGCACCAGAGTGGTATGGTAGCCTTTAGTGTGATTTATAGAACAACGGAAACAAAGTTTGAGAGCAAACACCTGCCTATAAGGACATAGGATAGACTCTATTTTTTTCTTCTCACTGAGTCACAGTTTTCTCGGTTAAAATATTTAACTGTTAAAGCTTATAGTCTAGTTAAACCTGGCTTTTGAGTTTACAAGCCTTTTCAGTCTTTATAGGACACAACATAGTAAAAAAAAAAATCAAGGCAGATCCATCCCAAAGCTCTGGATGACTCAGGGTACCATCAGAAGACTTTATTTATTACAGTCATTATTACAGTATTTGAAACAACTTCAAAGTAGAAAAGATCAAAGTAGATCTCAGAGAGATCTTTTTGGTCAAGATTTCCAGGCCCCAATTTTGGGAGCCAGAAGATATGATACAAAAGCCAATAGCTATGGAAGGCTTAATGGTAGCAGCTGTGCAAAAAGAAAACAGAGAAGCCATCTTGGAGAGTTCGTTCTGGAAGGCACGACAACATTGAGACAAGGAAAGAAGATGAGAAGTGATTTGGAAAAAAAGCTTGTAAGCTACCTATGGAAATCCAGTATAACTCTGTTCCACATAGAGGCTAAGAAACGTCTACCTAGTACAAAGTAACTAGTGAAAATCTTTTGAACACATTTAAACCAGTCCAACCCTTTAGATGACCCCATCATTTTGAGTTATGTGGTCATAGAGCCTTCCTCTGGCATCTGGTATATTATGAAGCCAGAGGCTGACATATATCGTGATCAGAGAAAAATCTTTAAGTTCCATTTAAGCACTTGCTCGAGTCCTAGTTTAAAAGCTTTCCTGCCTAGAGATAAAAAGCATAAGCACATCTTTTTCTCTCTTTGACCGAGGGCAATTTCTCAGACATTCAAATTTTGAAAATACGTACTTCTGCTCTGTTCTGAAACATTAAGTGAAATGATTGCTTTCCATAGGTATTCTCATCATTGACTTCAGAGAAGTTTCTAAGGCTTGAAGATGTAATACTGCATGCCTTTTAATGTGAACTAATATGGAAAGGAACAACATCCTCAGATTGCCATTTTGCTCTGTTTTCTAACTATACTTTCTTCTGAAGTGCTTCCATGTAAAACAGGTATAAGTTTATATGAAACAGATTATTTGGTTCCTTAATTTTTACTAGTTCTGGCCTTTTATTCAGTAGATGTTGTCTTAAATGAAAATCTTAAGATCTGCTAATTAAAAAGATCAGGTTTTTCCTTTGTGATCATGGGGCTTCACTCACTGCTGGCTGCTGAGGCTCTTAGGCACCGCAGATGAACTTTCTAAGGAAATTTTTAGAAGTATTATTTTAACATAGACCATTAGCTAGTTGTAACAATGTGAGAACATCGACAGATTTAGGACTTCAGGATTTTAGGGAGTCCTGATGCATGGGGGTAGGCATAAATAAATAAGGTAGAAAAACTGGCACAAGAAAGAGATTGAAAATCCACATTTTTAAAACCCCTTGCAAATAATTTTCCACATAAAACCTATTGGCTATCATAATGCTCCAGAGAGTGTTCCTTGTACAACCAAGGAGGTAAGGCTTTCAAAGGTGCTGAACACTGACAAACTCCTGCGTAAATGGTGAGAGTTGCAGCACTCAGACTCAGACTAAATGCCAGCTAAATCTCTGTCCCTGGTATTTTCAAAGTCTTCAGAAGGACTCATAGGAAATGCTGTTGAGGAGCATCTAGGGACCTGCAGTCAGCTGACAGAAAATCTCTACCACAAGAGCTTAAATAGGATACATGTATTCTGAATTTGGAGCCCACTGACTGATACCTTGGAAAACAATCAAGGTATTCTTTAAATTTAAGAGCCTAAAAAGAGATTTATAAGTCTTAATTTAGATCCCAAGTTTGAAAGACTATATTCCCCCAGTGCATAAAACATATTTTGTTTGCTTATTTATTTTTTTCACTTTTTTTCTTATACACCCATGTAGACTCTCTTGAACACTGTGTGTTTGTACTTCAGGGAAAATGCCATCTGTAGGGAAAATGTCATCTATTACTTTTTTAAATCATTTTCCATTGTACTGGTCCTTAGTAGAATTTTGAAGATTTTGGTTAGAAGCTTTATTAGTGGCTAGGGCTGTATTGTAAGTTAAATTTAGTGCAACATGCTTTATTTGTGTCTATTTGCATACTTCAGTCTAATCTGGTAAAAAGTTTGCTTGCTTGAATAATATCTCATGTTTGAAATACCATCGTATGGTTATGTCACAGGTAAGCGAAATATAATAAAGCTGTGTTACAGTTACTTACGTGAGTTCCTCAGAGAGAAGCTATGAATTATGGTGATTTTTTTGTTTATCTATTAGAGAAGAGTCTTCCTCTCCATGAAGAATACATTTCTTGATTTGTATTTTAGCTATGAGAAAAACACTACAAATTCATACTGCTTTGAACAAGGATTGTACACATGCATTTAAATCACTTAATCTAACTTTTAGTGGTGCAATTCAGAATCAGGTTCTTTTGTATTTGGAATTAGAAGGTGGAACAGATGTAGAAGGCTTAGTTTAAAATGACATGTCCGTTAAAATAATCTTTGTTACTAAGTTATTGCTCACCTATAGAAAACAGCTTATTTCTATTTCATATATTTGTTCTATTCTAATATATTAAAAGGTGTATACAATTATAAAAAAATTATTTTGGGAATATGTTTGGGGAATATTATTTTAAAGGGATTTACTAAAAATTCCACTAGAAATTATTCTCATAGTAATGAATTTGAGTTCTGTTGATCAGTTCTAATATAGTTACTGATTCACAAATGATGGTAAAGAATTTCCATAGATCCCACATCATAGACATGTTCAAGGCAAATCAGTGCCCATGTCCTTGATAAACTGGAAATTTTTTCCCTAGGATATACCATCAAACTGCTTTTCCTAAAATTGCAGTGACACAACTGAGATGCTAAATATGCCTGAGATTGCTAAACATTCATGGTAATCATACAAATATAGTTAGGTGAAAGAGAAAAGAAGTGGCATGATTCAAAGGAATTGTTTTCAAAATTGTGGAGCAACTAAAAAAATTATTTTGGTTGAGAAGTGAGGAGAAACTACTGTCAGATACTAGTGAAACTTAAAAGGAATTATGTTGTGTCCAAAGAAGAAGTATTTTTGATCATCTTATTGACTGATAGAGTGAAAGTGCAATTTGTTTTTTTCTTAGGTTATTACTATTAGCTAAAATACTAGGCCAATGCATTCACCATTTCTGTCCCACTATTTATTTATTGGTACTTAATTCTTTTCTCTTTCCAAAAATGGTATGCTTGATCTATTGATACTAGCATCATGTGCTGATTGAATCACAAAGAGAAATCATCCATACATTGGCGGAATGTGACATTTTGTTAAAAATAAGAAAGTTTTACATTTTATAATTCTTGGACATTGTCCACAGAATAAGTCTGTAAGAACTAGAAATTCCAGAAAGCGAAGGCTGCAGTCTTTGCATACAATGCAACTGTTAATGTTCATCCTAAAGTTTATGCATATAAATGTGCATACATTCAAAGAGACTCTCTCCTTTAGGCCTTTGTCAACACCAAATAACTCTCATGCTAAATAACAGAAGGTTGCTAATCTTCGTTTAAAACACTTGAGGATAACAAGTACAGTGTTAGGTATGGAAACTACTAAGCCAGAAGCAACTCTTCATACTAATTGAGGAGCCTGGCTGTTGACTAAAGGCTATCATGGTTAATATAGCCCCAGATGTAGGTTTTATAATTGAAAGGAGGGAAGGCATCTTGCCACTGACAAAAACTGGTCTTAAAGAACCTCACTGGTAGATCAATATTCTCTTGGATGCCTCAGTTGAGCAGTAATAAAATTTTATTTAAAATTGCCTTGATTTAAAGAGTAAGGGAGAAACTTGCTTAGCTGAAAATTATTCTGAATTCTACCTGTGAAATCATGCCTGCCAGCATTCTTGCATATGTTCACCAAGTAGTCTCTCTTTGCTTCTTAAAATGCCTTTTCTTCAGCCAGTCCCTTCTGCTTGTTCATCAATATTCCCTTCAGCTTCTCACTGCCTAAGTTTTGCATGTGCTTGCTGTCTGAATGGGGGCTGGATTCTGCTACTTTTATTGATACTGAGCAATCCCTTTAAATAAAATTGAACTGAAGTAACCAGCTCTTACAAGATTTCATCCAAAAGCTAAGACATTTGGATTTTCTGGGATCGCAGCTGAACTTTCAAGCATTTATTTGAATCCTTTGAAGTATGCCCAGCATTCCTAGTGGCATGAAAAATCCTTAAGCTCAGGTGCAGCCATTTCCCTGACATAGGGCTGGAACTTCTAGAGGCGTGCTAAATTAATGTCAGTGAAACTCCCATGAGCAAGGCAGAAGTCTGAGAGGACAGCACTGTCAGAGTCTGGCCTTATTTGAGTGTATAAATAGAATTTCAAATACATTAAGTAACATACAGAACCAAAATCTAGGTGAGGGCGGATTCAGGGATCAGACAGAGAGAAAGGATGGCATAGGAAAAGAGGCAAAGCTATGCCAAGCATAGTAGCTTAGAAAGAACAATGTCCTTCGCAGTCAATGATATTTAGCAGCAGAGGAATGAATGAGAAATTTCTGCAGCATTAATCATGCTTTTTCCCCTCTAGGGAACTACTCATTCAAGGATTGACCCTTTGTCTGGCATTGTGTGAAGCATGATTTTGTAAATTAAGTATCAGCCTCTTGAATGTGCTGGGCTCTTCAAATTAGCCTATTAGCAGTTTAACACAATTAGATGAATTAAAAACAGCATCATTGCATAAATTAAGACAACATTTGTTCCTTCTTCATAGTCCTTTCAGTTTCAGGAAATACTCATTTCTTGACTGTTTTCAAATAATGTGTTAGCTTGACGTTCCAAAGATTGTCCTGTCTTCTCAGGCTGAATTCTGCTATTCCCACTCAGGAAGAATAATCCTTCCCTGTCTGAACCAATCTCCTTAATTAAAGAGAGCTGCTCTTCTAGAGCCAAGTACTGCTCTATGAAGCTGAGGTGGCAGAATGTGATCCTTGCTGAAATTGTATGTTATGAATGTTCACAACATGGAGTTTTGGTGGGTAAGATTGTTAAGCTATTTCAGTGAAAGTTTTGATTAATAAGATTTCCTGCAGAAATCATTATCAACAGGGCCCACAGCAGCCAACGCTCATTATTAATGGAAGTAGCCTCCAAGAGAGAATACAGGTGTTTGGAAAGAAAATGTTGAAAAAAAACAAGTTTTGTTTTGTGTTCTCTCTTCTTGTGAGACAAAAATAAAAGCCTAAATAACCCTTCAGATGTGATAGGTTAATGTTACTCTGTCATCTTACTACCTGAATTATTTGAATGTGTAGGCAGGATTTGGTGGGGGTGAGGTGGGGATAGAACCTAAGGAAATGCTCTTTAGAGGGGCTTTGAATATATAGTAGCCAGCATTTAAAAGCTGACAGATTTTGCACAAGGATTGTTGGCAGCTTGAGTGTGATGAATAAGCTGGCTAAAATCTGAAATGACCATTTTTTACTAAATTTCTGGCAATACAGATACTGCCAATTTAGCCATAACCATTCAAAGTATTTTTTTTTTTAATGGACAAGATTATAAAATTAAAATCTCTTAAAATCTTGTAGTTACTTGTTTGGAAATTGATGAGAATGACTAGGTGCTAGTAATTGAACCCATTAGATGAGGACTCATGAGTAATGGTAGACGGTTATGTGAAGGAACTTACTCATAGCTTTCAACAAACACTGCACATAGTGATAACTTCATAAAATTTAAAATTTAAATTTAAAAATAATTTAAAATTAAAATTCCTCCAAAACTTTGGCCCTGCCACACTAGAGCTCAGAGCCGCACCCTTTGAGTCAGTCTGAGTTTTGGCAATCATTATAGTGGTTGTAAAATCAGGCTGCATTTAGTCAAGTGCAGTTACAAAAACAAGTCCAGTCAAGCTATTTGCAGAGACCAGTTGTGAAAGAAGTAGTAGAAATCCCCATCAAAATTTTTGATGCGCAAGGTAAAATGGAGCTGCAACATACTGGTTTTCATTGTGCCTTTCTCCTCATCTTTCTCTCTCTAAACATGAGGTGCTAAAGTTGTCAGTTAATCTAACAAGTGATGATGCCATCTTTAAATAACAGATAGTTATAAGGACAAATTATAGGGACAAATTAATGCATAAAATTGTAATTCAAAGAGGCTTTTGCTTAGATATTTGCTCAGATTTTCCTTTAATGTGTGGTAAACCCAAGACAAATAGATCTGAGGAGTCATGCAGTGGAATTTGTAGATATTCATTGTCCTCTCTGTCATACTGCGTTAGAATCACAAGTGTCCACAGAAATCTTGTAATGACCATTTTGGGGAACTGACACTACAAAAACTGGTCTTTTGCTGTGGATTGTTAAAATTATATGCCAATCTTACTAAATTTTATCTTCAGAACTTTGGGTGTTACAATTAAGCCAGATTTAATTCCAGTGACCAATAGGCTCAATATCTTCTGTGAAGTTATACCACAGATAAATATATTCTACAGTCTTCATTTTGTTTAATATCGTATATTCGGCTTCTGAGGTAATTTGTTATAAAAATGTCTTCCTTAAATTTCCAAACATTGAAGATGCATGTTTATATATATGTATGTATGTATGCATGTATGTATACTTCTGTGAAATAATACTGATTTTTGTTATTTTTATGGTAGGATACAGTTATCCTTTAGGGTTTGTTTTCTTATTTTTTAAGGTGCTTTATAAATAAACAATAGGGGGCTGGTTGGCAGTAAGGGTAATTTAATAGACAATGTGGAAGAAGTAACTGATTTTCCCTGGACTAATTTTGTCTTAGTTAGAACACACTGGCCTAAGCATAACTTAAACTATATTTAGTATTCTAAATGAGGATGGTTGAGAAGTGGCCTATTAGATAATTTTGATTTTTTGGAAGATTTTTTTTTTAATCTACATACTTAAGCTGCAAATCCTCATTTTTCAGCTCATGTATTTCATTCTTCCTTCCTATAGGCCAGGTTCCTCCAACAGACTGCTGTTCTGAAACAGAATTATTTCTAATTCTTGGAAAAATCAAGAATGTATTATAATACCTCCAATGTCAAGGGTAGAAATAGTTCAGATTCCAGCCTCCCTCCCTCACCCCCTGCCAAATAGAAGTATGAGATGCTACAACTGTGATCCCATGTACATTATACATACAGTTCAAAAATGAAATATTCCAAGTTTTGTCTGAAAACTTATGCTTGGGTATTTTTAACGAAACAGTGGGACGATGTTGGATTGAAACCCCAATTCTAATTCCAACTACTTTCATAAAACAATATATTTTTATTAATTCCTCCATTCCTTTGTTTGATTAAAGATGAGAACATAATGAGTCAAGTTTGATTATCATAGTGCATACTCCAAAGCTCAGTAAACCTAATGCAAGTAAGCTAGGTTCTGTTATGCTAGCTCTGAACCACAGAAATGATTTTGCTGATGTCCTGTGAGGAAAGGGTGAAGGCTTTGTCTCTTCACCAAGTTTATGCACAGAAGGCTTTTTTTCAAAGAGAGCATTCAGAATATTCTCTGAAACTTGACTTCACTGTGTAGTCTGCTTTCTGACTCCCTTTCAAATCATCTGCAATTTGATTTTTCTATGGCATCCTCTATTTACAGTGTAATCTACTAGAGAGACATCTGATCTTTTCTCAGAATATCCGATTCAGTCATGTTGACAGCGTTTTTATTGTTGAACATTTTTGTCATCAGCTGTAGAAACATCTTAATGGAAAGCGCTACATTGAACAATGACAATGACAGGTGAACAATACATACAAATGAATCTATAATCACAATAGCTTCCCATATTCCAGGCCTTAAAAGTGAAAACTTACATAAAGCAAATATTAAAAAATGTGAGAGAGCAGTAAAAATTGAATAGGAGGATCTCAAAGTCTGAGAAGGTATGGAACAGGAAGAAGGCCAAAAAGCTGGATTATTGTTTAGCATGCTAACAATTACTTTTGTTCAGTGTTAAACCAGGCAACATTTTCCATGAGTAAGGCAAGGCTAGGCATGAGTTGATAAAATGCTCAGTATTTGCATATGATTTTACCGACTGTGGATATGATGCATGGCTGAATGTCATGCCCAGTAGCTTAATTGGTCGTGGTGCCAAAGCATAAGTACTCAAGGCAGTTGTCTGTTGAGACAACAGTTCATTATGTTGTTCCAAGATGCTAAACTTAAGTTATTAAGCATGGAGTAGATGGAAGAGAACCAAAGTGTATTAAAGCATATGGCTGCATATTAAAAAGTTTCCTGAGGTCAGAACTGAATGGTAAATATCCAGATCTCCTATTGATATAGTATGCTATTGTATTGTAAAAAAAAAAAAAGTGTCAGCTTTAGGTGCAGTTAGCACGAAAGACCTATTCCCAAGACTGAAGCTCTAACCTATCTATTCTGTACTGTTCCGCTCCTTAAGCTAAAGAATTTCTATCCCTTAGAAAGGGATTCTTAGTTGTCAGAAGCATCTTAAATAGTAATTATGCAGCTCACTGACCTTTGGCTAAATTGACAATCTCTATTGTGACAGCATAGATAGCCCTGGTAGGTATGACAGGTTGGAGCAACCCTAGATTCTAGCATGCCCTAAGATATTGATGTAAACCGAATTCAAAATTGAAGAAGCATTATCACTATGCATAATAATGTCAGATCATCACTGGAGGCTCTGTCAGCAGTACAAAGTGGAATTAAAGGCATTGCTTGAGACCCTGTTGTCAAGCTGATATCTTACAGGGGAACGTAGCTTGATTTATCACCCATAGTCCTTCTCCATAGATCTTTTAGGGTGAAGGTACTGTACTTGTAATATACTGGTCCTATAAAGGTGATATAAAAATAAATACTGAATGTTTACATTTTCTACAACAGTAGTGAATAGAATATTGATGATATTGGAACTTGAAAATAGCTTCTCATTGGAAATCTAATTAAACAGAAGAAAGTAAATTTTAAACTTCATTTCCCAAAAATTGGAATGATGGAAAGGATGTATATCCAGAAGTCTTGTATGAAGGGCAGAAACATACAATTGCTGTTCATTCTCACTTCAAATCTTAAGAAAAAAAACTACTGGGAGCATTTTGCTGTTCTTTCTGATTTATAAGAGCTTGTGGCTCTGTTTCAAGGAAATTTATAGAAGTGTATACAGAGAAGTTAAGTGCATATTAAAACATCTTTATGTTTTGCTATATGCAATTGCCTTACAGCCAGTTTAGTAGAACTAAATGAACAATGTTAATAGCATCCTGCAAATATTAAATTTGTTTTTAAATTCAAGTCAGTTAAACATGATTAAAAGGCTGCTGTGTTCTTTATTCATGAACCTGTAAAGTGTACTGGGTTCAGCATTCAGAAACAAAACAAATGTTTGGGATAAATGAATGTTTCAGATTTTCTTCTTGAAAACTGCATCTTATTTACTAGTTACATAAGCGATGAAGTCAGTGAGCAAAGACATCTCCTACAAAAATTGGGAAAAACATTCACGTGAGTGTTCCAGAAAGTCCCACAGCTCGATAAAATCTACCCTATATAATCTAGCAATCTGTGAAATAACCAGTATAGCACAAGTTTAGGAGTGTAAATATTGACAATAAAGAGATTGGGGCATTAGAGGTCAACTCTGAAGAAATTAATGAGATAAAAAAATTAGATATATAATCACCTTGAGAATGTTTTGAATTTTGCAGATATTTCATAAATAGAAATCAATAAATATTTTGATAAAAATAATGGATAAAAATAGTTAATTATAATGAATTATGCATTTGTCTTTAGGATTTTCCAATACCTTGATGTGAATTCTAGATATGTGCTGAGACTATTAAACAGCAAAGACTGTACAAACATGAAAATCTTCTGTGAAATGCTGTTGCTGTATTTATAGACGGGCATATTTTCTTCTGTGAAATCTCTCTGATATCCCACCAGACAGCATGACTCAAAGGTGTATTATTTATATGTGACAATAAAATCCCAAAGATCAAGGTGTAGAAAGAAATTCGTATTTTTTCCCTTCTCCCCTTTTTTAAATACTTAAGTGTTCCCAAGTTGATACATTCATGCTTGCTCAACACTGACTACTACCTGAGAGCAGTTTTGGTAGTAAAATGAGCAGCTTTGGTAAATGCCATGAAGAAGTGCTAGGAGATGCCCTAGTCAAATCAGAACAAAAAGTATTTTTAAAATTAATGAACAGCTACAGTTAGGATTAGAAGATAAAGAAATAATCAAAAAAAAAAAAATCTTTACTAAACCACTGCCTCAAAGACTGTATTGTGAGTGTCTGTCTAATCTCCATAGCTCCCCAATAAGACATGCTCCATATAGGAAAATAGGGAAAGGACAGGGGAGAATTAAATTGAAACTTAATGGACAGAGGTACTTTGTTCATAAATAATGAGTCCTTTTAACATATTGCCACTTCTGTATTTGTTTGGCATTTATTTGGTACCTATCACTTTCTTTTTAAATGGATTACAGCTAGTAGTAAATCTTCAAATCCCATACTATAACTGTTGAATAATGGATTCTTAGTGACTCAGCTATTGAAAACATATAAGCTGTGTTTTTAAATGTATATTTAATATATATTATGCAAGAAGTTTTGGAGTCCTTTTTAGTGTGGCTCAAGAAATTTTCTCAACGGTGAGTAATGGTTTAATCCCTCAGATACCTAGGAAGCACAGGAGTTCCCATATGTTTTCGATGACAGTTGAGAACATTGGCAGTGCTGAGGATAATAGTAACCAGTAGAGGCATTGCTCCTTATTTTTCCTCTGAATCTATAAGCAAGGAACAGTGTAGCAGATTTTGTCTCTTTAGTGTACAACACTGAACTGCTGCCAAAAGGACATCCTTCCGATTTAAGTCACACCTATCAGGGCATTCTGAGTGAAGACAGCACAAGATTTCAGAGGTATAACAGCTCCAGTAGCTTCCTTGCTCCTCTCCCACTTCCCAGTTTTGTGAATTGTAGCACTATCTCACTGTGTTTCCCAGCTCTCTCAGTTTTATTGTGCATCTTATTACAGATGGTAGTTTCTGGAAAAAAAACATCTTCTGACATTGTGTAGATAGACACAAACCTTTACATGTGTTACATAAAAGTAACAGCTTAAAAATTGTGAGAAGATACTTGAAAGAATGACATTTAGAAGCTCAAAATGTAGCTCTCTTAAGAAATCAAGTATTCTTTACATTTGTAATATCTGATTGTTTTAAAGACAATTTTATAATTCCAGAGGGCCTGATTTCTATTTTTGAAGCAGCCAGAACTTGCAATCCATCATGCCAGTATGATCCTTAAACTGACTTCCTGGGTCATTTCGCCTGTGCCAGCTACGTGTATGTTTCTACAAGAAGAATTAGGTTCTTCTACTTACTTCCACTTTATTCTTTTTCTTTTTGCTTCCTTGTTTTGCCCACAATCGTTATCCAGGCTCAAAGGAGCACTCATCCCTTTGCATTGGTCCCATCAGATAACTGAGAAAGTTTACATTTAAGTGGCTGATTGTATTTCCCCCACAATGCCTGTTCATTTGAAAATGTCTTGTATACAAGTCTAATTCATTTTTATATGGAATTGATTTTAAAAGCTGGGAACTTAAGATCAAAGCAAATAAAACCTCCAAATAATCAGATCTCTCAAAAACACTATTATTCAGTGTTTCTGTTCATCACATCTCTCTTGTTACTAATACAAGTAAATGCCTACAGTATGTCTGGTCATACAGATCCTTCCCTTTCTTTCTGAAGATTTCCTTTATTTTGGGGCAGGAGATTGCAATTTTTCTGCCATGTTTTTATTCTGCTACCTGCTTTATGATTCTCTTTGTTTCTCTTCACCTCATTTTTGTCCCCTTAGCAGATGTTTCTTTCCTATGCCCAAACTCTAGTTGCCTCTCCTTTCCATTTTTGATTTGTTTTCTCTCTCCTGCTGGCAGACAGATGGGAGACTGGCTGCTTGGCACTGGAAATGTTATGGAAAGGTTTAGTTTCCATCCCACTATGAGAACAGGCTGTTCCTGTGATATTTCTTTGCAAATAGAATGAGAACGCTTTTCACTGCTGGGCAGCCTGGAGTGCCAAATGGTGCCTTCCTGGGACCGTTCCATTTTCATGACATGCTGTAGAGTCCTAGAAGATGTTTGAAGAAATATTTGGTGTAGGGCTGACAGCCCTGATCTGATTTCTTTTGTCTGCCACTCATTTACCATTGTCATGAACCCAATACTAGATCTAGTCAGTGGTTTTCTTTACACATGATACCCTGAAAGATACAACTAAAAGAATAGCTGGCTTGTACTCTTCCGGTATAAGCCTGGAGTTCCACAAACCCAAAAAGTTCTATCTAGTGAGAAAGAATATTTACTGTATACTTTGGACTGGAACACTGTGTAAGCCTATATCAGAGGCTCATCTCATGTGCTGATTTTATCTGAGCAGCGTGGCATGAACATACATCCATCATTACACTCAGAAACATACAATGGAAAACTTCCACCACTTTTTAGCTGGTAGATTAACATGATGTGAGTTTTGGTGTTTTTTTTTTTTTTTTTTTTTTTTTTAAGTTCAGTTGGGCTTGATTTGAAAAATGAAATAAAATCTGTTCCAGAATATTTATTCATGTATGCACTTGATTCTTCCACCTGTAAAGATCATAGTACATCACCTTCAGCTAGAAGAAGGATTACCCTACTTGCAGCTACTGGTTTCTGAGCACCTTACCCTGTTCTATTCTTCTGTGTTTTGGAAATAAGGTTTCAGTTCTGTCATTAAAGTATAGATTGAGAGATTTTGCCAAAATATCCTTCCCAGAAGGGAGGATCAAAAGAAGGAACCTGCAAACAGTATTACATTGATTCTGGCTGGTTTCTGTGAGCATCTTAAATCTTCCTCTGAGGCTGAAACACTTTATCTTCATATGATTTCATCTAGTTTGCCAAATATAGACACCTCCAATAATCTCAAATTAAATAAGTAAAAAGATTTTATAATTCCAGTGGACTAGAGTACTCTAGGACCGAGAATCACTTTACCATTTGTATTTACTATAGAACTATTCTATATTTATAATATATCCCTTTATTGTTCAGTGTTACTTGCTGTCCAGGAGGGGGTTTGAAATGCAGAGAAGTAAATTCATTTTGTTAAAATAAGTGGCTGAACTGGGAAATACGGAAGGAGAATTTGTCATCTTATGTTTTATGACAATTTAGGTTCTTGTTTCACTTGTTATATAAGTACAATTTTAATCATTTTGAAAGTGGCATAGAAGACAGCAGTTGGAGGAAGATCTGTAGTTAGGAAGCTGGGAAAGTCAAAAGAGACTGCTTGCTTCTGTCTTCTGCAGCAAATAAGTTTGGACAGACCTTGATGGATGCACATTACAGAGAGCTGACATTTAATGTTTGAAAAGTCTTTTGTTCTCTTCTTTGAAACACTGCCAATCATCTTAATTTTCCCTAAAAGTTTGGACACACAAATTTGGAAAAAAATTGATTGGAAAAACAAGGTCCTAAATCCCTTAGGCTATCTGTTGATTTTTCTAAGGAAAACTGGAAGTTAGAGTTTTGTGTCTCTATTGGTTAAAAAGTAAAAAATATTGTGTTCCATTCCTTCCGGGGCTTAGTGTTCATGTTTTTTGGAAAGGGTGTTTGTTGCATTTTGTGAAGAAAATTTTCTTTAAAATTCTAAACCTTCAGGATTTAAATATTTGTAGGGCAGATTATTATGTGCTATGGAAGAACTCATGCCTGTATTTTCTTTCTGGTCAATATGACTTTTTAAAGGGAGTCTGTTTTGTTTTGACGAGTGAGACAGGCTTGTTGATAGTGTCTTACTTTCACCATTTTCTTTCCAGGTGCTTGTCAAACAAACATTCGCCTTTAATATAGATTCCTGCTGGGTTTAATTACTACACACTGTCAAATTTCAGTCCTTGATTTGTCTTATTAAATAGTTTATTTTCTATTTTGTTTTTAGGCAAGTCAGATGCTAGGACTATAAAAACTTGGACATGATGTTGTGACTTGTATATAGTGTCCTTCTTAATTGTATTTTAGTACTAGAGCAGGGGCCATCATTTATTTTGGCAGAGTACCCTACAGAATATGCTGTATTATGTTTTTCTATTGGTTATATTTCTTTTTAACAACCATTTGGAACAGTAGAAAGGCAAAAAAGAGGCATCTCGCTTTGGGACCGGTCCAAGATGAGGAATGAAAAATATTTGTATTGAATGGACAAAATAAGCATAGAATAAAAAATATAAAGTAAGAAGTTTAATTAAATTTAAAATTAACTTTGCAAATATAACACCATATTCCTAAAACTTATATGTGCTGATTCAGTGCTTAACTTCGTGCATTGATTTCAAGGATGATGATTATGTGGATAAAAATAAGTTGCTGAAAAAGTGTTTGCAGGATCAAGAACTTATTTTTTCTCTTTCCACTTGAAATCAGAACATCTCGGTTTGAATACCAGGACCAATTACTAAAACATTTTTTTAAGGTTTTTAGCCATGCCAGAGTTTTAAATGACTACAGTATTGAGTAACTTAACATACCAAGAAAATTGCTAATGCGCTAAGAGTTTTTCCTGTCTAGGGTATTGATATCTACCAGTTCTTTACTGAACTGGTGAATAGATGTAAATAAAGCTAAAACATGATTTGTACAAAATTTCTAGTCTAGATTGTTCTGGTTTGAAAGCCTTCCCAAAGACAACAGCAAACCTCCCACTGGCTTCCATTCTTAAACTAGTATTCCCTCATTTTAAATTAAAAAGGGCTCATACAATCTCATTTTTCATTACATATTTCTTAGTACCAGTATGTATTTCTTTATCTTAGGGAATGCTGCTTATTTAGTGGTTTTGGCCTCTGTGTTTTTCAGGGATTGTGAATTAATCAAGTACAGGAGATTATTCATTTAGCTAGTCTTCAAGAGGGTCTGGAATTTTTCAAGGCTATTAATTTTACTATGATTTCAATGCACTTTCTGTTAGAAATAATATATGTTGCAGCCACCTAAAGCCAAAATAAATACATATAAATAAGTATTCTTTGGCAGAATTTTTAGAACCTAAAGATGGCATTTGCAAAGGAAAGCTTTTAACTGCTAAATGTATGTAGCATTCTGCCAGAATTTGGATTTGGTGGCTTTTATACTTTATGCAAGTGCTTAATCAGGTTGTTACTTTAAAAAATCTGGAATAGAAATCACAAAAAGGAGAAGTGTTGGTGATTCATTGTTTTGAATATATTG
Organism: Dromaius novaehollandiae; assembly: GCF_036370855.1. NCBI lineage: Eukaryota > Metazoa > Chordata > Aves > Casuariiformes > Dromaiidae > Dromaius > Dromaius novaehollandiae. The sequence continues at coordinate 101,531,159 of NC_088098.1, read as the reverse complement.
CTTCTGAATGAGATATAAGGTATCAAAACACTGCAGTTTAATTTATTGCTGTGATTACTTAATAATGCAGATTGCAGTCTGTAGTTGGAAGAGATTAATCCCAAAACACAGGGGTCATATGTGCTGACTGACACGACTTACTATGCAAAAATGGGACACTGGTTACCCATGAGAACATATCATCACTTTTTTTGCAAAGACCCGTGCTGAGGAATATATAATATGAGCTGTTACCAAAGTCATGATGAATAGCTGTTCACAAAGTCAATGTGAAGTTAATGTTAACAGCAAAAGTTGTTTAAATGTATGATTTGTATGCTTTGCTGTGTAATGATAGCCAAGGATGTCACTACTGTTAAGCTCAAACAATGAGGTCAAGTCATATCTTCCTTTCCTACTTCTGCCCTAAACTCCCTGTAGAGAACCTTGTGTTCACTTGGTTTGCATTTAGAAGGCTATTATTTTCAATTCTGCAAGCTTAACATTGAACATATGTTTGAGAATGTCATTAAAATCCTAGTCACTGAATACTCACTGTGCCAAACAAGTAGACCCAACTTGACTTTCTTTTTATATTCTTAAGTTAACTCCTGACTTTTTTTTTTTTTTTGGTGTCCACCATCTCTGAACTTTCTTAGTTTAGAGCCATCATCTTAAAGACAAGAGCTGTAGTTCTTCCTTCAACTTGCTTAGGAGCAAGGTTTGTTTCTCCACAAATATCTTGCAATCAAGTCTAACCCACATGATCTTGTGCAGTATAAATCCAGAGCTAGTATGACCTTTTTGTACCATTTATAGGTCAGACTTCACCAGCTCAGATCTGAGCCAGAGCAAGTACTTGTCTGCCAAGAATATACTGTGTAGGTAAAATACAAGACCACCACTGCTTCCTCCTTGACAAAATAACTTAGAAACAATGCAGCAGCTCCTAAGAGACATTATTTCCAACTAACAAATTATAAAATTAGCAGACATTAAAAAATGAGACTTTCAAAATCCCTGAAATACATACGAGTTTCAGAAGTGTTCTGGTGCAGAAGGTCAAAAATACCGCAGTGCTAAAGGACCCAGTCCTTGCCAGTCCTTCAGCCTTCACACTACTAGAAATCTTTTCCGTGGGTATTTGGGGGATACAAGAAATAGGAAATTAGACCCCCATAGGTAAGGAGCAGATATGCATATCTAACTAGCTTGTTAAAGTAGTGTACATTACTATATAGAAAAGAAAATTGCAAAATCCTTCAAATATAGACAACTTCCTCTTGATGTAATTGACTTTATTAAAGTGTACATTTATGTTACATAGAAAGCTTTGCTGTGCTTTCAAATTTGAATATTTGCAGACAATATTTGGAAAAACAGCTTAGTCCCCAATTTCATATCCTTTTTCTTTATTAGGTCATCATTGTAATACATTAGAGAGACAATAAACAGAGAGCAAAACACAACACTGAAAGAGTTTATCTGATAGCATAGAGCCTTAGAGTAGTTTTTACTCCTTAGTCTGCAAGGTTTGTGGCTTGATCATCATTAGAAGTTTGCTGATCCATTTTATATTGTTCAATAATTAAAGGAAAACCTAACTTTTTGTTTTATAGCTGCATGTAAAGCAAGCTACTGCTGTGCTGGGTCAACTCAGCTATTTCAAAGTGATCCAGTTCTGTATCCTCCTGAAGGCTATGAAAGGCATGTTGTGGCAACATACATCCTTTCCAAAAAAATGAGAAATTATTTGGCAGTAGTGTACCAGTAAGCATAATGAAATTACTGTAGAACAAGTCAGAATCCTAGCAAAGCTTTTTGGCATTAGGGACAATCCCCATAACCCACAACCTCTTTGGCACCTTGTCACCACTCTCTATGAGCTTGGCTGCAAGCCCCCAGGATATCAAGGGGCTGAGATGGAGATATTTAGGGAGTAGGCTCCAGATGGGGCAGCTGCGTTGGTGGGCAGATACTTACCTCTGTCAGCTGAACTGCCTGACCAGCTGCTACTGCTGCCACTTCTTCACCTCTGGAAGCCAACACCTCGAGTCTGTTAGATCATCTCTACCTATCTCTGCTGTTTGTGCTATTGCTAGCTTAGGCACTTGCTCTAGTTGCTGTCTGCACTGGGTGTGACTTAAAAATGGCCTGGCTATTGCTCAGCCATGTCATTTGATGGTGGGGAAAAGGCTGGAGCATGCTCCTCTAGTTCGTGAGGTGCCCTTCTCATACACACACTTTCCCAAGGATCCATCTCTCTCTCACTTTAGGCTATGGTCTGGGGAAAAATTCCCATGTAAAACCGTATCCATACCTCATGCTGTCAGGAGTACAACTGAGTAAGAGGGGCAAAGCCTCCATTCTAGTACAGGAGAACAAGTTTCCCTTCATTGCTGAAAAAAAGGACAGGTAGCATTTTGGATTTCCAGCATAAACACATGCAGAGCAGTTTATATCTTTTAGCACAACTCAGTCCCAATTTGTTCCATAAGCATAAATGTGTTCACTGCAGTCAGTCAACAGAAGATATAACTAAGTTACAAATATCCAGCTGAGAACCCGTATCACCATCCACCATGGTCTGCTAAGAAACCAGATTAAACTTCTGCTATCCTCTCTCCTCCATAGCAACTGAACATAAAGTGACAGAGCTGTACTCTGCTTCATAGCTACTCTGCTGGTTTACCGTTCAGCTTCCATGTCATCATGGTATTTAGTGGGCAGACACAAGCCTGCCTTGCCTATGCTCTAAGTAGACAGTGCCTGCATCTACCCATGTCCTATGCTGGCTGGGAGCATATGGCCTCATTACTGTGGTGCCATAACCTCTCTAATATATTCTGCTACTGAACTGGGCTTATTAACTTAGCCTCACTTAATAGTAGCAGAAGCCACACAGCTTCCAGCTGGCTTGGAGCAGACAGTGAGTACATAATCATCTGTGGAACGGCTCAAGTCCATAGCCCAACTTAATGATGCTTTTAGATATCAATTTAAGTTGCTTATAACGTAAGGTGTAGAAGCCTTGTAGAGACCAAACTTTACTTTCTTCTCCCCTTCTCATTAAGTGCTGAACAATTTTGAATATAGATTTATAAAAGACTATTTAAGAAGTTTGTATTCATCAACTATTACTTAATAAAAAAACAGGCTGTACTTCTGAATGTCTCTAACAAATAGGAGATAACTGTGATACTAAACTGAACTAATTATTAAATGGTCCCTAATTAAATGCTTTCAGTCTTCAATATGATTTTTCAGTGACACCCTTAAAAACAAAAAGACAAAAATGCTCTGTTCATGTCAAATTGCTATACATTATTAGAAATATTTGCTATTCTTTTCTGAAGCCACTCCAACAAAAAAGTTATATAATTCAAGACAGTGCAAATTTTCAGGAGTCACCAGTCCAAAAAAACAAGTAGTATGCCATTCTAAACTGTTTATCTCACATGTCTAAATTGCTGATAATTAACTTCTACCTGAATACTGATAAAAACAAGTCTTGTGCCTGTTCTGGTAGCTGTCATGTCTTTCATTAAGAACATGGTAAAAGCTCTTCTTTTTTTCCAAATAACCATACTGTCTTTTGACAAATCATTAAATGTAATATATCAACTTCCTATATTTTCAGCAGTACTCCTGAAAAATGAAGACTATATTCCATTCTTATACATGGAATGTTAAGCTTGAATGGATGCATAAGTGTGAAGTGGCAGCTAATAGTCACAAAGCTTATAAAAACATACATAGAAAGGCTTCTAAAAATGGTGTGCAGCTTCTTGAGATAGCAGCACACAGGACTTCCATATCTCATCTTAATATAATTCAAGTAGAAGAATATTTTTAAATAGTTATGTGACAACAGATTTTTTTTTCCCATTAACTCACTTTTCAAAAGTGACTTCAGTACTCATTACTCTAAATCACATCTTTCAACATCTGAGTCGCTCAGTAAACTGGACACCTCATGCTCCATATTTTATACATTTCTTAGATCTCCTTGATTTTTAAATATGAAATGAAAAGTTAAGTATAACCCATGGCCTGGTTGGTTTCTAGAAGATGTACTTAAGTTGTCTACAGATTGTAAGAATACTTCCCTATTATTGAAAGAAATGAAGGCAGATATAGGTACTAAAAGATGTTCTTAAGAAACAAAACAAAAGCATATGATCTGCTCATGAATTAAATGTAAAAGTAGGATAAGTTCTTGTTATATTAACCATCTAGGAAAAAGAATCACATCAGATGTAAAATAGCAAGTAGGTCTATAGTTGCTTGGTCCAAAACATTAAAAATACCATTTATATTATTCCAAGCTGTGGAATAAAAACTTCTCGGTTAAATTTAAAATAAAATATTAATGGAATCACACTCTGTGGAATAGTTCTGCATATTTCAATACATAACAATCTTAAAACAGCCAAAGCCCAGAAATTCCCTAGAAATATTACTTTTGATTAATAATCGAGACTATAACATAGACATGGGAACTGCTCTAATGCTTCTCTAGTTATCAGATGCTTATGACAGAGTCCTAATCCAACAAGCATTTGTCCTACATATGCTTAATTTTACAATGAAAAGTCTTATCAGTGTTTGTTTCCAGTAATAATAATGCTAAATAAATGCAGAGGTACTCAGTGAATTAGGGCATAAAGCCCCACCCCTATAAAATGACTTCTTCCATCCTTTTCTCACGTTGCCTAAAGCAGAGCAACATACAGAATCAGATCTAAAGTAACAGTCTCTTGCCATGTAGGATATTCCTATAGAAGGTAGAAATTAAATGAGTTTTCATCTCATTATTTCCTTAGAAGTGTGGCTTGCCTTACAATACCTACAGTGAGTGAGAAAGACCTCAATTAGAAACAATTAATCCCTATTACTGTCCAAACTGCTTCCAGACTTCACACTAACACAACATATTGCCAAAATGGCTGCTCAAAATCTTTTTCCAGAAGAAACAACACAATTGGATAGTGCCAGGAAGCAACTAAATGGGGAACTTGCTGGGAACAGGAATTCATTCCCTTTAGCCAGAGCAAAGCTTCTGCAACAGTAGAGGGTCACAATCAACATTTCATTCCCTACAGAAGTTTTAGCCTGGAGTAGATAAGGGGCAATCAGAATAACTGCTCAAGCAAGATAATTAACTGAGATGGCTGGCACATGGAATTATGCTGCTGCCTAAACCACCTCAGGTGACTATCTCAAGTGTTCAGCTTCTCAGGTGGACTTGGTCTCTGTGATGAAACAAAACTTGCTCCTGAGCAAGGTGAAGGAGAACTTTAACATTGGTCTTGAAGTGATTGCTTTAGTGTGATTGCTTTAAATGAAGAATTTTTCAGAGAAGATAAACACCTTCTCAGTCAGGAGTGAGCTTAAGTCAACTTTTTGTGTAGCATAATGAGTACTCAGTGGCTACTCTTTTTTTTATGACATTCTCCAATGTAAGTTTGATGCCTAGTTTGCAGAATTGGAAATAATAGCCTTTTAAACATAAACAAAGGGAACACAGATTTTTCTGCAGGGATTTTAGAGCAGGAATAGTAAAGGGAGGTGTGATTTAACCTTGTTGCTTAAGAGTAATAGTCGAGATGACAGAAAGAGCTTGCAAGTGATATGCTGGTATATATGAACTTTTAGAAGCCCCTGATAAAACTGGCATTATATAACAAATAATTATATTATACTACAAATAATGTAAGTCATATTTTAAAATGAGATTTACTGCTACTGGTCTCATGTGATCTGCTTAACTGGTGGCTGCTGATAATCAGCCTGACTACAGCAGTTGAAGTGTATTCTCTTATTTCTCAGTTCTCTGGACAGCATAACATGGAGAAGAAAGTTTTTGGCATGATAAGGAATAAAAATAGGCATAAATGTTTGAGCAAATTGCTATACTCATGTTTTGTTTCCGCTAAAAGTATTATGTAATGGTGCTAAAAGGCAACTTCTGAAGTTGAGTGTCTGAGGTTAGGTGCCTTAAAATATTTATGTTACACTGGTACTATTTTCCCTAGCAACCAAATACTAAACTGTTGCCATAAGAAAACTATTGAGGGCCTGAGATGCCCAAGTACCTCTTTCAACCCTGTTAAGTATTAATTTTTGAAAAACTTGCATTTTTCCTCTTTTTTTTTTTTTTTTTTTTTTTTTTTTTTTAGAGAAAGGAGGGGAAATTACACTTGTCTGATTAAGTCTGTCTTCAAATGTCCTTCACAGAGATACTATCCAAGTGCTTTTGTTTACTCACTTTCTCAGATTACAGCTTGGTTCTCTTGTTTCTTAGGATGGAGTGTGACAAATACACAAGAGAACAGAGAAAATGAAAAGCAGGGAGAGGACATCACAGCTTCTGTCTCTGATACTTTTGTTTCTGTTTTCAAAAGATCACAGAAGCAGCAAATAGCTCATTTTGAAATTCCGTTTCTCTTCTAGCTCTGGGGAAGACTTACTCAGATAACTTTTATTTTCTTCTAACCAATCAATGGAATGTAAGGCTTCTATCAGTCTCAGGCTATGCAAACATCATTTTTAAATTGATAAATTATACCCAGCAAAGTGTTAGGGTGCATCTGCTGTGTATAGCTTGCCTGAATTTCTACTAGGCAGAAGAGAGGCAGAGAAGAAACATATAGGAAAAGTGCCTGAAAATAGAACCCTGGCCAAAAAAAAAAAAAAAAAAAAAAAAAAAAAAAAAAAAAAAAAAAAAGAGAGAGAGAGAGATAGAAAGACACAAGAAATTGATCTGTATATTGAAATTTGTTCACAGTGCAGAAATAGTGTTTTTTTTTCTTCCCCCACTGCTTTTCAAGATCTTGGACTCAAAATCTTATAGTGAATCTTATAATATAGTGAATCTCTACAATCCAGCCAAGTGAAGAGATGATGAGATGGTGAGTAGATTGAGGTGTTGATACCTGCAACACTGTAACATGCAAATGACTCCACTGGTTACCTGATCTTGCTTTCTTCCAGTCACTTGTGACAAAATAAGATTTTTTTCCAAAGATACAGCTAGGCGCAAGGTATTCTAGAACAACATTGACTTTTCTTTTGTTAGAGATGGGAATTAAGAGTTGTTGTTTTGAAAATGCACCCTTCTTGCACTGTAACACCTGGGGGACAGCTTACATTTTAGTTGGCAGTCTGTGTATCACTAGACGTAAATTCAGAGAGACATTGAATGCATTGGTTGAATTTCTTTCTTGAATGGTGTGTGTACTGTCTACAGGCTAGGGAGTGTGGCATAAAAGAAATGTTGCTTTGAACATCTTGTCCATGAATTTTCATAGTGAAAGTTTGCTAGACTTTTTAGTATCATCTATTGCTGCTCTGTATTGATGTACTGAACAAAAATGTGGAATTTCAAATTGCACCTTTCCTAACTTATGCTAGCTCACTCATTTGTTTATTTTTATTTTTTTGTAAAATGGTCTTGATCCACATGCCAGTGAGATTCTGTGTAGCCACAGGAAGGAGTGCTTCTTCATCACAGTCCTCAATTCTTATGACAATATGTCAGAGGCCTACTAAAATATTTATTCAACTAACCATAAAATAATACGGTGTTTTACAGGAAATGTAAATCAATGTATAATCAAATAATGATCTAAAGATGTCTAGGGGTTCTCATATTATTTGGAAGAGATCATTCAGAAAGAATATGTCAGTTATTAGCAGCTGTAGCTTCTCTCATGGGGTAAGTAGCTGTGAAATTAGTTGGATCATTGAAAAAAGAAAAATGCTTCTCATTTGTCAACATAAGCAGTAAGCTTGATATTTCATGTAGTCAGAGTTTCTGTCCAGAAAGCAGGCAGAGAATAAAGAAGGAACCCTGGGAAACTGAGAGGAGAACCTGTGTCCTGGATTTCTACCTGCCTCTCTTGTTAGTGTACATTAGCAGAAGTGTGTTTGTAGGAAAATTTGGGAACTGAAGAATAATATGACAGATGATTTGACATGATAGCTGTGCCTGATTCTATCTGTATATCTGGGAAAGGAGAGAATGCTAGTGTGTGCTAGTGACATGATGGATTGGGAGGAAATGGTATTAGCTCTGTTTCTGACAGAGTTTTGAAGTCAGTTGGTATTTTTTCTTTCTTTCTTTCTTTCCTATACTTGTGGCACTTGCATTGTGTGAGACAGATGCTCAGCCTCTAGCCACCATCCTCCTGTGGCTTTTGTGCCTCCAGTTTGATTGAATATGAGCACAGCAATGCTTTTTCTCCTTGAGACAGCCTGACAAACGTTCTTTGTGTGAATGGTGCACTTGGTCGCTCTAGTAAACAGTCTTCTTTTTACCCAGATGTCAGGAGAAGCAATGACTTCCTCACAGTACACCTGCGACGTACCATAGCTCATTCCCCCAGTGAACCAGAGGCTACAGATGTCATCTGATATTTCTTTTAGCTGATTCAGAGATGTTTGCAATTGGGCTAAGGCTAAATGCTTCCTTGCTATGGAAAATCTGGAGATAGCCACTCGTATTCAAAGAACTCTATAGCATTCACTTCATGGAGTTCTCAAGAAAACACCCCCATCTGAGGGGAAGCACTTTCAGCCCTCAGAGCAGTGCAGCAGGATGGAGAGCAGTACAAGAGCCAAACCTTTAAAACAAAGCAGAGCTGAAGAACTCGCAGGCAACCAAGCAAAGTCTTGGATCCTCTGAGAAACCATCCCTTGTGTTCGCTGACCCTCTCATCTTCTTGCATATTCATTTCCATCTATTCCATGCTAGTGGCTTCATATTACAGCTCGCACTGGTGATAGAAAACACACAGGAGCCTTTTCCGTTTATCAGTACATGTAGATAGCCTGAAAAGCTACCATCTGGACTGAGAAAAAAGAGAGCAGTGCTGTTTGTTATACTTCCATAAGCAGGAGGAACAAAAGATCCACGTGCTAGTGAGATTTTGTGTGGACACAGGAAGAGGTGCTTCATCACTGTGCTGAATTTTCAGAAATACCTGTCTGTGTGCTGCCTACCTTTGCAGTACATGAGTGTAGTGGCATGAGCTCACTCTGTAGACCTCTGTGTCTGTCCATTTCTGATGAGGAAGAGAGCACAAGAGCTGGTTGTACAAGTTGGGCTGTGCTGTGCTAGACCTGGCCCCTGACAGCAAGGGTGTTGAAACTCCCCTGCTGGAGCCCTCCTGGCCTGAACTTTGCTTTGCAAAGGGGAGATGACAGTTCATCTGTCTCCAGTTTCCAAGGCTGAGGTTAAAGCTCTGCTAGGGATTGTTTTCTACGACTTGGCTTCAGCCTCCTCCCATGCTAAACCAAAGGGAAGTCTTCCCCCTCCCTTCCTCTCTCCCTTGTGCGCGCGCTCTTTCCTCTCTCCAAAATGTTGTTTTTAAGGAAGAAGAAACAGTTCAGGGTGTTATTGTGAAGGAATGAGTGTATAGCTAAAATACATTGTTGAGAACAAAAGTCTAGCAAGCCACCTGACTGAGATGACAACTTAAGTATAACAAAATAAGGAGTGTTGAAAGGACTTTGACAGTTTTCATTAACAGCGTTGTCTGAGGGAAATGCCTACTTTGCCAGTTTTGGCAGCAAGTGAAGACAGCAGTACAGGGAGCATAATTACCTTGGGCACTGAGCCAAGTAATTTTGTAGTAGCATTTTTGTGCAAAACACATTAAAGGTTTGACATAAATTAGAGAATATCAGTATACCTCCTATTTTAAATGTCATGTTTTTGACTTAAAACTAACTGGGATGATCACATGTGGAAACTTTTTAAACTAAACAATCTTGCCATCCAAAGTCTGTAAGGCATAAAGATAAAGTCTCAATTCTAATTTAAAAATTTGTTTCTATAAAATGATCTTAAGTACTTTCTGCCTCATTCTGACTTTGTACAAAAACGTGGCAAACAGCTGAAATTGCCACACAGCTTCACTGAATGGAAGGGAATTCTTTGTGCGAAGAAGTTGCTGAACCTAATAATGATTTCTGGCTATTCTTCAGAGGTTTCCATTGTATTTCTCAGTCAGTATTCCTATCTCATAAGTGGATAATGCAGCTTAATTACTTGACTAAAGATACCTACTGGTATATCCATGCTACAAATTATTATAAATTCAATAGTTACATGATTTAATTCCCTCTTCTCTCGAATATAATACTTCTGCAACAGAACTTCAAGGCTGTGGAAATGCATGATCAGTCACTTCTGCATTCTGGAATATCATTGTGTGTGATTTGTCAGTTGTATGATTAATATCTTTGTTTCCCTGAACTGGGGAGTAGGGAAAATGTGTTTTCTTTTTAATGCTTTTTTTTAAACTTCTTATTTCAATTTTCATCAACCCTGTATTATTTTGATACTATCTAACCAAACCCTGTAAGTATATTCAAGAGGCAAAAGGAGGCAATATTTTTATAGGCATAGCAGCGAAATTCTTGAATCTACCTTAATATGAATCTTAGAAACAGTGAAAGTGCAGTTTATTTAAAAAAAAAAAATTAATGTTTAGGGTTAGAGATAGTATGATCCTGTCAAATTTTCAACTTTATTTTTCAAAAAAACCCCATGAACTGTTTGAATTACTCAACGTGATTTTATTATTATCATTATTTTCAAATAATTATTTTTGGGAAGGAATGCCTGGCCAGCATGTACTGTTTTGGTTGTGAATGCCTTGATTCACATGGGTTTTATTGATTTCAGTGGTAATTGGATGCTTAAATATTTTCTGAGGTTCTGGTTCTGGTCCCTGATTAAGTAATGTGCATATGCCTTGTTATGCATAACAATTAGCTCATTTGAAAACGGAAGCCTTAGCACAGGTGGGCCTGATTTGACTGATACTTGACAAGGCAGATAAAATGTTCTAGAGCATGTAAAAACTTGTGTGGCCATTTAGATTATACTACAAATGTTTAGCTCTTATATTTGTTTCTGCCTTTGGGTTGCCTTCAGTCTCAGGTTTTAATCCAGTATGAGTGTAAATCTGTTGGAAATACTGCCTTCCACTGGAGATACAAGAAAATGAAATATGAAGTATCAAACTTGACGCTCCCTCTTCCTCTGTTGTTAATACCATACATGTGTGTGTCAGAACTCTTGTTCTACTTTATCCACTTCCTGGCAGCAGGAAGCATTGAGTGCATAACCCTAATTCTGCTACCAACCTACCCCAAAGAGCTCAACAGCACTGGCAGCTCTTGCCTTACAAAATGAAGATTCAGACCATCAAATCAATCTCTTCACAGGGAGATGTAATACATTTAATCTAAAGAGAAAGATCAGCCACTTAAACTTTTTCTCATTTCTTGTTTTCTGTTCACCACAGTTGGCTTTGACAGAACAAAATTGGCTCAAGCCAGGATTCTGTATTGCAGTGAGCTTCCTGGTAACGTTCTATTTTAAACTTACTTTCACTCTTTGTCCGTATTGGCAGACAGGATGCCTTCTGTTGAAAATAGCTGTGGCCTAGGGCAACTTTTCTACTTCAGATGAAATGGAAACAAGGTTCCAAGCTTCTCACAGCCATACATGACTACTGACAAGTCTTTGCACCATGATGCACAGAGAAAGTGGCTAAAGATGTCCAAATTCCTTGTGCCGCACTGTCCAGCCTGGTTCTGGTAATGCATACCAATCTGAAAATCTTATTCTTGTACTTCCTGATAGTTGAAACGTTGGTGTTTGGTGTGCAGACACTAAATGGCTGAAATCTGGCTGTTTTTTCAGGTATTGTCTCTTCCTTGCAGTGTTACCAGAGCATGGCCAGCAGATACTCATTGGGATGAATAAAGGGTTCTATCATGCAGGCATTTTCTTTGTAGACTTTGTAGCTATTGGGGCGTGAGCATCCTGCTTAGGTATAAATAACCCAGCACAAACTGTGTTTGATAAGGCATTTAGTCAAGGGAGTGCATTGGACTCCCCCACAGCCCAGTTGCATGTGTTTTTATCTAGCCTGTGAGATAAGCGTGTGTGTGCGTGCATGCACGCGAGTGCATGTTTGTGTACATGCTCTGCTATGGTGCTGCTGTGCTGTTAGGTCTTGAAGCTAATGCAGGCCTGATGTGAATGGAGGAAGAAAGAGACTGTCTACACACACAGCCATGCTGTGTGATGTGAAAATGCACAGACTATATTAGACCCCACTAATGAAAAGACCCTAGTGCCTCTCTTAGTATACCTTCTGAGTTTTCCCACCCTCTTTCTGGCTGTCATCTGACAAAAACAGGTCTTGATATGTCAAAGTGTCTATAGCAGAGAACACACATGATTTTCTCACCCTGTTTAATCAGCAGCATCAAATGACTCTCCTTTCAAATGGAAAATCTGTAAGTTATCCTAAATATGTGGTTAAGCTCCTCAGAAAAGAATAGCATGAGCTAGTATGAGCTTATCATTGAAGCCTTCTGTATTTATAGATATTGCTGTAAATTTGCCCATTCAGTTAGAGTATCCACTACAATACAAGGCTCCTCAAAAGACAGACACAAACAAATGCAACAGAAACTTTGCATTGTGTATTTATGACTTGACACTTCTTAAGTTCTTTTTTTTTCTTTTTTTTTCTTTTTCTTTTTTTTACCCTAATGACTTATTTCCTACATTTTGTGCCTAAGTACTTTTTTATTGTTTTCCTGCAGTGGAATCTTTTATCCTGGAAGTTTTAATTTTTAAAGTTGTAGAGTTTTTTCTTTCCTACCTATGGAAATGTGTGTCCCAAAATAATTTAAGGGCTTTCTTTAGTACTTTTGTTTCATTTCCTGCTGTGGGGAAGTGTTTTAATAAACTATTTTTCTGAAGATGGTGTCTTGTATCTCCCCCCTTCCCCCGACTGCAAACGTGGTAAAGGTATTTAATATTTAATGCAGCTGAAAACTACAGGCAGTGAGGGGAGGGGCAGTCTTGCATTAAGCACTTGATCCTGGCTCTGCTGTCACAGTGGAGAACTAGTGATGGTTTCCAAAACCTCTTCAGGGCTCATGATCAAACGTGGTTGACAATAGAGTGATGCAGAGAGGCCTGAATGAGCAGTGGTGTATTTTAATCTTTCCTCTTAAGACTATAATATGATATGAAATAATCCCAAGGGATGAGACCTGCAAATCTGTTTGGGTCTGTGTTTATTTTAGAGTTATCCTAGAAGACAACCATTTGGGTTCCCACTGTTAGACCTGAGATTGGGCTTCTGGCTCTACTGGGGATTTTAGCCCCAGATAATTTGGGGGGGGTAGCTGAATTTTGGGGGTTTAGTCTGGGATTCACTAGCTTTTAGGGAGGGCATTATAGTGAGTTTCTAGACATTATAGTGAGTTCTTCTAACTCTTACTAATATGGCATGTTTTCCTGTATCTGGTTACCTGCTGTTGGTCACCTTAGGCAGTTATTAGCCTGGTAGAACAGGTGTCTTACTTCTGCCAGCTGATTATAAAAGCTGCTGCCAGCTTAAAATCAAACCACAGAGCTGCTTGATGATATGTCTGAAACAGCTGCAGCTGCCACTGCCAAGAGCCCTTGATTTGGGCTTTTTAAATATATATACTTAATATTAACAAAAAAAAGAAGATAATCTGTCCTTGTTCACTTCCTGAAATTATCCATTCTGAAAAGTTTGTTTCTCTACAGGCATTTATTGATTCCCCCCCCCCCCCCCGCCCCCTTTCTGGCATGACAATTACAAGTCGTCTTGAGTTTCTCTAGAACAATAAATTTGAGTTTCACTGTGTCAGTGACATACCATGAATCAGTGGTCACTTCTTTTCCATATGTTCATGGCTGGAAGGTACCTAATATTGATTATGAGAGAAGTTATTCACTTGAGATGCAGAACAGATGCCTCTATCAGATCTGTGACATGCTGCTCCATCTGCTTTCCTGTGTGCTTGTTTTATTCACCTATGTATTTATCCTTGCAAGACAGCCCTGTCTCAGGGGGGTACAATTATTCCTCTGAAATAGAGACAGCAAGTAAAATGACCAAGCCTGTAGCAGAGCAGAAAAATAAAATAGTCTTACAAACTAATGTCTGAAAAGCTCATTCTTTTCAGTTTTAGTACAGAGGCTAAGTCTCCAGTTATTAGTTCATCTAACATTTTTGAAATCTATTCCTGACATATTTGCTGTAATTCCAGAAAGCTGTTATTCCATTTATGCCATGCCACTGTTAATTATAAAATCAGTCCAGCATAGGGTAGATTATATTTCCTTTATCCAGCAATCTTTTTGTTTAATCAGAGCAAGAAATACGTATATTTTAAGTCTGTTCTTTCTGTTGTTTGAGAACTTTGACCTTTTACTTATCTATTGTCTGGCATAAACAGACTTTGGAACTCTAATTAAAAAAAAAAATGTATAGGAGCAAAAATGAATCCCCAAGGATGGAACGTCAGGCAGGCTGCATCCCAGGAGCTGGTCTTTTACAGTGCCTTGTTGGAACTATTTGTGATTTCAAGGAAGTGGTTTGACTGAATATCCAATACTGCTGGAGCCACATATTCTATCTGAGCGAATCTTTATCCTTTCCCACAATCCTGGGAATAATGACTGTTTTTGTCTTCCCGGCTGCCTTCCCTCTTGGCTTGCCAGTATTACACAGTGTTACTGCATAACATAAACAGAAGGACCATGCTTGAACTAGGCTCTTGAAAGCGCACTTTATTTTTCTATTCTGTGTGTGTCAGTTCAGGGCTCCTCTTTCCCTCCCTTTTGGATGAAGATGACCTCTGTTGGACCCTGCAATTCAAATACCGTATTAAAGGCTTCATGAGACTTTTTGCTGTGTTTTCTGTATCTTAATCAGTTTACAGAGGCATGACAGCTTGGTGTCTGTTTTAGCACGGTTTCCTCATAATGCCATATAATATTTCCATATAATTTTAAATATTGCCATAAATCCATAGAATTTTTGTTATGAATGTGAAATGACTAGAGATAATGACACTTCCCCAATATTCCAAAGCATAAGTATTCTGGCAAAGGAGACACGGGGTTATGCCTGCTTTGCTTACTCTTCTCCTCCCACAGGTCTTTTGGGGACAGTTTCCTTTATCTGTGATACACTCTGCTTGCAAAGGTAGCTGTACAGAATTAACCTCTCTTTGGACGGTCCATATGTAATTGAATCTGCATTCAGACTGTATTCCGAATTTGATTCAGTCGCATACTCAGGTATAACTTGGAACTTATGAATACTACTCTGGACATTAGTAGGGCTACTTGTATATTTAGTTATGATATTCTTGTGTATTTTTGCACTTCGGGACTTCAACTATGAGAATAGGACCTGGCCTCACATTTTAAGTAAGTCAGATGAAACTGTAGATGTCGTGGTAACAGATGTATATAGTTGGCATTCTCTCTTTTTCTTTTTCTTTTTTATTGCATCGTAGAGACTGCATTCCATACCAAGATTTGTTACAAGCATCCATAGCTATTTTGTCGATACGTCTTTTTTTTTTTTTTTTTTTTTTTTTTAATGCTATGAAAGGAAATAGCCCATGAAAAGTGCAAAATCTGATTTCCTGCAAAATGTCAGTGTGCCAGGTAATTCTTCATGATCAAATACAGTAAGAACAGAGAGCCTGAAATCTTTTTAATCTGTGAGTGGAATTCATTTGTTATGTAAATTAAGCAGGAAAATTGTACAGATCTGAGAACAGGAAGTTTCACATTCTAAATCAAACTCTTAATATCTTTGCACCAGTTCATCTTTTATTGAAAATTTCATTAATTTTCTCTTAACCTTAATAACAGGTATGTCAGATAACTTCACAATGTAACTGACTAATAGATTTTCATTTTAAAAACTACATATATTTAAACTCTCAGGTACATTTTCTATGATTTTTGCAGCTGTTACTTTTTTTTTTTTTTTTTTTTTTTAAGTAATCAAACCTGTGTAAGGCTGCAGCTTTTCAGTTCACCCACATTTTCAGTCTCTCCCAATGCAATTTGTTTCCAAACTCAAGAGGCAGTGCACTTCCCTGAATGAAGGAGACAGGAGAAGAATGTGGACAGATGCCATGACTAGGAAGGGACATGCACTAGGTAAGAATAGGTAGATGACGAATATCTGCATGTTTTTCCCTGAATGTAGGCTTTAATAACTATGTGGGGTGGAGGACATCAGCTTTCACTTTGCTTTGTGCTGCTGATGAGTGTAGAGGAGCTTGTGAACTCCTGCAGTCGTACAGAAAATAATTCATATGATTCTAGACCAGAAAAAATAAAACAATCTAAATTTGGGACATTGAAAATACATAACACTTCCCTGCTTTCTATAATTTCTTTGCTCAGCATTTGACTCACATTTTTCCTGCTGGAAACAAAAGATCTGCTTTCTACAATTCTAGTTTCATCCTCTCTAGCAGAAGATGTTTTTAACTACTTTTCCTATAGAGGACATTTTCTCATTCTTACATTCCAATAGCAATTGTTAGATTTTCAGCAACCAACGCGATAGTAGTGCTAATCGAGGGCATATTGTGCCTTCATGTGTAGAATATATTACAACTGCACATCTTCAGTTAATTAAACACAGATTTTGATCCAAAAATGAATTGCTCTTCTTGAATGCTGATGGACCAACAGATGAGAAGTACAGTAAATCATGCTTGTGACTAAATTGAAAACGGAAATGTAGTAAACCAATCTTTCTTTTTCTCTTGATATGTCAGTGCAACTCTAGTCTGAATTTGAGGGAAGGATCAACTTTTTTTTTTTTTTTTTAATTGAAACCACATCTGTAAACAATGCGCAGTACATTTTCCATGTTGTACTGTGTTAAAAACTACATGCTTTTATGTAGTAAGCTCCATCCCTTTCTCCTTATCTAAAATGCACTATTCTTTCCAAGTTCCCAAATCATGAAGGCTTTGTAAGTTTTGTATTCAGAGGGTATACTTTACTGTCAAAGGATATCAGTTTTCAGGAATATGTTTAACTATGTCTCTCAAAGATCTTTCTACTTCTCTTGCTGACTTTTCAAGTTGCGTATGTGTGGCGGACAGATGAGTGAACTTTTGCCTTAAACATCTCTCGGTGCAAGCAAACCATAACCCCGAACAAGCCATCTGTTCCTGGTGGAAACAGGACTGAGCTGCTGCGGCCCCCGAAATGGTCTTCCTGCAACCACCCGAGACACACCGAGCCTGTGCCGAACCAGACCACGATCGGGCAGAGACTTTGGGACCCGGACTGTAAATTATTGCTGCTTAGCACAACTTCTGTAAAACTTGCTTAGCATGAGTAGCTAAATTTGCTGAAGCCTTAGGTAGTGAGAAAGGGCCCCAGAGCTGGTGCAGGCAGGAATGATAAGGGAGTTACCAGCAGTCTGCATTCCTGTGCTTCACACTCTGACAGGGAGGATGTCAAGGCTTTGAAATAAGGCCTGCTTGGGTACCAGCACCCTGGGAAACAAAGCCTCCTCTCACTGCTGAAACAGTGTTAAGTAGGAGGGTCTGGACTATCTCCCCCTCAGCAGGACCTTGGGAGATAACACACGCTTTCACTGCTGGGGCAGTGTTAGTTGTTAATTGACAACGGTGGGACCCGAGGAATGAAGACACATCTGTCAGCAGAAACTGCAACAGTAAAGATAAACAGCCTGCCTAGGGACAGCGATGAGACCCAATAGGGAGCAGGAGACCCCAGACCTGAATGTTACTATTGGTCTTAATTACTGCGTGAGGGGTGGAGAGCTTAGATTGGAAAGTTATAATTGTCCAGGGATTTCTTTGTTTGGGGTCCCTCTTCAGAGGCACCCAGCTCAAGCTGTAATTACTGCATGTGTGTCATTCTACAACTGCAGCAAAGACAGATTCTTCTAAATCAGTAAGTCCCTCTTTGGAGGCACCCAGCTTGAGCTGTGATTCGAATGGAGTCAGCAGAACATCATCGGACTTGGAGTGGTGGTAGCTAGTTTCTTCTCTCCTTTTCCAACTTTCTCTATCTTTTCCCCTTACCCTTGTTCCCCTCTCCCCTTCACCTCCCCTTTGCCTTTCCCCACCTTTTCTCCCCACTTCGTGGAAAATAAAGTTAAAAGGTTGTACGATATTTGACCGGTTTTAGGGTTTAATCTCGTCCTTGGGATCATAACGAAACCCTCCCGATATTGGATCAGGACAGTATGTAATACTCTAAATTTTGCATTTGTAATGTATAGATTTTACAGACAATATAGAATCCTCTATTTTGAATATAGAATTTAGAAAAATAACTTTATCTAAGCTGTTATTGTAGCTTTATACAACTGTAAACTGTTACTAAATGTTACTTCTTTATTAAAATAATGCAGATATATGAAGCCAAAAAAGTAACCACATAAGAAGTGCTGTCCCCTTCAGACTCTTCACATGCACTGTTCTAAAGTTTAACGATGCTTGTTTCAACTGCCTTAGTTCTTCAGTTAGTCTGCCAATGGATTAACTGTAGTAGATTAATCTGTTTGTCAGGTTTGCTATCCTTCCTCTGCATTGTTGTTGTTGTTATGGAAAGTGTTTGTTTCAGTGGGTTATTAGATTATTAATCTCTAGAGGGGATTTTTGAGAGATGAAACTTCAGAGATTTGAAAGACAGACTTTTACATTTAAAGTGCAAATTATTTGGGCTAGTGGGTTATTATGTCTTCAGGGCCATTTCTGCCAATTTTTCTCTAAATGTGACATGTGGGACTGACTTCTTCAGCCTTAACAAAGATGAAAGTTACTAGAGCATGAAACGTTACAAACAAGTTCTATTGATGTATGTTGAAGATGGTACTCATTTCCATTTTAAGTGGAAACCAGGTTATAGCCTTGTAAAATGGAGCATCCTAATCCTTGTTTTTAGCACTAAAAATAACTGATATGGCTGTAAAGTTACATGGCACTTCACAAATATAAAGTAAGATTTATCCTGAAAGAACTCTGAAGCTTAAGTACAAAACACAGGCATAGTCTTGGAACAGAAAATAACATAGTAAAAGAGAAGAGAGGATGATGAGAAGAAAGAAAGAAGTGTATTTTGAAGTAAGAGAACAGAAGGAGTAATCATCAAGAGAAGACTATATAAAGTAAGGATGAAATAATTATCAAATCATCCAGATTATAACTATGTGTGGAAGGCTTATGAAAGTAGAATTTTAAGATGAAACAGCTCTTGTACAGGAAGATAAGGAGAGTGCAGTGAATCTACAATGAAAACATCAATACAAGATATGAGACAAACAGATGGAAAGATAAGAAATGAGGATGCATAGTCACTCATCCTAGGCAAAGGGAGTGGAAGCACTGGGTGGAGACTGACATGTTTGCAAAGGAATGAGAAGAAAAACTAAGTGATATTGAAACCATAACAACTGATCAGCTTGAAGTTGAAGTCTGCAGGTTGACTGCTCAGACTTACATATTTGATACCCACTAATACAGAAGAAAAAGGGAAAAGATGTCTCCATCTTTCCTATTAAAGGCAGATGTGAAGTTAGATTCAGGTTCTTGGTGCCTGGTTTGACAGTTAACATGGATGACTATTAGCTTAGAACAAGCTTATTGGCTAAGCACAGTTTTTTTACTCAGTGGAGAGAAGAGAAAGTTAACAGAGGCTGAAGGGATGAATATGTATTCAAAAAACTTCTGATGAACTCCTATTATGTGGTCTTAGTAATGTATATCCAAAACACTAAATGCAGTCCTCAGAGTTTGGAAAACACATTGGATCCCATGCCTTCTTATATTAATTATATCTTCTTCTTCACTCTTCTTTTGTGAGAGAGATCTGGAATAAAGATAACAATAGACTTCTTTCTACATTTTTGGGTTCATGAATGTCGATACAAATCTCACTCAGAATTATCTGAGAAAAATATGGACTTAGGGTCTCCCAGTGCACTAACCATGATGCCTATATCATTGTATAGGTATCTGGCAGGCACCTACGTTAGTGTTACCAATTCATGTACACTGGACCCTCCTTGATCATTCTAGCCTTCTAAAGGTCCTTTTAGACACAAACATGCCTTCAACTAGGATATACATGGCTGTTTGTAACTCTTACTTTGTAAGACAGAAACCAAATGCTGAAGCCTTGAGGCACTAAGCCCCTGATGTTTGCAGGTTTGGTCACTGAAGAAAGAAAAACTTTCCCTTTGTAAGCGAAAGGAAGAGATTCCTTCACTGGTGTAGAATCCACAATAGAGAGCAGTAGGAATACTTTTTTCTTTTTTACATTCTGCCTGGGTCTGATGGGAGCCCAATCAGATCAGTGTAACAATCACCCAAATGCCCATGAGTATTCTGGATATGTGTTTTTTCTGGTGCAGTTTGCCTGCTCTGGATTACTACTTATTCCACTTCTCTCAGTGATTTCTGAAAAGCAGTGGAAGGTACAGAGCTGCTACAGATAGCTATACACATGCCTTCCTGTGCTGAGTAGGTTTTCTACTCCTGTCCAAACCTTTCTCTGGAGTTTTTGCTGGAAAAAATTCTTTTGATGAAATTTCTATATTGCTTACATCAATAATTCATAATGTTCATTCTCTTGCTGCTCTGATGAAAGACAGGGAAAGAAGGAAGATTGCAGTAGAGGGAGACGCAGAAGCAGGTTATTTCAGAAAAAAAGAAAAAAGGACTTAGAGGTAATATAATCTAAAAATGGATTGTAACTGCTCTCAAACTTGTCTTTATTGCCCTAAGCTTCTAAATTATCTTCTCATAAAAGCTGGCTCCTGTAAGAGGTATTTTCTATTCCCCTTCTGGTCAAGAGGTTTCAGATTTCTGTGTTTCAGAGTTATTACCTTGACGATCAATAAACTTATACTCATCTCCATGGGAGATTTCCCATTTGAAATATTTATTTACTGGAAGTGTCATGTAAGTGACAAAATTAAGCTGAAACTGGAAGAGTTATGTTAAAGATGCATTTATTTCCATTAGTTCTTTCTGAGAATTTTGAAATATGAGCTTGTGGTACAAAGCATTGTATGATACTCTGTTCCCAGTAACTGCCTTGTGTGGGAAGGTGCACTTGAAGCTGATAAGGAAGGGGGAAAAGTTTTCCAGGCTTATAAGGGAGAAATACTGTTTGACCACTGACGTACCAGCAGCTCCTTGCTCTATGGAGGCTTTGCCTGGCTGATGGTTCCATCACCCTCTCTTGATCCCATTTTCCTACAACAGTCAAGAATCAGAGAGATCTGGACAGCTCCATTCTTACAGCAATGATGCTCACCAGAGGCATGCTCAAAATCATGGCACTCCTCCTCACTAGCTTCCACTTCACTACCTCTACTGTAGGCAGCTTTCCCCGTGAACCCTTCATATAAGTTCTAACATGCTGTCAACTTGCACCTTAGTAATAAAGCTGGAACACAAAACTGTACTGATGTGGCATTGATTTAGTTTTTCTAAGCATTCTGGCTATATCCAGAGGTGAACGCTGGGTAAGAGAAGATTGATCTGACCAATATCTGCTTCTCAGCTTCACATTTTCATGTGAAAATGTATCAGTCAGATTTTGCTCTGTGATACTCCTGAGTGGAGCTCGGAGGAAAGCATAATACTTTAGCAATAATACCATAGCAAATACTGCTTGCATGATAAATATTTACAGGTTTGGGTTTTCAGGCCTAACTCTTGCATTTTAAGGCTGTGATTTCCTTCCCCTCGCACACACACACCTGTCCCAAATGCTGTAATATTAGTTAAGGGTCTGATTTCCAATTAAAAATGGAATCGGGTACCAGTTGGTACCAAAGTTTGATACCAATCAGATCTCTGGGCCTTCTGAAAATCACAGCTGAATAAACTGAATGTTCTCAAACAGCTTAGCAAGTTCTAGCAGAGCTGTCTTTGAGAGGAACCGTAAGACAATGATGCCTTATGTTTAGTTTCTCAGTTTCTGAGGCTGTCCAAAAACTTCCTTGCAAATTTTATTACTTCAAACAGGCAAACAGCCTTTCCCCTGACCCTGTGTGTTTTTTCTTCAAGTTTCCATCCCTATTTGTTGAAGGCTTGCTTCCTCTGTCTCCCTTTCACCACCGTATTTGGTTCATAGGAGAGCAGTTATGACAAGTAGGGGAGCTTAGGAAGCAGAGGTGTCATTTTTCACCCCCTCACTGGTTTATTCCCATTGCCATAAAGCTCAATTTCCTCATCTGTGAGGAGGCACTTATAGTCCACTCTTCTAGGGAATCCTTAGAGAAGTTTGGGTGAAAAATGTTATCAAAGTGGTAGTTTTGCACTCTTTTTACCTCTGCTCTACACAAAACAGAAGAAATAACTCTGTTTTATTTTGAAAACAAGTATTTGCATTGGTGTGCATGTAGGAAGGATAAAGAATGAAAAATAGCCTGATCTAGTGAGGTTTTGTACATGTAACTTTCCGAAGCTGTTATTTCAGACTTACTTTGCTGGGACTTGCTTATAAATCAGGCCTGGGAAGAATCTCTCTGTGTGTGTATGTATGTGTGCCTGTGTTTAATATAAAGCTTCAGTCAAAAGAACTTTGTTGACTACTAAAACAGTGGAAAAAACCTTCTGTCCCTGTGAGCAGGACTGAGTCCATAAACAGGCTTCATTTGTCTATAGTTTGATGTGAACAATAATGCTGCTCTGAGCTGGGATCGATTCAGGATAAAGCAAGACTTGCTCCAGGCACATCAATACAGATTAAAATATGACTTGTTTCAGCCAGTTTAAATGCCAGGCAAGATATTGCTAACTTCTAGAATGCAAACAGCTTCACTTATGCACACAGACTATCTACTCCTCACTCTGCTTTGTGCAATTTTATGTCCCTTGCACCTCCCTACACTCATGTATCTGCTGGCAATGTGGCTCATTAGCATTGCTACATGGATCACCTGGTAATCCACCCATCCTTGTTAGTAAAATGCAGGAACATCTGGCTGTTTGGAGAATAGCTTTAACTCTGTTTCTGCCAGTTCAGCTTGAATCTAGTTTTTTTCTCTGTCTCAATCAGAGGCAAATATGAATCATTTTGCACACTGGTCCATCTCAAATTTATTTTTTATCCATTCTAGCACTGTCAGGCCTAAATTCTGGAGTTAGCTTAAATGTCATGAGATTGTAAAATAAAGATCCATACCTGTAACTGTGCATATGGATTTCTTATACATAATCATCTTCTGTTATTTGAGCCCTTAAACTAGAAGACATAGAGAGTGGGGGAAATACAAAACTATTGAGATTCATTATCCCTAAGTTCCAAGTGGAGAAGTTTTAGCAGTAAACATTAACATGCAAAGCTTAGTGAAATTGCAAGATATGACGACACTGATGGAGAAGTGGAATATTGTATATTTGGAGTTTAAGTCCTAACAAATCTTTGGCTTGCATTACATATTATTTGAATTGTCCACTCTATATATTTCTTCTCCCAAAGCAAAGACTGATTCCAGTCCTCTGTTCATGACCTTATCTTTGCTGTTTGGCCTGAGCTGAGTTCACTGGGGATGCTTAAAGCAAAATTTTGAAAGTCTAAAATGGAGGAAGAGGCCAGCAGAGCTCTTCCCGCAGCAGTCTTTGCCTTCTGAAGTCTTTTTTTCAGCATTTGGGGCCATGGAAAGCTCCCCTAACTAGCTGGGAGTTTTAAGAGTGGGGAGGAAAAGGAAGTTAGGAAGGGCTACTGGTTTAGATGCAAGGGTTACTGCTTAGCTCTGGCTGAAGAGGAGAGGAGACTTGATTGTTTGTGGGGCCAAGTTCTGATAAGCCACCTTGTGCTGGGAAGTGTTGCTGGCCCAAGGGGCCTCACGAGTCTCAGGGGTTACACGTCAAAGGGGTGAGCTGAGCCCTGACCAAGGAGAGCTAAGGGGAAGCTCTGCAGCTGTCTTACCAACCCACATGTTGCAGGCTTGTATATCTTGGTGGCTAGGTATAGGGAATGTGAAGTGCCCTGCTAAACTTGTGTGCTCTCTTAGGCAAATAGCTTGCATAACAGAAGGAGTACTGGACTGGGTGTCTGCCATGTGTTTGCTGGGTAGCCTTGGTGGCAAATTATTTTGTCTCTTGTCATCTCCCTATTAAAATGTAAATATAAAATGAAGATGCTCTTATGCACTTCCTTTGGGAGGTGATCTGATTATCACCACTAGTGAAATACACATCTACTGAAATCTCTCTTTTCTACTCACAGGTGATGTATATGAGTTTTTGGATCTTTTCCTAATTAATTGTACTCCTGCACCCCAAACCTACACAGGTGCGTATTTCTTTGCCTGTGAAGAATTCTATTAACTTTGAGTCAGGTTGCAGTCTGCCTTCCTTTATAACAATGGAGAATCAGAGACTTGTTCTGTCCATTGTACCTTGGAGTTGAGGAAAATGCATTTAAAAGCAAATACCAAATCAGAAAAATGGTTTAAAATCAAATTTAAAATTGCATCTTATTCAGTTCAAGTCTGTCAAAAGATGGTTTCTTGGGAAATCAGTAGTTTAGAAGGATAAAATCAAAATAGAAGCTGAGTTTTTGATTAATATTTATTTCTTGGGGCTTTTCTAAGACTTTCGTTATGGGAGTTGAATCTAGCAACACAACTGAATGATTCTCCAAAACATTTTTATAATGTATTATGGACTGCTTTTTTCTGAATTACTCTTAGTAAGAAGTAAATGACCTCATTATTAAGGGGTAAGTTTCAAAACTATGAGGAGTTACATATTAAAAGCAAAAAAAAAGGGAGCGCTGTGTGCATACTTCCTCCTGAAGCTTTAAAAATATACTCCTGCAGGATAAAAAACTTTTGAAGATATTGCAAAAACTAAGGGTATTTCTCTCGCTAATTCTTCATCTCCTATGTGGTAAGAGACATTTTGGTGAAAGTCAGTAAGAAGACTTCATGTAAATATAATCTTTTTTGTTGAAAGTCCTCGTAACATCATGTTACTAATCATATGCTGAAGAGCACAAAAGCAGTTATAAGACTATTCCTAATTCCACAAAAGACTGCTGTCTATGCTGAAAAGATGCCTAATTTGTAGACTAAGAGCAGAAGAACTTTTGAGTTCTAGGTATATTGTATAGTCACTTGCAATATTGATGGGGTTACCCTGGAGCAGAATAAAAATAAGTGTGAAATTCATTTCTTGTACGCTATATTGTTGCTATTAAATAATCAGGTATTTTTCATATGAGGTTGAGGGCTGGGGGCGGGGGGGAGAAAATATGCAGTACAAAAAAACTCCATTTCAGGATAAGTTTTCCCTGCTATACGTAGTGTGGAGGAGCCATCACTACAAAGAATTCCTTGTAAGTAATCTGTTTCCAGAGATTCCACTGGAGGAAGGGGGTTCAAAAAACCCAAGACTTGTTTGGAGTTGAAGAGTTGAGGTTGAAATGCAAAACACTAGTAAGCTGTTATGGGTTCTCTTGGACACTTCAGTCTTTTACTTTCCTACTCTGATGTGAACACCAGAGAATGTGTTTCACTGTTTTTGGGTAAAAGTGACAATTACCAATCATGGCACAAAGCAACTTTAAAGAAGGGGGTAATATCCAGAAGGAAAACTGGGTGCTTGCCATGTAACCAGAGAAATCTTGCAGTGACACTTTGAGAAGGAGAAATCAGGTTGCCTTCTCTTTTCGAGACATTTCACTGTATTTACTGTATTAAATACTGAATGGTAAAACCTCAACATCCTCTGTGGGCACAATAACAAAACAGTAGATGATGAATTATAATTGCTACTCAGCAGGGTATCATGAATTCTAAGCCTGTTACCCACTTATTTTTGAGCAAAACCAGAGCCGTGGTTGATAAAAGCAGGTTTGTTGATATAGTAGAGCTGATACTCTACAGCTAAATTTCTATAAACACATTTTGTCTAAAAATTTTTTTTGTAATATTTAATAAACAAACTACATACTAGATGTGTTATTCAGCATTGTTATCAACAAAGAGATTGGCAGATCAGTAAAAGATGAGCACAGGTTATTGCTGCAGCCTGATCTAATTCTTGGGTTAATTTGCCATAATTCAACACAATACATTTTAATACAGCCCAGTGTAAACTGGGACATTTCAGAACAGAAAATGTGGGCTATACACATGGGATGGCTGGATCAGAAAGATTTGAGGATCATCACAGATGAACTTCCGAAAGAGAAGTGAGGAAGTGCCATTATCTGTATGGGCACTATTGATGACAACTCAAGTGAGACTACTGTGTCTAGTTCTTGAAGAAAAAAGAGGGAATACTGGACAGCATAAAAAGGCAAATCACTAAAATGATCTAATAGTTAAGGAGCTAGAATATGAGATCTAAGAATGTTGTTGCATTTGGGGATTTCAGTGTTACAGGAAAGCTCAGTGGCTAAAGGCTGAGTTTACACTACTGGACCTTGAAATTTAAATGAAGTATCCTACGTCTGAGGATAATTAAGCATTGAAACTAGTTATTGTGAGATATAGGGTATAAGAATAAGATCTCAGCTGGAGTCTATAAACTATCAACAACAACAAAAAACCCTCCATAAATCTAACCTAATTTTTATATTTTTAGATCAGTTCATGGGGAAAAGCCAAGGCATCAGATTCGATGATGATAAAGTTTCTTGATGCCCACCAAATCTTCGGACCTATAAGATGGATCTGCCTGCATAGCAGACCTTTCAGAATAGCCAAGGTGAAGAAATACTGATTCATTTCTCTCTAAATTTAAATGACATACTTGCATCAAATCTTCCATATCTCAAAACTAAAATTCATTGAAATTTCATACTTTCAGTGCTTTTTGTGATGTATTTCTTTGTATCCATTTTGGCTTGTTGTTTTTAATTATTTTTTTTTTCCTGTAACTTATTCATTTTTCTGGAAGGTATTTTAGGCAAAAATTCTGTATCTGTGATTGCTGCCCTACCACACAGCTTGCTAACTTCATTCCTGTGTTCCAGAATCCTATATCTCTTCCTTTTAGTGCAATAAGTAAGCCTAAGCAAGCTCATTGTTCAGACTCCACCTTCCCCTAAATGTGAAGTGCATGTCTGCAACTGAACTCAATTATATATATTAAATTTGCTGTATGCAATGTAATATTTAAAAACAGGAGGGAAGGGGAAGTAATTCCCCTTAAATGTCTATCTGAAAATAAATATCTTTGCTGCTTTTTAACCTGACTGAGCTTGAGAAAGCCTCATGACTCTAAAGCTCTGCTGGAGCTATGTAAATGCATATGATGGAATGCATAATGTGTGTTTAATAAAATGTAATGAATTTATGAGTTGACTGGCAGGAGTTATGGTCTCTCTATTTGTTTAAATCTTTGCATGACAATATTTGGTTGGTTGGTTGGTTTGTTCTCTCTCTTTCTATCTCTTCCTTTCTCTCATTTGACTGGGAGGAAAGCAACCCTGCTCTGAAAGGGGTGCTGCAGAGCTGTTTCACTGCTGTTACACTATGTGAATAAGTTCATTGCTAATGGACTGATCAGAGACCCCTGAGGTCTCTTCTCTCCATCCCCTCTTTTCTTTTTCTTTCCTCTCTGTCTTTAGCTGAAGTGGTATCAGAACCTGACTATAATTTTGAAGGAATTTTGAATTAGTGAACTCTACTGGAAAAATAATTTTTGTAATAGCTAAGGTGCTTTTCCAGTTTTCTGCCCCTGCCTTTCAGAACTTACTAAAGTTGCTGCCAGGTGTGATTAATTTTTTTTCTCTTGTTTTTTATTGTCTATGAATGGGTTAAACAAGCAAGGTCTTAAAATCAAACTTCCTTCAAAGTAGGTGAATATCCTTAAAGTACTGCTAAGGGATAAGACAATATCATACTCCGGATCATGTTTATTGAGGCGTCATTACGCTACATACTGAACAAAGAAAGAATGTATAAGTGCTCCTTACTCTAAAAAATTCCCTTGGATGAAAAGGTAGAGGCAGCAACATGCAAAGGAAAAAGATCAGCGTGATTGCAGACACAGCACTCAGGTTCTGTTTTTCATTTGCGGGGCATGTGTGTGGGGAAGTTATCTAAAATGTCTTTAATACAAATGGATTAAGTTAATTTGCAATGAGGATTTCTCCCCTCTGTGGAATCAGAAACTGTATAGGAAATTGAGGAATGGTTGACTGTGGTTTAATTTCACCTTCTACCTTCATCCAAATTAATTTTTCTTGACTTGCAAATGCCTGATGAGAAATGTTCATGAAGCTGTTTCCTCAACTGGAAAATGTTTTTAAAAATAGTGGTATGCTAACAATCTTAAGGCTGAACACTTACTGGGTACTGTATTTACAAGCTCACCTCAACCCTGATGGTACTGAAAATTACAGTACAATGCAAATTAGGGAGGAGGGAAAGTATAGTAGGATTTTATTATGGCTCTAGAGGCAGCATGTGGTACCTGGATATCTTTCCTTCTTCTTCTACATTTGATGGACATTATTTCCATTATTAAGGTGAATCAGGGTGTGTATTCAGACTTTGATTAAATACCATTTCTCTATAGCATACACTTTGATAGGTTTGCTTTTCATTGTAGCATATAGATGGATTTAGTTCTACTAGCACTATAACCTCTCAAATTTTCTTTCTTAATCTTCAGTTTGGGGGATGAGGTGGTTAACTGTGAAGTTGATTTAGCTGTGTATGCATATACCACACAGTTCTCCTGAAGTGCAGTTCAGGGGAGAAGATTGTTAGCTACAAAGCTAACATGGCTACAAACTCTGTGGTCTGTGTATGTCAGCAAAATGTTATTCCTACTCTGTGGTGATGCATTTAATGTACTGCTTGTTGTGTTAGTACTTTGTGCTGCACATTCATCTCATCTTTGATTATCATGAACAATCAACAAAGCTGTCTCCAATGTTGCAAAGTGCTGCCCACGAGCCTAAGATGGTATTTCTTTACATGTAAGTTTGCTAGTTATCATATGATTAAAGACACCAATGTACAGTTGTAACCCTTAAGCATCTCTCATTGCTTTCAACTGATAACCCTACTTCAGTTTTCTTTTCTGTGTTGAATAGACAAAAAATTCATACAATTCTTAGTAAAAACATAGGCTGAGAAAATAATTTATTGTGCCACCTTAAGTATAGTCATCTCTGCTGCTTTGAAAATACTACTCAGATGAAATTTCCCCCCAGGTCATGTATTGGCATATTGACTAATACAGGCCTTGGGAGCGAGCAATGTGTAGTTTCATATGATACCTTTCCATCTTCCTGTGTGACATCGCTGGTAGTAATTGGTGTTGCTTTCTATCACTGTTTAGCCCTTATTATTGTAGTATGCTATTTCTTTGCCTGTTTCTCTGAGATCTCTGTGTGGTACTGTGATAAAGACTCTGTGAAAATCTGGGTGAATTATATCCACACTATCTCCCTTTATCCTCCCAATCTGCCACTGTGCTGTAAAAGCCTTTCAGGTTAGATTGGCACAATCTGTGTTCCTCAGATTTTTGTTTTGGCTGTAACTTAGTAAGTTCCACTCAGGATACCTAGAAATATATTCATACATTTTTTTCTTACTGTGTTTACTTAGTATGGTACCAGCATTCCAGACCTGCTTCAGAGGCTGGAATGCATTTTTGAAGCACTTTAAACATGAACATTAACACTGAGACTTTTGAAGATGCCTGAGGGATCCAAATGCCAATGTCCCGTTAAACTGAGAAGGAATAAGGCATCTTAGTTCCTTAGCCTCATTGGTTTGTAACTGAACTTAACATCCAACTTAATAGGAAAACCATCTAACATCTCATTAAACTATATTTGTGTCAGTGTAATAGGCCCACAGTTTTCTGCACTTGGAATACCATATGTTGAAAAATATGAAGTTCTTCTTAAAGGTCTTATTTATATCTTGTTTCTGATAAAGGGACTGTGAATGGTTTAATCTATCTCAAAATTTGGATTTACAAATGCAAGCATGTTAGAAGTTACTACCCTGTCTGTTTTCCTCTCCCTTTTTCCTGAGATTCCTGTGCCTTCTCCCTGAAGTGCCAGGCTTTACTGTATGGTAGTCCAGCAGCTGTGGGTGGGGGCAGCGTCTGAGGGGAGAGGGTTGAACGCACGGAGATGTGCACTCAGTAACTTCTGTAAATGTTGCGTTTTAGTCTGCTTTTGTATATCAGTCAGACTCTTCATACCTAAATGACCACGGTTGCTTGAGGGGACTGGGCAGACACTAAGCCCTGGGATATGACTGAGAATTGAGGCTGACTCTACTATTTGGTGTAGCCATTCATCCAAGCTTATGTAAGGAGCTGTTTAAGACAGTAAACTTTTACTTGGTCCTTAACTCAGCCTTTCTTCGGTGAATGTGGCACTAATCTCTACTACACTAAAGGATCTATTTAGTTTACTAAAGTATCTCTCTACTAAAATAAAGTATCTACTGTATCTGTTATTGGTTTTGAATTGATCTGAGAATGTTTTTACCAGTAAAAGCTTAGTCAAATCATTTAAATTGGCAGTGGGGCATCTCAATACGAGCAGTAACCTGCATATTGCAAGTTAATTTATAGGAATGAAGTTCAGTGTTGAAAACCATTGTTTTCTTCCCTGTGAAGAAGAGAAGACAGAAGCAAGTGGCTGTTTTATTTTTGTAAACCACCCTAAAATAGAGTTGTATTCGCCAACACGTCTAACAAAAAAATGTTATTCATGTGGCAAACCCCAGCTCTTACAAGCATTTTTATTAAGTAGGTTGGCTGAGTGCTGTGTTGTGGGCTCGGATGCACATGCAGTAATAAAAATAACACCTAAGTATATAATCAGTAGATTGCAAGGAAATATATAATGAAAACTGGGGCTCTTCCCTCATTTTTAAAGTGGGAAAGTGAGGGATAAGGAGAGACTTTTCCTGAGAAGAGTTATTGGCTGAGTCACAAATAGGATCTCTCTTATCCTATCTTCAATTCATCCTTCGGGGGAAAAGTAAATAAATAAATAAAATCTTGAGTGTTTCTATAGAAAATACCATCTTGATTGGTAGCTGTTCTTTTAAGATAATGCAAGCTGCCCTGGCAAGTTGATGATACTCCTCTTCTAAAATGTATTCTTGATTGTGTGCGTGTGTGTGTGTCATTATCATTCTTACTGCATTCATGGGTGAAAGAGCTAATATTTTAGACTAGTTTTGGAAGGACAAAACACAGGAGTCCAATGCACTGTCATTTTTCTACAAGAGGAGAAATAATTTCTTATTAGCCAATTAATATTCTCCTGTGTGAAAGTAATGCAAAGTATTCTATGCAGAATTACAAGCTTTTGAGCAATGATGAGTCTAGAAATATTGGATATGCACTAAATATGCAATAATTGTTACATGAAATGAGGAAAATAGTGGTTGTATTGTTTCACTGTGTCATCCATGCATGTTTCTATATAGTGTTGTATAGATAAAATATTCCTACTTTAGAGATGTCTTTGTATCTTTCTGTCTATGAACAGGCATTGGATGACATATTATATGTTGTTTTCACAAATAATTAATTCTAATGATTATTTATAAATATGTATATTTACAGAAAGCTTCCAAAACATCAAACTATTATTTCTCTAAAATGTTCTGGAAACTGAGAGAGGTTTGACAGATGACAGAAGAATCTCCTGAGTCCTAATCTGTCATGACAACTTGAATGTTGATAAATTTTCTTAGTTTCTAGGAGTGTCCTCCCACATTTCCAGGCATTTTTAGGTGAGCTGAGATTTATCCACATGGTTCTCATGCAGATCTTAAGGCTCCATATCAACAAGTGCAAAGCAGCATTAGTAAATCCCAGTGAGCTTGTCATGAGTAGTAATCAGTTTCTGTGGGGAATAGTAAAACGTGTTTATTCTGCTTTTTGTTGCGCAGCAATTTTTAACACCTACTATTTAATAAAGAATATGTATCTTTACTGCTAACAAATCTTTTATTTCTTTCTCTTTTGGGTTCTACAGCAGTATATCCACAACAGCTTAGTCTCATCTGTTCTAACGCTATTGACAAGTACTCTGCATTTAAAAGTGTCATGTGATAAAAGCAAAAGACAAATATGAATGACTTCCTGCTGCAGCTTTAAAGTGCTAGCAAATGTGTCCACCAAGTAAATTGTATCAGGGAAATATGTGTCTCATCCAGCACTTTTTACACTGTAATGTGTGAAAACTTAGACATAAATTGCAAAAGAAGGTCATGTGATGTATGCATACTTCTCACATTTTGGGTGGTATACTGAAGGTGTTAATAAAAAGAAAGTAAGCTTTAACCGATGTCTATTTTGTTATGTGCCGATTAGTAGAAGTAAGTATTTCTTGTAACTCTGTAGAGTCAGTGTAACTTTTGAATCTATGGTAGAGAAGATTTCATCTAAAGCAGGCAGATTGCAGCAGATATAGCTGATAGAGACTGGCATATGTTATTATGCATTTATCAGTTCCATGCACTGACTCAATCTGAGTACAGAAAAAGCTTTTCTTTAAATAGCATTTTCAAGGTCACTCTTGTGACCTTGTGACTTGCAAAGACCAGTGATTGATTTACAATATCATAAACTTAGGCAATCAGTCTTTGCACTCTAGGTCTGGATACCACGTATGATTCATCAATACAACCAAACTACTTTTTGATATATAGTTTATCTATTTTTTAGTTTGTCTAGTTAAAATTCATTTTATTGGGGGGAAAAATGCTCAAAATCCATCTGCTGTTCAACTTGAAAACATCTAGCTTTCTGAACATTTGCTCTTGTCCCTCTCCATTAACTGGGCGTATATTTCTAAGGTAAGATATTGTTCCATATCTAACTAGAAGCAATTTATCATTTCATTTTCAGTGTGTGGCACTCTGTCCACTTGTGGAGAGCCAGGCTGTGGATTGTAAAGATTTTGATCTTTGAACATGACTAGGAATAAAGAATGCTTTTTTTCATACTAGCAATTTCTTCATATTGATATTTTTTTCCATCCGTTTTTTCATCCTTTCTGTCAACTGTAATTTTTTTTAATACAAAATAAATTTCTGTGATCAGCTTTCTGATGTGCCTCATGTATATCACATTTTGTGGTTAAAATATCATTTTCCTCTTTTGAATGAATTGTTTGACCTACTAAAGAGTACATCTGTATAAAAACACTTGCATACTGCATCAGTTATCTCCCTCAATATGGAACAATCTGCTCACAGGGAAAGCCTAATCTTCAGAAATTAACATTAATGTTTTTATCCTTTACCCCAGTGTAATTCTGAAGCTTCTCATTATTTCTATTACTCAAGGATCCATAGAATTCCGCCGGAAATGTTTGTCTCCAACGTCTAGACCTGACAGTAAGTTTTGAGGGCTAATTATTTGTTCAGTAAAAAAGTACAGAGGACAGTTTGTTTTGTTTG
This sequence comes from Dromaius novaehollandiae, assembly GCF_036370855.1. Taxonomy (NCBI): domain Eukaryota; kingdom Metazoa; phylum Chordata; class Aves; order Casuariiformes; family Dromaiidae; genus Dromaius; species Dromaius novaehollandiae. Next base: position 101,497,878 of record NC_088098.1, on the reverse strand, counting down.
GACTGGGTGGGCAGGAGAGGTTTAAATTTCCCATGTTTTGGTTCTGTCATTTCCCTGCTCTCATATTGTGAGAGTAAACATAGGAAATGTCCTGTCTGCCTCCTCTGTACTGCCTGTCACTAGATATTTTGTATAGCACCTGTCAGGAACTCTCTCTGATTTACTTCTTATCTAGGTTGGGCTGTTTTGCTAAGCATGAGAGCAAAGCAAACGAAGCAAATAAAGGTCGCTCTGCAGCAAGGTGGTTGACTGCAGCTACCATAGGTTCCTCAGTATCTGGCATCATCAAACCAACCCAAAGAGGTTTTATGTCTTTGTTTGCCCTTATTCCAAAATCAGAGCTGCATATTTCCCAGATTTACGACTTCGCGCTCCAAGGCTTTGAGGCTCCCCAGGGGCTACCAGAGCTGAGCTCCTATTCTGTTCTATTTTGATACAATAAAACACATTCCATTCTTACGGCTTCAGACTCGGTTGAGCTGTAGGCTTTGCAGCTAAATGGTGGAACTGTGTCAGTGTCTGCTTCTTAATTCCTCTTCTATAGCAAGGATAATGCCACCAGTGACTACTATATCCAGACTTGTTTCATTCTTTTCAAAAGCCCATGCTCACTAGCAGTATTTCCACAGCAATCTGTTTCCACCATTGTTTGCATTTATTTTAACACTACAAACACATACAACATTTTCTGGGAAACTGACTTCAAATAAAAAGTTGTTCTTTCAGAAAGCTAACTAGAAATCTTATGCTGCTCAAACTGGATAGTACAACAATAAGTGATTGGCAGCTGGGCCACTAATGACAGTATGGTAAATCAAACCTGTAATGGTTTTTAATGGTCTCAAAAGAGAAAGCTTGGATTTGGAGGATTTGACATGTGATTGAAGAAAAAAGACTATAGAAAAATCTATGGTAATCTCTTTACTTAAAAGCTTGTGTGTGTATGTTTGTGTGTATATGTATATATATTTGTATACATATAAAGGAACAGCGACAAAAAATAAATTTCCCATGTATACTAAGCATTCAAATAAAGGAATCTAGTAAGTAAATTTCCCCCTCAGAAACTGATTTCAGACAGCATATGCATCACCAGGAGGCAAAAATTTAGGTTACTCAAATAGGGTTCTGTTGAATCTGAGGCAAATATTAGAGGTAAAATGCCTTTGTGGGTCATTATGGTTTCTTTTTGTTGTTGTTGTTGTTGTTCTTTTTGGTTGTTGTTGCTTGTGCTGACTTTACACAGGGATCATCTTTTTTACAGGAAAGTTGATTAGATGGGTTGAGCTTTTTAAAATTATTAGCAATGCTGTCAGCTTTTTAGTAGAGTCCTCTTTCAAGGTGTTAAAAGAAGGACTTTTCACAAAGCAAAACAGCTTTTGGGAACATTGATGGGTTCTTATGAATAGTTGCCTCTGTCAGGCATTTTTTAAACTCACTATTAAATATCCACAGAAGGATTCCATAAAATAAGAGAAGGCCTTGAGCCCTATATTTAGCCTGGAACCCTTACAGGAAGTTGGTTAAGAATAATTTTAGCTAATAAACCAAGCATTATGCATGCCATTTTGAAACCATTGCCTAATGTAACTCAAACTTAGATTACTGTAGAGCAGCTTTCTTATTGAAACTTTGCTTCTTGAAACCAAATAACAAAACCATTGTTTATTTTGGGAAAAAATAGATTCAGGGACTGCTGAGCACAGTTTTTGCTGCAGAGGTGAATGGTTTTGTTACTGAGTCTTCCAGAATTGCTAAAATTCAGATGACTTAAAATCTGAACTCGTCAACTTTTTTTTTTTTTTTTTTTTTTTTTAAATGACCATCGACAATATTTGCCAGCAATTTGAATCTGAAAGTTGGGAAAGGAACATTAGAAGATCACCTCTCATCTGAATGGGCTTAACTCACAACAAAATGTAAGGTTTCGACATAAATCTGCATTGCTTGACCTCAGTAACTTAAAAGCCTGTCTCTGTCTATGCAGTCAATGAGAATCCATTTTTTTATGTAGCTGCCAGTGTTATGGATGGGAGAGAAGAGAATAAAGGGCACTGGTGTTGTAGCACATGGCTTCTACTTGGATAGTTTTGCTTGTTTGTTTTCTTCCTTTGAATTTCCCTGAGACTCTGTTCATGGATAGCTTTTAGGATGTGATGTAGATTTTCTCTTTAAGACTGAAAAAAAATCTACTCACCAAATGGATGTTGGATTTTTTTTTTTTTTAATTCTTGAGGACATTTATTTAGTCAGATGGACAGAATGGGAGGAGGACAGCTGGACCCTGGGATTTATTACATCTGTGTGCATTAGTGCTATTGCATAATATCTTCGCTTTTGAGATTCTTCTATTGTATTTAGCATTCTAGTGGCAGATCACTGTATTCTCAAGAACTTTGTAGGGGTAGCTCATATACCCCTGATTTTATTTTAGCTTTCTGAATTTTCAGCTTTTATCTTTAGGCACAACGTAAAGAGAAAAGAAATGCAGCTGAAATAAAACACCAAAAGCATGACCCCATTTACACTTACCAATGACCAGCACAGATACAGCGTTATTGAATCTTCTTTTACAAATGAAACTGTCAACAAATAGAACACATTACACTTCTTTTTACAGTGTCCCCCAAGATTCAGGTGTGATAGAAAAAGAAACAGGAAGATATAGATAACAGATAACACAATCTGTTGGAACAAGGAAGCATTTGTTGCTAAGGCTAGACACGGCTATGCATGTGCAAGTCCCATACGATTTGAACAAATGTATCTGAAGGCAGAATCTAGCCCTCAGAGAAAGAAAAATTTTATTTTCCTTTGGTTTGGAGGATGGTCTGATGCTTTGGTGATTCTGGACTACAGAAAGCCCAAAGGCTTTTCACTATCTGCTATGCTATAACAAAGAATAACCCTTTTCCCAGTAATGGTTTTCCACAATAAAGCCAAATTTGTGTTGTCATGTTACCACTTCCCTGTTAGCAGATGGAAGGGGAGGTAAAAAGTGGCATCGGAAGTGTATTAAGGATGGCCAGAATCTCAAAGATTATCCTGCCAAACTTATGGGAGTATCAAACAAACAAAAAGGGTAATGTCACAGGTCTCTTTCAGACTCATATTAGCCAAAATACAGCAAAGCTTGCTGCATAACTATTTTTGAAGCATATTGCCCTTTTGGGGGGAAGTGTTTTCTGTTCAAGGCATAACCTCTCTCAATCTAAGCACTTTATCAGGGGCATAAGTATATCCACACAAGAGACCATATCCATATGGTAGTTATATTTGGGCATAGACAGTGTTTGTCCATCAGGGACATGCATAGGTTGCGTTGTTTGTGGATGTGACATTCAGATTTCAGTGTGTGTATGTACAGATACAAGCCCTGTTCATTTAACTATAGAATTATGTAATACGTGAAGATGTAATATAAAGCTTTTTCTGGCATGTTTGATGTAGTTGTACTTTCTGTTACTGAAAAATGAATCACAGCCAAAAAACTGCCCTCAGTCTTTCTGCTTTGCCACACTGTAGTGTGTGCATATGTGTGTGCATGTGGAGGGAAAGAAAGAGGTGAAGATTAGAGGAACTCTATTTTAGAGCAGCCTCAGAATGAGCTTTTTGTCATTCTGCTCTTAGGCTATGTTATTTTAATTTCCTTAAATGCAACTGTTTGAGTCTTAGCAATGACCTATTCTGTGGCTCTGGACAAGCCACTTCAACTTTGAATTGTGGCTTTCCTCTGTAAAAATAGAAATGATGATATTTAACTTATTAAGTAGAGTGCTTTGAAATCTTTAGATGTGAAGAGCCACAGCGAACTAAATATATCACTATTTCTGAGCCTTAAGACCATGATAGATGATTTTAAATAGTTTATATATAAAATCAGACAGTGCTTCAGATTTAAATTCCAGTGCATTATGCCTTCCAGGAAGGCTGGGCATCTTCCCTTTCCAATGGCATATCAATCCTCTTCCTAGCTCTGCTGGGCTAAGAGAAAAGAGACTTTTAACTGTGACAATTTTATAGGAGATGGGGGAAAGCTGTTACAGAACTCAAGACTGAATGTTCCCACTCCTGGACTTGAAGAGGTATAATTTTGAGAGCAATTTCTACCCAAAGGGTTGAAGGAGATTATGTTTCTATTGAAGGCAGATCATTTAGAAAAATAAAGTAAAATGGCAGAGATTAAAATCTACAGAGCTGCTTAGAATGCTAGAAAACCTGATCAAAATGTGGTGGCATGCAGAAAATTAAGGCAAAACCAAGATTTTAGGTTGAACCAGTTTCTTACAAGACTATGCAGTTTACAGCATAGCCACGAAGTTCAGCATGTGCCTTCTCTTTCAGTGTATGTTCTATGTGAGCTCCTGACAGCCTGTATTAAAATCTGTGCTTTGTAAAGATGCCTTATCCCAACTATCCAATGTGATTGAGATCCTTTCTGAGTAGTCTAATACATGCTTTGCTTTTAAAAAGGTTTAGCTTCAGAAGAAGTTTAAAGTTAAATATGGTGCTGAATACAGTGTTGAAAGACAAATTTAGCCCAGTTACTTTGTCTTCAACAGTGGCTAGTAACAGATGCCTAAGGGGTAGTGTCAAAATAGGGAAAGGGCAGAGCAATGCTTCTCTAGAATAGCCTCTCAGCCTCTAATGCTTTGTGGATCAAGGGCATACTGAGCCGGGGCAGTGTATAAGCTTTATGAAGGATTTGTTTTCTATGAACATGTCTACTTGCCCTTTGAACTCACATAAATTTCCAGTATCCACCGCAGGTTCTGTCAAGGAGCTGGCTTAAAATATTTAGCAAGTTAGACATCAGAGAACAAGTTTTAGAATTTAAAAACTCTATGCAATTTTAAATAGGTGTATTATGTTTACCCTATCAAAATCCTTTAGCAAACCGGCTGCTCTTCAATGGAGTGAGCTGGTCCTTTCTTTAAGGAGGAGATGGTGTTAGCATAGTCCCAAGAAACTTTTACATTGGGAAAACGGGTTGGTTTGCATGGGGCAGGGAGGACCACTTCCAGAGGCACCAAGGTCAGAAAGATAGAGAGTAAGTGGGACTGGCTTAAATTATTCTTTTGTACTTACAATAATAAGGAATTTAGTGTCACTATAATGGCAGCAGACTTTTGGTGCTTTTTTGTCATCAGATTCTCGTCTCTTGCCTTTGGAGGAGATAGTGCTGAAGAGTAAGGGAAGGAAAAGGGGATAGCAAACCAAAATTATCTTTTAACTTCTTCCTCCCTCCCCTTCCCCTCCTCCTGCCCTGCCAATGGACAACAGCTATTCCTAGTTTCTTAATCTGGAAGTTATACTAGCCTTAACTTCAATTAGTACAGCACTCCATACCCTCAAGCACTGATGGACCTCCATAAGTAAATTTTGTGGATGACATCCATGCCTGATAGGATATTCTTTAAATATAGTAAATCGTCTCAACTGTGATGCCAGTATTTTTATTCTTTAGGATACCTACTGTACTTGCATAAAATATCGTCAGCTTGTTAAACTTTGTGATCTTCTGAACCCCAAAATACCATGTAAGCAATGTACATTTGCATCAGTCCTCAGGCAAATGGTAGTTGGCTTGATTAAAGAACATATTTACTGAAATCCAATAACATTTTTACAACACTTCTTGTTTGCTTTTCAGCAAACATCTACCTGCACTTCTTGTTTCATTTTGCTTTTCTGTTTGCTTGTCTGTCCCCCACTCCCTCCCTGTAAGTTTGTGAAGGAACTTTCTTTATGTGCAAACTCATGCTTGCATGCTGATGAGTAGATTTGCATTGGAAAATGTTTACTTGACTATCAAATGGCTTTTGCATATTTGAGACAGAAGGTATGTAAAATCAAGAAAGTAAAAGGAACCCATCTGTTGAAAGAAGATGGGGCAGAAGACTGAAGGATGCTGAGGTCTGCATCCAAAGATAATACTCCTGAACTAACTTTGTCTTCTCTTTTCAAGAGTTGCAGTACTACTGTACTAAATTTAACATTGTTTTGGAGGTAGAGACATGACTTTGATTTAAGAAAAGTATTTTAGAAGACAAGCCCAAGCAGTAAGTCAGAATGCCCTAGCACCAGTTAAAGGAACACTGGACAAATACACTGTCTCGGTTGATTTGGATTTAACAAAACCCGACACAGAATCAGAGACCATCAAGAAATGGACCTCCATTTTTTCATACGTACATATATGTGTATGTACATATTGTGTGTGTGTGTGTGTATCTGTATATACACATATGTGCTTGTTTTATATATATGTATCTATATAGCTGTGTATACGTACACTGGCAGATATTGTATATTGGTATGTATAGGTGTGGGTGTTTGTAACATGCAAACACTGAAATTGTGCATGGTGAAACAAACCTGTGATTCAGCTTGATCTCTAGTATATTGTTAAATTATTTGAAACAATTTTTTTAAAATAAGAAACAAATGATTCAACTGGGAAGATGTGAGGGTAGGTAGGTATGAATCTAATATAGGTTATGCAGCTGTGCATGTAAATTCCCCCTTCCAAAACAGAGAGTGAAAAGTGGTTAAGACAGGAAAAAAAGGCCTGATTAAATATGAAGTTAAAAGATATGCAAGCTTCTTATGGATTTATTTGGTTTAAGAAGCGTTAAGTGCAATTGCAAGAGCAAAGATACAGACAGAAAAGGCTGTGGTAATTTAAGGTGTTGTGAACCACTTTGTTACTGCCTTTTCTCTGGTGGTTACTGCTCCTACTTACTCCTACAATGTGATCAAAGACTGTAGAAATGCTTATCATTTTTACGGTAAAGAAGTTTAAAAACAAACAAACAAAAACCCCCTCCCTTCTTTCTTTTTAATGATTGCTAAGCATGTCTTTAACCAGCTTTCAGCAGTCATTTAAGCTAAATTGGCTGAGTCTACAGTGTAGTAAATGGGGATTGCTCTGCTTACCATTTGTGAAGACCCAGCTGTGTGGACAGTTGCACCAGGCAAGCACTACAGCTTGCTCTTTAGTAATCACATAGCTACTTTGTAATAAATATAGCTTATGTGGATTAAAGCTAATATGAAACCACTAGAAGAATATCCCCATGGAACTTTATACTGGTGTAGCTAAATGCGCTTACAAATGGCTTTAGGTTAAAGCTATGTATCTTTCTTGTGTTGAAACTCCTAAAACAGCATATTCAGAAAAGGCAGAGGTTGATTAGAAAGTGCCTCTTTCATGATCATTTGCCACATGAAGTCTGACATCTGGCAATTTCTAAACAAACTGACTAAATACTAATGAGTGAATGCTCGCTGCCAGCACCAGTTAGTAGGTATCATTAGGTCCCAGGGAGTGTGCAGAGTTGCCCCTTGTTCAGAAACAAATTTTTGATGCTGTGTCTGAGCCCTAGAGCAGGACATGTGCCACACACACACCTCCCTGCCACTGGGGAGGCTTCACATCCCGCAACAGTGGCTCTAGAAAACAGCACGTCTGCAGGGCCCATACCCGTGTCCTGTGCTCAGCCACTATGCGAGTGTTGGCTGGGGTGATAAGGAAAGGTTAGCGGTGGGAGGTAAGGTCTCTAGTGGTGCCACGGTGAAATGAGCTCCACCTGTGCTGGGGAGGAAGTGGGGTCACGGGCTGAGGAGTTTCCATAGTTCTGGAGTAATTGCTTGCTATGGATGTGGCCAAAGAAAGTTGAAAAGTGTCTGCCAAACAAAGCATAAGGCTGGCTTCCTCACTTGGAGAGGAACAGAGCCAACTTCAAATCTAGCATATATGTGTGAAGTCAAACATATTTTCTTTCCTTGTAAGACAGAGCACGAGCAGACTGAAAACATTTCAGGCCAGCTGTCTCTCTAAAGTGTTTCTAAAGGAAGGTCATCTGCCTAAAAGCCTCATATGCATGCCTACCTCTGTTTCCCTTTTTAATGTAATTGTATACCACGTTGTTCAGAATGCAATACCAGAGCTTCTTTGGAGGTCGCATTTCATGGAAGTTTAACAGCCATTTGAAACACTCATAGCTCTTTACCCCAATGAAGTCCCTTCATTTTAAAGTCCCTGCAGTAAGCTCATATGTTTGAATAAATAAACGATGCTTACAGCCTGTCATTCTGTCACCTAACTAGCTTTTGTCTCAGCCCTTTTTTTGGACTTGCATGTTTTTCTTGCCTCGGTCTGTCCTCTCTATGGCTGACATTTAAGGCTTTATTTTTGATCCAGTCCAGCCCCTCCCATGTTCCTTGCCTGAATGCCAGCATCAGAATTTTTAGGTTTTCAGGTATTTCCTCATGGAAAAGCTCACTGGGAGCTGTGCTTCACCACAGATCTCCCTCTCCTGACTAACAGAACCTGGGCTTCAATTGCTGCTAGTTTCCCGTGATTGATTTTTTAACTCCAGGGTTACATGCCTCACCAGTCCCTCCCTTCTGTGTTCCCCAAATTCTGACTTGTTTCAAAATTGGTAAGGTCTTCTCAATGGGCTACATCTGTATTATGAAACAAGTACATTGTTTTCTTCATTCACCTTTTTCTGTGGAGACTGATCACTTCCCATAGTAATTTCTGCAGTCATTGCTCCTGCTTATAAATTGATGTTTCATCCAGTTTGGATATTCATCAGTTTGAGAAGGTGATGGGACCAGCAACACAGCTTGAATGGTGGAATCCAACTGCAACAGATAAATCTACCCAAATCTACCAGTTCTACTTATTAGTATAGCAATGCGTGAATAACCCATAATTACTCATAAACAATCACGATTGTGTTACAGATGTTTTACATACCTGAAAAGAGGTCAAAACCAGATGAGTAAGTCTATACAAAGCAACGAGTTCAAAACCAGATGAATAAGTCTATACAAAGCAACGAGTTCAGCTAGATCTAATCTGTTACAGTGTAAGAGAAACAAAATACCATTAAATGACTAAAGGTATCCAAAGGGATATCCACAAGAAAAGACTGAAAATAGGTCTTTCAAAACAGGCAAGGAATGTCTTCTTTGGGATGGATCGTCAGTACAGTCCTAGCACTTAGGCATCAATTAAAAAAGAAAACTTCCTAAAGCTAGCATGAAGCTATATGATGGTAGAAATGGTGATTTTTACATGCATGTAGTTCCTTTTATATTGAAAGCAAACTTCTAAAGGTATTCAAATCATGTGCAGGAATCATTTCATGCACTACTGAAAAGCTGTGAAACAAAGGAACTGCTTAACTGCACAGCAGTTCACTCTGATCTGCACAGGAAATTTAGATAGGCAAACTATAATTACCTGAAGTACAATCTGGCCAAGGCATTAAGATGAACAATCTTGCGCTTATAAAGAGGACCACAGGATCTTTAACAGTGACCATAAGTGGCTAAGATCTTGATTTTGCATCTTGTTTTTCTTTCAGAGAGGCAAACATAGTTATATTCCCATGAAACAACAGAAATCGAACACTCACTACCTAGAGTCCTATCTGTTTCCTACATTTAGATCCCTTGCATGGGACATGGGAGGGCATGAGAGCAGCAGTATTTGTGCTGCTTAAAAACTAGGTCATGCAGGGACGTGATTAATTTGGGAGCTCATAATGCCTGTGCTATGCATCTTTTAGGTACCAGTCATCTCCCAACAGGCCGCCTGAAACACTTCTGTTTGGGAAACTTTGTAAAACAGGTAACTTGCAGTTCTTGCCTAGACAGCTCTTTTGCTCAGAGCCCTCTGCGTGCCTCTGCCCTGCTGCTTCATCATGCTCATGGTCCAGGCTCTGGCTGCATCTCTAGTGCAGACTTCTGCCAGCGGAGCTTGACCACGTGGAGTGTGAATCTCAACTTGTGTAGCTGTGCTGATGAAAAGCAAAGTAAAGAGAAGGTTTGCCAGTAAAACTGGACTCTTGTCGCTGTGGTTTGTTCTGAGCCAAAAGCGAGGGGTGAGTCTGATTCTTACAGTCGTGCAGAATTTAGCTTGGCTGGCAGGGTCATGTCTGCACGAAGCACATAAGCAGGTGTTGCAGAGGTCACCTACTGCTTTTCTTGTTCTCTGCAGGACACTGTAATTCCCTCAGACCTGCTGGCGCAAATGTTCCTTAGCTGTTTTTGGTCAATGTGAGCCATGTTTAGCAAAAGCAGAATTTTTGAGCTGTTAAAGTGCTCTGGCGCATGTTGGCTGCAATGACATAGGGACGATTTTGCAGGCAGCTTGGCCTGCAGGCTGGGTGGGCGGGAGGGAAGACAGCGATGAGCAGCTGGGAGCAATAGCTGCTTCTGTCAGCATGGCCAAGTCTGTGTGGGAATGTCTGTCCTCAAGTCCATCGTGTGCTGCCAGGCCATGTCCCTGCCATTCTTTTAAAGGCAGTGCATTTCTGGTATGAATGCAGTCTCTTCGTTTTTCAGGGATTCTCTTTATAAACATGCATCACTTCAAAATATACTTCAGCTAATTTGTCTAGTTAACTGTCAGCTTGGTTTGGTGGGAGGTACTGTGTGGACTTTGCTAGCTGAATCTAATGTTCAGCCATTTTAATTCAGCAGCTAATCAGCTGGGTCAGTGATGATACAAAATAAATACACTGTGAAAACAAAATGTTCTTAGCATATTGGGTCTTAACTGCCTTTAGGGTTTTACATGCTTTGCTAAATTGAAATTTCATACACAGAGAATACCTCCAGTAGCACAGTGCCTTCTTAATCCCATGCTTTTGTGATAACTTCCTTTCCAGAGGAGAAAATAAAATGTAAACTTAATTGCTTAAACTCTGAAAAATGCTTTTCTTTGAACTCAGTGAAGCACGAAGATGAATAGTTTATTACTAAAGGGAATTTAGCTCTATTTACAACTGCTTGTACTGTGAAATTGGTTGTTTGTGATCTCTAAAGACTTGCTTTCTTTTCAGGGATATTGCACTGTAGCTTAGACTACAGTGGAAAACCAGACTATAAGAAAATTACAGTCCCTAGGACAACCTATTTCTGTATTTATGGTAAATAAATACAGAGCTTCACCAAGTTTATGGTTCAAAGCAATGAACTTTCTAAAAATCACTGAAATGTAAACTGCCAGCACTGGTGGCCTTTTAAAAGCAATCATTTTGTAAAACTAGATTAATGCTATATTACTGGTGTCCACTATCTCATTTAAGTCTGTGACACTGCTAGGCTGGCTTTGAAACACAGGCCAGAACATAGCTATAATAAAGTCAATTCACTGTGATGAGACAGATGCATCCTGTGCAAATAACATATGCGAAGCTTACCTGTGGTCAGTGGCTGGTGAGCTACTGCATTGCAAAAATGTAGGCCAAATAATTCAGTGCACATGCATTAATATCTCAGCTGTTCCAAAAGTTGGCATCCACATGTATAGCCAACTAAAATAGTATTCTGTCTTTGACAGCTGAATAAACCAAGATTTTTAGGCACATCTGCATCATTTTACCATGTGGAAGCAATCTCTGAAAAACTCTTCCTTCATGTTCTCTGTTAGAATAGCTAAGGTGGCCAGGAAAGAAGCAAAGGCAATCAAGAAGGACTTTAGCTATATTAGAAATCTGAACAAGAGCAAAAATTCTTCTAACATTGATAAGATGTAATCTAGACTATTGTGTTCAGCTCTAGTCGGCTTTGTCCAAGACTGGCTTTCAGGCTGACCTGAATGCAGGGAAGAGACTGGAGGTCGATCAGTGAAAACAGGGAGCTTGTCTTAACAACAGAGGCTTCAAGAGCTTGAGCTATTTAGCCCTGACAACATTGAAGAAATACTCTTTGCAACGTCCTTCCAGTAGGACTGTGATGGTTGTGGAGATATTGGAGGAAGTAAGAAAACTGACACTTTTAAAGATAGAGTTTGATAACTTGGTAAGTGAGATTATATAAAAAGGATAAAACCCCTAAAATAACAGAGCAGGGAGCGTCTCATGCAGGAGACATTCCAGATCTCCATTCTTGTGAACAGAGTGTTTTCAGCAACTCTTTTCAGTTCAGCTCTTTAGGAAAAATACTGAAGTGCTATATATATATATTTTTAAGTAATATATTTCTAATATTTTTTCTTGCCTCACAGAAAGTTTATTTCAGTAATGTATGTATCAGAAGAAATGTAGATTTGTCATATACTTTTTGCTTCTATAGCAAATACTGCACTGAAATTTAAAAACAAACAAAACCTCTTATAGACAACATGATTCCATTTAGCCTTGACAATACAGCAATTAATTGCCAGTTATCAGAGTCTTGGCTTCACTTAGTTTTGGCTTATACCAACAGGAAAAACTCTGAAACACAGTTCTGTGTGCACTGAATGTGTGATTAGGATTTCTGCTAAGAATTCAAAGCATAGGTGGAACTGACTGTTTTCTGCATGGCAATGAAAATGATTGATTGTTATTTTTGCAAAATATATATCAAAAATAGGTCACACTAAATACACAGTAAGTACTTGACCCACCATGCTAGTTACTAGTCCCAGTAATTTGTGATACTCATCAAATTAAACTAGTCAAAAACATCCATGCACACTGTGTCACATGCCTGTGTCATAATGTGGCTGAAGGGCCTGAATTTCTTAGTTTTTCTATAAAACAGCATGTCACCGGCTGTGATGCTGTATAATCGTGTCTCCATGGAAGACTGATACTGTAGGTTTTGTGCCAGACCTGCAGCTGCTGAGATAATGCCGATGACACCGTTTTGATACCAATCTATTAACATTTTAAATGTATTAACCCAACTGCCTAATGTATTGTAAGGGCTGCCAATGGTCAGCCCCTTGCCAATTTATTGCATTTGAATTGGCTATAGGTTTATAGTCAGTCATTCTAGCACATGAAAGTGATGGAGCATGAAACACGCTTTCACAGATCAAAAGGACTGTGTGGTGTTAGATGTATTTTCATCCTATATCTTGGCCAACGACTGCCTTGCCAGTGCTCCAGGAAGGCAAATCGTCTTGCCAGTGCTCCTCTGACTGGCTGGGTCTCAGCACTGTGCTGTTGTGGGCATGTGCTTGGGGTTTTGGCACAGAGCTTGTGCAAAGCAAGCTCACATCTATCTGCAGTACAGAGTATAAGTCTACTCATTATCAGTACACCTGTAGTGCTTGCTATTTATCCTTCTATGGCTAGATGTAGAATCTGAATTTTAAGGCAACCCCCTCCAGCCTTTTGGTATAACCCCATACAACACTTACAGGGGAGGGTGAAACAATTTGAAATGTCTTGGTATCTGAGGCATTATTCAGTGAAGGAGTTAAATGGCATTGACTGTCATATACTTTGTTCTGATAAGGATGTTTTTGCCAAAGTATCTTGCTTGCAATATAAGTTTTGCCCTGGAAAAGTGGTTCAGTTGTCTAATGGAAATCAGAGTATTTAGAAAGAAAGATGAGGCTGTTTGTCAAGTGAAAATGCCTCAGAAGTTCCAAGTTTGTAATCATCATTTCAACAGTCACATTTTTACGTTTGCTATTTGAATTTCACTTTTATTTTTTGTTTGGACAATTGCCAAAACAGTGCAAGGAAAAAAAATTTAATCACAGAATTTCACTAGAACCTTTCCATCATTTTCACATAGCTCCAGTTCTTATGAAGGATATTTTATGACCACGTAGCAGTCCAATCACAGATATGAAAGGAGCTGAGAAAAAAACCTCCAAAGTGAGAATGATGCCTCACTGGTGCACTTGTGAAAACAGAGCAATGTACTGAATGCAGTTGCATGCAAGCTTTTTGTGGATCTAGGACTATTCAATATTTTTGTTAATTTTGGATGAAATTTTGTTATTAAAACTTGCTTAGCCATCAGGTGGATGAGAGAGTAAGCAAGTTGGTGGACAGAACTAGAATTTAAAATGATCTTGACATATAGGAGATATAGATAGAGAAAAAGTTGGTTTCACTTAGGGACAAGTACTGCTTACTGCACAGATAGAGGCTGGGAAGCAGACTCAGTATCAGTTTTTCATGGTATATCATTAATTGAATGCACATCAGCACTGTAATAACTTTGCAAGGAAGATGAATGCTGTAGTGGGATATATAAAAAAAGAATATTGTACACTCCTCCCATCACTAGAATGTGGAAGCCAGTTTGGGAACTACATTTCCAAGAAGATGTGAGTAAATGGTGACAAAGGTCAGAAAACCTAGAAAAACATATCTGGGAGGAAAGCTTGAGTCAACTTGAGGACTGAAAAGACAAATTATCACAGGCTTGAAATAAATACTTCCATGAAGAACAAGAGAGCAACCTGTTCTTCCTGTGTCTGGTGAATAGGACAAGAGCAGTTGGTCATAAATTGCAGCAAGGAAGATTAAGGTCAGATGTTAAGGAAAGCTTTCTAAAATTTTATGAACCTAGAATCACCTTTGGTTGAACAGTTGAATCACCATTCTGTTTTGTTTTCAAGCTGTTTTAATGCCACAAATAATCTGTAATGTCCTGAATTGTTTAAAAAACTGCTAGAAATGAAAGACAGATTTTGAATTTGGTAAATCTAATAGTCTCTATAGATGAAAATTTTCAAATCACTGAGCAAATTAAAAAAAAAAAGATATGGAAACTCCTGAGCAGAAAATTAGAGCAAAATAATTGGATAAATTATTTGCTGTGAATCATTCATTTAGCTGTATTTCTGAGTTTTGCTTGTTATTGATCCTTAATTAGAATAATGGTGCTATATGCAAAGTTAATTGTGTTTATTAACATTCTGAATACAGGTATTCTCTCATTGCTTTAAAAATGTGCATCTTTAGATGCACTTCTGAATAGTTAGTTTGCATATTGATAGCTGTTAATGCTGTGTCAAAACGTATGCAGTATCATTCTGTGAACACTGGAAAAGTAAGGGTAAGTAAACATGATTAACTGCAGGCTGTGATGCTAAACATATTCAATTATTCAAGCGAATGTTTCTCTCCCTTTCGGCTAATGAGAAATTTATGGATTAGCCTTTTCCTCCTTCCCTGGTGGTTATTCCCTCCTATTGTTAAGAAACTAGGGATAATATAATGAAATGCTTGCTTGATTACTATCAATAAGACTTCAAATGCTATTTTTAGGAAGAAGCAGCCAAATTCATCCCAGGTGTAACATCACAGAAATCAATAATGTAACAGTGATAAATATTGGTGAAGAAAACTGATTGCCTAGATCATCGTAACATGTCTGTATGATCATTTTTTTAAAAGCATTTTTAATTAATGAAATACCTTTTAGTGACATTGAATCTTGCAATATTTATCAAAAAGAACAGTGTGGGAAAAGGAGCAGTCTATGGAGAATATGTTTCAGCAGGAAACCTCGCTGACTCCAGTAAGATGCTGCCTGGGTGTCTTTGCAGGGTCAGGGCCCAGTTCAAAGGTGTAAATTTTTAGTGGTTGATGAGCAAGCCCCAGCTATTCTCTGCACATCCATGCAGTGCCCACATGCAACAGACACTTCTCCAAGAGCAGATTTTCATGTGCTTCCCTGGAGTAAGTGGGAGACATGGGTGAGCTGGGAAAGGGGCTGTAGGAGCTCTTGCAGACTGTACCCCCACCCGTCAAAAGGAAGGCGCCCCTCCTCTGGCTCTAGGGGCAAGTGCCATGGCTTATGTCCATACGACTAAACTGTTACACCACCAAAACAGGCTGGCTTCTTCCGCACTGCCTTTTGGGAACAACCCCAGGCCTGTTCTTCACCCACAGACCCTTCCTGGGCCTTGCCTGGGAGAGTGGTAGCTGGCACAAGCCAGAACTGTGCTGGGACTACAGGGACACGTAACCCTGCACATGATCGCTGGGCAGCGCTTGAACCCAACGCTGTGCCTTGGGGATAGATGTACCCTCAATAATCGAGCTGACTGAAAATATTGAACTCTCCCATCTCTCTGAATCACTCCTTTGTTTGAGTGCGGTCAAACTCATCGTCCTGCTATCAGACTGAATGTCCCCTACTGTCCTCAGCAAATCTAATATAATGATGTAGGATGACTTTGGTGGAGCTAATGTAGGCCCAGAACAGGAACTTGGCTCCTCAGAAGTTCTAGCTGAGACATCCAATAACTGGACTACCTTCTCAAAGCAAGGTATCTGTCTGGAAGCAAAGCATTTCAATGGACAGCCTTATTTCCTAAGAATGGGTTATTTTAAAGACTTTTTCTCATTTTCATTCTTGGGATTTCATTTTAACACTTGGCTTCCCTTAAAGAACTAGAATTGCATGCTCTCTTTATTGATATGAAAAAAATCTGTCATGAACTTACTGCTCATTTTTTAATTAAAATTTTCTATTATATAAAGCACAAGTCTTAAGCAGGCTTGCAATCATTCAAGCTCTTGGAACAGAAGATCTTAGCATAGGCTCATAGAAAATTCAGTGAGAGCCTCCTGCAGGAGTTCCCTTTCCCACAATGAGATTCCAGTAAATTACACTATTCCTTTCAAGAGTAATTGCAATAAATTTAATATGACCAGCAAACATGAAATATGTCAGTGTATCACAGTTCATTACAATGGGATCTCCATTGTGGACTAATAATAAATAGTAATGCTCAGATAACAGCCAAGAAAATGTAATGTCTGAGCATTGAAAGAACATAAATAAGGATCTGAACTCATCGGATCCTGTTCTGAATGGAATAAATGGATGCCCTGTGGACTTCTATCAAAGTGATGGATGGAGGATTTTCTTTTTTGACTGCTGAAAATGCAAAGAAATAAAAAATGTATCCAAACCCCAGACTTTCAGTCCTCCTCTTGCATTTGTAGCAGCTCTCCCCTCCAAAGAGTGATTGAGGACTATGAGCACAGAATGTAAAGGACAGCCAGTCCAGCAGGAATATTTGAGATCATAATCCAAGTTGTACCAGTGCCTTGGGCACTTAAAGGGGTATGGTCAGATAATGTTTGTCACGGGGTTTGTTTTGTTTTAGTTTTCACTGCTTGTGAAAATCAAGCTTTCTGGAAAACGTGAACATAATATTTTCCTTTGTTCTCAGTTTGTTGTCTTGTTTGGAAAGTGTTGGGGACCAAGACTGAATGATGCTGTGTAAGACAGCAGAGAATCTCTAAGGCAGAAAGTAATGATGTGGTAACTATGACTTGTGACCAGAATGTGTGCACGTGAGTTGCCAGTGATCATGTGCCTTCCTGCCTACATGTCAGCAGCTGCGGTGGGCCTGTCCTGCTGGACTGTCCTGCCCGCCTGCTAGGCATCAGAAGACATCTTCCTACCTATCACAAGATGCCACAATGCCAAGGAGATACTTGGAGGAGTGGCTGAGCTTGATGGCTATATAACCAGCCACTGTGTTTTCAATAAAGGCTTTTTGCACTACCCTTCTTGAGGTCCGTGTCGTCGTATGCCACAGGAAAGTGTTGATTTCTTCCCTTAGTTTCTTTATGGAGTACAAGCCAATTTACTCTGTTTTTTCTGCAATACTGATCTTGTCAATCAATAGCTAGCAGTTATATTAGTTTTTAATACTATTTCGTGCTCTTTCAAGCAACTCTGTCTAAGTACACTGAAGCATATTTCAGCTGCAATGCAACACACTTTAATCTTTCAGTGATACTAGTGGATGCCCAGAAAACTACTTACTTGCAAATTATAACTGAATAATTTAAAGCATGGCCAGATTATTATTGTGAGCTCACGAAGGAGAAAATTTAAGGTTTAAGGGACAAACTCAATACTGATCTAAAACTGCCATAACATGTGGTGATAATAAACATACATCAGTAGTGAAATTGGTCCAAATATCATTCCTGAATTGACAGTATGTGTGATAATTTCGTGATAAGAATTTATTGTTATTCAGGCTGAAGCAGAAGTAATCAAATCTCATATGTCAAGGCTGGTTTGTTATTTTCGCCATCTAAGAGCAATGTTTCTTTCCCAAAGTTGCAAAGAAAAAAATCTACAACAAAGTGGGCGTACTGAGGGGTTTCATCTTGTGAGGTGTGTGATATAAGACAGAGACAGGACACCAGAGTTGACTGATGAGTAGTATGACCCATCATGGAAAAGCCCATTTTTCTTATTCTGCATTTCTAGTAATTTATAGTTGTTTACAACTTTGGCAGCCTTTAATCATTTATGATGATATTTTGTTTGCAGGAATATTCCTTAGGCAGTGTTTGAGCATATAATAAATGTTATTTACAAGGGGTGTACCTGTTTAACTGAAAACTTCAAATAAATGTCCATAATGTATTGTATATGTAACAGGTAAAGTACGTACATGTGTTTCAAACTTCTGTTGAAGTGGCTCTACTATTTCTGAGAAATGTAATAGGTTTGTGCTAGAAGAAAATATTTTTTCAGCTAGTCAGCTGAATCCAGGAGAAGTGCTTTGCTTTTGCTTAAATAGCAGCTGCAAAATTAATTATCCTTGTCTCTTCTATCATATCTATCTCAAATAATTATATCTTAGTTACTTTTAGAAAATCAAAAGTGAATGCTACATGGGGCTGAATGAAGAACCTTCCTCTCTGGGACCCCAGTGCTACAGCTGATTGTTGGATGGCAGTCCTCTTGATTTTAGGGCTGAAATGCATACTGTGCCAGCAAGCTCTTACTCTAGAGCTGCCCAGGTGTTATTATAATTTTCTATTTGTGTAAACATAAAGATTTTAAAATCCAGAATAGGTCATTAAGTTTGCTTGGTCTGACCTCCTAGACAGCATAAGCTATAAAATAGAAGCTGCTGATTTCAGTAACTTCAGGTGGAACTTGAGCATATTTTCTTCTTCTATTTTACTTCTGTTTTTTTCCTCAAAAAGACTGTAATTCATGGAAAATTCACCACTTTGTTTCTAAGCATGCCTCTGAGCCTCCTGCCTTTCTCACCCCAATGCTTATAGTCATAGCATTGGGTAAAACTCTTCACAATTTTCTGTCTAATTTTGCCTGGACTGAACTCTGACCAAGTGATTAGATCTTGTGTCACTTATGACTATTTTCTGGTGTTAGAAAACTTCTTCCTGACTGAATACTATGAGGAAGGGGGATGCTGTGAGGAAGTTTCCTATGTAGCCTTTTCTCTTGCATAAAATACACTTAGCGAGGGAGTGCTTCCAAGCTTGTAATCATTCCTAGAGGGCTACCTTAAGAACCTCCTCCCTAATTTTTGGATACTGAACACCAGAACTGAGTGCAGAATTTCTCATGACAGTTTTACTCTTGCCTTATATAAGTGTTATACAGATTTCAAGGTTCTGATTTCATATTTTGTTCTTTAAACCTGGCAATAAGACAAAAGAAATGTCCTTGTACAGAATGTGATAATTGTTTTGGCCTTGAAAGTCCTTCTGAGCCAGGATATTGTGTAAGGCTGTTGAGCAGATGGACTCTTCCAGACTATTGTCACCTGTAGAAGAGATCATCCTCTTCAGCTTGGCTAGTAGCTCATCTCTGTGCTCTTTTTGGACGTTATTGCCTGCTTGCATCTGTCAGCTCTGCTAACTAGTTACTCCTCAATTAGTTTCAGTCCAAATGTATCAGGCTAGCAAAGACCTTATTACTGAAATTGTTTAAATTGAACTTGGTTCACATAACTGAAGGCAGAATGGAGAGAGATCTGACTGGAGGATAGTGAAGAGTGGTTGGAGGGAGAAGGGATGGGGACAGCAAGCTCCTCTGCAGCAGCAGCAGTTGAACCTGGAAAATCCACAGCCTTGGAGTGCACTGATCGTACAATGACAACTGCATACTGAGAAGGACATGACCTGTGTTCTGGGTGGGTCTTGGAAGTATTTTTCTAGCCATCTAAAGTAAGACAGGATTATATAAAAAGCACCTGATCTTGAATTCTTTAAGGGCAAGAGAATCAAGCCTGCAAGGACATTCAGGTCGGCCTTGAGAGCACCAGGCAGCTGTCAGGCTGAACAGGTTGGGGGGTGTTGCTGTGCTTGTGGATAGATGCAGAGCCAGGTCAGGTCTGCCAAAGTTTCCCTCATCTGCCACGGTGTTGCACAAATATGGCTGAATTGCTCTAGCTTCTGGCTGTCATGATGGGATTGAGTGTTCCCACAGTGTCCAGAAATAGGCCATTTTTGCGGTTGCTATGTGGGAGGTTGAGGGCATTTGCTTTTTTTTCTTCTTTTTTCACCCCTTTTTCACTCCCTTTTCATCCCTTCTCCGTCTCTTCTTCCTCAAATATATTAATTAATATCAAACAGAAGTGATTGTACTTGATGCTGGTATTTTTAGAAGTGTAAATCTTCAGGTAGTCTCTGTATCATTCTCACCACCTAGAGATACAGAGTAATATTCAAAAAAAAATAAGGCATTTCCCGTACTTATTTTCTCTTTTTTGTTCTCCAAAAGAAGGGCAGTCGTAGCTACTTTCTGTTTCAGATTTTACAAAATTAAATTTGTTAACAGTGTCATAGTTTTCAGCAGACAGATGAAACGAAAGTTACATCAAATTGCATTCTGACCTCAAGGTATTATCCTCAAACTGCAATTCAAGGTGCTTCCCCTCATTAGTTTAATGAATGCTACAGCAGTTTGTCTCGGTTGGCTTTTTTTCATAAATAATTGGAAGCCCTTTGTTGCCATGGCTTAATATCATTTCATGCCCTATCCCTTAATGATTCACAGACAATTTGTTAATCCGGAACTTTATTTTCCCTGAATCACTCCTGTCCGTAGTGATTATTTCCGTAACGGCATCAAGCTGATTGAGGACTCCTTCTCTTGCCTGCGAACCATTACTCATCTCCATCAGAGCAGATGCTAAGGAGATTTGCTAGTTACTCTCCTGACTCCTCCTGACTAGAAATTTTGATCAGGTGCTTATTATGTGAACGGTGAGTTGATAGTAACTAATTTTCATTAATATCCAAGTACTTCTGTGTTATCTTTCTGATGGAGTAAAGGCATAGATGATTAAACTTGCTGACTGTTAACTGATAATTGCATAAACAGCTGCTTGGCTTGTACAAAACATTCATGCTGACTCTTGCTGATACCACTGTAGGATTTAAGTTGTTGGGTGAACTGAGCGGCAGGAAAAGCAGACCCTGCTACTCATAACACAAGCCTTCCTTTTCTCTCCAAAGAGGTCTTAGAGGACTTTGGTTTTTTCACTGCCAGCTCTAACATGAAGTTCCAGAAATTTCAAAACCTAGGTCCCAAGAGATAGCATAGGATACTGTGAATTCAGATGTTAAATAGCAAGTTGTTTGCAAAAAATGTAAGTACCTAGTTATTTACTGATCCTTTTTTCTTTACTGAAGAGACAGCCGTTGTTGAGAAACTCATTACTTTTCTCGCTTTTTTAATGGTAAACTGAGATCATGAACTAACGCACTTGTGCATAAAAGGATCTACAGTTGGATATTTTGCTAAGTTAGATAATTTTAAATAGGTGATACATTTTGTACTGAAATCTTGCAAACTTACAGTTTCTAACTGTATAATTAACCATGACTGATGGACGCTGTGTGGCCTGAGAACTATGCTTGATCAAAAAAAGGAAATATCTGGCTCAGAAGAAAATATTTGCATGAAGTAACTGCCAGAACAGGGTCTGATGGCCAGATTCTGTATCACTGAACAATGTGCAGTCATTTATGCAAGTGCAGAAGGTGCAAAATTGTTAGTTTGATGTAGCAACACTGCCCCTATGGCAGTGATGGTGGGTAAGGGTAGTGAAGGTCCGAGTCCCAGTGTATTTGGATTTCAGTGCTTTTACTTGCGTGCTTAAAAATATTAGTAACAGATTTCACTGTTGTGTTTGAGATGGTCTGCAGGGAAGGAAATGCGGTTGGAAACTGAGCAACACTTAAGAAGGCGTGTTTACAAGCAAACAGAACATATCGTGGAAAGAGCTGATCACAGACACTGCCCATTGCGTCACACGCGTGTGCAGACTTTGAGGACTGCGGATTTAATCGAAGACTGGTTTAGTGCCAACTACATAGCACAGACTGAGTGAAAAGAGAGAGGCACACTTTAACTCTTTGTGGAAGTAAATTCTTGAGCTGAAATACTTAAGTGCCCCCGTGCCCACAGCATTCCGATTTCTCTTAATGAAGCGGGGGGGGGGGGGGGGTGGAGGGGAAAGTCTGAAATTGAAACCACTAGCCTATTTCTGGAACATAGTGCTTCATGTGCAAGGCACGTTGATTCCCAGTTCTTACACGCTGCCAGAAAAACAGATTGGTTTGGTACTGTGGAACCCTTGGGCTGGATGTTGGCATCAGCTCTAGTGTGAACTGAGTTGTTTAAGAAAACATTTTTTCTTATGTTTGTAAGCTTAAAGTGATGCATTTTTATGATATAAATCAGGTTGCTGATTTCTGTGATCTCCTATGAATTAAACTTGCAGTACACTGACCAGTGTTCTGGATGTACGTTTTTAATTAAAAAAACCTTTTTGTTCGCCTGTTCTGGATTTAACATGTTATTTTTGGATGCTGGAGAAAGGACTGAAAACAAAGTTGTAACATGCAGGCTATGATCCAGTGCCATATCTATGCTGCTCTCTAGGTAGTTCAGGAACAAGTTTAGGAAGTGGCTTAAAGCTACTTTTGTGCTTCTAAGCACTATTGCATCTAGTGAATTAGTAGCATAACAGCAGAAGATTCAGGACCTTCTCTTGAGTAACAACAGGTATTACTGATGAGGTGCTAGTGGACTGGACAGACAGAAAGTTTTTTTTCCTGTTGTTTTGCTATGCTATTTCCCACAAATAACTTCTTATTTTTTTGTCTCCGGAAAAAAAATAAAAACAGCATGTTAGTCCATCTGTCCTAGACAAAATGGACAAGTGTTATCGTAGCATGTCAGTGTACTCTGTGAATAAGCTTCTGTTCCGTTTCTACTTTTTTGCCTTGTAAATCAAGATGAAGACAAATTGGCACCATGTGAAGGTCCAAATTCAGCAGCGTGTGGAACCTCCCAGAGTTATAGGAAAGCTCTTCCCTGCTTATTTCCAGAGACACGCTATTGTTTCAGAGGCCTTTATACTCCTAAATTAATGTTTTTGCTTTGTGAGTAGAGCTGAGAAGTGTTAGTTTGGTAGAACATGTGCTGTCAGGCCCTCTGTAATGATGATCCATTTCTTGGTTGTTTATGCTTGACTGGACAGGACTTGACTTAGTCCTTTCCAGTCCTATATTTCTGTGACTGCATCTTCAGTCAGGAACCTATAAAATGGAGTAGACGTGAGATTGCCTTGTGGGTCAAAATGCAGCAAAAAAGGGGGAGGGGGAATCACTCTTTTATTTTAATTTGAGCAAATATACAGTCTCTGCCTTATTTAAGTCTATGATCTTCCAGTCCTAGTCAGCAAGGGCTACTACAGAATCATATATATGTCCCTGAGTAAGCGCTGTAGGAGAACTAGACACACAGGTGGGGATTCATTTTGCAACATGGCAGTAGAACAAGAATATACAACTAACCTTCTCTTCGAGGCTTTCCTCCTTATTCCACTCATCCTCATACAGGATGATGTAAAGTGAGATGAATCCCATTTAGAGGGAAAAAATGGTGCCTTATTTAATGGTGCCACTGGATTGGCACCACTGGTGAATCTGGCCCAGTCTTTCTCATTGCTGAATTGAAGAGGCACTTCTCTGTCAGCTGATGTTTAATACAAGATTTTATTCTTCTGATGGATTTGGGGAGTGATGGCAGCTTGGAGATTACATCCTTTGTAATAGCCAGCACCTAAAAAATTCAGCAATTACAAGTCCAAGCACTAACAGAAACATACCAATTTAAAAGGTGTGTACACCCATACATTCTACGCTCAAGTGAATTGAAATCAACATTTTATGCAAATCAGCCCCATATTTTACAGATCAACATATTGTTATTCATATGCAAAATATTTAGAAACAAAGAAGTGAATTTTAAATCCGGTTCAATATAGATTACAGGAAAACTAACGAGGTTTGAATAAATCAATAAGATTCCCATTAATACTACCTTTGGTGTGAAAATGTTTATTATGAATACAAAACAGTATGCTTTGTCTACAGATAAATCTGTCACAGAGTTTTCTCTTTTATACCACTTTCTAGTCAGCAGTTATTGATCAGTTAACAGGAAAATTCTATAGATTTCTCATGTAATAACAACCATTTCATAATATAAGAGTAGTCAATTATTTTAATTTAAGCTAGTGTTGTAAAATATTACATAAAATATGTCCAAACTGTGAAAAGGTAGATATATTTCACTTGCCTATGAGCTGGACAAACATATGGGTATATGCCTTTCTGTGGGTGAAGATGGGGTTTTATGTATGATGTGTGATTTTTTTGGATTCGCACAAGTGCGTATGACTTAAAGTTTGGGTTTCAAAGCTCAGAAAGGTAACTTCATAAGAATTACCAGTTTCAGGGAAAAAGAAAAAATGTGCTGCCCAACTACATCCAATCTCAGAGTTACAAGGAAAATATTCCAAATTCGCACTTTAGTTTTTTCACTGAGCCCAGGCAGAGTGCAAATTGCAACCTCAGTCAAGGATTAAGCGGAGCTCTGCTCTTTGTAAGCAGTTAGAAAGAACAAAGGCTTTGGGTACAGTGAATTCAGTAAAAGACTAGGGAACCTCGCAGGTATGGCATGTGAGACTCAAATAAGCATTTCGTGAGGTAGTTATCCATTTATCTCAGATTATATTTTGGGGATTAATTTATGTTATGAATCTCATGCTATGGGTCTAAACCAAGACTATGAATTCTCCTAGAAGGCTTACAATCTGAGAGGCAGGTAGTTTTAAGGCTTGGGGCTAGCTTACTCTTTCAAAAGGCTGCTAGAGAGCCCCTAGAGTTAAGCAGAGTTATGTGCAGTCTTCCTCTTCCTTGCACATATGGGTACAGTATGGTGAGAAATAGGCCAGGAAAAAATGGGGAATGCTTGGATTTCTCTGAGAGACAAATTTTCCAGAGGGGCTAACAGGTCTACGCTGGTCCCACCTCCCATACCCAGGGGCCTCTGGCAATGCTTTGTGTGAAGTGAATTCCCAGTCACCTGGCTCAGGAATCTCTACAGACCTGTGCAAATCTCTCTATCCACAGCACAGCTACTTCCAGCCCTGCAGCCTCCAGCCCTGCTCAAACATATTTGATAAACATATTTGAGCCAGTGCTAATAAACTTTTTGTGAAGTCCAAGAAAAATTTTACTCCTCAGGAAACCCACAAACAGGAGAGGAAGAAGAGTACATCTCTGAATCACAATATATCTTTCCTACTGCAGGCAATCTACAATCCTGTTAAGGCTGTTCATGAGGTCAAATATGCCCTAGGAATTTATGGATACTACTACAGATGAGTGTGGGAAACTTTTCCCCACCAGTAATTAGATCTCGTTTTACAGCAAATGTCTTTTTTTTTTTTAATGCTCTTCTAGTTGCACATACACAGCTTGTTGACAACCAGTCAGGATGGGCTGTGTGCTGCATTAATGGTGGTTTAACTGCAGGCAAGGGGTATTTCCCTTTGTCAGCCTTGAGGGGGAAATAGAGGGAGTGGAAGGTGGAGGGCAGAGCTGAAAGGTCTTGACTTTCCCTGTCTTGAAGCAACCTGAACATTTTTGTTTCCGTGGTCACAGCTGTGTGATATTGCCATGTCAATGTATGCTGTAGCATAGGTTTCAGAAGTATTTATGGAAGATAAAAGCTTAGAGTCCCCGTTTATATGTATAGTTTTAGACAGACCACTAGATTTCACACTGAAAAATACAATCTCAGATAATGATGTAGCGGAGCGAAATGTATGTGCTGTTTACACAACTGAATATATATTGTCTAAATAATTCATGTGAGCATCAGAAAAGTTGACAGACTTTTAAAGTGACTTACCTGAACTGAGCTGCTTTTTTCTTATACTGCTCTTTCTGGTATTACAGAATACATAAATGAGTATAGCTTTTATTTAAAATACACTTTTTAGAGTAGCAATCATTATATAGAAAAGAAATTCCTAAAATAATATATCCATTTGTCACTAACCTTGTAATGATAATCACCTAATGAACTAAATGTACAGATCCACAGTTTCATCAAGAGTTGCATTTGATGCCCAAGCTACTCTAATTGCTACCTGTGTAATTGTGTAACTCACGTAAATTACTAAAGACAGGTTGATTTAAACACAGTGTTAAAATTTAAAAGGAGTGACAGTACTAATAACGCAAAATAGTCAGAATAGATCTATTTGACAAAACCAGTAATTATGAACTTGAATACCAATTAGTTCTGAGTAGGTAGGTTTATTCTGGCTCTTTTGTCGGACTTCAGAATGATTATATTCATTTTCCGAATGATCCAAAACATCCGGAAAAATAAGGCAAGAGTTCATTATGTAAAAACAACATATGTGTTGTTGTGCACTTGCCTTTTTAGTATTTCTATTTGCAGTCATGATGAAAATATACATGCTGGTAAATCCCTCTGCTCAGAACAGGCACACCGTTACCCCTTTGTTGAATTTGAGTAATGAAACCCATCAGCGAGAGAGTTCTGCAGGTGGGGGGAGCTGATCCAACTAGGGCAGCCTGGAACACTGATGGAGAAGCTGCTAAGAAGGCTTTTGAAGATATATTGACAGTGCATCTGCTGCTCTCACAGCAGTTTATCTCACCTTTGAAACTATTGCCTTTAATGGTATAGCTACTAGAGTAGATTATTTTGTCTTGTGAGTGACAAATCATCTATCTATGTGTCTATCTATTTTTAATGAGAACAAAGCAGTCTGAGTTTCCCCTCTTATTTCCTTTGGGATTACCATGGGGACTAAATTAAATTAATTAAAATAGGAACTTCATGGTTTTTTTATTAACTATGAAATGCAGAGAAGTGTCTGTACTTTCCGTAACTGAGCATTAGCAAAGCAAATACAAATTTGCATAATTTAGAAAGTTAGACTATAGGCTGATTACGTGGCATGGTGTTGCAGCAGCAAGACTTGTTAGAATAAACTCTGAAGGAGAAATGAGGAAAGTCTTATCACCTGGGACATCTTAAATTGAACCAGAAAGATCATTAGCATTACAGTGGCCTGTGCTCACAGGGAGATGAATTAGCTGCCTCAAACTAGTGGTAGGACTTTTTTTTACAATGCATCTCTGTGAACTTTGGCAGGAATGAATTAATACATTCAATTATATATTAAGTATGTATCCGTTTTTCTAAACCTTTGAATGTGCACCGTTATTTTTCCTTTTAGCATCTGAGAAATATGAAACTAAGTCAATAAGAATATGTGAGTACATTGTTATCCTTATTATAGAAATTCCTTTTTCAACACTGCTTTTTGATATATCTGAGTGGACATTTGAGGCAAGGTCTCTGTTCAAAATTTCATTTTTTTCACTGTAAGGTTATATTAATGGGATACAATTCTTTGGTCTGAAAGCTATAGTGGCCATCAATTGTTAAGGAGAAATCAACAATAAAATAGGTGCGGTAGTGTCTCTCTGATACCACTGCAAAATTTGGTGACTTTTTATGTCTTCAGCATGTATTTTAGAATTAGGTACAAGTACAGACTTTGTGTTCTTATTATTGAGTATAACAGCATGTCCATTACTGGCAGTGCCTCATTTATTTCACTGAAGGAGTAATTAATACTCTCAGAGTAATTAAGAACATGCAAAAAGTAGATGACAGAAATAAGCAGCCTTTCAAGAATTTCTTCTTCCAAACAGTTTCAAAGACTGGGTTAAGCTTTCTAAAATGAAGCACCATATCACTTTCAAATGCTTTATTCTGGGTAAGCATGTCAGGCATAGCTTTACCAAAATGAAAAGACTATTTTTTTGATAACCAAAAAAGCCTGGTCCTTTACAGGATGAGCTTCTGACATCAGTATTTCTTTGAGCAGTACAAGAAAATACTGTTTCATGTAAAATACTCTTTCTTTTTATCAGTTGATCATTTTCCACCTTCTTTTTCAAGACAGTATAACACAGAGATTAGCTGCCTGAAAAAGAGAAATAGATTCTCTCAGGATGTCATATTCCATGTCAGTGAAAGGCTTGTTGGAGAATTTGACAAAAGAGCAACTGTGAGTGAGAGGAAAGACTGGTGGATTTACAGCAGGCCAGAGAAGATGGGTTTTGATAGGTTGTGAGGAATCTTAAAAGCAAAATGGTTTCATGTAGTGGATATTTTGAATGCAGTTTTGGAATAGTGCTAGAAAGGAAAGGGCTATCTCTGTTAAAATGTTACTGATCTGCCTGAGGGTTTTAGTTACAGAAATTGGAGCAGGAAGGCCAGATCTCAGAATTTTCAAGGAAAAGACTATGGTAAAACTGGAAGAAATCTCTTTGTTGATTTGAATCTAGTTTGGATGTTTTACATCCTGAAAGAAGTTAGAAGTCATGGTGGTTGCAATCTTGCAAAGCCTTTGTTGTTAGTGTTCTTTCTGAGTGTTGAGGATATTTTCCTTTGGAGGTCTAACAGCAGAGAACAGTTACTCAACTCAAAAAATATTGGACTCATTTGAGTCTCACCTCCAGCATGTATGCATCTTAACTGTTACAAATAAGCCTCTTTTAGATTTTCTGTGAAAGCCTAAACAACAGACTTAAACAAGAACTTGTGATTTTATCCTTGAAAATATTATGCGTTAAGGATACATTTAAAAAACCCTATGCTTTCTATTAAAAATGACCTTAATGATCATGGCAGCAGAACAAAGAAGGGCCTCTATTTTGGAAGATATGGTACAGGTGATTGTTTTAAATACAGCTATAGAATTATAAACTATATATAGGTTACTTTTAAATGTAGTCTGAAATATACGCTTCTTTGAGGACTGGAAATGAGTGGTAAGTTACTTGCATGACAGATGATGTCCTTGTACACCTTGGTGTTTTACTGTTGACATGGTGAAAATGAAATTTATCACTATATGAAACTCATTGGGTTCTGTATTAAACTGTAACTACAGGCTTAATCTACTGGGGTTAGGAAGAAATAGGTTTAATTAATATTTTTATGCCTATGGCTTTCATTTTCAATGATTATTTTGAATTCTATTTAGTTTCTTTCTCAGAACTGATCTGTAAAAAAAAAATCACGGATTATATGTTCATTCCTGCAAGATGGTTAGTGCCTTCAGTTCTCATCAAAGTCATTGTAAAATGAATGAATGCAACAGATTAAGAAATTGAGTCTTAAATTATTCATTCATTAGTCACAGGACTGGGAATCTCTGATGTAGCTAGGAAATTTGTGGTGGAGGAAGACAGGATTCTGCGGGAATTATTGCATTTTTGGACATGAACTTGAAGTGGCAAGGTCAGATCACCTACAAACTAAGCAAACTCAAGAACTGTAAGAAAACAGATTGTCAGAATACGTGGCTGAAATATAACTTTAGATCAATATAATTTAGTGTGTACCTAGCTGTAAATAGCAAAGTTTGGGGGTTTCCTTGCAATAGTTAAAAATGAATAAAGTAGGTGCATGATAGTTGAAGATGGAATTATTACAGCTACATGATTAGTCTCCATTGCTCAGTAGCTTGTGGCAGCTGCACGAGATAGCCAACAAAATATTTATTTATGGATAGCTCAGAGAATTGAATTTTTCAACTTGAATAATCATATAAAGGCAGATGGGAGTACAGAAGGTTAAATCAAAAAACACTCTGAGGATGGAGAAATTGAGGGCAGAAGTTAACAGAATATATTGGTCAGTTCAAGGGGCATGTTTTAATTATACATATCCATGACTGGAGAATGTATATAACAATATATTAATCTAATAAAATTTGGTGCTCTTTAATGAAATTCTTTATTCTTCTGCCTTGCAAGATTGAGGGCTCTTTGAATCCCAGATTGTAGGAAAAACTTTTCATCATCTCATCGAAAGGTCTCCAGCCCTTAATCTCGAAGAGAAGCATTTCAAATTATTTGTAATAAGAATTTGTCGGAGTGGATCATTGAATCCAAGTGAAATTCCATAGGGCTCCATGACCAAGCAGGGGTTGATCCAGGCCTCAGGATCACCAGTTAAAAGCTGGTACCTTGCTTGGTGGTTTGAACATCTGAAGCACCCTGCTGCAAGGGTTGCTGAAGCAACCTGAAGCAAGATTTCCTTCTGAAGGTGAGATAAAATAGTTAAGTCTCTTCATACAGAAAATTCCTTTTCTCTGTCATCTCTGAATAAGTCTCATAGCATAGATGTTTGAGATACAAAACACTTTGTTTTTCATAGGCTATTTATGATAGCTCTTTAGTAGTTCCAGGGTCACTTCAGCCAATTCCCTAAATATCCTAGGGTAAATTTCTTTAGGCTCAAGTAGTTGGAAAGCAACAAACTTACCAAATACTCTATTTCTTGAGCCTTTTTTAATACTAGCCTGTAACTGGGTGCTAGTTGTCTTAATTATATCATCACAGTTGTCTCTTTCAGTGTAGACTAAGATGTAAGAGCTTGTCTTAACCCTACATTCTGGGGTGATTGTAGCCCACATTAAAGTGGGATCTTTTCTTTCCTGGATTTTCAGTATTTGCAAGGTTACCAAGTCAAACTTACCAGATAGACACACAGCACAGCATGGACAGCAGCAGCATTTACCCACATTTACTTCAACCTTCCTCAAAGTGGCTCCTTAGTGAACAATTACTACCTTTGTTATGTCTATTCACCTCTTGGCCTTTCTGAGAGTGGTAAAATGCACAAGTTGTATTGATGAAGTTATGATGTGACTATACCAAAGTTAGGAACTGTGATGGGGTCATGAACTCATTTCTATACGTCACCAAACTGCAATCTGATAGAAGAAAAGCACTTATATTTCTGATACTTTTATTGTGTTATCTCTCTTAGCAACTTTTAACAGCAAACCACCCATTAAGAAGAAAATATTGTTTTAAGAATCAGTGGTTCACTATTGAAAAAAAATTCTCCTTAAGACTAAGCTTCTAAAAATATTTGAGGGAATGTCATGTTACTAATATCATCTCTGAGTCCTATAATGTTCATCATAAAATAAATATGTCCTCATGAAAAGATCCTTTAGTCTGTGGAATGCAAGTTATGTACTGGCAAACTTAATATAACTGCTTAAAACTTGAAATAATTATTTAAAACACAGGAGTATGCTGTACAGACAATCCTTTCATTGAAAAAGGTGGAAGAGAAAAAAGGGCAAAAAGGTAGCTGTTTTTAGAAAGGGAGAAAAAGAATGAGAAGGAGTTAAGGTTAAACTGATTGATCTATCTTTCTTGGAAATATACTGAAATTCATGGTTCAACAAAATATTTGTAAGCATCCACAAGGAAAGAATGAGATAAGAATCCATATTACCTATAAAGAAAAAAATACTTCACACCTACTAAATTTCCTTCTTAGAGAAAATAATAACTATTTGGAAAGGGGAGAAGAAATCCATGTCAGGAAACTTTTGTAAGGTTTTCGGCATTGTCTCACATTATTTTCCATGTAAGCAAAATATGGAAACGTAATCAAACTGGAAAAAATTGTAAGCTGTGCGTGAAAGTATTTGGAAATCAATAGTGAGATAATCACTGAGGTTTGCTGTAAAAATGGAGGGATGCAGCAATTGACATTCCATAGATTTCAATATCCCTTGAAATTCTCATTAGTGGCTTGGGTAGCAGAATAGGGAATATACTTCTAAAATTTGTAGATGACGTAATTGGGGATCCTTCAAACACAGTGAACACTATTCAGAATGACTTTGCTGAAATAGAGAAATGCAGCAAACAACACACAGTACAATAAAGACAGTGCAAGGTACAAAATGTAGCAATAATCACCAGCACAAATAGGAGGTTGGAGAATGACTGGGTATCAGTTTTGCTTGAAAAAGTCATGGTCGTCAGGTGAACAAGAGTCAACAACATCAGGCTCTTGCAAGAAAGACAAACGCTATAATGGGATATATAAACAGAAGTCCCTATGATAGGCATGCAAAGTAATTCTTTTGCTCCGCTTAGCACTAAATACTTAGCTGCAGCTGCAGTACAGTGTCCCCCTTTGTGGAAAGATGTGGAGTTGGGGTTATTCAATCTAAAACCATTAAGAGTTTCCGTCCCCTTTCTCCCTTCTTTTCATCTTGTACTCTATTTTTTTAACAGTCTGCAGCTTAATACTAGCCAGGCTTGTTTCTTTGGCTACTAGAGTCCTACGCCCATCTACCCACCACAGCCAGTGAGTAACGGCCCATAAAAATTCATTTAATGCAGTCTCATTGGTTCAAAGATTTTGTGATTCCTGCGAGATCCCTGCCTGCTCCATGCTTCACGTGATGCGTCCTGTTCTTTTCCCTTCTCCACTGCAGTTGGCTTCACCATGAACAAACAGGCGATGCTTACGCACTTGCAGCTAAGGGCTCTTTCCTCCCTACTGAGTAGTCAGCACTCTTCTCTGGCTTTTAATGTATGGTAGGAAATAGGTCTTCATAATTTAGGAGACATTCAGTGGAAATATTTACAGAGAAAAGCACAGAAACACAACACAAGCAGACCTACTTCCCTTTACACAGCTCCACAAATGGAAATCTAAACTATGAAGGGCTAACTCTGAAGGAAAAATATTCCTTGGTTACAACACATTTAATTGAGTCTTTTTTCACTCATAATTCTAAATGAGAATTAACTATTTCCAACAGTCTAGCAATACACTACATACAGTGCAACTGTCTCACTGCATTTGTTTTCTCTCTTATGGCCACTTCTCAGATGGGTAAGAGCCCCCGCCTGCTCTGCTGTGAGAAGGCATGTGCTTGTGCTACTCAGTGGCCCCAGCAGCTAATACACTTGGGCCAATACATCGTTCATTGAAGAGGCAGTCGATGGGTCATACTGGCACCTCCAGACCTATGAAAATATCTAAGTAGATGAGGTCTCTCCTCTCAACAACTACTATTTCAACTCTGTTTCAGCTGCCCTTGCCCCTTGTCAAGTTAATTCTCTTTTTAATTATTACTATTTTATCATCATTTATTTATTTTCTGGACAAGATATTTTTCACGTTATTGTCAAGGGATTTTGAATGAGTATCTATTCATGTGCTTCTCCTGACAGTAAGAATACTTTCCTTAGTTTGTCATGCAGCATTTAATAATTTTCCCCTTGAATTTTCAGTTTCTCAAAATGGGCTGAAATCTAAAAATATTTCTGGCAGAAGCAGTTACACCAGACATCTTAATTATTATGTTTCCAAGGGAATGACAGCCCGTGTAAGGGAAGCTGACATGTCTCCCTGCAGCTATGTGCTTTTTATATTGAAACTTTAGGCTATTATAAATTACCTAGGAGTGAGACAGGCATGAACATGTTACATCAGATTTACACCAGTTGCTGTATTATGTAGTAAGATGGTTAACTCTTTCAGGTCTCATTTTATTTGTGTGCTGTTGAACTTATTGTTGGTAGTGGCACCCAAATAGATAATGAGACTTTTTAAAAGCAGCTCCACTGCTTGCTAATTTGCAACCTAATCACCTGCAATGACCAAAGGGAATACAGGGCTCAGCAGCAGGGCAGAGGGGCAGTGGTGATGGAGTGGCTGTTGCATAGCAGCTGGTTTTCTTGATAACTGCTTTCTGATTTTGAGGCGTTGCTTGTTAAATCTACTGCCAAATTTCCTTGTCTATCAGGGAATGGGAGCTCTGCACCTGCTGCCTCCCAGTTAGACAGAAGAGGAGGAGCAGCAGGAGCTCTGCAGTCCCCACATTGTGCAGCTAATAGAACAAATGGGTCAAGACAAAAGTAGATTTAAATTAGATCCTGCTGATCAGGTATTGTGTTGCCATGTTGTATTACATTGCCCTCTATTTATTCATCCCGTTTGTTCAGAAGATACTGCTTCCACAGAAAAAAATACCATAGGAAAAGGGAGAAGGGAAATATTTTCTAGTTGAATATTTTGCATTAGGATTATTCAGCTAATCTTAAAAAAGAATAACCTAGCTAAAGGAGGCCAAAAGGTCAGTGCTAAAAAGGACTTCTTATGTTGTTCACAAAAATACAGAGATCTCTATATAACTTTGAATATTTTTTTTACTAGGGAAGACAGGCATGCTTTGAAAAAAATTGCTCAATCCTTTTTTTGTAAAGACTTCTATGCAATTTTGAGCAACAAGCAGTTGTCAACAGCAGCTGAAATATCACAATTGCCAAACAAATTGCTGACAGTCAGTAATTTGCAAATAAGATATAAAAATATTGATGTCTGAGTCTTTCTAGTCATTGCAAACTAACTTACCCATTTGTCACTGAATTCACTGATGTTTGCATGACTACTGCCCTTCATGGTGTTCATGAAGCCTGTTTGTCTAGCCATTCAACAGGGTATTAAGTTTGGGTGATGATGTCTTGCATCTATGGCCTGTTGGGTTTTCTTCAGTCCAGCTACTAAAGTGCCATCTGAGGAAGCCACAGAGTCATCACTGATGCCCTGGTGGACATATGTTTAATTTCAGGAGTAAATTCCTAGCTCGTAGTGATCTGCAGATACAGTCTTACAAACACATATGCAAGTGTAAGAGATAAGTAGCATTCAAACATTGCAGGCTGCTGAGAGAGCAAGGCTGGCTGTCCTTTCCTGCGGTAGGCATGTGCTCCCCCCTTGCCACTTTTGGGGTCCAGAGGGCTTATATGGGCAGCCAGGCCATGGTTATGTTTCTTCTCCCCCAGCTCTTCCCAAGCAAGCGGATGTTCGCCAGCAGCGCAGAGATGCTTGTCACCATTCCATAAATGCATCTGCTGCCAAGGAAACTTGATGTGTTTTCTTGTAGATGCAATTTCCACTTCCAGTTTCATGAATGTGAGAAAAATGAAATACCAGAATGCTAATAGTTGTTAAGGGTAATCCAGGTACAGGATCAATATGAAGTTGAAAGTTCCTATGAAATGCCTGGGAGAGGAGTTAAACTACAAATGAAATACCTTTTATTAACTAGAAATGGATGATAAGATTTATAAATAATACTATTTCCAGTAAGTCCTAAAGGCACTGAATTTTCCCCTGAGTTTTTATGAAACTTCAAGCCTAACAACATTTTTAGTACAAGAATCTTATAAATCTTATATTTTGAGATTTTTTTTGCAAAGACATATTTTACTGAAGAGAAAGTCTCATGTTGCTTTTAACATTGGTAATTGCCATCATTGCGTTGCCTGTCTTATTTCACAGCCTCCGAAATATCCTGACATTCTCTCTGTAGACCCTTCTCTAAAGCTTCAGGGTTGACACATAGGTTGCCAAAGGAAACCCGATAGGAAATATAATACTTATTTCTAGGAAAAAAAAATATTAACAGCTAGGTATAGTCATTCAATTTCCATTTAGACAGACCCAGTGAATTACAAAGCAAAGGCAGTTTATAAATAGCACACAGTTTGAAGAAGACTGCAGCAGGATGACTGTTGTGGTTTCTGAAAATCCCAGATTTTCTGGATACCAGTCAATTGTTTTTTGAGTGCGAATTGTGTCAGGAGGAATCATTAACTGATGCAACAATGAAGAAGAATTAAAATAAGTATAGACTTTATAGAATAATCTAGAAGTTTCATCAGGATAGCTGGAGTTATTAGTAAGAATGGATATGATTGTTCTTAAGTGCTATTATTTCATTCCTCCTTGGTGAAAATCCAAGTAAATCCAGACTGAAGTGGCAGGCAAAAGAAGCTACGGGAATTCGGTATGGCTGTGTCTGCACCCAGTGCGGAGGGAGCAGGTCGGCTGGGACCTCTAGTTTGCAACAAAGAGCTTCCTTCTTCGGCAAAACCTCTGGCTGCCAGAGTTTGCTTGGGGAGGGGGAGTAATTACCTTTCACCCCCTACTCACTCTACAGCAGTCTTGAGCAGTGAAGTCATTTTGATAGAACAAACCTGCTGTGACTGGTGAAGTGGGAAGGAAGGTTATGTCTGCACGGCCTGTGACCACGCTCTTCGTTCCAGGCCTGTAGCATAACGCTTGCTGCTGACACGAGGTTTGTGCATCCCCAGACACCACGTGCTGAACCAGTGTGTGCAGTTGCAGCCAAGCTCTCATCAACTATTTGCTGAAATATCTTATAAACCCCCAAATAGGCAGGTACACCTAGCAGAGTCCCTGCCATCTCATCCCCCCACTTCTGTACAGATAGGCAGCCTGCTTCTGGCATTGAGGATAGACATTGAGTAAATACTTAATGCTTGTTATGTATTTAACATTTTCTATATTTTTATATTATCTGACCTTGCAGAGCTGTCTGTTGCTCTGTCATGCACAGAAAGAGGGGGCCAGGAGGCCAGAAGACAGTTCATAAAAAATCTAAGCCCAACAGCATGGAAGAACAATTCATCACATTTCTGTCTGGATAGATACATAAAGAGAGTTTATGAGACTTCACTTATGGCATGAAGCACAATGTCTTTGGGGTGGCAACATTTGTCTCTATTTTTTGTCTTTTCATCTAAGCATGAGAAATAATGTATGTATAATTATAACCACAACATACTCTAGCCTCTATGTTGAGCATAATTCTTTACATTTAGTTAAATTTTAATGGTTCAGCTCATGAAGAGACATGCTTACTGACTTACTGCACCAGATGAGAGCTCAAAAACTGAGAACTGACCTGGATGCAACTGAGAATGGGTAAAGTATAGGATAAGAGAAAAAGAAGGTATTATGTCTTTACTCCTGATTGACAGATTTTTCCTGCCTTTTTAGTTTAAGGTTCTTGACCTGATGATCTTACTGGCTCCCTGGACTATCTCTATATAGCTAGGACAGCGGATGAATTAAGGCTTTTTTACCCCTATTTTGACAGTCTCTATTGATCTGGGAGAGATTCCCTCTACTTGTATTTACAGGCACTGCTAGAACACCAGCAAGAACTGTCAAAGCGGAAAAACACATCAATGTTTTCCATGCATTTGTCATTCAGAAGATGAATTGCTGAATAGGGCTACAGTTTAACGAATTTGTAAGCTGTGGTTTGTGCAAAACAGTGGGTGATGCTATAAGCAGCACTGATTTAAAAGGGAATACTACAGCTGCACTCCACCCAGAAATCCATGGACAGGTAGTGCCAATTTTGAAGTCAAAGGTACAAGTTTTGTAAAATGCAACATTAAATGTTGCAAGTCTTGACTGCCATGAGGAAAAAGTATGCCTGTCAGTTGCCTGCATGGTGTTTGAGTGCACACATTGAGACACTCTTAATTGGACAGGTTTAAGTATCTGTCTCTACTTGATTTGCTAATCTTCGACAACTGCTTGAACGTAGTCTGATTTTCACTGGAAGAGAAGGTGATATTTTGAAGGTCCTCTCTAGTATTGCTTTCTGTGTGTGATTTGATAAGTTTGTGTTTATAACCCTCATATATCAATGGTATTGGTCATTCCTCACTCACCCCCATGCCACCCCCCATCACAGAAGTATTAGGTAAGGTGGGACAGGGTTCTTCACTATGAGTGGGAAAACAGGTGCAGTGGCTGCTTAAGAAATACATAAATTTAAAACCAGTGATGCTATCATGTTGATGGGCTTATTGGAGCAGAGGGTAATTGAGTCAGAGGAAGACTGGATTGTGTAGCACATTCACATCTTGGGTTCTGCCACAGTCATCTGCAGTAATCTTGGTCAAATCCTTTAATCACTCTCCATGTTGGTTCCCCAGGCGTAAAATAGAGATAACAATCATCTCTTTTGCCCATTTCAATTGTAGAGCCCTAAAGGAATGAAATATGTTATTCCATGTATAAAGATGTCTTCTAACACCTTTGGCTGCTGTCATGGTATAAAGAAGTAACATTGCAGTGTAGAAATACTACCAGATTCCATGGGTAGAGATTGAGTGCTGATTTTGAATACGCGCACACACGTTTGACAATTCTTGACTCCAGTAGGCTAGTTTGGGGCAGACATTGGCAAAAGGCTTATAATGAATGGTTTCATATTTTGAAACATAGGAAAAATGAAGTACAGTTTAGAATTTCCATTGTTTCATTTAAGGAGGTACTCTGAGGTACTGAGGTACTCCACACGCAAAATTCATCACAAAAAGATCAGAACCCATGTGAATGTTTAAATCTACAACCTATACCCTGTAGGAACTGTAACTCATATTTATTCAGATAGTCAGAATTCTGCAGAAAGACTCCTGCAGAACTGTTTGCTACTGGAGATAAAGGAGGGATTTTTTTTGTCTTCCTTTTAATCAACAAAAAGAGGGGTTTGTTTACTGTTGTCTTTATACAAATACACGTATGACGTTACTTATCTAAGTTGTCTGACAAAACCTTAATTTGCAGATGTTCAGAATACTTAGCACAGTGTTTTGGTAAAATAAAATCTCACAGAGCTGGTAATTGGAAACAGCTGTAGAAAGTTGTGTACTATTATTTTCTTCAGTTGCTTGAAGAGTAGAGTTGATGGCAGTTTCCCAGGATTCAAGTCAGAGAAGATCTGTTATTGAACCAGCTTCCTAGATAAGGAGGAAGCCATGGCAGTTTCTTTCTCACTGCTTGTAAAACAGCCAAGCTCCATCAGAAGAGACAGTTTGAAATTAAACATATGGTAAAGAAATTGCTAGACATTTATGACCTCTATTCAAGGGTTGTTTTTTTTTTTTTTTTTTTTTGAAGTTGTATGTATGAAACACTAAATTTGTAGAACACAACAGGCTATAACAGATTTAACAGATTAAAATTTTCCATTTGTTACCTAAACGTTCTGGAATTGCTCACTGATAGATGACCTTATTGTCAGTGCTAAGGTATGAATTTTATTTTTCTTTTCAGGCATAGTAATGAATTAAGACCCTGTATAAAGATTGGATATGCAGGTATAAGATGCTACTGATTGTATTAATTGCCTGAAACTCTTGATTAAAAATTTAGAAGTTTTAAACAACGGTTTTGCTTAAATTGGAAGTGTAGAAATAAATATTCTAGGTGTTGATCCATAATAATTCATACACCCCCATTGTTAGCTTTAAGGTTTACAATACATTATGTTGCAACTGCCACATCATTATCTAAAATTAAGGATAAGCATAACTTTTGAGTTTCAGCACAAACATTTAATTTAAAAATGGCTAGGTAGTGACAGTAATTATCTCCCCCAACATCTTTCACTAGCTGTGAAGTCTGTGGGTTTTTTTTCCCTTGTGCTATTTAAGCAAATAATTGTGGAATACCCAAACAAATTACAAAACAGGCTCAGCATCAAATTTAACCTTACTGCAGAAAAAGTCTAACTAAATTTGTGAAATATTAGACAGAAAGTCAAGTACAAGTAGACTTCCTAAAGACATCAGTCCAGCTCTTCCAGGGTTCATGGCCAACATGGAGTCCTCAAGCACTGGCCCTATCAGTAAAAGAGACAGATACAAAACAAAAACATTATTCTCCATCCAATTTAGATCCAGTGCACCATTCTAAGTAGCCTTCATGTACTGTTTGTGAATGGTGATTTTGAGCTCCAGCTCAAGATCTAAATTCTTTGATTTAGAGGATCACCCTAATTCAAAGTAGTCAAGTCTCCATGGAAATCAAGTGATGCATAAATCTCTTTATCAATTAAGGTACCTTTCCAACTCACTAGCTCTGGATTCTCTAACTCTGCATAAACATTTAGTCCTGGGCTTCATTTCCACTTCTCAGCTGCATTTACACTTTAAAACAGAA
The DNA here is from genome assembly GCF_036370855.1 of Dromaius novaehollandiae. Lineage (NCBI taxonomy): Eukaryota > Metazoa > Chordata > Aves > Casuariiformes > Dromaiidae > Dromaius > Dromaius novaehollandiae. The sequence goes on along the minus strand of NC_088098.1, from coordinate 101,458,305 downwards.
AGTTGGTTAAGCCTGCGGGGAAACACCAGAACCTGTAAAGATGTGACATTAAAAGTAGAACTTGGTATCCAAGTGAGGGAGAACCTGCAGCAATACCAGGGCTCCCTGGATTCTGTCACAGCTTAAAAACTTTTCAGGAAAGAATTTGTTATCTACTACCCTGGCACAGAAACAAAGTTGGCCCTTCAATCCTGTTGGGAATAAACATACTGTGATCTGAACTGTCATGGCTTCAGCTGGGTGTCTACGGTCTGGGAGAGCGAGTCAGGCTAGAGACTTTTACTCATTCTCCTAAATCTCCACAAGGGCTAAGAGGCAATTCAGCATATCTGTTGCATTGCTATGGTGGGGGTTGCTATGAGAGCTGTGCATCCTGTGTGTAATAGGGGATTTTTTGCAGTATGATAGGAAAAGACTGAGTTCATGCCATGGCTATGAAAATACTATAGGAAAGATTAGTTTTGTAGTGGATTTTATCATCATGCCTTAGCTCAATTGATTTTTAGTTTGGATGTGGCCAGGGGTAGTTGTGTTTTTGCAAGTCATTTGGATTTACAGGTGCTGAGAAATCTAATCCAAATGTTCTCTTTGTGTAATTTAAAACTTCTGGCTTATCTTCAAGGATGATTCTTTTCTTAAACAATTCTTTCAATTTTCTAACTAATGGACAGACAGGGAAGTCTATTCCCATCTATGTACCCAGTAACTAAGTTGAAACTGGGTTTCCAAAATCCATAGTTTTCAGAGTATCTCTGTTTTCCAGTAGAGCTTGCCTACTTCTGTCTACCTACTGTGCCCCCTTCCTTTTTGTGTTTGCCTTTACCCAAGTGTTCTTAGTTCCAAGGTAGGCTTTCAAGTCCAAAGTATCCCAGTAAGCTTGAAATTAGATTTTTTTTTTTCCTGGCTGAAATCTTTTCTGAGAAGTTTTTAAGATGTTATCTGTAAAGTTAGCCTTTTTAACAGTTTATAACAAAGTGCTTGTTTATTTAAATTGTTTTGATGCAGACAGGTTTGAAATGCTGTAACAGCTTAGTTAGTTATCAACAAACTTATTCACTTTTTTCTTTATGTAAATTGCTTAAAGAGTATTTGTTGGAGATTGCTGAGTTTGAATTATGCATATTATTTGCAAAAGTCATCTAGTGAGGAAATGAAAGTGAAATCTGGAGACTTTCAGTGGGAAAAAAACCAACATAAAAACAAACAAAACCCCCACACCTGTAAAAATGAAATTTTGTGATATTATCAAATATAGAATTTGAAATTCAGTTTTTGCATACTAAGGTTGACTGTTGACAAAGTTTGATCCAATATTTTTGCCATGGAGGAGTTAAATTCAAGGTTAAGATGTTTATGCCACGGTCATGAAATGCCTACTTTATTCAAAGGCAGAATGTATTTTCTATCTGGCCATATATGAATGATAGAATCTGAAAATATTTTACTACTACAGCACATGTTGCAATTGGACAGAATTTTTTTTTCTTGTCATCTCCACTGATACCCTTTAGATATGAATTAGTGTTTCCTCTCGTGTTATTTATATATTTGGAGGATTGGTTATATGTTATTGTGAACAGTCTTCTGCTAGCTTTGTGAGCAATGCATGCGTGCATGTGTGTGCGCGCGCAAACACATACACATATATATCTCGGTAAGTCTTTGCATTCATTTATATTCTACGAAATTCAGTTTCTAAGAATGACCAAGCAACAACTATATAGCAAAATACAGTGAATGATTCGTAGTACTGGACTGAGGAAGAATGTCCCTCCTCAGTGTGAGGAATGGGCGTTTGCCTAGAACTGAACGCAGCATTTGAGGAGAGGAAGCTGATAATGCCCAATCAATCGTTCTTTACCAGGTGAAATCATTCTTTACAAGGTGGTTCCTTTGGGATTCTTTTAGCTACTACTCCACTGAAATAAGCAGAAGAGACAGGGACAGTGCTTAAAAGTGTCATTGCGGTTAGCTCTTCAAAGACCTTGATTTCTGTGGATTAATCTACTTGTAAAGAAACTTGTCACTTGAGTAAAGCCTCTCTGAATATTTAGTGTGTAAGTGGCCTAACTCTCTGAAGAGTGAGTCTGATTCATTGGGTTGCTGGTGGCACCTAGTTTGCTACCTCAAAACTATTAACTTGGAGTGACAAGTTTATACAGTGACCTCGGGAGGTTTTCAACATGTGCCAGAGCAGAGAATTTGCCCTAACCTATTTGGATGTCCCCTCTCATGTTTGATAGAAAGTTTGCCATTAGCATATCCTGAGTGTTCTAGAAGCACTTTCTTTTTTAATGGGGACCAGATTTAGGTCCAGGTTAGTTTCTCTGGAAATATTACCTTCTATCTTTCACAGTTCGTAGTCTTCAGATATTGAAATAATGCCTGCAATAATGATTATTAATGGAAGTCTTGATTATTTTAGGTTATTTCTTTTCCTTTTTCCTTTTGGAAGCTCTGAGGACAGCTGCCCTTCAGAGAATGGATTCTTAGCAGATGATTACATTCAGAAATCCTCAGAAATGACACAGTTCTACTCCCTCTCAGAGGTATGGCAAGTCCCAGTGAAGAGGAACAAGTCACTGAATCCATGGATTCAGTTTACAGAGGCAGTGTACATCAGTCGGTCACTGAAACAAGGCATTGCCATAAAGCTTTTTATTTTTTCACACACACATTCTTACAGTCTACCATAATACATAAACACATTTTATATATTAAATAACATTTTTCACCTCTGAATAGCAGAGAAAAACTCTAGGTAGAAGATGAAAAAATGGCACTTGATACAGGAAAAGTTCATCCAAGTGGAAAACTAATTCTTCACAGAGTGGACTTCTAGAACATTATATAGAGAAGCAGGTTGTGCAGTGCATTCAGAATACATGAAAGGGACAATCGTATTGTTAGAATTGGTAATAACGCCTTTAGCAGTGTTTTAGGTTGTGTTTGACTTTACCTAAGTAATCAACAAGCTAGATGAGACTACTGCAGTTGCATTTAATCTTTTTACCTGGTGTTGGACTAGTTGTAAGCTAGAACAGTGTGCATTCAGTAGCTTTCTCTGGTGCTCTGGCAAAGGATGAGCACAGCTTTATCAGGCAGAAGATTCTAGGATTGTAACTCAGTTTCTCCCCATACATCGTCACTTCTTGCCCTTGCACAGCAACACTCGAATGCATGTGCAGCATCTTCCATGTCTCTTCTCGACTGCGACAAGGGGAGCTGAAGGGACCTCGCAGAGCCCCTCAGAAGCGGAGCACGCGGATGCTGCCATGTCTGTTGACCCACTGAATGGGTCTGCTCTGGGATGTGACTAGGCATATTACATGAAAAGGGCTGAAATCTCTGCTCCCCTAGTCCCTACCTGCATCCCTCCTTCATACCTGCATGTGCCATGGAAATACACTGCAGAGGACCTGCCCTTCATGTTATTTGTGTATTGCTATGATTCCACCAATTTCTACAGTCTGCTATTACAGATTTTCTCTCTCCCCTATCCATTGATGCTACACAGGAGGGACTCTGCCTTTCCACTATGCCCATCTCTGCATCTTTCTAATTTCTTCCTATTTCATTCCAGCATGTGATCTGGAAGGTCAGTCGGGAAAAACAGACATCACAATATGTTTCCTAAGTCTAAATAAATTGACTGAGTGCATATAAAGTAGACATATACAGTAATATCAGTGTAATTGATAATTGATTACACTGACAATATGAATTCATCTTCATAAGTTCATAAATATGTACGCCTGAATTCTTAAAAAGGTACCTGTAGGTTCTTGGCTGCTACATTTAAGATGCTTCTAAAGTAGTCAGAACACATGCATCCACATTTATTGATCACTGAAAATTGATATCATGTGCCTTAAAGAAAATAAAATAAAATACAGAGCTTGCCTTTGAAATGGGGAATGAAACTAGTCATTTATACCACCCTGGCTTTTTTGTCCAGGCAGGAGCAGGGTACTATTGCCAAGAATAAATGCTAGATATATTTGAGGCTTTCCCCCACTAGAATCTTGTGAAATCCCTTGAGGATGTCACACTAGTGGTAAGTGTCCTTCTGCAAATAACTAGCACTGTTGACAAATAAAGCACTTTCCAAATTCTATCTCAGCAATTTCCTTGCTGTGATCTAGCAACAGAGATGACAGCTGTGTCTCTTCATTTGTCAGATAGGTGAAAGACAATCTAGAGCCTGTATTTTTCTGTTTTTTTTGTCCTCTCTTCTTCAACAGATGCACAATTTCCTCTCATTCAAGATCTCTGAAGACCAGTTGGAAAATATAGCTTTTACCATCCCTCCTGACTTTGCTTAATTATTTCCATTTGATGACTATTCTTTCTTGGAATCTTCCTCTACTGTTATTAGGTACTATGCCTCCAAGTAAACATGGAAATGGAAGGTTGCTGGTTGGCACTAAATGATTTATTGCTGAACTATTTGCAGACAAGAACACTATTTGCTTCTTAATTTTCTAAACATTCAGATTTATCCTTTCTGCAGTGCTGAGAGTTATCATAAAACCATAGAAAGTCTAGGCTGGAAGGGAACTCTGGAGATTATATAGTCCAACCTGCTGCTGAAAGCAGAGACTTAGATGAGATTATCCATGGTCCTGTCAGCCTGAATATTTCCCGTGAGGCAAATTCCACCAATTCTCTGAGCAGCATATTCCAATATTTAATTTTTCTTGTGGTGGAAAATCTTTTTCTTATATACAACTGGAATTTCCCAGAAGCAATTTACAGCCATTGCCATCTGTCTTGTCACCATACATCCTTGTAAAGAGAGTACCTTCATCCTCACTATAACTTGGGTACTGGAAGATTGTGATTAGATGCCTCCTCTTCTTCAGGTTCAGCAAACCCAGTTCCTCCAACTTTTCTTCATGTGTTATGTTCTTCAACCTTCTGATCACCTTGGTGGCCTTCTGCTGGACCCTCTCCATATTTTTCCAATATCTCTCTTGAAGTGGGGGGAACAAAACTGGATACAGTATTCCCAGTGTGGCCTAACAGGGGCTGAGAAGATGTGAGGGATTCCTACTGTCTTTTTCAGCTTTCCTCTGATTTTTTCCTTTATAACAGCATTTTTCAAGGAAGAGCCTCTACCTACCCTCCAGCTGGCTTCTCTGTTAGATTAGATTCTCCTTCCAAATCAAGACATATTTTGACTTATTCCCTGAGTGATCAGTGTAAATTGTTTCTTTAGTTTCTAGTTAAAAGAAGCTCAAAGGTTTTAGGGACAGCAAAACTGCTGATGCAGATGACTGAATCATGGAATATCCTAAAGGATGGATTCAGCAAAGATACATATAAAATTGATTAGCTAGTTGTTTTTTATTTCCAAAGGAAAAGTTATAACTTACAGTTTTAATGGCAAATTCGTATACCAAACATGATTACTCTTATAACCATGTTGTGTATCTGCTGGACTACCCATTCAAGTAGAAATTTAGGTGCCTTTTCATGACTCATGCCCATCATGAATGTAAAATCAGTATCTTAACATACAGTTTTCTTAAATATCTTTTTAATGAGGACTTAAGGACAGCTTAACAGATTTATACAGAGGGAGTGTAAATCTGGAATTTGGGTTCAGTGTACTACAGATGGGGAAGCCTTTTAGAAAAATCTGGTTTTATGTCCCTCATATTTGTAGAATGAACAAACTTGATATTTTGATAAAGACCCTTTCTAAGACCTCAGCAGCTCTATGTTGGGAACTTCAAGAGGCAGATCTGGGGCTTGTTTCTTCTCTAGCACCAGGCTGATAGCAGCCTTGTCTAAAATGTAATACAAAGTTAGGGAGTAATACAAAACTAATGTATGTTTTTTTCAGCTGTTTCCATCAAGTAAATGCTGCATTTTTAAAGGGTTTTCTCTCAATTAAGTATAGAGATTTTTTGTGATACTCAGCACATCCAGTTAAGAGAATGTGCCAAAGAAGAAAAATACTGAAATGACTAACTTATTAGATGATTGATCCTATCTTTTATCATATTTTGAGGAAGAGATTATACCTGTAGCAGAGTTGATCTCAATTTCTGATTATGATTAATAGAGCCTTTTTTTATTAGACCTACTGTGTAGATTCTGTTCCACATTTTCAAAAGCTTTTACAAGCAAAAGGTCTTCCAGAACAAATAAAATTGAAAAGTAAAATGGTATTTTCAACTAAGCGTCTATGTAGGAAGGAGCAACATGGGAGACAGATAATTATCCCTAGATAAAACATCAATTACTTTTTCTTTTTTTACACATTAAATCTTCTTACCTTACTAGATGCAGATAAAAAAGAACAAATCCTTTCCAGAAAATCTAAATCTTAGTTACCCAGCAGCCTACTGTCTAGACTGCATGTTAGATAAGGGTAGGGGGAACAGAAGAAGGCAGATAGCAGACCTGCCAGTTATTTATCGTAACTAAAGTGCTGGATGAGAGCAAATACTCCATATAAAAATAAAACAGTCTTACAGCACTTCTGTCCCTGCTTTCTCACAAAACGAATGAATCTGTAAGGAGGAATGAACTCATACTCTCCCAGTCTGTCACCTTGTCCATCCAGGCTGCACAGATCTCACATGACTCTTCTTCCTTTCCTCTTCTCCCAGGCTTGCTCTTTGCAGTAGTGATGATAGTTTATCTGGGACCTTTCAGTTATGAGAAAGAATATTTTCTTCAGAAGCCTTGAATTAACTTATTTATCTTACATACAGAGCTGGTCAGGAATATGGTGAATAATACTAATGTCATTCCTAACAGATCTTTGACTAATCAATTTTTTAAATAGCTCCTACAGTAAAAACTCCATAACATCTCCTGCAATCTATTCTGTTACTATCCTGTTTTTCCCACTAGCTAGCTCAAGTTTTACTTGCTGAAATGTACATTGATTGTTCCTTATCCACCTTCATGAAGAACAGATTATCTCCTACCTCTGTGCAGTGGTCTTTTATACATTTGAAGTGCTGATTGTGCCCACTCTTCTCTCTTCTTCTTTTGGCTGAACAAACTCAGTTTTTTCAATCTTTCCTCACAGTTCATGTTTTCTAAAGCTTGGCTTAATCCTTTTGTTTTCCTCTAACCTCAAAGTGGTTAGTGTCTTTTTTCAAGTATCCCAAACTACATACAAGTATTACTCTAGGTAAGGTCTCTCTAAGGCTGAGCGCAACAGGGGATTACTCAGTGTCTTGTTTACCCTGGTTAAACTTGCCAGTATGGCTTTTGCCTTTTGTCAACAGCATGACATTATTAACTATGGTTTTGCTCATGAACTGTTTCTATAGAACTGCTACTCAGTCAATTGCATTTGTGTTTCTGGTTATTTCTTTTTGAATATAATACTTTGATTCTCTGGAAGATCATGATATGATTTTCAAACCATCTCTCCAATATGCTGAGATAGGGCTAGAATTCAACCCTGTTTTCTAAATTATTTACAGTGCCTTGTTTTATGCACATTTAATAGTCTGATGCAGTTCTGCCTATGGAAATTGGTCAGCTCATCAACGCCAAAACATTTGATTTGGAACAACTCATGTCTGACAAGAGTTCCCCAAATCCAGAGCCAAGATCCGAGCTTTTGCCCAAGTATCTATCCTTCCTGGGGGCCCCTGGTGGTACTGTGCTGGCCTGGGTCAAGGATAGTGGGAGGCCTGGCACTTCCTTGGCAGAAGTGGAAGCTCCATCACTGTTAGCAGTAATAAACAGTTTCACTGAAATGTCCGAGATCTGGGAACTAACAATTCACTGAAAAATCTGAAGGAAAAAATTTAGTCTAATTTCAACTGATTAGGCATTGAAAAGACTGCAAGCCTCCCAGATTCCCAACAAGACAGAAACTTTTTTTAAAAATATGCCTACCTTTGATAAAAAGGGGCATCTCAGATGAAATGAGAAAAGGTACTTTTAAATCACTTACAAACTCTACCCTGATAACAACTATTCTTTTCCCATTTCTGCCTAGAACACTGTCTGTTCAGTGACCTACAATGTCAGACCAGTGCCTATACCAAATCCTGGTGCCCACACTGATGCCCTGCTGAAAACACAGATTGAATACACACTGCATGCAGAATTGAAACTGCCTTCTTAACCTTAGAAGATACATTGCCAAAATAGTGTCCAAATATGTGCAAAGCATCATAAAGAAACTAAAGCTCTTAGTGAAAGCAAAGAACCTGATCACTACGCAAAGTGCACCAAATCTGAAAGACGTCTGTTGACATAACTGGATTTTAGTTCTTTGCAGTTCTCACCACAAGGATTTAATTTGTCATTTAAGAAAAAAAGTATGGATTTGAAAAAATATGTAAGAATGGCTGGACTTTTTTCTTCATGCTTTGCTAATATGCATTGATTATAATAATCTGACATGAGCTTGGTTTGTTATTTCTCACTTGTACAGCTTTTCATGACTAATTCTTCTTTTAAAAGCAGGATTTTTTTTCTCTTGATTAAAGAAAAAATAATTATAAACTTAAGACCCTCTTTTTCTAATGTTAAAGTTGCCATTATGTTGGTATAAGCTCTCAGCCTTCTCTAACCTACATCTGCAATATTTGTCAAGTAAGTGCTACCTTTCAATCACGTGTTCCTGCCCCCATTATTCTCATTGTTCAAGGTTCAAATGTATTCATTTCCTTAGACAAGCCAACCTTCTCCAAATGCTTCCACCTACCTCCCACCCAGTTGGCAATTTTCTCCTGTTTATGTAGTGAAAATCTATTTTTGAACCTTCTCTGACAAACGGAACAATGAACATAAATTTTTTCTAATTCAGATGCAAGATGGCAGTCGTCCCAGCATTTAATTGGATTTTGCTTTTCATGCTAAGGCCTGTGTCTTCACAGAGTATTTAATTAGCTTATGGAAAGTATTTTAAAAAATGGGTTAAAAGAAGTTTAAAATATGGCCTTCAGGGACTTTTGTTCCTCTTAACCCATGGGACTCTTGACCCACCTCTGGCAGGGAGAAAATCTGTGGCATTTCTGTGTCACCCAAAGAACATAATTCTCAGTGCAGATCCTTCTGGGTAGACCCTCACTAAGACACACATGGCAATCTTAGTAAAGAGATTTAAGGTAAAGTCTGTATTATTTTTTTCAAACTTTGGGTTTGTTGTTATCTCAAAGCTGGGATACAGTTGCCATCATAAAAATCCCTTTCTTATATTAAGATGTTTGAAAAGAAGAGACTGACTCCCCAAGGGGCAAGTTGCTAGTTTCCCTTGAGAATCACAGTTCTGAAAAATCTACATTGTTGTGTGCTGTCCAACTTCTCAGTCCTTTAGCCTCAAAGGTGTTTGAAGAAATGCATAATGCCAAATCCTGAACTGTTTGCTATAAGCATTTGAGGAATGTGTATGGAAGTTATGAATTAATTGATATCACAGAACTATCGTGTAGCAAACTCTAGGAAAAAATAATTGTGAATTGCAATGTCGGGGAGCAGCGAGGGCCATCTTCTCCTCAGGGCAAGGTGAGCAGGAGCTGGGGTGACAGCCAGGGAGGCTGGGCAGGGGCCTCATCAACAAGGGCCCCAGGCCTGCAGTACTGAGCTGGGAGTGCAGAGCAGCTCTGGTGACACCAACCAGGGTCAGCCACAGGCCGGTCATCAGGAAGAGGCTGTAGAGCCCATTGGGATTTGCATGGCCCTCGCTCACATCTTTCCTGGACCAGGCACAGCATTAGAACAGGTTGCCCACAGAGGTTGTGGAGTCTCCATCCTTGGAGATATTCAAAACCCGACTGGACATGGTCCTAGGCAATGTGCTCTAGCTGACCCTGCTGGAGCAGGGCAGTTGACCAGATTGTCTCCAGAGGTCCCTTCCCACCCCAACTATTCTGTGAAATCAGTTATTTGCCTTCAATAGCTGGTTACTAAGGTGGGGACAGCTGGCTACAGGGTGCAGAGTAGTAGAAATTTACCAGAAAAGGAGCAAAGGATAGATATTTTTAAGAACTTTTAAAAGGACATGCATGTGATTTCCTGGGCCTGCATTGCAGAATTTTTGAAGACTTTGTAAGAGGGGTGGAACAAGTTTTTTTTTTAACAAGCCTGGTTTAGCTGCTTGGAGAACTGGATTTGTTGGCAGGTTGACAAAATTTTCTTGCTCCAGTATATTAGTAAATGACAGTTGTTAGGGTGGGGAAGTCTTCCTAAGTATTTGCCTGCCTTTTGGACGAAGAAGGAAAGTCTCACATGTTATCATAGATGGTTTAAAAGTTTTAAGACCTCTAGTAAAAAACTCCTATCCTTGAATAAACAAACATTAACTTGTTCAAGAACTTTTTAGCCAGAATCGGACTGTGTGTGCAGCTGAAAACCCATTAGTAAAGCTATCACCTGAGGTATGTTTCCAATTGCTAAAGAGCTTGGGCATTATCTGAATCTCTTATCCTTAAAGTATTTAGACTTTATAATTAGATTTTAGAAAGACATGAATTGATTAGCTCTTATCCTCATTTAGGAAATGATACTCCCTTCTGGATTTTAGTGTCTGTTTCCACCAATGTCCACAGTTTAAAATTCTATAATGTATTTAACTCTGATCTATCTATACAATATCTGCAATACAGGAAAACACCATTAAATTTTAAATGAGCAGGATTCCAACAGGTTCTCTCAGCTTTATTAATGTTTCAGATGCTAATGCTAAGAGGTTATAATATTTCATGCCTCTATGTCACAGAATAGATTGCATTTATATAATCCTTTGCTTCTGTTTGCCAGTTGCCAATAGTCAAGCAGTGTCTCGTTACAAATTTGGGCTGCATGGCTGCTTGGTTTCCTTGCATTGTATGAAAAATGTTTTTCTGTGAAGCTAATGAACGGACTTGGTTTGAGACTGGGAGGTTCAGGCTGAGCCCTGACTTTTACGTTATTAACAAGAGATTTTGAAAAAATGCAGGGGCAAAGAAATAAAAATTTGGGGAGAGAGGGTGGGAAAGGGAGTGGTGGCTCTAGGCCAGAGGAGCAGCACAAACAATCTTGTGCTTTGGACTGTGCAGAAGAAATTCTAGCAATAGACACTGGCAGAGGAGAAGCAAGGATAAACTTTTGAAATTCCAGGCAGGGCAATAAGAGGTAGATCAATCCCATATTTCCCTCATTACAAGTGAGCAAACTTTCTTTCCAGTGAAAAGAGCAGATGCAGATAAAAAATTGATAAAGTCACAGACTACTGAGAGCCAAATACTTATAGAAGCCTTCTTTCCTACAAGAGAAAATGACTACTTACTATTTGTTTTATAGCAGCACAGAATGACTCCAATGGTGACTGGGGTGTGTTGCTGTGATGGTCACTTACTTGGAAATGGCAGTGCCAGTCACAGCATTGAAAACAGACTGGAAAATGGTAGAGAAAAAGGTATGTGATAATGCACGAATAAATACGGTTAATGATATCTTAGTTGTAGTTCACTATAGCAGAAATAGTTCACTCATAATTTTGCCCATATTGCATCTGTCCTTCAGAAACTGTTCTTCCCACTGAGAAGACAGACAAAGGGGGTAGAGGAGGCAGAATAAATTCTGTTTTCCTGAAAACAGGCCAGCCACAAACCTAATCCTTGCACCCATTAGCCAGACCTCAGAAGCTTTGTCAGGGGAATGCATTTGGCTGTTTGAAACAGAATCAAAATGGAGTTCATATTAGCTGTTGGCCTCAGCCCTTTATTATCCAGGCAAGCTAATTAATTTACCACTTTAATAAGAAGCTTGTACAATGTAAAATCTTCTTGTTAGCGTGTTAACAAGGCTGTAAACTGAGTACTCTCTTTAGATTGTGATATAACCCACTTTATGAGAGCAGGGGGGTTAAGAGAGCTTCTTCCACAGCACATATCTGATTTAAATTGATAAAAAATAATAATGAGAAATTATCTTGCGGCTGAGGAGATAATAGTCTTGGTACTTGCAGTCCCCAGTCCCCATGGAACAGACACTGAAAGTCTACAGCCTAAATTCATCCCTCTTTACTGAAGTCTTTAGCCTCAGGGTCTACATGCTTAAACCCAGGAATGGCCAATTCAAGGCCTTCAGCATTTTGCAGTAGATAAATAAAGTTTCATGTTGTTTAATGATACCTTAAAAACACACTGTCTTACCTGCTTTGCATGTACCTTGTTTTAGCTGTGATACCTTTCATCCAAGTGAAAATTTAGGTTGTGGTACTTTCCAAAATATCTTCTTCCCTTCTCTTCACTGCTAAGTAGTAAGCCACTAATGTTACTGTCATTCTTCATCTCAGTCTGGAAGTCATTTGGCTTTGCAGCCTGGTAGCATGAGGCCTCAATCCCCTCCAGCACCAGAAAGATGCAGGTCAGGAAGAGGGAAATGTTTTATAATCTCCATGTAGAAAGCTGAATGGAAAAGTCCATGCAGCAGGCCTAAGCCAGTCTTCCACTGAAGAGTCACCAGGTTTCATAAAGGTGATAAAAGGGTTCATATTGTGCACTCAAAACCTCTTTTGCACAGGTATGGAGCACCTATAGCCACTGACTTGTATGGTCCCCAGGACATTTCTTCAATGCAGCATAGTAGATAGAAGTTTATAGCAGTAGTCTGTCCACGTTTTGGAGATCATTTAAGGTTAGAGAATGTAAAAATATTAATGTCAATGAATATTATACTATAAAACAAAGTTTTATTCTTTTCTTGGTAAGCAGTTTCATATTTGCAGTTATTTACAGAGTGAAGAAACTCTCCATGTAATTGTTTGGCATATTGCTCATAGGCGTTGTTTGTAATTTAGCCTGACTGAGATTATTATGACCTCACTGAACTTTATATATACATGAACAGCACCAAAATCAAACAAACAGCAATAGGTAACCTTGACGCAAGAGGCTTCGTTGCGAAAGAGGCAAGAGAGAGAAAATGTAGAAGGAAAGGAGATGCTATTATTTTTTTTCTGGATAGGGAAATGAAGGCACAAAATGATTAAAATAACTTGCAGAAATGGACAAAGTCTATTGAAGAACAGATCTTTGAAGTCCCAATCTAGAATTAAAAGATTGTTCTCCTTGTGCCTCACTGAAGATGGTGAACTTTGCTGGGGATAAGAAAAAGTCCCAATTCTTTTACTTTATCTTCTAGCCAGAGAGTTAATGAGTTACCTGCCTCTGAAGACTGATATGTTCGGAGACAAATACTGAAAGAAGCACAACAAATGGTAAATTAGGATGAAAGTAAGTGACAAACTGATTGCTCTCAATTGCTCATCACAAGCGCAGTGAAGTAAGAGAAATGTCCAGTGGCTCTGGACCAGGAAAAAAACCAAATCTGTAAGTATGTTGAAAAGCCTAGAAGGAATTCATGTCAGCCTTGCAGCTTGTATTTCTACCTTATAACAGTATATGCCTGTGTACACCTTCCACACAGGACAGGGAGTCAGCAGAACCATCAGTCTCTGCAGGTTTCCCTTTAGTAGCTGACCAGCCGGGAGGTTTCATAGAAATGAAACAAACACTCCTGATGAGTTTGGGGACATAAACAAAAAATTCCCTGGAAGTGGTGAACATGAGAGATAGTGAGGAAGGAGGCATGAAGCTAGAAATATGAAGGTTCAGAAGAAGAACTAGGAAAAGTGTAGGAAAGAAGGTAATCAAAGGGTTTTAACAGTGAGAAGCAGAAATTGTAATGCTGAAGGAGTGTTACAACTAAGCATCTGAAAGGTGATAGATAGAACCAGGCAAAGTACTTTGGCAGGAAACACAGCTTGGAGGCAATTCTGGTAGTCCCCTGCTTTTTTCCCTGAGGATGTAGATGCTAGAACTGGAAATAAATTCAGAATCCTGTAGGGAAATATTGATATTTTATGGGAACTGCTGGGAAAGTCTGGAAAGTATTCAACATCTGTTCTGGGGAAAATAAATATGTTCTGAGGATACAGCCATGGGTATCCTTCTAAAAGTTTGATTTTATTTTGGGTTTCCATCTTCTGTGACCCACTGGTCTCCCTTAGGAGCTTTCAGACCAGGAAGAACTAGGAGCCAAGCAAGTGTCTTCATTAAAACTTAGGTTTATTGGCAGTGAATCACACTGATTATGCATTTTAAGTAGGCGTATATTAAGCCTTCTCCCTTTTCAGTTACTTTCACATTATTTTACCACATATTTCATATTCTTCTACTAGCTTCTGCTTGATCTCAAAGCTGTACACACTATAACTGAAGTCACTGTTATACCACAGGTATTATGGGAGGTGTGACAAAAGTAGTATTAATAAAGAGGCAGTTTTGCTCCTGAAGTCAAAAAGGAAACTGATGGTAGACACCAAGGTAACACTAAAACCTAACTGAGATTTCTGCTAACCTGGAGCACAAGCAGCCTCAGGGTCCAAGATTCTGTCTAAATGCTCCAATGAATGAAAACAGATTAAACTAGATTTTTGTTTGTTTTCGCTTGCTAAGTGAGTTCCCTGCTTTTTATAGCAAGATTGTTCAGTTTTAATTTGTCTGGACTTCTAAACTATTGGCGTAAGAGCTTCCGAAAAGAAGAGTTTGAATGTTTTTAAGTAAACGTATTTTCTTTATTGTCTTAAATGGAAGGAAAATTGATATGGTATACTTTTGTTAGTTTGTTTCATAGAAAGGAATCATTTTGCATAACTAGTAACTGTAAGCAAGCTCTCCATTATGGCAGCAAAAGAGCATAAATCATATTTTAAATAACGTCTCTATTACCTGGTAAGGAAATCCCTGTCGGTTAGGGCTGGTGCTTATTTAGAAGCCAGTACAATGGTACAGGTTGAGTGATCAGGCAATGCTACTGCTTACAATGCCGTTAGGAAGTTAGTAGATGATGTTAGTAGATGAGTAGTTCTATCAATCCTCTTCCCAATTTTTAACTAGATTTGCCACATATTTTAGAGAGAAGACAACAGTGGTGAGATCTGCCTTAAGGCAGATGTTCTAGGAAAGATTTCTTGCTGTTCTGAAGCAAATATAACCCTATCTTACAGATAGATCTCTGGAAAAACAGGAAACAAAAGCAGGTGAAATGTTTACATTAGAGAACTAGAGAAAAGCCTTCCAAATGCTATGAATGTTGTCTTGTTTTTAAGAGAGGTTTTACTGAGCTTTTATGTTAATGAAAATGATTTTACAATCAGCCATTGCATATATTTCTGAAAGGAATGATAATATGCCCTTTACTGTGGCTCAAAAGGGATTCTTATTTTAAACTTCATGTGTTAATAAAGCAACCTTGCTTTGAAGCCAATGACCATAGTAAATATCAAACATATTTATAGCTGGATACAAGTACACATTTGTGAGCTGTCTGACAACTTGATCTCTTTTAGACTGTCCTAGGGCTTCAGTAAGATCTCCTGTAACTTCACCCTACAGATTAAAACCACAGTGAGAACTAGCCAGTTTCTGCAATAAAGTCCCAAGAGGATGGTGTTCTGCTTCACAGCAGTAACTGATGCAGTCTATTAAGTTTCTCACTTTCTTTTTTTTTTTTTTGTTAGGTGTTTCACTGTATTCTCTTAAACCTGCTATTTTTATTATAAATCATGCAACTTGTTTTATCATTAGGTGGTAGTGAGAGAACAGAAAGAAACTTTCTTCTGAAAATAATTTCACTCCTGAGGGAACAAAAGTGTAACTCCTTTTTGTGCAGAAATTGATTATAACAAGGAAGATATCATGAAATAAACTCAAGGAAAAGAAGTCTACAACTATTTAGCATCATTTCATTTCCATGCTTTTGTATCTGTTACAGTCTTCAGTGAGGTCAGCAACTTTTTTTTGTATCTTTTTCTTTGTCATTTTCAGTGAATTTGTTCTAGTTTCAGTCCTTAATGGCAAACTCTGGATAGAGATTTCTTCCTGCTCACTTCTCTTTCTACCTAAGAAGAGAAGTGCCTGACCCACAACTGGCTGCAGCCAACAGTAGTTTTTTACTCTGACTTCCATGGACTTTGAGAGAAAACTCTGTTTGTATTTTACTAGATTTTCACTATCTGGAAGACAGGGAGCTGGAATCATCTCTTGCTGGGTCAAAAGGAAGTTCTGTCACTGTCTTTTGTCAAGATAATGATTACCCCTTTCTCGGCTTTAACAGTCCTTAGTGAAATATTCATGTCTTGTGGACTCAAACATTGCTGCCTGTAATAACATTTGTAATGCTTGACAAAAATGAATGAGGGTTTAGTTGAACACATCTATATCTTTAAGAAAAATGAAAACAGCTCTTAGCTTTTAACACTAATGCCGTAATTTTTTTTTTCTCTCTCTCACCCTCTCTTTTTCTTTGGGTAAATTATGAGTGTATTTAGTGGGTGCCTACTTATTTCTTATTTTCTGCCTTCTAAGCCATCCAAGCTGTTGTGCAGAAATGGATGTAGCTGTAGTAATGTGGGAGAGAGCAACATAGCCACGTGACCAGTAGTGCATCAGGCAGTGAAGGGCATTGATTCTTCTTAACCTTTATGCAATAAATCCACACCTGTCAGGTATGATAGGCCTTTCAAAATGATGACAAACATCTTTTAAAATGGCCTGAATAATTAAATATTTTCCCCAGTCCACCAAGCACATTCTCTCTTTACCTACACTCTAATATGCTTGGTCATTCCCTCATTGCCTGCATGCATCAAATCTGAAAACATGCCAATGTATTCAGAGTCTGTTTAATCATTTATCCTTTTCAGAACTACATGCTGACAAACTTGAAAACATCAGCTAAATCCATACCTAGAGTTTCGAAAAGAAAAAAAAAAGCTTCTTGCAGAGAAGTTCTGTCTCTGTTCCCACAGAATTCAACAGACGTAGCAAAAGTGAGTTGAATATGCACAACAGGATTCTAGAAAATGAAATGATTTGGAAGAAACAAGCAGTGACCTGTGCTAATCAAAGTAGTTCAGTCTCTCTGCCATGACATGTTTACACTTCTAGGTGCAGCACAAGTTGGCAGGATTTTGTCTCACCACACGTTCACTGGAATTTTCTGCATATTTCAGTCGTTGTCATGGATTTTCACTGACAATAATTGAAAGTCAACTTCTATTTCTATTTTTTATGCTTCAAGGTAAATCAGTGCAAATCTAGACTAACTCTGTTGAAATCATTTGCAGTGTTGTAACAGTATATTTCTTATATTTCATGTTTTCTGAGACTAGAGAAAATGTATCCCTTTTTTATGTGATTGCAGCTGCATCATATGCAGTAGCTCTGACAGGCATAGCCTCCCCATTTTTTCGAAGTAGACTACTAGCAAAAAATCTGCTTGTTTTGTAGAACGTTCAATGCCGTAGGCTTTGAAAAATAAACATTCAAAACAGCAATTTTACCAAATCACTAGGCCATTGGTTAATGAATGCAAAGTCAGACTGCAGAGGCTATGGAATTTTTCAGCTCAGGTAGGCCGAACATTGTTAACTGTTTCACTGCAGAATTGCATATAATCTGTCCTCTTCCAACAGTTCCATTCTGCGTGAGTAGGAAGAGTTTTCGCTCAGTTTAGAACTTCAATAGTGGGACCGAAGCCTGGATTTTTTTCAAACAATCCAGATGAGAGGGAGAAAAGTGCAAAAGGAATGTCAGAAGCTTGAAAAATGCAAGTAGAGCAAAAACATTTGTCAAGCTCAAGATACTGCCTGTACGCCCACCAGAAAACTTAAAAAACTGCATTGTTTGGTCCTTAACACAAATTGAATTTGATTAAATTTGGGATTCATGAAGGCTCAGAAATTAATTTTATGAAATTTCAATAAAGTAAAACTTCATTCTTTTTTGCTTGCCTCTGAGCTAAAAATAGATACTGTTCTGACAGCAAAGCATCTAAATCTGAGTTTGCATTTGGAAACTCAGTCCTGCCCTGTGATTCCGTCAAGGTCAAAGGGTTTCAGATTGAAGAGTCTGGTTTTCAGCATTCTTTTATTTGGTCTAAAGAATTTGGTCCAGTCCATCCATAAAAAAATAGAGTTCTTTTTAATCTCGTTTGAGAAATTATTTTTTTGCCTGGCAATCCAGAACTGCTTGAAGTGAGGCAAGTGTGCTCTGTAGGACATAGATCACTAGTGTAGTAAGACCTTTTCTTTATAAATGTTCTTTACAAACATGTCAGCTCCAGAGACTTTTTTTTATTTGAAACAGCTGCTAAAAAGCTATCTTTATGTGAATGCATAAAAAAGAGAGATGAATATATGTATGTACACTCTCATACAGATTGCATACTTCCAGCAGGGTGAAATACTCTTCCAGTATTCTCACTGCTAAAGCAAGCCTCCTCTGGGTTTTTATCCTGTGAGCCAAATTCCCATTAGCACTCAACACTTCCAGGTGCATCCTTCTGCCAGTGCATACCCACACAAATATTTCTTGGTAAAGATCCCTGCCTAGCTGCTTTTTGCAGTAATTTACATTCCAGCTCTCATTCCCTTCAGAGGAGCTAAGGAAGAGACACAGGAATGACCTAAGAGAGAAGCCTGAAAAGAAGCTTACTAAAACAGAAATATAGATAGAAATAATAACTAAAGACTGGTGAGACTATTGGAAGGGGAGAGGGTAGGGAGGGAACGAGATTGTTTTGATAAACCTATCTTTTTATTACAGAGGCATCTATAAATTCAGACACAGACAAGTCCCCTTATCATCAGCCCTGTCTGAAAACAGTAGAAGAGTCCTTCTCCCCAGGGATTGCCCATCTAGACACCAGGGGGAACAGAGGCAGAACAAGGAGGAATGATTTGCTCAAGGTCACATCGTGCCTCCTCGTCCAGCATCTGAGCTCCCCGGATACTTTGCTAAGATTGAATTTGTTGTTAATTTTTTTTGAATAGAAAATACTAGTTTTAGCAGAATATTTTGAAATAGATCTCACAGTATTTGAAGACAGTGGCTCATTTTAGGCTGTATTATATATGCATTGTTTCTTAACTTATGCTGATCTTTTTTGGCCTCTAGAAAAATATCATCAGTATATCTCTGGCATTTGCGTACATCACTCCATAAGATGAGAACATATGCAGCCTCTGCCTTTTTTGCTTGACTGATTGCATTTGATTTTATTGCACTCTGTGCTGCTTCTGCTTCTATTTCTTATAGAACACACTCTAACTAGAAAGTAGGATTCACACCAGATTTTAAACACGATTTATATTTCCAGTAGCTAGTAAACACTTTACCCCTTAGTCCAATCATAACTTGCGCATGGACCAAAACATCCACCTGTTTTTGAAACAAAGAAAAACAGTCATTCCATTACCAAAAAAAAAAAAGTTCTAGATAACCAGTTATGCTTTTATGGCATACACTTTAGAAATAGCTGTTGCACAATCAAAATAAAAATGCCCTGTTAATGTTTTCCTGTTAAGTGCTAATCACAGGTGATGGGTAGCTGACAACAGCTCTAGTGGCTTGCAGCAGTTCACACAAACTGAGAATCTATTCTGCTTTATTGTTAATGGCTATCTTTGAGAGGCAGACCTTTATCTAATTATGCCACAAAAGAAATCCTTTGATTGTCACAGCATAAAATATATACTTTTCACGTGCATATTCTTGTGACCAGGCATCAAGCAACGCATGTGCTGTGTTTCTCCAGAAGGCATTGTCGTTTACTGTTGTTGATAGATTTCTATCAGTTAGATCTGTTTGTGTCCTGCAGGTTTTTCTTGTATTTACACTGCTCTCCCTTGGCCAAACACATTTTTTCTGGGAACTCAATGTTAATAATAAACAATTAAAATAGTTTATGCCAATTTATGTGAAGTAATGAAGCAGTATATTTTATTAACACAGAGGAGTGCATTTTCAGAGTGTTGAACAAACCTTGTTAACAGCAAAAGGAATTGCAATGGGGTCACATCTGTGACAGCTTCAGATTATGCTTCTAAACTTGCAGCAGGTCCTGCAAATGCCAGTGGTGTGTTTAATGTTTCAGCTGCAGCAATTTGTGCATAATCTGTTTCTTGTTGACCAAATGCTTTATTGGGAAAAAAAACTTGCGAGGACAATGTGTGCGCTAGTGGTGGTATGGCTATTGATGGTATGTCTTCCAAACATAGAACCTCCCTGAGTCATTCTCCTAACTGCCCCCATCACTATATTGCAGGGTAGGAAGAATTACTTATTCCTGACACTTTCTTTCCTATCTAGCGTAACTTATGCGCTTGTGCTTTGAATTGTGCAGAAGGAAGACAATAGCAGACATGGCTGACTTTGGGATCAAATACCACATACTCAGACTCTAGGGTCAGGTTAAATGAACCCAACTCTGTGCAGTGCAAAGTCTTACAGCCTCAGTTCTCAGCACCCTGAAAATTCCTTAGAATCTGCAAGATATGGTACTGCAGCCTGGGACATCCTTCAGCTTGGATGCACACTGCAGGGCAGAATTTGCACAAATCCTTGTTTTTCAGTCTTCAAAAGCCTGAAATATGATTTTAGACTTGAAAAGACTCTGTTTTATTCCAAACTATTTTTTTTTTTTGTTCTATGGAGAGAAATATGTTAACACCGCAGTTTGTCTAATCACTTTAGAATTTACTGTTAAATATGGTATGAGATTATTATCAAATCACTTCTAAATAATCTTGCGGAAGAAAGCACAACATATTTTGTTTTTCAGTACATCATTTGTGAACTCATACAGAATCAGCATTATACGCAGTAATTTGTTTATATTCTACCATTTGTTATTTATAAAAGCTAACTAACTACCCGGTCTGCTATTTTCCTCTCCTGAAAAATGTGGCAGATTCAATCTGCAGCTGAAATCAGATCCATGTCAAAGATCAATATATGCATTGTAAAGAGTCAGCACTAAAATTCTGAGAAAGACAACTGAATTGGGTTTTCTGCTTAAAAAGGCTCATTATATACCCGTGGACTCTGAAATGGCGGTTGCAGAAAAGAAAAGAAATTCCTCAATGTAAACAAGCCAGCTAAAGAATTTTTTAGATTACTCCCCTAGCAGGCTGGAGTGCCCTGTCATGCTGATGACATGAATCAGAAGAACATGCAGTTCCATCTCCCACTGACTTCAATCAGTTCACGTTGTTCACAACAGACCTGAATTTTGTTCATTACTTAAATTAAATGGAAACACCAGTACTTATATGTAACGTTGTTCTCTTTCCCAGCTCTTAATTAACAGATATCTATAACTGCACCCTTTATGACAGCGATTAGCTTGTGGGCAATGGTAGCTCTGCCTTTGAATATTAGGACTTGGCTATAAGTGGGGAAAGTGAAAGAAGGATGATTCAGCTGTGACAGAGTCAGGAACACGCAAATGTCCCTAATGAGGTCCTGTACTTTCTGTTAGCGCAGAACTAATCATCATGCATGCTTCTTTTTTTTTTCAAATGAGGCTCCCAAGCTGCAAAGTTGGGATTTGAATCTGGCTTTTCTTAACAGGGTTTTACTGTGAGGTTTTGTTTAGGCCAATGAATTTTTCCCACAGAACGCCTTTTTGGAAATTAGTAGAAAAGATTTTTTTTGTAATATATGTTCTTCACGGGTTTGGGCACCTCTATTTTTTAAAGTTTTTTGTTTTGAAAGAAATAATGTAGAGAAAAGACTAGAAGAGGATATTCAGTCTGTAGACCTGCTCCAGTGGATGTATGAAGCCTTCTCAATGAAGGTAAAATGAGTACCACCCCATGATTTGATACATTTATTGGAGTAGGATATTTTATGGCAGTTTCATAAGCACTGTGCTTTAAGTGGCATTAGAGCACAAGAGTGCGCACCAAGAGCTGAGGTCCTCCTCTTGGGTATTTTGAAGACTAACTATTCAACTAGAGGTAAGTGAATTGGTCTCCCTTTCCTCATTATTTTGTTTTCCACCTCATGCAGTTTTCGAGAGCCTTAATTTATCATTTGGAAAGTGCTTTAAGAACCTTTCACAGAGCCAACTATAAAAATGCAAAGTATTAGGAAACAAAATCCCATGCACAATTAAAAATTAATCACCTTCAAGCTAGAACTTTCAGAGAAACATTCAGTGGAAATAGAAAGACAAGCTGGGCTTACAGGGAGAAAGCTCTATTCATAGGAAAACTACAGAAAAACAACTGCTACCAACTGGGGGATGTTGTTTTCTCTCCTGTTCTGCTGCCTGCTTGTCCTTCTCCCTGGTCCCCCGAAGGTTCACACTATCCTTGTGAAGCAGAGGGAAGGACAGAGGACATAGCCTCAAGTACAACACGAGGATCATCCCACAGACAATGCAGGGATGTCTGTGGAATAGCTGCCTGCTGGCGGCCTTTTCTCCAGGCCAGGCTCTCCCCGTGAGCGTTGGGGTTTTTTTTAGCCTTTCTGCATGGAGGAGCTGATCTGGCTCTAAACATGGGCTGGCTCTCCCCAGTGGGGAGCCTTGGGGGCTGAGGAAGAAGGAAGTGAAGCTGAAAGGAGAAAGAGCTGTAAGGAGCTGTCAGAGAGACACAGGCTAGGGTGCATTGGGGAGGGTGTGGATGAAACGTGGTCAATTTGAGGAATGGGAAGGAGCAGGTATTTGGGGCTAGAAGGTTTATCTGGAGGCTGATTGTTGTGGGGGCGTAAGAGGAAGTTTTTACCCTTGGGGCAGAAGGAGAAAAGTCATGTGAGACCCATGTCTTTCTTAAACTTCAATCCTTCACTCTCAGCTCAGCACTCCTGCAGTCCAAACGCAAGCTAGATTTGCCATAGAAAATCACTGAACAGGAAGAATGGAAGAAGTGCCAGGTCATTGCGGGGATCCACTATCCTGAGAGATGCTTTTTGACCTGTTCATGAAAATCTCCAATACCCGAGCCTCCACAGCCTTCTCAGAGAGTCTGCTCCAGTGCTTTGCTGTCTTTATCTTTATAAAGCTTTCCCTAATACCTAGTATGAATCTGCTTCCATTTAAACTCCAACTTCTTGTCCTACATGGCATGTTGCAGTCATGCTCCTAGATGGTAAATTGACAGAAATATAACAATGTTGGCCACTGAAAGGTAGAAGAAGATTATACAATATTGTTGAATGATTGTATGGAACAGAAGAAAGATTGTATATGTCATATCGGACTGCAATGCAGTATACACAGGATAGAAACAAGTATTTGAAAATAATTTATTTTGAAAATATCTTCTGTTTTGATAATTGGGTTTACAGGCATAGCAGTAAAATAATTAGTTAATATCTGGAGTCAAAGACTAAGCATGGCTATTAAACTAATATTCAGTGCCATACATTAGTGAAGAATAATAAAAATCCTAAGGAAGACAGTGATTGGGAATACAGATTCTGACTATCATTGCTCCAAACTAAAAGTGTTTGTGCATGAGATCTGGTCATTTAGCAGAACCATGGGACATCCATCACAAACTCTCAAAAGTTTTATGTTAAAAACTTTCCTTTGACTATTGGCATGCTGTGCCCTTCTTGGCCTTTTTCTACAGAACTAAAAAGATTGTAATTTTATCTGTTCAGATTTTTTCCCCAGCTTCAATTATTTTTGATGGCTGCTTCAAGCTCTCCTTTTACAGAATGTGCTGAGAGCCGCTCTCACACTAGAAAAAGAAATAATTTTTCAGTAAGCAAGCTATAAATACCACATTTCTTTAATGGTAAAAAAAGACCAGCTTTCTGAATCTTAGGATCAGTAGTTTTGCAAACCACTTCATGGACTGCCTTGCTTTTTACAGAAGTCAAACAGTCCACAGGCTGCCAGCCCAAGAGTATAAGCAAATCTGTTTTTCTGGATTCTCTATTTGTCAAATCAGCCTCCAGATGAAATACAGGCAGGTATATCTCAGATGAAATGTCAGGCCCATAAAGTAATAATTATAGCTTTCTGGTCATCTGTTAAGAATCAAGAGCCACTCTTAGATCAGAGTCAACAATACTGTGTGCCAAAAATACACACAAATTTTGACTGGGAGCTGGAAACATGGTTTCTTGATAAAGTCAAAGACAAAATGGCAGTGAGCCCAAGTTTAGGGAATACCAGATATGTAAGAGGATGTTAGTAAGAACACAGTAATCAACCAATTGCAGAAATAAATCTCTAGATTTGGACAGAGAGTTTTCCGGCTGTAAGTTCTGGGATGTATTGTTCTTAAAGGCTGTGAATTATATATCACCTTAGTAGTTCAGGTCATCTTGTATAACCCTCCTTCTTGGGGTTCAAATGTGGATCTACAGGGACAGGGAGAAGCTTTCTCAATGTGCCTGTGACTGAACCAACCTCCCAAAGGATGCTGACATGCTTTGACAGATTTTCATATTTTGCAGTAAGATTAACCTCTTTGTAATAGATTTTTCCCAAAGGACCTTAGTAGAGGAAAATCTAGCATAGGCTTGTATTGAATAAAATCTCTTGATAAAATCCAGAGCAGAAGTTACCCCAAACCAAACTATGATTTGAGGGTGGCAACATGAACATCAAAGAATTTGTTGTCTTTCTGAGCAGTTTCTAATGTGCTTTTAGGACAGGGTTGAGAATCTTTGAAAGGTATCTCACGCAGCCTAGTTGCACTGAGTGCAGTGTGTGCTTCTTGTCAAGTGAAAATTAACGCCTTTTTCTTTCTTTCTTTCGAAGACTGGCTGCAAAGTTGGTTTGTGATCTAGGTGGCTGACTCCTGCAGCAGGACAAGGCAGCCACGGTCAAGCAGTAGGTCTGAAGGCTCTTTCCCAGCACAACCCCCCACGCCGTGGTTTGGTGTTAGCCCTTCATGACAAATGCAAGCAACATGCAGCAGGAAGTGTCAGCATGAATCAGTCTTTCTACTGTAGTTGCATGCCCATGCAAAATAATTTTAAATACTTTTTTTACTTTTGATTACAGTTTGGCCTCTTCTTCCTCATTCTCTTTTCCACATTTCTGGTTATCTAATTTTGGTGTGGAGAGTTGAGGTGGGATTGGGTTTGTGCTAGTTCGTTGTTTTCTGTGAAACTATTGCTTATAATTTAGACATGAGAAAATGTTTCATACATAGCGAAGTATCTGGATTAGAATTGCTACTTAAATCATCAAGTCGAAAACTTATTCTAAGAAGCAAATTGAGTTGTTTCACCATCTAAAGCATTCTCAGTTAAAGGGGAAAAAAACAGCTGATTTCCTTTAGGCAAAAGATTTTTGCTGTTCTCTGCAAAAGAAACTGTCACAGTTGGACATGCAATAACATTCCTCTCAGCTGGAAGATTAATATCACTTCACCTCTCTTATACATTATTCTCAACTGCTACGCCAAACTTAAATTTGTTCCCAGGTGCTAAGGCAAACAAACATTTTTGCCTTTTGAACAAAGCAATTCTCAAATTAACCATTTTCCTGAGCTCATGTTCATTATTTCCTAAGCTTCTGACTTGGGGATATTTGTTTTTTACTTAATATATTACCATTTTTCTTTTGATATTCTGCAGGGCCTGATTTTTGTGGAATTCTGCAGCATCACCAAAAATGACCACTTTCTCTGGGAATAACAAGTCTGTGTTTGAATTCTTCTAATGAAAAAAGTCTTCAGACTTGAAGACTATGTATTTGAGCACTCAGAAGATCCCTAATTTCAGTGGTAGCTGAGACTGTAGCAGAACAGGACTTAGGCATAGGGTCATGTACTGAAAAGTTCAAATAATTTCTAAATATTGTAACTTTTCAAAATAAACTTTGCAAAATAATAAGCTGATGGAAAAATAGCTTATGCTGAAAGGGAGAAGATGCCTCAGTCCCAAATGATAAAATGAGAATATTGTTTCCATCTTGTAGTTTAGGGTGTGGGTCTATGATCCATCTCAAAGCAAACAGGATATTAGTGATATGAGTGAAGTTATATAGAACCATAAGTTTTAAGATATTTGAAGCTGAAGTCCGTAATAAAGAAATTGTTACTCAATATTTACAAGAGGTTTTGGACAGAGAGAATTTTAAAATTAGTTTGCTAAATATACAGGTTTGATTTTCACTGCTGTATCTTTAAACTGCTACCTATAGTTGTCACTAGAGAATTGGCCAGGATACATGAGGTGGCACATTCTCTTAAATCTGAGTTACTGTACAAAATTCTAAGAAAAGAATCAGGCAAAAATGGTCGAAGTATTTTAGCACAATATCCTCTGCAGGGAGAAAGACAGGATGGAGTATTTGGCTTGATTTGACAGTTCATATTCAAGTCTGCTTTTAGATGTAATGATATGCAGTCTCTGTATTTCCAATGGCATTTTTCTTCCTGAGTGATGCGTTTGTTATGTTTAACTGGAAATCTTTTCTTTCTCTCTATTGTCACTACACTCCAACTAAAAGTTACTTGTGCTGTTAGTTAGTTTGTCCTGAAACTTACCTGAAACAGTTATCTTTTGTCTGTCAGAACAGTAAAGACAGATGTGTTCTTTTGACTTATATTTGTATATCTGGCTAGACGAGTTTGCACGTAGGCATCTCAGATTAATGCACCTTTCTTTTCAGAAATGAAGAATGCTGCCAAAAATTCATTTCATGGGAATGAGAAACTTTCAACTCTTTCAAATGGATCAGGAAGTTTGAAAATTCTGTTCTTCATCAGTAATTAAAATCATAAAAGATGGTCAAGTCATGATTTTGTTAGCATTTATTAGAGATTTTGCCTTTCTGTCAAAGATATTGCCTTTCTTCTTCACTTATCACCAATTAATTAGCATAAAACATGGATTTTTTTCCAAACAATACATTCCCATGGAGGTACTGCCTGCAGACAGAAACTTAAACTGCCTGTGTGTATATGCAAGATCTGCTTTTTATTTCTTTATTTAAACCAGCTAACAAACTTCATTGTTATTATTTGTGATGGGGAAAGGATGCTGGATAGATTTGTTGTTACTTTTGTTTCCTATTAACATAATTAAAGGAGTAGGGAGTTTGTGAGTTCTTTGTGGCATGTATTTTTATATAATTAAAGAAGCAGAATAACAGTTAAAATCATTTCCTGAGTGTACTAATATGCTGAAGAATTTAAATTCTTCAATTAATTCTTCAATTAATATGTAGAAGAATTTAAAGACAGATTTTTTTTGCTTGGATCCAAAACTGTAGAGGTTTTTTATATAACTGGTCCAATGGTTGTTAAGTATTTACATAAAATTATTTTTTCCTCCAGCTGATGGCAAAAATAATTTATTTGATAAAAGACTGTAACATATCAAATCAGTAAATACACTTAAGTTGAATTGACACACACCCGATTCCCCATACATCCAGCAAGAGTAATTCATATCAATTAGACCTGTGAAATGTGTTTACATTTTTGGCCTATGGTTAGTTAGCCAGACTATGTATGTTCAGTTGTCCCTAAAACATTCAGTCAGTGTTAACTCCTTCCTCCAGTTAATTTTTATGCTCAGAAAGCAAAATAATGTCAGTAGAAGAGATGCAGCAGCCTCATTCTTTCTATTCTTCATTAGCACACTTGGCCAGATATTTTAGTATGCAGATTTTTTTTTTTTTTTTTTTTTGCCAAAGGTTAGTCCATGTTTTTGTGTTCAATTTGTCTTCATTTTATTTGGATAAAGAATATTCATTTTTGCTCGGCCTGAAGTAATGGTGTTTTATTTTTGGTCTGCCAAATCACTGCTTGCTGGTTACTTGAAAATAGGCGATGTTAAGACGGGTTTTCTGAACATTGCAGTGAATACAGTACATAACATTCTGCAGAAAATCCACTATGGATAAAACTTTATGAGGAAGAAATAATCGATTGTCATTTTAATTTCCTCTTATTATATCAAAATTATTAGTTTCATATTGCCTTTATTTAATACCTAATTGAGAACATCAGGTTTTTTTCTTCTTAGCAAAAATTCACAACTGACAGAAAAATCCATGTATGAAATGCTTTATATTGGAAAGCTCAATTGTAATGTCATAGTAGCAAACCAGACCCTAGTTGATTGTTCAGTAACATTGGAAATAGGTCTTCTTTTGTTATTTCCTTTGGAGCACAGGAATTACTGTTCCAGTTGACTTCAGCCTGAGCAGCTCGGGGTTGTTGGATTTGACCATGACAAGGAACTGAATTTTTCCAATCTACTGTGTTAATGCACTTGGCTCCACAAGCAGCCGCAGGCCCAGTTGTGCCCGTAAGTTAATTCATGCATTTGAATTAGGCACCACTTAGGCACCTTGGAAGACTGGGCTCACGACTTTGTCACAGTCCAGAACTAAGAGACAGCAGGGATCTTTCCCTATTCCTCTCCATCTGTTCTTCCCTGTTTTTCTGTATCTTCTGCAGATGATGGCTCCGAGGAAATCTTAGGACACCTAACAAGACGTGTCAATTACTTGACACCTGTCAATAAGTGTTAGGAGGTCTTTCAGTGCTGTATGCTACTCCTGCTAAAGAAGGTCCTAACGCCCCTAAACTTTACAGGTATTGCCAGTGCCACACAGAAGCCTCAAGACTGGCACTGGGGCTGTTTTCTGGAGAGGTCCTGTTTGGTTTGGGACTGAGCAGAAAAAGACTAGATACTGGTCCAGCTCTAATAGGCACATAGTTCTTAACCAAAGTAGCTCAACAGTTGAGGACATTCTTTTCCAAGCTTGGCAAGGAGAAAATAAAAAGTTTTACCTGTTTTTTTTTTTTCCCTGGGGGATGGCAGTTAACAAAGCCGCGTCCACAGAAGTGTCACTGTGGCAGCCAAGGAGAACTGACTTTCTTCAGCATGTTGCCCGAGTGGCCGCAGACGGGCTCCAACCAGGCAAAGGTAGAGCCGAGGGCTGTGCAGTAGCTCAGCGCTGCACCTCCAGAGGCTGCCCGCCCGCCCGCAGCCTCCCCTCGCCCCACACCTCTCCCCTCCACTTGGGCAGCGGCACTGTGCCACAGCCTTGTGGCGTTACTCTCAAAACTTTTTTACCACACGTAAGCATTACACTAACAGAGGAGACTGAAATGGTATTAATTTTTCAACTAGCTGCCTTTTTTTTTTTTTTTTTTTTTTTTTTTTTTTTTGAAAGGCTTACAGGAAACTACATTAGAGCCCCAAAGTAATGGAACATTAAAAAACCATCTGGAGATCTAAAACAATACAGTACCCCTGATGCATGACCACAAAGACAGATATGATCCATTGTAAATGTGGCAGATAACTCGCAGTAGTGCTCAGGATAAAATTCTGATATTTCAGAAGGGAATCTTCCTGGGATAGGTAAATAATTACAGAATGAAAATGACAGAAACTAATCTTTGGCTGTGTAAGTACAGTAAGACTTAATATATCATAAGACTTTATATATCATAAGACTTTATTTATTTAATACTAGTCTTGTTCTGGGAAGGTTACACACATACACGCACATGCACACACATGGATGTGCTAAATAAATGCGACTGATCTGATGGAAGAGGTGTGAGTATATGTGCACATGTACATGTGTGTGTGTGCATATATATATATATAACATAAATATGTTTACATACAAATATGTGTGTGTCTATATATATAAATAAATAAATATATTTACATACAAAACCATAAATAGCTTCTAGCTGTTCTTTTAATTTTAGCAATTAGGTGTAAGGTTTATTTTTGGCTTTTTTTACTTCTAGGTAAAATGCTACCCTAAAGACATAAAACATGAGCTATAAAGACATAAAACATTACCTCTCAAAAAGAAAGCATGGAAGCACACTGGAGCCATACAGACCTTTTTCATTTCATTTTCTTCACAGAAGAGCAATAGTCTGTTTAAAGGGAGTTGGAAAATCTTCAGTCCTTCTTTTCATGCCTGATTGTTTTCCTGACTATGTATTGCTGGTACATGGAGCGAACTGTGTGTCAGTCACACAGCTGCACCCTGCGGCTTTCCTCCGCTAGTCACTGAGAAGAGGAAACCTTTTGGAAGAGACGGCCTCATTCCTACAGGCAGCCAGGCTGTGAACCTAGGAGACAGGACTGCACGCAGTTGGTATGACTGGATTGTACCACAAACACAGCCACCCCGCAACGTGCGCACAGCCAAGGTGCCTGGCAAGGTGCCTGCCGCTCAGCTGGCCTTATTCCCACAAGATTGATGTGATATGTGTTACAACATGCAGACTTAAAATCAATGAGAAATAGTCTCCAGTGCAGCTCTTGAAGGCCTATGACCTGGGGTAATAAGACAATAGTTCAGCATCCTTCAGGATCAAGCTCTGTATCATGAAGATTCCTGCCAAAATCAATGAAGTTGAATCAGTTCTGCAGTCTCCCACACGATGCCCATACATCATGTCCTTTCATTACACTGGCAACAGCTGACACAAACTACTATGACAGAATCTCAGTTTCCCCTATGAACACTCCTTGGCATCTCAGTAAAAGGTCTCCTACGAGACCATAAAAAAGATTATAGGAAAGTTACTGCTTTTTCATATCAATGAATGATTTGGCTTTTTATGGAAAAGGCACGTAAGCCATAGATAAACATATGCATTTAGATGGTGTCAACAGCTCTTAACAATACACCATGCTGTTGTGGTTGTGAAATGAATTTGAATAGTTCATCAATAATTCCAAGATCAGTTGATGTGGCAGTATTACCCTGCTTGGCAGTACAGTATAGCAGATTTCTACTTTTGCCTAGTGTATTTGATTTGACAGTACTCACTTCGAGCTGCTATTCCAACCAGTAAGCAAGATCAAGGACCCTCTGGCTCATTCAAGAGATATAAAAGTCACAAAATTATTCTTTGTAGTTATGTGACTGCAGCATAGTTTCATTTTCTTTCTGGCCAGGCTGCTGATTATTGAACACAAAGATATTTATTGGATATAAAGTCAATGAAAATAAGGTGTATTTATTCAATTATCTACCATACTACTACCATACTACTGCCACATTCAGTACTATCTAAATTATTGATGAACAGTTCAAATGGCTTTCATCTCATCTACAAAGAATATAAATTTACTTTTTCACATTCAAACTGATCTAACTTCTAATGTTGGTAATGTTTACTATGCAAGCTTTGTTTTCACTGAACAGGCATTTAAGTCCTCTTAATATCTAACACTCTTCTGAACTACCTAATATAAAAGGAAGGAAGAACTTTTCTAGAAAGACCACACAACTCGGGTGGTCAAAGAACTATTTGACCAGTCCTATATGCCACAATACAACTTTTCTCAAACAGAAATTTTTGTATAAAAAAGACTAAAATTTGGTCTAAGAATAAGTTTTGTTTGCTTGCTTTATCCCACTACAAGCAGTCGTTAGTATTTGTGGTGTTCTTTTTTCTTTTATGTCTGTTTCTCTTCTTTGTTTCCTTTTCCAATAAGGTAGGGGAAAAAAACTTGGGATCTCTAGTACTTTCAGAAAAAAAAAAAAAAGAAAAAAAAAAGAAAAAAAAAAAGAAGAAGCCAACAATCCAAAGCGTCCTGCAACAGGCATCTTCGAAATTCTTGCAATTTACTTTTTCCAGTTTGATTATGTTTCACAGGGAGAATGGGCATCTGAATTAATGTATTTGGAAGTGAGGAACAGTTATATTCCCAGGCTATTAGGTGGGAGGAAAGTGAGTGCAATGGCTTGCCACTATAATATAAAGACTTCTGGGGAGTAGTGTTTTAACAACTGCTAAAATGCCTCTGGGAACTTTGTTTCTCACTTTCTACTAGGAGACCTTCTGAAATGTTTAGAATTATTTTATGGGTATTTGTGGGAATTCAATGTGTATTTGATTTCCAGCTCTGCAGATTGCAGTCCACAAAAGAGTGCTGCTCAGACAAATTTCCCTGTGCAATTCCACTACCATATTTCTTTCAGGCACTGAAAGAAGTGTGCCTTGGTTGGTAGGTGAGGTCTTCGCTGTAATGTTTCTTCTTTGCTGGCGCTACCAATGAACGCGCCAGCTACTGTAGTGGTTACTTGTGAAGTAAACATATGGTCCCTCAGAAACTGGAACAAGAGCATCCTTTTTGCTTCATATACATTCCCGAACATGCATCACACGTTAGCAATGTTCAGGCCTTTATCAAGATGTGATATTTGTCATATACTATACTGCTGGCAAACATGCCAGCTGATCTTAGACTACATAAAATATTCCCATGGGAAATCTTGCAGTAAAAAATGTCCTACTTCTTTTTTTCTCAGCAGAAACCCAGGGCAGGAAACTCATCAACATGCAGGTAATGAAGCAGCACCTGTGCTTTTTTTTGAGTTGGATTCATTAAGTGCATTCCTTCAGAAGTCAGCTCAAGAGAAAACTGGGCGAATGTGTCCAATTCTAAATCCATATCAAAGGGCTTCACAGAGATGGCAAGAACTACAAAATTAGGCTGTCTGTCGCTATCTGTTGGATTAAAGCACTCAACTATGCAGGAACCAAAGCATGAAACTCACAGTTACAGCTGCAATTCTGTCCTTAGTTCACCATGCACTGCTTTGCATAAAGTATGTTTTGTGAAATCACTTGCTGTTTGGAGACCTTTCAGTTCCCCACACATTATGGTGAGCTAAGGATTTTTTAGCTTGAACTCCAAATTTTTCATGCTGCAGTTGGCCTAAAGTTGGTAACTAAATGCAAGGTGATTACTTTTGTTGTAGTATTTAAAAATAAATGTGTATGGGGAAGAAAAAGGAAATGTGGAAGGAAGTGTAAAACTAAATAGATTTGAAAGTACTCTTCGAGTCAATCATTACAAATCAATGAGATTTGGTGGGGTGACCCATTTCTGAGGTAGACGGGCTTGACATAATGTGGGCTGAGATCAGAAGAGAGCTTGGAGAACATCACCATGATAAATGGTTAGTAGTTCTGCTGCCAGGGATTATTGCAGAGCTGTTGCGAGAGAGCCTGGATCTAAAAAGATGGTAGTCAGCTCTGAAGGGAAGCACAACCTGGTAGGGGTCTGGTGAGGAAGATGCCTGGCTGCAGAAAGTCCCTCAGAAGCTCACAGGTTGTGGGAGTGTGGGAGAATGATAACGGAGGACATGACTGAGGCATAAAATATGTTAAACAGTTTAAATAATAAAACCTAAGCCCCAAAGAAAAGAATCTGAAATAGAATGGCTGGGAGGTATTGTTTGATGTCTAGGTCAGCAGTCTGGCAGAGACACACAAGAGTGTTTGTCCAACAGTTTACTAAAGTTTTAAACACATTAAAGTTTCTAGAAAAGCAAAATAAAACAGATGATAAAAGTAACTCTGTATCCTCAAACTCAATAAAGCATGTATTGAGATCTAGAAAAAAAATATTCTACCACTTTGCACTGTGAAATTAAACCAAAGATTTTGTAGTCAGTCAATATCACATCAGCAAGGTGCCACTTTAAACATATCAAACCTTCCAACAGTTTTAAACATGATAGGGAGATAGACTTGCTGAAGAAAAGGGAAGAGCCTGGAAGAAAAATTTATGAAGAAGGTAAGAGATATCTCCTTGGCTTTTACCAGTATTTTTTCAAAGAGAGAACGAGAAGTCCTCAAGGCTAAGACTGAGAAAAGAAAGGGTAAAATTAGGGGCAGCAAGATTAAAATATTACTCAAGGTTACTCAAGATTAGCTGTATGATGAATGTTCCACAGAACACTGCATAAATCAAGATAACTAAGATAAATGAAAGTCTAATTTAAGGAGTATGTTGTCTCTGGATCAGAACGGTAAGGAACCAGACGCATGACTGCCAGTTTATGACGTACAAGAGAAGTAAATACAGGAATCAGAGGCAGATCTGTACAAAAATCTCTGGTTTTGGGATACTTGGACTTATGCGCTACTCCCTAATGTCTTTACCAAAAAGGGTGGAGAAGAAATGGCCAGGAACTGAAGTTGGCCAGTAGTAGTTACTTTTAGTGAGTGTCCCTACTTCCGAAAAGGAACTTTTGGCTTTTTTTGGATTAGAAATTTTCTCCCCTGTGCCAATGACCTGGCTGGTGGCTGCAACCCTCCTTTCCCACTCCTGCCACACTTTAGCTGCCATACTTCCTTCTCATGGTACACTCAAACCTCTTTTCATCTTTCCTTCCCTTTCTCTCCTAATTACCTGTTTAAAGAAACAGGAAATTGGACCAGAGAGGCCAGGACTCTTGCTCTAAGTTTTGCAACTTACAGTTTGGGGAGTTTTTGTTTAAAAAAGCCAACAAAAGCTATGACAAAAACACATTTTAAAGCTGAAGTGACTGTAACACTTTCATTCATTTTTAAAAATGCATTGGCCAGAGAACTATGTTCACTGTGCATGTGGAAAGAAACACCCAGACCACCAGTGAGAGGTTGCAGAAGACACAAGCCTCGTGGGAACAAGGAAAGAAAAGAGCGTCTTCTGTGGGTAAAGTCTCAGTGGAAATTCTCAGCAAAGGAAATGAGCAATGCTGACTTCTTCTAACAGACCCAAAATGCTGCTGGAGCTGCCGAAAGTCATGGTGCAACGAGAAATGGGAGAAAGGAGCATCAACACCATTTCACAGATGGCCAGACTTTCTGGGCTGGGGTCACCAAACTGCACCAGCCTTGAGAAGACATTAGAGCAATGGTCCCAGGACAGCTGGGATAATAAACTGTACATCCCTTGGGGATGATAAATTTGGCTGCCTAAAAGCTGGGCTTCCTGAATGTGGACAACAAATTGTGGTTAGGTGACGGCTGCTGGAACATGGTGGTGGCTAACTACCACCTGACCCTCTCTCAAATGGAGGAAGACTGAGTTGGGAACATAGCCAGTGCACTCTGGGCCAGGGAAAGGAAGTTCCCATCACCTATCCAGGTTTTCCAAATCAATGTTTTACTTTTTTCCCCCATTCTCCACTGCCTTCCCCCTTCCTTATCCTGCAAAGTTCTGTTTAAAATCACTGTGTATGAGGGTGGGGAAGTACCACTCACTAAGCCCTCTGCAGTCTAATTTAGTTTCTGAGATTTCTTGTTCAGTGCTTGAATCAGCATCACTTAACTTTTTCATACTTTTTAAACATAAATTGATTGAGACTGAATCCATCCCTTTTCCCTACCCAGAAATGCCCTGCGTTAGGCTGTTAATTTAAGGAGGTTAATTTTATTGTTTTATAGGTCTAAGTATGGCTGCGTAGTGAAATCCAAGTAATTATTCCCATTTGCTGATTGTTCACAAGCGTGTAGACTAGACCATTCCCTCTCATTTAGTAGTCTGTAAACAAGTAATGGGAAGGTGAGCATTGCGTTATGCAAGATAAATACGAAGGGGTAAAAGACATCCAGGAACAAGTGTCATTGCCTTGAATAATAAGCAGAAGCTATCAGCATTCACCAAATAACTGATAATCAACTAGACAACATAATTTCCCTGAGGCTGCTCATCTTGTCCACAAAAGCCTTAGGCAACTGAGAATTCCCAAAGAGCAGTATTTCAGGCCACAGCTTACTCTTCTGAGACATTTTCCCTTTCTCCTCCTCACCACAGCCAGTCATGTATCTCTTTTTTTTTTAACTGATGTTAATTAAAAAATCAAGAAACATTCTGACATCATCAGAGCAGCATGATTAGGCAGATGAATAATTTAGTTTCAGGAGAACTTTAATCAGGAATTAAGCTTCTTTGCAGGGGTTTTAGGGCACCATGCCATGATATGTTTTCTTCAGTTTAAGAACTACCTTCCCTTTGTGTTCCTTCCTATTTACTATTCCCTCTCCCGCAGCTTCCAGCCAGTCATTCCTGGTCCTTTTGCTGTCCAATGACAGAGTCTGTGGAATGGCATGGTGAGCTGAACTGCAGAAATGACTGAATTAAAAAAGGTAAAAAATATTTTAAAATTTTTATTTTTAAATCTTGATACGTACAGGGCTCTAGCTTGCGGAATAGGCATAAACAGTTTCAGTTTAACAGAGGGTTACACAGCAAAAGCCATGGCACAAAATAGCAGAGTGGAGCAGGAACAAAGGGGGAATAAGGGGATTTTCACTAGCTTGCCTATGAGGAAGCACATTGTGTTTCTATATCCTTAAATATCTGGCCCAGCTAAAGCACACTAAAAGGACCAGTTTGAAAACAACAACCCAAGGCATTTTTATGTGCCTGGTAACCACTGAAGAAAGAATCCCATGTGTATTACTTCAAGGCAGTTCACTAAAAAAATACCTACTTGTTGTGTAGGGTCAAATTCAGATACATTGCCAGGACTTCGTTCAAAGGAATAAAGAACAATGATAAAACTATTGTAAAGACATATCATATTAATGGTAGCCTCTTGTCACAAGTAATTTGTTCATTTTCATTTATCTGTCTCAAAGAAACTATATTAGAAATAGATACTGGTCCAAAGATGAGCAATGAAAACTATCACAGGCATAGAAAGACTTTGGCTATTTAGTTTACAGGGAAGTTATTTCAGATATCAACTAACTAAAGTCTGCTGGGGGAAGAGATTTCCCTCACCCCACTCCTCAACATTATGTTATTGGCCAATCTGTCCCTTACCTAAGGTTAATACCTGCCTCTGTAGCATCTGAACCCACCCAAATGTCAGGAGCATTGAAGTAATTAAATTGCTCTGACCTGGTATAACAATTGCTATGTGCCTGCATGTTAGCAATCTGGGGACTGATTTTTATTTTGAGCTTTAAATAGAAGAGAAGGGGGGGCATATGTATATGTATACATTTACGCACACACACATTTGTAATATTTTTAGTGGTTAATGCATTTTAATGAAACTGTTTATATTTGTCGGGTATAGAATGTTGCACATTACATTATATTATATTAAAAAATCCTGCACTATTCATAAATTATACCTTTATTCTGTACTCAATTTAGACAAAAATATGCATGTATGTACAGATATATTTTCTTACACAAAAGCAATACTGAATATAAATAGGGTATCTGTCAAACTTCAGATGAACATAAAATACAGCATTGTGCAAAAACCTGATTCTGCCAATCAACTGGCACATCCTCCACATTTTTAAGTGTTTTGCCTAAAGTAGAATAGCTAAGGACTACATTCGCGAGAAGAAATAGGTGAAGATGCAGGACAGACTACACAAGCAGAAGTAAAAGAGACAGCAAATGTCACTAAGATGAGAAAACCTTGCTGACACTCCAGGGAACCCTCGAAGAAAATGATATTTAAAAATTAATAGTCAAGCACTAACTAAGCTTAGAATCACCTTCTCAAATGGGAGGCAATGTTGCAGGTACATGATCTCTGCCATAATCAAGAAAATTACTGCCATTTTCCTGAGCGAATTCATGCTTTAAAATGAAGGACATAGCACATTTAAAAACGTCCATCTCTGCTTAATGTATTTTGCATAAGCAACCAAAGGCAATTGCTAACACATGGGACTAATGTTCCAATACTTTCCAAAACCTTTACAAGCTGTATCAACCTAACAAGAAGGCAGCTGTGCAGTATACAAAATACAGTGGGTGTTGCCTGGTTCTCTTGGGCATATACCAAGATCTGAATTCTAGTGACTTTAAGGCTTAAATCCTTACTTTTGTAAAACGGAATGGTTTTAAGTGAAGACTAACAGCATCTGTATTTTCATATTAACCCCTTAAGAAAGAAGCTTGCTTGGTAATTAGGTTGACACCTGTCAGCAACATAGAACCAGTCCCTGGGAGAGCAGAATATAGATACAGAGATTCTTCATTCCTTAGGAAAGAGTAGAGAACTGAAATAGTTTGCACCTAAACTGCATCTTACAACCTACAACCAGTTTTCTTTTTAAATGTGGTGATAGAGGAGTAACTTCACTAATTTTCTAAATAACTTAAGTAACAGTCTTAACGAAGACCGTGAGTTGTGTGAAAAGACACACAACTTCTTTATGGCAGAAAATGAGAGAAATGGAATCTAAGCACTTTTTCAAAAAGTGCTAAAGATTTAAACTCCCAAGGCAAGTGTTTAAACACTGAGAGGACATTCAGCCTGTCCCTGCTCCACTACAAGCATGCCTAGTTTCTCTGCATTGTAATGTCATTTTCTACATTTACTCAAGGTGAATCAGAAGCAAGTAGAAAGCAACTGAATATAATGGCTGTTAATAACTGGGTATGTTTTGTGGACATTATTCTAGGAAAAGAGCTTGAGGTGGATGGCGTGGAGAGGGACAGAATAGTTGGAGATAAGTGCACACTTTCTGTATACAGGACAGCAGTAACCACAGTATAAAGAATTTTATGATGGGGCAGCAAAGAGCAAAATTTGCAGAGCAGAGTAGTAGGTCAGTTTATGCATTTTTAAGTGCTTATAATGGTGCTCAGCA
Source organism: Dromaius novaehollandiae (assembly GCF_036370855.1). Taxonomy (NCBI): domain Eukaryota; kingdom Metazoa; phylum Chordata; class Aves; order Casuariiformes; family Dromaiidae; genus Dromaius; species Dromaius novaehollandiae. The sequence goes on along the minus strand of NC_088098.1, from coordinate 101,420,168 downwards.
CTCACATGAAAACTGCTTCATGAGAAAGGCCTGTGGCAGCAGATTGAAAAGGCAGAGAGGGAGCGGGGAGGAGTGGGGAGGACCCCACAAAGTAACAACATCTCATAATTTCTGGTGAGAGCATTTGTCCATCATGGCCCATCATGCAGTCAGATCAAGGCTTGTCCTCGATCAGTAGTCCACATCGGTATTTACAGAGGGGAGATCAGGTGTAATAATGGAAGCTTCTGTGCAGAATTCCACAGGCCAAAAAATAGCCAATTTGACTGAGCTTTATGTGAGAAAATTTTCTTTTTTTCTTCTCTCCTAAAAAATTGTTGCACTCCCTGGTTGCTTGCCAGGTGCCATCAGATCTAGAGCAAGTTCATAACTATTTTTAACAGATTTTATGCTGTTGTATCAGTAAAGGGTTAAGAGAAAACAGCTGTGTAAAAGGAGACCATTTTTAAAGCTCTCTAGTGGAAATAATGGCAAGTTATGAAATCATACAATTCTAGTAAAAATGTCAAATTGCCAGTTTCATTGTTTTATATATTCGTTGGTATCAGTGCAGGAATATCTATGAAGAATGGAAAGGAATAAATTTTGCCACCTTTGTCTGAAATATATGGGCCCCCACTGATAGTGCTTTGCTGTATAGGTCCTGGTGTACTAAGACCACATCTCAGTCCTGTGAAACACAGTTCTGTCAAAGCATCTTATGATTAGTTGACTAAAGAATCAAGAGTAGTTCAAACACACTGAGGCTGGAGTCAATTCTTCATTAGAACAAAGCTCATAATTTTAGCAAGTGCATCTACAATCAGAATTCAGCCTTAAAATATAATGAATATCATGTCCAAATGCTAATCAGGAAAATAAATCTAACAGGAAAATTCTATCTCAAGTCCGAGTCATGGATCATTTGGATGGGAGTAGTATGTGATAGGAACTGAAACTGTGTTATACTAATAGAGTTTTGCTCTTTTTATTTGAGCTCTCAAAGCATGTAAAAAATAACAACTACAATGTTATAGTCTAATCTCACAGCTAAGAAAGTTCTTGGTAACTGACAATGAAAACAAGGCTGTCTTATCACCATTACACAAAACAGGTAAGTTTATATATTATACTGAGGAAATCAAGCCAAAGTTCAGAGTTTTAAATCACTTTAAAATATTAGATAAAGGGAGTCCGGAGTAGAATTTACAAATGCAGAAGCCCATAGCCAAGACAGCAGTTTATTCATGTCCCACTGGTTGTAGGTTATGTGCTCTTTTTCCATAAAGCCTGACTAGACATCTCCAGGACTTTCAAATCTGTTTTGCTATTGCTGTAAGAGCTCAGCTAGTGTTAGAGCAGATTCTATCAGTTAGAAAATCTGGGTTCAGCTCCTTATTCTGGAACAGTTTTGGTATGCAGCCTTGGATGAGATATTGTGATTACATATGAGGAGGCAATCTGGAGCTAATATTTTATTTTCTATCTTGCAGAAGTAATGCAAGAATTAATTAAAATTTGGAAAACACTGGGAGATCCTGAGGCTGAATATCACATAGAAGTACTAATGATTTATCGCAGCTCTTTTTGACCATATGCACAAAGTCAGCAAGATGTTTTTGCAGAAAAGACTAATCTTGTCACGATAACACACTTGAGCTCTTCTGTATCTCTCCATCTCATGGCTTTCAGTATAGAGCAAAACTAGCTGTAGTTGATACAGATTTCTTGCAGTCATTTCTTTGATTCTTCCACCAGTGGTAAAATAGGACATGTAAATTTATGTTTAAGATTATTTGTTCAGGACTTTTCCTATTTCCATTGTTGAATTTTATTTCTTAATTTAGAATTAACTGGATAGAGAATTGAGACATGTATTTGCTCTCCCACACTGAAGCATTTCCAATATGACAGAAGGTATGTCCACAGAAACTGTTTGGAAGCTGATCTATTCAAGTTTCAGTTGACTGAAATAAAAAAAATGTACTTACTCGACAATGACAGCAAACCAGAATAAACATGGAATTATATGGTGACATGTCATTTTCATGAGCTATAAACAAGCAAGTTGAAAATTTTGGATCTGGAAGATTACTCTAGTTTGGTGTACCTTCTGTTACACTACTGAGATATCTAGAGCTACAGAGGGCTACTGGGATAAACTGCATAAAGTGAAAATGGCTGTATAAATTATGGCTGCTATTTAAGGTACTGGATTTGCCACTGGACTACACTAAATGCTGTTTGAACAGATCTGATCTTATTGCCAGTACCACACGATTTCTGCTCTTCAAAAACTGTCTTCTTAAGGAATTGTAGACCTAATCATATGTCTTACATGTTAGCTTTAGTAACACCACCACTCCATCCTTCAAAAAGAGACCTCGTCATTTAGAGAAAACAAGTATCTAAATCCACATCCCTGTGCATGGCCATCGTCTTGCTCTGTTTTGGTCTTTTTGAAGCTTGCTGAAGGAAAAGGGAAGGAACTATCGCAGTAGAGGATCCAGAAAACTGGCTCATAGTCTTTCTTTAGAGGACTGGTAAAGAGAGAATACTCTTTTGAGGGATGCATCTTAATCTCACAAGGTCTCTTTTGCATACTAATCTAATCTTTGGAAGACAATATGGCTTTTAGTTACATATTACTTTCATTCCATACTTTAAGTGCATCTCTGGAACCCCAGAAACATTGAATTAGTTGTAGAAGACAAAAAAAAAAAAAAAAAAAAAAAAAAAAAAAAAAAAAAGAAAAGAAAGAAAGAAAGAAAGAAAGAGATGGGAACAGTTTCATTTATCAAAACTGGGTTCTGGAGGTACTGGGAAAAAATACATTATTTTGGAACTGATCTGTGTGAATAATGAGGTCTGAGGTGCACAGCTCCATGGCTATTAGACAGAAGTGTCATACTGACCACAAATAATAGATCAATTTACATGCTGAAGGAATTCACAAAGGGCCACATCCTTTCTAGATGCAATTCTCTTCATGAGCAGCAACCACCCTCAACTTCATGCATCAGCTTCCATTTTGTGACTGTTGCAGTACCATTCTCCTCAGTTTTCAGGGTATATTATCCATTTACGATGTCTTGATATTTAGCAGGAAAATGTCATTTATTTTACTTTAATTAATGATTCCAATATAGCAAGGACAACCTTGGAAAAAGGACTACTCGTCAATTCACAGCTGCAAGAGGTTCACTGTGTATGTGATAACAGAATATATTTGATCTTGACAGAAGAATGGTAAAGCATGCAGCACCCCAAATGAGTAATTTTTGCAGTGAATAGTTATCAGTTAGTTTTTGTTCAGATCACAGAAGCCAAATTTCTGCTTTCGTATCTTGGATAGTGAGAGTCCTAGCTCAATTTTGTACTTAATGTTTAAGAGGATAACAAATCTTTATGGTCTTCTCTGATAAAAGAAAATAATAACTTGGGGTACATGTGGATAGAAGAATATTGAAGTAGAGCTGATGGATTTTTTTTTTGCACAAAATTGTCCTGAGTGAAAAGTTCTTGATTTTATTGACAAGCCGCAATTTTTCACAAAAAAGTACTTTTATTTTCCTTGTTCTGCTCTGACAAACTGAAAGCCCAGAATTGTTCAGTCAAAAGCCACAAGATGTTAATTTTGGAAAGGCTGCGGAGTTGTAACATGGACACTCTGTTCTTCACGCTAAGCACTCCAGCTACAATTCACTTCCTCCTATGCACTACTGCGTTTTGTCACTGGAGAAAAATCCAGTATGTGATTTCCATTTTCCCCCCTGTACTGGGATTACTGTCATCTGAAGCCCGGCTCCCCATAAACACCACAACAGCATTTCTAAATCAAAACAGGGATGTCTGATTTTTTACTTAATTTTGCAACAGAGCAAGCTGGTGGGTTTCCTGCTTCTTCTGTGCATGATAGAAAAGCACATTAATTCCCCCTCCTCCAATTTAACAGCCCTTATTCCATGGATTGCTTCTGCTTTATTTTTGTAAATGTAAAGGTAGAAAAGAATAAATGGTGGTGCTTTAGGTGGGTTTTGAACTGGCTGTCATAATTCAATCTAAAGTGATACAGCTTCCATGCAGTTTTTTCTTGAGGTACCTCAAAACGATGACAACAAATTTTAAAGCTGCATACTACTAGGTACTTGAAGAGCCCAAGTTTACTGAGTCAGTATTTACTTTAAAAGACAACAAAAGTGTCAGAAAGTACAGAGATCTGCAAAAGCCCTCCAGCTCTTCTGTAAGTCTGATTTTCACCGATGAGCACACCCAAAGACTTTATTTAGCACCCGCTTACCCAGCTACCCCGCCATGCTCTTCCCGGGCCCTGCAGGCAGCCTTTGCGCAGCCCCATGGGAGCAGGGAGGCTTTTAGTCCAAAGGACGGAGCTAGTACTCTTAGGCAACGAGTATCTGAAACGCAGTAAACCAATTACATACATATCTGCGATTACACACAAGGAGCCTGCTTGTGGATCAGCCCTTACCGACCCACTGCCAGCCCACAGTCAGCTTAATTACGCGTGGTGCTCACCCTGCCTGCCCTCCCTGCCCCGGGCGGGGGCGGGGGGGGAAGGGTGCACAGGGAGCATGCGCCGGGGAAGCTTCTGGAAGGCGGGTGGAGCCGCCATGCTGCGGCGTTTCGGGTGGGCAGCGTGCTGGTTCTGGAAGTGCTGCGGGAGGTTCCTGCTCCAGGAGGAGGCGTGCGGCTCCCCCCCATGCCACAGTGCATAGGGTTAAGAGGGGTCTTCGCTTCTTTTGCTGGGAGGAGGGTGCTGGGAGGTGTGTGTAGGGTGTGTGTCCCACCCTGCTTCAGCAGTCTTACATGTTTTAAGTTAAACTATACTTTTTGTGTAATTGGAGGGTTGTGTGTGTGCACCGCATGAATCCCAGCTAAGCCTCGATTTTTTCTAGCATTTATGTCAGCCGTAACCATACAAAGTTAGTGTGCAGTATTTCTTTCTCTGGAGGCAAGGTGTCAGTGCAGCAGGGCAGGTTGCAGTGCTGGCTGCAGTGACACACAGTGCAGAGGAGGGCTTCACAGGTGCGCCCTGGTATGGGACAGACCCTGGTTGGGACAGTAATGTCTGCCAGGGGGTGTCTGCAGCTTCTCTTCATGTTTGATCTTTAAGAGGTGTAGCAGTATTCCTGTTTCTTTGCATAGACAATGCTTTATAATGCAATGAAGTTAACTTACAGTAATCTAATTTGTAACTTAGACATCAATATAGAAAAGACATGACTTTTCCAAAGAAGGTTAGGTTAGGCCCTTGGGTGTATCGGAACACCGTTGTGTCTTAATATTTCTTAAAATGGGACTAACAGGTGTTCTTAAAAGCTTTGCCTTAATGCTTGATCTAATTTTTTAGCTTCCTTTTTTGATGAACAGCTGAATGTATTTGGTAAGTGTAATTGAAAAAACTTAAAAAAAAAGCAGTTTTGCAATCTAAAGCAGATTAAGTGATTTTATTTACAGAGTGCACCTTGCCAAAACTCTTGGAATTCTTCTTGAGCTGACTTTAACATGACACGCTCATAGCCATAGCAAAGCCTCATTTATATTTTATTTCTATCTGATATATTTAATGAAAACATGCAAACCAATAGAGTAACCTAAAAATGCTGGAGGAAAAGGAATTACCACACATGGCTACCACTTTATTAAAAATGACCTATTATGAGCCTTGTAGTATCTAGTGATAATTGTTTTAAATGTTGCATTGTAAAAACAACTTTTCTTCAGGGCTGTGATATCTTGAAGGTCACTGCTTAACAATCTGGAAAGTATAGTTATCTGTGATTTTGTGGCTGCACCTGGAACTGAATTTTAATTCACCATATTCCGATTTTTGCATTCATACAGCTGAAGAGTAACATGTGGATGTACTTTTGGAGGGGGGTGATCTCATGCTTCTGACTTGATTTAATATAAAGTTGAAGTGGGAAGCAATGATAGCAGCTGCCACCAATGTCAAAGGGGAGTGACACTTGTCATGTGTTAGAGGAGTTCTTGCTCATGCCTAGAATGTTTTCTGAAATTCTGGATTTGTTCAGACTTGGTTTTAAAAGTCTGTCACATTACCGATAGACTGAGAAATGCTAAAGAGCTTGTAGGCCTTCACTCAACTAAGTGCAAGGGGGCAGAGTCTAGTTGCTCGTTTCATGTATATGCTGTACTCTAGATGGTTGTGGTAGGACAGCCATCTCAAAGATGCGCAGTAGACAAAAGGAAAAATGCCAACAGAGAATTAAAAAATAAATAATGTTCCTGCTAATCTAAGATGACAGTGTTTTACAAAAGAATCTGGCATCAAAGAAACATGTGCTACTGGAAGCTCACAGTTTTTAGAACCTGCAGTTCCGCTCTTTATCTGCACACTAGGAGCTTATGAGTAATACCTGTTGTATGCTTACTGACATCTGGATAACTGCCAACATTTTCATTTCAATAATTGCATGCTCCTGGTGATTGCCTACTATACAAGAAACAGATCCTGGGAACAGGGAGAAAGGAGCGTGTTTTTCTTTATATTTTGTTTTTAGGTAGATATGAATGTCAGAGGTTTGTAAGTAGGAAAGGTAGTACACTTTACTACTTAATCCCAAGAATGCTAGTGGGATCTCAATATCAGACCATAAAATTTAGCTGTAAATGGAAACAGTACTTAACTATTTACTCAGATGTTTAAATTTGCTTGCTTAAGCTTTTTCTACTTGTTTTTGGTTTCTGTGAACAGCCAGGAAATGGGAATTTTACTGGAAAAATCTGCCTTCAGAATATGGTTGTGTGTGGACTTATGTATGTGTAGTAAACTCATTGTCGGATAGACTGTTGGTGTGCAAGGCAGCTCTGCTTATGTTTATCGCATGCTTTTATTTCCTTGTTGAATACATATTTTATGTCACATAGCCGTTTACTTGTGGAAATCAATTTTTAAATACCTGTGCATATCTGTTCTCAGGAGTAGGTTATGTTCATTCATCCAGTCAAGAAATGGAAAAATACTGGATTATTCCTTTTTGAACGCTGCTCAGCAAACCCCTGAATATTTGCTGCTGAGCCCTGTGCAGGGAAATGCTGCAAGGAGTTTCAGATGCATTTGAATAATGCAATTCCATTCACAGTATTCTAGGAACATGATAAAATGAGAAAAGCTAAGTTTGTCAGACATACTATTTGTGGCAAATTATTCATTCATTCAACTCTAGCAAGCATACAACAGGCTCAGTGCTTTGTGTGCTGCTAAACTTGTTCTTGGTGAATTCCTCTAAAAAGTAACAGGTATTGGGAGGCTCTATCCTTGCTCTTCATGCAAGCTAGGTCATCAGGAACATATTTTCATAGCTGCAGGCAACATCATCATTCCCTATGTTATACTCAGTTCAGTTAAGACATGGTATGTTCTTTCCTCCTCACTGCTCTCTCTTTATCTCCTTATGTTTCTATGGTATTGTTTTTCTTTTCTATGCAACAGAGTTGGCCCTGACTACTGATGAGGCTGAACTTCCAATAAATTATTGGAGAAGCCAGCTAGCCCTGTGGTGTCTGGTGTCTTGCAAGCATCAAACCTTTTGGGTTCAGAGGGTTCCAAGAACGAAACTTTTTTCACATAGTTTAAACCCAAAGGCTTTTTTCTTCTTTATGGCTTTATTATTTCTCCATTCACAAAGTTTCCTTGTGAAGACTCAATACAAAATACAGTAAAATTATATTAGCTGTTGAAAGGCCTATATTAATTATTAAGGATAAAAATAAACCGCGGAAGGCAGGCTGATTTAACAGAGAGGTCAGAGAGGTTCCTGGCTGGAGTTTGTTAGTTGGTTTGATATCTGCCCTGCCCACCCACCCCCCACTCCCCCTCTCCCCTGTTTTTTCTTCATCTTTGATTTTCAAGTCTTTCAGCTCTTGTGGTGATGTTTCTGCTCAGCTTCTTCACTGTCAACTTGCCTTCTGTTCTTCTTTTATGTTTTTAATTGAAATTGAGTGAATTTGAAAGATTAACTTCCGAGTTTACTATGATTGAGGTGTTTCAACATTAGAAAGGAATAATGTAGTTCACCTCCGCTGTCAACAAGAACACGTCTGTAAGAAATTAATTTAAGATACCAAGCCAGCTGTTGAAACCTGACAGGCCAGATTAAGTGACTGAATCAGTTTGAATGCTGTTAGCTGCAGTTCTTCAATATGCATTCTTCCTTTTTCAAAAGTCTCCATGTGCTTTTTCTGACTCAGTAGTTGCCAGCTTTGAAGATAGCCAGAATATGAAGGTACAGTATAGGTTTGTGCCCGAGTTACTGCATAACTTGGGTAAAAACCAAAATCTTTGAAAAGTTTCCTGAGCCTATTTTGTTCAGAGTAGATGTATTTTGCCTTCTTACTTTTAAGTGTTACTTTAATACTCTACTATTAAATATTCATTTGCTAAAGTGGACCCATAGTTGTTTTGTTAGAAATTATTTTAATGTGTGCATAATCTACAGAGTAATCTTCCCAACTGAGCTACGTTGCTTGTTATTAGAGACATACTACACAGAGTACTTAATATTCACCCTAGGAAGAAAAATTTGGCTTTGATAGACTACAGGGAAAATGACCTTCTCTGCCGCAGATCTTTGAGGGTTGGGCCAGTGCTGGTGAAAAAACTTTTGTTTCTGTAGTTGCATCACAGAGCTAATGATACTGTTTTAAAAGACTTAGTTTAAAATACTTAAATCTAAAAATCTTTAAAATTCCATTAAAAAATCTCTTTTAATGTCACTATCTTAAAAGTAGTCTAAGATAGCAAATTAATAAAAGAATTTTCATTTATTATTAATGTTTATATTGGAAAGCTCACAGGCAAAGATATGATTATCCCTTTTTTAAAAAATTTGCTGGGATGCTGAGAGTAGAGATGAACTTGCATGTCTTTGCAATTCAAAGCAAATTTTCCAGTTCATGTTTTCTGAATGACTCTTATGTATAGTGGACCAAGCTTCCAACCTTAGATTGAAATGTTTTTGCATCTAGTTTTAATTAAAGGACATTTTGCACCCAGGGAGGGGATAACTTACATTATGATTGCTTCGTACTTTAGGGGCAACAAAAGTATTCAGTATGCCTGCTAGATTGAGTATAAACCTGTTAATTCAGTTTGGATTTTTGATTCAAGAAAAAACAGCAAACAGTTAACAGAAGCAAATCTATCAAAATCAGGACTGTATTAAAACATCTTTCCCAGCTGTAGCTTTTTTTTTTAAAAAAAAAAAAAAAAATTCAGCACCTGGATATTGCTTTCCAGAAAATGCTCTTTTGTTTGTTGTGGTTCTTAAAGCTGGTGGAGCAGTGCAGCTGTGCATACAGAAGGGGGAAAACAAATTCCTAGAATTAACTTGCTAGTGTATCAGGGCTTATTTTTCAGTAATCCAAATACTCGGTCCATTCAGTGTATTAAAAAAGGAAAAAAAAAAAAAGGTAAACCTGTGCTGAAGTTTTAAGGTTGAGGCACATTTATTTAGTACAATTTTACCATTAGAATGTTGCATTTTGATTAAATAATTGTTCAAGGTAAGATACCATCAATATAAGCAGTAAGTTCAGCCTACCAATCAGAAATTAATTTTCGGGGCAACAAAAGGTAAATCTAGGAATAGTAATGAGAAGGTTATGAGATGTCTGTGCAGGTCTTTTATCCTTCCTAACCAAGATACAAAACTGTAACAAAACATTTGGTAGAAAGTGGTGCTTGCAAAAACTTAAAATATACCAGTGCAAGAAGTTATCTAACTACCAATGAAGTTCGCATCTCTAGTATGTCTATCTCTACACATAGCTTTTTAGACGCAGCTCAATAGGCCCTGCTTATCAGAGAAGGGACACTTGGTAGTTTTTGTAAAATTGGCACCTCTTAGAATTTTCGGGCTGGCCATTCATCATCATTAGTGATTTCTGAAATTGTTGATGGCAATTAGTAATTTTTACAAAGAAGGCAAACTTTATGCTGTTTCGCTGTTTGAGGAGAAGCTCGTCATGTGCATAGTGATGTATCTTCTCAGTGTTCTCTATTCTGTAAGTTTGTTTAGAATAACTACAAATAGTATCTGTTTGTATATATTCTAATATCCCTGTACTAGTGTTACCCAGTGAAGAGAACAATAGAATGGTTGAACAAAGTTATCTGAAGAATGCCACAGATGACAGGAGCAGGTTAGAAAACAGTAGGTGTTATATGCCTATGTTTAATCATAGCAGAAACATTTTATTCAGGATGCTGGTTTTAAAACTCCTCATCTAAATAAATAAAATAGAGCTGTTACTGTAGTAGCCCTTCATACTATGTTTTGGATAATTAAGGGTCCAGATTCTGCTCTAGCATGAAAGGTATCATGATGTTTCCCTGAACTTCACCACTGAGGCCAGCAAATTTCATTCCCTGTAATCAAAATAGCATAGACTTGTCCAAGTTTCCATTCTTTTGAAGGTTTGGAAGGGTGGAACAATGGCTCCTGATGCTATCTATTTCCAGACAGGAAGAAGCCTCTGGAGATAGAGGGAGAAGTAAATGACACTTTGTTTATGGACTGTAATAAAAGTGGTGTGTGGCGGAGGGCCTATGAAGGTTCCTCTGTTCCTTCTTTCTGTGATCTGTGGCCAGAAGGCATAACAGAAATCCTATCAATTACCTGTATGTAGGTAACCTTACTATTTGCATAGCAGTAAATCCACCCTGTAGTAGTAGAAGTTAGGAAAGTATAAGTAATTTATTTATCTTAGAGTTCATCATAGTATGTCACTGTAAATGTTAAATGACACACGTACTTGTGGTATTTTAAAATGCTTTTAAGCATAGCACTTGATGCCTGCCATCATTATCTCGTAGCTGTAGCCCTGTGTCCTTCCAATTTCCACGTTTCCGCTCCCAGTCTAATTTAGGAAAAAAAAAAAAAAAAGTTGCAGTGCAGGTACAGTACCTCTCATGGGTGCAGCTTGCAGTATCCTGTCCCATGCATTTAAATGAGAAGTACATCTAAAACTGGAGGCATGGAACTTCACAGTAAGTTTCGTTTAGTAGCATGATGGGGTTCTTTCTGCCTTACTCTCTTGCCTGTTGCTTTTGTAGCAGCATGTTGAAGAATTTGCCCATGGAATAGCAAGTGTTACAAATTTAAAAACAGCTTGTCATTGTTTTAAAACTCTTTTAGAATGGCTTGGTGTAGATTCTGAGACATCCAATTTCTAAACTTTTCAGTTGGAAGATAGGTGGTCTTCAGACATGGGTATCAGTCTTCTCCTTTTAGTTTTTCTTACACAGGCCATGCGAAGTGGAGACCAGAAGTTTATTGAATACTGTGACTTTTCACATTCCCTGACAATTACAGAAATGTCTTCTGCTAAATAACTGCTGTTCTGCTGTGAAAATTCGGTGTTCAGTATCCCTCAAAATTCCTCATTTTTGTGCCTGCAGCAGAGGCAATGTAGAGACTGTACCTTTGGCTCCAGTACACCTAATAAGGACTTAGATACCTAGATTTTACTTTGTGCTGATTGCAATGGGGAGAGATTTTCCTCTGAACAGATAAAGGATTTTTCTTGAAACATACTAGCTTTTATAAAGTAGCCAACATATGCTCATATAGGTATCTTGATACACATGTAATATGAGAACATGCCTCCAGAAAGTTGAGGAAATATAAAAGAAATCTTCTCCAGAAAATAATAGAAGGGTGAGATTTGAGAATTAGAGAATTGTTTCCTTGATGTCTGCTAAATACACTGAAAAAACCTTTGTCTTCCATGTTTCGAGCAAGCAAATGTGTGAGGATGCTGCACATAAAGTTTGTGTTTGCTCTTTTTCTGATGAGTGGACATCGAAACTGGATAAAATGATTTTGATCACTTGAGCACAGGCAGGAGAAATTGACAATTTGGATGTCTGACTAGAAGATGTAGTTGTCCTAATTTTCAGGTAGCGATTACGTTGTTTTGTGGCTGTGTTCTTATGTTCTGTGTTACAGCTTTGTGCCCCTTGTACTTCCAAAGGGGACAAATTATGCTGGTCCTGCATTATCATGTCTTTTTTTCTTTTCTTTCTTTTTTTTTTTCCCCTGAGGGGGATTGAGGGAGCCAGTCAAAGAGGATGTCTAGGCCTGAAAGTGAAGGGCAGAGTGAGCATGAGAAAGAAAGGGAATGGGGTGGAGCATGGGAAACTCTTTGGATGACAAAGAGAGGGATGTGAAGTTGCAGGGGAGCTGCTGAAGGAATATGGAGGCAACTGAAAATTAAACATTAGATGGGAGACAGGTTCTGGAGTATGTCTGGGATGAGATGAGTTTGAAAGCAGGGGTCAGGAGGAAATAGGGAAATAAAGTGGGAAAGAGTTGGAAGTGTGGAGTCCCTCCTGCTGGTCAGGAAGAGGGCAAGAAGGATGGAAGCTTGCCTTGCTGACTTGAGTTTATTTTGTTCACACTCCCTTTCTCTCACATATACAGCATCGGCTTTCCTAAAATACTAAAAACAGAAATGAAAAGAATTCGAGAGATCAGTAGACTGAGAACAAAATTTCTTATATTGTAGGTTGTATAAGTAGGTTCAACTTCTTTGAGTTTGCTGGTGTTTTTTGGTTTGTTGGTTTTTGCTGGTATTTTGTGAAATAGCATGCTTCTGTGTCCTTGTCCCATGTGCAGTGTGCTGATAAACAGCTCAGCTTGGGAGGACAGCATTTAACTGCATTAGTTTTGAGGTTTTTATGTTATGGCAAAGTGCTTGCTACCAAGTTTCAGATCTTTCCAAAAATCAGTTTATCCAAGTCAGAGGTAATATATCTAAACCAAGGTTTGTAAAGGTGGATGATAACACACCAGTTGGTCAGATGGGCAAACAATGATAGCTTTCAGGTATACGAGTCCTTTTCTGTCTGTTCCAGTTACATCCCTTGATCCATTAAACAGCCTTCTTCTGCAAAAATCTGCTTGCTTTCATTAAACTCATATTCAAAACTTCAGTGTTACAATACAGAAATAATCTGGGAATGTTACTGTGGTAGAAGAGTTTAAATTGCTGATATTATAACTATGGCACCAAAATCACATTATCATTACTGTAAATTCCCAATTGCTTGCATAGTGATGGTATATACTTAGGACAGAAAGTTTTAAAAGTGATACATTTGTTCATTTAACATAAATAAGAAACTTTAGGGTGGACACTAGGAGATGATCAGTATGCTTAGTAAGGAGATAAGCCTTCCTGTGTAACGTTTACAGGTCTTTATGAGTAAGGAATTAATGTTTCCTTTGCACATTAAGATATTTCCTGAGCTAAACTTGTTTCTTCTAATTAAGTCCTACTAATGTGGTGATTCGATTTCTCTGTTTATATTTAAATTTAGAGTTCTACATACTAATACTTTTTTAAATTAAGATTTAGGCTTTAATATTTTCTTTTAAAGAAGAAATCTCTGAATTGCTAAAGATACCCTGCAAAGTAAGCCTTGTAACGTGCTCAGAGACTGTTCTTTGCCTGCCTCCTGTCTTCCGTGACTGCTGCACCCGAGTCTGGGCTGACACTAATCTAGGAGGACAGTCACACCTCATGAAAGAATCATCACTGCTAATCAAATCAGAGTGAAAACCCACCACTCTGCATCACTGGAGACATTTCATGTGCTGAATATTTCATGGGCTGGGGGCTGTGGCCATAGACAAAACCCTCTCAACAGCTCCTTGTTGTGTGCAGATATTTACTCAAACACTCTGGCATGGTCAGGCTGGTGTGCAGCAACACCAGGAAGCCCTGAGTGATCCTTATAAGTAATGGTAATTACATGTGAGTCCACGCATGCTAGGTTGCAGCGGCTTACAGACAGACCCCTTGCTTTGTCAGAGCTTTCCTTGCCTGCATGATTAAGTGGGCAGTGTGCCACAGGAAATTTGATGCATACAGGATGACAAATGTCTGTTTTTGCTGCTGAGAATTGAACTCAATCGTAGATCTGCAGAAACATCAAAACACACTCAAGGGCTGACATCAAACCCGTGAGCCAGGAGAATTCCTCAGGCAAAAAGGGTTGAACTTGAAAGCACAAGAAGAGAGTGCTTTAGTTCTTCTAATGCTGGTACACTGGTTTGTTTCTGCTGACTTGTTACAAGATGGGGTGGAGGAAGTAGCCCAGAAAAATGTATGTCTCTGGCTTTTCAGTTATTCTTTACATTAGAGTTGTAGTATTTGAGTAGTGTAAGAGCAAAAGTACAAAACAGTAAGTTTTCTTTGAGCACTTTTGTATTTTCCTTTAATTTTTTTTTTCTTAAAGTATGCCATAGTAGGTCTTGCACATCTATAGTGGGGAAAAAAAAGTGTTTCGTGCTTTCTTGTTTACCCTGATAGTAGTATCTGGCTGTGACACCAGGGAAAACTTCCTGTTAAAAATAGTAGCCCAAACGCTCTCCTCACCTGCTTTTGTGATTGTTTGATCTGTGTGACTGTTACTATAAAACACTATTTTGTTTTGCTGCTTACATGTTGCTACTTTGCATCCTGGTAAGTGATGATGCAAGGGTAAGGCTGTGTGGAATCAGGCTGTCTCACAGTATGTCTCCCAGTAGAAGTAAGGGCAGAATTTATCTTCATTCCCTTGAAACAAGCCTGTACAACCAGACTCGTCCCATAGGTTGATGCATATGGTGGAGTTGGCTCCTAACTTGTAACAGGGCTATAAGTTTGCAACAAAAACACTGTGCCCCTTTATGTCCTGTGTGAGTGATGAAAGAGGTCATTTTTGGCCAACAGATGCTACGTCAAGCTTATTCTGTTACAAGAGCACTTCTGCATCAGTATTTCTGGTGCTAACTTAAAACATTACAAGGTTATAGCACTTCTGAATACACAACAAATGGAGGTGTCCTGCAGAGCTACAGTGCTGTTTCTTCTCCCCAACCACTATAGTCCTCTGTTTTGCAGAGACGATTTTTTTTGATCTTGACTTCTGCACCTTGAGCCTTCTAGAACCATTAATGCTCTGGGAGTTCTGGTACAGCAGCCTAGATTACTGCCTATGATGAAGGTTTGTGGTTACTGCTTTGATAATGCAGATAAATTGTTCAATGAAACATAACAAAGGGCCAAGTTTGGGAAGTTTCTGGTTATGGCAGCATTACCTTTCTAAAGCTGAGGTGACCATGGGTCAATTGTTTTTATTTCAGGAAAAAAGTTTTCCACGTAAAGTGACAAATGCACCGAGGGGAATATTGAGAAGGTTGCAGTTCGTTTTGGACTAAAGTAGTATAAAAATCAAGGTTCTACAGTGTTAGGTGCCTATAAAGCACAGGCATCCCTCTAACCCCAAAGAGCTTATCACTACTCTTGCAGTACTATTGCATCAAAGGAGGGAACAAAATACTTGCTCAGTAGTAGTGCTTGTCAAATAATAAAAATTATTCTTAAACAGAATGGTTCATGAGTTGTGAAAAGAACGTGTGGAAAGAGTTGTTTGCAGTCTGCGAAGCTGGTCAAATAATGAACCATTGAAACTAATTTGAAGCAAATGTCAATGTTTGCCAG
The DNA here is from genome assembly GCF_036370855.1 of Dromaius novaehollandiae. Classification (NCBI taxonomy): domain Eukaryota; kingdom Metazoa; phylum Chordata; class Aves; order Casuariiformes; family Dromaiidae; genus Dromaius; species Dromaius novaehollandiae. The sequence goes on along the minus strand of NC_088098.1, from coordinate 101,404,652 downwards.
ATAAATTGCTTTCAATAAATAATTTTTCCAGTCATCCATCAGGAGACTCAGTGATACTTCTAAAGCAAAGGCCTTCATAGGGAGCACAGCGGCATTATGCTTAGAGACACTTTCAGAAACAGTCTGCATAGTTTATAATTCATAATTCCTCACAAGGCAAACAAAGACTTCACCTTCTGCTCAGTCTCATTTGTGTGTTCTGTCATATAGTTCTGCTCTAATGAAGTAAGGAAAACCAGAGCTGCTTCTACCCAAGTACCTTCGAGTATCCATAGACTCTTCTGCGTGTTGAGGCTGTGTCCATGTTAAGTACAGAGGATTAAAAACAAAGTAATTGTGCACTGTGTGTAAGCCTTGCTTCACCTGCAGCAGCCAAATAAGTAATAAACAGAAGGATCTGTAACTGGTAATAGTGGCTATAACTGTCTCAGTTTAGGCTAGGGACAAATGGTTAGCTCTTTGCATGGCAAACTGTTACAGCTTAAAAAAGAAGACGAAGCTATAAGCAAACAAAACCTGAAGACTCTCCCTGCAAATACAGAATGCAAGCACTGAAAACAATTTAGCTTTCTTCCAAGGATGACAGATTTACTTTCTGGATGAAAAAGGCTAAATTTGTCACAGTCCCAAGTGCTGCCTTTCAGCGTGCAAACTGCTTTTGTATGCATCAGCCCAGGCTTGTGCTCTGCATTTTGCCTGTCAGTGCCTGGATCTGTAGTAGTAGAGTGAAATTGTGTTGGTACCAGGTATGTCCTTCCTTAGGTCTTAGTTTCTCATTTCACGAAAGTGTATAGCTGCTCTAGAATTCTAAATTGTACATTACAAGCTGGAGATTCAGATACCATTTTTTTTTAAGAAGTAATTGATTTTTGAGTTACAGCCCAGTATGTTCATTTGTCTTTTTCATAAATGTTTTCTGTGCTAAGCAAAAGACTTTAAGATGTGAGCATGATTGTTTCCAATTGTAAACAAAAGGAAAATTGTAAAAAAAAAAAGATTTTTCTCGAGGTGTGATGTAAATGTATACTCATGTAGAACATTTTATCACAAGATCACCGTGTTACTTGATGTGGCTTGACTATTTCACCTCCTGGGTGTGTTTAAATGATGTCAGCCTCTTCAAAATAGATGCAGTCTGAGAGAACTGATGATTGTACTTTCTTTACAGAGGTAGCATACATGATCTGTTCTCATTTGATTAACATTTCTGAAATTTCTGAATTTCAGTTTCAATTTCTGAAACACATTTCCAAGGTTGCATATTTTGTTCTTTTGAGGAAGTATGTGAACTGCTGCTGGGCGAGCAATCTGAGTTGCTATTGGTCTTTTTGGAGAATTTCTTACATCAAGACATTTCTTAGGAATCCTTTTGCCCTTTCTGGATTATATTGGGGTAACACTAATCCATTCTGTTCCTGTCAAGAAACATTGCAACAGATGTGGTGCGTGTTCTGTCAAGTTTCTGTGGAAGGAAACTTTACTGTCTTGGATTTAATACAAAAAATCCTCATGGTACTGATTGCAAGCATTCACAGCTTAACATTTAAGAAACTAATGTGTTGCTACTGTGAATGCTGAGTGGCTGTATGGAGTCACTAAATGCTATCTTTAGAACTGGGCCTTTTGCCAGTTCCTTAGTATCTGGGCAGCAGTGGTTCAAATATGAATATGACTCTACAGACAGTATCACTTAGCACTAGTTCTTTTTGTTTCCTTGCTCTTGCTTCCAGGTTTTGCTGCTTTATTATGGGTCAGAAAAGTATCTTAGTCTGCAGACTTCCAGCTGAGCTCATCAGGACTTTTGCCTGAGTAAGATACCAGGGATGTGAGTAAGAATTGAAGAATACTATTAGATATAGGGAGAAAAGCCAAAGTGTATGAGAAGGAGAGTTCTTTAGTCCCTCTTGCACTGAAGTGTTGGTAAGTGAAAATATATGAGATGCAAGGAACTTAAGTCCATTGTTTTCCAGTTATTTTCTGGTTGGCTAAAACGATATGTCTGGATGGAGTTTTCCGAAATAGTGTAGTTACAATTTCTTGGGGAATTGTGTGCTGAGGAAATCCAGCTCATGCCTAAAGTCTTCTAAATCAGAAAAAAACCCTGATGTGTAAGGGTTTGCCCTGGTCTTCAAAGCCAGGTCACTGAGGTTCAAATTAGTGGTTTCTGTAGGCACTCTGCATCTTCAATAATAAGCTTGTGTGCATACAATATCTAGGCTGTTTTACATAGTGTAGCTATTTTTGAGAATTGGGAATTAAGATGATGGTCAAATTCATTCAGAAAGAAGTGGAGCAAAAGCCAGAAGCCCTTGTATTTTTCTTCGTGGTTAATTTGCCTAAAAGCACCTTCACCTGTTCTGATCTTAGAAGTACAGAGTGAGTAGTGGTTTTCTGCTGAAAGTCCAGGAAACAGTGGTTTGTCAGTCCTGATGGCATCCACCTGCTCTTACATGCTTTAAAAAGTAGATTAAAAATATGAATATATTGTCCTGCTCTTACTTTTTAATGGGAAAATCTCAGAAAATCACTTCCTCCACCCTTTTCTATGAATAACAGAAGGATATTTCATGCAGAATCAGAGTAGAAGTTACAAGTGATTGAAGTTTGACTTTATCTGTTTCTGATTCCCTAATGGGCCTTCATCCCCAAAAGACTGAGATGAGACGGGTATGTTCTGATTAATGTGGGCTATTTACCATTTCTGCTGATAAGCTGGGAGGATGCATTAAATCTGCCTCAGCAAGTGGCAGCAAAGTTTCAGATTGTAATGAGGGCAGCTGCTTCTTTCATTGACTGCTGAAGGTCAAGTGCTTCTAAGTCCTGTCCCAGCTTATAAATAAGACTGCTGATGTGGTTGTTAGTTACAGAAACTGTAACCTCAAGGATCTTTTCAGCCTTTCATGATGGGGGAAATGCTGCCAGCTGTATTTATAGCAATATTCCAGAGAGTACTTCTCAGTGTTTTTCGGACAGTAGGTTGTGTGAATCTAGAGAAATATTTTTGAATGGGTAGTGAGACTGTCCAAATTTTAAACTAGAAGTTAGAGTCATAGTGCTAGACACAAAGTAGACAATTACATGAGGAAATGGTAGGCAAGGCATCCAACTTCCTTAGGCGAGTACATTTCACCCGCTGTGGTTCAGTGCTACTTCTGCTTGGTGACTGAGAAACAGTAGTGATTACTTTAAAGATTGTGAGCCCTTGACATACCTGTCAGGGTGAAGATTTTAGCTTGATTGTGGTTTTTTTTTTTTTTTTTGTTCGTTTGTTTTTTTTCAGTTGAAGAACTGCATAAAATTTGGGTATGGTTCTCAAATGGACCCAATAATCCCTACTTGAGAAGAGATGGAATGGAAATGGCTGCTGTGTCCATTGCTGCATAAAAAGAGGGAAGAGTAAGAACAGTGTTGGAGTTGCACATAAACCTTGTAGGCAGCAGCAGTGGGTGGCAGCCCAGACAGCCAGTCTTTCTCCTGCTGCCTCCCCTCTGCTGCTGCTGGAGGACTCAGTGTGTGGAACAGCAGTCACTATTCCCTTACTTTTTCCTTCACCTTGAGCAGCGGTGTGTGTTCTGCAGATCTTGTCTAAGTTTTTGTTCCCTGCCCTACACCCTTTCTACTCTGGCCCCAGCTGCATTCATCTTCCTAGTGATCACTGAACCTTGCCAGCCTCCTCTGATTTCTCCCCTGTTTCTCGTTGGGCAAAACGTGTTCTTCTGTCTGTGCCAAGATGAATTTTTCCTCCTTAAGGATGAGAGCAATTTACCTGGGAAGACTCTGTTATTTCCAAAGTGTTGAAGTCTTGAGTTGGTCCCGAGTAACAGTTTGTTTATTCAACCCACAGGTGATGGCCCTGCTTATATTTCAGAGGTATGGTATAACTAGTGTTGCAGCTTCAGTGGTACAAAATATTTTATTTCTAAAAATATTGTTATACTTTCAGCATTATAAAGTAGTCTTATACAGTACTAAGACTTTAGAGAACTTAATCTGATGAGCAGAACTTTTTACTTCACTGCAGATACCTTTTAGAGTTTGCTCTAGTGCCATGTTCTTCTCATGAAGGCACTTTGCTAGCGTTTCAGGCCTTAAACAAAATACAGAGTACATTTCTGTGCAGAGCAGAGGTGCCCAGTGCTACTGACATAGCTGCCAGGATCTTCCTGCACAACTTCATTTTTTATGTGCACTACTTCTTGATGTGATTTGCATATTGCAAGTGCTTTGAATATGTCCCTGAACTTTGGGTCATAATAATTAACCTACAAGACTAAAGCTGTTTAGTCCATTTAGTGCAGTCTTTTGTCTCTGATAGTGGTTAGTACTACTTTTTATGAAGAAAGATACAAAATCACAAAGATGTAGGGTAAACCTGCTCCCCCTGTGGTATACCTCACTCATAGCTGGGCATGGATTTGCCATGGAATATGGGAGGAATTTACCATTCCATCCACAAAACATGTTTAGTGTCAGTTGTAACTCTGGATTACTCAGTTGTTTCATTTGTGTCTCATTCCCTTTTAAATAGTGGTAAGTTTTTGATTTTGGATGAGGCAGTTCTAATTACATGTTCAGTAAAAGTGAATTTTCTTTTACCACTTAGAGAATGTCAGTTTGTAAACCTGCAAACTCTTTTCTGTGTAGAGAAATGGGAAGTGGTGTAAAAATAAAAGAAATTCATCGGACTAAGGTATGGATAAACAGTTGTGTAATCGAAATCGACTGGATTTGGAGTGGAAATATGGTTTGCTCTTGGGATCTTTTTATTGCAAAACAAACATGGGCAGGGAATGCTGTGGCTCTTTTTAGTAGAAGCTTATGCTACCATTATAAAGCTATGCAGAAACACAGAAGACTTTTTTTTTTTTTTTTTTTTTTTTTTTTTTTAATGCCAAGCCCAGATAATTTCTATCTATACTCCAAACCCTTAATTTGGGTGGGAGATGCTGGTACTTTGTAAATCACGTTGCACAAAAAGAATTGGACTTTTTGCTAATGTCGTGCTACAAGCGGAGAATGTCCAGACTTTTGAATTTCTTGAACTGTCACTGAAGAAGAGTTAAAGTTTCTGTAGTTTTGCATGTTGCATACTACTGAAAACTCTTTCATGGGCTTAAATAGAACCTTGATATCATAGGATTTTAGAAGGATTTCAGTAAACTTCAAGAGGTGCACAGACATGCTGTGGGTCCTCTTCATAGAGTTTTGCCTTGAGCTCTTTAGCAGACTTGACAAACTATATGTCAGAAGAGCATGAGAGCAGTATATGTGAATAGTTTGATTCTCTGAAAACTGTTGATAGAACTGAGTAACTTATGGACGGTTTTTGGAGGCACAGTGACAGCTATCAGTGAAGAGTTGACTGATATGTCAGCATTCCTCTAGTTCCTCATTTGTGGAACAGGAAGTGGGGGGAGGCAGGGAAAGCCCCAAAGCAAACTGGATTATATTCATCTCATCAGGATGGACTCTGAGCAAATCCAGTGATCTTTTATTTAGTAACTTGTTAGTTTCTTAAACGTTTCCTGAGAAAAAACCTAGAATTTGAGACATGGGAAGCATTACTTATGTGAGGCCTACAAATGAGTGATGCTTTCGTCTTGCAGCAAAAAATGGTGACATACTGATGTATGACCAAACTGAAGTGCATCCAGCTACTGTGAATCAAGGAGTTTTATGGAAAACCATTCAGAGCATACTAAAAAGATGCCTGCTGATCAGTGCTCAGATTTAATCAGTTGGCCCAGTCACTGTTGCTGCATTCCTGCTGTGTGCACATTCTGTACACCATCCCAGCCAAAACTGGGCTTGTCTTTGCTCAGCAGGCATTTTACCAGCAGAACTGAATGGCAAGTATTCCCTCAAGCAAGCCGGTAGATGTCTTAGTAAATGGTGGCATTTAAGTGTATGGATACTGTTAATTAATAATTTAGTGCACAATAGACTTTGAACTGAGTTATTAAAAATGTGTTTTTGTGATGCTGGCTATATGCTTGTTTATCTGTTACATAGATTGGTGTCAGTTCAAGGTGTGTGCCCCGTAGAGAACATGCATGTTTATACAAAGGCTTTCTTTTGGTCCAGGGAATTCAGGCACTGAGAAATTAAGTTCAGTGCCTCATGCTACAAAGATTGTCCTCATTCCCTTGCTTGCAGAGGATCAGGCCAGCATTGGAAATAGAACCTCTGCTGGCATTCCATGTTATTCCATGGAAGAAAGTGTTTGCAGGGGATTGAGGATGGCTGATGATTGCTAGAGGGCTGAGGAGTCTAAATTCCATACAGATCATTGGTTCTTGATTGTGTGTAAAGAAACCAGTGCAATAGGTCCACATTTATAGGGAAGGCAGCTTAATTTTGAGATGGAGATCTTTTCTTTTAAAGGGCCAGGATTTTTGCAACGAAATGTGCAAGATGCCAGAAAACCCTCAAGCCCATAGCACTGGGGGAGGAAAGCATAGGCAACTACCTTAATATTGCTGCTAAAGCTTTCTTCTTGTTGTGTTGTGTTGTTGTTGTTTAACATTATAATTGACTGTTCTAGGTTGTCAGGTTTGGGTTACAGTGCAATGAGATACGTGGCATCGCATTTGTGTGAAGCAAATAGGCACTTAAACTATGGTATTTATGCTTGTATTTAGTCTTATGTATGTATCTGTTTAAAGACAGTAACATGTTGTTTCTTACATGTCACTTAACCTGGCTTCAACTTGGACTTCCTTTGTAATGACCCTGTTTTTTAAGCAGACAGGAAGAAAGTTGTATGGGTGCCTTTATGTCGAGATGCAAAGTGGATGTCTTCATGCTAAGGTCCTAAGCTGGTTGCTTACGGTAGTGATCTTGGTGGCTGGATTACTTCAAGTAGGTGAGGCAGGGGAGGGGAGGAGCATTTTTTTTCCCCCACCGCAGTGTGTGTACTATCTCCTTTATAGTCTTACCAGGGGAGCAGGAATGTGAATGGAGTATTCATGCTCTCTGGATAGTCCCATCTACCAGATTGTCTGCTTGTGGTCGCAGGAAGGGAAGGCAAGCTGACAAAAAACAAACAACACCCTGAAGTCGTGGTGAACTACTTGGCCCTTGGGCCACTCCTCCTGAGCAGTGAAGCTGCAAAGATTGTGCTGAACTTTGCTTTGTTTCCTGGGTTCTACACAGAGCTCTTCCAACTCTGTGCTGAATTTTATCACCGTTGCTTCCAATTACCAGTTCAGCCTTCTTACTGCATTTCTTACTGTATCCTAAGACCAGTTGCCTCCTTCCAGACTTTCCTTGTTCGTATGAACACAGAGTAGAGATGCAGCTCAAGAACAGATGAGAGTTGTTATGTTTTTGTTACTTTATTAGTTGTATACTATTGTTAATTTACTGTGGAACACAATAAGGTGCACAGTTGCCTGTGGTTTGTGTGCATTTTGCTATCCTTAAATGTTGAGAGTGCTGAAAAAGAGCTGTTGGTCATTTATGTGAATGCATGTAAAATGTCATTGGGTGTCCATGTGGATTGATCTTCCATTTAATCCACTAAAATGAAGCCTGTGGTACTTTGCTTGCAACCTTTGTAAATTCTTGGAGGCAGGGCTACTGCAGAACTGTCACATAAAACACTCAAGGATGGTGCAGCAGATTTTTTTTTTTTTTTTTTTTTGGTCCTCCCAGTTGTCAAGGAGGAACACTTGCATGGCCTGGTGGTATAATGTCCCAGAAGAATTAGAAACCAAGACCAAGAAAAGCTCTCTAATGTAGATCATGTGCATACCATAGTTGTAAGAGACAGAACATCTATTCTTTATGAAGACTAAGGATAGCTAAACCTATTGGGCCAGATTTTGATGTTCTAATATACCTTTGTATAGAGCAGTGGATTCACCTAAGTGTGAATGTAATAAGCATCAGGTTTGAGAGCTTTGTTTTCATTATGCATAATGTCTGGTGCTAAAACATATTTCTTTGGCTGTCAAGTGAATTCCTCATTTTGTAACTGGAGTTAGCTCCTATCAGAACTATCATGCAATTACACTTTATGTCTGTGACAAAGATAGATAGACTAGTTAAAGTTGAGGTACATAATCATTTTCTGCCTTTTAGCTTTCCCTTTTCCAACTTCCAATAATCTAAGCTCCATAAATTTTGGCCATTAAATGCTATGTTCAGTAACTCTAGGCAGTATCTCTCTCTCTCTCTTGCACGCGTGCTCTCTCGCGCACGCTCACTCTCTCATAACCTTTAAAAATATATGTGCAAATTAATATTTTCATACAAGCTGGAGACTGCACATACCTTGCTCATGTGATGCACTTTTCAAATTCAAGTAGAAGCTTTAGGGACCACATGACTTCTTCCCGCCAATTCCAAGATACCATATCACTGTTTCCCAGATTGAATTTGTAATCATGGGTAAATGCAGGGTAAATGTCAGCTGGGTTTGTGAAACTTTATCTCCCTGAAACCAGTAATTTGACTATTTGGATTGACTTTTAGAATTTAAATTGTGTAGTGAAGAGATGACACCAATGTTACACTTCAGAAACCTTCATAATGACAAATGGAAAGAGCAGTATCTATTCCTTCAACTGTGAATTTCCTGATGGCAGTAATACAAACTGAACAATAATATTAACCATATTTCTTCTTTATTTTTGATGTATAACATCTTTGGATTTGATACTTTATTTATAGCTTTAGCACAAGGTTGAACGCACTTACCACATCTCATTGCGCGCACATTTTACCCTTAGAAAGAGTGTTAAGAGTCTTTTTCTTATTGATTCCTAAGCTAAGCAATTTCATTTTTTGTTTTCATGCTTTGACCTCTAACCCTGGGATCCATTAGGACACTGAGCTAGCAAGGTGTAGACACATCAAATACAGAGGGAAAGAACTAAAATGACACTGTCTCCAGCAGGGGATGCATTAATAGATCTGAATTCAAACAGAAAAGGCAGTTTTTTTCTGCTGGGAAGCAAAGTCCTCAAGAGAGTCTTCTCAGACTGAAGAACATGATATGAAAATCAATAAAGGCCCTATTGTGCTGGTGATGTGTCCGGGAAGTGCCATTTTATATCTTATTAGTGGATATCTAAAGGAAGTTAAAGCTACTTTGCTCATAATAATTGGATAAATCCTCTTTCATCAGTGGTCTATTTTGCTGTTCAAAGTAAAAGTGAAAAACAGTGGAGAGTCCAGTTTGAAACTGGATATGATGAAACTGAATGAAGACAGTTGCTGTTAAGGGTAGGTGTTTTTTTTATTAAACTAATGCTCTTTCCAAAACTGATTTCCAGCTCTGTTTTTCAATCAGAGATATAAAAGAGTAATTAAAAATAAAGGCCTTTTTTGGGTGTTTAATTGGAAGAAAACTGTGGTCTTGACAGTTCTACTATATCATTTAATCCCCCAGGCAAAGAAACTGTAAATGCATTACTTGCTTTATAGCAGTGGATGAAGGAATTAATGAGTCTTGGTTGTATCCATGTGAATTATTAATACTATAGACTGGATGAACTCAAATAGTAGAAATGACAGCTGTACACACAACCCTGGACATAGTTGTGGCATTGCACAGTTAGCAACAAATATGGTAATATTATTATAAAAGTTTTAAATAAGTTCTTGCTTGAAAAAGCAGATACGGTTGTTATCACCAGAAAGAAGTATATGAAGTAGGGAAGAAAAAGGAAGTGTGTGTGCTTTCAGTTTCTTTTTGAAACTCTAAGTTTCCCAGTCAATTTGTTTTATGGACCATCTTCTCCTTAAAAGATCTGTTAACTTTTTTCTCCAGTGCATCCTCATGCTTTGTATTACTATTCTAGATAGCGTTTCCCTCCACTGGGAATGCCTTTGTTCTCTTCCATTCAAAAGATACAAAGGAAGATGCAAACCCAGAAGCTGTTCCTTTCTAGCTGAGAACTGTAGCAAGGTAGAAGGAAAGACTGTGTTCTACATGCGGGGCTGTTGAGTGGATCAGTGGTTCAAGAAGGGAGGCAGAAAAGCTGAACTTTCCCCTTACGGTGTTGGCTTTGATTTTTCTAAATGCTGTGATGTATAGTTTGTGGAACTACAAGGTGAAGGAACTATATACAGGAAGCAAAAGCAAAATCAATATTAAGAAACAGTGGGGTTTCCTCATTTACCCCCTTGCCCCCCCAACACAGATATGCTTGCTTGAAATGAAGATGTTATCAATAGTTGTCTGTGGGATAATCTTACCTTCTCTTTCCCAGCACCCCCATGTATTCTTTATTTCCCCTTTTTAATAAAGTCTCTTATTAATTTGAATTGCAGTCCTACTGAAGACAAGGAAGTTGTTCATTTTCACACAAGTTGAAAGACCTAGTTTTGGCAGAGTTTTTTGCTTGACTAGCATTTGACCTGAACTTGTTGATTTGTGTGAAGTGCAGTGATAGTTAGGACTACCTCCTTTCCAGCTTTTTGTAGAAGCAAACAGGACCATGAGGCTTGACAGTGAATGCAAGGTCTGACTAAGAGAAATTGATGTAGTCTATATGAATACTGCAGTTAAAAAAAGATAAGCCTTCAGTAAGCTTTAAATGAACTTTCTCAGCCTCCAACAGTAGTATAATCAGTGCGGCATGGATGGCTTTCCCTTCCTACCTGAGGTCCCTCTACACTATATTTGAGCAGCTAGCAAGACACAACTGCCAGTGATAGTGTAAAACTAGTACAACCTTTAGTTGTAACCTCTCCAAAATGTGTATTTACCAACTACAACAACTGTGGCTTTTCTTGCTATCCCTGTACATACCCTTTTTCAGAAACTTGTTAGGTTCTTAACATTTTCTTGTCTGTTCCTGTTCATTACAGTTGGTGTGTGTTTGAATATATGTTTTCTTTCACTTATATCTGTATATGTGTAAAGTTTCTGGGTTCTCATTGCAGCTGTATGGAATAGGTTAGATTCTTCCTGTGCCACAAAATGCTGCTCCTGCTTTACCATTGAGTTCTCTTGTATGTGTCATCTCTCTTTCACACAAGTTCAGCTGAACAATAGGATTTAGTTAACATCTGCTATTAAATTTCTGTTTCTGAATTTAAATGACTGTCTTAAATGGACATTCTCATTAATTTGAATAATGCATTTTATTAAAATCAGATTCTAAATTCAGAACTATCCATGCCACATTAGCTTCCTTGTTTCTCACTTCACCTTGCTTGTTGGAGGAAGATAGCTAGAATAGTACTTAGGGAAAATGTTGGGGAAAATGTTCTGTAAAACAGTATCCCAGCAGTCTATACCATTACAAGATTGTAGATTTTGACTTTATGAACTTATCTTCTTGTTTCTTTAGTGCACCAAAAAATGAAAGGGAATAATGACTTTTTGATTACGTCTTTTTCATGTAGACACTGAAAAGAATTTGTTTGTAAGTTCAGGTAACTTTATGTCAATAGAAGGATGTGGCTGTGTTATCTCCTGTGCTCAATCATGGGGGCCTGTGAAGGGTAGAACCTCGTTAAAATTCTGCTTTGATCCTGACTTTTGTTCAGTGTCTGCAGACAAAAGAGGGTTTCAGTGAGTGTTCAGTCAGGACTAGTGTTTCATTCCTCCCTGCCTTCTCACAAGCAAATAGCTTCCAATGCTGTCCAGTGAATGGACAGTGGAGGTTCAGCTGGCTGGCTGAAAACAGCTGTGTGTTTTATTTCCTCTGCGGCTCTATCATCCCACTGGTGCTGCCAAAAATACTTCTTTATATTCATGTTCACCACGATGAATCCCCTTGGATGAGATAACCGTTGCAAGGCAACTAACCAGCAGTTCAACGTAACAATTTTATGAAAAACCAGGATTAGAGTTTTTGCAGGTCATACAGTAACTTTTTGTTAGGATCCTAATCTACACAGATCTGTGCTGGTCAAAAGAGATTTGTATGGTGTTCTTAGGGGAAAGATACTTTGGGGGCAGGGTGGAAGAAACCAGAACAAGCCTGTGCATTTTACATCAGACCACAGAGAGAGAGACTCCTGTGCCGAGAGAGGGGAGGAGAAGGGAGGAGAGGGAGAGAGATCTTTGCAGATCTTCAGCTCCTTTTTAAATTCATTCCTACCAAAAAAACCCAACAACCCAAAAACCTGCACCCAAAGATGACTACTTACTCTCCACTGTATTCATTAACAGAATACTAGGCCTTCTGAAGTAAGTGTCTTGGAGCTGTATCTTCGCTTGAGATCTTAGAAAAGGAGCACTTCTTGATAAGATCAAGCTGCACAGGGCCAGTCTGATGCCTTGGTGTAATGGAAATGCTGATAGACCTTTCAGCGCTGCCAGGGGCTTGTGATTGGTATCTTAAAATAAATCAGTGTGGAGGAACAGTACTAATTGTCTGGCTATTTAAGTCATATGTTTCTTTATAGGAGGGAAGTAACTGCTTTGTGTATACTTTAGCTGACTCATTAATTTACTGAATAGGCTGTTTCTGTTTTAGGATATTTCCTGTAATAAGAAACAGTAAAATGTTGTCTTGAAATAGACACTAGAGACAAAGAAATTCTCTGTACTGATATTAACAATAGATAGGAGCATTCTGGATTCAAGTATTGTATTCTCTGTACATCTTCTTTTGTAATTGTTTTGATATTTTCCCTGGTTGTTATGAGTGAAAATGAATATTTAATTGCATTTTCATAGTTTATATAGAATGTCACCTTTTAGGAATCACTTAAACATTGCTTCAGTATTAGAAAAAAGGGAAAATGGAGTAATAATTCTTTTTCAAGCCTTATCTCTAAACTGTGTTATTGCAGTTATCTTGTATGGCAAAGAAGTTCTATAATAATGTGAAGTGTAAATAGAAACTAGAACAAGAAAAATTGAACTCAGCCACTACTGCAAATAGGGGAAGCATAGCCTGATACACACAGAAGAAAATTGAGAATCAGAAAGTCTCTTTGCTCTCTGCCCCTGAGAAAGCCATTTTGCTTCTTCATGTATCAGTTTATTTGTGAAAGACGAGTGTCAGGTGACTCTTACTAGGCCTTTAAGTACCTGAATCTTGTGCTGCCTGGGTTTCTAGAGCCTGTCCCACAGGTGTAACAAGATAAGAGAGCAGCCCTTGTGGACTTTGCCCTTGTCTCCCCTCATAGGTTGGGGTCTAGTTAGATATACCTAAGGCAGGACCCAAGCCACGCCAACGTAAAAGGAGCAGGGCTTTCTGGATTACTGTGGTAGACTCCTAGTCTGCCAGTCTCCTAGTCTGATGGGCATTGAAGAACCCCAGGTGAGTTCTGTAGAAATAAACAGGGCTGCCAATATTGCCCTTGCTCAGCTGCTGGCATTCTGGGGAGCTCTGCTCCTGCCCCAGAGGTGCCCTGAGGGTGTCCAGCTGGGAGGCAAATGTTGTAGATGGTCAACAGGTCTGACCTTCGTACTGCTCAATACAATATTCTTGGTAGAGTATGTGTGGCTCCACTTGCCTCCCTCTGATTGTTCATGGTTCCATGACTCTGCTGTCACTTGGTTTTCAGTATTTCTTTTAGATAAAAGTTGGTTCAGAGCATTACTTCTCATAAAATTCGATGTTAAGGCATTCTAATGTGAATCATTAGCTACTTCAGGGTGATGCTTTTGGGTTATGAGAATGAGTCTGGGATTTAGCTTGAATGCAGTCATTGGTAGTTGTCTTGCTCTGAGCAGCAAGCAGGAATAGTAAGTGAGCTTTCCACAATAGGCTTTACAGGCTAGGGGAAAGAGTTTGGCTTTGGTTCAAGTATTTGCGCGAGCTGAACTAACCTTTTCGTAATTTTGATCATCACTTGAGTTTCATTGAAGGCACTGGACAAACGTGGCCAATTTACTGTCTTTAAAGGAAAAAAAAAAGTCATCATTGTAATGTAAAGTTTGTCCAGCGTTTGGAGACTGCCTTGCTCTTTGTAACTTAGGCTGCTGCTTCTGCGGCTTTCCAATTCTTGAAGAGGGGCACAACTTAAAGGCAGAGAAACACACAACCCTGGATATATCTGTGCAGAAGTGTTTTTAAAGGCCTTCTAGACTTAACTATGTTATTCTTACATAACAATATCAAACCAAATCAAATTGTCCACTACATGTGAAGTAGGGAGGCATTCTCAAATTAAAGGCTCTACATGAAGAGGAGATAGTGACAAGTAATACGCTGTACAAACAGGAAAAGGTGGTCTTGCCTCTCTGAATGTGTAATGTCTATGTTAGGGTTTATGGAGGCTTTCTACTCCTCCCTTTCTCTACCCTCATTTCCTTTTATTTATTTTTGGAGGAGGTGGAGCAGCAGCAACATTCATACTGGGTTTTCCTCAAATAATACTTTTATGAAAAAGCAATAATTATCTGGTTTGACTATTTAAAGTTATCAGAGTGCAGTTTCTGTTTGTGAAACAAAGGTACTCTGCAAGGAGTAAAAACCTTGAGGTCATGGTGGAAGAGATGAAACTGGCCTGAGATTTCAGACTATACAAGTTTTATATGACTATAAGCTACAGTTCCTTAGACATAAGGATCAGACCTATTTCTGTTTGTTTTGCATTTTTTGCTAATTAAGATAGTGTTATGTTGTGGCACTTCTTTTCTCTTCTTTTTCCTCCTCTCTCTTCCTGTTCTCTCTTAGTACCTGCTCTCAGTAGTGCTGTGCTGTCACCTTCAGGGCATCTCTCTTCCATGCTGACTGTCCAGGATTTCAGGTGATATCCTGTTCTAAGGTCATGTTTTCTTGTTATTACTCCTTACTTTTACTGGAAGGAAACAATATGGAGCTACACCAAAAGCATTTTATCTGGGCTTCCATTTTTACCTAATTCACTAATAGATGCTTCAAGTAAGCTGTACTGTGCATTCTCCACTAGCTGGATATGTTGAAGTATTTTAAAAAAGCTATTAAGATTAGCAGTACTGTCTTTATTGCAAAGACTAGGGGTACTGACAAACTTGGAAGTTCGTCTCCTTTTATTGGCATTGAACAGTTTTGCTACCTGGGAGGTTAATAGGCATGAAATCAGACTTGTAACGTTTTTTCTTTCAACTTCTTCCCCATTGTAATTGAAGATGACTGGTTCTAGTTAATATCTTTCCAGCTGGTTTAATGGTTAGTTCAATGAACTTAAGATGCTTGTTGTGCAACATTAGCTTTATTTACTTTGTCTACATAGTGTTAGCCATTTATTGGTTTTGTAGTCTTTTCATATAGACAGTGTTTTTTCCCTGTAGTGCATAAATTGTAGCAGTGACAGTGTGTTCTCTTTAGAAGTTATCTGCTAACCACTCATCTAATTTAAGCAATGAAGCACTACTTACCCACAAACAAGTAAGTATCCCCAGAATAATACATAATGCCATTGGTAGAGCTGCTAGTATGCACTAACTGGAAATGATTCAGAAGAAAAGATTTTTCTTAACGGTGGCTGTTAGCATAACTCTGGCCAGAATACCTAGTTATATGAAGGAATGCTAATGAATATGTTCAACAGTCCTAATTTATTACTTTCTCTGTAAAAGTGATTGGTTCTTCTGTGGTGGGAGATTCATCAATACTCACCCTGCAGTGGTATTTCAGAAAGATATTCCTAACTTCGTAGGGGATTCACTTCACCAATTAAATTGTATAGAGTGAAGAATCTACATTTGAAAAAGGAGTGAGGAGGATAAACCAATAGAGCAGATCTAATAGCATGGAAAATGCCTCCAGTTTAACTATCCTTTGAATAGGAAGTGAATGGAATATTTCACTTCATACTAACTAGTGATTTTGATTCCAAATTACATCAGTTCATTCCACTGGGGGGTGGAGGGGAAGCTTAGAGAAATCCCAGACGTGCACAGTATTAAAAATACTGCCTACAGTGCATTTGCCTGCTTCATGGCACTGCAGTCTCCAGCTCTTCTGTCTGCCCTCAAAGCAGAGACCTCCAGTCATATTTTCTGTTAAAGAACTTCTGTTTTTGTCTTGAGCTCCTACTTGACCTTCTGGTTTGTGGACATCTGCCTTAAGGAAGATGGGATTTGCAGTCAGCTTCCATTGAACTCTGACTCTAGGTTCCCTATGTAATTAATGAAGAAATAGGATTCCCCTAAACAGCAGTTAACAGCAGAAGCTTAATTACAGGGCTCCACACTGGCCATTCCATTTCGCATCCTAAAATTTTACAGTGTGGTTAAGTCCTCTGTCCCCAAGGTCTACTTTTTGGTTAGTGAATTATGTTTTTGACTTGGCTATTATGTGCAACAGTCTATTTCTGACCCTTTTCAGTAAGTTAGAAATCTGGAAGGAAGATTCCATGTTACTTCAGGTGTAAACAATCTTTTTGATGGTCAAACAATACCATTTCATCTGAGAAGTCTACAAAAACTAAATTCATCTTTTTTTGAAAGAAAACATACTGTCATGTGAACACAGGATGCTCAAACTACTGTGACACTGAAGTGTTAACCTCTTTGATAATTTCATTCTTTTAAATAATTGGTTAGGAGGTGTTCAGTTTCAGATAGGATTCACCTACCTTACTAACTAATAATGAGCTGTATATTTCTTCATGAAGTCAGGTGCAGTCTTGTTGCCTGTGGGAAGTTACTTGCCCAGTCACTTTAAGACTGTAAACCTAGTTAAAGTCCGCTTAATAAATTAGTGTCTTGTGGGAGCTGAGATGTCAACAAGCAGAATGAAACTAGGGTGATAAGTGTGAAAGTAGAAGCAAAACAGAAACAGGCATAATTTGTCCTTGACTGCCTTTGAGGGTTCTGACTAAGTCGGAATGGTATCACTGAGTTTTTGTTTTGGTGTGTTATTGCCATGCCACGGCCACTAAAACACATCATCAGTTTCACTGTAGTTTTGGTGTAAACAGATGTTGCGTTAGTTTTAACAACTTAAGTATGTACGGTATTCTAAAATGAATAAATGGCTAAAAATTTGAATTTGATTTAATTCTAATTAGATTTAATTCTAATTTCTCATTCATTCTAAAGTGATGAAAGGGTTGTGTCTTTAAAAGCTTTGGAATCTGCACAGTGATGAATTTATAGCCAACTGTTTGCTTCATTCATTCTTGAAACTTGCTGTTCAGCACTCAAGATGTTGGTATAATCTCAGTTGGCCACCAAAACTCACTGAAAAAGGAGCTAAGGTTCTGAAAGTTGCTCCAGTATCCTGTATGTCAGTAGACAGGAGATCTGTAGAGTTTTAAAGGACAGTAAAATACTTGGAAGCTTGCAAAATTCTACTTTGGAAAGAGGTTACCCTAGATATTTTGGTCTTTTCTATTTTGAATTTTTCTGGGGAAGTAAGAGAGGGGTGGAGGGAGATCATTCTGTGAACCACTTTAGAGATGGTAAAATATTTCACAAAGATTTGGAATCTCACTTAAGTTAGTAGTTTGCAGTTCCACTTTTCATTATTCATCAAATTCTGCCAAGGATCTTACCTCTAAACTCTAGAGAAATATAATTGGATGTATTTTTGTTATTCTAGATGACTTTTTAAAAAGCTTGTATGTGGTTTGACTCATAAATACTGTGACAATCTGCACTTCTTTTTGAGGAGAAAGATTGATAATTCTTACTATTTGTGAGTATTGTTTGATGGTTAGTTTTCAAGATGAGAAGGCTTGCCAGCTTTTTCAGCTGTCAAGGGGTATCATTTCTTTCCAGATACTTTAGTGAAAGTAGATTTAAGTATTCTAATGGTGCATGTTCTGGCTAAAAAGGGACAGCCAGGAAGCCTGAAGGACTGCAGGAATAATGAAAGAATGTGCGAGAGAAGTTGTGTCATGACATTAAAGTACAGCAGGATTATATATATTGGGTATATATGTATAAAGTAGAAGATTATAGATACAGGGTATTTTTATGTAGGTATAATAGTGTGTAGGAGTGCTGGCTCAATTTTTGTTTCAGCCACGTTATACTGTATGTAGAAGGTCCCAAGTATGTATCTGAACACATTTCTGTATTTCTAGCCAGTTCTAAAATTTCTAACACCAACCTTGTACTTAAAACTTACTAAAATTCCACAAGCAACCTGACATTTATACTATATTCCTACTAAGTCTCAATGTATAGACACAGAAGAGCCCTTGAATTTACCTATCATGAGTTTTGGATGTACTTGGCGTCAGTCACAAACCTAGCACTGTGGCAAATTGTTAGCTGGCATCAAAAAAAAATCCATTAGCCCTCACCTCTTGCAGTTCCCTCATAGTATTGACACTTGCAGATTCTGATCTAATACACAATGTTACAGTTTGCATCTTTTTCAAGCCAGGGGGGAGTTACCACTGTGGGGCTGCTGTGGGTGGGTATGCATGTGTTTTGAAGCTCCATGGCAGAGGGCATGCCCTGTTTCAGAATATGGTATAGATTTGTGATTTAGTATGAGTTAGAGGCAAGCCAGTGTGCTGACTTCGCTCTGTAGTTCGTCCTTTTAACACCAAAGATGTATTAATCCCCAGCACTATTTGTGTATCTAAACATTATTCTCCAGTTCACTTGGCCAGTATTTTACCCTGTCTTCTGAGGAGAGCCCATTACTCATTTTAAGTAGTGACATATGCTTTGAGCAGTGCAGATTAACAGTTTCTGATTTTTCAAGATGAACGAAAATGTATGTTTTGTCCAGTTCACCAAACAACTGCTACCTTGTTGGTGTTATATAGGATTTTCTCTAGAAGAACTAGCAATGAAAAGAATGGGGCAGTGTGTGAAGAAAAATGCTATTAGAATTCTTGGCATCTCATAACGAGTAAACATAGATGTCTCCCACCAGGAAGGGAGGAAAGATTCTTCTAAAATAAATAAATAAATAAAAAATTACCCATAACACTTAGGAGGTTCATGAAGTGGGGGTAAGATGGCTAATTTCCGTGCAAACATTATGACTCCTTCTATTTAATAAATTGTAAATAATTAAGAGATTAGAATTTTGGGGTAATATTGGGTCTTGATGCTACTTACAAGTGCAAGCATACTAATGTATCTACTATATACCCTGGGATATAGGGTAATCTTGCATCCGTTTTACAAGTTGAGATTTTGTCAGACAGCTCCGGTTATGCTAAAAGGCCAGAAAGCCTTAAGAAGAAGGACTATGTTGTTGCAGAAACTACTGTTGATGCTACCTAGTGAGCTTTAGACTGTAGATAAAATTCTTTGGATTCTTTGGAGATAATGCCATACCCATGGTATTCAGAGCTCATGTCTGTCATTCTCTATTCTACACTGCTGTATTGCTGCAAAGGTAACAGCAGGATCATGACATCCAGGCACTGGGCTTGAGCAGAGCTCGTTAGCAAGCTGTTAATTCAGGAGATTGCTGCATGATCTAAGTGTTAATTATACCAGTTAATACGTGGACATAAACAGAGTCTTAAAGGACTTCAGAGACAGCAAGAGAGGGCTATTGGCACAAGCAGATGTCTGAAACACTGCTGTGGTAAAGCATTGAGAAGTTGAGAAAATAGCTTCACATGTTTTATATGAAAACCTCTGGAAGTCTGAGGACTGTATTTTGTGTGTCTGGGTAAAAACAGGAAAAGTGCAGCTCATGCATACGTTTTATACTTGCTAGGCCAGGTACCTTCACCTCATGCCCTAAGAGAAGAGGCAGAAATATAATGTAAAAAGAAAGCCAGTGCCTTTTAGATTTACCATCCTCTTAGTACAGAACCCATACTTTCTGGCTACTTCAAAACAAAAATATGTGAAAAGTTTGTTCAGGCTTGCTTCCCCTTAGTTCTGCTGTGAAACCTATGTAACATTGGTTCTCATGAGGGAGAGTCAGTCAGAATTAAGGAAGACAAAGTGTTTAACCTGAGAATTAGTTCCAGTCTGTGGCAGAGACAAAGAAGCCTGAGTGCATCTTTAGGTCCTCTAGCCAGGCTTGATTTAGGAGTCTTCCTGCTGTTACAGGCTTCCAGTAATAGGAAGATGAGGACTTCTGTTAGGAATAAATCAGGCGTTTCAGGCTCAGATTGTTGCAGTAACAGCATTGTGGCTTCCTGTGATTTAGTTGCATTGTATTATGGTTTTTCATGAGGCTCCGGGTTCTGTAGTTAAGGGTATAAGAATCACTACTGTCATCTGAAAAAAATCCGGTTCTCTTGCTTGTAAATAAAACCTTGTAAAGCATACTGAAAGGGAAAAGAAGGAAAAATATATTTTGTGTCTTTTTTTGCCTATAATGAAGATACAGTTAATAAGTTGTTAGGGCAGCTAATAGGTAGTGGGTGTTATGTATTTTGGTGTACACAGTGCAGCTATTTAGGGGAAGTGTTCGCCTCTGAAGAATCGGGATACGAAGCAGAGTTCAGGTTGCTGGTGGCATACGGTCTGTAATTTCCTCACAATGAGAGTGTGACTTTGTTTTGCTTCTTCAGTGCTTTTACTTTCCTAATATTAATGCTTTGAATTAATAGGTTTAGTTTGTTACAGCTTACATGTTTGCTTTGTGAATGCTTAATAATGTACAGAACAGAATAATACATAGGGGTGTTCTGTCTTGTGCCTGTGCGCAATTACTTCCATGAACATGCAGAACAACTGGAAGAAAGGCACATGGTCTTTCTAATAGGAATGATTCCTCAAAGCAGTAGTTAATAGAAGAAAAGATCTAGGCTTTGCTGTATTGAGTAGGCTAATTGGGAAAGTATTACAGGCATAAAAGAAGTAGGAAGGGAAGTTAGCAGTGAAACAAAAACAGCTTTAGTGCTGGAAAGATAATAGAGTTTGAAACTTTGTGAGAAGTGATAGAAATTGAAGACAAGTAGAATTGTGGCAAAGGCAAGAGGACAGATAAAGTACTTTTTAGTAAGCTGCTTAATTTGAAATGTTTCATGAACAAAATTAGCAGTAAGCATGCGTAATAAATTAGGGGGAAAAAATACTTCAGTTGCAGCATGGGTATAGATGTGTTGCCTCTGGAAAACCTCTTCTTCTTTCTGCAGGGGTGTAGAAGGGTGAAAACTAGCCGTATAACAGATACTAGCTTCACTGGAATCACTAGTGTTATTGTTCAGGTGTTTTGGTCTATGGAATGACTTTGGGAGCAACTGTCCATTGTCGTGAGACAGAGGTTCCCTGTAGCCCCCAGGGAGTCAGATGAGCTGCTGTGATACATGGTTGTGTAAGCCTCTCCTGACAGTAACAGCCAGAACTTTTCTGGAGACGGAATAGACATTTTCTGTTCCAAAATAACTATATTGTGCTATCCTTTGATTGTCTTGCTGTAGCACATCTGGATCATCTGTATCCTTTTAGGAGAGGAAATAAAGATCATCTTATCTTACAACTGGCTTATTAACAGTACAAAACAGAACAGGCAAACAAAGAGTACTTAGGAAGAATGTTCCTGTTTTATATGATCTGCTGATTAAGGTAGTTTTGGGGATCTGGATATCTTAACTCTCATGCTGCTTGAAAGTGTACATTTAAAAAGCAGCTTTTCTGTTAAGCATGCCCTTAAAATTACTACTGCAAAATGGAAAAGTGTAACTCCACTACTGCTCTCCAATTTTGTTCCATTTTGTCTTAAATGAATGTGGAGTTATTTTTGAGAATGTTTCAAAAGTGTTTTCAAAGCAAACAAATGTAATACCTAAAAAAGCAAGCAAAATGCTCAGATGTGAAATGAAAGCAGAAGCAGATGAGTATGAATTGAAGGAAGTCATGCTGAGATTACAGACTGTGCCAGCATTGCCACATTTGGAGGACTCTATTCACATCTGGTTACAGCACTAAAAAAAAAAAAAAGTTTAAAAAAAAAATTACAGCACTTAAATAGAAGTACAGAAAAAATCAGCATCCTGATCCCACTATTAAAGGAAAGAGGCTATGATGATAGGACAGAGAACTTTATCCTTCATACAATTGAAGGAAAAAAAGCTTTAGGAACTTAATTGTTGTGACTTGTCTTGTACACCAAATACCAACTAGCAAGCATAATTCAGTAGGCAGAATTCACCCTTTGCTGAATTTTTACCAGTTATGGCAAGAAGTAACAGCGTGCAATAAATTGGTGAAAAAGATACTTTCATGCACACAAAAGTCCATATCAGTCTCTTCTTTTTTTCCCCTCCCTTGCATCCATTGCAAGAAGCATGTCTGTGAACATCTCAGGGAAGAAAAAAAAGAAATTGAAAGGGAGAACAAGCATTCTCTTGCTCTGAAGAAAGCAGCACTAAATGATTCAAAAAATGACTCTGTCTCAAATGGACAGAATAAACTCATCTCCCTTTCAGTATTTTATGTTTATGAGGTTCCTGCTTACCCCCCCACCCCAAACCTACTGAAAAAAATAAAGCTCCCCTCACTTCCCCCTGCCTCTTGGAAAGTGTTGATTTTTGAGGTAATAATTGAGCTGTCTGTTTCCTGTGTGTTTGTGTTCTCTTCCCTGCACCAGCTGAGTAATTCAGGCAATTTCAACATGGGTTTGTGAAGAAGTAGGAGCCTCAAAGTTAGGCTCCTGCTAGCTAGGTAGAGGATCACTGACAGCTGATGAAGAGCTGCAGAATCCAAGACTTGCTTGACACCAGAGGATCTGCATGACGTTAAAGTTGTTATGAATGCCCCACTTAGGAGAAGAGTTTCAGTTGGTGTCTGTATGTTACTAAGCTCCAGAAAACCTAGCTGTGGGACCCGTTCAGAAAACAAGGGTGAGGAGAGAAAATAGAAACCATGAACTGCCCAGAACTCAAACTGATTCTGAAAGTCCTCTTTTTGGAGGATAAAAGGCATTGTGGATACCTTATTTCTAGAAGTATAAAATATTCAGTAACAATATAAGAAGGAAAAATTAAGACAGAGTATGCCTGTGTTTATCTGGCCTGGCTCTAACCTAAGCAGTTCAGCTAGGGTTTAAGCATGCTTGTGAAATTTTGGGTATTTAGCTGAAACAAAACACAGAGCTATTATTTCTTTTTAACCTTAAAAAAACTGGAGGGTGATACCTGCCTGTGGAGCTTCACTGCACATTTTTAAGGAAGAGTAGGTCTGCAAGTTTGAGATGCCAAAATACAGTTCATTATGCTTCAGCTGAACAAATTGCTATACTAATCCCTCCTCTAATGTGAGCTGAAGTACTTTACCTTGGTTCCCAGTTGTATTAAAAGCAATTTGAACATCCTTGTCAGAACAAAAACTTCAGCAGCACACAAAAAGGCTGACTGTGAAGAAGAAACTAATAAGAAAGGATGCCTTGCTAAATATAGTAGCAGGTAATTTTGTAGTGTCCAATATATGTTCTGATAACTTCAGAGGGTTACAAGATGCGGCATTGCAGGAGTTATTTATGAGAAATCAATTTTTTATTTTCTTTGCAGTAAACAGGAGGAGTGTCTTCTAAGTAAAGTGGTTAATAAGGAATTTGGCTTGTTTTTAATCCACAGGTCTTATAATGCTTTATTTTTCAAAGGATGTCCATCTGTACTGTGAACATAAGAGTAACTACACAGTTGTTCCATTAAACAAAATTTCGGAAGGATTCAAACAGCCTTCTCTGAGGGTAAGAGCACTGTGAAATGAATACTCTTCAGTGCCTCTGTGCTGTTTGCGCGTTTGTGATATAAGACAAGTGAAAATACCTGCATTGCATAATAAAACCTAATGGGGCCCTCATGGTCTTGGGTGCAAAGCATTAGTCCAGCAGATTTTCCTAATACTGAAACACTGGGAAGTGTATCATGCATGATACATCTTAAAATATTAAAAATAGTGAGTAATAGAAGACTGTCTTTGTGGACTGCATAAGCCAGTGATTTTACTTGAGCTCTGTTTACCTCAGACCTCTTAAATCTAGTATTTCATGCAGTCCTAAGTTGGTCTGGACAGATACATACTGTAAGAACAGATAGCTTTCTCATGTCATAGTCTGCCTAAAAGCTGTACAGCTTTCCTTCCTCACTGTAAAATTTTGGTAGAGGTCAGAATATGTCAAGGGACCGGCAGTGGGACAGAGAGCCTTTCACTTTTTACCTCTAGGTTGCAAATCCAGCCAAATCATTAGTAGCTGCAAGTTGTTACCACCTGGTGGTTAAGCACTCTATGTAAAATTAATTTGGTAGTCTCAGCCCAGTTCTGAGTAAACACATTTCCACTTTACAAATATGATGAAAACTGGCACTAATTGGCACCCTTGCTAGCAGCCTCATTGGAGATGCCAAAATAACTGAAATGTTTCTCTGTTTCTAGTGGTGGTCTCTCCAGGTCAGCCGTAAAATACACTGATGGGGCAGCATGGAGAAGATGGCACAGCTGTTGCCCTTGCTGTTTTGTGGACTAAGTCTGAGAAGTTGTCTGTCTGGCACATTTCTCATGCCAGACTATGTAGTTATTAAGTTTTTTTCCACTGCTATGTTGGTGCACTTTCAGCAGTCTTTGGCAGTCAACTTAGAAATCCTTTTTGCCATCTGTGTGGTTGATGCAGTGATAGCGTAATAGCTAAGTGGTTCAAATGTGGGTATATATGGTATATTTAGGAACTCAGAATTACAGCCAGTGTAGGCAGACCAAATTGCTGACAGGTCGCTATTAATCACTTTTAGTCATTCTTTTCACTGCCAGCTGCTTTGTAAATGAGGATTGGCATGCAGTAGAGGAATACCTCCTGCTTGTCCAAAATGAAAGGAATTTGTACTTTATTTTCAGTGGTAGTAACCATGTAAATGTCAGTAGCCCCGAATGGTGATCATAGATTTCAAAGTGAGACAGTGTTTTAATATATGTAATGCTTGGGGAGATGCAGGTTGGGGGAACGGGTATAAAGAGGCAGAAAGAAAATTCTTCCATGTTGTCTATTTTGGGAAGTAACTGATCTCTGTTTCTTTCATAACTGACTTCAGAAACTGAGTTTCATGTTCTGTTGAATAAAGTGCAGTCACTGACAATCTCCACCACAAAAGTTGCGGAATTTCACTGCATTTACGAAGTAAGCAAGTCAGTCTTGCTTAGAGAACCCCCACTTGCTTTCAGTGGAAGTTACAGTAATTTGACTGTATTCTGGTTGAGTTATAATACCTCACTGAAATCAGGCTAGATATTGCTCCTAAAAGTGATGTTGGTAGTTTGAAGAGATGGCTTCCTCTAGAGACTTTGCTTCCTTCAGAGGGAGTGCTCTGTCAGTGCTTTAGTAACGTAGCATTGCCTCCAGGAAAAGTATGTAAAATGAAGCTTCTGGCTACTTTTGGTCATTAAAGATTTCATTTATCTCTGCCTCCAGGTATGAGTTTCTTAACTCAGGTGTGCACATAGTACCAGGTAACATTCAAAAATTTTCACTTTAGGTGTGAATTGCACACATTTGGGTTGAAGGTGCATACAATACAGGCACAAGAGTCACAGTAGTGAGAGTCATTGCTTTCGCTTTTCCTTAGGCATCCCAGGGCTGCGTTAGCAGGGACTTGATTATGATATTTTCCTGATTCAGGTCTTTAGTTATACTGTCCAGTTTCTTTGAAATAAAATTGATGAAGATCTGTTCAAGTTTCCCCACCAGAAGCTTTAGAATCTGCAACAAAACCGCGCACTTCTGTCGCTTTCTCATTGCATTCTTCCTAAACTGAATATAGTTCATCAAAACTCTGACCTCTGACGTGAAGCTGAGAAGCTTTATAGCTAAACAAATATCTATTTATAGATAATATTTGTTCTGCAGGGAATGAAAAAAATAGTATATCCTTTGTATTCAGGTTTGACAAACAGTGGTCCGCATGCTTGTCCTTGTGAATCAGCGTAGTTCCGTGGTTTTGATAGTTTTGCCTAGTCAGTTTGTGCTAGGTAATCAGCTAGCTCATACCCACTCTCTCTGCTCTGATTTACTTCATTAGTGCAATAAATATGCTTATGTCTGTGTTGAGGTGCAGTGCCTCAACTTCTTGGGCTTTTCTGATGGCGGTTGTAAAAGTGTATGGATGTTAGATCAATAAAGTTCATCCAGAAACTACTCACGCCTAAGAGAGACTGCCAGAGATGCAATTAATTCACTTCTTGGGAGAAATTACTCTGGGGATCAAAACCAGTCTGTGCAAAGTAGTAAACTATTGAACCCAAAGAACTGGAATCTAGCAGCAGTATTACTGTTGAGATCATGATTTATGAACATACACATAGTAGTATTCAAGTGCCAGTAATGTGCATGCATGATTAAAAGCTTCCTTTCCTTCTTTCTTATTTAACTGAATATCTTCTTGCCCTTTTACTGTAAAAAAGGGTGAACATAAATTGCCTTTTTTGTTAACCACTTTGCCCACTATTTTTGTATGCTTTTACTGAGCTGGTGTATATTGGTTTCTTCTTGAAAGTAAATAAAAGTGGTCTTTTCAATATGGTTTCACAGGTCACCTGTGCTATACCTTTCAAGCATTCTTGTATAGACTGTTCTTAAACCACCTTTATATCTGCTGTATCCACCTAAGATGAGGTGTACTAGCACTGCTGTACTACTGCTGGCTGTAGGATGCTAAGTGGACTGGTAGGATTTAAGTGCCATAAAACACTCTTTCCCCTAGTTCCATGAAAAGATATGATAGTAGCAGGTATGTATATGTCTACACAGGCAGTACCTGAACTGCAGTAAAATAATTACCTCATAACCAACTAGATTTGCACTTTTATTTATTTGTATGTTTTTAACTCTTTTTTTTGCAAAAAAAGTTGTTGCTGGGCTTCGGAGGTTTACTGAATAAAAACACATTTTGCTAAGGGTGTTGTACAGATGCTTAATTTTAAATTTCTTTTTTAGTGCCTTTTTTAGTTTTATTTTTAATCTGGTAAAGTAGTCAACCTGAATGAGACATTCAAGAAAGGTGGAGCCCAAAATAAAACTATCTTTCTTGTGGACCACCTTCTTGACCAGCCTCTTATATTAAAATGACTTTGCAAAAGAACATTAATCCAAACTGGAAACTTAATATGGTCTAGAAATAGCGTTCATATCAAAAAAAGATGTGCTGTCTACCACTTCACATTTTCAGCACGTGTTTTGCACTTAGTTTTTGTCATGTCAGGGTTTTTTGTCTGCTCAGTGCCTTCCTCTGCCTTTATATTTCCAGATAGTTTTCTCTCATTTAGTTTCAGAAACTTTGGCAGTCCACCACTGTTAGCTCTGTCTTAACTTGTCTAATGCACAGGCAAAATCAAACCTGAATTGATGTGTTTTGTGCCTCTTTAGAGGCAGAAAAGCTGGAATATGGGAGCTGGAGCAAATTTAAGTTGTGTGTTGATTCTCGCTTTCGTGTGCTGTTAGTTTGGCCCCATTGTTTAAGAGTTACAGTAGAGGAGGTTCTAGTAAGCATTAAAAATTGAGTTATTTAATTTCCTTAAGTAAAAGGATGTGTAACTAGGGGTTCAAGCTGGTTGGTATTTGAGGAGGATTAGGTGTTATTTTTAACTGTAGTACTAAATTCTGCATTAGTATAAACTCTGCTATGAATTTGCCTTACACATTTCAAAATGTAACTCATGCCATGAGAAGGACACTACTAAAGAGTTGAAATGCAGATACAACGTCTTTTCTCTCCAGGCATTGTTTAAATAGTTTTAATGCATTCATATTTTCTTTGTGTGTGGTACACTGGAAATAGTTAATGTGATGACTGCTATTTTCTGCAGACGTTAACTTCGATGATAGGCTAACAAAACAGATGAATATGGCATTTGGGGCGTCTGTGATGGTGCATTTTTTTTGTGCCATTATTTTCTAGAAAAGCTACTCAGCATTGAGTTTGATTGATGAAATGAGAACATTTGAAGCTTATTAAACATTTAATTGAATTATGTATTGCAAATTAATTTAAATACTTAGTTACGTGGCATCTGAGTGATGTGGTAAATACCAAAGCATCTTTGAGAGTTTGGACATATCCAGATACAGTTAAAATTTGGAATGAAATTTGAGTTGTTTTGGTACGGAACTATGAAAATATTTCATCTTTTAATTTAAGAATCTATTCCAAAGCATTACCTTGCTATTATTTGAGCTGGCTGCCCATTTTAAGTCTCATGGTTTATATGTCCACTTGGGAATGCATGTAAGCAATCTGAAAGAAAAATAAGAAAATTGTATAACTATGTATATGGGATATGTAACATCAGTTAACTACAGGAAGTGATTTAGAAAAAAAGAACACTCAAGTTCAGTACATGATGGAAAGCAAAATACTGAAACTGGTGGAAATGGAAGCAATTAATTTAACCACTGTGTAGTTACTCATTGTAATTCATTTAACCACTTAAATTTATTCATTATAAGCCATTTACTCAATATAATTCGTTTATCCAATAATATAATTCATTTGCTACTTTATTCATTTACTCAGCCTAATTAAGTCTCCTGAAGTGAATATATTTGTAAAGATGCACTGTTCTTTTATCTGGGCATTAGGATGTCTCAGTTAAGTTGAAAGAAGAATAAAAGACTGTCAAAAAGATTAGCTTCTTCACAAACAGCTTTTTTTCTTTATAGCTCCTCTTTTGTCTGATTTGATACTGATGTTAGTTGAAAGGCTCCCACCCCCAGTATCAGTACAACTGAAGTATTAGTGGGTCATGTAAGAACTATACGTGTGTTTAAAATAGTCATCAAGCATTGGTATGCTTGTATGTCCTGTCAAGACACTGTAAGGCAAAGCATATACTTGAATGATCATAAATCATGATTACATAGAATTATCATAAGATGATTATATGGAAGCTCCAAAACTGCTTACTGAAATATGTAGAGATGACTTGTTAGCCAGTCTCTTTATGAATGGCGCAGGCTGTGTTGAACATACTGAAGTAAATCATTGGGTGTGGTCAGTTAAACCTGAGAGCAGAGCAAGAAACTGCTGAGGACAGACAAATGTTTAATGTGTATATTCCCCCCTCCCCACCAATAGCTTCTGTCTTGCAGGTATTGTTTTTCCTGCATGGATGGAAGTATGGGCTTAATCTCGTGAATGTTAACTGTTTAAAATACAGCTGCCTTGTCCAGGCTAGTTGTCTAGAGTCCTGTGAGTAGTCAGAAACATGTCCCTCGGGTGCTTTGGGGAGGGGCTGGGATAAAATGTCATTTGGAGGTGCAGAAGGGATATCCAGTGACAAAGAGGCAGCCAATGTACCTACTTTAGATTGGCCATCTTAATGAAAGTTATCTAAAGTTATGCAATTCCATCCCCTTCACAAAGGTGTGACGAAGGAGTAATATTGTTGTTAAGCTTGGAGGTGGCCATTTGATTGGATATGAAGAATTGAAGTTGGCAAAATAATAATATATGTGCCTGTCTGTCTGTTCTTTGCTTTACCTGAAAGGCCAACGTTGTTAGTAAAGCAATTTCTGGTTATTCTGTACCTGCCCTCTTCCCCACCTCTTCCCCAGGAAGAAGCTCCTCATGCATATAGCGAGATCTACAGTCAAGCTCACTACTTGCAGGAGTTGGTTCTGCTCACATCAGGGTCTTTGTTCAGAGTTCCTTCCTGCTCTTTAATTTAAGATCTTTAAGGCAAGTACAATTTGTAAAGTAAAATGGCAATCAGTGAATCTCTGGCTTGAGCGCACAGGTTTAGTGTAGACTTCAACCAGTTTTCGAGTCACTGGACTGGCTTCCCTTCTGACACAATACTTCTTGAAACTTCAGTTGTCAGCTGCTCTTTTCAATGCCTTTGGCCTTTTCAGTTTTCTAGCCACTTACCAACTTGACTTTTTTTGTTTTCAGTGCTCTTTGTTTCACGCAGTATGATTCAAAGGGCAGTTCAGGTACTAATGAAAGAAGGCAGAGGAGGCTGGGTGAAAGACTGGCATAGATTACAGAAGCTTCAGTCTCCAGCCTCCTGCTAAGGCAATACAGGTATATTCCTGCCACATCCTACAGGTGGGGTAAATCCCTAATAGACCTCTGTACACAGAAAACATTTTTCTTAAAAATGAAGATGAAAATGCATGATCTTGTGGTGTAACTTGGTGTATAATATAAAAGGAATGCAATGCGATAAAATGACCAAAATCATATAAATTCATATAAAACTAAAGTCTGTCTTCACTATTAAATTGCATACAAAAATCAAGATTGGCATTTTCATTGTTTTTATAAAATGGAATTAAATGGAAAGTTGATTTTCATAATGATAACTTAGTAACACCTTTAACTTATGTTTTTGTGACCCTGTGCTATTAAGTTCTCAGCATTATTTGGTCAGTAACAAAACATAGGCACAGGTATTTTAATAGTTCTGTAATCATCTTACATGTTTGTAATTCTCTCTTGAAATGATGGATACAGTGTAAAGCAAAGGTAGATTGTACAGCACTAAAATTGTGTTCCTGTTAAACATTGATAGGTTGTAAGTTTTATTGCAAGATTCAGTGCTGCTAAATGCATTTGGTTATAATGATATTTCTCTATGAAAATCTGGGAGGCAGAGAAATTAAGTAGTCTGCTTGACTACAAAGTGAAATCACAGTGGATGGAGTGATCAGCACATTTCAAAGTTGTGACTGTAAGAGATCCACAGATGAGTGAAGATAGTGAGATACTTATATTCCTAATAATACTATAATTTTATATAATAATAACAGCAATATTATAATTATATAAATATATTATTGCGTCATTTTGCTTATAATGTAAACCCAACAATCAGAAATGCTCTGAAAAAGGTAATGAAAGAAGAGGGGGCATTGGAACAGACAAAATGATAGAGAAGGAATAGGGATGTGTACAACTCTTACTGCAACGTTCTTGGAAAAAAACAAAAAACCCACAAATAGGCAAGAGCAAAGGGAGGACACAGCAGCTTTGGTTAATTAGTAGGTTTGCTAGGTTGGATGGGTTCAGATGCAAGATGATACAACAGCGCTGCTCCAAGAGCTGACTTAGAGAGGAGGATTACCCCCTGTTGCCAGATATGCCAGATACAGCATTGTACTGAGATGTCCTCACAGGAGCATAGGCTAGCATACAGTGAGGTAGGTAGATGAAAATCAGAAGAGTTTACTAAGAACAACAGGGCTTGGAGCTGTCTGGTAGCAGGATGACAGGTGGGCACAAAGAGTGAAAGAGTAGAAAGGAAACAAAAAACTTTGAATCAGAAAATGATGAAACAAGGAAAAATGCAGATGAATTGTCTGGAATTCATTAGCTGGCATAAAGTGTATGATGTTTGTTCAAATGCACCTATCTTTCTTTTTTCCATCAATGAACCTTTAAGTCTAATATGAAAAATTTAGTGAAAGTAATTTGGCTTTATGGCAAAACTATGAAAAATGAATGTTACTTCCCCTCTCCACCCTGCTGATTTCATGAAAATGGGAAGTCTTTTCATGGAACTGAGGGAAGAGGGAGCAATTTTTATGGAACTCAGCTTCAGGAAAGATGTGTAGACTGCAGTTGTTTTTGGATTTGTAATGAAACCCAAGTTCTGAACAAATTTAGAGAATGATGACTGCCTTTCTTACTAGGTAGGTTTTAAAAATGGAAGTGAAGAATACTGTTCTGAGAGATACCTCTAGCCCCACTGGTTGTTCGGATTGAAAGTGATTAGGCTAAATAATTATTTTTCCTTATATTCCCTGCCAAAGCCAAACATTTAGTAGAAATTTTAGTAGAACATTCTTATTTTCCAGTTTCTTATTTCCTGTTCAAATTTATCTGGTTTTACTGATGCAATAAATGAAACACTTTTTCCTTTTGATATTTTGTATCTTTTCTGAATTTCCTCAGTTTTGGAAAAACTAAGACAGAAAAAATGGCTGTTGGAGCCATGTGCCAACACAGGCTGTGGCCAGGGCATTTTTAAATTTTATTTAGTATTTCACATCTGCAGAAATGTTTCATATTTTGTTCTGTACCGTATTTACATGAATGTCCAAGTAGATGTTAGTTGATCAGAATACCCATGTCTTTGTCCTTGTAATGATGAATACTAGAGCGTGGGAATGAGGAGACAGGAAGATGAAGTCTAAATACATAATACTTAGGTCATTCTGCCTTAGTGTCTACGTTCAGTTATGTAGTATACTAACTGTATGATGCTTACAGAACATGGTGATGCAGCTTTCCCTTAAAATGGAATTACATTCTGAAAGGCATGCAGAATTACAAAATGTCCTCATTTATCTTTCTATGTATTTGCTTTTCTTACTGTCTTTTTTGTTAAAGTGGCTTGATGCAATTAAAAAAAAAATCGGTGCAGAATGAAAAACAAATACAATTTTGGGTATCAATTTTGAATTCTGATTTCTAATCGCATTCACCATTGGCAAGATTTTTGCAGTCAGGACTCACTTGATTTTTATGGTTGTTTTCATGGTTTTATGACCCTGCAGGTAAAAGTCTACTTTAATTTTACAGATGAAGGAAATCTCTCTTCATCTGAAAGATTTTTAAAAGAATGTTTATATAATGTATGCATCCTGTGGCTAGAAAAAGTCAACAATAAAAACAGATGTTGTCGGTTTCCTTTACCGTTCCTCTCCCCTCCCCTCCTTTCTCCCCAAATAGCCTCTCCCCTCCCCCAACCAACAACTTCGAAATACGAAAATAAAATGTCTTGCATTATTCTGTGTTTGGGTAGTTGCTGTTTTGGCCAGTGCTGTGCATTTGTTTAACTTTCAAACAGAGAAATAATATGGTTTTTTGAGATGTAACTGATTTCATAATTGTATAATTTAGGTGTTGCTGGGTTCACATTAAATGGAACTTTCAGATATATACGGCTCTTATATTTAAAATAATGCTAGGTATAAATAGAAATGTAATGTCCTGGGTTTTGTTTTGCATTTCAGTCATTCTTTTGGTATGAAAAGCTGTTACAATTCATTATCTTGGCAGAAAGCTTAAGGTAGGGAATGGAACAAGTTGTGATTTGAGGTATGCTAAATCAGGATGGAAATACTTTACTACAGGAAAGCCTGCAAGGAGAGAAGAAAAGACTAATTCTGCTATTAAAAGTTATTGCTAAAAACAATAACCTTTATGGAGTCATCATGCCTTTGATCTAGCAAAGCACGAAGCTGAGGTTTTGAGTCTGAAACATG
Source organism: Dromaius novaehollandiae (assembly GCF_036370855.1). Taxonomy (NCBI): domain Eukaryota; kingdom Metazoa; phylum Chordata; class Aves; order Casuariiformes; family Dromaiidae; genus Dromaius; species Dromaius novaehollandiae. Next base: position 101,371,674 of record NC_088098.1, on the reverse strand, counting down.
GCTGCAATATTTAACAAAGATAAATGATACTTTTGATGAGAAGAGGCGTTTCTTCTTACTTCACACTTCAGCAGCCTAGACTTCTTCCACTTAGTTTATTAATCTTAAACATGATGACACTTAAGGACCACAGTTCTCTCCTGGGGGATTTCAAATGTAAAGAAAATTCTTAGGTTTGTGTTTAAAAAAAAAAAAAAAGAAAAAAAAGAAAAAGAAAAAAAAGAAAAAAAGAAAAAAAACCCAAAGTCTTTTGAGAATGGCAAATGAATAGTGCCGATGCTTTGCCCTTATGCTTTTAGTATAAAATGCAAACATAATCTTTGAAATATTTCTAATACATACAGAAAAATGAATTAGCATTACAGTGCTAGATTATCTTTTCTTGAATAGGGGAAAAGGTCAGAGTTATTCTTCTTATTGTACTGCTTGGTCTTTAATGAATAGGTATTTTGTTCCTTTGAGGATCTAGCCCAAGGCTTTGACAAGAATGGAAGCATGATGTGCCATTTACAGTCTGAGATAAATAAGAAATGCTTAACATTTAATTTGTATTAATTGATACTATGCCAACAGTAAGAAAAAAAAAATCACACTCTTCCTTGAGAGAATCAAGAATGCTTAATATGCTCTGAATTGGACCTCTATCTTTATAATTAGAAAATGCTTATAACTCTGGCAACCAGATACCGTTTTCTGGCAACTCTGATGTACTGTTGACTTTCCACTGCTTTCTGTGTATTACACAAAGTTAGTTAACAAGATGTTTAATTACTTTCTCTATTATTGTGTTCGTATTCCACTGCCCTCCTTTTTACTTTTATCTATCCTTGGTGGTGGATCCATTCTTGGATGAGGGAACTTTATCTTTTGCGTGCTGGATGGGTATAATCTGAAGTTTCTTAATGAAGCACATACAAGCCACAGTTGTTTGGGATGCTGGTAATTCAGTAGATACGGGGCAGATTGCCAGAGGAGCAGCAAAAAGAGGAGAGACTTGTAATGGAATAAGCACTGCTTCTGTGACAGATGGTTGCTCCAAAACATGAGGGCTGTTAGAGCATCAGAAAAGAAAAGTTACCTGAGTTTATTCATTTATTTATTTTAGTATTTAAAACCACTATCTCGTATTATCCTCGTTCTGAAGAATGATAAACCATTTTGCTGAAGTTTTTCATGGGAAAAAAAATCCAGACCTACTTTGACCTAGAAAGACATTAGCCCAAGTAATTAGTTTGACAGAGATAGGAGTGACTGAAAACACTGTCTTATCAAGAGGTGCTGAAGGCTCTCCCATTGATAAACATAATGGGAACTTGAGGCCTGCTCTATTACTTATTCTTCCATAATGATCACTATCTAGAGTTTAAGGGAGTTACTAAACAAAATTAAAACTTTCCTAGAATGATGACTAAATCATAGTTCAGAACTCCTGCAATTAGTTACAAATCTGTAATGACAGAAGTTTTAGTACCATTTACCACTAGACAAAATGATCGCTGCCACTGGGTAGCAGTTCTTCAGAACAGTCTGTATAATGAATGGAAGCCACCAAGCCTGAAAGAGACAAAACAAGAATTGCCTTTCTTCTTTTGCTGTTTTTTCTTTTTTTCCTGTGAGAACTGGAAAGCAGTTCTTACTTGTCAGTCCTTTCCATACACTAGCAGAGGGCTCATAAATTTCACCCACCTTTTCTTTGCTGTGTAGCATCAAGGTTGTGTACTAGAGGATTTTGCTAGTTACCCAGTTATTTGAAAAAGAACAGGGAACATGTTCAGAGAAAGTTTCCCCTAAAGAGGGGATGTCTGTGTGTCACCCTTACTCAAGGTAGTCAGCATATTATAGCTTAAATACGCCTGTTGCTTCTCTCAGACCCCTTGCAGAAGTGTCCTGCTCCCTGTGAGAACAGGCACTTGGCCCTGAGGATTATATACATACCTTGCCATCATCACTGTCTGCCAGTACTTGTGCATATATTTTTCTCTGTACCACCACAGAGGTGACTATTGGAAGAAATGGCTTGTGAAAACAGAGCTGGTTTAGAACACTGTGATTTTTTTTTTTTTAAATGAAATTGCTGGAATAGAAATGTACTTCCAGAAACTGGACAGGATTTTGCTTGGACTTTGTGTGCTAGATAGGATTTTAAACCTTACCTGTGTGTTCTCCTGACGATTGGTGTGCCTAGATCTATGTTACTGGCTCCCACAGTATCCGGGTTACTTGGCTCTGAGTTAAGCAGATTAGGCACAAGCTGGGACTTGGATTTTTCTCAGAGATTGTTAACTTTTTATTCTGTTAAGTGAGAGTGAAAAGTTTTGAAATGGTGAATATCTGTAAAGTGGAATGATCTTTACTCTGCATAGCCCTGTGAGTAGCTTCTGGGAGCCTGATTTTTCTTTTTCTCCAATTCTTTATGCATCTTCACTGAGACTACCAGCTGAACCTTCTTCAGTGTTCTTTCCATGGGTGCTAGAAAAATCACATCTGGCACCTCATCCTTCAGCATGAGTGCTGTGGCCATACCCAGTGACAACATCATTTTGGTTGGTTGGAGGTGGTTTGGAAGTGCATGACCCAGTGGGGAAACCAGAGAGGACTGTGTTTCAGAGACTTCAATTCTCTGCTGAAGTTGCCTTATCGGAATACATACACAGTCAACACAGTGTACTGATTGAAATAAACTTGTCTTCCTTCCCAGGCTCAAAGGAGAGAGGGAGGAACGCTGCATCTTGTGGCAGTCAGTTCCTGGGGGTCCCAAGGGAAAGAAATGGGGTAGGCCATCTCACCAGCTACTGTAAGCTTTGTAAGCACTACTAAATAGCTATCCAAGACAGGAAATCTTATAAAATGCTTTTCTTTCTCTACATGGCTGTGAAAAGACTATAATCTGGCACTAGGTCAAGAATACATTTGATGTAGAGTAAGTTGTGAGGCTCCTGTCGTGTTTTGAATGGAATGTTTGTGAGTGAAAGACTCTTTGGAGAAGATAGCACTTTACCAGTTTAGGCCCTGACTGTGTTGCCTGTTCTCTTAACGAAATCAATAGGGCCTAACAATATCAATTGGTCCTTATTGTATTCTTAAAACTTATGGCATATTGTATTTCTTGCACTTAGTGAAAAAGGCTGAAGACACCCTTTCAGTAGTTATTTAGTGGTAGGTATACAGTTCCCTTTAAATCCTGTATGTTGATACTTGGTGCTGCTTCTTGATGACTGTGTATGGGGGAAAAACTTGTTGGACATGAGTTGCTTAACAACGTGTGCATGAGTTCAGTCTGTTGGCCAGATTCTCAAATGTTTCTGAGCTGGATTTAGTAAAGTCCTTAGGATAAAAAAGAGCTTTAGGCCAGCAAATCCAGTTTATTAAACAAACTGAGTATGCTATGGCCATACTTGGGTATTGCAGTATTAGTAGAAATGTGATGGCCTTTATTGATTGGCAAAATTGTGAATTAGTGTGTAACTGAAGCAAAATAAGCTTGTATCTTGAAGCAACTGGAAGATCTGTGAGTTGGGGTTTGAGCAGAATGGGTCCTTAACAGAGAATAACAGAGCCATTTGATGACATTGCATAGCAGCTTAACATTATTGCAAAGACATTTCTGTATTCCTTCTTGGTGGTAGATGAACCTAGTGATGATAGTACCTCTGCTGTTCAGGTCTCTGAGGAATAAAAGCAGTATTTTAAGTACCGAAAGAGCTGTGATACTCGTTTTAATTCAGAGCCAAAGATCCCTTTGTTTTCCAAGTATCTGTTTATATAGGTATGATCTTTAGCTTTGACTTGTCTAAACTTTCAAATGCTATAACTTAAATCAGGTTTTGATGGAAGAATTTCAATGTTTAAAAAATTCAGCTGTGCAAGTATTATGTGAATTTTGCAAAGCTGTTTATTGCAGAAATATATAGAATATTTGAAAGCTTTGAAAGAAAATGTTTTTGTGATTCAAAACAATTTTTCCTTAAAAATATTTTTCAATTTTATTTAAAAAGTAACCCTTACAAGGACTCAAAAAGAAATAGTGTTTTCTGTTCAGTGAAAAAATCTCAAAACCCCCTGAAATTTGGACAATATAACAAAGTATTTTCATAGCAGGAGTTTTGAAATTGCTAGCAAATTGAAAAATATACTCTCTTAATAACCTTAATCCTTAGTAAATAGGTTCTTTTTGGAATGAATAGTGGCATAGTGTCATACTTTTATTTGCTGTCAGTGCTCATGAATTATAAATAAAGCTTGGTTCTGATACAACATACACTGAGAAAAAAAATTCAGGCATGTAGTGTCATGTTACAGCTGTCACCTCTGAAATAAATTCTACCTGATGACAAAGACTTAATTACCACTAGTATTTTAGTTGTCTTTATGCAAATCAAAGCTGAATGCATTGAGCAGGGCTACACATCTCAGGTATGAGGACTGCAGACCTATTTTTGACTGCACCTGAAGAAGTCAAAGGCAATGTTCAGCTAGAACTGACAGATTTACTATATTCTGATCAAAGTATCAATATCCACTGTTTTGAATTTCTGTAATGGCCTATTGAATGTGAATCAAGAATTTTACAAAAGGCTTGCTGTTTGAACAGCCCCCTGGGAAGTACTTCTTCGTTAACAAACCTTTTCTATTTTGATGCTAGAGCAAATCAAATTGCTGCATACAGTTCATTTGGTGTACAAGTAGGGATTTACCCCATGGAAGCTAATAGGGCTTTAGCCTTTCATACCTCACCATATCACTGCCTGATACGCCTTGTGCACTCTACCATTGTGTAGTTTTGCCTCTGCTCCAGCTGCTATTGTCAACAATGTGATGGCTTAGTCATTCTTCCTAGTGTAGCCTACTTGGAAAAGACAGCATTTAGTAGCTATCTAGCATCTAGCATTTCAGCCTGCTTTTCAGACAACTTGGGCAGTTTGTCTCAGACTCAGTGTAGCCAAAACAGAGCTCTCTTTCTGTTTTTCCTCAGCTTCCTTATCATTGTGGACAGTCCTCTGTTCTTCCACCACTTACACTTGTAGTTTTAGGGTACATTCTTTTCTATGCAGACTGAATGCGCTGAACACGAACTGTCAGGCCATTGCAGTATCATTAGAAATTCCGTATAAGCAAAAGTGTCCATATCAGCATGGGTTTTTTGGTGGGTTTTTTTTTTCCTCTTTTTTCCACACATCCGAAATACTTATCTAAACTGTCATGAGTTTGTTCCCTCCTTATCCCTATGTAAGGAAGCAGTCTTGAACTGTTAGGAACGTCACTGTTAAAATCATCATTGTTGTGCACCAGCCTGGACATCTCTGCTCTGTTTCCTTCTGAGGTAATCTGCAAACCAAAACTGTTAGTTCATTGCAATTCAGAAAGCAGCAAAATATTTGAAATCCTGTTTGTGAAATATAGTGTGTTTGTAAATACAAACAGGATTTCACGTATTTTGCTGCTTTCTGAACTGTGATTGTGTTCCAGTTGTCTGTTGTACTTGTTTTTTCTATCTGCTTATCTTCTGTGGCTTTAAAATGTAAACACTTCTGGAAAAGATGTCAGCTTTGGCATGCCAATATGTATTGAATCCTATGACCCCTATTTCCTGCAGAGCCTTTTTTTTTTTTTTTTAAGGTAGTGGTACCTAATTTGTACCTAAGTTTTTCCTCTTGTTTTTCTTTCTTTTTTTTTTCTTACTGTATGATGTATCAATACCTAAAAACCTCCAGAAGTTTCTGTGTTGTGCATATTTGTTATGCTAGCTAACTAAAAAGTCCTACTGCTGGCATTCAGCAAATGTTCTGTAGCAACTACTTTGGTTAAGTGTATGATAGCGAATTGGTCAATGTGGATATTACTTGAAATATTTACTGTTGTCTCCTGTGTCTTACATGCTTGCTTCTGATTCTTGGAATAGATAATCTAAGACATAGGTAGTATTTTCAGCTAACTTTAGTTTGGTCATGCACTTCATATTTAAACAGATGGTACTGGTTTGCCTTAGCTTCACTTTGCATGAATTTTCAAGGAAGTGGAACTCAGCTCTTACCCATTTTCATGAAGGGTTAAAAGCATGGATGCAACTAGACTTTAAAATACTACTACAATGTTCAGATTTGATTTTCACAATTAACTGGGTTCATACCTGTAACAAATGGAGAGTGCATTTGATTAAACTGTGTTTAACTTTGAGTTAGGTAACAAACTAGAATTCTGGTACAAATTTGGCAGTATTTAAGTGCATGTAAAGTGTTGAATCTAGTGAAATTGATAATTGTTTAAAATGTGGCTGTCTAGAAATAAAATACCTAGTCTAGTATTCTGTACAGAATATATACAATCAGTCTGAAATATGAAGACTGATCTGTGCACATATTTCACCTAAAGGACTCCGAACCAGACTAGAACTGTTTCCTGGAAAATTTCCCGAGGTGTTAAAAATGAATTATATTTTACAAGCTACAAAATGTTGTAAAAGCACCCTCTTCAACAGGCTGAAGCTAACAATAGGCATTCTCAAAACTACTGAGAGTTCATAAACAGATAAGGCAAAAGAAGCTGGTCCAGCTTCAGCACAGCGCTAGCTTAACCCGGAATTTTATAAAATGTTTTGGATTGACTGTGTTTACTGCTGCATAAAATAATTCTTGCATGCATTTACAGCACATTAGCCAATGCATGTAAGGTCTTGCTGTAGTTCATCTAGTTTGATATGTTTATCTAGTTGCTAGCTAAGAGGGGTCCCTATTCCAAGAGCATGTGCACACTAACTGAGAAATTTAGGAAAAAACAGAGCCCCAAATCCATGTATTGGACTTCAGTAGCAATGGTGGGGCATTCAGAACTACAACAACAACAACAACAACAAAAAACCTGTATAAAATACAGTACCTAAAATTTAGATGTACTTTTTGATTCGTTATTCAGTAAGTTCCAATTAATAATTTTGTAACACTTTGAAGTACCACTTTCTGCTACAGAGTAATCCATTCTGCAGTATGAGGAACTCTATCACAAGTCTCAGCTTCCTAAAATACCGGCTTTTAGTCCGTTTCTTGAACTTGTGTTACTTTATTTTTTAGAAGCGTAAGTAATTTACTTAGAACTGCTTGCTTTACTCTTTCCTAAAGACAGCCAAGACTGTCTGTTTCAAGCAGGTAACAAAGATGATTTCATCTAGCAAGCATTTATAAACCCGATTCATTTTTCAGACCTACAGAGTATTGCTGAGATGATGCATTTTGCTTGTCAAAGCTGTCGAAGGGCATCTGCCTCTCTGATGGCTAAATGGCTTTTCCATCAACTTATCTGAACCATCTCTAGATAATCTCCCTGTAAAAAATGTTCTAATCTTTGTTTGCTTCGGGGCTCTGAGATTTCCTATAATAGCATCAAATTTGGAGTAAGTTTTTTGAGATATCTCCAAGTCTGAATTCCTTCTTTGAGATTATAGTTGTAGACCGATGAGAGTGATTGGTAAATGTATACAAGGACACTGTCTTGTCTTGATTTGAAACAGAAGTCATGGTGGAGTTGAAAACAGTTGCTTATGATTTTTCCTTTCAGTTGGTGTCAGGTTTGCATGGAGTGAAAAGACCTGTAATGCAAATCTCTTACATTGAAAATTGTTTGAAAAGCCATTTCTCCTAATTCGTAATGTATAATCTCTAACAGATAATTTCTTTGGAGATCAAGAACATCTACTAAGTTTATTTTATTTAAATAGAGTAAGATTTACTTCCTTAACTTGAAGTTAACTCAAGTCTTACAGAGAGCAGAGCTATCTGACCTGATCTATCAAAGTACTTAACTATAAACATAAATCAGCATGGCAGATTGTAAGCTTATCTAAAATATGTTAATGCTCTTCACTTGAATCTCTTCCAGTTGTGTGTGTGTGGTGGTTGTGTTTTTTGTTTTGTTTTTAGTTTTAGTTTTTAGCTCTTCAGTGATACTCATAAAATAGAATTACAATCATAGTCAAGTATGTTTATCTACAGGTACATTGAGTGATAAGCAAAGTGTTTATATTGCTTCTGTCTTTCTTTAAGGTGAAAGCCATGGTCAGTAAAGCATCCATATTCAGAAAGACTTTTCATCTGGGCATGTGCTGAATTTTAAGCACATGTTCAAATGTTTTTCTGAGTCAGGGCTAAGATGTTTTCAAATACACAAGAAAGATTATAGCTGTATTGCCAGAATGGATTATTGCTTTTATAATTTATTTCCATAACAGCTTAGTAATGAACACTGATCTGTATAGAGATGCTAAAATAACTAAACAGCTGGAAACCTCACCATCAGTAATCCTGTTGATTTACAATGGTTATTTCAGACTCATTTCTTTATGTATCTTTTCCTAAATAATTAGTTTTATGCTTTTTTTTTCCTTACACGGTTTAGACTTTTTTGTGTAATAATACAGAAATGCAGTTTTCTTAGGTATTATGATTCCAGTTGAACAGGACCTGGAGGTAGAAAAAGGTAAAAAATTGTTTTTAAGAAACTTGTGAAAATTATGTAAATTAGGGGAAGAAATTATACAGGGTCATAGTTTGGCAGTTCAAGACCTTACTGACCTCAAATTCTATGTACTGCTATTATTGTAGAAATGAAGATGAATGTATTTCTTTTGCACTGGATGATTTGTATTCATCCTTCTGCAAAATACAAAGGCATACTAAATGTAACTGGTAAAGAAATACTGATAAACATAGAATAAGCTAGGTTAATAGATGCATCTGTTTTAATTACAAAAGTGATACGTAGCTCTTGCGTTTTTGTGGTGTTGGCTAGAAAGTAAGTAAATGTCATCATTCACACCTAAATGCAGTGTAACTTAAGAGTCCTCTGGCAGCACAGTTTCTTTGTCACCTAGACTGTTTAGAGAGGAGTTTATTTTCTGCAACTGAATCTGTCTGGGACAGCCAGAGTGGGACATCAATTTAACATCATGAGAAGTTGCATGCTACTGAGCCAATCTGATTTGAGTTTAGGGATTTCAGCTGCTGTTATCTTTGAAGCCCCTTTCCTGTTCATGAGGCATATTTTCCCTGCATCATTAAATGGGCAGTTGAGCCGGTAGAGGTGTTTTTTACTGTCTTTTCAGTTCTTTGAGGATCAACAGTGGCAATGAACCACAGGTTAAATAACTGAGGCAAGCCTAAATTTAATCTATTACTGGTAAATTGGGAATTTGTGATTGAATCCATTGGGATTCATGAAAACCTTTGAAGGAGATTCCATAGCCTTCAAAATTCTCCTACTTCAATATGTGAAGTATCTTTACAGATAGATTCCTCCCTGTCTATGAAAATGCTCTTCGCTTCAGATCATAGCAGTGTTTCTTCTTTTCCCCTCCCACTGCTAGCACGCACAGAGAGAAATTGACTTCCCTTTTTCTCTAGAATTATACTTGATCTTGGGAAAACTACTGTTACTAATCTTCTATTAGAGATAACAAACCTGTTTTCTTACAGACCACATTCCCAAATTTCCTGTTGTTCTCTCTCTGTCTGGCTTGGTTTCATGCTTAATGAATTGCCATACACAGAACTGGATGCAGTACTCACGGCCTTGCTAGTTCCGGGAATGGTAACTTCCTATGAATACCGGCTACCTAACTGAAATGCTCTCCACTGCCACCTGCAAGTATTTTGCTGTTGACTTTATCAACAGTTTAGGCTGTTAACCTAAGATAGCCACTTAGGGAAACCTAAAATGAAGAATGTGAAATATTCTTCATTGTATCTCGTCTCTAAAGGGATATATTGTATATGTGTCATAAACATTTGACTTTTTTTAAATAATGATACTGATCTTTTCTAATAAGCAGTAACTGTTTGTGCAAATAGACTCCTCTAGTCAAATCTTAATTTTATTTCAAGTAGAGAAAGCTGTAGAACCAAGTTAGTGCTGAACCATGTATGACAGAGAGCCCAGCTGTTCTCTGTAGGCAGTTTTTAATTCCATCCTCTTAGAAAGTTTCACAGCTAATTATAATAATACTTTAAAGATGATCACTTTCAGAGCATGCCTGATGATGTCTGCCTGCCTACAGTAATTATGACCATCATGCAATACTGCAGAAAATAGTGTAGCTGGGAGAATGGTAATCTAAAGGAATGTTTATGGAAAAAACTAATAATTATCTGATACTTCTGCATTCCTAGGCTGGAAGATATTTAGCATGTAGATTGGTGGCCAGATACAAGGAGAATAGATCACTTGTTTTCCCATCAGTAGATCCTCCTACTGACAGCTCACATTGGGCTGTGAGCATATGTGAATGCAACTGCAGGCATATTCCTCTCGGAGATGACTTGGACTTTGTCGTGTTGTTCCACAAAAGCATTACTAGTGATGGGACTGGAGTTTCCAGAATGGATGCCTGAGGTCTGGAATGTACACATGTGTTTTTGGTTTAAAATTCAATGGAGGCTCTTGGGGTTTGGTTGTGCCTTTAAACAAATAAGGTTGATTTCCTTAGTTAGTGAATTGTTGTTTGAAGAATTTAATTTTAGGCTTTGACAGTGGTATAGAAGATTTGGCTCAGTGTTGTCAGTTGAAGGTCTCAGGTTATTTTTGGACTCTGCTTGTTAACTTGAAGTTTTACAGGTGAAGTTGATCTGAGTTTATCAGGCCAAACAGTAGACTTGTAAAAACTGAAGTGTTGAAAATAGAATTGCTGGTACACTTGCAAGTCAAAGAAAAGATATAAATGAAAGCATTTGCACTAAATATGTACAAGTATTTCAGTAGTATTGAATATAGTGGTTAACATTTGATTTTAATAATTTCATCAGTCTAATAATAGTTCTCCACCTCCCCATTTTTATTACTGCTAGTCTTATCTGTGAAAACCAGCAGCAGTGCATTTTAAACTAACCAACTCACCTTGCTGCTTTTCCCTGTTCCTGTGTGGTAAAATTTAAAAAATAGTAACATTTCTCTAACATTCTTTACATAGAGGCTTGCAGATGTTACTCGTCAAGCTTCTTTTTATTGTCAGTGAAGTCTATTAGAATTTTGTCACCAGACATGTGTTGGGCGTAATGGTGAGTATGTTGTGTAGATCGTGTTCTCTGATAGCCTCATCTTTCCTCCTGCAAAAAGGTTTGAAACTGGCGGCTGCAAGAGATGTTACTGAGAGTCCACGTTGCTGCTGAATTAAGTGTGAGATACTGAATTGTGTGTGTGACCACAGGCCAGTAATATTTACCTTTCTTAATCTTTTTCTGTTAGAATGAGATTAGCATCTCCACTGCGGGTCTTGTGGACTTGCAGATTAGCAACCTCACAACAGTATAGATTCACTAATTATTTTTATGCTAAGTGTTACAGTGGATTCTCAGAAAAACTGAACCTGAAATCTGAGTTGACTCTCTTTGCTCTTTTGCAGGTTCTGAAAAAGTTAAGCGCTGTAACTGGCAGTCAGTTATTTCTGTGTGGTTTTATTCAAGAAGAAATAATACACTTTTCCTTAATTAGGCATAATACTAATATCTCTTATCTGATACATTGAAAATGAGCACTTAGAAAGGAGTCTTTGGATTCCCAGATTGAAGTAATATCTAAAATCAAAATTGGTTAAAGTCGGATGTTTTAAAATAATTTCACTCTATCTTGTAGTTGGAGTCTCTTTTCATCAGTGATGTTTCAAGTGGCAGTATGTTACTGGATTGTGTTAATGCTGTTGAAAACATATGGGGTATGCCATTAATGTTTTTACTGTTCACAATTTGTTTTCGACAGCACAGTTTATCATTAAGTACCTGGTAATGAACCATTGCAAACACTCTCCAGTGAAAGGAGTAAATGCAAAGATCTCTGTGAGGAAAACAAAATGCATTTTTAGCTTCTATGCAATCTCTATAGTCTTTGCAGGATCCTCTTTCAATCATTTTAAATGTATCATTAAGTAGCACTCAGGCCAAACCTGGAAGAGGTGGTACTGCAAGTGTTCCTGAATGTGAAAATGGCTCTAATATTTCATCACCTGCCATGCTGTCATAATAGCTGTGTCTCTCCTCGGATGGGTCACTTACCTTTTCATAAGTGCAGACCGCAGTATTTTAAAGAATAAAATTATTCTCGTGGAAAGCCAAAGATGTCACTTCCAGTAAGCTTGGAAAATGCAGTATAATTATGTGGAAAATGCAGATTAAGTGATCCAGTGGTCATCTGCCTTCATCTCATCATGACCTGGTTCGTGAAAATGAAATGATTTGCTTGAAGCAGTGTTTTATTAAACTTTCAGCTAACGGTTTGTTGCAGTAATTTTTGAGCAGTGAGTTCTTATTTGCAGTGTTGCAGTACACACCACCTGATGCATCTATGAGGCAAAAAAGATGAAAAAAAAAATCTGCTGGGTAAGAGAATGATGCAAAATGTTGACAACAGCAACAGCTCAGTTTTTAGGAGTATCCAACTATTTCTGACCCTGTTGCCAGCATTTGTTGATACCAAGTCACTTAAGCACTTTGTAGCTTGTTCAGGGAAATACCCAGCAGGTTTCCTTTTGTCTAATGCAGAGATGTTTGACAGAATCTCTTACTGTGCTTTCCAAGCATTTTATACCAAAGAAAGTTCTTGGCTTCATTAGAGGGGAAAAAAGATGCAATGAGTTAAGTAGTGTGGGTGGGTGAACTGCTAAAAGAGGTGTTGCGTGCCTGCACTAAATATGTGACCTAAGGTATCTGGAGAAGAGCTGTACAGCTTTTGTGCTGAAAGGCAAGTTGAGATACATGTTGTCTGTATCCTTATCCATCCTTATATATTTAAGTAGTGAATAGTAAAAAACATAGTCACAAAATGAAATAATGCTAGGCCCCAAATTTTAAATGGGATGACAAGAACTTCATACAGTACACCTTTGAGGGTGTTAATTACACTAAGTAATAAGTGCTAAAGAAATACTTGTAAAAGTTTGAGGTCTTTTTGTTTTTGGTGTTTCTTTTTCTTTCTTTTTTTTTCTTTTTTTTTTCTTTTCTTTTCTTTTTTTTTTTTTTTTTGCTAATAGCACCATTAGTGGGATCATTACTCTACTAAAGGAAGGAGGCATAAGATCAGTTCTGAACACTAATATGGCTGAAAACCTAAGAAAAACTATATTGTTACTGGGAGACGGTCTAGAGGGCAAGTAACTAGTCCTGTTCCATATTGGGTAAGTTTATAATCTTTAGCGACTGTGGAAAAATGGGTCTTAATATACTACTTCTGATACCTGTCAGTTTCATCTAACCACTTTCAGTTGTCACCATTTTTCCCTGTGTTACTGAATTGAATTTGACCTTGGCATAAAGATGGTGTATAATTCAGTGAGTCAGCAGAGGACTGGTAAATTGCAACTTGGTACTGATGAAATGAAAATGTATGCTAAACTCTTTGGCTATCAGAGAAGGGAGAAGTTACTGCCTCCAAATAGTTCTAAACCAATGGCAGGCTGTTGAAACCATGTTAATGGGATGACTGGCAAAGACAAATATAAAGTAGATGAGCCAAAATAAACAGTGCCATAATAAAAATACAGATTCCTTATTTGTGAGGAATCACTCTCCCACCCCGTGTGATCAGACAGATTTCAGTGTTACACGCTCTTGGGCAAGTGCTAAAGTTCTCCCATCTACAAAAATAATTAGAAATAGTTTTTACTAGTTCCTTGATTCCATTAAAAATTTTGTAGCAAATAGCAATTATTCTGTATAATTTCAAGATCCCTCTATAGGATTATAAACAACAATATATGTACCTCTGAAGTCTAAATGCTTGAATAACATTTTATAAAATCTCTTCCCCTCCCCTTATTCAGGTTTCATAAAACTTTCTTTGGTGACTGACCAGAGTGAACACAAAGATTGCCATGTATCTTCAGAAACCGTCAGAAAAAAAAGCTAGGGACTGCTCAGATATTGTAATTGCTATACTGTATGACCAACTATCTAGATCAGCTCCGAAGATCTCATTTACCCAGCATCCCATCAGTTTAATACTTGTGTAACTCATCTGATTTCAGTAGAATTTCACCAACTGGAGCAATCAATGCATTGTTTGGATCATGATCAGGGTGACAGCAGTGCATGCAAGCACCTATGGAGCTTAGTTTTTTGAAGGTGCTCAGAAGCTGCAGCTCCCATTGTTATCTCTGTGGTGAGTTTGACTCTAAGGACCTGATCCAAAACCTGTTGGAGGTGGAGACTTTACATTAACTTCAGGGGATTTTGGATTAGAATGTGAAGTGCGCTTTTTCAGCAAAGCACATACAATTAAATTAAGCAAATGAGCAAGCCTGCTGAAGGTGATTTAGGTGTCTTCCTTTTTTTCTTCCATGATTCTGTTTGTGAACGGACTTTGATAAATGCTTTTTGATTAGTGTTACTGAGGCAGTTCAGGAAGTTACTACCTCTTTTCTTCTGCTGGAGCTTGCCACTGCTGTAGATGCTGTAGATACTTAACAAGGTGTACCTTTGGTCTGACTCAATGTGGCTGTTACATTTTTTCTTGATAGCCTTGCTTGATGGCTTCTTAGGCCTGCATTTCTTGCCTCTCTCAGTACTTGAAGAAGCAAAACAAGTTTTAGTCCAGAAATACATTCTATTTTCAGATATAAAACAGTGTTTTGGTCTCCTTTGGTTAAATCCCAAAGCCCCAGTTTTTTTTTTAAAAAAAGAGCCGTCTGAAGAGTCATATATGTTTTCATTTTCAGTTCCCAGTGGTGGTGAAATACAGTGAGTCTTCAGTGTCCCCAAAAATATGCACGTGAATACACTCAGACTTGATTTCTTACTGTTTTGTAGGACAGATGCAATTAAAGGAGGTGATACACAGGTTCTTGTGTTCTGTTCCAAAACTGTCTCCAAAGATCAGAATTACATGTAAATATTTAGAATTGTGTGATATTCCTTCATGCCAGAGTAAGTCAGATTTAAATAATTCTTGCAAGGGTTAACTGCTCATTGTGTTTAGCAGCTTGGTTCTGTGACCATGCCTTTTTTTTCTTCCTTGCTGCTTCAGATTGCTTCTGGGGACACTTATATAAAAGTTTTGTCTACACAGTCTTAATTATCACTGTCTTCCACTGTATTTCTTATTCAGTTGTGCCGTGTAGGAAATGCTCCTTGCTCTAGATGGAAGGTACTTGAGTGGACAATTACTATTTATATTTAAAAATATGTGCAGACTTTGGTCTAAATAGATAATACAGTTTAGCTATTGTAGGCATTATTTTTGTTTTTTTGTAAAAGAATGAGTGTGAGGAATATGTGATTGAAGGAGAAGCATTAGAATGAACTCTGACATATTTAGGAAGTGGGTGAAGAATCCTCAGAGTATCTTGCAGAAATTGAAGTGAGAAACAGAAGGAGAAAATCTTTGTTCTCATTTAGTCTGTTTCTGGCATGTGATTGATACAGCAAGTAAGGGAACTAATTGCCAAGTCCCTAGACCATATCATGATTCCTTCATAACGAAACAATCAGGGTTAGCAAATGGCTTTGAAATGAATCATACTCAATGGATGCTGGTTTAATTAGATAAATCAAGATCCAAGAAACTATTTTTCATATATGTCTAGATATATATATATATACATTTTCCCACATACTATCCATCTATTCAATCCAGCCTACAAATACAGGTATCTCAAATATTGAAGGCAACAATTTTTCAGTGATAGTTTCTGATTAAAATTCCATGGAATTTAAACTGATGTACACTAAATTACAAATGAAAAATACACCCTTACCACAGTTGGCCTAAAGTCCTGGAGCCTGAGCATTTAGTTAGCATCAAAAGCTAGGCAGTGCCTTACTCTTAATACAAGTCTTCTATTTTAATTGCATTTTTAAAAGTCAAAACAGGAAATTTTCATTGATCCAGTGGAATTTAATGAATTAGGGAAAATTTAGATTTTAGTAAATTTAGAAAACCTTTAGATTATGTCAGAAATTACAGCACTTTGGACATACAATTCAAATAACTTACTTTCTTTGGTGAAAAGTTTGTATCACTTATTTTGAAATGCTTATTTCTAGTAAGCACATATTTATTCTGTGTTGCAATTAAATAATGAAGTCTAATGAGTTGTCAGGAAATGTGCTTCAGCTATAATGTGTCTGCTACTTTCTGAAGCAAGACGTTCCACAAACATGTTAATCAAGGAAAGAAGTTTGAAATGATAGAGAAACAATGAGAAAGTGAAGCTGAAGTAATAGACGTTAATAGGAATGAAAATCTTGATGTAAACTATAGTGTAATTCTGTTCTCAGTATAAAAGTAAAGTCAGTTCTGTTAAAATCACTTTTGAATCTTGATGTTTTTAGGTAGGAACCAGAACATTATAAGGCCTTGAAGCTGCATCTGTAAACAGCTCCTATGCACCAGATAAATAGTTGTTCATGTTGGTTAATTGTTGGTGTGCTTTTCTTGTTTTTTTGTTTTTTTTCCTATAGTTTTAGTCCAGGCCAACTACTGCTCTTTGGAACAGTGCTCAGGCATGGTTCCAAAAATAATGTGTTCCAGGGATTATTGCCAGAAGGAGTTTGAAACTTGTCATCTTGTTTTGGGGTTTGAGGGGGAGGGGGAAGAGATTAGCTATGCAAATGTGAGCCATGTTGTATCATTTTGCTGCAACTCTAGAGAACAGTCACTGTCCTGTTTTATTTAATAGTGTAAGGGTCACCTTAGATAGCCAATACGTGTTCAGAACTTCCAGTAATTCCAGTATGAGCTGTACTGACTCTGCAAGTGCTGCTCTACACGTATGTCCACACTTCTGTTCTGGATTCTTAAAGTGAAAATATGTTTGTGTTCATGTAGAAAAGGACAGGCCTGAATTCTGGGGTTTGCCCCCAGAATTGTTTCTGTATTTCGTTCTAAGCAGTAGTTAACCAAAAAACACAATTCCAGTGTCTGAGAAAGTTGGCAGTTAAAAGAATAATAATGATAATAAAAAGTGGTCATAGCTGAAGCTTTGGTGCATAACAGCTTACATGATAGTTGAGTAAATCAGAGCTTGACCTTAGGAGATTTAGATACCAGAGCCTCACTAAGATGTCTACATCTTCCTTTTGAGTACTTGTATGTGTGAATTGGATTTTTAAATGTCCTTTGTAGTTCTTCTAGGGAAGAAAATAATGAGCAGTACTTGTGCTAAGACTCATTAGATGAAACTAGTTAGGCAAGTCTTGGTCATTAGCTAATATGAGGGTGTGCCTAGTAAAAATAGGGAGCTATAAGAGGAGGGAGGAAAAAATAAAATTGAATGCAAGAAAGCCTTATTGGTATTGTGAGGTCTATGGAAAATTATTTTTTTTAATCAGGAAAAGACATGTGTTGTCTCTTTAAATATATAAATATATAAATTTTAATGTTATTTTTGAGCTGGCACACATTGTTTTAATTTTGTGTATCGTAATTTCTCAAGAAGTATTAATTTGATAGTGCACTGTGAAAATGTGCCATTTTTCAAAGTAGTAAGTGTTCAGCAGACTAAACAACATAGAGAAGTTGTGACTCCAGCCACTTTCTTTTATAGGAAGAAGAGAACACTTTTGCACTGTCACCCCGAGAAGAGCCCTGGAGAAGTCTTACTACTTTGGGGTGAAGAGTAATCATATTCTGAACCATTTATTGAATTATATTCACCTTTGTGCCTCAGTTGCATCTAATTTTTGCATCTCCTTCCGCATACTTGCCTCTGGAAGGAGATACATCATGATCATTCATGCTTTGGAAGTTGTATTGAGAGAGGCATGTTGTATTTTGAGGACAGGCCCAAGCCACCACTTGTGTCTAAATTCACCTACTGTCCCAAGTATTTGGACATGCATATGTACTCAGACACCAGCTTTGACCAAATACCCGAGCATTGTCGGGGAATAATTTAGAGTCTGTACTACTCTAGAGTACTGGCCAAAGCATATTCCAAGCTTCCGTAAAGACAGGCAGTGCTGCCTTTGCCTGAGCCTGCAACTACGTATCCAAGAGTGCCTTACAGATTTACAGACTGTGAAGAAGAGAAAAGTCAAAACCTGGTTTGTTACGCAAGAGCCAGTGTTACGTATTAGGTACTGTGGGATGTATAGGTGGAATGGCACAGGAAATGTGGGAAGTGAATGGAGGTACCATATGAGAGAAAGGCATCCTAAGGCTGGTGATGTGGATGCATAACGGTGTATAGCACATGCTATTCTGTAATACATTCGTGGACCTATAGTTTACTGAGTACTACTGGCAGAACTATGTGTCTGTAGTAGCGCTTACCCCCTTTTTAGTCTGCTTTCTCTCATAGCCCTGTGCAGGGCTGGTTATAGGATTGATTGTCATCTGTTTTTAATGGTATAGGATTGAATTCTTCACTGAAGTGCCTCTTTGAACCTTACAGCCCAAACCACATGATCTGTATACTGTCCCACGTCCCCTCCCCCTCCCCCCCCCCCCCAAAAGAAGGACACCGCTTGAGGTTGGGTGAATTCAAAGTCCGAATTGACCGCAGGCTATTCAACAAAACTGTGTCAGAACTGACATCATCGCATGACAACAGAATAAAAATTCTCTGGTACCTGGTGATTTTAAAATATTCCTTGGGTGATCTTCACTGTATTGGAACTCTTACTCTGCTCCTCCTACACTTGCAGTTGTAAATGCAAGAGACTGAGTCGTATATTCTCTTTCCCTCAGGTGCCAAGTTTCAGTTTGCAGTCTTGAGCCTCTTACTAGATTAAGAAAGAACTATTTTGTGGGAAAACTAGGAGACTTCTACAGAATTTTTCCTGACTTTTTATTCTTAATATCTGCTACTGAAGGATACAGCTTTGAAAAAAAATAGTGATTTCCTCTTTTAGACCTGTTTTGCTGTATGAGGTTGATGATAATCAATTGAAGCAGATAAGGTTTTTAAATAGCATCCAGGAAGTTAGTAAACAATGCCATTCCCTTCCTACCCGCCCCCCCCCCCCCAAATGAAGTGCTTTATGCTTGTCAAAGTTCTTGCCTGTAAATTTATTCCATACTCTCCAAATTGTTGGTATGTTTTTCTGTGACACTACCAACCCATGTGTTCTGCTTGATGACAAATTAAGTTTTTCTCTGTGCCATGTGTGAATGGGTCTACTTTTGTGTATTGTTGATCAAAGTTTCTTTTCCTAATAGTTCTCTAAAGAGCTTACATTTTTAAATTATCTGTTAATGTATCTTTGCTAAGTATCAGGTGGGAGTTCTTAAATAATAATATTGTGATGACACATTTATTGCTCCCCTTTCAGGTGACAACATGGTTACCCTTAATGTGCACTATCATGAGTCAGTGTGGCATTATAGTAAGACTTGCATCAAAAATTGTGTACAATTTTAATGAAGTGTTCAGTAAGCCTTTTTGGCAATGGCTTTCTGTGCTTAATGCTGTTGAGAGTTCAGTTGTTTGCACAGGACGTGTGTAAAGATACCTGTTTGCACTGTAACAATTAAAATTTCAAAATGCAAACATTCTGTATGCATTGCTGTTTTCTTTCAAATGGCTTTTCACCCCATGATTAGGCTTTCTTTATGCAAAAAACTTCTGGGTATCTACATGTGGTTTACAAACTAAATTCTAAAAACATTCTAAACACAGTGCTGTTGTCACCAATGGAAAAGTGTTTTCTTTTTTTTTTTGTAATATATTTGTTTCAGTATACTTTCTTAGTTTGAATATCCCAGTTTCTTTTCAGAAGTTGAAGGAGTTGCCTTATGTGACTATGTCATACTGGAATATCCCGAAGAATACAGAAAACTGGTATTTTGATAGTGAGGCTGTGAGTCTTAAGGACAGGTTCACTTATTAGCTGGAGAAGTCCAGGATTTAAGTCCTTGAGAGAACTTACATTGGTGAAATTTATTCTTGAACAGGCACCTCAGCTGATACATAGGCTTTGTGCCTGGCTGAATTTACCTATCATAACTGAGCTTTTCATTTCCACTCAGGTAATCTTTTTAGTGTTCCTGATTCAGAAAGCTACATGTAAAGTGAAAAGTAGGTCAGCGACAGTTTTTTTTTTTTTTTTTTTTTTTTTTTTAAGCTCTGGGCTACTGATGAGACCTACAGTATTATCTGGTGCTTCTGCAGTGCTTGGAGCTTCTTCAGTAAAAAGGAGGTTCTTTTGAAAGAGTGAAAATGCAGGTCATATTCATCCTAGAGGGGAACCTGACACAGTAAAAACATGCAGCATTTTCAGGGTTACTTCAAGATAAAGCATTGCGCTTTCATTCCAGACTTAGGGAACTTTGAAGGGAAAAAGCACAGTGAAAAGTTATATGTAGTTAATATTCTTCAAAATGTTCATATAAATAATGTACTGGCGGGGTTGGAGCTTGAACAGGTGATGAAATAGAACACTTGTGTGCCTACTGTTTTTTCCCCTTAAATTAACAGTCTCAAATTACTGGGAATCCCCCCTACCCCCCAGTTTATTTTTGTAGTAATAAACTAATGATCAGGAAGATAAGAGTCAAATATTAGGGTACTGTCAGGCAAAAAGTTGGAGGTTAAGGGGGAAAAGGTCATTCTGAATGAGAAAGTGGGAATCTTAAAGCAATGATGCCTCTCTTTATCTTGCATTTCAGCTAAAATCTATAAATATCATTTCATGGAATGGCCTGAACCAAAGAACATCGTTTTCCATACTCCTCTATTCCTGCTCACAACTGTATGTTTTTTCTTTAACTTGAGCCATCTATCACTAACGTTACTTTAATTGTTATAATAAACAGATTCAGCTCACTGAAAAGCTCCCCAAAATGCGAGAGTTCTCCTGCCAGTATAGCATGTTTGATCTGTTTGCCTTTGAGTGAAGGTGAACTGAAGCTGGTTGAAGAAGAGAAGAGTAAGAGAAGAGGACAAAAAATTAATCACATGCCTTGGAGTTGAGGGAAAGTGAAAGGAGAGAGAGCAGTTGGGGGCAGAGAGATGGGAAGGAGAGTGAGAGTGAGAACATTTTTCTTTTGGTGGTGGTGAGTTATTAATTCGTCTCAGTTCCTTTATAGTGTTTACTCAAAGACCACAATTTTGCTTTTGATGATTAAACTTTGAGACTTTTGCTCATTAGACTGCTGGCAAGTGTTAATGGCTGTCCATGGATTTTTTTAAAGCAAAACACCATTTCATGTCAGAATAAGTATTTAATACACAGAAAATATGCAGTGCAATACGTAGTAAAAACATTTGGAATATTGTTTAGAAAACTACCTCATTTGACAGTACATACTTCATACAAAGTTGGTCACTAGTGTATATATTTCTATATGTAGATTCAACATCATATTTAAATTTCCATACGTGATTTTTTTTGATAGGTTTATTCCTAATCTGGTGGTTGTTTGAGGTCAGCATTTCAGGCTTTGTGTGAGGGCTGTGTATGTGATGTCACTTAGACATTTCAAAGTTTGAGAAGTATGAATCCCTTATTCTTGGAGTTCTGCCCCCCCCCCCCCCCCAGTGCAGCTCAGAGGTAATGTTTATATCATATATCAATCCATACTGAACTCTGGATTTAATTCTTAATTTATAATGCAGGTCGTAAAACTCTCAATCCTAAAATGTAGCATCCTCTAGCTTTTGAATAGTGAGTTTGACAGGATAGGTCCCTCTTGTACCATGTGCGAAGCTGTTCTAGGGTGCTGCTTTTAGTCACCTTTGAGTGTTGAGCTGTGCATGAGCTAACTCAGCTGATTCTCAAGCCCATAGTAAAGTGTTTCTCATGCCGGCAGTGCTGGAATTAAACTGCTGTTGTCATCTGCTTCTCTGCTGTTACCTGGCTTAAATGCCACCCCCAGGCTCTGTTGTACTTGAAACTGAGAAAAAGAGAAGAGGTGAAAGAGTTCTTGTTTCCTCTCTCTTCCTTGTCTATGGAGTAATTCTCAACATTTTACTTGGTTTTGAAATTCTGATATTGGGCCCTACTCCAGGGAATCTGGTGTGAAGGAAGAAAGGTGGGGAGAACAACTCTGTGGCTGAGTGTAGGGTGCTAGCTGGGCAGTTATTGTCTGTAAGCACTGGAATGGTAATTCACTGTTCTTTTGCAATAAAGCCTGGGACTTCAAATACATAATCTTAAAGAATGTAATCATGTAAATAGCCTGACTTAATTCTGAATGACCTGGCTTGGAGAAAGGGAAGCTGCATAACCAGAATAATTCCAGGTTCACTTAAGCTAACTTGCTCTGCTGAGCAGTATGTATTTATAATTGTATACAAAAAGCTCGTGTATTCATGCACATAACTTCAGCTCCAAGATTTATAGCTGCCTTCTGTCTCCTCCTTCCATTTTGTTTGGCACACATTTTTGGGAAATGACTCATTATCTGTTGGTTGTGATTCCTGCAAGTTAAGCTTTCTTAAACAGGCAAAGAAACAGTGGGAACATCTTGTAATTCCATACCCTCTTTCTGGATGCCTTAAGTTTCACTCTTTATTCATGCAAACCATGCTCTCTTAGAACTACTACTCACCATTTTTGTCTTCCTTTTGGTAGCTTACCTGAGTTTCTTTTGTGGACAGAGAGATTTGAAGCATTATATGTGCATTAGAATTTTAGCTCTTTCTGAAATTGCTTCTCCTCTTTCTTCCCATCTGCCCCAGGAAGAGCAGGATGAGTTTATGTGCAGAATAAATCTAAATTCTCCATCCAGTGTACAGTACTTTTTTTTTTTAATTCTCCTTCCAGTCATGCATCTAGCTCTGAAGAGAAACCTGCAAAAGGAAAGCTTGAGGGTAAGGTGCTGCTCAGCATTTCCTGGTGTTTTCTGGGGAACAGAGCAAGCTGTGAAACTGAAACATAATTCACAGATGGGAGATGCAAAGTAGCTTTGGCTGTGAGATCTTTGTCTTCCTTCTGCCCATACAAATCCTTAATACTTCTCTTTTCTACTCCTGGAAATTTTCCAGTCAGGTACTAACAGTTCTTCCCTTTCCCTTTCGACTCCCTTCTCATCAGGAGGACTGTGTAAGTTCAGAGGGGAGAAAGGCAGACCAGCTGTTTCACTACACAAGAGCAGCAGAAGCCCAGTTTTATAGGAAGATGCTGAACATGAGATTCACCACAGACTGCATCCCTCCTGTGTTGGTATATGCAAGATGGAATAAAAATGCCCATTCTTCCATTTGCTCACTTGCAGTGGCAAGTGGCACTGGGGAGTACAAAAGTGGTTCTGGTATTGTGTCACACCTGAGAGTATATTAAGAGTGATTCCACCAAATCAAGTTCTGCGGGTGTTGCCTAGCACAGCTCCTCCCTCATCACTGAATTAGATATTTCAGGTGCAGCCTCTGTCACAGGGCTCAGTGTGCTGCCTCTTTTACATGTGTAGTAGAAGAAACTTGAGAAATATTACTTGCTTAAGCAAGGTGCACTGAAAGCTTGGAAGAAGAGATTATTAATGGGGGTAGGCTATGAGGAATTAATGCTTTACTTAATGTGTAGAAAGATTCCTGAATTGAAAATAGGGGCTGCCAGGAGTTGAATATGGAAGCAAAGTGAACAGTTATCTTCACGTACTCACAGTTCCTTCTCTGTGGGAGGCTGAGCAGGGATTTCTCCAAACCAGGATTGCCAGTGCTGAAAGGTGCAAAAAAGTAACTTAATTGCATGTCATATTTTAAATGGCAGTTTTTTGTATTTTTCTTACGTTTTGAGAGTGTCTTGTACAATGGGACTCAAATAAGACTGTTGAGAAACTTGCAGTAGCTTTGCTCACATAACTAACTTTTTTGTGAACTGTAAGGCTGTTTCATCTGACTTGCATAGTAAAACAAATGGAAAAAAGCTGTAATCTAATTACAGTGTGGCATGGAGCAGTACAGCTTGCTACATGTATTTAACGTATAGCTGAGAAGGTATATCTAACAGGTCAATCCTTCTCTCCTTTGCCCTTGAGGTCCTTGCTAAGATGAAAGCAATATCTAGGTTGTAATAGTATGGCATTACTGTGATAGAAATTACATAGAGGGGAAAATTGGGATAAAGTGAATGGGGTCATTGTTTAACTTAGAGCACCTTCTTCACCGAACAGTTGTACTACCTGCTAGGTGCTGCTTCTAAAAACGTCAGTGCCTTTGGCACTCAACTAGCCTGTGGTTAATACCCTAATAATGAATTCAGAGTAAGCATCAGTTTGTGTAATAGTTTACCTTTTTTAGACTTCTCAGAAGGATAGAGTACTTGGGCTGTAACTTTCAGCATGCCCATTCTTTTATCATATACTTAACTTGAGTAGATTCTGTTGTATTTTATTATGCACAGAGTTGCAAAGAAGTTTCAAATAAAATCTGGATAATGGCTACAGTTTCCATTTGTTGAAAACTTTAACTGTAATGGGGGGAAGGGGATAGAGACGGGAGGGGAAGGTGGTTTAGTGAGGAATTTATTTGCTGTAGTGGTACAGATCTTTTGAACACATGTATCTTTCACCGATAAATTACAGGATGTAGTAAAAGACAGACATGAAATACTTTATAAGAAAGTCTCTGCACTTCAGCTGTGCCTGTGATGCGATCTCCAGTTGTGCTTCTCCTATCATGCAGTAATAAATGTGTTGCTTGAAAAAGGTATAATGTTCTTCCATTGCAGTTTATTTGAATATGATTTGTAAAGCACAGATATGCTAGACAGGACTCTTGGGAGCCTCTTACCTGTATTGGAATTGATTCCTTCCAGGGGTACTTTTAAATCATCCATAGGGGTGTCTGGACTTCATAAAATGATATCTGAAAAACAGATCATGCTAGGTGGCAAATATTTTCAGAAAACATGATGCGTAAGGATGTGCCATGACGTTTCTGTAAGTTCCTCATACATCTACTCTGAAAGAGTGAAAAAGAAAATCTGCAAATTGAGGCTGTGTTTTACGTAGCTAGTGTGCCGAGGAAGAAGGTCCAGCCCCTCTGTATCTCGACTTCCTTGAGGATCAGTTTCATTGTCCTTGCCATATTTCCCTAGCAGATTTGCTGTGGGTTGAAAGAGCTCTTTCTGAGCTCTTTCCCCCTCCTCCCTGATATTTCCTTGTGGAGTCTAGCATGCCTTACATATATCTGAATATTGCATCTAATATCCTATTGTGGAATGGTGTAGTAGCTTATTGCTTTCTGGACACTGGTGCGCTTACAAATTTTCTATCTAGCTAGGGAAGCGCTTGGTGCAAGGGAATAATGAATCTTCTCCATTACCTTGAGCTGCAGTACAACTGAGCTTCTGAGAGAGATGCCAGTGCTTTTTGGAAAAGGGGTGTGTTGTTTATTTAGGTTTTTTTTTTAATTCCTTTTGTGAGATTAGACTGTATAAGGTTTGTTGGTTTTGGTGTTTTTTTTTTTTGTTTTCCTCCCTGCTCTTAACAATGTCCTCTGTCAGATTTCTAAAGTGTGAAAGTATCTAGAATCTGAACAATTACAGAGTTTCTGGAGTATAGCAGTATTTTCTGCAAAACAGAGTCTGCTTTCCTGATTCTGTTAGTAGGAGCTGTATTAGAGGAAGCTACACCCCTAGCTATAGACTATAAGGGAGGATTGGTGTTGTCTTCCTCATTTTCCCTTCATAAACTCCACTCTTTTTAATGATAGTGGGATACTGGCAGTATTATTGGAACTAGACCCAAAGACTGGATTGAGGGAAGGAGTAGGAGTGGCGGATCAACCGAGCTGGTAGAGGTTATGTGCTGTGTGGGCTATGGCAACACAATTATATGAAGGTGTTTTGTAAGTTATTACCTGCGAAGCCCAGGTCAACCACATTTCTAATGATTCAGCAGTTGTGGTACTTTTCAGTATGGTAGCATTGTATTCTTTTACCAGAAATTTTTTTCTGATAGCAAATAGGCAAAGGTGAACCCAGTAAGGATGGAAAGATGGTAATAAACTGAAGATTAATTCCCAGTAAAGTATGTCATAGTGTTTTGGAGGGGCTAGTATCTAAGGGTCAGAGATGGGGTTGAAATACTAGAATTCCTCACAGAAGGTGTGTTTCTTACTAATTCAGACCCTTACTGTAATGTTTTTTGAAAATATAGGGTATGTTTTTTTTCTCTGAAGCATATATTGCAAATGAAAAGTATATCAAAACTGCCTTGAAAAGCTGTTACTATTTCTCAATTTGAAATAAAACTTACTTCTTCTCTTATGTCATACTCGAGCACCTTGTTTCATTGTCGATGTCTGATAGTTCTGTTTACACCGATCTCCAGTCCTCTGGCATATCAAGTTATCTTTGTCCTTGATGAGCAAGCATGGTGACCAGGGCATGACCCTACCACGTCCAGTTCATGGAGTTTCCAGATGACAGTTCTGTGGTACAGCAAACTGATCAGTTTTAAAGGACAATACACAAAGCTCATCTTTCTGAGCTTAGAGCACACTGGGAGCTAGTATGTGGGCAGAATTAATGCCAAGATATACATACATATATATATATTTAAAAAGGGCTATGGAAAGACAACCCCACAAATGAATATGCATCTTATTTATAAAACAGCAGTTTGAATCACAGCAGGGCTTGTTCTACGATTAAAGTGTTTTAGAAGGCTGGTAATACTGCAAAGACTAATTGGTGTTTTAATTAGACAAAAACAAATGAACTACAGGTGTCATTCTAGATATGAGAAGTTTAGGAAAGATTTCTTCTATTCTTTACCTTTTAAAGATTTCTGAGATGTATAAAATCTGGCAGTTGTCCCCAGGGAGACTCTAATTTTCAAGCAGTTTATTCCTTCTTCTAGTCACCCTGCTTATTTGCCATGAATATTGAACAAGTGCCTCTTAGGGATTATCACTCAGCAGCATTAGCTTGATCAAAACTGTGTGGACCATAACCATGTACTGTATTTATCTCTGCAGATTTTGTCTGGTTTATTCTTTGTTTTTTTTCTGCTTTGGTTTTGCCATTGTGGATGCAGCACAGTACCTGTTCATTCAGGTAGATTGCTTAGGAATGTTGAAAAACAATATAAAGCTGCCATAGAATTTTCCCCTTGTTCATTTTTTCCTCTTTTAAGATATTACCAAACTGAAATAGTCATAACCTTTGACTCAAGTCTTCTCTGCCGTAGAAGAACAGCAGCAAGGTAATGTTTGCAGGTGGATCCATTCACTTCCAAAGCTGCCTGACACTAGTACTGTATTGCACAGAGGCAGGAGTTACTACCATCCTGACTAACCAGGCTAAAAGCTTATCAGGGCTGGTGCAAAATAGAACAGGGCTCCTCTAAACATTCTTCCCTCGTTGAGTACTCTGTTAAAGTGATCACAGTTGTTTCTTTTAGTAGAGTTATTTAATCTTGTCTACTCTCCAGAACATACTAACATGCAGATTTCAGAGTATGTTGTGAGATCTTGTGTTTTCTCAGCAGAGCTAACGAATGTGGGTGAAGTCTGCTTGCTAACGCAGCCAGAGAAGTTTCTATGCCGAAGCTACCTCTGAAAGAGCTTGCTTGGGACCCTGCCTGGCAGTGCATTGTGCAAACAAATACCAGAGAAGAAAATGAAATAGGAGAAATAAGTTTTAGTTTATCTGGGAATGTATTGCTGATACATTGATTGACATACAAATATTGATGAAGGAAAGCAGGCCCTAAAGGTTGTATTATCACTCTGTGGTTTGAAAAATTGTAAGGTTTGCCTCTTAAACACTATAGAATTCTATTAAATGCATCTTTTACTAGTAAGAGTTCATACCTAACTTTTTCTGCTCTACTAGAATACCTTATTTGCACATAAATCACAAAACCTGTTCACCCCATTTTGGTTTGTTCTCTTTGTTTATTTTGCAATAGCAGGTCTTCCATAGATGACCATTGAAAACCATAAATCTATCTGAGCAATGTTCTTGACCTGGTAAATTACTAATTGTTGTAATACTGGCTTCAATCAACTTGAATGTAATTAAGTAGCATGTTTCTGTAAGAAGGCAAGCCATCTAGGTAATGCTTGTTCATTTCAGCTGAAAATGCTAAGTCACGGTACATCAGAGATCAGTAAGATCTTTTTTTAGTTTTTGTTAGTAATTTGTTGTAATAGTAGGTGACATTTTGTGCATTGTACTTGGTAGCATTGTTAGTCTGACCTACTGTAATAACCCTTGTTTTGTAGGATGAGATAAGGGGGTAAGAGTAATGTTCAGGAATAGTCAGGCCACATTAGGTGTGTATTTCTTAGGATGCTTTTTTTTTCTTTTTTTTTTTCTCCTCATGTATTGCGGTAAAAAGGCTTCTATTCTAGCTCATGGAAGAAAAGTGGCTAAGGGAAGATGTTAAAAATGTGATGCCTTGTGCACAGGCAAAGTACAGTGAAGAATACAGCTTAACTCTTTATTTGCTCCTATGATAAGCAAAAATACATTAAAAATGCCCATAGAATAAGGAATTAAAAAATTAATATATTTGTTATTTCTGTGGTAATAAACTGATTATGACTTTTATTTATAGATTTGATTTCCAAGTCAGATTTTTTTTATTACAAATTGCTGCATTTAACAGGTTAAGGCGCCTTTTCCTGGTACACTGAGTTACTTAGACATATAATGAAATTATGCCAATAAATAATTTGAAATTTGATACTAAACATCGTATGCTGTAATGGTAAAATATATGGTATAAATTATACATTATGATAAAATCAGTATTCTGTAGTGTAGATCTTTATTACAAACAATTGTCCTTAAAAAAATGATTTTTAAATTCGGAGGGTGTTAACAGCAAGTTTAATGTTCTGCCGTTCAGTCATTTGGATGACGGCTGATGCTTAAACAGAGCTCTCATATCCCACCATTTTTACTGCTGTTTTATAGGAGTGCACCTGAATGTTCATCTGTTTGTTTCTAAAACCTTAATACATCTTCAAGATTATTGTAGGTGGGATTACAATCATTGACTCTAATCAAAACTATTCAGCAATTCCCATGATAAGAGTTTGCTTTGAGTGACTTGGATCTTTGCCAGGGCCTAGCCGTTTGCACTTCAATTTTGCCTGTGAGGCATAAGTCTCAGGAAGTTTTTATGGCAGGAAAAAAGGAGAAAAAAATCTGGTTCAGGCAGGAGAACTGTAATGAGCTCTTCTGCTGCTTCTGTTGAATTTGGAAAGGGAATATTTTGCTAAGTGAAACTAACTATCTATCGATCTACGTATCTTTTTGTTGCTTTTTGGTGGAAACCTGCTGCAAATGCACAAATCTATATGATTATGCAAATCTGCATGATTAGTAGCTATTGTTAGAGCTTGGCAGTGAAGGTCTCTAGCAGTGTTGTCATTATCAAAGTACGTTATGTATGGGAGTTATGGATCTCTGCTCTTAACATTCCCCTGGTCTTTCCTGTAGGGAGAAGTTAGAAACAAATCAACAGAGCTCTACTGGAAGGCCTTGAGTGCAAGATCTAATTTGCTGTAGCAAGTCAATGATATTTTAGAAGGCCAGTGGTGGTGTTCTAGTCTAAGAATTTACGCATTTTAATATATTGCAAAGAGTAAGGTTAGGTAAGGATCTAAGGAATTGAAACTTCTATATGTATCAAATATAACGCTGAAATGGACTGTAAGAATTGCAGCCTGTCGGAAAAAGCTGAAGAAGGCTTTAACTTAGGTTATGTTGTATAGTCTAGGAACTGTTAGCTGTTTGTGTTAGTTTTCCTTGTAGTAGCCTATGAACTTTTCAAGTCTTCATTGAGGCATGTCAGTGAGTGAAAATACATGTGTAGACTTTAAAAGTCTTAGGCTGTCCATCACCAAGAAATCTTTGAAGGACAAAAAGATAAGGAGAGAAATGAATGAGACTTTCAGATGCTTCCAGTTAGAGAAAGTATATTCTAATCTGGAAAGTGTGATCAATACTAAAAGATCAAGTAAAGTTAAAGCAGTTGCTAGCAATCAAGATGGGACTATGCAAGTATTGAATATTGAGAATTGCCACAGAAGTTCCCAATAGATGTTGAGTATGAACATAAGCTATCATCACAGCTGAAGCAGATTTCACTGCTGATTTTTGGATAGTTTGTTGCTATCAGTAACTAGTGTTACAGATCATAAAAAGAAGCCACTTTTTCTCTTAACCTGTATTTTGACAGTGGAGAGATAATTTCATGTGAACAGTAGCAAGACAACAAGCAGAAGAGTGCAAACTAATTGCTTAGCTGCTAAGAACATGAAGGGAGTAAGGTACGGAGGAGCAGTTGTGGGCAGTGAGGATCAGGGAACCTAGAAAGGAGAAAGGCACTAGCATCAGAAACTAGCAGCCTAGTTGAAGGCTAGAGCAATTTGTGTGGAAAGGAAAGAAGAAACAACCCAAGGGACTTTCTTGAAGTGAAGAGGCTGTCCCAATCCAATATTGGGGGGGGATTTCGTTACGATCCCAAGGACGAGATTAAGACGCTAAAACTGGTCAAATATCATACAACCTTTTAACTTTATTTTCCACAAAGTGGGGAGAAAATGTGGGGAAAGGCGAAGGGGAGGAGAGAGAGAGAGAGATCACCACCCGTGGATCCAGCGGTGTCCCATTGGTCCTCTTCGCCCTGGGTGTAAATTTTAGTGATGCGCGTGCAGTAATTACAACTCGAGCAGGGTCCGACCCTAGGTTCCCGCTGAAAAGTTCGGAGCCAAATCAAGGCAAATTAAATAAATAAATTGTAATGACACGTGTGCAGTAGTTACAGCTCGAGTTGGGTGCCTCCGAAGAGGGACCCCGAACAAAGAAATCCCTGGGCAATTATAGCTTTTTCAAATTAAGTTTCCCACCCCTCACGCGGTAGTTCAGACCAATAGTAATTTTTAGGTCTGGGGTCTCCTGCTCCTTATTGGGTCTCCTCGTTGTTCCCAGGCAGGCTGTTTTTCTCCCTTATCTTTACTGTTGCGGTTTCTGCTGACAGATGTGTTTTGTTTCCTTGGGTCCCACCCTTGTCTCTCAAGGCACAAACACAAAGAGGTGTTGTTCCAGCAATTAGCCCTGCCCCAGCAGTGACAGTAGGTGTTATCTTCCAAGGTCCTGACGAAGAGGATATAATCCAGACCCCCCCCCTTAATTAACACTGTTTCAGCAGTGAGGGGAGGCTTTGTTTCCCAGGATCCTGGTGCCCAAGCAGGCCTTACTTCAAAGCCTTCACATCCTCCCTCCTGGAGTGACTCCTTATGGAGTCTCCATAGGAATGGAGACTGCTTGTAACTCTTTCCAGCCTGCACCAGCTCTGGGGCCCTTTCTCACTGAACTAGGGCCAGGTCCCAAAGTCTCTGCCCAATCGTGCCCTGGTTCGGCGCAGGCTCGGTGTGTCCCGAGTGGTTGCAGGGAGACCACTTTGGGGGTTGCAGCAGCTCAGTCCTGTTTCCACCGGGAACAGATGGCTTGTTCGGGGTTATGGTTTGCTTGCACCTTATGTACCAAGAAATGTTTAAGGCAAAAGTTCCCTCATCTGTCTGCCACAGAGGCTTAACTGGTTACCACCACTAAATCACTTCCTGCTGCATTTACACTTTGGCCTGGAACCCACCATTTCTGAATTATGCTGTTCCTGCATTGTCACCAAACATCTGTGAAGGAAATACTGGTGCGGAATGTGTATTATCCCTTAACTAATGCTGGCCTAGGAAGGAGAATAGCCTATTTGTGATGGTATGTCTCAGACCAGTAGAATAACAGGGTATCTGTGCCTAGAATCTAAGGATTTGAAACTTCTGTGTGTATCAAATGTAATGCTGAAGTAGACAGAACTGCAGCCTGTCTGGGAAAAAAAAGTTGAAAAAGGCCTTCACAGTGGAGATCAACAGTCAGGAGAAAGCAAATACAGAGAAGAAAATTACTGAAAGTCAATACTGATACTTCACTGAGATGTAATTTCTAATACCATTGTTAAAATATAATTTTATATTGTATTTTGTAAGGTGCTTGATTTACTCTGTTCTTCTCTCTCTTGCAAGGAATAGATATTTTTTATTATTTTAAATGGATGGGTTTGACAAAGGAAAGCCCTACTCTACATTCAGGTTTTTTAGGGACTCTTATTAGAGATGACTATCTAATTAATTTCCTGCTGTCCGCTTGGATATTATTTCCCTTTAGTTCTTAGTGTTCTGTTGTCTAAAAGACATTTTTCAGAAGTACAGTGTTCATCCAAGGTGTTACTTTCAGTCCCATTTATGTGCTTTTTTTAGTGTTATTTTGGAGACTTAGGTGCAGTAAGGTACAGATATCAGATGTACTTTGTGGCAACTTACACAACTATTGTCCCAAGTCTTTCTAATCGTGATTAGGGATGCACAACCTCTGTGATAGTCTGTATTCACAAGTCTGATTTTGAAAACTTCAAGTGGTTCTCAGGCAAGTTGGCTTTTTTTGTTTGTTTCCTTGAGGAAGAGTAATTGAGTAACTCCTCTTATTGAGGGCTGTTGCTCATAATAGCTGTTGTCTTTGTCAGCATCATTTAGGAATGGAATTTTATTGCCTCTGTCTCTTGAATCTCAGAAGCATTGAGCTTGCTTTATTGTTTTTAACCCTCAGTTCAAAATTGGACAAAAAGCACTCATCTGTTACTATTTCTGTTGTATTATTGTAGCTACGAACTTTGAGATCAGTTTTCCCTAAGTGTGTACTGCCCGAATAGTTACACATTCACATTCAAGGAGGAATTGATCTACGGCTGCTAACTTGTGGATTTAATTGGATCATATTACATTTGTCTTCATTCACTTTGTATGTATTCTGGTTCCTAAATGTTAAGTTCCTTCTGAATTCTGAGTATGTATGCAGTTGGGCTTACTGGCCTTGCTTAAGGGCTTCAACTATTCTGCATACTGACCATAGGTACATCGTGAGCATAAAGCTCTAATAGTATTGTACCGTTGGGAAGGATATTATTGTTTTAACTGTACCATGTGCATTTGTGTGGTAATAACATTATCATGTTTGTAACATAATGGATTTTAAATAATTTAATTTTTATCCCTTGTCTACATAAACTCACTGTTTTATTTTTTTCTCCTTCTAAGTTTATTTGTTAGATATTCTATTTCAGGCCACTCTTGGCAAAATTATATGTGACTGAATATCATTTATTCATCAATGCTGAATTCTCTTCGGCCATTATTAGCACTGCTTTGGATGTTTGGATGAAGCAGCCATTCTAGAGCCATACATTGTGCAGCTAGATTTCATCAGTGCTGTGTGTTTTTTTTACTAATTGTGGTCACTCATTTTTGTATTAATTGGTGTTTTTAAATGGTAATATCCTTATCTATACTAAGCATTACAATCCTTTATATAGGTATGAGAATTACAGAGACCTTTTTTTCTTCCTACTGTATGCTCAGCACCAATGTCTTCTGATTCAAGTCTTGCTGCTTGGTAAATACATGAAAATTCTCATAATTTACCAGAAAACAGATCACTTTAACCTTTTTGTAGTAACTCAGGTGTGTTACAGAGACTAAGTCTTCAGCAACTTTTCACTGCCTTTGCCTTTGTTAACGATCTTTCTGTAGTAGCTAGAATATGCTAACAACTGCTATCTTGGTTTCCTTTTTTTGTTGATTAAATTTTCAACCCTCTTGTAAGCCACCTGTTCTGTTAAAAAGCAATGGCACTGAGTCTTCCAGCTCCATTAAAATCTATTGTGGATCCTTCCTTTATGTATTTTGTGTAGAAACAAAGTGTCATCCCTTCCTCCGCAAAGGACATAAATGACTTGGCAACAAGAATTGTTCCATAGGAACATTGTTTTCATGGGAATTGGATCTAGGAGATTGTTATGGAGAATAAATGGAAGAGATATAGACAGCAGTTCATTTTGACTCTGAGTACTGAATAAGAGCTTAGTTTGTTACTGAACTTCTATTGTATATAACCACGTTGGTATGAAGTAATGAGGGGCGTAGTTGATGTCTAAAGGATTTGAAGATCCACTACAGTATTGCAGCTCCTCTGCAGCATTCATCATCATTTTCTTCCTTCAGGTCTACCTGGCGGTTTCTGGGAATTTGATGCTACAGTGAGTTTGGCCGTGCATGCTCCGCCATGCTCCTCTAGAAGTATTTAGTTACGACATCCTTGACAGTCGTACATAAAGAAACAACCATTTAAGAAGCAGATGGGTATTAAAAACACAGTAGTTATTCACATGTTGGGGGGAGAGGGGAATCCAATACCTGTTGAAGTTCTGCCAAGAAGGCTGACTGAATTCCTCATTATAAAGTGAATTTATAATACTTTGTTTCACTGCCCACTGTTTTCTGTACTTGTCGTCATTAACACTGATTAAATCTCATGCTTTTTAAACACAAGAATAGTTTTGTGTTGAAGAAACAAAAATATTAATGTCATAGTTTAGATTAACAAAAAATAGTTTATTGGCTTAGATATTAAACATTGTTAGCAGTTTCATAGTGCTTCAGATGTCTTAAATATTGTAAGTATCAGCTAGCACAGGTATCTGTCTCATCTGCCAAAATACCTTATAAAATACTAAGAAATTGTTTTAATTTAGAAAAATCTCTCTTAAATCTTTACCAGCATCCCAAATTTATAACCTGTAATCACCACAGCATTTGTTCTTCAATAGGTGGAAGGAGAATATCTCTCTAGACTCCCTGGATCATAAACACGGTGCTTTCTCTGTCACTTCTTAAATTTTTTTAACATCAGTTTCCTGATGGGCAATGCTACAATAATATCTTTAACAAAGAGAAACAAAAAATAAGTTGTCTTTCTCTTCATTCTTCTCCTTGCTCAGTTACTGTCACTTTTTAATTTGGAAGCTCATGGAACTATGTGATGAAGCAATGAAGAGGCACACAGTGATTCCTGAGTGTTACTTTCTTTAGCTCTGTAACGTATCACAGTTTTGGTAAGAGTTTCTTCCCAATGCACAAAGTTTTCCATACTCATATGCCCAAAGTTTTTTGTGGTCAGATTATATGCACATAGACACTTGCAACCAAATGAAAATAACCTGCTTGCTAAATTACTTGCATGATTGTTTTGCACAGGAATTTGTGTGTGCAAATACCTTGATTAAATTCAGATTTCTCATGCTAAGTTCTGAAAATCTGTTGCTGGAAAAAGTAAATTTACATTTAAATGTACTCTTGCTAGAAGTTAAATCCCAATTTAGCCCTGTCAACAAAAATTAAGCTTATATATACAAAGGAGTAGTCTGATAGATTTACAATCAGGTATGATGCATATGACTTTGAATGCGATGTTAGTTAATGCTGTCTGAATGGGCAGATAATTATAAGTTATAAACTGAAGCCTTAGGAACCTGAATGCTGTTATTTAAAAGTTACTGGATTTGAGTTTCCCAAGTTGGAGATCAAAAAGCTGCCTTTGATTAGCGAGCAGATAAGGTTCTAGGAGGAAAAAAAAGAGACGTGGAGGATGTGAATCAAAGAATCAGAACCCAACTATTTATGATAGTAATTCTAAAAAGCAAGCTAATAGATTAGAAACTGTTACAAATTGTTTTAAAAATGTTTTCACGTTCCTGATTAATTTGAGCATCATCTGGTTTTGTTGCATTTTTTGCTGATTTGGCATGCTTGAATCTGAACAACATTATTACTGCAAAAAGTAGGTACAGAAATACATTTCTTCTGCAGATTTTTTCCAGTAGCTTTGAGAATTGACGGTCAGGTTGGGCAGATTGAGAAGGAAGAAAAGAGAAGGGAGAAAATAATTTGTTTCCTAAGCGTAGGTCAAAAAATCAAGCTGTGCTCTCAAGTCATGATGAGATACCAAACTCAAATTGTAAAGATTATAATTCTACCATTATCTCTTCACTTTTCTCTGTGCATTGATCGTGAGTAAAATAACAAATACAATTAATACGTAATTAAGTCCACTGTTTAGAAAGTGTAAAGTGTAAGTACTTCTGTTTTGTTTTTGGATTAAATAGAAATTAGGTGACTGAAGTATAATCAAATTAATGACTGAATAGGGATAAGATTGCCTGTGTATAGACAGTTAGTACAAGTAGATGTGTAGGAATTATTTCCTTAAACCTTTGAGAACTAATGAAGTTGATCATCTGATTGCTGAGTGTGCTGTCGTGTTGTCTGGTTTCAGACATCCAGCTTTGAAGCCTAATATTCATAGGCTTCTATGAGTGAATGGAGCAGAAACAGGTTCCTTTGTAGGACAACTCAGATTGCCTGGTTAGGCTTTTGATCTGAATACCTATTTGCCAGTTCCCCAACTGCCACTTTTTCTGAAGAGATCTGTGAAGTCGTATCCCCTCAGAGATAAGGAAGCGCCAGAGAAGAAATGCCCCTTTGATCAGTTATTCAGGAGTAATAACTCCTGAAAGCAGGAAAGGAGTAGCCATCTATCATCAGGTATGCACAGTGAAGCCTTTGCTTATAAACATCTGTTCATTGGAATGTTTTTCTATTTTTCACATGATCACTCGTCTGTTTACCTCTGGATGGTGTTGATGGGTCAAAGGGGCAAATGATGCATTTTTTTATCTCTTTGTGCATAATTATCCATGTTCAAACAGAACGTGGTAGACTTGTTGGTGTTGTTAGCCCCTTCAGTAACTTCCAGTAATGTTCAGGAGAAAGAACCGAGATATGCAAGAGATCATGGTGAGGAGCTAATAGACCTGTTATCTTGGGGTTGCTCCTTAGAGCTTGTATCAAGAGATTCGACAGGGTCCTAACAGAGATTTACTCTTTAATTTCTAAACACCTGTCAGTTGTCAAAATGGTCTGTAATTTCAGGATTCTGCTAAATGGATGCTAGTTTCTAGTTGTCTTCGTAGCAATAGTAGTTGTAAAAGCTGTTCTCTGCTTTCATGTGACACCTGGATGACATTATGGTAGGTGTGTTTGAAGTGCCCGACTTCTGGTAGTTGTACTTTTGTGATGGCTTAAATATGTAACCAAGGCAAGATTTATTTAGGAGATAGTACCTGTCGTTGGACCAACTGACACAGTCCAAAAAACAGGCGTGGAAGTCCTTCTTCAAACCTAAAATGGAGGGAGCAATTTTGAGACCACTCTGAATTTAATTAGATTAGTTTAACCAATTTGACCATATGGATAGAAGGAGGTGTTTTTATTAGGAAAGGTAATAACCCAAGAGATGCAGGCTGTGGAAGAGGCTATTTTTTAGCATTTGAAGAAAATCCTGGGAGACAGGTGCTTTGGGAAGGACAGTTAAGCATATGGGGTTGTCAGTCTCTATTTGGTATCTGTAGTGAGTAGGGTTTGGGCCCTGTAGAAGATGACCAGAATATAACATTCTTGACTTAATTTATGATGAAACTGTAAGGGAAATAACTACTGGATGCTAAGAAGTCAGGGGTTTCAATGTTGTGGGGTTTTTGTGGTTTTGTTTTGCTTATGTGTTATTTATTTATTTATTTATTTATTTATTTACTTTAAGATACCCAATTTGGATTTTCTTCTTTCTCATTCGACTTCCAGTTAGTAACCAAATATGTATCTTTGGAAACAGACTGGTGGCTGATGGAAAATGTCAGTTCCCCAAATGAGCGAGTTCCCAAATTCCAGTACTGCTTTGAATTATTCTGCATTATGCGGTGGGGGGGAATCTCTTCTAAGGCTTTTGCTCCTGAGCATTTGTTTGGCCTCAGGTACTGATCTCAGTTCACAAGCTGAACAGGCATAATGTGGGCACTCCAAGCTTTCCTGCACCATTTGGCAGTGTGCCTTGATCCTCTTCCTGGTGACTGCTACTGGGGCGAGAAATTTATCACAAAAGCCAGCCTAACTCAGGACAATTTAAGGCTGCAGGCAGAGGTATAGTTGAGATGATGCTTTTTTGTGTGGCATACATTAAAAAGGGATTTTAACTGAGACCACTGAATTGGTTGCTTGGGTACCAAACTGTTGCTACATGGTAATAACTGTTGGTCAGTAATGACCTGGGCTGAGTTTAGATGTGGTGTAGTTCATGTGAAAGACTCCTTTCACTCTTTTAAAAGGTCAGGGAGGCAAACCTTAATTCATTTCCTAGTTCTCTGTGGTTTGGTTGTCAGCCAAAATGAATTTCTCTTTGAGAGCATGAAAGGGAACAAATATATTATGATTCATTTCTGTGCAGTGCTAGTAAGAGTGTAAAGATTGGACCATATTTACACAAAGGTAAAACATTTTCTCCAGTGTTTGATTTATTTTGTGTACTGCATTTTTTTTTTTTGCTTGCACTTGCATTAGGACCATTTGTGGCAGGTTTAGTGTTTTGCTTTGCAAATTTACTTGATACTTCATTTTGAAACAAACTATTCTACATGTTTTCTTGGTAGACAAGTAGCAGCTTATATGTTGTTGTCCCATTTGCTTTGGGCTGATCGAAACCATTTAAATTGTAGCTACATTAATGTAAATTGGCAAATAGCAGTATTTTCTTATTTTAAAATAAACACGTCAATAAAATGATTAAATTCCTCAAAAGCAATAAATGCTAAAGATGAGATGATTTTGATGAATGAGAAGATTACTCAGTTGTAAATAGCATTTGAGATTTGCTGATGTGGTTTATTTGCAAATTAATACACACTTCCATTTACACATTAAAAAAGCAGCTATTAACGTGGACAGAGATTCTCAAGATATAATTATTATTAAATTTTGTTTTATCTTTGCAGGACTTGACCACAAACCAAATGCAGAAATGTTAATGCAGTATTTTTAGTTAGTAACTGTGCTTCTGCATTTTGTAAACTGTGAATATTCATGTGCTTTGATTTGAAATTCACTCCTACTACAGGCACAAATCACGTGGTATTGTTTCTCTTCTGCACTTGAAAAGCTGAGTGGCACAGCATACTCTGACTAGCAAATACGTTGGTTAAAATATCTTTGAAGCATCACAAAAGTACTCTGAAATGTCCTTTCTGGGAAAAGGATAATCACAGACAGCTATAGCCTTACTAGGCTGTCGGTGTTACCTGTTAGTTCATAGGCTGCACTGCCCTTGATGTTGAATGACTTGTGTCATGTATGAATATTCTTACGTTCATACCTCGATGCAAAGTAGTGCATTGGACTGCTATATGTATTTCTTCTTGTGTTCTTTTTGTATACGGAAGTGGGGGTTGAATTAAACTGCTGATTTATCACAGGAGGTGAAGAAGAGTTTCTGCAAGATAAGGCTAATGAAAACAGTAAGGAAAAGAGTCTTAATTTTAGGGGGTGTGTATAGCTATCTTGTGACTGTGTGCTACTATTTGAGCAATAGGGATTTTTAACCCTAAACTCAAGGAAAAAAATATTACTTTTTAAAATTTTATTTTATTTTTTTAAAGAATGCTGACCAGATACTGCACTTGCTGTTTGGCAACAGCAAAGAGTGATGTAGCAAGATTCTAAAAAAAAAAAATTCTGAAGTAATATTTTACAACAATCAATGTTTTTGGGTATCTTGCTGAAGATTAGTGAAGTGTCCTTATTTTTGATCTGAGTTAAAGGGTAGATTTGAAGTCCACTAGTGGACCATATTTTTATTCCTCCTGTTTTGGGTGTGGTATTTTGTTCATCATGCCGCTTATTTGTAATGCATCATTACAGCCCCATCAGACAAAGGATATTATCAGAAGGTTGTGGCGCAGACAGAACCAGGCAGTTGGGGATGATATTTGGGGAAATTGCAACTGTGATGATAACAGAGGGGAAATTGAATTATTAAGGAGGAGGGGATGTGTTAAATGAGAGTAACAGGCTATTAATCAGAAAGTTAACATAGGCAAAATCTTCTTGGATGGGAGTGGGAATGTGTCCACAAGAAGAAGGGCTTGGGTCACTTTGTTATTTTAAATAATTGAATCAAAGTGAGCCTGTGATTTCTAAAGCAGGATCCTTCCTGCATTAGAAAAGAAGGGATCAGAGTATGAAACCAGAAGCTTCCAAGTATTTGAAGAAACACATTTCTTCAAAATATTGTGGGATAGACAAATGATGCTTTGTGTCCTTTGGTCTTGTGTTCCTTGGGGGCTGGCTTATGATGCTATTGGCAGTAGTTACACAGTGGAGAGCTGGTTGGGGGATGCTTCCAGTGTAGCTTTGGAGTCTGTTTTTCTCAAATATAAATCTTAAGTTAGGCAGAGTTGAAAGTGGAAAGACTTTTTGATGAAAGATAAAAATATGTTTTCACATGTGCATTATAATT
This sequence comes from Dromaius novaehollandiae, assembly GCF_036370855.1. NCBI lineage: Eukaryota > Metazoa > Chordata > Aves > Casuariiformes > Dromaiidae > Dromaius > Dromaius novaehollandiae. The sequence continues at coordinate 101,331,568 of NC_088098.1, read as the reverse complement.
TTCAAAGTAATACTAAAAAAACCTGTATAAATATACGTACTTAAGAGATTCCTAGCACATTTTTCTCATTTCTTGAACTTGCTTTGCATTATCAAATAGCTGCATATTTTCTAGCTCCTTTTGATAAATTTTGCCAAAACAAAATTAATATAAAGAAATCCTTTGAGCTGGAAAGGATCTGACAGTGGTTTAGTCTTTCTAATGCTGAATTTTTTATCTACTGATGCTAATGCAAAAAGAAATCAATGAAGACTTCCAGTATAAACTCAGAAGTCTATTTTGGTTCTTCTTTGCTTTCTGGTATAATACCAGCAAACACTCCCCCCCCCCCCCCTCCACTTTGGCAAATGTTTTCTAAGATAATGTTGCTTGTAACACCCTGCTGCCAATTCTGGCCCTTATGGTTTTATAGGAGAAAGAGGAGATAAGGAGATTTTATAGCAAGCGACTTCAGCCTTGGTGATTAATTCTAACTCTGAATCTGCTTCATGACAAGTGTTTATAAAGCTGCTGTTGCAGCCCAGTCTTGGTGTACTCCCTCAGTATTTTTTTCCCTTTTTTTATTGTTAGGAGATGACTGACAATATGATGACATTATCATTTAGTCTTAAAATTCACCGTAGTTTGGATGTTGCAGTAATTTGGATGTGGAACCCAAACTGCATGAATATATGAGATATTGCTGAATTTGCAGCTACATAGCAACTTTAAAACATGATGTTAGCCTTAAGAGTATGTTCTTAAAAGGAATTAAGATCATGTCTTTTGGCCCTGGAGTTTGAAAGCTTTGGTTTTAAGGTTTAAAATCGTGAGGAACCATGTCTCGGATGTCCTATTCCATACACTGTAACTATGACAAAGCCTTGAATGAGACAAAAGTAAGTAAATAACCTGGATGTCCGTCAGCTTCCTAGAACCTATTTGACCATAGGATCCTGGTCAGGTTGGAAGGAGGTTGCCTTGCGAAGTTTGTTGTTCAACCTCCTGCTTGGAGCAAGGGCAGCCGTGGGATCAGGCCAGGTAGCTCAGGGCTTTTTTTCATTTGAGTCTTGAAACTCCCCAAGGCTGGAGGCAGTGCAAGCTCTCTGGGCAGCTACTGTGCTGCTTGACTGTCCTCATGAGGAAGAGGTTTCTCCTCCTTTCCAGCTGGAACCTCTCTTGTTACAATTTATGCCATTGCACCTCATCCTCCCACCACAAACGGCTGTGAGGAGCCTGTCTGTCTCTTGACTTCCCATAGGTACAGAAAGACTGCTGTTAGGTCCCTCTGAAGCCACCTCTTATGCAGACTAAACAAGTCTAGTTCCCTCAACTTCTCATCGTAGGGTGAGTGCTCCAGCTCCCTGACTGTCCTGGTGGCTGTCCGCTGAAGTTGCCCTGGTTTACTGATCTTGAAGTTCTTGTTATTGCTTTAGACTTAAATTCTGCAGCTCTCTTTTTAATAGCAATGCAAAAAGCAAGTATGTAGAGGTGTACCTTATTTAATATTTGTGCTGCCCCTGTTCACTTGTGACCCCCGAGTTTTAGATGTGCTTGAGTTTTTACAAGCTTTCCTTGACCTTGAGAAAAGTATCTGATAATTTTATTACTAGAATGCAGCCATAAGTGCGTTTGAAGTAATAATACAAACAAGTAGCAATTTTCTTTTAGCATTCATTAAGACAGGAAAATGTGCATTAGAATTTAAACTAAGTGTTTATTTTTATTTTTATTTTTTCCTTTGAATACAGCTGGGAGATAATAGAGTTTTCAATATAAAGTGTTCGGTTTGCCATAAGAAATAACATGCAGGTTAAAACAAAAAAACCCCCCAAACTTCTGTGGTGGGTTTCACTTGTTCATCCTCTGGTTCTGCTTAAGGTTCTCTGACGTTCTTAGAAGAAAATTCTCCATGTGTTTTACTGTACATAGCATAGTTCGGACTGTGTTGCTTTCAGGTGAGGATGCTTTGTTTGATGGCAAGAACAAGAGGTCTGTTAAGAGATACTTTCTTAGGATGGAGATTAATGGTTCTGGAATTCCTAAAATGTCTCCTCTCAGTTGAGGCTGCAGTGGCTGTCAAAATTCATGGATCTTGGAGGCTTCCTAATACTCTTTCCCTGAATTGCTCTGTCAGAGACTTACACTTAGACACACGTTTGTCTTGGGCTTAGCCCTGTTGCATTCTGGATATGCAGAAAATACCATAACTTAGCTACAGGATCAGTGAGATTCAGAGAATTACAGATTTCAGCTCCTGATTCCTTGGAAGCTGTGATATTGTCCCTAGTCCTGCCAAGGATGGCTAATTCTCAAAAATATGCTGAGGTGTTACACAGCTTGAGCTATGACACAGGCTGGGTAGAAGGGAGCAAAGACTGATACATGTGTGTATCCACACATTAGCACTAGAACAAAATACTTTTGATCAAGGGAAAAGGCGTAAAAAAGATTTTTCCTTCCTTGTGCGCAAGTCTTTGGTTTTATTTTAAGTTGCTGGGAACAAAGCTATTGGGAATAGAGGTAGTAGGCAGGTGGCTAGTGATGGATACCAAGATTAACCAGCATTAAAAAACAGAACAAAGCCTAGTTATCGCTCCGCTTCCATGGGGAATCTGTGCAGCCAGGGTTATTGCAATGGTGATTCTGTTGGGGCGTGTAGATGGAGGGGAAGATGCCATATGACAGAAAAGGATTTCCGTGGTTGCAGATACTGCAGAGAATGTGGGAACAACATGGTTTGAGTAAGCTCTGTTTGTAAAACTATGTTTACAGTGTGGAAATAAGAATGTTTTACAGCTCTGACAAGTATTTCATGGTTTAGGTGAACACCAGTGAAACATGAAAAGGAATGAAAAACAATGTGCAATTACATTCCTGAATGTGAATCTCTGAATTTCTATGTTTGTAAGTGCTCGCTTACGGTTTACATATTGCTGGATGCCTGGCTCCAAAAAAGGAAGAGATACGGGAATGACAGAGGCAGTTACATGGATTTATGTGTTGGAGTTATGCATTATTCATAAAAGAACAAGGTTTCAAAAAGGAACATGTATGATTAACTGCAGCCAGAACAGCAGCAACTTGCAAGCTGATAATTTAGACTAGTTTTATAGTTACTTAATATGCACCTAGTACTGTTATTTACAAAATAAGGGTTTTTTACAGTGCACCTAGCACCTGTCACATTAGTTGGTACTTATGATGTCTTTAGCTATGCGATATGATTCTGGGACATAAAAATGAACAATTCTTTCTTTAACCAAATTAAGTGTCAGTGCTCATCTTGGAAAGTGACTACATGTATAAAGCAAGTCATTTTATAGAGCCTTCTAAGTTATATCCAATATATCCAATATATCCAATATATCCAATTCAATCATTCTGCATGTAAAATTAAGTGGGGTTTTTTGTTTTTTTTTTGTTTTTGTTTTTTTTTTTTAACTGTACAAGTACTTCACTGGAATATTGCATTTAACGTTGGATTGTTAAACTGGTACCTGAATATTATGGATTACATCAGCTCTGCAGCAGAAGGTTGTTGCAAGTTTATTTTGCACCTCGTAAAGTTTATTTTGAGGGCTTCAGCAGCTTTTGGCTAATGTCTCTGAGGGGTATTCAGCTATAGTACATAATTAAAAGGATTGAAAGAATGCAAGATTTTTTTTCTTTTAAGGAAAGTATTCTTCCAAATTATTCTTTTTTTTTAAAGTAATTTGAGGCTCATTTCTAATATTTAGGCAACTATAGGAGTCTCAGGCTGTCAAATTTATTTATATATTCATTGTTCTTTCTGTGATGGATTTAGCCTTTCACAGCTTTATCAGCTGTGATGATTTTGAATTTTATCAAATAAATTTTGGTGGTCTTAAATGCATAGTGTTTTTCCCAAGGTTTAAACTCAGCATTGACCTCCCCCAGCCTCAATTTTGTAAAGAGTTTTGAAAATAAATATACTCTGCATAGATAATCTTCATGTGAGTGTCTTTATATACAGTTAAGTTTTTTGTTTTTTTTTTTATCTTAAGCATGATTTATTTTCCTTTATACCAGAGTTATAAATGAAAAAACAAATTGGGGAAAGGCAACCAGAGCAGTAAGTGAACACACCTAAAAAAAATCCTGGGCATGAATCTTCAGAATTTCTAGAGCTCTGACAGTATGAAGCCAAGTTCTCTTAGCAGGATGGTTATTAACACTGAAATGAAAGGAAACTGATCAATGTGCGGTTTGATTTTTTGCTAACCAGACTTACTCTGCATTTTGACTACCCTAGCATGTGCGTACCCTAGCACTTCAGATATTAATTGCCGTTTATCATACAAATAAGATGTCATGGAATTTCTCAAACCAGGCGATGCCTCCTTCCACAAAGGGAATAATGCTTATTTTTTGGAAGAAAAGTTAAAATGTAGTTTAGACTCAATGGGCTAAACTCCTGTCTCTGTGAAAGTACAAGATAACACGTTGTACCTAGGCTGAGGAACCACCTCATGTCTGCTCAGCTGTTACTTACAGTTTCTGCCTCTTCAGATGTCTAATATTTCCCGGTAACAGAACAAAACCAAAAAGTGAGTTGAAGTGTTATTAGTGAAAGTCCTGTAGAATCCACTTCAGCCTTTTCCCCTGTCTAGGTAGTAGTGCTCACTGTATTGAGCTGCACCTAGCTCAGTTTAAGTTTCAACTCTGCAGATAAGGTTTTCAAACCAACTTATTTTACTTCTAGTTCTGCTTGTTATAGTGACTAATTATTTTGTTTTAATACCATAATTTTTATTGAAGTTTCAGAGTGCTGCATAATTTGGAAGGTACTGCAAAGAACAGTTCCCCCCAAGGCAATGTTAATACTGAATACACTGTGTGAGCAGCATTAGAATAAAGACAGGAATTTTAAAAGTTGTAAGATCTCTACTAGGATCTTGTCCAAAGCTGGTCAGAATCAATAGCAGTCTTCTGTTGGATTCATTGGGCTTTGACCCAATCCCTGGTTGACTTACATGGCTTTCATGAAACAGCAGCATCTTTACAAATGTACAAACTTAAATGTTAAGTTGAAAATGGTCATATTCATCTTACTTGTGAATGTCAGTCAGTGAATTAAATAATTCTCTGTAAAACAAGAAACAGACTAAAAAGTAGATGATCAGGAAAAGAAAAAATAGAAGCTAATAGAAGCTTTCTACATAAAAGATTATGAAAATCTCACCGAAAAACATTGGAAAAAAGCATGTTTGAGAGATTTGAGGTTCCAATTGATGGCAATGGATAATTATTTCCTCTCTATACCAGTGGGATGTATACATACTTTATTTGGCTTGGCATGCTGAAACGTTTGGTTGTTTGGTCAGTGAGCTGTCTAACAAACAAAATTCAATATTCAAGAATTTTAAAGTTGTTTCCCTTAAATATCTTATTCCTAAACTGGGCTGTGGATCATTTCCAGGATTCAAACAAGGGATGGTACAACATTACCATGCTTGTCCAAATATCACCATTCTTTTGGTATGCGATAAATAAATTAATGTAGAACGTTAAGCGATTTTGAACCTGGCATCTGTCACCTACTGGAATAGAGGTAAAGGGGAGTATTACACCACTAACATAAAGGGCACATGTTGGTGAAAATGCTGCAGAGAATAGTATAATGTCTGCTGAACCCCAGTGTCACAGGGAAAACTTCAGTGCCTGTCAACATCAGCCAGTGTGTCCTGTACAGGTGCTATCCACTTTTAATGCTTTCTGTGTTTATCGAAAGTCCGAAGCAGTTGTATTAGAATGACTGGTTTCATATAAGTGATCTGGGTTTACAATGAATGTTAATTTCCAAACTAAAACCCAGATTTTGAAGTTTACTCTTGGAATATTCCTCAAACTATATCTGATGGGCCATCTCAAATGGTGAAAGAACTGTTTTCTGTTCATACACGTTCTTCAGTCGTTATCAAGAGTGACAGCCAGTGATCGTAGCAGGAGAACTTGTTTGTACTTGATGCACTTTGCCCTGTGAGTCTGAGGGGGAATGGCAATTGATTTTACAGACAGGTAACTGTTGTTACCTAGGTAAGGGATTTAATCAGTATATGCAAAAGGATAAATTATGTTTGTTAGCAGTTAGTGACTTGTTCAGTAGTTCTGAGACCAACACATGTCGTGCTCCTGGTTAATTCCCAGCACAAAACTGAGGAGTATATTTCAGTGCCTCCATAAATATATTGCCTTCTGCTAAAGTTTGCAGTTTGCTTCAGATTTTACATTTAATCTTCAACATCTTTCATGATCTCAGTCCTGCCAAGCTAAACTTTCATTTCCTCCACACATCATCCTGTGCCATGTATTTAATAGATTGTGATTTATTAATCATTTCCAAATGCAAATTGAAGATGTCAGGTGCTGGAGCCCTTGTCGTCTGTTCCTTAGGGCTTGAAATTCTCTGCCCAGTGATATTAGATGAGCAGTTCTGTAGCTGTGTTGAAAGCCCAGGTGAGTACACAACTGATATCTCAAGCGTTTCAGGCAGCTCGACTGAGTTCTGTGAACTCTCTTTCTGTAGTTTTTTTTTTTTCCGTTGTACAATGCCTTGGGATTCTCATTGTGAAAGGTACCTTATAAATGTATGTTGAATTGTTAAATACTGAGCCAATTTGTAAAACATCTTGATAATATTTAAAACCTGAATTAGGTTATTACCTTGATTGCATTTGACTAATGTGCCAGCTCATTAGGAAGCTGGCATACATAAAGCAAGCACATTATGGAAAAGAATGAAATTTTACATCGTATCTTGTAGAAAGATATCAATTTGTCCATGTGCAGAAAGAAGCAAGCTGGAATCAAGGCATGAAATTACTGTTAAATTTTTCTCTTTAGCTGCATTTCTGAAATAAAGAATTTATAGCTTCCCTCCAAAAAACTCATTTTCAATAAAATATCTCCAAAGCCTTTCTTACCTCTGCTTACCATACACTCCACCTCTCAACAATAGAAACAAAACTTAAAGAATAAAAAGGATATGTGATTTTTCCTGGGGAATTCCATCAATGCAACACTGGAGTAGCAAAGTTTAAAAAAACCAAACCCTTCTAGTCAGTTTTCCTTCAGACTTCTTTAAAGGATTCCCTTTCATGGATGATGTTCCCACAAGGTCCAGAAGAAGTCTAGTAGGAATAAAAATCAAAAGAAGTAGAAGAGTGGTTGACTAGCAGAGAGACAATAGATGTTCCTAAATATGTCTTTAAGTCAATATATCTTGTGGTCTTTAATCCTGTAGTGTCCTCTTAGCTGTAGGGGAGATCTACTGTTACCGGGCTGTTCTAGTGTGGCCCTGTTTCACAGAAGGGAAAGAACTTCAATTTTTTTCCAGGTAACTTCACTAAGAAGCTTCTGATCATAGTTGTAGATTCTGCACAGGTAGGACTGTTTGTATCAGAATTGGGCAAGTAAATGGGGAAGAGCTGCCGTGTGCTGCACCTACCCCCTCTTCCTTTGAGGTGTCTGTGAGAGAGGGAAAGATTGAGATGTGTTATAGTTGATTAGATGCTGTGGCAGAGAATGGCAAGTTTTACCCTTTGTGGCTTTTAGTAAGTAATACTTCCTATTGTAGCAGAAAGCACTTGAAGAATCTGTAAAAGTGTGTTGGGGGAATAGTATGTGGTGGTGGTGTTCTGTGGTAGTAATGCACATCTGCTAAAGCTTTCCCTAGTCCATTAGCATTCCTGTTATGCCTTCCATATGGGAAGGTCTTTGTACTAGAGAATTCAGATAGAGATCTCCATGTGGCTTTTTTTTAATGAATGTGTGTTGATGTTGCAATGCAGATCTGTGTTGTCTTACATCCATATCCTCAACTAATGTTAAGCGACATTGCTCCATTGATGTTAAAGACATGGGTTAAGGCTCAGGTCTGAAGAATATGTAAATTCCAGTCAAGTTTGTTCTTGCAGAGGGTGGTATTAGCAGTATAATCTAATGAGTTTAATCCTGCACTGCTAGTATTTAATCATGTCATGTTCTGCTGTTCATCGTTAGTTAATATATGTCACAGACTAATGAAAGTGTCAAGGTTAAAAATATATCGGTGGTACATTCTACAGAATGGTTTTGGTTCTGGAATAAGTTCATTTTCCTTTATATATAATGATAACTTTATGTGTGCATGTATATATTTTTTTCCTTTTTTCATTTTATGCAAAATGTTGGTAGCTCTCCTCCTTCCCCCCGTATGTAATATGTTGCAGTTCTTTTCTTTAATTTGACAAAGGACAACTAGAATTGTCTGTAAAGAAATCTTTTACTGGACTACTCTAGTGTGACCTTGTTTGGTGTCACAGGAAGAGTCTGTAACTGTTCTCCAGGTAACTTAATTAAGAGATCCTTGATTCTAACTGTAGGCGCTGCACAGGGAGTACGGGTTGTATCAGAGTAGAGCAAGTAAATAGGGAAGAGCGGCTGCTGACCTCATCTTGCTTGGTGTATGAGAGAAGGAGAGAGGAAGGAGACAAAAGGAGGGCTAAAACCTGCAAGCTTTTTAAAGCATTATCTACTAGTGATTTGTACCACTGTAACACCAAATAATATCTTTGGTGGGGCAATAGGCAGCTCGTTAGATCATAGAATCACAGAATGGTTGAGGTTGGAAGGGACCTCTGGAGATCACCTAGTCCAACTGCCCTGCTCAAGTGGGGTTACCTAGTGCATGCTGTCCCAGGACCCTGTCCAGATGGCTTTTGAGTGTCTCCAAGGATGGAGACTCCGCATCCTCTCTGGGTAACCTGTTCCAGTGCTCTGTCATGCTCACAATAAAGAAGATTTTTCTTATGTTCAGATAGTTTCCTGTGTTTCAGTTTGTGCCGGTTGCCTTTTGTCCTGTTGCTGGGCACTACTGAAAAGAGTCTGGCCACATCTTCTTTACACCTTCCCCTCAGATATTTAAGCACATTGGTAAGATGCCCCCTCAGTCATCTTTTCCCCTGGTAGGCCAAAAAGCTTTCATTTGCATAGTTCTAGATGAGTATATATAGTTAACGATGGCTAATATTTGTTATTTAATAAAGATACTCCAGAATTGGCCTGCTTTCTGATGTAACATTGCATGATAATAGCCACATTAATTCTGTTTGGGGAGATGGTGTATTGACTGCTGTGAAGTGACCTGGATGATTCTGCCCAGGTGGTGGCCTTGTACCTTAAAGAATTGTAAATTCTGCTGTTCTCTAAAGGTACCTCTGGGAATGAGGAAGCTACTGTTGAGTGCTGCGTTGCAGAGTGCACAACTGTGTGTTTTAAGTGAAACTGACACCTCAATTACTGTTCGTATTTACAGACATTTTAACAATTACGCAACTAAGTAAACTTAACTTGCTGTTCTGCAGAACATCACTAGACAGACTGATGGAAAGAAGTGACTGATGTTTGCTTTCCTGCTGGAGCTCGATTGCATGCAACAAAATAACAATCAGATCCTAAAAGACAGAGATATTTTCAACTGCTCCAGGCTTCCAGAAGAGTTGACAAATTTCAGTACCCTCGCCAGACTTGGCAGGACCTGGGTCATCCAAGGGTCTGCTTGGTATGAGAAAGGTCAGTTGAAAGGAGGTTAATTCTGTTAATTGTACTTAAATTTGATTTTTTTTTAAAAAAAGGTTATTTCTACTTTTTTATTGATATTGCAGTCTTGAATTGCTGTTATTAGTATTTTTGATGCAATCAATAAAATAAATATTTAAGATACTCTCCTATTTTTCTGGTTGGTAATGTTTCACTGTGTATTCTGTACACTGAGCTTTTTAACGAGCAGCTAATGCAAGTGTAGCAGCAAGAACTTTATGAAATATGGAAAGCCTTGAAGCTGCCGGTATCCTTATCAAGTCTATAAATTATCTGATCTACTGTTGGATCCTTCATGACTCAGTTTTTTCACTTTTGGATGAAATGAAGGAAAAACAACTACTGTCAATGTACAAGTACTCCCTATCCTGTGTCACATCCAAGAGCTCTCCTGATTAAATAAAATTATCTTCTCCTTATAGGTCTGTAGTTGCAATACCACAATTTCTGCCTGACAGCACTACCTGTTCCTTAATCATTTTTCTTTTCTTTCCCCCATTATTTTTCTTGCAGATGACTTAAAATTATAGCTGGTAAATGTTTTATTGCTGAGCCAGGGAATTCAGCACTTGGGTCCTGGTATGTAGAGTCAAACTGCTGTAACTTCCTCAATATATAGGTTGAACTATCTAAGAGACTTCATGCATTTTGAGGCTTTCTGTGTTCCTGCCAAAGTTAGGCCCTGCTTGCAGGAACAGACATAGCAAAGTCATGTCTGACTGAGAGTTTTTGAATGTGAAGAGCTTTGCAAATTCCTTTACTGTACAGTGCTTCCTCACTGTGGAATCATTTGAATCATTTGAAGTGTTGTAGGTTGACTGCTTTGGTGCACAAGAAAGTTGTGAAGCTGTTGCATGAAATTTCTGTTCTCTTGCTGACATCTGATATGATCCTTCTAGCTTGAAGAGATGCTGAATTACGGGTCATCTTTCAAGTCATAAATGTGAGATCAGGGGAAGGATTATCATAATTACTCAAATGATTGCCTTGTTGAGGATCTAGAGGTGATCATCATGTCAGATGATTGATCAATCCATCTGATATTAATGATTGGAGATTGGAGGATTCCATATAATTCTTATTATGAATGTACCGATCCTCTTTATTGTTGAAGGTGTGTTAATATTTTTTTGTAGTTGGTTAAATATGTGACTACTCATGAACTACAGCAGTCTGCTCACAAAATGCAGCACAAGAAAACAATACATTTAATGCATAATTTCACCTCCTAAGAGACAAAAGCATCTTTACCACTTCGTTTTACATTTGTGTAATTTTTTTGCAGATTTTTTTCTGTATCAGAGGTACAGTGACTAAGACAGTCATGGCAGTAAGACAGCAGTTTGGTCCTGCACTTCTCTATCCTCATCACCTTTCAGTCTGACAGCAAATATGTTCCTGGTTTTCAGCATGCCCTTTTCTCATTTCTGTGATCTGAACTCAGGCAGAAGAATTTCTTACTGTTCACAGATCACTCCAAAATAGCTGGCTGGAAGCCTAGCCATTTCAGTATACTAGCTGATAGAATCTGTAGCCTAGAGTATCAAGATAGCTTTCTTTGTAGTTTTTTATAATCTTTATATTGCCATTAGATTTGTTCTTAGAAAAGTGGCTGTGAGCAGTTGCTACTGTGTGGAAGATGATCCAGTATGTAAACACTTAGTAGATTGTATCTTGAAGGACTATATCCTTCAAGATACAGGGAATGCAGTTGCTGGAGTTTATAGGATGCAGCAAGAGCAGAATAATAAAGAAGGTGTTTATTTGCACAAATAGTAACAGAAATTGTTGCAAGAAGTATTACATTCATGAAAGAAAAAAACGAGCCAATGTTGTGTAGGTCAGCATCATGTGCAAAATAATGGCAATAGCCCCTACCAGTGTGTTCCAACCAGCCTCTGTGATCTGCCCTGCTCAGAGAGATTACCATCACTCCCCGTTATTAGAACGGAGTTCATGTGCATGTATTACCCTACCACCCACTAGTACAGCTTTGATCCCTGTAAGGCATGCATGTGCAATCACCCTTCTGTCAAATTATAGAAACTTTCCCTCACAGGAGTTTTGTGCTCTTTGTGTTTTGCCAGATTTTGGCCAACCGTGGGAGAACATATGATAGCCCAGAGCCCACCAGTACCTACTTAATCTGTTGATGTTTTTTGAGCGAGTATGGAACAACAGTGGAGCTGATAGCAGAGCCCCGCTTTGTTGTATGACCAGAGTTTTTTGTTCAGTACTTGGAACTCCAAAGCTGCTTTGAACTTGTTGTCAGACAAGACTCTGTGACAGACAAACAGTACTGCTGAACAAAAAATAATCATGTGTAAATGTTTTGAATATTGGGAAAGAGAACCGGTGCATGTGTTTCTCATTTCAGTCTGGAATGATTTCCCCCCTGTACAATTAATTGAACCAAAAAAGAATAAGTTTATAATGGAAGTGCCAGCTCACTGTTATATAAGCTATGCTCTTAGTTTCTGTAAACAGCAAGTGAAGTGTGAAGGATTAGTTTGAACCCCAACAGACATTTGTTATGAAGAGATGACAGAAATGAAGTGCTGGATAAAAAGGTCGAGAAGCACGGATCTAAAGCATCGCTGTTGCCCCATCATAATTTTAGAACAACTTAGCAGATACAGTTGTTTTCTTCTGGATTTTTCTTCCTAATCTCTCAGAATGTGTTAATTTTATACATATTCTTCTGTCACCTTCTCCTTCCTATTCTAAAAGCAGAATAGCCTTTGGGAGAGGGTTGCTGCCCAGGCATTGGGGTTATGGAATTTGTAGCTGACAGCTGGGAGAATGGCGAGAGAGCTGTGGGCTTCCAGCCTGTTAGTAAGAGTTTTGGTCAGATCCCCCTCTCTTCTATTTGACCAATTGTATACAAGGTTGCCATATAAACTGATGTAGGCATTGCATCAGAGCAGATGCACACAGAAAAATTAAAGTTCTTTGAGACAGTGTGCTTTCATTTAAAAGAGATAAATATCCTTCATCTTTTCCTGCTCTTTTCAGGGAATAAAAACTCTGTAGAAACTAAGTGTCATGTGAGAAGGCAGGAAGAGTGTGTGTGTGTGTGTGTGTGTGTGTGTGTGTGTATGTATGTAAAGTCTGCTCTGCATACGTAATTGAGTATTGCTAAAACAATGCTATTCTAAATATTGAAAGAATTGCATAGAGCAATACAGCTTTAAAAAAACTGGATATTTATATCTGGTAGCCCTGCATTAAGATATTCATCTTGAAGTGCTATAAATGTGAGTTTTGTGTCTTCTCTAATGCAAGAAAGCAGAGCTGCTGTTGATTTCTGCCTCTCAGATTACTATGAGCAGCATTATTTTGAATGGCAGGAGTGATAAACCATTCCAGATTTTTGTTCTTTTTGTGTTTTTTGTCTGTCATCTCCGGTACTAGTGTCATCAAACTGTTCTCTATCAAAGAGAAAGGCATCCCATAAAACCACAAAAAGATTGCTCTTTTTTATATATGAGCAGTTTCCAAATGAATTACTTATGCATTATAAAACTTTCTTTAAGCTATAAATGCCTGTTACGAAGGTTCTTTAAGGTTCATTGGGCTAGAAATTGCTCATGTTTCACCAGCTTTCTACTTGGCCATTTTTTGTACCTGAGAGTAGTTATTTTCTTCCTTTGCTAAGAAGTAAGAGTAATACATGTAAGCTGTTAGTAATTTGTCATTGCATGCTTTTGAGGTGCTGATCTTACAGGCTTGGCAGATATTCTGCACACAAAAGAGTATCCCCCTCTTCTGTAAAGTCAGAACTGCAGCATTTAGCTGGGCTTTGTTGTATCAACAGTCAGATACCTAACCAGCAATTGTTTCAGTATTTATTTGGCACGCGTGGTTAGAGGAGCTAACGGTTCTTGCTGAGTGCAAGCCAGTCTGATTACTGCGTGTGTAGAACAGCCGGCATTCGGAGGGGAGCGCTGAGGTATTTCATCTCGATGCCATTCTGTCCTCTAAGATCTACATCTGCTGCTACAGAGCAGATGTCACTTCTGAACATGATGGAGGTGACAGGTGTATTTCTTGACAGTTATGATGAGAGGAGGAATAGAAGAAGGAGCCTGCTGGATTTATTCACCTGCCTTTGACAGCATATTATTTGACATAAAAGCTGGCTGGAATTAAAGATCAGATAAACTTCAGGGTTAGCTAAAGCCTGTCTGTTACATGTCCCTATTCACATGTTTAGAGCTAAATCCTGAGCTCTGGGTTATTTAATTTCCTGAATAACTTGTGTGAAATTGACATGTATTGGCAAAAAGGTTTTGTAAATGTCCTGTGTGCTGAGGAATCAAGCAAGTCCTGAAGGCAGTGTGTTATTCAGTGGCTTTTTATTTTTTGGTAATGGTAGGAATAAATGTGACATGCTCAGGAGCAACTATGCAACCATCTTTTATTTCCTGGATTCCATCATTAATTTATCAACTTCTGATTGACAGCAAGTGACTTAAGGGTTACACAGGAGAGCTATGTGTCTTGCACAATGCCAGAGGTTCTGTAGAGCAGGTGCATCCTAGTCACTGAATGGAAAAGGGGTTCTAAGGAAAAAATGTGATTATGTGATTAGATTGTGTGTGTTTGTGTGTGTATGTATACATGTGTACCAGAGGACCAAATTAGAGGAAACAACCTTAATGTTGTTGTTTCTTAACTCTTGAGCATTTGGCTTTGCAACGTTGCCATGGCTTTTCTTTTATTATGCAGTACTCTATGCCTTATCGCCAGCAGATTTTAATGCTAGCACTTGACTTCTGAAATACATTAGTGTTCTCCTTATATTGCCATTGCATTGTGTCTCTTGCCTCAGAAATACTAAATAGATGCTTGGCAGCTTTTTTGTCACACTCAAGCCTCTAAAGCTCAGAAATAGCACTTTGTTTACCATGGTCATCTGTTCACTTCTGAAGAACAGAAGTCTTGCTGTTTCATAGTTGGAAACTTGCTGTCTGGGTAAGGCAGGTTTTTAAGTCCCAGATGACTGCAGTCTGGGAAGAGTTAAGTAAGGGCTTGTCTAATGCCCCCTCTGTGGCTAACAAGGTGGTTAGAAAGAAGTAGCTGTTGGGTTTTTGTTGTTGTTGTTTTTGTGGTTTTTTTCTTTTTGGTTTCCCTTCCCTGTTACTACCATATCTCCTTAGTCTTCCAGCAGAGTGGAAGAGTGGATAGAGAAGTTGCTTTGAAGTAATGAGAAACTTAGAGGAACTGTAGGTATTCTGGCATGAGCAAGGAGATTAATAAAGAGAGAAATCAAGGGAAAAAAGTACAGAGGAATAGTCAGGGACAAGAGAGAGCAGTTTTCTGTGACTAAACGTAGCTGTTGGTCGGGCTCTAGAGGGACTGGGTGGCTGTGGGCCTCTGTTCCCTGCTGGAGATGGAGAACTGGCCCTAGGACCTACACTTTCCAGCTTGGAGGGCAGCCTATCTGCAGACTTTGGAAGAGGAGGAACCATTGCTGTCTGTATGTTTTAAATCTAATAAAAAAAGTCACTGCTGTTAATGATGGCTTCTGTGAGGAGAATAGGTCTTCCTCAGACTTTAGCCAGTTAGTTACATTTCTCCTGCTAGGAAAGAACATGAAAAACACAAAAGATGAACACCAGGGAAAAAGAGCAGATGTAATTCTATGTGAATGAAAATTGCTGCACAATTTATAAATCTGTTCTTACAAGGTGTACTTCTTGCTTAATCCAAGGGTTTGCTTAATCCAAATCTGCAGAGATGTTATGGGACCATAATCTAGGTTTGAAAGTGTAAGAAAGCAGAAGTGGTATTGTAAATCAGTGGAAAACAGCTTTCTTAATTTTAAGTGTGTATTTTATAAGATCATTTACTATATTCAGCTATAAAATGATTAGTGAGAAATATTTAAAAAGAGAATAGATATGAGCATACCTATGATTAATTGCAAAACATCTGGCAGTTCTGTTGAATCAAAATGAATCTGCCAAGAATTAATTATAGACCTGTCTATTTCTGTGGCAGCTACTGTACTACTCTCTCTGTGTTGGATGATGACTACAGTATACTAATAACTCTCAATTAACTTGTGTGTGTGTGCGCATGTGCTTGCTTTCATTTTTCCTATGTTTGCTGCCTAGCTCAACTTGGGTTTTGCAGTAGCTGAATAGGACTATGGAGCATTTTCTTAAAATCTGAAAAGAAAATTGCTGAACAGAGTTTT
This sequence comes from Dromaius novaehollandiae, assembly GCF_036370855.1. Lineage (NCBI taxonomy): Eukaryota > Metazoa > Chordata > Aves > Casuariiformes > Dromaiidae > Dromaius > Dromaius novaehollandiae. The sequence goes on along the minus strand of NC_088098.1, from coordinate 101,315,781 downwards.
TGGTAAAGCAGGGTGAAAGCTTTTCAATTAGCCGCAAACAATTTGGCCATTAGAAAAATAGGCGCTGGGAGAAATCACATAGTACCAAGTTCCCTTTCAGAGGCTTCCTCTGGTATCTTGAGCTTTGTGTCACAGCCCTTATCTTTAGGTGAATGCTTCACCTGTTTTCTCTTTCTATGTGTTAAAGGTGCAGACTCTTTAATGTGAAAGATGTCTTGTGCTGTGGGTACACATGGTGCGTAACACGGTGGGGTTTCTCACTGCAATGGCCTGCAATTACTGGTAGACAAAGAAGTGTGTGGCCCACTTTATGATCTACTAGAGACTCTTTCAGAACTGCCTGGAAACCAGTGGGACTGCAAAAAAGCTTTTATTAAAAAAAAACCCAAAAACACAGCTTTAAAGTAGTTGAGCTCAACCTTTAAACTTGTAAACAGTTTTGCTTTAAGTCTTTAATGTGCTTTTGTGAACTAATAAATATATTTATGAATATATAAATAATATAAGGAATAAATATATTTAAGTCACATTCTATCTTGCTTTGCTAAAACCCTTGCTAAATCTCTTTGCGTTTCTGAGTAAGCCGTACAAGCAATAGATGCTACTTTCTCATTGTGCCTTAACACTGCATTGTGTATTTGAAGTGGAAGTGTGACAGACGGTTGAAACTGAAAGTTCCTCTGAAAAGGAATTGCTTTTTAACTTTTCTTTTTGTAGGCTTCGGAGGTCTCTAGTTCAAGCAGATGCTCTCTTACCATAACAGTAGATGTTCACTTATATCCGTAAATGGCAACAGCTGTATTATCCTATTACATCCATGTGGAACTGTGAACTGGTGACTGTAAAACTGTGTCAGTGGTAGGGTTCTTGATACTTAAGAAAATGTTAGCTATAGCTATAGAAAATGTCAAAAGTTTGTGAAAAATTTAACCAGTCTTTTTGGACAGAACAAGAGAGTGATGTTTGCTAGTTTCTAAAATCAAAAAGGCAGCAGGCAGAACTCGAAAGATATTACATTTTTTTTATCACCCCAAAGTTGCTTACTTCAGTGAATTTTAATTTCTTCTTGTAGATATTGATGCAGGTGTTCTGTAAGACGAACACTCAAATGGCTGGTACTATGTTTTGCTTTCAGCTAAGGAGAAAATACTGACCACATTGATACCTCACAGAATTTTGCCCGGTTTCAAAATTTTGAAATGATCACTTACTCTGTAGGTAACTTGCTGAACCTCTGGTCTTAGATTAGTACAGGAAATTTTAAATCATGTGAAATTAGCAGAATACTGAACAAAAGCCGAACAACATTTTTTATTACCACTGCCCCACCCCCAAAGTTCCTGTTTCCTTTTGAGCAACGGTTTAGAATATTGTTTTGTTGATTAAACAAAGGTCAGTTAAAATCTCTTTAGTCATCAATTAGTTAATGGATATACTGGCTTAATATTTTCCCTTAAAGATTCTATCAGAAAATGCATGCTTTATTAATCCACCGACTTCATCACTGGTGGAATACCAGCCATGATAGTGTTTTGAGCTGTCAGGCAATGTCTGACTTCATGGAATCATATGAATACAAGAATGAGTTTGTCCTTTTCTTGTAGTATGGGTATTAGTAAGAGACTTATCTTTTATGTTGGGTGTAGCTTAAAATTACTTACGCTTCTTTGTCCGTACCTTCAGAGATTCATGAAGAGAGGTAGCTGTTGCTTGGATGTTTGTAAAATATGAACAATAGTTACACAATTTAAGTTGAGCTGCAAGATTAGAGTATTAATCTGATTTGTTGATACTCCCTATCCTCTTCCCACGCTTTATTTTGGTTGTGTAGCAGCATGTGATGTTGACTCCATTTTGCGGAAATACCATTATTGTTCACTGTCTGTTCTACATAGGGCTCCTTCTCATCTTACTTTTTTTTCTTTTTCAGAAAGCTGTGCAGCTGTTGTAAAGTAGGATTTCCCCATGTATGCATTACTGCTGAAGTGCAATACTACTTTTTATAGTACGATCATCCTCAAATACCTTGAGAAAATGATTGATTCTCCTATAGTTCCCTAGCTTTAAATATGAATGTATTATGTATTATCTTTCTCCCTCAGAACACAGCGTTTTAGCTTTTTGGATTGGTAATCTCATGCTTTGTGCATATTTTTAAGCATTCTCCCATCTCTAATCTTATAGTATATTCCAGCTCCCGTATAGAGAGTTGCATGAATGTGTTTTTTTATATATATATGTCTTCAGTGCCTGAAAAGGGGGTAATACTGACTTAGAGACACTTTAATTAGTCAGCTGTCTTTACTCTCCATGCCAGCTCAAACGGCTGGCAATGCAGACACATGTTTATGCATCACTGTTATTTTTCAAAACATGCATTTGCTTTTTCGCACCTGAGCAGTTGCATAAACATGCATATAACTGCTACTCTGAATTAACTGTAATGTGGGATTCAGTTGTTAATACCAGCAAAAATATGTGTTTAGATATTCTCCATACAGCATTCTGTACTAACAGATCATGATTCTTCACAGGTCTTCATATTAATAATTTGATTTTCTCCATTAAGCACATAAAAATGAAAAATATGTTGCGCAATAGTTTATATATCAATCTTTGCTGTTAAGTAATTAAATGGATGTAATGGCTTAATATTTGTGTGTATCTTTTGCACCAAACAAAAATCTGTATCATTTTTAAACAGCAGATACTTTTTCTCTAACCCCAACAATAATATGTAATTACAAAGGGGTGGGGGGGACTGTAACACTTTTTTTTTTTTTTTTTTTTTTTTTGTTATTACGTGCTACTTGAATGGTTGGTATAGTCAGAAAAATAATTTAATTGCTTCTGAAGTTTGCATCAATCAAGTTGCTGTTTAAGCAATCAACTCTGCTGTCTACTTAAGACTTCTTGCTGTCAATTGCTATAATATAACTTGGGAACATGAGCTAAATATTGATAGGGTGGCAGTTATCAGTGTTTTTTAGGTCTGTAGATGATGGAATTAACATTATGACTTGAATAAATTCAATTATGAAGTAACATAATAGATGCTATACAGCAAGATGACAGAAATGTGATATGTAATGAATCCTGTTAGTCTTGCCCTGCAGTGGTTCAGTGAAACATCCTGTCATCTGTGGGCCAGAATTTCTGTTAATGTTGTTTGGTACTTAGGGCTTCTCTCTGCAATATATGGCTTATAAGCATTTATTATTTGAAATACAATTCTTAAAGCAGATTCTGAGGCAACTGCTTCTCAGAATATGATAGAATGTGTACATGCTCTGTATGGGAAGATAGGTAACAGATGTCATCAATCTCCTATATTAGCAGAACTGCTGAGCTCATGTATTCCGAGAAGTTGAGTCAGGACTTGGGGGTGAGGGAAGATTGTTAGAAAGGAAGTAAAGAGGAGGATAGCTCGAAAAGCTGAAAATAAATAAATGTGTGTTAGTTCCTGGTTTGAATTTGTGTAGTGCCTTCATCTTTCAAGTGTGATTAAAGCAATAAATACTGAAATTTTCAACTTTTAGTAGAGAGTTACCAATAAGCATAAAACATGCCTATGTTCGTACACTCGTATCCAGGCTTCCCACTTTAGAATGCTTTAGACATGTAATTTTCCCTTTGCCTCCACTAGGTAGATACGTTTTTGCTTTCAGTACCTCAGGAGCTTTGCTTCTCTTATTAGCTGCTATTCAGAGAATCAAAGGTAGGAGCTGACATTGCTTGTGTACTTACTAGAAAGAAGTAGGTGCCCTTGGTGAAGAGTTGTGTGTGTGTGTGGAAGCACAGGGGTGAAAGGAGTTCCAAATACCTTAGATACCTGAAATAGACCTGCCATATATTCCTAATATAACACACAGGTGCTATAGCTATAATGAAGTTGCATGTCATTACATGTTTTTAAATTTCCCATACTTATTTCAGTAATATGCCAAGAAATATTTTCTATGTGATAAATGTTATAAATGGCGTATTTCTTATTTTTTAGAGTAAATGCAGTTTGCTTCTGGAGACACAAGCAGCTATTTAAAGTTTCATATTTTCTGAAGAAATGGTCTCCCCCACCCCCCGGTGCAGTTACATTTTGGAAATTCTGCTTTTCTGGGAGAAAGGAACAAGAGAAGTTATGCTATAGTATGCATGGAAGAGAAAATGAAACAAGCTGAAGCAGATTTTTCTCCAGCAAATATGTCCTGGTGATTTAGCAGTTCTTGGAGCTAATTCCTTAGCACAATTCCTATGTACAAAATGTTTGTGTAATCTGTGTTTTATCTGCTTGTCTTCTGGTGTGACACACTGCGAAGAAGCTCTGTAGAATTACAGCATGACTGCTGGAGTCATATACTTTGGGATAGAGGTATCACAGTCTCCTAAGCAGGCGACAATAGTGAGTAAATACAATTTCAAGTTCCATTCCTGATTCTGAAAAGGAGTAGTGCTGCTTATGATGGAGAGGGTGGTGAAATGTAGTTTTGGCATATTCGCACCAAAGGCAATACAGCTAAGTCAGTGTAGCTCTTTGCAGTGTGCATGTAAATTATATTCTCTTGAATATGCCTGAAAGTATTGTGTGAACTCAGCTCACATTTTTTGCCTAGGTTAAGAGCATAAGGGCTTGCTCCGAAATGCGGGCAATGGGCAGAGAAGTAAGAGCAGCCTGAGGAAGACCAGGTCCGTTACTCCTAATTCTGTTGATTTCCCCCTGCCCCCATTAGGTCAAAACTGAAGGGAAAAGAAGCAACTGCACCTGCCCCTTCCTGTCCTCTTCTCCTGCTTGCAACTCTAGATCTCAGTGTAGATGGGTCCCTAGAGGTTCAGATATGAGCCAGCTGAATTTCATGTTCATAGATAACTTTGGCCTGTTCTTGGTTTAACTCAGCACAAGTTTTAATTTTTCTGTTTCCTTCAAAATGGGGATTAGAGAAAAAAGATACTCAGAAACACTGACTCGTGATACTCCTTACTTAATTTAGCTGCAGGTAAAAGGAAATTTTAAATTTTTGTGCAAAGAGTTCTTCAAAGTGCTGTTAAGTCAGTGTCTTTTGCCGTAATGAACAGATCCAGTGCAAGTCAGAGGAGGGAAGACTGCTCTGATGGTTCAGCCACTGCAGTTCAAAAATGGCATGTAAGGATACCAGATAATAAATCAGTTTTCATTACTTCTGTGTTTCCATTTTATCTGTTTATCATAACCTGTACTGAATTTACCATATACTGCAGACTTCTCTAGAAGCTTACAAAGGCCAGAAAATTTGCCTTTGAAGACCACTTTTGTGTATTGGAATTTACTTTAGCTCTTTTGAAACTTTGGAGAGTGCCTGCATCTTCAGATGACCTGCAAAGTGAAGTACTGTGATGCATTTTTTGCTGGTAGCACATCTTGTCTGCCTCCTTGACCTTGGGACTCTGTTTTTTTACTTTGCTTTTGCAGTTTATGGCCATCTGTGCAGCTTACTGTTTATATTTCATGATACAAAAGGGAAGGGTACAGGATGCTGCTTATGCTCTTTATCTTTCTCATGTTAGTTTGTGGTGTTGGATTTTGTTTGTTTTTTGAAGTGCATACCTTAATTTTTAAGCATACTGTGAAGTGTCTTGAGGCTTATGGTGCATCAGTGATGTGTTTTGGGTTGATTCTCTAGGCTAAATACCTACAAGGACCTAAACTCACTGATCCAGATGGTGAATTTTAGACCTGTGTGCCTGAGCAGGCTGCCATTATCCAATATCTGAAGTTCTTAACTTTGCCAACTTTTAGGCTAGGTAAGCTGGTGTTTTTTACTAGCAAAATACTGTATTTCCTAGCAATAAACTTTGTGCATGTAGATGGATGTAGAGTACAGAGATGCACTGATAATCTGTGGGAATTGCTTTCTCTTTTTCCTCTATGTTTGAGCATTCTGTAGCTCGAACACATCTGATTTTAGCTCAGCTAGTTATATAATTTTAAAATCTGGGCTAAATCTAGTTACTGAAAAATTTAACACTCCATGGAATTTGCTTAAGAAACTGAGTAAGAAGAGCATAATGGAAACTGGAATTCAGTCTGCCTCTTCACCATCTGGTTGCTGTAATGATGTTACTGGGTTTTTTACTCTTTGCCTTGCAGCGAACCAGATGCTTTTGCAAAGATGTAGCTTTTATGGAAGTAAAAGAGAAATTAAAAGCTGTAGTAGATTTCTGTCAGTATAAGATAACATACCAGCGAGTGCTGTATGTCATATTTAAGAAGTGTAATGAAAATCAATGAAATCTTTGTTTTGCAGCTTGGATTACATGGGTGATTTACAGCCTCTAATTCTTTCATAGTCATTTTGTAACCGTACATATTTTTTTTTTCCCCTCAGGATATTTACTAATTTACTTGAAAATATAGAAACAAAATCTTGGGTTGATGAAATAGATCTTATACTGTCTCTCTGAATAATTTTGGTTTTATCCATTATCTGCCAGGTTGAATGAAAGCAAAGATGATTTAATACAAGAGTAGTATCTAGTTTCAGTGTTGGTGAACTGGGATAATTCAGATGATATGTAAAAGGACTGATCTAGTGCAGAACACGAGACCATGTCCTGCATACTCATCTTTAAAGTATCACTCTCTAATTACAGAATGTGACCTTGCAGCAATAAACATTTTATGTCTACTGTGGGGCAAGAGTTTGACTTGTTCATGAATAGGCTGAGGTACTGCAAAAAGGAGAATCTTCTGCTGGATGTGGGAAAGAGTAGGATAGATCTCTGGTGCTTTTCCTGGGGACAAGCCTCCAACTGTACAGCAGAATGGGGGACTATGGTACTCATATTCTGTTACTCCAACAATGCTATACCGGTAGAAACCACTTTTGTACTGGTATTGCTAAATAGCCAGTGGTTCTAACAACAAAACTTACATAGGTTTGAAGAAAAAGGAATGTCTAAGCAATATAGTTGCAATCACCAGGTCAAGCCTCCAGCCCCTGCGCCCCCCCCCCCCCCCCAAAAAAAAAAAAAAAAAAAAAACCTCACCCCTTGGACCCAAAGCTTGAAAATGAGACTTGGGTGATACTGCACCTCATAATTGGTAAAGAGATTGACAAATCAAGGAGTTTTATATTATCTATTATCTGTGCATGTGTTTGATACTAATAAAAGAATACAGAGAACTGGAAATACTTGAGCCAAGTGTGAAATCTCTGTGCAGATTTTTTTTGTTGTTGTTTTCTTTGAAGACTCACTCCTAGAATCTCAGCTCTGTGCCATTCAGTGCCATTATTTCATCCCTAAGCCTCTGATTTAGGAAACAAAAAAGCTCTGAAAACATAACTAATGTCCTGGACTATTGGACAATGAGAGATAGGGTGCAAACTGTTGGTACTGTAGTACAGATAGTATGTTATCATGTACCTCAAAACCTGAGGTAAGTGGGTTTATTTATGAATAAATAAGACACTGTCCTGAGTGTTTTTGCTTTCTGTTAGGAATGATAAATCCATGAGTGCAAGAGGTTTTGCCTGTTGTTTCTGCAGTTCACTCTAAAGGCTTTCTTCGCATGTCAAATGATGACAGTAGCATAAATGGTGTGCAAACACGTCGCTTTAGAGAAACTGCAACTCTTGCATCTGCTGTAGGGCAGAAGTAAACAAAGAGATTTTGTTGAAAACATGCAGAGGCAAGTTGGATTAAATTTGTGTGAAGCTAGAGCAAGTGGGATCAAGATTAGGTCCAATATCTGCAATTATGCATATCCAGCTACATGGGTTGATTACAGAATCATTAAAAAGCAGGAATATTTGCTGTACCACTTCCCCCGAAGTACCAGAAATGGAGTTTTTGCAACTGTAGGCCTCTGGCTTCATATATGAAAATCTGTTAAAAAATTGGCCATGCTAGATTTGGGATGGTATCCAAATTTGCCAGGTGTTAGCCCTGTTAATGCCCCTTCCTATGCTGTCACTTTTTCTCAAGTCTCTTAATCCTCTTTCTTGTGGTCAATGAAGAATCAAGAAATGATAGGCAACTACTGACTAAAAGGTGTTTCCTAGCAGAGGCTGGTATCTGACTTTGTGCCCTTTCTGCTCTATTCTGCTCAAAACTCAAGAAGGTTAACTGAATTCCTAGGTGGAACATAGTGAACAAAGATCAGTTACACAAGTCCTTGACCTGTCTAAAAAGTGGTAGCTGATTAGGTTTGCTGTCTCCATGCCAGACAGCGTGTCTCAGTGTGTACAACAGCAGTGAATTTGGTAGACTACCTGAGCTAAACCAATGGGCCAGAGGTACCTTGATGTAGCCCTAGAGATCATTACGATGAAGAAGGAATCCCCAGACATGCCTTCCTGGGAGGAGGAGGGTGTGAAAAAGCTCATCTTGGGTAGATGATGATAATGTGAAAAGGATCACTTGCCTGTGTTACTCTGTTAGGAATCTGATTAATATAACTTGAATGATGGCAGAATTAGAATTTGAATTGGGAGTTGGTCACAATTAGACCCTCAAATTTTGAACAAGTACTCAAATCATCTTTATAAAGAAGTGTATGTAGGCTTGTCCATTTCTTGTTTACCGAACTCTAACTTTGGCCTAAACAAACTTGTTATAGTATTGGCACTTAAAATAAATAAATAAAAGTTAGAATTCAGAAACTCTAAGCCTGCAAAGAACGGTTGTAAAAGGAATGTGTTTACTTCTAGCATAGGAGCTAAATGTTCATGGTAGTAACAATGCTGCAGTTAGAATCGCATGAAATTAAACTGTGCCTCTGGAATCCACAGTGCTTCCACATCTCCAGTTTGTGTCTCCTGGCAGATTGCTAAGAGAGGACATGCCTTTTCTCTTCTGCAGCTGGTTGGTATGACTTGGGAGAGAGGGGGAGTAGACTGTGCACTGTCTATTCTGCAGCTGGTGGGCTGGCCACAAAGCTTTGGTCCATGCCCTCTGACCTGAGGGAAAGTTGTCTTCATCTTCTGCGACAGTACTAGGAACGTGCTCGCAGGAATCGTCATCTGCTCTCCCCCTTTAAGGGCTGCACTCTTCCTTGTACACCTCAAATAAGTCAATTTTGACATGTACAACTGTTTTCTAGGAACAATAAGGGGTTAATTTTAGTAATATGATAAATGTATTGTCACGCCATATTGTGCAGGTTTTAAAGTGATGATAACTTGCATTTTAGTTCTTATTTTAATATGTAATAGTTTATATGAATGATACTGAACTTTTTTGCATATATGAATTGCTTTGTATGATCTGTTGCTTCAGATAAGTCAGATGATCAGATATTAGAAATTGCACAGATCAGAGCCTCAAAAGTACTGAAAGTGTAGCACACTTGTTAAACTGTGACAAAACCTAAATATACAAAGGGGAAATTGCTCTTTCAAGACGATTGTGCAGTCTATCTAAGACTTGGAATTCATATATGATGTTAATCAATATCTGTGCATGCTGTAAAATGGTGCATCTGTAATATGACATACATTTTGATAAGTATAAATTATTTCTGTTAATAAAGGAGTGATGGAAAATAATACTACTTTTTTAGCATAAGTGGCATTATGCAGTCTGCTAAGATAGCAATCTCTCTAAATAAACACTATCAAAATATTTTCAGTAACAATCAATTCTTGTTATTTCTGATATTTTCCTTTGTATTTTCTATTTGAAATAGGATAGTTCCCCCTTTCAGCTGCAGCTTTAAAAGAAAGTTGTCCTTAATTTTTGCCAAGATACCATCCCTTATCATTGGCTGTCCTATCATTCGCACACACTCCTGGCCATGCTACTTTCATGTGTCGAGGCTGAGTTCCTCCCTCTGTCATTTCCCGTTGTGTAGCATGCTGCCATTTCAGTTACAGTCTTTGATTGATTGTTTTTAAAAACCCTTGGAAAACATCAGATTAGATACCCCTCATTTATAATGCTTTTGTTTTCTCATCTATATCTCAAATATACTGTATCAAAACATTTTATCACAGCTTCTTGGGTAGTGTTTTGTAGGGCCTGATTTTCTTTTAATGTGATTAATACTTAGCTGTAAGAACACTTTCTCTTCTAAAGTTATCACATCCAAGATACCTGTCAACTTGGGAAAGTTGTTTGTCAGAGTTAATTTTGATGCAGTACCGAGCATCCCTTAAAGCTCTTGCATTATGATCTAAGACCTTGAAAAAGAGCAAGGAACATAAGTAATTTCTTTTTTAAAAGGTGGCAATAAAGCAAGGTACCATTATACAGAAATATATTACATTAGAGAGTATCTAAGAACACATTTTCTTGTGGAAAAGACTTTCTTTTTAAAATTCTAGTAGCTGAAACATTAAACTGACGGGAATAAATAGCTTATTTGTCTCAAGCGTCCAAATGAACTATGTAGAAAATCTATTTTGGCTAAACAAAGAACAGATGGTAAATAATGTGATTGCATTAAAATGACTATGATAGTAGTCACCACATAAAAATGAGCAGAGGCTTGCATTTTTCTGAAGTCTTTGTGTTATAGTCTGGGGAAAAGAAATACCACAAGAGAATGAGAGCAAGTCCCTTACCATTTCGTTCATCACCGTCGCAGAAATGGGCCTTATTGTAAGCATATGTGTAAAAGAGAGACTCTGATAAGTAATAACAGGCGAGGATCATTTAGAGGAAACATTACCATTGTCATTTTCTTTGAAATCTTTGAATGCAAATGAACACAAAGGATGCTTAATAAATATTTTAAATGAAAATGTTATTGAGTTACATGAACACAAAAGGTCTATTATTCTAAGGCTTAATTAACTATGTTTTTAGAAACAACTTTGCACATTGCTGCCTGCACTTGGCACAGTTTTAAATTGTTTATCATGCTCTCCTCTGATTTGATTCTAGTCCTCTACAATTTTTAAAATAAACATTAGCATACTTTTTCAAATGGGCTTGATAGAACAAAAGACAAAACATTTTGATGTAATGCATTAACTATTTTTTCCCAATTTTCCTTTTGAAAAAGGGAAGAGGGAGACTTAAAAGGAAGGCGAGTTTATATTTCTTACTTGTGCTGCCTATTGAGGGCCTTCAAAAAGAGTAAGATGTTCCCCTGTGAAGTCCTCTACAAGTTACCTAATCCAAGTTGTAGAGATGAAATAGGAAGAAAGTAGAATTATTCTTTCTGCTTGGTTTACTGAGGTGACGTGACTGTGGTGCTGGTGAACTTCACTATTTAAAGTTGTGTGTCTTTCTGTCTACCAAGCAGAACCAGATCCTGAGGACCTGCACTACTTCTTACAGCCTGTTAAAGGCTTGATTGAAAAGCACAGAGCAAAATCAGAGACTTGACTCCAGGATTCACTGCTGAAGTTTCTCAGTGAACATCTGCTTCTCCCTGTATGTGTCTAGCTGTAGTGGTCTGGAACAAAAGTATCCTGTGGGCAATGCATTGTTCGTTTTTCATGAGCAAGGAAGAGTCAAGTCAGTGGTGTTTGACTGCTTTACTTGACACAGATTTTTAAATGGCACTTAAGATGCATCAAAAGGACAAAGAGGTTCTAAAAAAATATAAGGAAAGGAAGACTTCTAATCTGTTTTTCTCTTCATTTAACTTTATATGGTTTCGTGTATCATTATTTTGGGCCATTTCTGGAGTGCATAAGGGGAGCAAAGGGGGTGAAAGACAATTTCATTACTCTTTTAGGTTTTAAAAGCATTTAAATAATACTTCTTGGAAAGCAGTGTGCTGTGAAGAAGTTTGCATTATGTTTGCACAATTACACTTTTCTTCTTTTACTTTTTGGTGGCGGGAAAGAGTCTAGAAATACGTTAATAGAAATGTTAGTCATTTGATATTGGAGGAAGTGGAAGGAAATCTGCATTATATAAAGTCAGATTTTTTTTTTTTTTTTTTTTTTTTTTAATATTTGGAAGGTTCCTGACATGGAGCACAAATTACATTTTTTGAGACAAATGGTATGTCTACATGTTTTATGAGAGGCTTCAGAATTGCATTGTAGCCTGACATTGGAAGAGATTTGGGGAAGGGATGTAGGGTCAATACTTTGACAATCCTTACAGCCTCTGAAGTTCCAAAAATGCTAGATGTACAAATACAGCCTCTGAAGTTCTCTGTCTTGCTTGAATGTAGCTCCTAACCCCTCCTGAATACTCTAGCATACTTGGAATTTTCTCTTACTTTCTTCAGGACCCCTACTGAATATTGCCCAGCACTCATCCTACCACTGTTTTCTGCAAGGCCATCTGTTTGCTTCAGTAAGTTTGATTGTCCTCATCAGATGTGAGAAATGGGAAAATTCAGTGTTGCCTTTATAGCTGAGAAGCTCTTGATCTAGGCATAGAGTAGGCTGTCTTTTTTTTTTTTTTTTTTTGTTTAATGATTAAACTGTAACTTTGGAAAATATGACATGCCACTGTCCATTGCAGGTGTGAGCAGGCACTTAGTTGGGTGCTTCCAGCAATCAGCTGATGCTTATTAACCCAAATTTGTATTCCATTTTATGTACATGTGCACTCCATTCTTTTGAAAAGTTCATGGATTTATGTCAGGTCAGAAATAAGTTTTCTTTAAAACTTCTCCATTTATGAAGTCCAAGAAGCAAATCTAGGCACCTTCTGCTGGAATAAGTCTTTTCTTTAATAATGTGATTAAAAACAAAGCTAACTTAAAGGGGCTGTTGAGAACAGAAGACTGGTTATTAGTCTTGGAACTGATTTTGCCTTTGTGTTAGACCAGAGATACCGGGTATAGCATGTGGTTAACTTGATAGGGGTGCAGTGTACATTATTCCTTTGAACCAGATGGTATGCTGTTGGAATACAGATCTGTATTCCGTAAGTTTAACCTGAATAAGAGCTTTCAATTTAAAACGTACATAAAAGAAACAGGAAGGATTTGTAAGTGCAAAAATGTTGTTGGATTTTGGGCCACTGTATGGAAATAAACCCAGAGTATACTTCTACTTGAATGTCATTAAATTAGCAAATAGTGTGCTAGACAGAGTCTCAGAATACTTGGGATTTGTATCAATTATATGCTTGGTATATTTGAGTGGCATTTAAATTGTTTCATTTCTGCTTGTCCCATCTTTTGTGCATGTGAAGACGATAGTAGTATCTTTTAAAATACTTTGAGATCTACTCAGGAAAAGTACTCTTAAAAGTTGCACTCTTTTATTTCTTAAATATTTTAAATTATTCTCATTATTTTGACATACAACCCCAAAAAGAATGACATATGTAGTCAGTGTGTATTATTTGTGATTCATGAAAAAGACAAATACTGTCATAGGTACAGTTGGTACATAATATCATTCATTTGAATAACTTCACAGATGATTCCAAAAGAAATAATCTTAAAAATGAACTTGTAAGATAGTAGCGTATTTTGCCTTTATTTCAAATCCAGCTTGTTCTTTTTTTCTGTGAAAGGAATGCATAGATATTATAAGCAGCAATACTGCCTCTTTTCCTCTTGCTCTTTAAAGAGGTACCTAACCAGAAATTTGATGTTCAGTTATGGTGCTATTGAGAAATTCAAGGATATTTTATAATACATAAGTAAAGGAATAATTGTCAGAAGACAAATCTGTGCTTCTCAATCTTGAGATGTTCTGTGGCCCTACAAATAATTGCAAACCTTCAGGGAAAGGCATCATGATATGTTTTTATGTCAGTAAACACACTTGACTCATATTCTGCTTTCTCGTACACCACTGTACTTAGGTATAAATCTTACAAAAAGAAATGTGTACAAATGCAAAACTGAGGTAAGTGAAATGAGACTCAGAAGACGTGATTCATTTTCAGTCCTTTTATCAGTTGCATGTGCAGCGTCATTAGATACTACCTTTTGCCTATTTACATTTTTTGGTTAAGTTTTAGGACTTTGAGTAGTGGAAGAAAATAGGCTCCACTGAGAAAATTACATATTACATGGTTGTTTATTTTAAGATCCTTCCTATTCTTTTTTTCTTAAGTTAGAAAAAATGCCCCAGTCCTCTCCTCTAGCTCTGTTATTTGAAGTACCATAAAGTATTTAAAGAGAAGCAGACTAAAAGATATTTAATAGTTGTATATGTATGGCACTCTTCATGTTAAGTACTGTCTTTGCATAAGCACTCCCCAAAAGATAATGAGACTGGCGTAATTTTATGCTCATTAATTTCAGGATCAATTGTTATCTTGTTCACACACATTATTTTTCCATGAGCACTACAAGAGTGAGAATCCTTGGCATTTAAAATTAATTTTTTTCTTGGTAATTACAGTCATAATACCATTTAATTTTCATATGTATTTCACAGCAGGTGCTTTTCTTAGAGGTAATTTATGTACCTTTGAAGGAGACCTATTAGTTTAAATTCACAGTACGCTTTGAGTAGTCATCTGCCATTAGAAAAATACTATAAAACCTTATTTTTAGCAAGAAACTCTCAGAGCGACGTACAAAGTAGCTGCTACAAAATGCTTGATGTTTTACTTTGTTTGCTTTTTTTTATTAGAAAAATCAGTAACACTTTCTCTCAAGTAAGGCCTTCAGTTATAATTAGATACTTACAGTCAAATTCTGTGACAATTACTTCCTTATCTGAATCATAATTTAAAATGTAACTGAAAAACCTTGGGTCTTATAGGTAGTCAGGGAGAGTAGATGTCTGATGGCAATTAAAATGAAGATAGATTTATCACGCTGTAGGTATTGACTTAGAATAGAGCAGCATCAGACAGTTTCAAATAATAGACTCAGTGGAGTCTCCATGTTGGTACGTGAGCCAAAGTTAATTTTTGATGTAAACCCAGATTAACTATGGGGATGAATGTATTTGAGTGTGCCTAGCAGGTCTCTGATCCTGATATGAAGTATATTGTTACCACAAATTATTAAAACCCTCACAGTAATTGCCAGATTAGATATGAAGCAGAATCAAATCATGTGATGCTTTCTGTTTGAATCTGTGTTAAGTTGGTCCAATTTCATTTATTTGGCCATAACCTTCCCCTCCCCAAATGGAAACAACACCCCTTCAAGTTTAACTGAAAGCAAAGTGAGGTCTGTGGGGCCAGTCCTGAATAGAGCATACAGTCATTAAGCAGAGGATACAATCAAAAGTCAGATGATTTGTTGTGAGTCATCTTTGTGTCTAGAGGCTTTGGATGAGCTGGCTTTGGTGCCTTCACTCCGGAAGGGATGTTTTTCTAATGGACTTGCTGCTGTTCTGTTGGGCATGAGTATATGGCATAGGAACAGTCTTCATGGAGTACATGATGATGTAGCTTGAATCATTGCTGTTGATTTTGAATCTCTCATCCTCTTCTGCCCATATGGAAAAATAAAAATTAAGAGAAATGTTTGATTCTATATTAAATTAATGCATTGAGGTTTTGGGAGTATCTTATTTAAGGGTAAGATGAGGGCAAGTCATGCTATAGGAAAGAAAATGCTGATGCTGTAGGTGACCTTTTGCATTTTGGTGCACGGACTTCTCTTGGGGGAAAAAAAATCTGGCTTCACAAAATAGCTTTCTCTTTATTACAGAAAGTTTCACTGAGACTGTGGCCTGGAGGTGTTAGACCAAGTTCTGATTCCAGGTTTTTTAGAAGGTCCAGGATGTGGCTTGTCAGCCAAGAAAGAGACTGAATTTAATTTGGTATTTTAAGGGCAATTAGTGTGGTGAACAAGGGAGTCATAGCATCAGCTATCTGTGATTCTGAAACAGTGCTAATGGTCACGCTAACCTCCTGTTGATTTTGACTTCTATAGCATTTAATCAGTACAATATCCTATGTCAGATACTTTAATAGTAATAATATACCATAGTGCAGACACCTCTTTTATACACTGTAGTTATAGTTTCACTGAGCATCATTTACCATTTCAGTTTGGGGCTGTGGTAGAGACTCTAACAGTTTTCAAAGAGCTATAAAATTACTTAAACTACTTCACTGTTCTAAAAATGAATTCCAACTGAATGATTTCATCAGTGGTGGGATCAGCTAAGAGTTGCGCGATGTCAAGCTAGAGAATTAATGACAAAGAAGAAAAATGACCTTAACCTTAAATTAGTTTTTTGGGTTTGAGGTGCTTGCGGTAAGGAGGTGGTTGGGGATAGAATGGTTACCTGCAGGGAGGATAGCTGATAGCTGGTGATGATAATCCCCATATGTTTGTTCTCCCCATTCCCAGTCTGGATATAGTTGACCTTTGATAGCTTGCTGCCTTGTCTGCTTTAAGTTTTGGTTTGTCCACAGCTGCCCATATCAGCTAATGTGTAGATGGTCTGTCCTAGTGGCCTCATGTATCCACTTCATGGTGACCGTTGCTGTACAGATGGGAGAAAGTCCGAACTCCTGCCTCGAGTCCTGAGCTCAGCACCTTCTTCTGTCAGAGCAGTCTTTAGATCCCTCTATGAAGGTGCAGAGAGGAAAGACGATTCCTTGTCTTTTACTGTTCATTATTAAGCAAAATCAAACAGCAGTTCTGTAATTAAAAAATTGGTCAACACATCTAAAACTTTCTTATTCTGAGCAGATACTGTTCAGGCTAAATGAGTATGAAAATAATAGAGAAATCCTCAAGAAACAGAGGTTTTATCGATTAAAAGACAAAGCAGATACCTGATAAAAGCTGCAATAATTAATTATGATGGGAGAGGTGCATGCAGTGTTAACTTAAATGGAATTTCAAGGGAAACATATAAATCTGACACACACATGCCTTTCTGCAACACAGCCTATAGAGTTTAGTGCAGTAAGGTATCATGCAGGCCAAGAGCTTGGTAAGATTAAAGAGAGATTCAGTATTTATATAGGTAATTAATATATACACAGCAATGTTTGCTGGAATACATATATAAAAGCATATTAGGTCATAAGCGAAACACTAGGACATGAGAACTTTGAAGAGGTGTACTATTTATGCACGTTACAATATCAACATCCGTTAGGATATTTTAACTTTCTGCAGAAAAAAACAGTAGCTTCTATCAAAGTGAAGGATGAGAATGAAATGTGTAGTTCATTGTTGAAATCTTTGTCCCTGTATTATTGTGGGGCATTAAATTTCTTTTTCTTTTATTTTAGCAAGATTAAGCTATGTACAAGAATGCACAAACTTGGCTGCGGTTCAGTGGGTCACGGGTAGTATAGACTCAGGTGAGCAGATCTTATGTCCTGAGATGAGGCCTAACATGCTACTTCACACCTCTGTTGTGGATGGTTTGGTGACTGTTATTTTCCTATTGGAAGTAACAGAGCTGAGTTTTCCAGTAGTTTGGGATATTGTGCTTTCTTTTTTTTTTTTAACATTTAGAATTTGTACATACAGAGGAAAACTTAATATACCATTTCTACCTTATACATGGGGGAAAAATTGTAAGGCAGAGATTGATGTTTTATGTTTTTTCTTTTTTTTGTTTAACTGTAGTGTGTGATTCTCTAATGACTAAAAATCTCACAATAAACTTTCTTATATTTATAAAACTAGTACAGAATGGAAGTAGAGGGATGTCCAAAAGTAAACACATTTTTCCCTGTGATTAAAATATGTATTATAGCTGTAATTAGTGTGATATTGTGTCTTGTAGATAGTGACTTTGAACTGTGCTGCTAGCATGAGTCTAATCCCAAAGATATCAATCGAATCTGTCCCCTTGAGGAAGCTTTCCTCTGCAGGGTGATCCATCACTGGCTGAGAGCTGGCGGTGGAGCTTTACATCGCTGCAGACAAAAACAGAATCTGCTCTCAGAGGGATGCGCCTCTAAAGAGACGATATAGAAGTCTGCTTGCCTGGTATGTTGGAAATAAACTGGTCAAAGAAAAGTGGAGAGTTGGCTGGAAGGATGAAAACTCTTCCAGTTACTTCAGTGATTTTATAGAGGAGAAGGTGCTGACTACACATGCATTTCCTCATGCTACTTTGAAAACATGTTTAATTAAATTTTATGAATTAGTATTTTCTGACTGTGGAACATTTTCATATATGCTGGATTGAGTGTCAGTGTTCCAGGGTTGACTTCGGTTGAAATAATGAATCTGTCAAAGCATGGTAATGTATGGTTTGATTTCATTGTGAAATGCTGTTTAGGGGCCAGCAGAACTCACTAATGTATTCTTCCAACCCTACAAAAGAAATTATCAAGATAATAATATAATGAATTGCTTTGAACTTAGAGTAGCCCTGTTGTAATTTGAGGTTTTATTGGTTATAATGTATTGGTTATTGAGGTATTAATTTGACTTAGTTTATTTTGGATGGAAGACTTTTTTTTCTTTTTTGTTTAATCGTTTCCTTAATAAATCATAAATGTGATTAATCCTGTTAAATACAAAGAGGAAAATGAGCGCAAGTTGCTTGCTTCTTTGGATGGCTACATTTATGATCCTTTTCTGAAAATGAAAAATGGTAGCCATGCTGAAATAAAATTCAGGAGCAGCAGTTGTTACGGATTACTTTTTCTGACTCTGGGGACATGCATAGAACAGCCAGTGACAGAACATAAAAGCTAAGTCAGGAGAAAGCATCGTAACTCCCCGGGAGCCGTTCTACTTCATGTTTACTTCTCCACTCTGGGGCTTGAGAAATAGCATAAGCAAAATTACGGCCAAAAGGAGAGAGTTCCTATCAGTGTAGAAAATCCCAAAGAATATTCAGACCTCCAGTATATGAAGGCAC
This sequence comes from Dromaius novaehollandiae, assembly GCF_036370855.1. Classification (NCBI taxonomy): domain Eukaryota; kingdom Metazoa; phylum Chordata; class Aves; order Casuariiformes; family Dromaiidae; genus Dromaius; species Dromaius novaehollandiae. The sequence goes on along the minus strand of NC_088098.1, from coordinate 101,297,128 downwards.
TTCGTTATAGTAAAAATGACTCCATTCTCTAAATTGATCTCATGATTATGTTGTATTTTGTCATCAGGAAACTACTTTAGAGCAGTAATTTTTGCTATGTGAATGAAGTAGGGATTCAGACAAATCACCTGAAGGTTTTTGCAGGGAGATTCCTTAGTTTTGGCTGAAATTAGGTGCAGTGTTAAAAACGTGGAGTTAATCTAAAAGGATGTCAGTATCACTGAGATCATTCAAGCCCTAACTAGGCAGAGCTGACCATATGTAACGAATGAAATGTGAGTCTGAGGGAGGTTTTCATGAGTACTTGTGGTCAATAAAATGAAGTAAGAGTGTTGACTGAAGCGATAATCACCTATATGCACTGCCAGCATTCCAGTGGCAAACTGAATGTATTTTCTAAGAACAAAGTATGTAATCACATAATTAAAGACACATGCTTCGAAGAACGAAGTGGATATTGCATGTATAACCTCACATCTGTTGCAATCCTCACTTGTAAATATGTCACTTTGTTTTTCACTGCTGTCAGTAGTCTGACTGCTTTTTAAACTTAAAGCATGTATGAGCTTGTAGGGCTGAGGCTTTAATTATCTTAGAAGGAAGCTTCAAAGCACATTCAGGTGGTTTTCAGTTATGGTATGAGGTATAACATACACAGTGTATGGCAAGTTACAGTGCCCACCTTCAAGTTTTCTTTTAATACTTTCTGTTGTAATACTTCTGTTATAATATTATTCCTCTAGTTTTGTTCTTTGTGGAAACAATGGAGGAAGTGGAAAGTAAGATTTTGACCCTGGTATTTTCCAAACAGTTGATTGCCTCTTCACAGTAGGATTAAGTTATGACAACCAAATAAGAAGATTCTGTCTCAACTAAGCATACTCTTCCCCCAGCTGTGTGAGTGTGAGGAGCTGGTTGAAGACAGAGTAGGATAAAGACAACAGGAAAGGAGTATGACAGAACGATGTCTGTATTTTGAACTTGCTTTCCTAGTAAACTAAGAATGAAACCTGAGCCTTCATATTTCTGTTATTTCAGGAAGTAGCTGTAAAACTCAAAGTGACAAGACTTGCATTCTTCCTCTGGTCACTTGTAGACAGTGACTCTGCAAAGATCTGGAATGGAAAGCTGAATGTTTGAAACCTACAGGCTGGCTGAAGCTGGGGTAAGTTTGGCTCTGTAGAGAGACCTTTGTACATGTTAGAGGACATTATTAAAAAAAAAAAATTAAGGTTATAGGTTTAAAGTTAGGAAATTCCAGAAGAAGGAATCAGGTGAACATGTTATAAATTCCTGGTGACAAAAATATTTCATCCCTGTCTATGAATGAGACTGAGTCTTCTCTGAGCCTGGAGCAGAGTTCTGTATTAGGAAGGCTTATGGCATTCCTGCTGCTACTCATATTTTGCAGATACTGATGAGTATGTAGAAGTTTTGAATTATAAAATGAGATGGGATGACTTCTGGCTTAAGAAGGTTGAATGCAACTTTAAAGAATTGAATCCTGTATTGCATTTGCAAAATTTTTGCATCTGGTCACCAAATGTCTTGTACAGTATTAGACAGCTGTGACTAGATTTGTTTAACATCTGAATGCTAACTGCTCTGTTTGAAATTGTCTTTGGTAGCTGAGCTTTGGCATTCAGAATGCTGATTTCTTGTGGCCCGAGTTTGTTTTATATTTAATGTTTGCGTATTTTAGTATTTTTGTTCTTCATAGCTCTCTACCTTCCTTTCCTACCTGCAAAAAAGAGGGTAACAGTGCTCAAGCTATAGTGCCTTTGTAAAGATGAACTACATTTACATGAATGTTGAGTTTTGACAGTGTTTGGTAGGTAAGGCCTATTTCCACAGGAAATGTGAACATTAAAATTATTGAATAGACATTTATCAAGTTAAGTGCTGCATGGATTATATCATTGTGTGTGTGAAGGAAGGAATTTTAAGATACAAGTAAACTTAGTTCTGGCATTTCCTGTTACAGAGGTCTGCAGTACCAGAAGATTGAAATCTCTCATTATAAATTAAATATAATAGTGTTCAATTCCATGAGTCAGATTTCTTCCTAGAATTAATTTTCTTTGAAACTGTTGGAGCCTCATTAACTACATGACTGCTTCTTCTACCGTAGTCATGTTGTCCTTTTATAGGATCTTCTTCCTTCATACCATATTTCTTAGAAATATGACTATCGAAATGAGCATTAAAAAAATCTTCCTGTCTTTCTAACATAGACACTTATCAAATTGGTCGGTGCCATCTTTTTCTTTTCTACCAGATACATATTTGTGCTTTTAAATCTTCCTGAAGCAAAAGAAATTTTTAAAAGGTTACTCTTTTGTTGATGTACAGTAACTGTATACTATAACAGTATATTATGTATAACAGTAATAAAGCTTTTTTATTGTCCATTGACAGTAAGCTGTTCCACAAGCAGCTGAAATACTGAAGCACACTTTCCACAAATTTGGCTATCTTGTCCCCATTGCAGTAGCTCTGGCTATTCCCCTTCTGTCCTGAATTTCTTCCTTCTTTTTCCATATCCTCTCCTCCTCCCCATAGCCCATAACAGCTGGCTGGGCAGGAGGCCGCAAGCATCTTGGGAGGGCCCCAGTGCTGTTCCAGGTGGCACGTGCCAGGTGCCGGCTGTCAGGCCAAATAGGGCACGCACCTGGTGGGGCAACATCTACCTTGCTCAGTTGAGGAGGGGGTTCTTTTGGGGGCGCTGTTTTCTATATGTTTTGCATTAAAGTTGTAGAACTTTTAATATCTTTGAGATCTACTTAACCAAGAAATTAAAAACTTTGAGAGAGGAAGGGACAATATAGTTCATTTGTTTGTTTTCATTTCCTTAGACTGCCAGGCTAAAAATAGATATACACAAATGTATGTGAAGCTATCTTTCCTTGGGGAAACTTTTGAATCACTTGAAAATGAACGATTTTGCAAATCCTTACTTCAGGCATTTTGGAAATACTGTCCTTTTCTACCTGTACTGATTTGGATTGTGTGCTTTAAAGCAAACTTTACAAACCATGCTTAGGTGGTTGCTAGTGTAGAGTTTGCCATGGAAGATGATTAGAACATTACCTATGGGCAAGTTTCCATTATTTCACAGCAAAGTGGTGCCTTTTAATTCTTATTTGTAGTGAACTATTCTGCAGTTGTATATTAAAATACATCACTTTGGTTTGCTTTTGGTAAATGTGGTGGGAACTCAAATGTCTCTTCTGAAATTTCTGAATTAAGACTTCTTTAGAAGCAGAGCTCAAAAGTCGGGACTTTTCTAGACAGCTGAATATTTACTGTCTGTGGCAAATAATCATACATAGGTTACTAATTAAAGTTAGGGAAGTGGAAGAATATCATAACCTTAAATACAACACCAGTTATGTTGAATCATTTGTGTACTTGGATGCTGTGATGATAGAACGCCGCCGCCACCTCCATGCCCTGGTGCTGCCAGAGCAGCTCAGCGGATGAGGAAGGTGTGATACTCACCAATGGAAGCTGTCTCCATGAAAAGCACGAACTGAAGAGATGCTAGCCACTTTCTAGTGGTGCTTCAGAAGCTCTAGCCTCTTCATGCTTTCTTTTTAGTTTTTGCATGTTTCATCCGGTTACCCTAAAAGGTAACCACATTGCAGGCTTTAACACAAAATCTGGTTGAATTAATGTGGTGAGTTGCTTTAAACAGTCAATACAGAAAGGTAGTCTAGACAAAATGTATTATGCAGTGATATTAATACTTTTTTCTGGGCTTTTTGGAGGGAGGGAGGGAATGGTTTGTGTTCCCCTGAGATGGACAGCTGGATTTGATTTTCATTCTTTTCTTGCATCTAGAGCATGAGCTTTTTAAGTCATTTGTTTAAGTGAGGTAGAAAACTGAAAGGTTTGTTTACACAGAATATAGTGCTCTTTTTCTCCAAAACAAAAGAAAATCTCTCCCCAAACAGAAAAAAAAAAGAAAATTTTATATCTAAAGCAGTCTTCTGTGCCATAAAAAATTTACAAGAATGCTTTACAATTTTGGTAATTGCAGAGCAAATTTTTTTTGTACGCTGCTCCTATCTGCCCTCCACACCTTTCCAACCCATTGTTCATCTTGACAAAATGGAGCTGACAGTGACAAAATATTTGTGAGTTAACTGCCTATTTCTTTCACCATGCTAAAGCGTTTCAGCTGAGTGGAAATGGTAGTGACTCCCTTGAACTGAATTGTGTAGCATGTAAGCAGTAATGCTTGAATCCTTCCATGGAGGGGTCCCGATGAAAAACTAGTGTTCGAATGTTGTAAAGAAATTGCTGCCATATGTTGTGGATATCAAATACCTTTCCCAGATGCAAATTTGTAAACACCCTATGTTCCCTCACATTGATTACAGGTATTTCTTCCTAAGGACAGAATTTGTTAATGTACTTATAGTACTTTTTTCTAATAAACACTAATTTGACTTCAGTGTTTGTCTGAACAGCCAGGTAACTACACTCAAATGGGTTATAAATCTGCTGTGTTCTTCCCTTCTAAGTTAAGCTTTTTAACTGTCAACGTTGTGTTGGAATTGTTTAAGAAAAGAAGAGGTTGTCCTTGTTATTTTTTCTGTTTGAAGAATTTCTTTTTTTTTTTTTTTTAAACTAAAATAACTTGAGCTTTTTTAGTGGTGTGCACCTGTGTGTGTAAATGTATGTATATATAAATATAATGCTGAGTAAGGAACGTTTGCACTTTATTAATTTTATTCTATTTCCACTAGGCAATATTGTCTGCCCTCTTCCAATGTATTCTAATAGATTCTTCTAGGAACCCATAAATCTGAGAAAACTAATTTGCTGCCTGGGTTTGCTGTATGTCCTGTTATCACTTCTGTGTTGCTGCGTGGTGATGTTTCCCTTTCATTTAATACAGAACAATGGTTTTATTGTTTTTACTGTTATTTCAGCATAAATATTACTCTCTCAAAATCTTTTTCTGGTCTGTTCTGCATGAACACTTACCCTTCTTGTTTCGTGTGCCCATTTTCTAGCAGTTCTCTCCCTTCCTGAAACAAAATGACATTCTTGCATTTGTACCTGTTAAAGAGGTTCACATCAAGGACGAGGCAGTTTAACTGTAGTATGAAAGTAACCTCTCCAGAGAAGACACAAGGCTAACATCAGTGTGAATATTACTGCTCACAGCATGCTACTGTCTTTTTCATATTGGAAAAATAACTTCCATGTGCAAGATACTTAGAAAATTTCTGTCTGGATACAGAGTTAAGGTTCAAGCAGCCAGACTTAATAAGCTTTACCACCGAAAATAAGGCTTGTCATTACCCACTCTTTGGTATATGAGCTGTCCTACTGAGAACAATCAAAGCAAAAAACAATTTTCAGAGGTTCTGTTTATATTTTACTTCTTGTGTTACTTTGTGCCAGGTAGCATCCGTTGTGAACGTTACACAGGTTGCAAAGGACACCTGACGCCATATTTGCTATGGTGCGTTGCAGAATGCTCAACAGTAATGATTAATATGGCAGTTACTCTGTTAACAGTTCTGAGAAAGTCACCGGAAAGTCACTTCTTAGGGAAACAGTTTTAAAAGAAAAATTTAGGTACATGTAGGTAATGTTGGTTGGACTTTCAGCTTGATACATAATTCTGGTCTTCAACGAGGGTTGCTGTAAATCGCCACAAGTAAGAGTATCTTGACCTCTTGGAATGGCTTATTTTTCTAGTGTGTCAAGCATGACTTCAGTTTCTTCTGATGTGCAGGCAGTTGCATGATTCAGTTTCCATAAATTAAATGACAGGGCTCATATTCTGCACATTTAAGTCCCTGTTAAAACCTGTTTCACTATACACAATTAAACTTCTGGTTTATATACCAACCCCCCATTATTTTTTTTCTTGATCTCTATTGGTCTGTCCATCTTCTGCTTGTGAGCTCTTTGTAGTAGAGGCTGAACATCCTGTAATATCTTGAGCATATTGATTTTAAATTAAAACTATTAACTTTTTTCCAGTAGCTGATTACAGATGCAGTGGGTTATAGGTGTTTTACTGAGTTACCTTGTTTTCTAATTTCAGGTAACTTTTGTGTAAGTGTTTACAGTCCTCATGAGAAGTTGGTATTTCTTGACATAATTTACATGTTTATGTTTATTAGTCAACTTGTAATCTCTTCAAGAATTGCTCTGTATGAAGGATAGGCTTTTCTTGGTATTACTCAGCATTACTTTACTGTTGTCGAAGGCAATAGGTATGTCTGCAAAGCAAAGTGAGAGTGCAGTTGTAGCTATTCCTTTTTCTGCTGATGTTATCCTTGCTAATTTGGATTCCAGGATTCTGTTCACAACCCTATTACAACCCCAAGAGCGAGAATGCACTAGTATTTCTTCCACTGCAGTTGGCCCATTTGGGCTCCCAGTTTAAACTTGTCTCTTAGACATTACAAAGTTTTGCTCTGGAGGGATAAATATATTCAATACTGAAATATTAATAGTGCAAATATGTGAAAGGTGAACACTGTGTACTTTAAAAAAAAAAAAGCCCTTTCCAAGTATCAGCTGTGGTTGCTTCAATTTCAGTTTGGAGGATGCTTGTAGCTTTAAATTTAAAACTGGCACATTACTTTCAGAACAGTGTTTCTTTGTGTGCATTAGAGTAGACAACAGCTGCTATAAAATAGTTGATGTCTTTGCGTATTACAAACAGAAAATAGTATGATGTTCACATCATACAGCATGCTTTTGCTTTGTCATTTTGAGTCCATGGCTTCGTTTCTGAGAAATCACAATCTTGCATGTTCCTATCCTTGAAGTACCAGAGAAGGTTTAAATACCTGTGTTCTTACAAAGAAAAATTGTTGAGAAGATAGTAATACATTTAAATTTATCTACACTATATATCTCAGTTAAGATTCTCCAATCTGATATAACTGGAATGTGAGGTTACATCTGCAGAAAACTTGAAGTGGAAAGGTGGCTCCATCTGATTTTCTTACCTAGAAGAATTAATATTTTGCTGCTAAAGGGTGATGAAATACCGTAACTATAGACTTTAAGCCAACTGACTTGTAGAGTTCTTGACTCACATAACTGAAACTTCTTCATAAGACTTTGACTGAGAAACACTATAGTCTGAGAAAGACTCTAGTCTTGCCTGCCATTTAGTTAGCAGGATCCTTTCTAGATATCAGATGCACCATGGTTGTGGGTTTTGTTTCCTTGGTTTGTTTTGTAAGAGACAAATGCATCCAGAGGTAATAGATCTATTTTAGGCTGTGTTCAGATTTCTGTCATGGGCATGGGTTAGGCACCAGCACTTTTATAGGAAAGCATTTCTTTCTTGTCTTGTGTCATCAAATCTCTAGCGAGTCTCCGTGCTCAGTTTGTAAGCCTCCTCTTAACCTCTGCGCGTATATTGTGGCTCCAGTCACTTTGCTTATAGACTGTTCTGTAGAAGCATAGCTGGCTATCTGAGCTCATAATAATCCTGGCTTTTCTGCACTTGTTCTAGAGATTGCCCTGAAGTGCCTCTAACGCAGTCAGTGCTGCTTTGCCCAGTTTTCCACAAGGATGTCTGTGCTTAGGATAGAAACTCTGAGGCAGATGTACTTGTGTGTTTAGAAGGAGACTTTGTTACTCAGCTTTTTCATTGTTTCTTTGTTCCATTTAAACTGTTTCAATGTTTCACATATATCCAGAGATATGGCAAATATTTTACGTATTTTTCCTAACTGTTAATGGATTTTTTTTTTTTTTTTTTTTAGTTTTAATTTGAAATTGAATGTCGAAGAAAGAGGAAAAGCTTGTAAGCTATTTTGGATAGCTTAACTACTAGGAGATCTCCTTTTAAAACATGTTTTAAAAATAACTTTGCAGCTTCCTTGATTAGATCTTTAGGCTTGAAAAATACGTACTTTGTTGGAGAACTAAATATTCTGGGTTTTGAAGCCAAGGTTTTCTTCCTGTCATCCTTTCTCAAAATCCTTTTTTTTGGGGGAGTGGAGTATGGAGAAGATGATATGATATAATTAGGGTTAAGGGATATAATTAGTTTATAACCCTAGGAGGAGGTATAGAATTACTACCAGATTGTTGATGCCCTGGCAGTAGGGTTTGGCTAGTGAACCACTTAGGTCTCCCCTAGCAATTGCAAGGTTGCAGCAAGATACCATGAAAGATTTTTGTCTTGCATTCAGTGTTACAAAAAAACAAACCAGTTTATAAATGTGCGTGTGCATCCATGTACATCCTCCTGTGCGCAGTGTGTGTGTATGTGTATGTATCTGTACTGTTACTTCTCTGTTTCATGTTTCCATTCTTATTTTCTACAACAGAGGGAGAGGGAGAATAAGGCTGATGACAGATCAAAAAAAAAAAAAAAAAAGCAAAGCTGTTCACTAGTTCTGAAATAAATTACTGTTATTTAACAGTAGAATATCAAAATATTACAAGAAATACTGATATACCTTCACAGAGCTATTAACAAGTTTTTCTGTGAGGTTTACTGTTTACAGAAGGAAAATTATCCATGCTACTTCTGATACAATAAAAAATTGAAAAAGATGGAGGAAATCTGTGCAAGCATATGTTATTTCTTTTACTTCTTAACATTTCTAGAAGTTCTAGGTCTGCTGCTCAAATACAAGTAAGCTACCAACATTTCATGTTAGGTTAATAAGTAATTGTAATGGAAGATAAGGAGGCTTGGAGGTAATGAATAAAACATGGTTAGTGCTGTCTCCACCACACAGATGAATACCAATATTAGTTTAAACCTACAAATTCTAGGAGGTATTTTTTTTTCAGTGTTGGATATTCTTATCTTGGGTCAGTTCATTATTGGTGTCTGAGACCTGTAGCTCAGTAAAAAGAAAACAGTTACTTCTATATGCAAATTCTTCTTTGGTGGGGGAGGAGGTTTCCCTGGCAGTAGAAATGATGTTCCCAGTTAAGGATGTCAGAAGCATCAGACCTAGGCAATAGGAACTCCTGTATGTGCCACTTAATAGTTGTTTTCCCTGAAAAGCAAGTGGTACTGGAAAATACTGCTCTTTTCCTAAGGTAAGAAAGATAGGGATGGCATTCATAGAAGTAGATCTGCAAAGGAAAGGGCTTCTGCCACTTTACTAGAAGAGGGCTACTGACCTTTGAGCTGATATTACTGGTTGTAAGACCATCTCTGTTGCATGTTGATAAGCAAATGCAGATAAATCATTCAGGATTTAGTTTTGCGGTAAAATGTCATTGAAATAAATATGCAGTATTTTCATTTGAATAAACCTGCATCAGCTGATACAGGAGAAATGAGAATATTTAAATTTAAAACTTATGGTAAGAGTATTTTTGTACGTGAAGGTGGTATGTGCAGATGCAAAATTGAAGACCACAGTGTGACAGATGTGCTAGAGAAATATTTTTTTGGTACCATAAAGAACTTGAGGCTGTTTCAGTTATCTTGCACTTGTTGCATGTTTTCCACACATTTATAGTGAATGCAATGATCCATCAAAATTACTTAGATCAAACAATAGTTATTCTAATAATTTCGTAACTGTCATTTATATTGTTATAACCAAGGCCATTTTGTCATCAGCTTTTCAATTCCAGAGCAAGGGCCCATCATTTATCTGCATAACTAAAACTAATGGTAAGCACATTTCTGCCAGAGTGAGACTGATAATGGCTTCTGTTTAAAGCCTTTTTAATGATTCAATTTGGAGCAGTTCTTTACAGAGGAAGAAAATTCCATTTGTAAGGGGTCTTTTATTTTAGTTCTTTTTATGAAAAACAGAACAGAGAATAAAAATTAATTTCTGCTTTTATAATTTCTCAGTCTTGCAAAATTGCTGCACATAGAATGGGAATGTTTCGTTCTCCCCCACTTCCAAAAAGAAAAGCTTTGCTCCCCTTCAAAAAAAAAAAAAAAAAAATTGTGTAACTTTGCAGATATTACAGTTTCTTTTCTGTTCGAATAAAATTCTAAATCTGCAGATACTACATAGATTAACTGACTTTGCTTATATGTTTTTAATCATGTTTGTGGTTGCACGTTATCCCAGATTAGAGAATAGTGGCTTTAATGACTTGTTACAAACCTTTACCATGCTGCTACTTTCGTAATTATGCCTGTGTTTGAGCTCTGGGAGTAAGCATCACAAGTTTGTCTTTAAAGCTTTTATTGTACATTTACGCTTTCATAGGTGACAAATGATTTTTCTATTGCTAGTAATCCACTTTGCAATTCTTCTTCTGTCTTCATGGTAAACTGTTGGCATTTTTTCCTGATCTTCCTTTTTCTGATACTGCTCTTTAGGTATGTGCATGTATGAACAATGTCTTAAGATAGCAAGGCCTTAAAAACAAACAAATAGTGTAATTTACTGTACTTCAGGAAGCAGAATGCAAACAGTTGCACAAATGTGTTTGTAAACAGACCATGTCCAGAGGATGGTTGGGCCACAGCAGTCAATTCCCAAGTATTTGTTTTCTGTTGCTTTGAACAGATGTAGAAGGCCAAGATTTCCATCTTCAGTGCTGACCTTTATTTAGAGGATGCAAGCTCAGACACTAGCATCAGGATTCAGGTGGGCTAGAGGGTTCTCTTAATCTGTGTACTCTAGCTGGTTTAAGGAAACGTTTGTGTTTAGGAAAATACTGAGCCGTCGTGTAGGCATTGCCCATTTTAGAAATGATGTTTCTTGTAAATAGTATGATACTGAGCATTTAAAATGGCTAGACCATGTCCATTAAATGTATCTCTCTTGTCTTTAAAACCTTTGCAAGGTTGCATAATGTTCATCTCCATTTTTATGCAAAACCCTTTATTTTTCAGCAGTTGAAAGCCAATGGCATTATCTTGGGCATTGGTGAGGAAACTTCACTCCCATATCCCCCAAGGGCGAGTTGGTTGGCTTTCTGTGGTGGCACAAAACATGCTTGGGAAGGGGACTTCTTGATGGCATGTGCAGTTCCTGTGTCCTATGTCCGCCTCCTTTTCTCTGCAAGACATGGCAATGGTTTAAGGATTTTTTTGTGGGGATTCACTTCTTCGTAAAACGAGGCAAATATTTCAGTCTTAATTTTAGATCGTATATATAGGGCAGATAGAGCTAAGTCTTCTCCTTAGGAAAGGACTCTGGCCTCTTAATGATAACTGGCTGTACACAAGTTGTGATGCATTGAGGTGAATGAGAGCAGCTGTAGATGTATCAAGGGACACTGATATTTTTCTGCAGAATAGTATATGAATAACTTACCGATTTCTGTGACTTACGAAGCAGACTGGATGGAAGTAATCCTAATGGTCTGGTTTTGTCTACAATGTTACAGCTCACTCTCAGCTGATGATGATCAGTGAAGTTAAAATCATTTCTTTATCAGCAGCAGTTTGCCTTGCCCTTTTAGAATATGACACAGCAGAGATGGGCACTGATCCTTGTGACTGGTTGCTACTGGAATGCAAATCTTTACTTTCTAGGGCTGCTTGAACATAGGTGAAGGGAGAATGTTCTTGATGAAGAACTACTTTTTACCTCATCTCTCAAACACAGGAGGCAACAGACTGTCATCTTTTGTGCCTGACTCTTACTCATCACATCTTCGTGTTTATGGTATCCAAAGAAAAGTCTTAAAAATGTTTCTGTTACTCTTTCTGAAGCATCCTTAGGATGATTCCCAGGCTGATTAGCATTTAATACTTCATGACTGGTAATGCAAATGTACTGGTAAATTGTCTTGTTTACATTTGAGTTTTAAATCTTTTGCTGTAGTCAAGATGTGGGCAAAAGCAAGCGAACAGAAGGAAGTTCTTGATATTCTACCTAGTTGTGAGCTGGGAAAAGATTGAACTCAAGGGAAAGAGTACAAAAAGGAGAGCAAACATTTTTCTGCATTGTCCTATTTTTAGCATTTTATAACTTAAAATTTATAGATTATTTCACTCGATGCTGTGCTTTAAGTGTTTTATGAAGATAAGCTTTTTGTGGGATCTGCTTAAAATCTGCTTGTCACAAATGTTTGAAAAACAAGCACAAATACAGTGTTTTGCAGCCCTTCATCCTCCAGCATTTTGTTCCAGGTTCAAAATTGTAAGTTGCTACACTTCCTTTCTCTTTACTGTGTAACTGCTTCCTGGACTGCTTGTTGTTAATTCTGATAACTATTTTGAAGGTGCTGTACACTCTCTTTACAGCTCACCGACAGGTGTACTATACATCGTATATATGATTGCAGAGATCTCCCAAGTAAAATTAATAGTTCTGTTGCTTTTAATTTGTGACAGTGTTACTGTGTATTCTCACCTCTGATCACTTATTCTGCACTGTGAATACCTAGCCTTTTGCTGGTCATAGTGACTTTTTGCACTTAATTTCCTTCGAGGTTTGTGTTTTTTAATTAATAGTAATTAATAATAGCTGTGCTCTGACCCCTGACCCCTTCTTTCTGCTGAATTGGGCAATGTTAGGTATCTCAGTACTTGCCTATTCCTCATCAGTGCCTGTTCACAACCAGTGAGACTAGAGGATATAGCACCACCTCTTTTTTACTTTCCTGTTTTCCCACCTGGTGACATTACCTTTTGGATAGTAGGATATTTTATAGAAGAATCATTACACAACGCAGATGAACTGTGAAGCTTTTATCTTTAATAGCGTGGTGTTAAGGTTTTGCAGGTGTTACTGGTAAATCACACAAAAAAACAATAGTGAATCAAATTATCTGTGTCTCTGTTTCAATGTATCACACAAGGTCAGCTGCCTTTATTTGGACTGTTTCCTAGTCGAAACACATTTTCTGTTTCTACGTAAGCACTGCACTTTCTTTGGCTCTCCTTTTATTGCTCTCTTTGTGGGTTTGTGTTTTGTTTTCTACTACTTCTCAGGTTCCGAGTTTCTTTCTTCTGATTAATGCTGCAAAGCCTTTTACCCTCAATTTGCTAGTTCTCTTATTTGTGTACCAAGAAGGATCTCTGTGTGCATGAGTGTATATATTGTTAAAGTTAGTTGAAAATATTTGCAAGCAAATTTGATATGAAAAGACTGTTCAGATGTTTCCTAGAACAAATTACTATTCTTCCACATTTCAGCATATTGTCTTACTTTACTGTAGTGTGATAATTAATAAGTAAGACATGGCAGGGCATGAATTGTCTTCAGTTAATTTATACCTACTGGGCTAGTATGGGTGAATCTGACATCCGACTGCTGTCAGCAGAACAATGCATGTATTAATGTGATTCTTGTGGAAACCTAATAGTCTAAGATTATAAAACATACACATGTAAGTTTTTATATACACGCATGTGTACACACACACACATGCACAGACATGCAAATTTACAGTAACTGAATAGTCACTGATGAGTTCTGTGGTCCATTTTTCTCTACAAGTTCTGTGGGAGGGTTGCAAGAGCTGATCTAGTGAGTACAATTCTCAGCTCTATGTAATGAAACAAACAATTTACAATCATAGCTCAGAATTATTACCAGACAGCCATGCCTCTAGATTTCTCCTGCCTGTTTTATAACAAGAAATACTTTGGTGGCCTCCACTATTGCTGACAGCTTTGTTGTGAGCATTTTAACAATAATAAAAAAGCTCCTCCAGTACAGCAGCTAATTCACGATTTACGAACCATATGGAATTCTTCCTGCTCGAAGACTGAACATACACTTAATCAGCAAGCAGAATCTCTGAGTGCAGTGAAATTGAGGAGGGCAGTGTTCCTCATTCTGTCCAGTGGACCATAAACCACCTGGTGTTATGAGAGCCACCAGAGAAGTCAGAGCTTTTCCAATCTAGTAAGTCATTTTCATTTATGTACATATAAACACCGAAAAGGCATGAAGAATGAAGAATATACATCTTTCCTAACATTTTTACTATGTCAGTGTCTTTCTCCATACTGCTACAGGTCTTGTACATTTTCTTTTCTGACTCTTCTTGCTGCTACCTCAATCTTCCTAATGTACAATTAATCTATTTTCTGTAGTGTCTGGCTTACTTTGGACCTTTAAGATTGATTCATCATTCAGATTGATTTGTGGATGATTAGGCCTTTCAGAAGCACTCAAACAAGTTAGGGTTGCACGTCTCATTTTTAAGATCCTGGCTGTTTCAGTTGGCTTTGGAAATTTCACTTAAAAATCTTTATTGAAGCTGATGTTCAACAAATTGTTTTTGTGTGCAGCAAACCTAATGAAATCTGACTTCATAAGCATTGGTTCCCTATGTCCCTGACTTTTCCTCCTGTTTTGCTTGAGCAAGTGGTGGCATGTGCTCTGGCTTAATATGCATTTGATCAACCAGTGCATAAAGACCATTTGACCAGCTGGCTGCTGCCTGTTGGAGTGTCTAAAGGATTGAACTACATTTACTTGAAGCAGGCACCTGACCTAGAGACACTTTAAAGTTCAACCGCTGAAGTTTGTTAAAGGTATAAAGCTAGAAATGTAGTGGAAATGACTTAGTAATGTAAAAATGACTCATTATTATATCTAATTCATCACAATTTTGATTTCATCCTGCTCTCTCCCAGGGATGTATTTACTTCTATGTGTTTGTTTTGTTTTTTTTTTTTTAGGATTTTGTTTTTTTTTTTTTCCCTTGGATATCTTAAGTTTCCTGAGGAAAGCTGGGGGAAATCCTTTTTTTGCCTCGTGAGGATAGGAAGTATGGCTAGTCCTGCAGATAGAGGTGGTTATTGCTGCTGCCTTTATTGAATTTTGCATCTATTACAGGTAGCCTGGGATTGTGTGGGTAGGACTCAGTGACCTTAAGCAGGCACATCCTGTCCTATCTTGTCATGCTCTAATAGTGCCGCAAGGAATGAAGATGTACGCACATTTTCCAGACTGTAGACTAAACTACATATTAAGCTTAACCTGTCTTTTATTTTTCTAGGTATTCCATTTACTTCTGCTTTGCTTCTAGTATGTCCTGTATGTGATCAGGAGTAGTCAGTGTGGATTCACCAAGGGGGAATCATGCTTAACCAACCTGATGGCCTCCTATGATGGAATGACTAACTGGGTAGATGTGGGGAGAGCAGTGGATGTTGTCTACCTTGACTTCAGCAAGGCTTTCGACACTGCCTCCCATAACATCCTCATAGGCAAGCTCAGGAAGTGTGGGCTAGATGAGTGGACAGTGAGGTGGACTGAGAACTGGCTGAAAGGCAGAGCTCAGAGGGTTGTGGCGCAAAGTCTAGTTGGAGGACTGTAGATAGTGGTGTCCCCCAAGGGTTAGTACTGGGTCCAGTATTGTTCAACTTATTCATCAGTGACCTGGGTGAAGGGACAGAGCGCACCTTCAGCAAGTTTGCTGATGGTACAGAACTGGGAGGAGTGGCTGATACATCAGAAGGCTGTGCTGCCATTTAGAAGGACCCTGACAGGCTGGAGAGTTGGGCGGAGAGGAACCTCATGAAGTTCAGCAAAGGGAAATGCAGAGTCCTGCCCCTGGGGAGGAATAACCCTATGCACCAGTACAGGCTGGGGGCTGGAAAGCAGCTCTGTGGAGAAGGACCTGGGAGTCCTGGTGGACAAGTTAACCATGAGCCAGCAATGTGCCCTTGTGACCAAGAAGGCCAATGGTATCCTGGGGTGCATTAGGAAGACTGTTGCCAGCAGGTCGAGGGAGGTGATCCTCCCCCTCTACTCAGCCCTGGTGAGGCCACATCTGGAGTACTGTATCCAGTTCTGGGTTCCCCAATACAAGAGAGATGTGGAGCTACTGGAGTGAGTCCAGCAGAGGGCTGCCAAGATGATGAAAGGACTGGAGCATCTCTCATATGAGGAAAGACTGAGAGAGATGGGACTGTTCAGCCTGGAGAAGAGAAGGCTGAGGGGGGATCTTATCAATGTGTTTGAGTATCTGAAGGGAGGCTGTCAAGAGGATGGGGCCAGACTCTTTTCAGTGGTGCCCAGCAATAGGACGAGAGGCAATGGGAACAAACTGAAACACAGGAAACTATCTGAACATAAGGAAAATCTTCTTTGCTGTGAGGGTGACAGAGCGCTGGAGCAGGCTGCCCAGAGAGGTTGTGGAATCTCTTTCCCTGGAGATGTCCAAAAGCCATCTGGACACAGTCTTGGGCAGTGTGCTCTAGGTGACCCTGCTTGAGCAGGGGGGTTGGACTAGATGATCTCTAGAGGTCCCTTCCAACCTTCTGTGATTTCTGTTTCTCTTTCAGTCCATTCCCCCTGCCTTTTCATTTTTCTTTTTTTTTCTTTTTTAAGAGTAATGTCAAATTAGAAGGATGCATGACTAGATAGTGGACCACTTATTAAAAGGGCCGTGTTTCTATTACCCAAGTTTATGCTATGGATGGCATTTTTAATATATGTAGTGCTAGTTATGGTTAAAATAATAATAAATAAAATTCAGAAACTGATTTTCATCATTTCCTTACCCTTGTTAGTTCCCAATGTAAATAGTAAAATATTTAATTGAGCTCAGGGGAGGTTGGGTCTCTGTACTTCTCTTCATCTTCTTAGCTACCAGGTTTTTAGTTCACTCCATAAAGAGATGTTTAAAGTCAGGTAGAATTTAGGCCACTAAGTCCAAAACTAGAATTCTGAAAAGCCCTAATAAACTATTTCAAAACCTTGCAGGCAGCAGAACTAAATGTAGATCCCTCAGCTTTTGATGTGCAGGTTCCCTGACTACCAAAAGTCTGGGGTTTTTTTTGTAAGCCCAGAGCACCTCAGCCCTGATGAAGACTGAGCAGTACTGCACCTAATTTACATCTAAGTGCTCCCTTGCGATGGGCTTAATTGAGTATGTTTTGAAATGTGTGTAGCAGTGAGAGCACTCCGTGCAGTAGTCTTGTTAAAGCATGGCTGAAGGAGCAGGCAACAACACTGTTGTTTTTCTTTTATTTTACAGTCTGTTGGTGAGATTTCTTTCCCACAGTAAGGAAAGCTCAAATGCTATTGCTTCTGCTGGTCTAAATCCACCTTTCATCTTCTGTAAGAACAGCTAATTACCTTGAGTTGCCTTCTGAGGCACTCACTGTCCCTCTTCTTGGAGAAAGTCTGTGTCCAAAAAAAAAAAAAAAAAAAAAAGCCCATCAGGCCATACAGAAAGCTGGAGTGGGAATGACTATGAATCCTAGAAAGCTTAGGAAGCCTTCATCTGAGAGACAGGGTGCAATAGTAATTGCAGTGAGTAGCCTGGATTTGCATTACTTGGTTATGAAATGGATAAAACTTCCTGACACTAATCACTGAGCTGTTGCATAAAAAAAGGATACAAGCAGCAGTATCAGTCACTGGCTGTGTTTTAAAAGGCGGCTAGCAACATTACCATTTCACAGAATTATTTTTGAACGGGTGTGTTATCAATCTTCAGGGCAAGTTCCAGCCTGTTCCTCTCAGGGAGTTCTCCAAGGTTGAGTAATTTAAGGCATAATAGTTGGAGACATCCTTTCTTTTTTTTAGCATTTCTCTGCAAGTTAGCTCAGGCACCTCTGCCAAGCATAGTGTCTTTCTGTGAATCCCATTTTAGTTGTCCAGCTTTTTCTGTGAGTTAGAGTTTTACTGCATAGTGCTTTCTGCTCCAAAGTCAGGCATTTAAATCAGTGTTCTGTCATATAAGTTTCTTTGTGGGATCTGGGTCTCTGTGTGAACAGTTATGTTTTTGGGATAGATGTATGTCTTGGAACTAAGAACACATGTGCCTGGACATTGGTTTCAGCTCTCACCTTGGGCTGCATGTGTGGGAAGACGTGGATGAGATATTGATAGTTGCTGGCACAGGAAATGTAGTATGATTCCATTATTAGACAAAATTCAGAGAGCATGGATCTGTAGAATATTCAGTCCCTTTACATCTCTGTGAACATTGAGAAGAGTTGCCTCAGTGCGACGTGTACACAATGACTAGATGGTAAAGAGAGTTTTGATTTTATTTCCTGCGTAAGGGGCCAAAAGGCAGGGACCGGTTTTACGACAAAGTGCTGGTGTCAGTCTTGTCATTTGTGAAAGGTGGAGGAAGCCTGGCCCTGAACTTGCATCCCCTTTTTTTATGGGAGATTTTGATGTAACACTACTTCAAGAAAACTTAATTCCATTGGGGCCTAGGTCAATTTTGTAATCGGAAAAGGGCTAACAAAAACAATGTCAATGTTCATGGAAAAGCTGTGGCTCAAGGGGTGTGAATATAAGATGGGGGGAAGTGGTAGAGGAGGCATTTTGGTGCTTTAGGATTGGGCTGTTGTAAAACCAGAAGAATTCAGTGGCATTTGTAGCCACAGGCGCAGGTGTGGACTGTGTTAGTACTGGAACTTGGCCAGTTGCCACAGTGCTGGGGCCAGCTGGGGAGGCTACCGGGAGAGTGCTCAGGGGATGCTGAATAGCGTAGCTTTTAGAAAGGTGCCATCTGCAACAACAGAAAAGCAGTGTGTGTATGTGTCTACAAATGTTCATATATTTATTTTTCTGATAAATTCAAGGCTCTTTCTAGCTTGCTGATTAATGCATTATATTTTTCTGTGGCCACAGAGATTTTTTATTCTTTCTTTCTATATAAAGGTGTAATTTTATTTTCTTCATTACTAGTGACTTAGCTGATGTCACAAAATACTGATCCCCCCCTTCAGATGCTCTGTAGCCCGATATAGAAGTAAAATTACATTTTTTTTTAATACAGAAGCAGGAGTTGTCATTTTAAATGTAATAAGTTAATCACCACACCAGCACAGGCAACAATATTATTACATGACTTTGTTGTTGTGAGATGGGCTGGACAATTCATATCCTATTGCTGAAGGAAATTGTCATATCTGCTAAATATAGGCTAAAAAAAACTACAAAAGATGTGGTGACTGATTTTTGCCAAGCAATATTATCATTGTTCTAATCTCTGTAATAGCTATAATGTTCAATGGACAGCCCTGTCATCAGTGCAAATTTAGATTTTTCTTCTGTATTAGTTGTATGTAGTTTCATTTTCAGTCTTAAGAATATAGAATTACAATAAATACGTATAATCCTGATGAACACATCTTCTTTCCTAAGGATTTTCTGGTGCAGGGTCAGGATAAGAAGCTGTAAATATATATATATAGTGAATGTAAAATATCTGGATGCCACTTAAAAGTGTGGCTTAGTGCAATTCAGTTAGAGTTAAGGTGGTGTATTGCTAAAACTTTTTATAAGGCATTTAAATTTGGAAAATAAGTAATTTAAACTGTGTTACATTTGTGTTGTAGGCTGTACTTCTGAGTTTTATTTAATAAATACTAAAACATCTCGAAAGGTACTAAAATTATTTTTCATTTATGTTTTGGAAGGATATGCATAAAAGGCACTGAGAGATTTTCTGTGCGCAGCTGAACAAGCAACTTAATATTGAAATATGGAAGCAAAAGGGATATTGGCTGTTAAATATCAGGATAATGGATGAGATTTAATGTAATTCTGTAAGCTATGTACATGACTATGTGGTTAATTCATATTTTAATATTGATGACAAACACTTTCACACTAAAATATGTATAGAAAAAGGAAATTGACTCTTAAAGATACATGTAAAGAGAAAAATGTAAATGATACTTGGAAAGTGACATGCCAGCTATGATCTGCTCTGACAACTTTTTTTAAATTTTGAAATTAGAATGAAATCAGATTACAAGAAAATCTGTTACCTGCTATAGTAATGAACAAAATATTATTCGGATCAGTAGAAAAATCCCTTTGTTACTAATACATGCCAAATTAAATAATTAAAGTGCATCACACAGTCATACTGCAAACAGAATGAGAGATTGAAATGTGATTTAAATTTAGAAATAAGCCTCCTCACTCTTGCAGAAATTGCTGTAGAGAGACACTTCCAGAAATATATGTAAGTAACTGTTTCACATCTTTCCCTTCTGTGTTATTCTCTAGTTGGATTGGGGTGTGCTAAAGTAACTGTGCAGGGGAAAATACTTGTGAAGCAGAAAAGATGTTCACTCACCTTATGTTTTAAAAAGTCTATTTCATATAAACCTATGCTTTGACCATGATGTGGAGGAGTAAGAGGACTTCAGCACCAGCCAGTGCACAGGCTCACTTGTGTTGCATGACACTTTGCAGTGCTGCAACTTCTATCCATCTCCCTTTTTCCTCTTTGCTGCAGGTTGCATCAGTGCCTGTTCCTGTGCCTTACATGTGCAAGATATTTGAGTGGACATACAGGCAACCTCACATATGTGAAATATGTGTACACTTGTTTTCATTAGTGTGTATATGCACACTCCGAGAAAGATGCTTTGCTTTTGCACACCAGTGGTACATGCACAAATTTTCAGGTACATAAATAGAAGTGAGAGTGAAGGTAAATTTAAAAAAATTAAATTTGTATCAAAGCTTATGCAGTACAAAGCATAAAACAGTGTTCTTTGAGAATGTTGGTGATAATTTGATAAGAAGATTTTTTTCCACTCTCACTTTTTAAGTAAGCATATGCAATCAGAGACCTGAAGAAAGAAATTTAAATGGTATGTGCATGACTAGATCTCCAGGGGAAAAGAAAAATCATAAAAGTGCGTATGTGTGTGTGGTTGTGTGAGAAAATCAGACAACTGAGCCTCCAGCTTTCATTTATAAGAAAATTGTAAATCTTATGCAGTCTTAAACTCTTGCTAATTTAAGAAAGAAGGATTCATATGGTTGAACATCTCATTACTGAATCATTTTGTTGTTTTCACTACTTGGTCATTTTCCTCCCTTGTTTCTTAAAAATATAGATAAAACATATTCCTTTGTGCTTAGGTTTTGTCTAGCAACAAAGCCAGTTCTGATAAAACAGCAAGGCGGTCCATGGTTCTAGGTGTGGGGGTTCTTAACAGATTATTCAGTGTTCAGTTGGTATCTTGCTTTATGGTACCCAGGAGGAAAAGGAGTGTGTAGGCACCAAAACAGGCAGGGCAGGACTTGGTATTGGAGGTCTTGTGTGGGTGAAGCATCTTCCTGTGACCACTGTTAACCAGGAGAGCTCCTTGACGTGTAGCAGAACAGTGGGGAGAATTTGGAGAGCCTTGAAAGTCCCACAGCTGTTCCAAATACATGGATAAATTTTGACTCTTTTATTTATAGGTAGAAGTTCAACTCCGTTGCTATTCCATATCTAAAATCCTGCCATGTTACATTTCTTCCCTCGTGCATACTCTGCACTGCAAAACTGAGCTTTAGATGGTCGGCTTCTCTCTGCAGGTTCAGTCATCTTCTCTGAGGACTTTCTTCCTGTGCTGCTTGAGTTCACTTCATTTCATTTTTCACTATCCTCAGTCCACCTGTGTAGTATCTCGCTGACAGACTTGAAGGTAATTCTTTACTAGTGCCTTTTGACTGATTTATTAGCTGTTTCATGGCTCTGTCTTCTTCCCTTTTCCACTCTGGGGACCTTACTGGTTCTGGAAAAAAAAAAAAAAAAAAAAAAAAAAAAAAAAAGGAACGGACATTTGTATTCTTGAGCAGCATTTTATTAGAGTTAGGTGGTCTCTGCTTTGAGAAGGTTTAACAATGACTGAAGCACAGAGTCATCACAGGAGAACTTTTTTTAAGTTGCTGAATTTCCTTAAACCTGGTGTTCATGATGGGTCATGTTAAGGTGGACATCAGTGTTAACTGAGAGTCCCGTATAAGCTTTCTGCCTAAGGCACTGATTTGCAAGCTTAGTTTTTAATGCCTGCTTAGATTTACTTTGGTCTAGTAAAGCATCAGTGTGTCATGCTTGGGGCTCACGGGTCTTACCTTCATACTTATTTGCTTTTCTAAATTAGGATGAGATGGTGTATGATCAATGAACTGACGAGGCAGATGAAATTTGAAAGCTTTTGTTGTGGGCTTCAGAGGGAGAGCTGAAGTGAGATGTTCTGCCTGCAACTGGATAAATTTTAATGTATCAAGTTATGCTACAGAAGTTTCTGTCAAAGTATCAGTCAGGTGAATTTTACAAGGTCTCTGATCAGTATAAGTAACCTTTATCATTGTCTTTTGATGTCTTCTTCCGTCCACCCCAGGTTAAATAATATCCTTGTTACTAATGCAGAAGTATTTGTTACTAAATGCTGTACTCATGTCTATATGACACATCAATTTCGTGTCATAGAGAAAAATTAAGTTTGAGAAATAATATTTAATTGCCATGGTCCACACAGTAAGGTGTGTGTAGTTTAGTGGCACAATGTAATTAATGTGTGCTTAGTAGAAGTGATCATAGCAGATGTTTTTATTCCTCGAGTATTTGGTACAGACTACCAGCTCAACATAAAAAGCAAAGCATTGCATCACTACTGGCCAGGTAGGAATGTGTTTAGGGCATCTGATTATATGATGACTAGGAACAATCCCTCGGCAACTGTAAGAATTAAGAAGGGCTTCTTAGCTGAGATTAATGCTCTGCTTTTTCAGAAGCTGGAGAAAACAGAAGGAAGACAAACCAGGAAACTGCAAAGACAGAGAAAGAGTTTGTCCAGAAAATCTTACACCAGAAGGAGGGACCCAGTAAAATAGCTTCCTTCTTGTTGCTGATCGAGATAGCATGCAATACATTGAAAATGTATTACTTGGAGAGCAAAGGGAGATGCATAGTACGGTGGAGGTTTAATGGTGCATCCAAAAATACATAGGTAAGGGGAAAGATGTTTAGGGGACTCCAGTTGTCTCCTCTGGTGTGAAGTTTTGGCCAACTGGCTGCCAATGGAGGGAGGGGATAACAGACCTTTGTTCTTTGTTGTGTCTTTTCTGCTGCACATCATTGTTTTTGAGACATTCAGGTGAAAGAAGGTGAGAAGAAGCTGTGAATTTAATTGGTTAGGACAGATGGAGAAGTGCATAGAGGGAAATTGTCATAAAGGTGGTGAAAGATGTCTAAATCTCATTTTTACCATGAAAATGGTAACTAACGGGAAGAGTAAGCAAAAGAACACTGACAGTATATTGTTAGTTATAACCTAAATCTTCTGAGGTAAGGACTTGCTTTCTTTTGTAAAATGCCCAGCGTCATGCCTTGGGACTCTGGTAGATTCTGTTTTTAGAAGTCATTTGCAGTTTCATAGTTTTCAAAGTGGTGTTCTAATAAGATTGAACTACAAGTGGCATCAATCTCACTTGCTCTGAAAGTTGTTTTACAATATGCAATCTGAAATGGAACAAAAAAAATTGCTGCAATTATAGAGGTATTGTATTTTTTTTTTTTTTTACACTGCAGTAAAAAGAAATCATAATGGCTTTGTGTATTTTCAGAGTAAAAACAGAATGATTTCAAAATGATGAACTTTGATAGAAAACAATGAGCCTCATTTATTTGTAAGTAATTGTATCTATTTTGATGGTATCGTTGATTGTTCTGATTTTGCCTGTGCATTTGTTTTTCTTTTTTTCTTTTTAGCATCTCTCCAATTCAAAATTTCTGGGCAAAAGTGATAAAAATAGGCAAAGTTCTTTGGAAAATGGTGAAGTTGTTTGCTCATTTAAAATAGCAAGGAACTGAGTAGCCTCACTTTTAGTTAAACAATAGCTCTTCTTATTACAAGCCATAATATTCTGCTTTTTAAATTAAATAAATATTTCCTGATACTTAAAAAGAGTATGACAGCAGTTGTTGAAGCAGTGGAACCATGGAGAATTTGCAGTTTTACCTGTCAATAATAGAAGTTATAAGGGCAGAGCAAAGAAAAAATATAGTGATATTGTCAGGAATTTATGAAGAAGTGTATTCTTTTGTTTTTAGGCATGCTGGTGTGAGGCAGACAGAAAACAATGTTAGTAGCAGAATATTTTAGGAGGGAGGATATGTTTGTGTATCTGGGATCATGTTATGTAGCATGGCATCTAAGCTGGGGCTGGGAACATGTACATGTACGTACAACCCATCATCGCTTATTACGATCTGAGAAATAGCATGAGGGCAAAAAGCTTGAGAAAAGGATTGAAAAAATGAATATGCAGCTAGCTTTCTATTACATGAAATTCAGCTAAAGTTAATAAATGTTACCAGTTGCTCCTTGGCCCCTTTTTCTTAACCTGAATCTATGAATATGGATGCATACCTACATAGTGATATCTATTGATTAAATTTCTTGGTATTTTTCCATATAAGAGGTGCAATCTGCTATTGTTTATACCTTTACCATGCTTTAATCAACTGAACTGAAATTTTGGCTCTGAATGTCTAATTCAGATTTGTTAGTGGCTCTGTGTATTTTCCCATCTCCAGCCATTCTAGAGGATAGAATGAGAAAAAATATATGGATGTAACTAGGTTGAAGGATAAGCTGCCAGCTCCTTTACAAGCTCTGACTTACTTGAAAAGTAGAGGTCATTTAATGAGCCCTCTCCACTCAGCAGAGGAATGGGATAGACTGTGCAGAGACAATATGACAAAAAAGAATGAGAGATGACTGAGACCAGGTAAAGCATCTGACTGGGGAAGCAGTGACAGTTAGCGAGTTTTGGGAAAGAAGAAAAGCATTGGACAAGAAGTTAAAAGGTGGTGATCTGGGACAGGCTGGACAGGGAGCTAGAGGTGGGAAAAGGGTGGAAACAATAAATAGTAAGAAGAAGCTCCATCACGTTCTCCAGTCCACCACCAGGTGCTGAACCCAAGATGCTGGTAATGGCAGAATGGCAGATGCATACATCTGAAACACGTGGGCAAAATTTGCATCTCATTCCCTTCCATGCGGAAGAGCCATGCCAACAGGTTATTAGGTTTAGGTTATTAACCTAAAATAAAGAAAAACATGTAGATCCTAATGGGCCCAATCACGTTGTGGGAATATGGATTTATTAGTGTTTTGTATTTGCTTAAAACCCATTACCACCAATTACACTTACAGATTTTGCAAAAGGAATGTTGGTGTTACGCTATCATAATCAAAGTGAAATAATGAAATAATAGAAGATGTGAGAATAAGGATATGGAACTTCTGTTTTGTCTAGCGTTTGTACAGTGTATATACAAGTTTTCTGGTTCTTATGTACTTGACTTGGGCTTTGATACTCTAATGGAGAATGTATGTTTGGAAAGGATTTAAAGGTTGGAACCTCTTGACTAATTCATCCTCCAAAGATTATAGGATTTAGGCAATCAATAAGAACAAACCTCAACTCTGTTGTTTTCAATTCAGCTAAAACAAAATCAAAATCGTAGCAACTTAGTAATGATGAATTGCTTTGGAAGTTTTTTTTTTTTCTTTTTTGGATGGGTAGAGAATTTGCTTGTTAAACAACAAAAATAAATGGAATAAGGTAAAAATCAAAAGAAAAATAGCCAAAATAGTAACAGCATAATGTATTGGAGGAGCTGTTCTACAGGTGTTCTTGAAATAACAGGATTATGCAAGGGTTATTCATACTGCAAAGACATTGACCATCATAGCAAAATACAGAGTGAAGATTAGACTTTTTCTCTCTTCTTTATGCATTGGAACTTCTTTTTTGATTTTATACACCTTCAGGATAGTTTTTAAGACATGGTCAGGTTTAGCGTCGTACTGATCAAAAAAGCAAAACTTCAGATCTACAGAAGATTCTGCTCATTCAAAGTGAATTTTGTTTTGAACTGTATTTATTGTGAAGTCAGGGACCAGAAAGTATCAGTGTCAGCCTTTATGGTATCCACCAGGAATCCAGGTTGGTTTCTGCTGGAACCCTTCACAGAATTTGGCAGTTCATGAACTTCTAGCTCTGTTTAACAGGAAAGAAACACAGAGTGGAGTTCTGAACACTGAGAAGTTGGTGAGACATGAATGGCATGTTTGTGTTACTGAGGAGATGGGTGGTAAAGTACTAGCAGCTGAGTCTGTTCGGATAACTTGAATATCTTTCCAAAAGCCTGCTGTTACAAATGGATGAGATAGAAAAATTACACGTCAGATGGTTAAGCAATAGGGCACACTAGCAGTCCGGATGGTCTTACAGATCATGTTTTGCAGTTGCTCCTTAAGATCAGAGCAATGCCTTTATCTGTCTATATACCATGTTCCAGGGCAAAGATGCAATTCTGATCATTTTTACATGTTTTTGTATGTTTTGATTGTTTCATTGTCTATTTAGCTGACAAATTTTACCTTTTCTAAAATGCTTTTCCAAAGGTTTGTTTTTTTTTCCCCTGAGGCACCTAAAATCATTTTTCTTTGTGCAGTACAGTGAACTGCTGAAACTCCTGAGAGGAGCTGAGTGCCCTCTACTCACGTTAATTTCATTAGGTTTGAAGTTCTGTCACTTCAAAAGAAATATGGGAAGCTGCGCCTCCCCCCTCCCCTTGGATCTGTTTGACCCTTTAGGTCACACACAGATGTGTGTTAAAAGAGAATAAAAGAATTGTGTGAGGCAGCTCACCTGTGCTAACTCAATGAAGGAACCTCACAGAAAACAAGTTAAATGCAAAGCAAGAATCTAACATCGCATAGGCTTGAAACCATCCCAAACCACCACCCTCCCCCACCTTTCATAGCCGGTTTTCTGAGCTGTGCGGAAAGCTGCTACTTTGGGGTCCTGATGTAAATTGGTGAAGACCTCTCTTTAATTTGGTGATAAGACATTTCTGTCTTGTCTATTTAAAGTTTGATCTATTGGGGTGATACCTGTGGTGTAGTGGTCATAAAACTCACATTTTGAATAGAGAACTTAGATGAGAATTGACTGAATTTGAGAAATATGTAGGGGGAAAAAACCCCACAAAGTACATGTTGATAGTGTTTTCAGCACATCTAGAAAATGGATTAATAACCTTATGGATCAAAATTCTTTGACCAAAGCAATCTTTGTTTGCCTGAATTTTTTTTTTTTTTTTGAAACAAATATTATACAAATTTGTTCTGGGTTCAATAAACCATTGCTGTAAAAAGAAGATAATTTTTATCGTAACATTATTTTTGCTGTTTCTTTTGATTTTTAAGTGATGGAAGATATTCAGATAGGACAAAACATTACAATTTATGTCAAGCCAAAAGATCAGAAAAGACTTTCAGATGGACCTCAAGTGAATATTTTTCTTAATTTTTTTCCTGTTTTCTGGTATCATAAATGAGCCAAGTACAGGATTTTCACCTGTTTTTAAACAGACAGCTAGTATTGTTTAAATAAGAGTGCCAGCGATCAGAAGGCTCAGTGTGTTGGAAGTTACATAAACACTGAGGCAAAAGATGATCTCTTCCCCAAAGAGCTTACCAATTATTCTTTCAGTGAAAGTTTGGAATAGTTCGTATTCCAGCAAATTAACCAGCCTTCTACATTCCTAAAAGCTCAGTGGCTCTTTTTTTCATTATTATTATTATTATTATTTTTATTTTTTTTTTTTTGGAAAACATTTGAACACTTTTCTCTGGGTGGAGAAATACATTTTAGCTGAGGGCCACTTCAATACTGTGAGATCTCTAAGGTCCACAGGTAGCAGACAGATCCTTGCTTGAAAATACCTGTCAGAAAGAGGTCTACCTTTAAATAGGTCTGCCTCTGAAAACAAAGTCTTTTGGATTTGTGAAAGCAGTGATTGCAAGCTATTACTTCCTCTTATGAGAATGAGCAACTTTGACGCTTTATTGATGGTATTTCAGTAATTTTTCTTGGCAGTGCTTACTTTCCATTGGTTGGAAATTCCAGTTAATTTATATATTTATGCAATTAACTTCATACTTGATGTATCGTATTTTAGAGGCTGACATTCTGTGAAAGTAACATTTAAAATAATGCTGTCACTGCAGTGGTCAGCAGAAAAATCATTAATTATAGATCTCATTTTAGACCTCATTTAATTTATTATTATTTAATGGTAATTCATTTTTAGCTCTGGTTGGAAGAGAATGCATGAAAATACACTCATTCTGGATGTTGTTCTGGCCTTGTAATAACAAAGAAACATTTAATATTAGAGTATTTACTTTTTTTGTGTGTGTATAGAAAACTAATTAATTTACTCTTTCCTTTTTGCTGTTGACAAGCAGTTTGTGGGGTTTTTTTGTTGGTATATTTAGTAATTAGCAGCTGCTGAAATAGTTCACACATGCAACTTTTTAACTGAGAGCTGCAACCCTTAACTTCTGGATACTAATGATTCCTTTTTGATTTAGCATGAAACCCTTCATGTACCTGTGCAACTTTTGTGTGTTTGTGTTTGAGATGTTGAAGAATTGTTGAAATAGGCAGTTGTTTAGACCAGACATTTAACGCA
The DNA here is from genome assembly GCF_036370855.1 of Dromaius novaehollandiae. Lineage (NCBI taxonomy): Eukaryota > Metazoa > Chordata > Aves > Casuariiformes > Dromaiidae > Dromaius > Dromaius novaehollandiae. Next base: position 101,268,973 of record NC_088098.1, on the reverse strand, counting down.
CTTCCTTTATATATATTTTGTGACATCTGAAGTATCATCACTAGCTTTTAAGTTGTTGCTCTTTGAAATGAGTAAGACAGGTGACAGCTCTTTGCTCAGGCAATCTGAGAACTCATGGAAACATTGCTGAATCACTTCCACTTCTATCATGTTTCTTCATAGGTAAGAAAGGCTTTACAATTAAAGTCAAGTCTTAGGTTGTCCATGCATTTTGCTTCCTCTTCTAGTCTTCTCTTTTAGATCTCAATAGGAATGGTTTATGTACCTTTGGAAATGCTGGAAACATTTCATCCTCTATCCCTGAATATTTGCTCTTTCTTTTGTATTACTCAGTACAAGTTTCATGGCCTTGCTTGTGCTTCTGATTTGTGGCTTTATTACTTGTTTTATGGTTTCAGCTTCAAGTACTGGAAGAGATTTAAAGTGAAATTGTGGTAAGAAATGATTAGGCAAGGTGCACAGGAGGTGGCATATGAGCCTCAGGCAATTTAGGATGCTCTAAAACTTTTCTGTTTTCTCTTTAAAGAAGGCATTATATTTGGTGAGGTTTTGGGGTCACCTGACTTCAAAATAGTTGCAAATTTGTCCCAGTGTTTTAAGAAAAAGCAAGAGCAAGTAATGTACAAATTCATTGGTGAAGAGAGCTTCTGGGACTTCAGCTCGTCAGCTGCTGTGCTTTAGTTCACTTCATCAGCATCTCAAGTTGCTTTCTTCTCATTCTTACTGTTCCTTTCCCCCATTCTCTGTTCTTGTTAAGAGTCCTTTCTTTTGCTGCCTAAAAAAACTTGGCAGTGGTTAGGTCAGTTTTATGTTCTCCTGGTGAACTGCACTGGTGTGTCATGTTCTGGTGCTTTCTGTGTATCAATCTGCATCTGCCTGTTCTCTTAAATATTGTTGCTTCTTTTGAAAGTATTGTAATCTGCTCCATAATAGTATGAAAATGCGCATGTTGGAACCCTGTTTATCATGTGGGCACTTTGAGAATATATTAAAAATATGTTTTCTGGTGCACAGTGGTCATTTTATAGGATAAATAAATGTACAGGATATAGAGAAAGCCTGCTTCAACTCAGAGAAATCCACTGGTATTGATTGCCATCAAAGTAAAGTGAAGAAACCAGTGCTTTTAGAGCATGGCTTTTATTTAAAGGCCTTTTAATATGCTCAATATAAAGGAGGTGAAAACTGATCTTAGGTTCATATATTAGGATTTCCTAAAGTTAAATGCAGTTAGTAAAATTGTTGCTTAAATTGAAGATCATGTCTTAATTTTTTTTTCTATAAATATGGTTCATCGTACCTGAATGAATAAATAAAGATTAATGAGCCCTGGTAAATATGTTAATTTTACTCATAGAATGGAATTATCTTATGATGAAATCTTCAGAAGAATGTGTTTACGAACTGTCAATGATGTGCTGTAATCAATATGATGAATCTTGTCTCTGAGATTTACAGCATGTGTTTTTGAGGGAATAAATATGACAGCTGACAACCATTTAAGGCGACTGGATTCATTTTTAAATCTGGATTGAAATACATGGCTGATGAAAAAGTGACAGCCCTCGATAATCATTTTCACTTTGTAATTAGATAAAGCCTCACAAGGCTAGAGGAACATGAATTTCAGCCATTTTCTCCATCTTTGAATGCAATAATGGTACATGAAGATAAACAGAAAAGTACCACGTTGACAAGAGGAGTTAGACCACGTAAAATTTTTATATGTTTGCTTTTGAAATATTAAGACAAAAGCTAGTGTCAAAATTAAATACACAAATGGCAAATGCAGGTGGTTAGAGCAATGCATGCTCGTGTTTGAATAAACGACAGGTCAAAATCAAGAGTGCTGCAAAAATGTCATGCACTGGAAACCTATTAAGTAATCTGATTGCCTGTATGCCTTCATTGTGCAAGTGAGTAATTTTTTTAATTGTATTTTGTACTAAATGTTACTACCTAAATCTCTTGCTCTCAAAAAACACACATTCTTCAACTGCCACCAAAACTAGAAGCAGGAGGAAAAGCTGCATGTGAGGAAAAGAAAGTTGTGCCTTGGGAATGTTTCAAGGTGGCTTTTGGTTGCGGAAGGGGTATATCTGTTTTTTTTCTGAAACTGTGTGGGTTTTTGTTGTTTGTTTTCATTTTTGTCAACTAGATGTGTTAATGCTTTTCTCCTTAGGAACATTTTGCAATGTTTAGCTAGATAGCTGTCCAGTAAATGCAATCATACAATCAATCAGTTTCTTCCCTTGCAGCTCTTTATGTGTTATTCTTAATGTATTATTTATTGTCTGCGTGTGCATTAAGGTTGTTTGTTCCATGGGATGTTAGACCAGTTTGTGTGTGTTCTTTCTTGCAGCGAATGTCCAGAAAATACAAGCCTTATCATGTATAAATGCTGATGCTGAAATTTTCTTTCAGTGGATAATCTGACTTTTACCAGAACTGGATATCCCTGTGTTCTATCACTGTTATCAGCTTTGTGCAGTATACTTAAGGAATAAACCCCCTTTTTTGTGTCTCAGATTTAATGCATGACATTTTGCATGAACAATGCATGAACAATGCATGAACAATGAGATTGTTTTTTGCAGCGTCCAGGATTCCTTACTTTAAATGGTTAGCTGTAAATAGCAATGGTTCATACCTTTCTAGATCTATAAGAGGAATGTAATTCTAAAAACCTGTTTTCTCTGTGTTTTGGAAAGCTACTCAATATTGTCTGTCATGGCTGTGGTTGTCCTTCACTGGTTATGTCTGTCCTTCCCTTTCTTGCTTTTCCAAGTCTAATGGGGTTGCACCATGAGTCTGTACTCAGGTGACTGGGGAGAGCCCCAAATAATTCTGAATGGCATTGTTTAAAATAACTTGCCACTGAAAACCTCACTAATATGGTGACTAATCATGTGGGTAGCATAAAAAGCCAAGTATAGAATGAAAATAAGCTGTTAATTCCTCTGTCACATAACCACTCAACTGCCAAATGCTTTAGGTGGTGGTTCAGCTGCTTTGTTAATTTCTTCAGCTTTGCTCCCCCCGGCGCAGTGCTGGTGTAAGGTGGCGGGGAGAACTGTCCTGGTTTCCTTAGTGCCGGAGCTCCACCTCTCTTGTTGTGTAACTCCTTTGCAGAAAAAGAACAAATCTTCTGTAAAAAGTTTCTTCTAGATCCACTGTGTGAGTCTTTTTATTGGTTGTAGGATAGCAACTGGAGAGCCAATAACTTCTCCATGATATTCAGCTGCAGAAGTGGTGCTGGGATTTTACATCATGGAATTTCTGTAGTTTGTTAGGTCTCCTGATGCTCTGTTCTTTGCTGCGGTTACCCTTGCAGCTGATCTTCTCTACCTCACGAAGTCAATTCTAGCCCTTTTTCAGCCCCTCTTTGCTTTTGTGCAGTTTTTGAATTCAGTATTTGGGCTGCAGCAAGACCAGTGCTAGCATGCGGCGGACCCGGGAACCTGGTTGCCCCACTGCTCCTTCCCTCAGCTCTCAAAGGTTTGACAGTTCCTGCAGCTGTCTGTGCTGTGACAGCTGTCACCGCTTTGGGCATGAGCTGTGCTGTCATACAAAGAGGTGCTTTGTAGCATGTTTGAAGAATACCTTCTGTGCGACAGTCTGAGCCACTGAGCTCGTTGGGACTGCCCGGGCAGTGCCCTCCGAGCTGCCTGCTGTTTCTGAGCAGCTCACATGGAGCTTCCATGGGTCTGTCATGCCACTTAGTGTGGTGTGTGGTAATGCTGTGTCTAATATCCCACTGCAAGATAAAATGAATCAGTAGGGCAAGATACCCTGAGACCACCAGCCTGCCCAGCCCTGTCATCTCTAGCAGTGGAGTACTGGGAGCAGCTGCTCTCCTCTCTCAGCTACAGTTTTGTCTCAGAGCATTTCTCACGCACAAATCTCCCAGATATGTAGTGGGCATCTTGTGATTATTTCATGTGAGGGTTTTCTTGCCTGTGGATAGTTGCAGAGACTGAGCAACTGGACATTTTGGCTAACCTACTAAGTGTTCATTTTCCTGATAAAATGTAACACTGATGTGGATTAGGAGGTTAAAAAAAAAACTGTTTAGAAAAAATTCCCCAAACTACTTATGAAGAGTGTTTTAGCATAACTTTTTTTTTTCTGTAAACAGCTCCTGTTTGCAGTTGAGATTTTTCATTAACAGATTGCTTTCTTCAGCTTGAAAGCAATGTCATTAATTGCTGCTATGATTCTTTATATTGTTCTGGATTTCATTAGTGATTCTTAATAACAACGTGATGTTTCTAGGAGCAAAAAGTTTTGGGGAAGACTTACATGGAAAATTTGCATAGAACTTAATAGACATGTCTCTGCAATAAGTTATATTTACTGGTTTTGGTTTGAGTGTTGTTACCAGAGCAGCTATGGAAAATGTTCTGTAAGGTGGAATCCAGTACTGCACTTTGGGAACAAATAAAACTATTACTGTTTTGTTAATTCTCAGTAATTTGGGTTTGGGTTTGGGTTTATTGTAACCCTGTTAAAATACTAGTAAAGTTATCTTGGCTTTCTCTCAGTCAGATTATAAAAAACCTTTCAGTAAGTGCTGCTTGCAGAAATGGCCACTCCAAAGTAGGCAGAAAAATTTTGTCTCTTGTGGGATTGTTCTTGCCTCGACCTTAATAGAGGTAAATCCTTTCTAAAAGGAAGAAACCATCTGCAATGGGCCACTAAGTGGCACAGTGTAGTACCAGTGAAGTTTGAAGCATTTGTCAGATTATCGGAATTAACTTTTTTGTTTCCTTTAAACAGAGAACTTCATTACATAAAGTGACAAAAATACAGCTATAGTAAAATGTTATTGCAGAAAATACACATTTAAGCTGGAAACACTTTACTTTTTTTTGTTCCAAAGAAAGCTGGTAAATGGTAGGTTTTGGGTTTTGTTTGTTGTTGTTCAAAGGAAGAATTGGTCAAGGAATAATTAAAGTGCTTGGGGAGAAAGAAATGCTGTTGCTAAAGAGACTGTAGCTTGTGCTGGAGATGTCTTCCTTAGCCTGACAGTCATTTCAGTAGTTCCCCAACAAAGAAATACATTACTCTGTGCGGGTAAGAGAAGAGTAAGGCCATTTCCTTTATGTATCTCACTTCAAATCAGATTACATTTGAATCTCCTCACATGGGTGTAGGTGTGGTAGTTAGGAACAGTGGCACACTACCTCCTAGAGAGAGAGAGCTTTCTCTAGTAGGAATTTTGTGCTTTGTAGTTGGAATAGAAATTCAAGGTTGGTGCTTACTGATATATATATATATATATGTATATATATATATGCATGCTATTACAAGCATTCCGTAGCAGACAAGCTATGGAAAAAGGAGATTAATATCAATAGTTGCTTCCATGCTGAGCAAAAAGTTGCCAAAATGGTATGGATGTAAGGACTTTTAAAGTCATTATAACAGGCTTCTGTTAAGTTGTCCATTCTGTCTATCACCTTTCTTATTTCTGGCAGGAGTGTTTTTCCCGTTGAGGATATTTTGGCTACTTTAAGGGTCCTTGTATAGCTTTATAGCTCCAGTAAACTCATCTTATTTCAGGTGTGCATGTATACCATTTCCGTAATTATTTTGTAGTAGTATGCACAGGGGACACATGGCACAAATAAGTGATAGCTGGTAAGTGTGTTTCTCAGTTCTTAAAGCAGTCTTGCTGAGTTGGCTTTCCTACCTGCTGTTTGGAAGGAGATCCAAGTTCGACAAAACTAGCAAGTTTGAGATAAGCCTGTTCAAAGTAAGGCACAAACTGGGATATTTTCTCTGTACTGAAATCTGTGATAAAGCCCTCTGATCCTAGAAAAACTGTAGATTGAGTTGAGGAAGTTTTCCTTAGCTTGAGAAGCATGTTAGTAGCTTTCTGACAAAAATTAGGTGTGGAGGTCAGGTTATGAAGTTTAAAATTTTTGTTGTTGAGATGTTTTTCTTCTCCAAGCATGGACTTTTTATTTTATTACAGTTGAGTCTTGTCTATGTTTCTACTACAGTGTTTTATACCAATAGATGAGGTTTGATTATAGCCTTTACACCAGCAGCTGGACTTTCAAGAGGTCAGGACTAACCATGGTAGGTGTTGTTTGTTTGTTTGTTTGTTTTAAAGCCCATTTCCAGTACCTTTTTTCTTTGTTTTTTTTTTTCTCACTTCAGAACAGTATGTTGAGTCCTTTCTTGACATGATTCCAGGCATTAATATTTATTGAGCGTCTTCCCTGAATAAAGGCTAATTGTTAGATTTGCTTATTCTTCAGATAGCCATGTTGCTAGTGGTTTATATCCTTAATCCTGACATGTTGCTGAAAAATTCAAATCCTGATTCAAATCCACATTTCCTCAAAGTGTGAAAAATCTTCAGATCTACAGAGGCCCTTAAAGCTCATCTCTGAATGGAAAGCTTATGCTTCAAATGAAAATCTGTTCTCTTTCTCGAGTATGGCTGAGTAAAGTGATTTCAAATAGTTTGCAGATTGCAGGCCATGATGAATGAACACTGAAAACATTTGAACTGCTTTGCTTTGATATAAATCTGTTGTGTTAAGAGAGAGCATATGGTCAGATCATGCAAGCCCTTGGCTATTGAGAACACTGGCACCTCGGCCGTTTTCTGATCAGAAGTGTGTAAAATCCACATGTGCTGCATACGAGTCAGTCAGGATGCCCACTTCTCATATCAGCACTTGAGATAACAAGAAGTTAGTAGGCAGATAACATGCATGTATATGGAAATGACATATTTTTTCCTTTAAGAAAAAAGACAGTCAAAAGGCTGCTTGTTTGTGAGATGGAGCATACTGTAGTTGAATGTTGATAAACGTATCTGAAAGTATGGACAAATCTTAGGTGTTTTTAAAATGGTTTTGATCTTACCTGGTAGTTCTTTAAAACAAGTTTCTAACCACCCTAAGAGTTTGCCCTGTGGGCAAGTTTTGAATGTAGTTACTGCATCCAGCAGGCTGCATATTCTTATGTAATCCAAATTTTTATCTGATTTTATGATGATGTTATGGTGATAATTTTTATCATGCTCTAGTAATTACCTTTGTCATTTACTGCACCATGGAAAACACCTTAGTTACACTTGAATGGGCTTTGTTTTTTGTTTTTCCTTTTGGTAGTGGTGTAGTATTGCTATCAAGTAGTAATAGTAATAGTAATACTATTACTAGTAATAGTAATACTATTGCTATTACTGTACTAATACAGTGTAAAGCTGATTTTTTTGCAGTTATAATCCCCATTTTTCCAAAATTACTCTTGAAGTTTCTCATAGAATGTGGAGGAAAACTTGTTTTTTTAAAGAAGAAAACCTTATCATCTGGTTTTGATATGAAATTCTTAGATAGCCATAAACATTATCCTACCCTCAGAGTTCAAAGATAAGTGTGTTAAGATTCACGATTATATCTTTTCATGCTATCTTAGTAACATAGACGAGAGTAAATGACTCATTCTTAGAACAGGTGAGATAAGCAAGATTAGAGGACTTTATGAATTCATTTATTTTTTTCTGTATATTGTACTTCACTGATGATATATCAAAATACAATGAATAACTGTAATAACAGTTGTAGGGAAATGATCTATAATCCAGATAAAGAATTGTTGCAGGTTCAAATGCAGTCTACCAGCCTAAAGTCTCTTGGTAATGAATATGGGTGTATTAAAAAAAGGAGGGGGGGCACTATTTTTTTTTTTAATCCAATCTTTCAGACTCCTAGATATCCTAGATATCTTTGGAGAGAAAAGAAAGTAAAAATAGAAAGTTGTTTTGCCATCATAGTTGTTATGATGTCCCTGGAACTGCAGTTCCCTTCATGTAAGCATATTAGAAAGCTAGAAGCATGTCACTTCGTGTGAAATTGTTGACATAGGATTTCTGCTGCTAGCATTTTCCTCCACTACCACCATTAGATTTTACTGTCCTATCTTCCTTTTGTGTAAGAAGTTTTTATTAGAAGTGTGCTCTTACCAGCTGTAGGAGGTATCTGGGCTGGTGTTATGTGTCATAAGCTTGATACTGGTTCACCAGCGAAGAGGAATACAATTTGTTTTTGATCACATAGGCCAGAAACTACTAAACTGTTAAAGTCCTAATGTTAAGCATAATCATACAGGAAGGGGGAGGAAAGTTGTTTGCATAACACCTCTTTCAGATGGTACTTGGATAGAGAGATGGATGCAATACATACCTGGCTTGCATATGGATGAAGCTCTTTTGAGGAGTTTAATATGTGTAAGACACTTAGCAGAGGTGGTGGCTGGGTGTAGATCCAGCACGGTCAGTGGGCAGGCTGCTTTTCATTCTGAAAAGTGGCACTGATTTTGTCCCCATTTCTCTGCTCACCAGCCAGGGCTGCATAGTTAAATGCTACTGCATTTAAATAGCTCACTTTCCTATGGCAGCTATGTTTCTTCTGCTCTCGAAGCTGATACACTTGCTATTTCATGGACGATGCTATGAAGCTGAAGTTCAGGTGGTAGCTTAAGCTTGCAGGGTCTTTATACAGGACAGCGTGGGGGGAGAGCTGCTGATAATGGAAAGGCTCTTGGGCAAAAGGAGTAGAATCTTTTGTGAGTAGGTCAGGGCTGGTGGGTTGTGGGGTGAAGTCCTGCAGGGTCGGGACAAGGAAGGAGTAAAGAGAGGCTTGGCTTGATTTTGAGGCAGATAGAAAACAATTCTGTAGGGAGCACCTAGAGCCCTATAAAGGGTCTAAAGAAAAGGGCATGGTTTCAAAAGCTGAACTTCTGTAAAATAATGCTGTTTAGAAGAAATAAAATCGGACCTCTGGAAGAAGAGGAACCGTGTAATCCCATGAGAGCCTTCTTTGGCGAAGAGAGTGTTGAATTAATCTGATGTGTTGCACAAGAAAAACTTTAGTCCATCTCTAGTATATGTGTTCAGAAACAAATGTAAGGCAGTTTTCTTTGTGTGTTATTTATAGCTGCACATCCTGAGTTCCTTTGTGATAACCTTAAGCTGCACTTTGGCTTTTCAGACTCCTAGGAGGTCTCTGGAACAAGCTGTTTTCTGCATCAGCTCTTAACTTTGGTTGCTGGCACGCTATGTATCTCATAAGCCTCAGACCAGCTGAACTCTGCCACAGTGCTGCAGGTATATTGGATATTTTGTAGAACAGACAGCAACTGGGACTGTTCTTGGGTTTAATATTTTTATTAGAACATGTTTTAAGGTGGCCAAGAAGTAGCCTTCTTTTCAGGTTAAGTGGAAAAGATTCTTGTGGGTGGTCTGAGATGAAGGAGGGGCAGGAGAGAAAAGGGAAGGAAAAGACTGCCTCACAAATTACCTCTCTGTACAGTATCTTATGCCAGTGAAAGAGAAGGTTGATGAAAAAAATAACATGTAGTAAATATAGTTTGGTCACTATGTCAGTGGTCATTCGTACTACCTAGAAAAGCTCCATTATGGGTCTGGCTTTGAGAACAGATTCAGAGGGGATGACCAGAGTTGTTCAGACTACAGACATGCCTAATCCCTTGGCTTTTCCTTTTAGTGAGCCTTCTCTACTGACTGCAAGTTCTGATGTGGATGCAGTTTTCAGACAACTACTATTGTCACCAAATGACATAGGAAAATAAGGCCATGTTGTGGTTTAGTTGAAATAGGAAAAGTCATCATAATATATCATACCAGCTTTCACATAGCTTAGCTTCTCTTATTATTGATTTCACAGGTAAGTTCTGTCTGCTGATATGGATACCTAGCATGCATGTTGGGGATTTGATTTCAGTTTGGAATAAAATCAAGACTCCATTACAAACTCCTAATGTTATTGTATAATGTTTCACGTCTTTAAAGATTCAACATATGGATAGGAATCTGAAATTGTTTCCAACCGAGTAAAGTCATTGTAGTCTTATCACCTCATTTGTTTGGAGAATGTTTTGAGACCTGAGTTCGTTCTTATTTTTTATTCAATATAAAGATCCATGGATTAGTTTAAGAATTACCCCCACACTAGAATTCTTTTCTTTTTTTTCCCCCTTTTTTTATTCATTCAAAGCATGTGGTTGAGTTCTTCTGAGCATTCTCATGATGTGGCTCTACTCTGTTAGTGAATGGCTGATGCTCTTTAATCAGGAGTTATAAATAATGAATACAGACCCTCTATGTGGTATTGTTCATTATCTGCTGAATATTCTCTCAAATGGTGCTTGTCTGACAGTAGCAAATACTCAGGTTTCTGTGGATTGAAGAGATTAACAAAAAAGATCTGCGTGGCTGGGATTTTTTGAATGTTTGATCAGCTTTAAAACATTCTATACCAGTATGTCTGCTATATTCAATGCCCAGCTCTACTCTCTTTTAGTCTCATGTTGAAACTGTAGGATTGTAGCAGGTAGGCAGACACTTCTAAACAGCCAAAGACAAGTTATCAGGAATTTCAAGAACTGTTCCATGGTCTCTTTGATGTGAGAAAGGAATACTGAAACAGAGGTCTACTGCCTGCCTCTTGGTCAAAATGTGCTTTCCAAGCTGTTCAAACACAAGGTTAATTGCCATTTTCATTATATATCCTAGTTATATTTCACAGCCATTTTGGATTGTATTGGCCTGAAGCATAGTATGGAACTTATTCCCTGAGATAACACAACGAGTAAAAAGCCAGCATGTGAATAACTTTAACTTCCACTTTCTGGAGTTTTCTGGGTGTAATTTAGGTTAATTAGCTCAATTGTATAACTTCCTCCCCCTTCCCCCCCCCCCCCCCCCCCCCCCAATTTTAGGCATGTTTTGTCTATTTTATCTGTTTTACAGATAGTTCTTAATGGATTAGTTGTAAGCTAGTGGACTAATCATAATAAGCAAATGACTGTCAGACTTGTATGTAACATTAAGTTAAGGTGAAGGAGAAGGTGAAATTCTCTGCTTTATTTTCTTGGTGTTCATATGGTGCTCCTTATTGTCCTGTTGTCCTGGGAGAAGTCATGCGCAACGGTTCCCAGGTCACTATCTCTGTACCTCCATTATAATACAATTGCATATTTTCAAAAGCCTTTCCCAGACGGGAGTTTTTCCTTCGAAGTAAAATCCAGTTGCTTCTTTAGGCACCGACTTGCTTATGGAGGTTTTGAGCCCACCTCCCCAGTTCCTATGGTGCAATTTAAGAACACTTTAAGTCCTTAGATGATTTAAATTACTGCATCTAACAGTCCTCACTACTGAAGAGGCAAAGCACAAAGAAACAGTAGCTTGATCTCAAAGAAATGATGTGAAATTTAGATCTGAGCACTTGAGATAAAGTGAAAAATTGGCTAAGCAAACCTGAAGGATCACAGGGCCATGAGTAAAATGGAGGAAAAAGTTACAGAGATGGAAGAAGATGAAAAACAAATGTTTTTATGGACTGAAGATACAAATTCACATCAGAAATAATGTAGAAGAACTAGAAAGAGTGTGGACAAGGTAGCAGGGTCATCAGAGGTAAAGAATGGGTTCCATGTAAGAAAAAATGACTTTTCATCCTGGGAAAAAATACAAAGGGGAATGTGACAGGGATGTTGCCTGCACACTTACTGTGTAGTTAAACCCAATCTGAGCTTATTTTTCTTTATCCTAGCTATCATGAAGTGGCCCATGTTGAGAGGGTGACATCACAAGACAAAATTAGCTGAATCTAAACTCTGCTTTTGGTCAGGTAGACTAGTGCCCTCAGCCTTGTAGGCAAATCACTTGGGTGTTGAGAATTCCCTTGAAAGGCACATTTTCTCTCGAGTAACCCAAATCACTGAGAAAGCATCCCAAAAACATCTCAGCTCATGAGAGCCATAGCATATGTTCATGCAGAAAGAGAAGCACAGGAATAGTGAGGGCACAGAAACATGCCGGTGATGTCTGAGGGGCAAAAGTCTGCCCTAGTTCCTTTGTTGTGTACAAGGTCTCATTCTCCAAAGAATGGAAAATTGGGGAAACAAACTGCTGTTGAGTGTCTGGGGGTTTTGGAATGCCTCTGCTGTTTTCAGAATATTTTCGAAAATGCATTCTTATTCCCTAGCCCTTTTTCATGCATGCGAGGAGATCCTCACATTCTTTTTCTAACAAAAAATACTTAGACACCTGTTACTGTTAGAAGTATTGTGACGATTAAAACAAAGCCTATTACTTAAATTTTAAGTCAGTGAAAAGAAAGAAAGATCATAGTTGCACGTGTTTTAGAAAAATCTGAACAAAGGGTGTTGCCCGCGTTTTACAAGAAATTGATCATCGTCTCTGATTTGGCACAATCTTTTCTGTTTAACCAGCCAGGTTTAGCTCTGCTGTAACCTTACCTATAGAAGAGATTTATACTCAGGAGCAAATCTAGGAACTGACAGCTATTTCATATAATACTTAAGGGTATCTTTATCCCTAATGGCAAATATATATTGAATCTCGAAGACATACTGTTATTCGATGCATGCTTAGGTCCTATTACTATTAATGGGAATTAAGTACGTTGAAAGAAGAAAATAGTCTCTAGTGTGCTGTTTTGGAGACCACAGCTTTTAAATGTCTTGCATTATGGAAGTGGCTTTCATATTTTGGCCAGCAGTGAAGAACTTCTGCAGCGTAACACATGCATTATTTTGACTGAAATATCAGCCAGAAACAACAGTTTACTCGGTTGTTTCCATTAGGGGAGAAGGTAATATCGCAGTTGTCGCATTTTGTGTAGTGAATCTACAGTGCAAAGACTTTGGTAGTGAAAGCCTTACCTGTGGAGAATGTGCAGAGAGTTCATGCAGTATCCCTAAGCATAACCATGATCAAACAGTAGCTCCAGACTCTTTTCGTCAGTGTTTTGTTCAAAGCTCTCCCTTAGGGAAGTCATGGGAGGAGGAAGAAAGGTAGAAAGACTTTTCTCAGTGCCTGCTCTGGCTGCCTCCTTGGATTTTGCTTTTAATCTCTTTGCTTCTCTTTGATGCAGATACATAGACAGCTCTACCAAACAGTACCATGAGGAGCTCTTTGCAGGCTGTGTTCTTTCTGTTTGCACGCGTTGCATCAGTGTTGACCGCATAGAGGGAGGAGTTTTTCAGTAGTCTGGTTTTGAATAGTAGGTTAATGTCTTTCTTGCATTTATCAAAAGTGAAAAGGAGAATAAGGATTCCAGTGTGGTCTGCCTGAACTATAGCCTGACAATCTTACAGCCCTGACTTTCTCTGTCCTTTGAAGATGCTAATCATTAGCAATTTTTTTTTCTATAAGCAAAGTCTATTAAAGTTTTGATTTGCTAAATAGTACCTGTGTAACCTGTGAGAATACCTGTGAATAATGCATCTATAATTCATTTTTCATCAAAATTCAGTTAGGTTTGTCTCATTTGAGTTACAGTTCCGTATTTCTTTCAAGGATTTATCTAGCCATGTGTTAATTGCACTGTGTTTTGTGACAGGTTATGGTGATACATTACCATGCAATTATAGTTAAGATTTAGAATAAGAGTCAGTCTTTTTTTTTTTTCCTTCCACAGAATATGCGAGTTCATTTCCAAAATGCAGTCACTTGAACCTTTGTTGAGTTGTCTTGCAAAAGTGTATTGCATGTTATTGCATATATGTAATCAGGAAATTTGGTAGTTCACAGATACAAGCCTTCTGACAGATGGACAGAAGCTTTGGTACAATGTCTTTGTTAGTTTGTTTTTATTAATTAAAATCACAGGTCTGTGTAAAGTACTTTTTCTAGAATGACCTGCTAGCAACAGCAGAAGAGGAAAGTTATAATCAAGATCCAGTATGACTCAGAGGGCAAGGTTTGTATCTATTGTATACCTCTTGCAGAACTTAAATCAGTAAATGCTTGCTTTGCTTAAAACTTCACATTTTAATCCTTTTTTTCCTATAGTTTTCCATAAGCTTTTAAAAAGTGGTAGTTTGAAAACCAGCAATTAATTATAGTAGTGTCCATCTCGTCAGTAAAGAGAGAAAATTGGCAAAAATTACATGTGGGATTGCAGCTGAAGCTTTGAGAGGTGTTCTCACTGCGAACCAAAACAGAAGGTGCAAATTGAGAGAGACCTTTTCCCAGTATTTTCTTTAAATGGTTCGCCTCAGACGCTAGTAGCAGGGTAGCCACAGCACTGTGGACCTTGTAGCAGATAGTGGCTCCAAGATTTGGCACAGCATACCGAGTCTTGCGCTGCGGCTGTTTGCCCTCTCCTCCCCTCCCTCCCTTCTCTTCCCCCTTCCTTCCCCCCCACCTCTCTCCCTCTCTATCTCCCCTCCCCGCTCACCTCTCTCCCCTCCCCCTCCCTCCACCTCTCTCCCCTCCCCCTCCCTCCACCTCTCTCCCCTCCTCCTCCCTCCTTGTCTCCCTCTCTCCCTACCTCTCTCTCCTCTGCCTCCTGCACCTTCATGTTAAAGTTACATTAATTATATAAATTAACTGAATTAAAACTCTCTGGGATAATTTATGGAGATTGTCTCCACCTAGGTTTTTAGGTGCCCTTGTGTCTCTGGAGTGCTCTATGATGTGGCTTCGGCCAGCGTTAGCTGTCCTTGCCTCCTGGCAAGTCTCTTCTCAGGGTTTTTGATGGGTGGTTTGAGGAGGGCTTCAGTCCTGTGTGCTTAAAATTTTTTCATACTGGACAATTGGATTTGGAGATTTTGGAATTCTTGCAGTCAGTTCATTTCATCTCAGATACCTGTGTCTCTCACTTTACCAATCCCTTACTGTCACAGACCTGAGGAGATGTTTGAGCTGGATCTCTTGTATAAAGCCCTCACCCAAACAGTGCTTTAAGCAGGGCATTTCCTATGCAGGCTCCTCTGCCTTGGAACGTCTTCCTTCTTCGGGTGCTGCCGTGAAGTGATTTGAAGGCACTTTTTCATTTCTCATGACCATAGGCTTGGTAATCTAAAGTGAATATAACACAATTACCTGCCTTGGATTTAAAAGGAAATGTGTTTTTTTCATCAAAAGCCTAATTTAACATTCTGGCAGGAAATGTACATGTTCAATTTGCAATGAATTCTGTTCTGATCTGTTGCTAATATTTAGTGATGTTCTGCAGCGCAGCCTGATTCAACTCAGCGGAGTTGCAACAAAACTTGTTTTGCTATGTCTTTGGCCAATGTAGATTTTGAAGAACGTATGTCAGTTGTTTTTATACATATATAAATACAAAGTGGTACCTCAGCATGTTGTACAGTGCACAATTAGGCTTTTTTTCAGTATTCTTCCTATTTTTAATCTTGGAGTAAAATCAGATGAACATGACTAGCAGCCTGTTGATGAATGATACTGGATTCTACTCTCTAGTTATATACCTTTAGAAGTTACAATTAACTAGTAACTTCCTGGTTAACTTGCTCTCACATGCAGTGAGTTATATGTGGGAGTATCTCCAACAGAAAAAGAACGAAAAGAAGAAATGGAGTTCTGTCACTCAGCTCCACCCAAAATGACCATAGATTTCAAGTTTGTTTTTCAACAATATAAAGCTTTTTAAAATCCTGTGTTTAAAATAAATACACCTTGTCATTTTTCACCCACACACATTCTGGTTTTAGGGCAATAGTCAGGTTTGTCACGTGCCAGCTAGCATCTTAGACTGAGAACGCTCAATATATGTTTCAGTTGCTGGCAGTGTGCAGAGTTTCAGAAGGGCAAGTTTAGAAAAACAGTAGGAAAGCTACTGCTGAAAGGATCATTTTCACTCCTTCCTAGAGCAGTATTTTCAAGCTATGAGGAAAAAACCTTTCAAGAAAGTTCAGAGAAATGCCCTTTCTTGGGAATAAGGAAGAAATTATTATTATTTGAAATTATAAAATAGCAAAATGCAAGTATCTCTAAAAATGATCTTGAAGTCTTTTATTTCTAGAGTAGATTGGTCATTAATTTGAGGACAGGGCTATGGAATCCATGAGGTAGAGAAAATGATTGTGGGAAGGCAGCCTGGACTTTGTAAATACCTTCATTCTGCTGCATGCAGTCTTAAAGCTATAGGTACATACTCCAGGATGGGATGACCTATAGTTCTTTTTTGTCTGTTCTGGTTTAAAAACAACCACCAAACAAAAAACAAAGTTGTGCCGTAGATGTGTCAAGGAAGCTTTCCTTAGCTTATCTGTCGTGGTTGTCTTCTGTGGAAGGATCATCCATATGTTTTGTTCTGTATACTGGAATATTACAACATCATGGCTTTTGGTAAGGGCAGACTACACTTCCCTGTCCTCTCGGATGCAGATAAACACTTAGAAGAGAAGGGGTGTATAGTCTATGAAATTTTGTTTGACATGGAAACTGTTTTCCAGTTCTATGTTTTGGATGGAAAATAGATGATTTTAACCACAAAACACATTCCATTCATTTCCTTAATTCTGAGAGGAAGCTGAAAAAGCAATGAAGAATCAGAAATGCAGGGAAATGTAGAAAATGTACCTTGGCATCTGACCTTCTCCTTGGCATCCCCTTTTTGGAGAGCCCTGCAGTCTTTCCTCACCAGTTGCCTGATCTAATGTACAGGTGAGCTGCTGGTGGAGGGACTTGCTGGTGTGTTCTTTGCACACAGCTTGGTTGTTTGGGATATTGCTGAAGGGAACGGTTGCATGGGAATAGCCGTCATGGTAAGAGAAGCTATGGCTGTTTGAAGTGAAAATAAACAAAACAAAACTTTTTTTTGGAAATGTGAAGTTTTTTGGTCCTATTCCTAAATGTGTTCTCTGCTTTTAGAAATAACGAAAGAGCTGTATTAAACACTTTGTCTTGTAAGAAATAAATATATTGAAAAACAACTTTAGACCCTTTTTAGTGTCAGTGAGAGACTTTATGCAAAGCAGTGTTCAAGTATAAATATTTCAATACAGTATTTAATAGCCTATCTAGGAAAAGCTATGGATCACAAGGTTTATTATCTAACAGTTGTAAATTCAAGCTATTTCCTGTTGCTAGGTCTCTGACCCTTTTGTTTCTACAGAGTTAGCTCTTTATTCAGATTGATTTTGGGGTTTTATTTTTTTATTTGGATAATGGATTAAAAACACTTGAGGCTCTTTTCGCCATGAAATAGTATACGGAAGGGAACAATAGAAGGTTCCTCTTCTGCACCATCAGTTTTAATGTAAACCCAAAGTGACAGTTTTACACAATGCTCAGAAGATTTCTCTAAAGATAATGCTGCACTGGGACAAAATACATAGTGCTGTTTCATCCACTGGAAACAAAGATGCAGTAACTTTCCTTAATTGAGGTGATTTTCACTCTTTCTTCTTGGTAGTAGAATGTTAGCATAAATGATGATGGAGTGCTCTTTAAGTACACTTCCTTTACACAACATACCTTGTGCTTTTATTTCTGTCAGGAGTCTGTATGGTTCAAAATTAAAACCTATCTTTTCCTTTGACCTGATTTTTCTCCCTTCTACTGTCCAGGAAATAAACAAATCTCGGTGCTGAGAGCCTGAAAGAAGCATTTTTTAACTATACATGTTGGGAGGAGTCCCCAACATGTGCAGCATTCTTGTTGGAGGGTTTAACATTGACTTGAACACTGCAGTAGGAGGAGTGATAGAGGCATTGCTTCACTGGTTCAGCTGTTCAGCTTCAAAGCAGTTTGTGTGTTCTTTGGGGCAGAGACTTTGTGTGTATCCTGTCTAGTGTAATGGCCCTGTTGATCCTTGATAGCATGGCCAGACATTATTCCTGTCAACAGCAGAAGGAAGAGGGGCAGTAGGTGAGTTTACAACAACAGTATTTTATTAGAATAAATGAAAATATTGCAGTGAATTGCTGTGTGTGCCACTGAGGTTCAGCATTGCACAGATGAAAAAAATCGTTTCAGTAGAAAAATGTGATCTGCGTGGTTTCCAGTGTTAGCTAGGTTAGGTCCTTGTATCAGCAGCTGTAAAGATGAAGTTATTTACTGGGAATTCCCTATTTACTGTACATTTTACAGTGTTAGGTTAAAAAAATGGGGTCCATTTATAACTAACATAGATAAGAGAGCAAAACGGGGGAGAAAGGATGGATATTTTAAGGAAGTATTTGGACCTGTCACTTTATTGTGGATGTTTTTGTAGAGTGTATGCCTAATGTTTCCAAGAGAAATGTGTTTCGGCTCTAAGGAAGTGGTTAAAAAGAGGAAAAATAGGTTTTCTGCTAAATGTTCTGACTTTCATATTCACTTTGCCACCAATTAAACACAAATTGTGTTATTCTTCAGTGCAGTGCATAAATGCATAAACATGTACTTAGGTTCACAGACTCTTTTTAGGTGATGCAATATTGTGTTTCAGTGATATTTCATGAGTTACTCAGAGAATTATTTGAATATAAAGGTGGTCTTTTTTGGGTTATTTAGCCATCTGCATTCCGGAAGTCATTTAATTATTGTGGATGCATTTGATAGATACATGTCTGGATTTGATAGATACATGTCAAGTTAAGCCTTAAACATTTCTACTGATAATCTACAACTCACATGGCAGCTTCCTTCCTTAATAAGTGTTCTTGTAATTGTTTGGTGGTTTCATGATGAACATCCCTTTAATTTCTGAAACAGATTTATTTCTTGTTTTATTATCGGCTGATACAATTGCTGAAGATCCCCTTGCTTATTTCTAGATAATTACTGTATTTCTTTTCCATGTTCTTTTCTGGATCCTGTGTCTGCACTTGATTCTGTTTTTGCTACCATTATCTTTTTCTCTCATCACTATTTTTCTGAGCCTTATCTGTATTCTCAAAATCCATTCTTTTTTAAATCCTCTTAGATTTTCCCAATGTGGTTTGTCTGCTTCCAACTCTTAATTTTCAGTGGACTATTTTAAGTGATCCTTTGAAATTTTCTACAGATAGGGAAGTCAAGCTGACAGGTTTAGGTTTGGGTTTCATTCAATACAAAAGATGAAGATACTTAGCAAGTGCTCCCAGCACCATATAGCTGTCTCTCCGTGATTAAATTATCAAGTATTGCCTGATAACTTATCAGGTGTTTAGAAGGTCAAATATTTGGCCTAGAGTAATACAAGATCAAGACACAATTGGTTCCCGAAAGGGTAAGTGCCAGTACTTATTTTTGAAAATGTTTGAAAAACAGTCTCTCTGAATGAAAGTCACCACCACCCTAATTTTGGTGTGCATTTTCCATTGCTGATCTTGTTTGCAGATGACTTTAAATGTAGCCTATGTATATATCTTTATTGACATCATGTTTGAGGCTCAGCTTCACTTCCTGCTAGGTTTTGCTCAGGCTCAAATTGTTACTGGCCACTGTGTGATAGACTGGAGTAGGAGAAAGGGGCAGGGAGGAGATGCTTTCTAAGTAATGGCCTGGGCCAGTTCTTTTATTGCTTTGCTTCATACTTGTGATTCACTCTTCCTTTTGAGGTAACTTAGATAATAAAGCATGATGCAGCTTGAATGCTATGTCTATATAACGTGTAATCCTCAGTGTCTCCTGTATGCACAGCATCTCCATGAGTTCAGCTTACTGTAGGGCAGGTGGAATGGTGTAACATGTTACAAATCTCTGTGAGGAAAAGGTCCTTATTTTGGCTGTGGACAGTTCTGGGTAATGAAATAAGCAATAGTGTATTATGCAGTCAGTATACTTTGAGTTTTGTTGTTGTTAGAAAATTTTCTAGTGATGAATAGAAAATATGGAGGCTAGGTTTTTTCTAGAAAGGATCCGGGAAATTGCTTCTGGTGATTACAGCCATTAGTCAACTATAGCAAGAAAGACACAGGAGTCTTTTTTTGGAAGGAGGCTGAAAATGAGATAAAATGCAGCATGGGTTTATTAAGCATATATCTTCCTAGATGAACCTGAAAACTTTCTTTGATAAGCATTCCTTCTGAGACATGGGAAATCCCAGGGAACTTAAACTGTCTGGAACTACGTACTACATAGTAGTACTAAGTACTATGTACATGGTAATGAGCTGAACTGAAGAAACTGGGGATTGGTATTGATTGGGATGGTAAAGAACTGGCTAAAGGAAAGTCAATAATGGGTTGTGTTAAAAGGGCAAGCAGGATTGGAGGGAGATTCTGTTTCATGTTTCCATTTAAGACTTTGGTACAAAAAATGGGTGTCTGATGACAGACAGTTACAAGGCGTTTCTAACATGGGAAGGGGTCAAAATAAAATGCAGGAAGAACTTGGTAAGCCTAGGGTAGTATAAATGGGTTGTAATTGAATAGCATGAAGGCAATGGTTATACAATAGGAATCTGGAAATTTCTGATCTGGAAGCACCAGAAGAGAAGGGCTTGGGAATATTAGTTTTCAAGTAGCTGAGCTACTGACTTGGTGTGATTAGGATAAAGTTAGGTATGATCCTAGGAAGTGTTGAAAAGGTTCCTTCTGGAAGGGAAGAAAGCAGGTGTCATTGCCAAGGTCCGAAGCACTGACTAGATGGTTCCTTGGAGTACTTTATACAGTTCTAGGTACACATAAGGGTGAACTTAAACTCGAATAAGTGAAAGCAGGACTGCTAGGAAATCAGGGAAATTGAAGAATTTTTTCATTGACATTTAAAAAATATAATTAAGTATTGCTGGTTGGTAAAATGCTTTAAGTAGTTGTTACTGAATTTGGATGCTATTCTTTCTAAGACCCTTCTTTCTCTCTTTCGCTCCACACAGGTGTCTGTGTCAGGGTGTAGCGAGGGCCGGCTGTTCCCTAAGGGTGGAGGAGCCAGAAGCCCAGCACAATAACCCAGCTGGCAGAGTGATGCCCCCACTGACCAGAGCCCAGTCCCACAGCCCTGAGCTGGGCAGGCCTGAGGGTGGCAGCCAAGTTCAGTAGAGAGTCCCAATTGCTTGGACAAGTCCATGGTGATGAGCCAGGTCTGAGGTCAGGCTGGGAAGTCAGTCTGTGGTTCAAGGTTAGGGTCCAGTTCAGCAGAGCCTGTGGCCAGGCACTGGTGTGGCTGCAGTGCACCTGTGGTGTAGTGTAGGTGGGGCTGACTCTCAGGGTGAGAGCCTCAGCTTAAAAGCAGCTAAGAAAAAGGTGGGTAGCCTTGCTGAGGCTTCTTCCAGCTTTTTTCACAACAGCTTCTTCAAGGCTGCCAGATGTGCCATATCAAGGTTGGCCCTGAGCCCAGGCAGCCAAACTCCCAGGAGGTGAGTGTTTCACTCTTGGGCTCTGCTGGAGCTCTGTTGCAGCCATATCTGTGCCTGTGTACCCTGTTGATCCAAACAGTAACCTGATCATTTGACTTCCCAGTTGTCCTTGGACCTGCCTCTTCACTGGGCTGTTGGTTGACCCTGGTTGCTGTCCCTGAACCTGCTGTGCGGAACAGCTGGCCCTTGTTGCTGCCTGGCACTGCCTTTCATTTTCAACTTTGTTCAGCTTGTTGCTGTATCATTTTTTTTTTATCAGCAGGAGGGAGTCTGAAAGTTCTTGATTTCAAGAGGAGAGGAGAAATAGAGTCCTTTGATTTACATCCTCTGTACGTGTCATTTCATATAATATCCCCTTCTGGTAACTCTCCCTTCTAAAACATTCTAATTTGTTTTCATGCAATTCTCTTCACCTTCTCAAGATAATGCATCTATCAGCTGTTGGTGCATGTCTCCTTCCTGACCTAAATGTACAAGCAAACAAACAAAAATTTAGAAAACTCTGATGCTGTATTGTAAAAACTGGGAGGCTGAATTGTTCAAGGGTTAGATGGCACAAAAGAGTAGAGATACTCTGCAAGGAGGAAATTTACTTAGTCTAGAAGGGAATGTTATTACATGACCTACTGCAGTGGTACTAATAGTACCCATAGTAGTAAACAATCTCACAGGGATTAAAACAAGCTTCCACTGTTGCTGTTCACAGACTAAATCAAAATGGATCAACAAGAAACAAACCAGTTAGGGAGAGGAGCGTTGCAACATGTGGAAGAGTGAGCTGTTTTCTTTAAATATGTAACTCCTGTGGGAGAAGAGAGGAGGGAAATCCTTGCAGATCACTTTAAATCCAGGAAAAAACACCATGTTTTTAAGGCTGGTTATAACAGCAAGACCAAAGTTAAGCAGCAAACTCTTTGGCTGAATGGACATTCAGAAGAGAAACTGTTATTTTTTTCCATAGTGTCTTGGGAACAAGTGTCCAAGAGAGAGTTGAGTAGGGAAAGAATTGTAAGAGTTCTTGCAGGGCGGGTACACCATAGGGAGTTATTGCCTTAACTTAGTAAAATTAGAAAGCTTCTTAGTTGTGCCTGCAGTTTCCATTCCACTGCATACTGTACTTTCTTCTGTCACATTGTCTGTTCTTGTGAATATATATGCTCAGTGGGCATTTGAGTCTCTGTGATGAAGTTTGGACACTGTTTTTAGAAACCTAAAGCCAGTGCAGTAACCACAGGTGTAACTAAATTCCCTAAACATCTAATTTTCATCTAATGAATTTAACAGTTTCATCCACGCAGTTTTAGTCTTGCCTAATTGGGAACCTAAAGTTTAACAGGATGGGCACCAACCATAGTAATTTCAATTCTGATATACAAAAGGTTCTTTCCATTTGCATTTTAGCTCCAGTTCTGCCTTAAAACTGATGATTCACAAAGCCCAGTGATATTACTATGTTTTGACACTGAATTACCAGATAAATGACTTGTCAGAGTTCATTTATGTTTCTGAATGTTTGGCAAAGAGTGACAGCTGCATAGAGCTTATAATTCAGTGATGTATTATCTCAACGAAATAAAGCAGCTTCCCCTGAAAAATACATGCAAAATAAAATCTTGGGGGTCTAGATAAGGTTTTTGTAGATTCAAAATGTGATTGTGTGCCAAATAAGAGGATTAATTCTAGAAGTCAGATAATGCCAGAGGAAAGGAGATACAGTGACTTGTCTCCTTTTGAGTTAAGAACAGAATTTTGGATGAACAACAGATGCCTACACTGAAAAAAAAGTTTTTTCCTCTTTAAAATAGAAAAAACCCAAAGTTATTGGTATCATTTATGCTTTGTTCCATAATTAGTGTATGCTACATGCATGACATACATCATCTGTGTATTCTGCCAGGCAATATGATGTGACATTTAAAAATACGTGAAAAAAATTGAGGATAGTAAGTAGTTTAAAAACATTTGATGCTACACTGATGCAAAATATAGCTTTTGTATTTCCAAGATCGTGTCTCTTAAGTGTGGGGGAGGTGTATTTGCATTAATTTCTGGAAAAAATAGCAAAAACTAAGGCAGATGTACTGCCTCTCCTGGTTCTCTTGGCTTCGTTTCTTGTATAAACTCAGGGGTACCTTACCCAAAAAATCGAAAGGGTAATTCCTGGTGAAATGCATTGATTCCACTGACACTGGAATCACTTCTCTCACTTCTTCATGTGAAAGCTGGATCCTGACCTGTGATGTGATACTTTCTTTCTTTTCCAAAGGACTAGAATAAAACTCAAACCTATATTCATTTTAGTAAAATACCTAGGACTTTCCTAACTGAGTAAGGATGGATAACATTACTGCTTTTGAGTTTTTATGCTGACCTCAGTGTGCAAGTAACAATGTTTGTATTTCAGTATTTCTTAATTCTGTATGCTCTGAAATGAGAAACAGAACTAAGCTGTATTCATTTTCATTCTGCCTGTACTAAAATTCAGTGGAAAGGAGTGGTGTTGCTACCTGATGCTGTGCAGCTGGGTGACCATGGGTCTGACTCAGGTGGAAAGAGCAGCAGGAATGGGAGAGTGCAGGGAAAAGCCGTGTTGGGGACCCCCTCCTCCAGGCGCAGGAGCTGCATTTGAGCTCAGGCCAAGTACCTTGCTGAGCTGGACCTGCGGACTTGATTTCCTGGCTTGACCTCAGGCCTGCCCTGTCCCATGGGCTTGCCTGGTCATCCCTGGACCATTGGCAGCCCTGATTACTGGCGCTGGACCTGCTCCGCTCTCCTTGTTTGGGTACTGTGGGACTGAGCCTTGTCAGTGAGGCCACTGCCCTGCTGGCACATGGGGCTCCCAGGTCGCTGTCCCCCATGGAGTAGTGGCCCTTGCTGCTCCGTGGCAATAAGGGATTGTCTCTCTTCCTTCATGGCAGTAGTTGCATTCGCGTTTCTCAGATGTCTCTGACTGTGCGTGTTGTAAGGTTCAAGCAGTTCAGCATTTAGTTTCACTATATCAAGCTCCACAGTCTCCTGTTTTCTCCTCCATAATGCTGCATATTACCCTGACTGTAGTTTGGCTTCAAAATGTCATTTCTGTGATGAGGAAGGAAGCAGCTTCCAGGTTACATGTAGTAAGACTGAGCTGTAGCAGAGCTCTGTCCACGTCTGATCCCGTGAGACTACAGGGAGAGTGCCTGGATCTTTGCCCCTGGAGCCAGCTGAGACTCAGGCTAATCCTGCACCTAAATGCACGTGTGTGTATAAACTGTGTGGGTTGTTGATTAGCCTGCCTTAGAGTTAGCTCAGTCTTCTCTTTAACTAAATGTTGGTTACCTTTGTTTTCCTCTCTGGCCCTTGCTAATCTGATCTTAGATGTAATGTGAGAAAGTTCAGTTTTGGATTATTTTTTCTAGCCCAGTAGTGCAACAGAATAAAATACTATTGCAGATGTTGATACATTTTCAGATGGCATTCTGCACGCCTTGGAATGGGAGTAGAGTTCTGATTATTAAAAAAAAAAAAAAAAGTTGCAAACTCACATTAGTAACTTCTTTTATATTTTTTAGCTATTATAAATACTCTCATAATGCCAGATTGCCAGAAACTATTATGGTTTGATTACTGGATTTTCAGCTCTAGCTATATTAATTTGCAAGAAGAATTCTATAATTATGTATATTCATCAGTTCAATTCATGAAGGACAGTATGTGACATGCAGGAAATTAGAGCTGTGGAGATAACAAACTCTCCCTCCCCCACCTAGCAACTGTGTAATTAGAAGCGCTCATTTAGTGGATCAGTTCTGAATTATCCGTTAACTGTAAGTATTTGAGTTAGATATGTTCCCTTGTCTAACGCGACTGAACATAACTTAACTTAGCGTGTATGAGATGTTAGCTACTGAAGGCAAACTGACAGATGACATTTCTTGTAAATTGTATTTGTGAATATGAAACTTTGTACATGTAGTCCACGCTTATTCTGAAAGGAAGTCAGAAGAGAAATGTCAGGTAGAATGAGGACTATATAACATCTATATGGAATATTTCTGGGGACATGCTGTATAGTTTCATTCTGTTATAATGAGCTTTTGTTGTAGTAAATGCACATAGTAAATTGCATAGGAGGTATCGAAGACATGATTTATGGTAGCTATAAGAATGTTCTGTTTATGGATAGATATATAAAAGGGATTGGTTGCTACTATAAAAGGGATTGGTTGCTACTAATATTCAATTGAAGTACCCTACAGCTGAAGGAAATTCTCTCTCAAAGACTTCCATGCCATCTGGAAAAAAAAAATGTCCACAGTTTAAGCCTATTTTTTTTTAAAACCCCTTGCTATACCTTTGTGGTGTTTTGTGCACATTGTCATTGTAGAGTAGACTCTTCTAGAGTCTGTCATTAGTTATTTTAGCAGTTGTAGAGCTTAATATTTTAAGTTACAGCACTTACCAGTATCTTACAGTTACTTGAGGAGTTCTAGTCTTCATTTTCAAAGTATTTTGAAACAAAATAGACCGACTGTGTCATTAGGAAGTTTGGCTTTACCAATACAGAAGCACTTTGGCAAAGTCAGTTGGACTGGGAATTCATAGCACATGTATGACTTTGTCCCATATGGAGTTTTTTTTTGGAGCACAATATGGATAATGTTACCCCAGGGGAACAGGTACTATTGCAGGTATAATCTTGTCAGCCTCAGGAGAGCTCGAGCACTACTGGTCTGTAAAGTCAGAGGCTTAGTTCAGAGAAAATGTATGAGATATGGGCTACCAGTGCCATAGGCGACCTTAGGTCATCCAACAGCCAGTTGTTGGGTGAAGACATCAGCCCTTTCTTGCAGGCTCCGTCTTGGTGGAGTTCAGGCAGGTCCAAAGATGTTCATTTATATTTCTTTTCTTTTAATCCTTATAGTCCTTTGGCACATGTATTGATCTTGTTCAGCTGTCTACTTGCTAGTCTATTAATCTTACTTGTAAGTGTGTTATGTGTGTGGACTGAAATTTACTATAGCAACCTTATCACAAAATTCAAGCAAAAACCGATATAAGATAAAAACAAGTGTTGGAAAATGAATTTAACAGGCAAAATCAACACCCTTATTATTTTTGCATGTTGCATGTGTATGATATTTCTCCAAAATTTTCAATTTCAAAGATTCAGATGCTAAAGCAGACATTTATGTCTTTTAAGAATCCACCTTGCCTGAAGATGCAGTAAACTGCTCCTCTGCTCTCCCCTTGTTAACAACATTGTTTTGTTCTTCACTACACCAACTGCTTTTTCTCTCAGATAGTTTGATTAGTATAATTAAACTAAATGCAGGGCAGTTGTTCTCAGTTGAAAATTACTGCTTCTGTTTCAAACCTAAGAAGCTTCTAAATCCTGATTTTTCAGTTATATTAATTAACCTAATAACAGCTATCTCCTTACTCCACACAAAGGCACTCTTGGTAGTAGGTGAAGAGTAGTGGATATAGTAGTAAGCTGTAAATTCACACTGTGCCGTTCATTACATTAATATCATACTTTCAGGGTGAAATGAAGTGACCCAAAGGCTGTGGGATTGTCTGTGTTACTCTAGTGATAATTAAAGCTTGAAGCAGATTCCTTGGAATTACCCTGAATTCCTAGAATTCCAAAATGTGTGTGGGAACAATTCAGACTCATTATTTACTATCTTGATACCAGATTGTCTGATGTAGTACAAGGTTTTGAGAAGACGCTCTCAGATGGGGCTGCCTTGGGCTATCTGCAGAGCTTCTTGGTAGTTTTTACAGAGCTCATGTGAGAGGCAGCAGGTTGGCAGAGGGTTGGTTTGGTTTGTTTCCCTACTTGTTGGTGTTTCTGTAGGTTCTAAATTAGGGTTAGGAACCATTAGTAGGTGTAATACAGGTATCATCCCTGCAAAGAAGTATATCTTTCTTATCTGAAGCTATGTAACAGCAAGAGTTTTTCATGATGTACAAAAATGTATTGAAAATTTCGTTCAAAACACTCAGTTGACAAAAAGTGCGTGAAAGGAAATAAAGCCTTAGGTATCATTTCAGCACCATGTCTTGTAATTATGCCTGGTTATCACTCCCTCTGCCCAAAGCCCCTACTAAGCACTTACTAGAACTTAAACTTTAAAAGAAGATTTTCTTTCACACCCCTTTCACACAGTACATATGAAGCAGAATGATTAAGCTTTTTACTGGTCACTTGCTTTCATTTTACGTGGATTTATTTTCAGCTAAGTGGCTTTCAAGTTTACACAAAGAATGGTAAGACATGGTTTTACTCGAGCACTTAAACTGTAAACCATCTCTCCTTGAAATATGGTTTCCCACAAACCTTTTTTTAACCTACTAATTGCTTAAAAGCATCATGATAAAATGGGACATGGTGCAATATGCCTAAATAGGTTTGTCATGATTGCAGAGAGTGTGCTGATTTTGAAACCATACTTTCATTTCTGCTTGTTGCATTCATGTTTTTCTGAATGTTTCTGAAGAAACATTCCTGGGAGGGGTGTACAGTTTAGGTGCACAAGTTTTATATTGTTCTTCAGTTTGTTCTTCAGTGTTCTTCAGTATCTGGTTTGGCAGATTAGAGTTAGGATCAAAGAAGAGACTGGAAATTTTTAAACAATGCATGTAGATACTTTCATCACAAACTATAGAATGTTTATCAAAGATGAAAGTTACCGATAGGCATATTTTAGAAAGCAGTTAGCCAAGTATCTGAGCTTAAGGATAAAAGTACTGTAAAATGCAACAGCTAAGACAGAGGCAGTTTTCAGTTCATCTTAAAATGTGTGTTATTCTTGCCACTTCCATTATGACAATTTCACCGTGGGGGAAAAAAATCTCTTAGTACATGAAAATTGACATGTTTTGATTAAAATTTTAAAGATGTGTGACAAGTGAAAATTTTTCCACATTACTAGCATGTGGAGTATCTGCAGGGGGTTTGAGGACCTTTTCTAATAGATGCGTAAACCTTATTTTACTAGAACTGTTTAAGGAAGATGTTACAACTTCAGTCTAAAAGTTAACTTAAACACTAGCTACACTCACACTTACCAGAAAAGTGTGCCTTTTGGCTTCCAAACATGTATCTTAATGTACTTGAAAGTATATTGAAAACTTTGCTCCCTGCGGCTCACTTGGCAAGCAGGATTGGGTCCCCACAGAAAATTCTTTAACGTTAAATCCTTGAAATCACTAAATGTTTGGGTGGGTTTGAATCCCTGATTTGGTAAGTATGGTTGATCTGTAGTTGTACACAGTAGAAAAGGTGGTGGGGCCCTGATGTGGTAATGCTGAAGCAGTCAGAATACTTCCAATTAGATCTTGCTCTGAATCTTAACTTGTTTTGTTTTGGTTTTGTTGTCATTGTTTTCCAGTCCAGTTCACCCTTTACATTAGTTCCAATGTAGTTTTCTCCCATGAACTTCATGACTGGGAAGGCCTTTTATTTTAAAGGTATACTATGCTTTTACAGCAAGGAAATATCTGTTCAGGTTGTAGCAGATCACATATCACTGTCCTCTCTGGTTTGACTTTGTCTAGCTTTGCTGTTCTGGGGAATATTTGGACTCATGCAGGTAGATGATGTACTGACCTAATGCAGTTGTGTTACTTTCTTGCCTGGCTCATACAATTTAAAAATTAATGCAAAAGGACTAAATTTTCAGCTATTGCATAGAATGATGAAGCGAGGTCAAAGATATTTTTTCCATCAGCATTTTTTAGTGAGGAGAAAAGGAACCATAAATGGCATTCTGAGTGGCAGTGCTGATGGTAGTGCCAACTTTTGCAATGGTTTTACAGGAAGTTATATGTTCCTTCTTGCCAAGAAACATTCCCTCCAAACTCAAAAATTTGAGTCACTTGAACTCAGATAAGAATTTCGTTTCGAGAGTAAAAAAGGCTTAATTTGAAAATTGCAATGAAAATTCTATGCCATTTAGACTTGATCATTCCAGAAAAAAACATTATTTTTTTTTCCTCTAAGATTAATATGGACACAGCTCACAAAAAAACTAAAGAAACCTCTTCCCAGGGTTAAAGCACATTTATAATCCATCTTGGTATGTATTGTTAATTATTTTTCACATTTTCATTTACTACCATTGAATTTCATTTGACATTTTATCATTTAATATTATGAGATATTTCTATGGCTTGTAGTCAGCTGTAGATTTGATCATTGCAAAATATTTGGTATAATTTACAGATTGTCACCTTATTGTCCCTGCCTTGTCATAGACCTCTGTTTGAAATGTTGACACATCCCACTAATGACCACACTCCGTTGTGGAAAGGCAATAATTAGTTTAGCCTTTTGTATCTTATTCTTTGCTGCAGAGGGTACTTAATATTAAGCTTACTCTCTTGCTTACTCCTTTGCAAGAGGGAGACTTCCCAGGAGGACTTACTTCCTATTGAGGAACCTTGTTGAAAAAGGTTTTTTGTTTGATTTTTTTGCAAAATGTAAATATGCTACTAGATTAATTGATCACCTGTTCATCTAAACTTGCTTACTTTTTGAAAGAATTGGAGCAGTTAGTTGTAGTATTTGGTTCAAACAGAAGACATGCATTAACTTTTTCCAGATATACTTAGTAATTCTCTTACCATACTTGCTATCCATTTTCCTGATACAGAGCTAGACTTCATAGTTCTGTGAATTGCCTTGTGTATTAATCTTTGTAAAGATTGCTATTACGTTATATTTTGCTCCCTATTTGCAGAATCTGATGTAAGTGGTAGGAGACATCACTGTTATTAGTCTAGCAGCTTGATGTTTTAGTTCTAATTCTTGCCTGAACTATTATCTGTTTCTGAAAGTCTGTTAAAGTTCTATTTTGTTCAAAACCACTTTTATTGAGCTTCAGTGTGAGTCTGTCAGATTTACTTCCTGTAACGTTTGGCTTTGGAGTATGGACCTCCTGTCTTCCTCTGTAGTGAGCACAAATGCAGAGAATTTGGTTAGGCTTTCTGAACAACTTCAACTTCTTTTTGATGATCTGTTTGCTCCACTGAGTCTGATAAGCTCCTTGCTTCTAATGCACCTGAAAAGCTTTTCTGATATGGTTTATTTTGACTTGAACATGGTAAAATCTTTTCCTGTTTTCCTCATACTAAAGTTTGTAGTGTTAAGTATTAACTGCCTCCTTTATGTTGCTGTTTAATTGTGCCACTTTTTTCCTTTGGTCTTTTTCGGGATGATACTTACTCTAACCTTCTAACAGAATATCTTTAAACTGTGTCCATTTTGCTTGCAAAAGTTTATTCTTTAGGTGACCTGTTCAGTTTCGACTGTATGATTTTTACATAGTTCCCTTCTAAAGTCAAAAAGATTACTGTAGTAATTTGCAATACTGTTTTGCCTTTTCTCCTACCGCAGAGATAATTTAACAATATAACTGCCAGTATTAGAGGCTACAAGAATATCCGTGCAATACATGGAACTAAATCAAGAGTTGCCTTTTTGTTGTTGTTGTAAATTCTCTGCTGAATTACTTTTAAAAGCAGTTGTTTAGGATGTCTCAAAATGTGGTCTCTGCTTCAATCCCCAATGTGCCTTTTCCTCTCTCTATATAAAGGTGATTGAAATCTTCCACTGTTGTCTCCTTTTTTTTTTTTTTTCCCCCCCTCTTCCTCCTAGATTTCTAGGTGAATAGTAGTATTGAAGGAACAGTGTTATTTTCCTCATGTTTGGGCATGATACTGCAATCCATAGTGATTCTGTTATGCTGTATTTGACCTTACTTGATTTAATGCTTTACGATGAAAAGTATCAGTTGAACAGTATATACAGCAACTGAACTCAAACATTAGACAAAAGCCTCAAAGAGTGCTAATACTTAATAGTGAAGATAGAACTAAGCAGTTCAGATGGCATCATTTCAAGATTGAGGAAAGAAACAAGAATAAAGGGTGTAGAAGTACAAAGAGAGGACAGTCTGTCTTTCTCAAAAAAAAGAAAAAAAGCCCTAGTCATATATGTCATATGATAGATCATTTTTTGTTAAGTGTTTAGTTAGTCTGACAATTGCAAATTATTTTTTTGTTCAAGCCTTCCACCAGTTAATGAAATTTCACCTTTGGTAGAGAAAAATTAAATGAAACTGATTTTGAGAATGATATCTGTCATATGGCTTCCTATATGTTTTGCATCAAGTGTATCAACTTTTCTTTTGCTCAGAAGAGGTTGAATAGATTAATTTAAATATGCCACAGACCAGAGTACCATCTAGAAGCTAGCAGATTTGTGTTTGTATATACTGTGTGTGTGTGTTCGCATATATATACACACATATATTTGTTTTTTCGTGGTGGTGTTTGGTTTTGTTCATTAGAATATTTATTTTAGAAATTGTTGGAGCAGGATGCATAGAATATGCTACCTGTGAGCTGCTTTTTTTCTCCCAAGTATGTATTTCCATTACTGCTTAGGGAAGGGAAGTAGGAAGGGGAAGTGGATAGAGCACTAGTATCATGCCAGAGGAGTCCCAACCACTGTATCCTCCCATGGACATGAAGAGATGGGAAGCCTGGAGGCAGTGGGCTTTTCTCCCTTGATACACAGTTCTCTGAGAGGACTAGTTCAGAACATAGGAGAGTGTGCTGAGCCCCTGGTGAAAAAGACATTTGTTGCTGAAGTGAGGTTTATCTACACATGGAAACATGCGCAGTGGCACTTTCAGTAAATTGTTGGAGAAGTTTGGCTGACCGAAAGTTACTCATGAAAGGCAAGACTTTGCTTCACCACATGGATTGTTCAAACTTTGGGGCTTCTGGATAAAAATGCCCATGAAGAAGTGAGTGTGGTTGAAGGAAAACCAAGTGGACCCTTCCTGATGTTTGCAACTGCTTCTGCAGGAGTTTATGCTTACTGTGGCAATAAGCCCTGTGTGGGGTTCAGCTTTTCCAAACGGAAAAGGTTGTTTTGTGGGGTTTTTTATTATTTATTTATTTATTTTTTAACCACAGCTTGGAGAGAAGTTCTGGAAGAGGTAGGATTTAAGGCCATGTGGGTTAAAACTCAGCATGGCCTCAATCCATGTTTCTCAGTTGTTTACCCAGTCTGGTGACCACATGTGCTATCACAGCTACTCACTCCTCTGCTCTGTGCTCAGGCACTTGGTGCCAAGACCTCTGAGGTGCATGCCTTATGGCAGACTTAGTATCTTGGGTTAGAAGGGCCTGGGCTTGGACCCCAGGTGATGGCATCGTGCATGTACAACTTTCTGTTCTGGACACCCACAGAAATATCCCCATAGATTGGATGTCACTTACCATAGGGAGCGGACAGTGTTGATTTGATTTCACCAGAAATAAAAGGAAGAGCAGTTGTCAGAGGCAGCACATAAGACTTGCCTTAATCATGGGACTGCAAGCAAGGAAGAGGGAATTCCAGACTATCATTTAAAAGGAGCTGTAACTCCTGAGATTGGTAGGTGACTGGAAACGTCAACAGAGGTGGATGGATGAGGGCTTTGTTTCTCTGGAAAGTGACTCCTTAGGTGGGACCATTTCAAGTCAGGAAATCCTGTAATGTAATCCATCTTTTCTGTGGAAGAGATCTATGCAAGGTGGTGTGTGCCAGAAGACTTTCACCCTATACTTCCACTGGAAATTAGGTTCAGCCTCATACTGTTCTTTCCCTTCTTGACATTAGGCCTCTTCTCTGACATGCCAACTGTTCAACTGCAGAGAGTTTTTCTCACTCACACCTGCTTCTCAGCAATTGATCACCATGGAAGGAGAGATCAAGGTTCTGAGGGCTGTGTTTGTGTAAATGCTGGGTTCCAGACATGTTAAGGGGTGGGGGGGTGGGGTGGGGGAATTGTTTGGACTGCAGATGGACTATTCCCACATACACAAACACCCTGTCCCCAGGAAAAGTCAGGGACAAATTTTCCCACACTGCTGTTGGGGCTCCAATTTTAGGCACTGAGGAAGGAAGCTCCAGGAATGAATTTCTGCACTATTAAAGGGAGGAGCTTCAAGGGGATGGGGCTGAACAAGGGAAATAAAGTTCCTACCAAAAGTGAGGGTTTGGCTTACATGACAGCCCATCTTTTGGAGTCAGAGTCTAGCTCCTTACATTCTTGGCCCACCCTATGAACACCTGGACTTTTGCTCGCTGACTTAATATTCACCCTGTTGTGTGAGTGAGAGAGGCTTACTTAGTCTTTTACTACTTACTAAAGTTTTTATTACTTTTTGACAAGAATTCACCATTTTCTCCCTCATGCCCTGAGGCGTTCTTTTGAGCAGGTCAAGCTCCCACTCACCTTTGACATATGTCCATGCTCCCCAGCTTCTCTGCCTGTGAAAAAGCAGCTGTTTCTGAAGTAGGACTGGAAAGCTGGGCACAAAGATTTAATCTGGATGCTGGCTGAACAGAGCAGTGCATGTTTGCACTACATGTTTTGTGATACAAAAGCCTGGCCTGTGGCTGAGCCAGTCAGGGAAGGGAGGAGGAAGGCTTTGGTCCTCATGAGGACCAAAAGGTGTAGTTGTTGGCTTGTGTGGCAGATTTTTTTTCTCAGTTTTCTAGCAGGCCATCACATATTCATATTTTGTCTGCCTTACTCTGCTGGTGAAATTGGGGTGTCCAGGCATGGCTCTTGGACCTGGCTCCTGTCTATGGTGTCTGGCTCCAGGCAGTGGGTCTACAAAATCCATGATTTGGCTCTTTCCAGGCTCCTTCCACATGGCCATTGGGTGGAGAGGGACAGAGGATGGAGTTGAGGGGTTGCTAGCTTTTGATTTGCCAGACTCATGAAGTGCAATCGGTAGCAACAGGTCATGGTTTGTTGCCCAGCATGGCTGATGCTCCCTGGAGGCACTGTGACTGTTCACAGGATCTGGTTGTGTTTTACTGGGATGATTGTGAGCAATCCCGTTCCAGCACAGTCTTGGACACCCGGAATCCTCTAGGCTAGGTACCACAGGAACATCATGGTCTCCAGTTCCCTTGCTGCCATCCTCCCACCATCCAAAGTCCCAGAGCACCTGCAATGCTTGGTGTTCATTTGCCTTCCTACCTCGTTCATTTTGCTCACAGCCAAGAGCAGTCCTTTTCAGCAGAAGGGAGCAGCTGGGCCTCCCCCACAAATGCAGGCAGCCTAGGAAACTGGGCCAGTGCAGAAGATGAGCCCTGCAGCAGAAATGTGTTTCAAGCATGTCCAGATAATAAATGGTGGGTGGCTTGAGAGTAGATGGGTTTCTCCAAGCTGCAGCGCTTCAGATCTGCACCTGTGAGAGCCCCAGAGACTTTATCTGGAGGTTGTCAGGTGACACTCTTCTGTCCAAGAGCATTTTGTGTGATGTCTTGCCAGCCCAAAAGACTGTCACGTGTTCTGATAGGTTCCCATACCATTAATAGTTTATATAGTTTTAAATGTATTAAATATAACTGAGTTTGAAAAGTGGTAAGATAAAGTCATAGATGAAGAATGCATCTAGAATTATTTAATGCAAAAATGTAACATTGGATTCAGGAAGTCCTTAAATTATGTGAAGGGAGACTTGGAGTAGTATCACTTTGTATTTGTCCTGATTATATGCTTTTCTTAAGCATTTGCTGTTGGCTGCCAGTAGGGACAGGATGTTGGGCAAGATCTTTTTTCCGACCCAGTGCAGCCATTCTTTTTTTCTTATGTACAGGCTTAACATAGCTGTGTTGGCACATCTCTGGGCCTCAGTTTCATCCTAGTGAAGGCAAGTTGTGGTGGAGGATAGTACAGAGAGTCCGTGGATGAAGATCTGCCTACAGGAAATAGATGGTTACTATAAATGCCCGAGTATGAGATTAAATATATCAGTGGCACACTGTTCTCCCAGGAAGCTCTCAGTTGAACTCTCCCAGCATTATTAGCAAGTCAGCTTGTTGAAGGGTCTTCACAACAACCGTGGATTAGACCCTACTGGTAAGAGCTAACAATAGTTCTTTTGGATAACAGTATTACGCTTCCTGAATCAAAGCTAAACTTCAAATATCTGATTGATTGCAGATCTTGTGCTTCCTCCAGGCAGCAGGACAGCCTGCAGAACTGAGTATTGTCTGGCATGAAAATATCTGTGTTTTAACTTCTGCAAGGGTTGTGGTGCACAAATTGAAGTGCAGAAGTTTTGTCTTGACAAATGCATTTTTGTCAGTGCTGAAAATCAATGGAATGTCACCTGGGCAGAACTGATGTAAATTGGTAGTAGAACGAATGTAGTAGAATGAAGCCTGTTATCCCGTTTGCCCAGTAGTTTCTTTTCTGCTGTTTATTTCTTTCCTTGTTCATGGAAAGTTTCGGATTAATATCTACGCTTCATTTAGCAGGGAAGATGTGTGGATTTTCTTTCTTAACAAGAAATGGCAGTCTGTCAGTACCATGCACCCTAAAGACAGAGGCTTATCTGTGAAAACTCCATACAATTATTGTATAATGAATTCCAACCAGTTCATTAAAAGAGAAAATCACCAAAGAGACCTTTTAGGACTAATCATGTATGCTGTACAGTTTGATGTAAGTACAGTGTAACCCGAGCAGGCAGATAAGACCTTGTCTCTATGGTAATCTTTTAAAATTGTTCAGAGCTTTAAATAAAAATAGGTTGAATGTAAAGTTTCCTATAGTTTTGGTAAAGCTATATTGAATTAAGAGTTTCATTTTTGATTTGGGTAAAATTAACTCTTCTCTACAAGTCTATTTGCTTGTACCCAATGAAGTGCTTAGTTACCTGTATACCTCATGATATTTGTGGCAAGTTGAATACAACTTGCAGGAAAATTACATTTGTTGTCTGGGGGAGTTTTTATTGTAGGAATTCAGAATCTGGCATAGTTTTTTTCTGAAGTGAAGTAATACTCCAGATTGCAAACTACAAAGCAAGATTTTCACCATCATAGTCACATACTTTTTTTGTAAATAACTGAAGAACTGGACTTACTGTCACAGTTCTAGGCCAAAGGCTATTCATAAAACTTAGAGAATCCATGAGCAGATAAGCAGTGTGATGAAATGTTTTCCCTCTGAGGGAATATTCACAGTGCCTAAATTCAGATACTCATCTAACCTAGAAAGCTCGTCAGCTTACTTCCTGCATTTCAGAAGGGAAGAAAAGATGTATTGCCCTCTTGAAAATTTAATCTTTTGAACACTGAAAGTTTGGGTATTTCCATAATATGATTATCATTGAGGAAAGGGAACAGTAAGGCAGTTTATTCTTGGTTTATTGAGACAAGAGGAGACTGGAATCTCAAAGAAATGTACAAAAGCTAGGAGATGAGCAGCATAACAGAATATGAAACATCATATTGAAATCCAAGACTAACAGTTTCTAAAATAAACAAATATATTATTCGTGTTTGTTTCTGGTTCTAAATTGACTCCAACCATGCGGGAAAATGACCTGCACATCACTGATGACATTTCAGTGAAAATATTTTTTCAAGAAACTCATTTGTATTGAAAATACATAAATAAATGAAACGTCTGAATATTTTTCCCTGCTGTAAGTATGTTCTACAAAATCTCTTACAAAGGCATTTTTCATTGTTGCTTTGCCATGGGAAAAAAACTGACTTTTTGCTGATAATTGAAACATTTAGACACAAATACTAGGTTGGTACCTAATGGGAATTGTAGCTACTGCCTCAGGCCTATATTCTGATTTGTACATACGCTCACTCTCTCTCCCTGTGCTTTCCTTCCCCCTCCCCTTTCTGCACGCATCAAGTGTACCTGGTCAGATTGTAAATCTAGCAGGATAACTTTCTACTGTGGTGGAGGAAAGTAGATTTTGAAAAAGTGGATAGGCAAAATCAAAAATAAAACTTGCAATGAGGTACAGTACAGTAAGAATCAAAATGTTTTGTTTGAAAATTAACCTTTTTTCCCCCAGTTTTTCTGATGGGATAGAGGGGAAAAAAATATTTTTTTGAACAGTAGGCCAATTGGAGATGTGCATGTGATTGAGCATAATTTATAAATTGCAGTTAATACAAATGGTAATGCTTTTATCTGCTATGCTTTGGTGACCCTGTCCCAAAAATAGTATCAGACATATCCTGGTACAGAGATGATGAGGGAGACTTTAGGAAAAAAAAAAAAAATCATAAAATGCCATTACGCATCTCATTACTGAGAACCAAGGGTAATAATCCAAGCTGAGCTTCGTGGCATTAACTGCTGTTCTGCTTCTTTTATCCCTGTTAGCTCACTCAGGTACTGAAGCTTACTTGGGTATCTATCACACAATATTAAAGTTTATTACTGTTTTGAATATTCATTAGGAGCTTTTGCTGCTACAGATGAAAGTAAAAAGGGACATGTAAGTTCCTCCTTTTGTCCAGAAATCTGTCTCCTGACACAAGGATTGTGATTCATTGTAAGGTTTGGCTGTTTGTGCATTAGCTACTATTAGTATGGACTTTCTGAGAGCCTGCTTCTCCAGCAGCCAGGGTACCTGCCTGCCCCTGTCACCTGAAGTCATAGATGGCACTCTCACACAGTGTTACGAGTAACCAACATAACATGGGGTACTGGTGACTAAAGAGTACGCTGAGGACACTACCTGTCCAGTTCTCCAGATATTTGATAGCAGCTTGCACTTTACATGTTGCACCATAGCTTATTCACTTTTTATCACTCATGCTTCACAGTCATGAGTACCTCGCAGACATTCACATACTCAAGCTTACAGGTTCAGTCAGCTGACTGTTCTCACAGGATTCAGAGCACTTAGGCCTCCATGTCAGACTGAAGACGACAGAAGTTTTCTTTCAACGAAAACTAGATAATGCTGAAAGCAACCCTATATATAGCTTCTGGGGGGATATTGCTCAAGGCTGTCAATATGTTTTATTTCTTTAGTAGCATGAATCAGAATCCAATGATTAACACTAGAAACCATATCAATGTGGTTAGTAATGTTTTTCAGTAAATTAATGTTATCTACGGAATAATTACAGGGAAGATCTTCAAACAAAGATTGCTCATTCCTACTCTCTGGTCATGAGGCTGAGGCTCCCTTTCATCAGCTTCAATCAGCTTTCTGTACTGAATGGCAAGCTGTGATATCACATCCTACTGCTCCAGTGCACTGTCCTGAAAACTAAATTGAGGCTTAGATGAGGTGTGGTTCTAATAGATTTGAGAAAAATCATTCTGACAAGGGAAACTAATATTTTTGGAGACTTCCGCTAAGGAGTTTACCGCAGAGATGGGCAGCTGAAACATCATCAGAACAGTTTTACACCTTATCTGCTGTGATGTTTTGGGGTCTCCTAGTTTAAGCCATGCTTTAATGACAATTGCTTTCATCATTCATTCTGAGCAAGATTAATGATATGTGTTAAGTTGGAACATACACAGTGTGAAATGAGAGAAAATAAGAAAATTAGAGGGAAATGTATAAAGAAATTTGACATATGTGATATACGCTGATGCACATGACGTATTTCGGCTATATTTTAGTGGATTTTATTCCAGCATTCAGAAA
Organism: Dromaius novaehollandiae; assembly: GCF_036370855.1. Lineage (NCBI taxonomy): Eukaryota > Metazoa > Chordata > Aves > Casuariiformes > Dromaiidae > Dromaius > Dromaius novaehollandiae. Next base: position 101,230,400 of record NC_088098.1, on the reverse strand, counting down.
CAAAAAGCATGAAACCATATTTGTACTTTAATTATAAATTGGTTCAATGCCAGTTCTGATAGGCGACTACATCAGCTTAGCATAGCCAGCTATTTCTAAGGGTAAAAGCATAATGTGATTCAGAAGTAGTTCTGAGATGTGAATAATTAAACCATGCACAGTTACAAGAGAAAGGAACATTTTTTTAAAACATTTTATAAACTGAGAAGCTTCAGAGTAGAACTGTAACTACCAAGCATTAGGAAAAACGTCATTTATGTGGAAGTTTGTTTCCCTTTACTGTGGATGCTTTCTGTTCCTTCAGAAGCCCTTGGTTCTAACCACAGCCAGGAGCAGCATTGTGAAAGGCCCATGCTCTTACGTGGTAAGAAATGATGAGCTTCCTCTGAATACCTGACTTCGTATCTTGAGGAAATGAAACAATAACCCAAATACTGTTTCCATTCAATTTTTTTTAAAAGAAATTGTGTTATTTTTGTTCGCATGTATTTTGAAATTTAGTATTTCATTACTGAGGTCTGAGCAGAGCAATTGCTTCTGAAACTGAACTTAATAGCTGTTATTGCTTATAGGAGTGGAAAATTTAACTACATATTGAATCATAAAATTCAGGCCTCTGCTCTGCAACCATATCACATAATCTTTACCAAATTTTTAAAATTAATTTGTCCCACTCTTCCTGTTGCTCAGGAATTCAGTACGCTAATAGTTAGAGACTATTATCTAATTTCTAGCTTAGTGTACAAGGTAAATTTATACCCATTTCTTCTTGTGTCAGTACTAACCTACATCCAGAAAACCCTTTCATTGTCCCTGCTGGTATTTAATCCTTTTTACTAGTTGTATTTAGATATCAGTGATATCCCTTCTCAGCATTCATTTTGAAAATAAGTTGTAGTCTTCTTTTACTGTCTTATAAAGTGTATTTGTCTGCTTGCAATTCTAGTATCTCTTCTTTGCATCTGTTCCCATTTGAATACATCTTGCTTGTACACAGGTGACTAGAATTGAGAGCTTGTATGGAAATTGATCATGTCAATACATAACACAGTGGAAATCATATTTCCATATTTCCTCTGGAAGTCATTTAAATTATGCATCATATGATGCAATTTTCCTTTTCACAGACATGGTATGTTGATGACTTGAAATAACCTTGCTTTTGAATAGAACACAGACCTTTCTCCAGGCCTGATTTTGCAGCAGTCTCCAAGTAACCTTGTAAATATCTTTGCATAAGTCTTTAAAACCTTAATTTTCTATTCTGCACTCCTCATCTCCTTCATGTTTGAAATTCCATCCTTTTTTTTTTTTTTTTTTTTTTTTTTTGACTGTGCCTCCCCATTTGCTTTTCCAAGATTTTTCATTGCAGCTCTTCTCCTATGTGTGAAGGTGATAGACTAAGTGGCATCTAGTCCTTCAGGAACTTCACTAGATGCCTTCTTCCAGCATTATGAACTGTCAAAGCAGCATGTTATCATTTTTCCTTTAACTAATTTGCTATCTACTTTAAGGATCTTGCACTAATATTTATCTTCTACATTTCTTGCATAACACTATGGATGTGATGTTTTATTGAATGCTAAATAGGGGAAATTAATGAAGTGGAACCTTTCTTTAGAAAATGTTTTTCAAAGAAAAATGTAAGATTATACTCTGGCCTGCAGAGTGAATTTGTTTGAAAATCTGTTCATACATTGTCCCATTTTTACTTTTGTTTCTAAATGTTATCTTTTTTTATTATTATTATTCATGCCTTTGTTCTTCTATTAAAAACCTGTTCTAAATCTTTTTGGTCTACCTAAATCAGATTGGCAGTCTGAATCACTCCTTTTCCTGCTCCTTCCTGCTTTTCTTGCATTGATGGTATTATTTTTGCTTGATACCATGTTTAACTAGATTTATTAAAAACTACTTACTGTTTGGCTTAGTTTTACCTGCTGGTGTGCCCAAAACTATGATGTTGGAACCCTTTGATCAGTGAGTTGTATTCAGAACATGGCTTGCACATCACTTTTAGAATTACTTATTGCTGTGCTTTTTGCCCCTCTTTCCGTTCTGCTTTTTCCTGCATGTTCAACATCTCCTTTATTGAATATATTACAGAGTATTTTATTGTGCAGCTTGCATAGATTATCTTTAAGTTATGCTGTCCATCATTGTTTATTGTACCCTTACCATTTTTTATGACTGAATAGTTTTTTGGCTGTGTTTTTAACTGCACAGTCTGACTCAGTCTGACTTGGTGATTCATTCTCTATTCATACTTTTCTTGATCTTTAAGGCAAAATTTTCTTTGACTAGTCCTTCCCTCTGTTATTTTGTAAGGCCTCTGCATATCCAACTATTTCATTAGTGTTCCATTGCGTGACAAATGGTGAACTTGTTTGGGACACCCGTTCTAGGCAGTACTTGCACTTTTGGTCCTAATTAAATTCAGTTTTACTTCTGTGTTCTGAAGTTCTCAGTCCACTTAGTATACTGTTTTCTTCAATGTATTCAAGTTTGCCCTTTTGAAACAGTGGTTCTTGATTACAAACATTTTTAATGCTTTTGTTTAATTTAAACTGAATCTGCTTGTAATTATTGAAGCTGTATTTATTTTGTACATGGCTTTTTAATTTTTGACTTACTTTTGGTAATTAATGAGGGCATTAAGAATGAGGGCAATAAAATTACCAGTTCAAAATACTACTTTTCAAGACACCTTTTTCTTGAAGACTTTATAATATGCCAACAGTAATTAAAAAGATGAATTTTATTCATTACATTGCTATCGGATAGTGAATATTTGGAGTGTTATAAAAGCTATTTTGAGAACAAAAGATTTTTTTTTCTTCCCCTCTAGATTATATCCTACTTCTTAAGTTGCTTTTTGTAAGTAGTCGTCTGTAATTAGACTTCTGGAAGTCCACAGATATAGATAGTTATAATGAAGTATCTGTGTACTGTTTATAAAACATTAATGCAGAAACAAATAGCCAAATTTCATTCCAAATGTAACCACTGAAATAGCATCATGCTGAGTTCAGCATAACACTTTATATTGGGGATTTTTTTCTGAAATCCTTAGTCATGGAGGTAAAGGGACTGAGAAGATATGAATGACTGCCATAAAGCACCCTGTTCTATGGATGGAATGAAAAGCCTTTCCCCATGCAAGTGTATCTCTTGCTCCTGGATTTCAATTTAAATTCTTTTGCTCCTTCAGCTTTCAAAATGTAGAATAGAAGGCTAACATGCTTGATCAAAATGCACATCATCACAGTTTTTCTCATGTACAATTTTTTATTTTTCATTAAAGCCTGACCCTCCTCTTTATGATTGACCTTCAGTAGAAAGGAATCATGGAAGGCTCTCTAGTATATGAGGAGAGTGAGAAGGGGACATTGCCTTCCAGGTTTTTGGGCGTGGAAAAATTCAGAAATGCATGAGCAGCAGCAGGGAATTTCCCTGGTGCATTCGTGTTTCATGCTTTGGTTTTATGATGGAAAAACTGAGAGAACTTGCAGCTAAAACTGAAATAATCTCTTACGTTTTAAGTACTGATATCTGGACTAGTATGCTAAACTTCATAAGCATGGGTTATCATCTCTGATCTCGCCCTTGACTCTTATTTATCTTACTACTTCTGAAATTGCTGTTTCAATCCGGTGTTGCTAAGCCACATACTACATTCAAATTATGCCTCCTTTTCAGTGATGTTCATAGGAACAGACTTTTTACTTTCTCTACACAGCTTAACATTTTTCCATCTAGCTTTATTCACCTTCCTTCTTTCTGATGTTTGTGACATACACTTTTGCCTTTTCAGGTCAGCGTAACAAGAATCAAAACTCTAGGTTGTGGCTAAGGGTTAGTGAGGGTATGAGGCTGTCTTGCCATTTCGCTTGCCTTCCATACTTAACACTGCTCACCTGTCAAGTGGATTCTTCAATGAGCTTCCCTGCCTAGTTAGAAGAAGCATCCTCCTCCTTTGTTTTAGGAGACCAGAGAAACGTTATCTGTCTTTAACATTTATGGGAAGTGGTGTTCAGTGAAGTACCCTTTACCTTACACCAAAGAGAAAGCAGCTTTCTTGTCATGAGGTAAACTGTTATGTAAAGAATGAGTCATGCTGTGTGCATTAAAAAACTGCAGTGTGGCAGTGGGCAGGATTGTTTTTTTCCTTTTATTCTTGTTGTTTTAACATAATATTTAATGAATTGTTATTTTTAGATTATATGAAAAATACTGACATAGCAGTCTTAATAAAGACATTGTCAATTCACACTTTGACTTCAGAGCAGTAACTTGAAATTTACTATTCTGATTTTTCTTTCTCTCTCTCTTTTTTTTTTTTTTGGACATACACTGGATGCAGTTGTAAAGGAGGAGGTAGTTCAATGGAAAAGAAAATCTAACTGAAAACACAGAATAATAGTCTTTTAACCAGCTTTCTGGCTCTTGCTTAGCAGAAAGCAACATTTCTAAACATTATGCAGTCTGTACGCTACTTGATTTATTATGGTGAAGTAGTCAGTCTGCCCTGTTTAATAATATCTAGATCTGACACTGTAATTTAGGAGTGCAAGGCTCTATAGATTTATGTGTATGTTGTGGGATTGTAATTGTTGTTGTTTCAGTATGTTTCTTTGGTAAAAATGACATAAATTTCAAGCTTACAGAAGCACTGGCATTATATTTGGTTTTGAATTTTCTAACTTCAGGAAGGTCAAGGGTGTGGATCAGAACCTACTTCTACAGTTCACAGTCAGTCCAAGCTAACACTGCAGTAATCTCTTTCCTCGCTGAAACTGCAAAAATACGATGACATTCAACAAGCATTTGGGATTTCTATCATTTAAATTGCTAAGTTTAACTCGTGTCATTTTTTTTTTTCTAGTAAGCATTAATGAAATTTAATTCTTTGGATTCTGCTTGGAGATTTCCTTTCAGTGCTCTCCAGCTGTTTCAGTTACTTTGAGGAAGTTGTGTCTGGGTAGTCTAGATGCAAGTTAGGATTGCGCCTGGTTTGACGATTGAGATCATCAAAATTATATAACTTCTTCCTGAGTTTCTTGCCTCTTGTTGCATCGAGTTGAAATTTGAAGAGAATAGCTCTAGTTCAGGAGTATATGTAAAAGTGGATGTCAGCCAAATGATTGATTTTGGATAAGGTAGGGTAAAACTCGCCAAAGTGAATAATCTTCCTTTTTTGTTTTATTTTGTTTCTCAAAGTAAAGGAGAAGGGAGAGAAAGACTATGGAGAAGCTGATGAAGAGAATTGTCCCTCAAAACAGCATACACATTGCAATTCTGACGAACCACTCTGAAGTATGAGTGAATTTGGCTGTTTTGGAATTTGAATAAACCAGTTTGGCACCCCATTTTCTGTTAAAAATAAACAGAAAAGGACATAGGGGAAGGTATGATCCTAACATTTTATGGTTGACTTTATTATACTGCTACCTCCGAAATGTCTGTTCTCTCAGAATTTCTGATCCACTTATCCCTGCAGCATTTTTGTATGAAAGATAGATTAAATGTATCCTGAGACTGCATAATAATTCCAGATGGATTATTGAAGGTGTGCAGTAGGGCTATTTCATGGGGGAGCATGGCTCGCTAATCGGTTTCTTTTAAAAACCATTCAGTCACCCCTGGTGTTTCACTTGCCTTCAGGCACTTATATGTGACCTCACGGAGAAACTTCAATATACTGTGTGTTCTGTACCTGTTAATGTGGCAGCAACCTCAGTTTTCATGGTTGACAAAGTTACCCCCTTTATTTGAAATATGAAAATTGATTTTTGTTTAATAAATAAAGCATATTCTTTTCAAAAAATATTTAAAATAATTCTACTCCCAGTGCTACAACTGCATGAACAGTATTTTTGAACTTTGTAAGTGGCCATATTGCCTGCACACTGTCTGTTAATTTTTGTTTTATAGTGTGACATTTGCAGTTTTCATGCTGAGCTTCAAAGCTCGGGATTTAGTATTCTCCAAGCTGCTCACCTGAGCCACGCAAGCAGTTTTATTGTATAATCTTCCATTTTTTAGTTTTTGAGCAAAGTTTTTGTTTTGTTTTGTTTTTAAGAGCAGGAACTATATATGCTATATTTTGCTTACTGTCTTCTGATGATTGGAAAACATTTAAATACTGCACATTTTGCAAATTAGTTTTGGGGGGAGGTGTTGCTGTGCATAGCATTCCTAATTACTTCATGTATTACATTTCAACGCTCTCTGCCTGGCACACTTGCTGTCTGCCTATATATTACCTATCATGCTAATCATTTACACTTTATACTGTGGAAATCTAACGAATCCTTAGTGTATGCGGCTGATCCATGCACAGCTGGCGTAACAGAAGATTAAGTTGCCCATATACTAAACTGAATGATTAATAGCCAAGGTTTTCATCTAGCAAAGTGCAGTTTTGTTACATAATTACAAGAATCATATGCAGCAGTAAATCTATTCCCCGACTATAAATTGAAGGGTTGTTTTGACTGAGTTATGAAAGAAATTATAAACTAATTTGTGGAAACAACATCTGTTGTACACAGGCAAGAAGAGCTCTTAGAAGAAAGAAAGAAAGAATTTATTTCCCTCTTTTTGCAGCTATTTATACGACAAAAGGCAAAAACGCAAAGTATTACAGTCAGTAAGTAGTTCTTGTACAACGCATGTTTATGTACACAATCTCCTTTGCTGAAAAACAAGTCTTTTGTTTTTGTTTTTAAATAAGCCCAGGGACATTAAACGTAAAGATGCATTGAATAAAATACGAGGAGGGAAAGTTATTTCCATATCTGGTTGGTGCATGGTTCGTTGAGTATGTGAGATCTTTGTCGTTAGCGTTGCAGACATGGAGTTATTATAAGCCCTGAAATAAGCTTACTCAGTAATTAAACTGCCTGAGACTAGAACTAAAACATTGAGGACCACTTAAGTTCGAGGATTATGCTGCCCCCGTTCCAGGCCATCTGATTTTGTCTAAAGTGAATAATATGCCTGTACTTTACATGGAGAATAACAGTTTTCCATCTGCATTAGGTGACATTTGCTCACTTATGGCAAGGATGAATAGAGTAAAAATGTGGTTTCCTTACTGCCTATTCACATCAAAAAAAGTCTCATAGCACATTTTACATGGTCACCTGCCTCTCTGGGACTTGCTAATAGTAGGCAAAAAGAGGTACAGAAATTAAACACAATTGCGCTTTTACTTGATTTTAGATGGCTCTTCTCAGAGATGTGACAGTATGACCCATGAGGAACTGTGCATTGAATGTGTAGTGTCCTGGAGTTAATGCCTGGAAAGTGGAATAGTTGTAGTATGGGGGCAAGTTCTGTGTAAGTGTTTTTCCTTACACAAAGAAGGAAGAGCAAGGATATTGGGGGTGGGGTGGGGGGAATGTCAGTCACCAGTCTTAGCTTGTTTAAAGCTAGATAAGTTCTGTTGCGACTACAGATGCCATACATATTTGCAATCCAGATGTACCCTTTCAAATGGTGTAGAAAAACGTTATCAGGATTTGGGGAAGACTGGATGAGAGGGACAAAGAAGAGGGAAGAGTCAAAGGTGGCAGCAGTGTTATGAACCCAAGTGGTTTTCAGAAATGGTGATTTTAGTGACTGCAGCAGCAATCAAAGTAGTCTGGTTTACGAGGAAAAATTGATTCATATTTAGCCTTGTGAAAAAAAAAACTGGTGATGAGACATCAAAAAAGGTGCAAAACAAAGGGAGAAACAGTTGTGTGATACAGGCAAGTTAGGGAAGTATGGAAGCATAGATGGGAAAAGAGACGAGCGTTGTTTGCTTTGTTCCATGCGATGAAGGAAGCTGGTACTCCAGGACATGGACATGACTCCATGGGCATGACTGTGACTTAGAAGTGTTAACTTGAAAAAAATAATAATTGTGTAATTGTATATCTTTAGGACCATCTCAGCTGGTTTTTTTTTTTTTTTTTTTTTTTTTTTGGATAGGCTATAACCTAGACCATTTATTTGAACATGATTATGCTTCTGCAAATGCTCATATCTACTGATATCTGTCTCCTGTTAATTACAGGACTAAATGCCATCATTTTCGTACCAGGTCTATGACTGTGATCAGGTATTGCTATTACTAGCAGTAGATGAACTAAATTACAGCTTCAAAAATGCAGTCCCTTTAGCAAACAGCAACCCTTAAAAGTAATATTACCCCTACAAATCTCAACTTGGTAGATTCCATTGTAAGAAGTGAAGAGCTATAGTCAAGGAAAACTGGAGAATCATTGTACTGCTCGGCTTCTTGTCTAACCTACTAGCTGAGCAATCTTTTCTGGTGAAATAATGAAAATTCATCCAGGTGTTATTAAAAATATATATATATATAGACAATAGAAGGTCTGCCTCAGCTAGATTTCTTATGTCATTTTTCCTCCAATCAGCAGCGGTCTTTAGAAAAATTTCTGTTAAAAGTTGTAGCATCAATTTCCTGATTGCTGCTCTTTTCAAGGCTGCTCTTTCCTTCTTATGAGTTGTATGAAGACAATTCAGATGAGTACCATCAACTTGAAAGAACTCTGCATATTTGAAAGAATCATTTATAGAAAAATGTACTTTGCCAGCAAGTAAAATTGCTGCCTACATAGAGAAGTGTCTCAAGTGTCTATTTCAGAAGTACAGTAAATTATTCCTTTAATACTCTAATATATTCGACATGACTTTTTTCCCCATAATCTCTGAAATAAGCCTCTGTTTAGAGGCAGGGAGGACAATCTACAGTGTCTTTCTCTCTCCATGTTTTTTCCTGTTACGCTGTGTGTATGTTCTGTTGTGATTGGGATGTAACAAATGCCGCCACATAAAGCTGACAGTCCTTTTTCATAGAAAAGACATCTTCCGGTTGGTTTACCATGCAGTTTTGTGCCATATGTATTTACAAGCAGAATGGTGGCTTGGGGGAGATTAGCTAGGTTAAATATGAAGGCCTCATTCAGCAGTACAGGTAGTAGTAGGTAGTATAACTTCCCTAAATTTTTAATGCGTAGGATATGAAGAAAAAAGTTACATGCTAATTGCCATAAGAGAATGACTCTTGCCAGTATTTCTAGTCAGTTGAAGGAGAGAGTAATACTGAGCAATGACACCAAGTGCTGAAATAAGAGTACTCCAGAATATTTCACTAATGATCATTGTATCACTTGAAAAAAAGAAAAAATACTCCTTTACCAAAGTGGCAGAGAGAGTTAGGGACTATGAACAAGTAGTGTTGTTTTGTGCAAGGCAGACATCTGTGGCTTCGGAGAGGTTGTGCCGCTGGGCAGCATTGGTCTCTCTGTACAACTGTGTGTGGCTCTACTTGGCTGTTTGTGGCCAGGAGGGCAGCACTTTTAGTGGGTACCATAGCTCTTGCTATCTAATCTATGGCGAATGTTGAGAGATGGCCTTATCACCCTGTGATGCTTTAAAAAACATCTGCGTGCTTGAGTAAAAGACAGCAAGCTTTGATCTCCGTTTCTGAAATAACTTAGGAAGTTCTGGTGGTAACGAGCTAACGAAGCTTGGGTGTTACTATGAATTGGTGAGATTGCAGCAAGTCAAATGATCAGAGACAGATGATAACCGTTGAAAGAAAACTTGAAATATAGATGAACATTTACTTGCACTACTGTGAATAACAACAGAGAAGCATACTTTGAGTTTACTAAGGTAGAGGGTTTACTAATCAACGTGGTTTGCTAACAAATTCAAAGGCCTAGTAGCAGAGGCCTTTATTTTTGTCTGAAGAGAATGTAAGATTCATGAGGCTCATAGATGATATGTAATATATAACAGTATAATATAACACATATCAGTTTTATAAGATTGTACATCACTCTACTTTTGTGGTTGTAATTTCCAGGTGCACAACTTCTAATGTTCCATGGTGTCCTTTTAATGTTTAATTTTCAGTTAGACATTGGAAAACAGAACTTTCTGTAATTTAGTTAAGTCTGCATCACTGTGATACAGCGTAGTTGTCATCGTCTTGAGTCTTTCTTCTGTGTTTTCCAGATCTTGATGTAGTTGCAGAGAGGATATAATGATACTGTTAATTAGAGTTTCATTGTGTTTTGACATCTCCTAAACTAAGAACTAAAAGAATAAGGAGTTAAAAGTTCTAATATATTCTTAATCTATATAAATTTACAATTCCTGTGGAGAATTCAAAATGAGGTATCTAATCCATTATGCAGTGAGTTGAGTATTAATCCTATGGACTTATCTGATAGTTACAGGAAGAAACACATCGGTAATAGCATTCTTTTACTAGTACAGTGCCACAGTCCTTATAGATTGCATAGAGAAAAAAGACTCTGTGGTCCCCTCTTAATACCCTTTACAATTTAATTTTATTTTTACTCTTACACAATGTGTTCATATAAGATTCTACAGCCATGTTAGTAAATGCTAATACTGTGATTAAAAATGATACAATTGGCATCCCTACCATTACTTCTTACTGAATAGTTGCAAAAACTGAGCATCTAAATATTGCAGTGTCCTTTAATGAAGAGCTCTTAAATATTAATGTGAACTGATATGATATTGATATGATACATTACACTGGAGTAAGTTTTGCCAGTGTGCTTTCTGTTTAAGAACGCATTCTAACTTTAATCTTACATAAATCCAGTGCTCAACATCTTACCATAAGTAATATGAAATAAAGGTGTACACCCTGATTTAGGTAAAAGCCATGTCTAAAAAAGTACAGTAATTATGGACTAGCCTCTGGTTAAAGGTGTTTGTTAAGAATCAGTATTAATTTCACTTGGCAGTAATAGAAAACCATTGTGAGCAGCCTGTAAGGAGCAATAGCCAGTGGTGTGTAAGGAGCAAGGGCATCAGCATCTTGTAGATTTGTACTCCCAACCTGCGTGAGAGGGTTTGCCTTTACGGTGGTGGAGGTTTTTGGCACAAGTCTGCTCACAGAGGCTCCCAGCCTGCTTTGCCAGTGCAGCTAGACAAGCAAGCCCAAATGGTACCGGGAACCTTGAGAGCGCTGGGGAAACAGAAAAGAAGGGGGGAGCTCTGACCCAGTGATGGTACGAGACAGAGGTAGTGGGGTATCTGCACAGAACTGCATTCCTTTCACAGAGATATCTTTCTTAAATGGTCTGTTTCTTTCTTGTTATTTATAAACAGATTTTATGGACCTCTTACATTTTAAGAGAGGCAAATCTGCAGCGTGGAGTACCTACTGTATTTTAAAACATTTAACAATAAGAAAAATATTTGATCTCAGAGATGCTCATAAAAATTGTTGTAATCACTGGAACATCCCTCCAACTTTTGGTCAAAATTTAGTAGCAGAAAAAACAGTTACCTCTTTTCATGAAGCATATCTCTGTAATACATGGTAGATATTTCTTCTTTAAGCCTACTGTTTTGATTCATTAGTGGAAGGACATAAAGAGGGAAAATGTTTGAATTTGATGAGGAAGAATACTTTTAAAAGATTCAGAATAAGCAAATGAAGTTAGAGTTTCATTTGGTAGGATTTGTTGTTGTTTAAATAAAACTGGTCCTGTTTGCACTCTTATGGTACTGACATGATTCTTCAGGAGCTAGCAGAATTTAATGGCATTCCTTTTGAAGGGCTTTTCTTCATGGGAATAGGTAAACTCTTGTAATTTGTTTTTTAATCAAACTCATCCAAAGAGCTTTGGCCTTTCCAGTGCTTATTCATCAGAAAGCAGATCTGTGATCCATAGCTGATACTAGTATTTTTTATTTTATTGGTTTTCACAAGGAATTAAACAGAGTTCAGGAAGACCAGTGAAAATGAGATTCAGGTCTCTAAAAAATGTTAAAATGTGCTTTTTCTCTTTTGAAATATTTTCTTACGGTTTTTACAATGAAACTTACACAAACTCATCATTATTTCAAAGTGTGTATCTTTCTTGAATTTGAAATGACATGTTCAGCCTGAGACCTGTTTGTTAGAAATTTTCTGATCAATCTTATGCCTGGCGATAGTACACCTGGCTCTGCAATGCAAGCTGGAATACAGATTCACTAAGGACATGAGTCTTCCTTGTAAATGCACTCGACTACCGCATATAATTTCAGTTGTAGGATAGAGGAAGTAATGCCTCGCCTAGTTCATGGTTTTGCTTAAGAAACTAGCCATATACTTAACAAAGTTAGAGAAAATTCTGAAATAAGGTTCTGAAGTAGGGAGCTGCCATGCAGTGTAAAAATAAATTTTGGAAACCCTTTGAAAAATACTTAGGTTTTACTATTGCTAAAAACACTGGGTCCCAGGTAGTTACTTTTAAAAGTCCTGTTATCTTTAATTTGCCTTTTATGCTTCTGAATTTTCATGCTTCCTGCTTTCAGAGTCTCCTGCAGCTTTAAGAGATTTGTAAAAATGAAAACTCAGATAACTGCATAAAATACTGTCTTAAAGAATGTTACAGGTAAGAATACAAACCATTCCAGATGGATGGGTGGTTGAACATTAGGAAGAAATGAAGTCAGCCTTTAACCTGCAGTCAGAACTTAATTGGAGGAAAGCCAGTTGTGCTTTGCACAGAGTAAGATTTGCATTTGTCTTCTAAGCAGTTTGGGTGATGGTGCCCCTTTTGTTCACTTAAGGGCAATATTTGGATCGAAATCAAGTGAAAGTGGGCTTTGAGGTGCATTTGTGTTCACCTTCCCTAGTTTCAGTGCAATTGTGAATTTTGTCTCTTTTTTTTTCTTTTTTAAAGCAGAGAAACCAAAACCAGATTTATTTCCAAATATGCACAGCTGAGAATTCAGTAGCATTCTCTGTTTGATGGGAAAAGGGAGGGAAAGACGGGAACATTTACATAACAGAATTCTCTAAATTGGCCTGTGAAATGTGGCTGGATCACTGGTTTACCCCAAGGCATTTCATGGATGGTAGCATGGAAAGAGATCGCTGAAGGATCGTCCTTTCACTAGTTGGCTACTTTGAAATCCTGTCAGGTGTATCAGTTGTGGGGGGTGGGGGTGGGGGGTGGTGAAGAGGCAGTGATGAGTATGGATACTTGCTTAATATGAGGACAGTTTTATTTCCATTTCATAGAAGGCAGTGAAATAACGAGCAGGCAGATAGGGAAACATTTCAGTCACCTCTCTCTGAGTTGGATTTTAAACAGTCATGTTGAGCTGAACATCTGGTAACCCACTTCTAATACCTTTCAGTCACCTTTGCTCCCACAGCATTCAAAACTATCTCCTGTAGAAATGTACTGCTTTTGGATTGTTTTTTGTTTTGTCCTTTGGCAGATAAAAAACCAAAATATTTCATTCTCTTTGGACTTTAGTTTTTGATATACCTTGTAGTACATGAATTAAATCTGGATTCTGTAGATGCTGCTAAGCTGAAATAGGTATTTGTATTGGTTGTGTTTTAAGTTCATACAAGATTTCACAATGGCAAATTTGATATTTATGACAGATATTCATCAATATATAGTAATGTTGAATAAATGTTTTGGAGCATCTGTCACAGCTTTTTTTTCAGCTCATTGTAGACTGTACTATGGTAGTTCCACTTAAATAGAAACTACTTGCTGCGTTCATGCATTGTTGAGACTGTTTTCATGATGGTTATACTTTTTTTTTAAATGCAGTGTGTTGATTTTAATGTCTGTTTTGCTCATACTTGACTGCATGTTTGAACTCCAAATGTTCTTGAAAAAGTTAGGGCTGAATCCTACAAATACTTACCTGGTAAGTTTTATTTAATTCAGTAGGGCTACCCTCTCTTGAATAGGAGCTGCTCATTTGGGGTCTGTGCTTTCAGTGAGCTTAAAATGCATTTGAGAATTATAGTGGTGAATCATTTCCTAATTTAGCAGACAGGAGAACCTTCAAATGTCTGAGAAACAAACCTTCCAAGGATTGCAGTGGTGATAAAGTATAGAAGTGGCCACAGTCTCTTGCGAGGCAGCATCATGTTGAAGGGCAAAGGGAGAATAGAAATTCTGCTGAAGCAGCAAGAGAGAATTCTTCAGGGAAATGATAGGACATTTTGATTAAACCAGTTGAAGAACAAATTTCTCTTGTTAAGGGAGGTGGGGGAAATTGTTTCACCTCAGTGTTCATCCTCCCCCCTCCCTTCAGTTTCTTTGAGTAACTAAAACTTTTATTTTATTTTCAAGTGTATGTGTATGTAGCCTAATTAAAGCATCAGCTGTATACTGCATCTAGCACTAGCTTATATTCACAAAGGATGATGGATTTTTTAGCTAATAGTAGCATAATAAATTATCTTCTGCGTACTGTTCTTCTACTTTGTAATCTCCATCATCAATACTTCTAATGCTCTGTTTGCAAATTGTATTATTAAAAAAAAAAAAAAAGTTCTTTGTTGCAGTCTGGTGCATTCCTTGTACTTAAAACTTGAATTCGTATTGCTGTAATGATGGGGATTTTCCAGTGAAAATTGATGACAGGCACTGTGTATATAAAATGAAAAATGGTTCTGCCCCAAATGTGGCTAAAGGTTCTTTTCCAAAGAGTATTAAATTCATGAAAGAATATAAGAAATGTCTTGGTGGGTCAAGCCGGTGGTGTTTTTTGAAAATTGCAGGGGAGGAATGGTTTATCCTCTCCTCCTTTGGCAAATAAATCTTGTCTACTGTAATCTAAGAGCAATGGGAAAAGGCTCTACAGCCTCTCAAATGTTATGCTGCACCACCTCAGTGTGAGAGGAGATTCAAGATGGAACTGGGAATGGAAATGCTGATAAATAAAATTAATTGATAAAATAAAAATGACACTGTCTAAATTGCAAACATCTACTTGAGTTTGCCTTTTCCTCCATTGTTAGTATTTTGTGACTGCTGTTTTTCTTTCTTTCTGGAAGCTGACACATCCATCTCCAGGAGAGGCAATTTATTAAGAAGATGATACCTTATTTGACTCTTCAGTAGTACTTCCATAAAACTTTTCAAAGTGCTTTATAAACACTTATTAAGCTTTGCAGCCCCCAAGTTTAACTGTGAAAACAAGTTCTTACTGCTGTATCAAAATCGTTGAAATATGTCGAATATGCAGTGTTTAATACCTCCTATAGTACAAACAAAAATGTAGCAGAAGACAAAATATAAATGAGAGCAATAATAAGTTTTTGTTGTAACTCTTTCATTATGCTTTATGAGAAAATCTAATGGTTGTGAAAGGATTATTTTGGTTAGAGAACACTTAAACAGTACCCCATTTGTTTAAGTATTACAAGTCCATCTCCATCCAGATTAATATAGAAAGTGATATTCAGATAAGAATCTTTTCTGTGTATAAGACACACAGCCTCAGATTAGACACTCATCAGGCTTCAACAAGGAGTAGTTAACTTTTTTCCTTTTCCCCCTTTTCTGTTCCCTCCCCACCTGCATAAGAGGGTTTGGTCTTGCAGTTAAAACAGTAGTTGTGAACTCATGAATCTTGAATTTATTTCCAGTTCTACCGGGGATCGAAAGTGCTGTGTTGAGTGACTGCTTAATTTTCTTTTAAACAAAAATTTTTCTTTGATGCCATTCCACAATTATGCAAATTATCTTTCTTTTATCTGTTTTGTGTACTTAAATCGTCTGGTTTTTTTCTTTATTTACAGTAATGAGCACTTAAGGCTCAAATTTCAGGCTCTAGATCTTATCATGAAAATACTGTTTTCTCTCTTTCTGGTGCAAAACATATAATCATCATAAATAAACTGGTGACTTTTGGAAGCTGTGTTTAAAAATAAATATATATATCCCTGCCACATCCTGATAATTCAGGCACAGGAGGAGTAATGATTTTAAATATTCTAGCTTCTCAAAGCTAACTCAAATGGCTTCACTTAAACAGGAAAATAATCTGTAATGAATTTGGTATTTTTTGTGTATATTTCAAAAATCTGGAAAGCCTCAAAGAAGTATTCTTGAGTGTCAAGTGTCTTCATCTACATGTATGCATTCAGTGCGATTGGAAGCATGGGATTTATACTGTGGCTTATCGATGTGCTAAAATACTTGGCTTCTTCCTTTGCTGAGAGGGAAGGGGGTGTTTGTGTGTGTGTTTATAAAATACATATATATTTGTGTATGTCTCAACTTTGGAGACCAACTTGTAAAGGAAAATAATTCATTGCTACGAGGCTATACAGAGATCAGCAAATGTTGTAACATCTGCTGGGTATGAGAGAAATCTGTACAAGGTTTTTTACGCTTCCTGTCTGCTCTTGAGCGCTGAGTATGTCACAGTCGGCTCCCTTGCATTAGTAGGATCAGTATGGATGCCTTAGTGTTTGGTGAATTACATTTTCCCTTTGGGAAAGTAAAATAGCACAAGTAGTGCAAAAAGTTTAATGTAGGCAAATGGCAAGCTTAAAAGCAGTGGTCACTATAGCATTACAGGATGTACAACAGGGAAGAAGAAGTAGTTATGAGATTACGTTCCTTTAGTGATCCTCCCCCATGGTATTTTCCATTTTTACTCATTGAAACTGGTTCCTTTTATTACTCACTTCAAGCAAACATGGATCAGCCCCCGGAAGTTCTGAGTGCTGTTGACTCAGAATTATTTTGGTGGTAACAGCTCCTACATGTGGTGCAGCTGGGACTGTCAGCACAGAGCTATTTCAGTGTGTTTACCATGGTGTCTAGCTGCAGGCAACCAAATGTAAAGGTTATTGTATTTTATGTAGTCAATGTTTTTAAAGCCCTTGAAAGATTAAAAGAAGTCCTATCTCAATGCAAAACTATATCATGATGGGAGAGAATAATTCCCCTTTTAGACCACATTCCCCTCTTCCTTTTCTTGCCACCACTTTCTCTGTTTCGTTGGAGAAGGGTGCTGTTTGTATGTATTTGGATTGCTGTTTGTCCAGAGGCCACTGATAGGAAAGTTATCAAATAATCTGCCTGTCCTTTTGCTGCACTTTAGGAGATCATTGACTGTGTCATACAGGCAAACAGATGGTCCCTTATTGTATCACCCAAGCCTCCGAAAAGGGCACTCAGATTCCTCAAGTATCATTAGTTTGATCGCGGGAGTTGTTTTCTCTTTCTCCTGTCTCTGTGGTGTTTGTTCGTTTGCGAAGGAAGGAAAAACGTTAGGGCCTCAGTGGCATTAATAATGCTGCTGCCTTGCCCAGGTTCTCACGCTGTGCCTTTAGGAGGTGGATTTTGGCCGGACAGTTCCCTAGCAACGCTGTTCGTAGCAACAGCGGTGGAAATACCAGCCATGTAAGAGCTTTGTAATGGGGCTTTGATTGATAGTCGAGAATCTGAGCTTCCAGTGAGAGTGAGACCCCTGAGTGACTGTGCCCTTTAACATTCCTTTCTGTGATTTTTTTCCTCTTATTTCCTTTACTGCCAAGACTCCATCGAGCTTTCGTATAAACTAGATGCTTTTGACAGAGGGCTGTAGGGATGAGACTTCAGCAAGACGCAGAACTCGGAAGACAAATACAAACAAATAAGAAAAGCAAAGTCTGCATTTTTTTCTGCCACAAAATCCCAACATAGTATTGTATGTTTACAATTGACATTGACATTGAGCTCCAGGAGCTTTCTTACTGTGTTACAAGATGCTATAGTATTTCTTAAAATGAGAATTGGGAAATGACTGGTTTTGCAGATGCAGAGATGTAACAGATGATGGGATACGTTGATCTGAATGGTCAACAGTAGCTAGAGATGCACAAAGGATGGAAGCTTCCTTTTAGGAAGGATTTCTAGGTTTTGAGAACTTAACTTCTTTCCAAATAGGAAACTAAGCTGAAAAAATATTCTTCAAAAAGGCAAAAATTGATCCTTTTCAGGATCAATCAGAATATTTCTTCAGTATTCTCCTTTTCACTTTATTTTAAGAAAAAGGTAATTTTTAAATGAGAGGGGGAAAAAACAGTATTTGTTCTGAAACATCAAATTTAGGAACTTGACACTGTGGTGTGCTTTCCAATTTTCTTATGAAACAAACTAGGGGTGAAAACAGACCTTGTTTTTCTTTTAGACTAGTTCTATTAAAGTTTCGCTGATTAGCTCTGATGATAACTATCCAATGATAATGATGGTAACCATATTGCTGATTTCATTATAATAGAACATACAGATTTCAATTAAGATAGGGGTCCATCTCATTGCTTTAGGTCCTTCTTATGTAGCAGGAATTTCTTCCTTTACATTCTCAACTAGCAAAGGATGGAAAGGGAACAGATGCAGACATTATTGGATTTGTATAAGGATTTATAGCAGGTCAGCCATTGAATAAACCCAATATTCTGAATCATGGTACAGATTTCTGTCTACGCAAGACCACACATCTCTGCCAGATGTGCCTGCAAGCCTATCGGAAAGTTACTTAATGCACAAAACCTTTCAGCTGGAGTAATCATGATTTCTTTTTAAATCATTATTTCAAATGAGGAGCTGGATGATGCACAATCACATGGGTGATTCTTCTAGAGTTAATAATACGTTAAGGAACTGTTGTGATAACCTGTGCTACACATTGTCACTCTGTTGTACAGCCTTGGAAATAATAAAATACTGAATTTCCAGGAGAAAAAGCAAAATCAACACAGCACTTCAATCCATTTCTTTTTTTCTTTTTTTTTTCTTTTTTTTTTTTTTTTTTTTGTTCTAGTGTAAATGCAAAGTATGGCTCTTTCATCAGAGTGGTTATTGTGTAGAGTTAAAAATAAAGCCACTATAGAATTTCATTCTTCCCCTTCCAGAAAGGCATTTTTTTCTTTCTTTATTCATGTTCCCACTTCCTCCTATAGTAGCTTGTTTTTTCCTAAGTGCCAATATGTAGGGTAACCAGAGCTTTGTGTCTTAATAAATGATAGGGGGGAAAAAACCCAAAGGTTTTTAATGTAATGTTGTTGTTTTATGAATGTTATGCTGTTGTGTAATTTAACCTGATGGTTTCAGACATTCTCCTGAGTGCCAGCATTAAAAGCCATTATAATTTGCAATCATGTCAATGGTGTATTTTTCTAGAAAATATTAATGTTTAAAATTCTTCTAATGAGAACTTAATGAGTGAGCAGCAAGAAAGTGTGTAATGAAAACACTGTGCCAGACAGTGTTTTTGTTGTAGCAAAATAACCTCTGTTGAAAGTAGAATAAGGTTCACTATAGGAAGAAGTACACACATTTTTTCTTGGTAGGTAAGGACCATCTTTACCTCTACTGAAATGAGGCTTAGCAAATAGTGGATATTACAGCTGATAGGAAGAAAAAGAGATGGGGAAAATACCAATAGTAATTAAAATAAGTAATCTCAATTTAGTCCATATGTAGCAGCTCAAGTAGGTAAGCATAACTTTCAAGTGTGTTGCCCATAGCTACCTTCCATTGACTTTTGTAGAATGGTTGGTGCCTACCAATTCAAAAAATCAAGCCACACATTTTCAGTTTTTCAGTTTTGGAGTGCTTGAAATTTAGTAATATCCAGAAGGAAGTGCAAGAGGTAGGAAGGACTTCTGTAAGTAGATTAGAAGCAAAAAGAGTAGGGGAAAATGTGGGCCTGGTGTTTAATGGGGCAAAGGACACAAAAAAAGCTTCTTTGCCTTGTTTTTTTACTGGTGTGGTCTGGCCTCAGGTGGCCGAGGTTCCTGAGCCTAGTGGCAGAGTTGAGAGAGAGAGGTGTTTTCCACAACAGAGGAAGATTAAGCTTTTTTTGAGATTCCTCAGTAGAGGAAGATTAAGACTTTAAGCAAGTTGGACATACACAAATCCACGGGATCAGCTAGGGTGCACCCACTGATGTTTAGGGAGTTAGCTGATGCTATTGGAAGGCTGCTCTTTGTCATCTTGAGAAGATCTAGGTGAAAAGGTTAAGTTTTTGATGACTGGGCAATCATCACAGCCATCTTCAAGAAGGGCAAAAAGGAGGTACCAGGGAAGTACAAGCTGGCCAGCCTCACCTCTATCCTTGGGAAGATTTGCAGCACACCCTTCTTGAAGCTGTTTCTAGGCACATGAAGCGTAAGAAGGTGGTTGAGAAGAGCCAGTGCAGATTTACCAAGAACAAATGCCTGGCCAGTCTGATTGCTTTTTATAGTGAGATGACAAAGGGAGACCAGTGGATGCTGTTTACCTTGACTTTAACAAGGCCTTCGACATAGTCTCCTATCATATCCTTATAGCCAAATTGGTGGAATATAGTTCTCAGTACATTGACTTGGTGGAATATAGCTCTGGGTACAGAGGCTATGTATGAGGTGGATGGAAAATCGACTGCTGGGTTCAAAGGCTGATGATTAGCAATGCATAGTCAATGTTGGGCTAATACTGTTCAACATCCTTATTAACCTGCTGAAAGGTGGGACAGAGTGCCTTGACACTTATGGCAAGTTCGCACATGGTACCAAATTGGGAAGAGCAGTCAATATGCTGGAAAGCAAGACTACAGTTCAGAATGACCTCAGCAAGCTGGAAAAATGAGCTGACAGGAATCTTGTGTGTAGGAAGTTGCACAGGATGATTCAGTGTGCTCTTGTGATGAAGACCACCAACTGTATCCAGGGCTGTATTTGCAATTCTATTTGCAATAATAATTATGTGCAATTGCAATTCATTGCAATTTTATTTGCAATGTGTAACCAGCAAGCTGATGTGATCCTGTCCTGTTCCCCTGACGCTGACATACTGGAATGAGTGCATTGGTGGGCGACGAATATGATCAGGAGATTGGAGCAGATGACATAGGAGAGCTGGGTTTGTTCAGTCTTAGGAAGAGAAGACTCAGGGAAGATCTTATTGCTGTCTCTGTCTTACTGTGAAATCTGTACCATAATTTAGTGGAGGGTATAGAAAAGACAGACTCTCTTTGGAGATGCATAGTGGAAGAAAAGAGGCAGTGAAAAGAGTTTGCAGCAAGAGCAATTCCAGTAAGGTACAAAGAAAAACATTTTTGCCCTGAGACTGGTCAAATACTGGAACAGGCTGCCCGGAGAGGCTGAGAAGCCTCCATCTTTGGTGACATTCAGAACTTGCCTGGATGAGACCCTAAGCAGCCTGATGCAAGTTCACCTTGCTTTGAGCAGGACATCGGATGAGATAACTTCTAGGGGTCCCTTCCAACCTAAGCTAGTCTACGATTCTATAAATTTAATAGACTTTCTCTACAGCAGCTGATGTCTGAAGGAGGTTTACAGTAGTAGATAAGGCTCAGCACCACTATTTCTATATTCTCTGGATTTGCCAGTGAGTGATTTGGTGCTGCTTTTGTCAGCCTAGTTTGTGCCTTGTATTACCAGTCTGTAAAATATTTTGCAAATAATGCTTACTTGGAGGAGGACTCCGAGATTTAGTTAACGTTTGTCAATACCTTGGACTCCTCTAAGGAAATAAGTTATGTCAGTTCCACATTTTCACTAAAGACTATTTCCATATGTTGTATGGATATATACAGTGTTTTTCTGTTTTTACTAGTTTATTAATACAACAATGAGAGATCGATCTCCTTTAAGGACAGAAAATCTCTTACCTAGTTCAGACATGTGAATTATTAACAAAAATTGCCCTTAGTTTGCACTGCAGAAGTTGGGGAAGAGCATGGGTGTGTGTTTTAGGGGCTGTTGCATCATATATTTTGGTACTGGGGTAATTAGGATTTTTTGGCAATGTAATTTTAATTCAGACATACAAAAAAAAAGAAGGCCCATGAGTTCAGGTTGAGCAGAC
Source organism: Dromaius novaehollandiae (assembly GCF_036370855.1). NCBI lineage: Eukaryota > Metazoa > Chordata > Aves > Casuariiformes > Dromaiidae > Dromaius > Dromaius novaehollandiae. The sequence goes on along the minus strand of NC_088098.1, from coordinate 101,208,717 downwards.
TCTGGAGTGAGGTCATTTTATTTAGTTTAGCCAGGTTCTACCAGGAGACCATTTTACTGATGCTCTTCAAGTTTAAGTCTTAATATTTTTTCATTTAAACACCACTTTGTTTAACAAACTGGAGGGCTAAGTGTGCATTTGGAGTTTAGTAAGGCACTTGGCCTTAATGTGAACTGAAAATAGTTGCTTAAAAAGTAATGGCATCTCATCTGCAATTTATTTTTCACTGACAGCACTTGTCCAGATGGCACATAAGTGTAGGTGTAATTGCTATGGCACAATCCATTATTGTAAAAGCAGCAAATAGTCAGAACAGTCCTACATGCGTCGGCCATGTTTCACATGAAAAAAAAAATTGTATATAGCAGATGATAACTTGAGAGAGCTATAAAGACCACCTGGTACAAGACGAGTTTGGATGTAGCAGACATCTCCTCACTACTATCGAAGTGAGAATATCGACAAATCAGAAAGAACTCTGAAAATAGACCTGGAGGGACTGATCTATGAAAGCAGATTTAAAGGACTAGGTAATAGTTATACTGCCCGGCTAAATGATGACAGTGGGCCAAACCGAAGTAAGTGGCACTAGTTGCATAAAGTATTTATAAATGTGACAAAGGGGGCCACGTAAGTGGCGTAAGGGAAAGGGAAAATACAATTACTTGTAAATATTGGAGCAGTGCAAAATTGAAGATAAAAGTAATGAATTGGATAAATGTAAGGATATGTGATTAGTAATTATGATAGATAACTGGGAACTAAATTAAATTTGCTGGACTTACATTTCTTAGCAATGTTGTTCATTATAGATTTAAGAGAAACTGTGACTTCCTTGTAACCTCAGCTTTTTGCAGCCCTAATGTAAGCAAGAAGGGAGAAATTAGTCTCATCTAACTTAGGTATGAAAAGCATATAAGTTTACATCTGGACTGAGCACTCTTAGTTCCTTTTGTACTCCTTGGAAACAAGTAGTCATGTTTAGGATGCAATTCATTTGTGTCCTTTTAGATGTTAAGGGCTGATGAATTGCAGCCGGGATTCTGTTGAGTCTGTTGGCTACAGCTCCACTGATTATAGAAGAAGCTGGGCTGGTTCGCTGAGATGCAGATATCCACATTTATTCAGATGAATTCCATGTGAGTCATAGTCTTGTGGCAGTAAAAATCAGAAACTTATTTCAGGGCTCCTGGTTGATTCTGACACTCTGCCCTAACTGGAGACTGTGCTTCCAATACAGTGTTGCAGAGGTTATGGAACCGAGTGTATGTGGCTTTGCTGTATCATATTTCATGTTAGTGATGCATTTAAATAATTGTGTCTGGCCAGGCTATCTATATCTAGTGACTGATGTAGATTAATTAGGAGACTGGAGGTCTGCACATTCAGAAAGAATAGCAGTTTCCTACTCTATACTTACAAGAAATGAGATTTTAATCAAGAGATTGTCTCCTTTATGCCTGTTTGTGGCCCAGGCAGATGGTACACTAATCATGCTTACAATTACAGTGTATTGAGTATAAATAATGTAAAAAAACAAGGACTTTAAACAGATAATTCGTTAGTTCTGTAGTCACACTGAGAGAAGCTTTTCCTCTCGCCACCACGTGATTCTGTCTAGGAGACAGAGTAGATGAAAGAGCTGCTCTGTCTTGATCTGACTGGCTAGATTTGGGTTCTGCAAATAGGATTTCATTCTTGCTCTAAGTACCTGCATATAATGTATGTACTTTCATTGTTTACATTTAAATTAAGATCCATCTTTGCATTTTTTTTCCAAAGTGACATCACAGTTTTTTTTAAAAATAGGCTTTATTTCATCAAGGAATGTCTTAAAACGTGGCTAGACAAAATGATTTGGTTCACATCCAGTGAAAACGGTTTGGAGAGGTATTTTAGTATATTTTCACTGTATTTGAGGTCCAAACAGACATTAAATCTTTTAGCCTTATTTCCTCCAAACTGTAGGCTATTAAATTTGTAATGAATAGACTGTATCAACCCAAACAAACTATTTTACATTTTGGAAAATTAATCTTCTGGGTGTCCCAGATAAAAAGCCAGAGCTACCAAGCAGCCACTAGTGGTCTAATGAGTAAGAGAAACCTAGATAAACCTTGTAGGCTAGCTATGCTTTTATTACTAAGGAAAGCAGAAAAACCCAAGCCTATATCCCTACCAGTCTGAGAATAAATCCTGGCACAACCCTCTGATTTGGTGACCCATTTGTGAGCAAGACAAGCCATCTGTTTCAAAAAAGGGTATCCCTTTCTGTGCAGTACTGGTTTATCTCACCCATGCCCTATTCTAACCCATGGTCTGCCACTGATGATGGAAAGGACAAAAAGTTCGGGGAAGAACCAAAACTAAATTCACTATACTTTGTTCTGTTTCTTGTGGAAAACTCTCAACCTTTGAAACAGCTAATACATGCTCTGAAGCATTTTTTATCCTGAAAACTCTTTTAATACGTGGCTGTAGACATTGGATTGTTAAGGAAATGAAGATAGCCACATCTCCTTGGTGGTCTCAGAGGGATGAGGCTGAACAAGGGAAGAGAAATAATTTGCAAAGCAAAAAGGACTGCTGTGACTATCCAGTCCACCTTTTCCTCTACCCTTATACATAAGGTAAAGAGATTCTTCCAGCATCTTAGTTAAAGCATGTGTTCTTAAAGTAAATCCAATACTCTTGAGTACTGACATAACTGCTGCCATAGGAGCATTGTGGGTTCCATCCTTTGTTAGTTTTGATGTCCAGTGTTGGTGCCTGGGGTAGGAGAATAAGGACTTGACACAAATAAGTTTGTTTTGTAAATCAACAGTCATCTTGAGCTGAAAGTACATCTGGATCATCATGCTTAATAGGCAGTCATGGATCTATTAGCTAACTTAATTCTTTCTGAGCTGCTTTATGTTTTTGGACTCCATGGCATTCTGTGGCAAAGAGCAGAGCAGTTTTTAAAAGTGTGCTTAATGGAATTATGCTTCCTATTGGTGTATTGACTGGAAATACAGTATTTTATTAACTGTAAAAGGTGGAATGTGTCTTACTCCCAATTTTTACTCATTCATCTTCACATATGTTTTTTGAAGGCAGATGGGTCCTCTACTTTCCAGATAGGAGGGGTATGCTTATTCTTTTCCTGAGTGCATTTCTTGAGCACAGTCAGTGATTTTCAAATCTTCCTGGTGGATTTGGATATTAAATGGTTTGTGTGAATTAAACATGATCCAAATGCTTGGAATGCTTTTGACATTGTCAATTAAAAATTTAAGTGAAGTTCAACAAGTATGAGTTATGAGGTGACTGAAAGGAAATAGCCAGATGCTTCCTTAATTATAGAAAGTTCAGACTATTGTAATGTATTTTGTTCTGTATTGTATTTGTTGACCAGTTATGTTCTGTTTATTTCACAAAGGGTCATTTTGTGTAATGTGTATCGTACATGGAGATGCATAAAACAATTACTAAAGCTGTACTGCTACCAAACCTCTGTAGTTAATTGAAGGATGGAATGTAGGGCACATAAGAAGGTGACTCAATGTCTTTAGGCTCAGCCTGCCACCATAGCACCGATTCTGAAAATAACATTCAATTTGTTAGTAAAGTGCACCAAGCCTACCACCAGTGATAAGGCCAATGAACTTTGCTACTGTCAATCTGTATAAGCTGAAAAACTAATTTAAAAAGTACAGGTTCCCTGTTGATTCCCTCAGCAGGCTACAGATTTTGAGCAATACATCATTGGATCAACATCACTTCAGTTTCAAGGTGCTGAAACTCAATTTGTTTGCAATGCTGTGAAGTCAAGTACAGTGTAAAAGTGTGCAGCTCAGTGGTATGAAAAATAACTGTAAGAGACTGTGGGAGAAGTTACGTGAAATTGTAATGTGCGCATAGCTGCTTCAGCCACACATACGTAAATTCAAATTTATCTGAAGTAACCACAAAAACAAATATGCTACTTCCTGGGCGTTTTTTTTCCCCTCACCTTAAGGAGTTTTGTACCTAAATGCAGTTCTGTCATCTGTTTTGGAACTGTTGTAAAAAGTTATAGAAGAGTGACAGGAGTGGAACCACAGTTGTTATGCTGTCTTTGAAAATCACATGAAGTTCCCAGTGCTAGCAGACAGCTAGTCCATCTAGCCTCTTTACAGTTCACGTATTTATTGTAGTTGGCACAGTCCAAGGCATCAATTACTGAGTAGGAAATTGGCCAAATAGCATGCTGTGCTTCAGTTTGGCTACTTGGATTTTGAGAATAATACAGCTTACTTCCCTCAAAGATGTGTTGAAGTTAAATGAAAATATGCAAGGTGTATGAGAAATACAACAAAATATGGTTAGAAAGCTAGATTATAAAGTGGGATAGTGAAACGTAGAAAGTTCAGAGTGATTAAAAAGTATGCCTTTCCAAGCTTGAATTGGTGAATATTCAATAATATTTTAGCAAGACCTAAAGAAGGACCAAAATTATTTAGGTTTTTCTTATGAATGAGTCTACAAACTGGTTGCAGTGAAACGAGATCAAAGATTGCCCCTTCTGGACACTGCAGATAAGTAGTGACTTAATGCAAATCTAGTCTCTTATATTAGAAATAGGTCAAACGTGATACTCTAAATCAAAATCTTTTTACTTCTGGAAGAAATTAAGGGCACGGTTCCAAATACCTCCTTGCAGTTTTTGGATTTAAGTTAAATACAAGCTCTATTTTGATGCTGGAATCTCACTAAAAACTCTGTTTTCTCAAGGTGTTGGTCCAAAATTTTATGGTTAGGGCATCATTCAAGTGTCAGCATCATTCAAAGCGTCAAAGCTCAATTAGATGATAATTTTTGCAAGGAGAACCACTATCTTTTTCTAGAACCATTTCAAAGGAATCTGGAAGGTGAGGAGGAGGTAGAGGTAGCTGCATAGGATCCTGGGATGGGGGTGGACTGGGAATGCCTCCTGTATTCCATGGGAGTAACGAAGACTTTGGGGAATGAGGGAGAGAATGCCCCGGTCTCAGCCTCCCTCCTGTTCTTTCCCTTTCAGGCTTTCCCCTGCAACCCACTGACCCATTATACCTGCTCTGCCATTACTGCAAAATTGCATTGCGCCTGCATTGCTAAGAAACTTCTGAAATAACTCAACCTTTTTTAGTCTCTTAAGTGCTGTGTTAGAAGTAGATAGCCCTAACAGTAGGGAAAAGATCCATGTGCTACCTTACTGATCGGGATATTGCTATCTCTCTCCTAGGCACTGAATGATACTGTTTCATGATCTTGCTTACTGTGAATCTTCAGTGGAATGCATCATATAGTGAGTAGCAAATGTCCTGTTCTAGGTTATTCTCTTGAAGAAGGTCTGCATCTTTAAATTGTTAACACACTGTTAGAAACAGACCTTTTGCAAGAGGATAATCTAGAGTAGGACATTTGCTCTACAAAGTTTCCCTGATGTTCCGTGAAATGTAGAAATCAGTTCTGTTTAGCCTTTCTTTAAAAAGTAGCTGTAATAAGCAGAAGGCTTTTCTCAGCAAAACACGTTTGCTAAAATCATCAAGCTACTTTTCTGACCAGATGAAAAGCGTGGAAGAGTTGACATTTCTTACCTGAGTATCTTCCATGAACGTCTCTTACGTAATGATACTGCATTTCAAAAAGTTTTCCAAAGTAAAGGTTGCCTAATTAAAGATCATCAATGAAATGTCAAGTCCATTAATGTTTGGAACAATTCTGAATTATATGTCTTACGAAAAAGGACATTCATTAGAACTGGCTGTTTACTTCCATGCTGAATTCATGGTCAGCATTCAGCAGAGTCTTACTTTCGGAAGGAATATGTGTGTTCATAATAATTTTTTGTACTGTATGTGTTGACAGCATTATGCACAGTATAGTGCGTTTTCTCCCATGAGATTGGAGTGTATTAATGAAAGTGTTCTATTTTAGTGCAGTGATAATGGTATATCAACAGAAAGGTGATGGGATGCCCCAGACAGGTTCTCCAACTCTAAGTGAGGGGAATGTAACCCATAGAAGACATCCCTATCTGAAATTTGTCATTTGTTTATGTTTAATTGCAACATTTTAGACTCTACAGATTGCTAAGAAGTGGTGTTATTTTTTATGTCATATAACTAAAATAATGTGTAATTAAGGATTATTATGATAGAAAAGATTTGTTAACTTCACATTATTGTGTCAGGATGACTTGGAACATGAAGGAAACAAAGCACAAGCCAGGAATGCAGCCGAATGACAAATACAATGCATCTAAATAACGTGAAGAGTAAGGGAAGAAGGGTATATTTGTGTCCAATAACAGGGAATCATCTTTTTCTTATGTATATTCTTAAATAAATCCTGCTACAAGCTATTTGGTGTCATCAAGGCATATGTACCTAATATTATTGCAGAATACCAGAAGAAGTTTTTCCAATTTAAGTCCTAATAGGACAATAGTATCAGAAAAAACTGTCTCAAAAACTGCCTAAGGAGAAACAGAGCTCTGACCTGGCCAGATGTTTGAGATGAGAAGTCCTAGATGTTCTATAATGAGCGCCCCAGAAAAATCAGAAAACTTTTAAATTCAAGAAACTGAATTTAAAATAACAAAAGGGATTAATTTTTTGGAGCGGGGGTGGGATAAAGAGAAAAACTTTCTAGGTAAAAAATAACATGTCTATAAGTAACTTCCTCCCCACATAGAGTGTCCTTGCAACCACACCCTTGCATTCCAACTTAGTTTAGTGCAAAATAGTTTGCTGCTTTCTTGATTGCAGCAGCTCCTTTTTCTTCCTTTGCCTGCCACATGCTGCATCGGAAGGCTTCTCTTCCCTGTGTAGCCTTTGTTGCCCTGGATAGAGGGAGCAGTCTGCTTCCTCCCTGCGTGATCCCTCTTTTTACTGAAACACAACATATGACCTGCGGGAAAAATAAATTTGATATTATCCTGTGTACTCTGTGAGAGAGTGAGTTGGGGTGGTCTGCAGCAGCTTCCCTGAGAGCAGAGGGGTGCTCAGACACTTGTCTTCCAGCTTCCCAAAGGACACTTGCCCGCAGGAAGAGCAAGGAAGAGGTACATCTCAGCGTTTCTCCGAGCATGTGAGATAGTAGAGGCTACCAGGACAGCCTTGTCCTGCTAGAAATAGAACAAAGAAATGGAACATTGAAGCCACTCAAGAGGATTATTAAATGCAATGTTAGGAATACATTTAATTATTTTGTACCAGTTTCCGTCAGTGAAAGGCCATGCTTTTCTTCTTGATAGAATAAAGGGAAGTTATTAATAATTCTTAATAGGAAAGTTGAGTTCTAGTGACAATCACAAGGAATCCTGTTCTTCAAGTTTTGATGACTCAGTGTTTTGGCAAACTGATGGAGACCCTTTAATCTACTGTAAATCAGGAAGTTCTGGAGAACTGGAACAAATACTTGTTACTAAAAAGGCCAGGTGTGGTCTGACAGAGACTGTTACCAATACCTACAGACCGTGAACTTCTCTGGCAGGGAAATGGTATTCCTGTAGTAAGTGTACAGTTCCCCAGGTGACATATTTTCATCACAGTGACTGTGTATCGTGCACTGCCCTTAAATGAGGTTATATGCTTACAGTTGTCAGAGCCTGTCTTTAATTTCATAATCTCTAGTCTGCCAGGACAGACTCAGGGGAGTTGCTCTGATATTAAATGAGCTTTGTTTAACTATCCATGCCTAATGACAGATCACTCACTGCAGGATTTCCTTAGGAGCGTACACAGTAAAACACTCTGAAGATACAGGCACAAAGTCTACAAGTAGAAATGGCTTAGAACTATGCAGCCACCCTGTAGCACTGGGACATAAAGTAAAATCCCTTTGAAGTTAGGTCACTGGTTTCCACAGCACCAGAATGTCCCACTTCACTGATCTGTGATATGGGAAGGGAGGGGGGGTTAATTAATGTCTCGCAGAAGGCAAAAATCTGTGGTTATTGAAAGAGAAAGCAGAGGTTTTGTTAATGGTGACTTTGTGAATTAGGGGAGGCAAAGTAAAGCCAGCTGCTTGCTTGGCAGGCAGAGACCTAACGTTATTTAATGAATGAAGAATATATCCTGAAAGCCTTAGAAGGGAAAAGGTTTCAAACTGAGCTGCAGACATAGGGTCATCTAGGGCAAAGGACTGAATGGGTTCAGTCCCTTCAGCACGTAACATGACAGTTAAATTGATTAAACTAAGCTACTGTCTTCCTCTGAAGGAGTGATATTTGAAACAAACCAATTAAGCACTATGATAGTGGTGGACTGCTGATCAGCCTATATACTTATGGCCAGGTGAAATGAGTTAGAGATTTAAAAGGAGGAAGAGGCTAAACTGAAACATGCTGTAGCTGTGCCTGCTTTTTCCTTTAAGCAGAATGACTCACTCAATTTGCATTACAGCAAGAAGCTCTTAAGAATACATTTATCATTAACTCATGACTTTCCTATTTTGTAAGTAGGTTTAATTCACAAATTAAGGGAGCTGTCAGATACCATACATACAGTGGTAGATGTTTATAGTAGAATATTAGCAGTAGTCTGTAAAGGGAAAAGAAATGGCACCCATGAATACCTTGCTGCTGTTTTTTCATAGAACTGTGAAGTGACTTCTGAGTCCTTGATTTAGAGCAAATGTCATGGTGACACAGGAAGAAGGGTAAAACAAAGATGACCATGTTGTGACTGTGGATGAAATGAGCTGTTCTTCAGTTGTTTTCTGATTCTCCTGGACTGAAGGCTGTTCTACCTTATCCTAGGGTCTTCTGGTAGGACTCAAAGGAGGGAACAGACTTTTGTCCTCTTCACTTCTGTTCTGTTTTGACAGAAATGAAATAACTGGGAATCTCTCCTGTGTATAAATGTCATATACAAATAATACAAACATGCTGTAATATTTCAAGGGTTTGATGTTACTAAATTGTATCCACTCAAAATGGTAATTTTACTATTTCGAATTCTGGTTTTTGAGTCACTGTTGAACTTTACAGTCTTTTAGTTACTGCTTAAATAAGAGTAAACTGTAATAGCAAAGTAGATGTAGTGATAATATTTGAAGGAGAGGACTTTATAGACAGTCTCTTTGAATATGAATTCTTTTACTGCTATACTTCAGAGCTAGCCCTGGAGAGCTACTGATAAAAATTTGTAAGGTCATGACTGACTTGATGGTGTAGTTATAAATTCCTGCTGAACATTAAACACGTTGCTATTCTTCTCATTTCTGCTTGGTCATTAAGGAACCTGAAGAACATCACTTGGTGTCAGAAGTGTGGAGTAAGAATGAATTCAAGAAGACTTCAGAAAAGGTCACAGAAAATAAAGGAGAACAAAAACGAAAGAAGAACTGAAACAGCTCCAGGCTTCTTATACAGGTTTTGTGAGTAGATTTCTTATGTTCACTTTTCACTTTTTAGGATAGTCTCAAAAGTTTACTGCATATATCATGCTACAGGAGAGCAAACATGCTATTGGAACTGGTATGGTGCTATAATTGGGGATTGCTTAAGAGATGTGTTAGACCTGTAAGCACAGAGTGGATTTTTGAGGTATCAGTTGACAAGAGTGGTGAGTTTCAGTCACATGGGCTAAACTCTGAGTTGTAGAAAAGAGTTTATTCTGGTAGACAAAGACTCTTCTGCTATTCTGCTTCTCAAGCAGAAAATTTAGTCTCCTGTTCTAGCCATTCTTAGTTATCTTCCTGTTCCAGCTCTTCATTTCCTGTTTTTTCTAGCTGTTCATGCCTTCTCCTTGTAACCAACTCCTCTTTGACACCTTACCTCAACTTCTTTACCCGGTCTTTTTGGCAGGACAGTTTCATTGGTATTCCGCAGTACTGGCTTTTCATCCTTCCTGCCACCTTCTACCCATCCTACTAGTTCTTAGTCCCCGTTATTTTGCCCACATAATTATTATCTTCTCCCAAACGTTGTTTGTTGTTTTTTCCTTCTTCAGTTCTCATCAGTTCTCAATACTTACCATGTTTTCCCTTTTTCCAGGATTTGTTATAAATTTTCTCTACTCCTTTTGAGTTCTTCCGAAACTTTATTATCGCTATATTTACATTAGATGACTTCGTAAACTCTATTGCCTTGGCACCAGCAGAAGGTTTACTGGAAAAGCAGAAAAGTAGTTTTGGGACACTGTATGTGCATCATAGTTTTGAAGAACTGTAAGTATCTAATTCTAGCAAGTTTCTACAAAGTATCTGTACATACCAGCATTTTTTGTAAATGTAACTTGAGCATCCTTTCACTGCGAGAGCAAAGGATTCGTCTTTGACACAAAAATACACCCCTGTCAAAGGTCCAACCTCCAAAGCTTTTCAAACAAACAGTGGTCAGAACTTTACTGAGGCAAAACAAAGTATTTGACAAAAATTGTAGGCAACTTTGGGTACTAGTCAGCTTAATTTTTCATCCCAGAGTCCTTCAAATTCTCTCCTTATAGAGAGATGGTATGACTTCCTCTTACTAGAGTACAGGTTATTTCCTTTCTATAAATAAGTTGAATATTTCTTTGTTATAGTGCTGTTTCTTCCACTTAACTGGTTAGCAAATAACTCTTTGCTTCGATGAGGTGTAAAACTTGTCCTCCTTCCCTCACTGAAGAATTTTTTTCATACGAACCTTGCTTCTTATATTAGTCTGTACATTAAAAACATGCATGATACAAGCATCTAAATACTATAGTTGTATGTAGCTTATTGCTGAGTCTTCACTTAGACAGCAAATTTGGGGTCACTACAGGCTTGAGGTGACTGCCTCCTTTTCCCCTGTAGGCAACCCAAAACCTATTCCCAAACTTTCAATAAAAATTTATGTTGTACTTCATATTGTTAAATTGCACTCAGTTTAAACTTACCAGTTTTCAAGGTTATCCAGTAAAATAGGTTCTTATCTATTCTTCTGTATTTTAAAATGAGATAAGGTTAAGTGATGGGGTGACGATTTGAAAATTGTCATTTTTACCAGATCAACTAATAGTGGAATTGAATAAAGGCCTTGTTAATTAGTGGTCAGGAATAACTTAAGACTGTTCATTCTGGTATTGGCTTTCTTGTCACACATGATTCAATTAATTAATATCTTCACATTTTAAGAGCAACTATGTGTGTTGAAACTGAAGGCAATTCACTGCAGAAAATAGTGCATTAACAGTCTGCCATGTTACTGTGCTAATATGACTATCATATAGGCTGCTTGCTTTAATGGAAGATGGGTAGATTTTTTTTTTTTATTTTTTAACTAGTGACCTTTTCCATCAGGGCATGTGCTAAATGGCAGCCAGCTATGCATCAGAAAACAATTACGCCTGGCGGTACAATTGTTTGTGTGTTCACGAGGTCTTTGAGGTCTTCAGTTTTCCCTGGCATTTAATCTGAACTGTGCGCTGGAAAGGAACCAGCTTTTTAAAAACAGGCATACAAATATTTTTTGACTTCTTACCAGGAAATAAAGATGTTGAGTGAGCTTTTTTATGTTGTATGGTGTTTTAGGGAAGGCTCTGTATCATTTATCAAATATATTATTAAATGTTAGAGAAATTATTGATGCTGTTTATTTCCAATTTTAGAATTGATCTAGCACCATTTGGTAAATTACTTGGCAGAAAGGTTTTTCAAAGGTATGTATAGAAATGGACACTAAACCTTCATTAAAAGTCAGCAGGAATTGGACACTTATTTCTCTCTCTTTTCTCCTGCTAACTGCCAGTGGACTGGATTGTTGAATGTTCTTTTCTTGTATTTGGCATGAGTCTGCTTAATTATTATTTGTTTCTCCTGTATTACTGGTGATCCAAAATCATCCCTCTGAAAATACAAGCTTCACTTGTTGTGGAGGTGGAGAGAGAACACTACTTGTGGCAAATTTGATCATTGTTTAGTATATGCTGGAAAAGGACACGGAAACTACGGTGATAATGGTCTCATAAAAATAATCCAGAACAAGATAATGCAATTATAAGTGCTTTAAAAACAAATCTGGAACCTTACTCAGTAAGTTTACCCTAGTACTTTCTCACATTCTCTTGTATTCAGTGGGTCTTAAGTATGTACTTTTGTTAATTCTTGAATCAAGTTTTGAAGTAATAATTTTCAGACTGAGCAAATTCCTCTTGGCATCACCTACCTGCTGTACTACCAGTATCTAAGCATTTTGTATAGAAAAATGAATGCACTGTCAAATGGTGATTGCTATTGTGCAGAAAATGAAACATACTCTCTGTGTTCGTGTTGTGGGGGGATCTGTCCTTTGTGCTGAACAGCTGCAGGCTACCAGCTGTTTAAATCTGTGATTTTTATTCATTCTTTCTAGTGAAAGAGTTACGGTGTTCCAGTGAAAGATTATTTCTGGGGTTTGGGAGAGCTTTGAAAGGAACTTGCTTTTTGATGATGAGTGAGGTTTTTGGAAGGTTGTTTGTTTGTTTGTTTGTTAAGGGAAGAAAAAGGGGAGGAAGTTATTTAGGAGGACTTTTATGTTTTCCTTCCAGGAGCTACAAAAATGCTATATATTACATTGTAAGGAGAAAAGACTACTGTGATTTTGTGTTGTGGTTCCACTACATAGAATTGACTAATTTGCTATAGTGTAATTCTAGAGATGTTTCGAGAGAGATTCTTTACATTTCCCATTTATAATAAAAGTCAAGGCTATATCTGAAACTCTCAGCAGGATTTTCAGTTTCTTTGCATGTGTGATATTAATTTTATTTGCTCTTTTGGTTTACCTTTGGATTTGGGCTTGTTATCAACCTAGCAGAGTCAGAAATCCTTTGTTGTAAAGTCCTTGCTTTTACAGATGAGCAGCTCAAGTAATAAATGGTATTTTAATTTTTTCATGGATTCATTTTCTTTTTGTAAGTGTCTTGATTTTGTATGTGCTAGATTTTAAGTATTTAATTGTTCCATTTTTGTGACATGTTTAGTTAAAAAGAAACAAACTATTCATATGCTTGAATGTAAATACATGTGTTAAGTATTCTGTCTGAATAGGAATATTTAGTACTTTGTCAATGAGAATGTTATTTTGTGTAATAGCACAAATTTACCAGCTGTTAAAAGTAGTGCGGTATGTTAGTTGTTTCCTTAGGGCCCTATTATTTTTAAACAAACCATGTAATTTATTGTTCCTGGCCAATATTTCTTCTTCTTTGTGAATTAGAAACACCATAAAACTAAAAAGTCAGTATCAGAGCTGGTTGGGAAACCCCCTTTTTAAACCAAAACAAACCAACAAAACCTTGCTTTTCAAAAAACAAAACCAAAACCCCTTTGTTTTCCATTTTCTGAATATTTATTTTAGTTTTTCTATACGTCGATCTATATGTCGATCAAATAATGTTCTTTTCCTTTTGAGAGAAAAAAGCATTGTGAAAACAGAATGTCCGTAGCCACAAAAATATCTGCTCATGAAACGCCCTAGTAATAACTTTTTCAGTCAGCTCTGAATAATGGCAGTTACTTTCCCTTTCGTTCCTTTGAAGTAGGGCATTTGCGTAGTCAAAGTAGTACTTTACAAGATACCGTAACATCTGCAGTAAATTGAAGTATACCTACATGCTAATGCATAGGATGATGTAGTACATTTTCAATGGATAGTAAAATCTTTTCATTCGGGGGGCATGAAGGAACAACAGAGGATGAGCTCTTTCCATGTATTTGTCTGCATAAAGCATAAAGACTACTAAGATTCTGTTCAGTCATTAACCATTGAAACTAGCCCAAAAACGCCTGTTTCAAGATTTTAAGAATCAGATGCCCTCTTCTTTTTCTTCTTGTGTAAGAACTAAATCAAAGCCACACTTCAGTGTAGAATGAATGGCCAGATATTTTTTGGAAAGTCTTTGCAGGAAGTTCATGGTAGAGAATGAAGTTGAAGAATTTATCTTCTTTTCTCCTTGTGATCTCTGCGTAAATGCACATTGTTCTGGAAGCATGCGCGTTATTTGAAGTGTTCTGAACACTGTTCGTTAAGAAACTGAGCATGACAGCCTTCCAGGTAATTCTGTTCACAGAGAAATATTCAATGATGAGAATGAGATTGTATATGATGGCATACCATACCACCAGTTCTCAAAATACTGAATGTGTAAAACAGTCTCCAGTTCTTCTTTAGAAAAGCTCTAATAGATTTAGTACAAAGCGTGTTATGTTCTGCTCTGGCCACTGGAGATATTGAGTCTCTACATTTCTTTTTTTGTTTCACTTGGTATGAGTAGAAAAGAACATTTGGAGTCATTTAGTTAGAAAACTGTAATTTGGTTAGGTAATACAAATCCATATATTTGGGCCGTACTTATGTGCTTATATACCTCCCCCATTTTTGCTAGTTATATGAGAATTTAGAATTTAAGAAAGATTTTGTATTGAAGTTGATTATGCCAGAAAGGGTTCAGTTCATCTGTTGATATTGCAAATATTTTATATCATGCATCTAGCATGTATATAGTTTTGTCCAGCTTGACTGTCAGTTTGAAGGAAATGTGTGTGCTTTAAAAGCCAACATTTCCATTGGTGAAATAAAATGTGTTTTTTCAGTTTTAAGTTGTGTGCTGTATTATTTGTTCTGCTGTGATTACCAGTTATTCATTTTAAAAAAATTGCAGTAAGTGGCCTTTCTTATGCCTTGGTGAAAGTAATTTCAAAAGTTGCCATCCATTGGTTATACTGTATTCTTATGGCAGTGGTGATAAATGGCATCAGAACTGATCAAATACATGTTTTTTCTCTACCAGAATTACTAAAAATTCTACTTACTTACTACTACTTGCTATAGGAGATAGCGAGCTAGAAATATGCATATATTTGTGTGTGTGTGTTTGTATTGGTATGTGTGTTATATTTATAGTATACATAGCAGAATAACAGAATTGTCTAGTCTGGGACTGTTCCCATGTATTTTTTTCTTTTTTTGTTCTGATTTTAAAATCTCCAGGTATGGGGAGATTTCTGGTTCTTCTTCATGTGTGCAGTTTATATCACAGTGGAGTCTGAGGTGTTTTGGGCTACCTATATTATAAATAAGCAACATAATTTGGTCTCTCAGCTATATTACATGTTGCATTCTGAGATATTAAGATGTCTCTGTACTTACTGTCCTTGAATTACTGTTCCCTTTGCTTTCAGTTAATGTCTGGATTGTGAAAAGACGCGTGCAGGTGGTGGTGCTGCTTTTAACAGATTTTAATTCCAGGCCAGTGGGTTAGGTTGCCCAATTAACTACAGGAAAATGCCAGCTAACCATGAGAAGAGATTTAGTTCAGCAGAACAAATTATGTTCAGTCACACTAGCCAGTGAACCAGAGGTAAAATTATTTCAGTGTCCTCCGTGTAAACCCTCCCATTGAACAGTTCTTTAAAATATTGCCCTTTCGTGTCTCCCAAATCACGCAAGCTCATTGGCCAGCATCATTTTGGAATCTCTTTTTTCCCCTGTGACCTAACATTTGCTCTGCTCTAGCGTACAATAGCTTTTTCTTTTAATTTCTTTTTAAGAAAATCTAGTGTAATATGAGGTAGGCAAAGCCTGTTGTTCCATGAGAGGTTCATTATAGGTATGAAATTGTGAGACAGGTGTGATAGCACTCTCAGCAGTGTAATACATCAGGTCAAATGTTTCCAAAACTTAGGTTGCTGTGGAAAACTGCCTTTAAAGGGAAATTTTGGGGAGAATGCTAGTCACAATTTCTTGTGTTCCAGAGAAAGATTCTTGGAGCCAGCATGTAATTTACAGCCGCCAGTCTTGTAGCTCTGTTAAAACTTACCAGGCACAATGTAAACTAGCTGTAAAACAATCAGAATGTTCTGACTTTTGTTCTCTTATTTGACTTCTAATCAAAATCCGGCAAATTTAATAGAATGGCTTTATCAATATGAATGAGCCTTAGGTCAAGCCTTAATTTATGTCTGTGGTCCTGTGCTTTTAGCCAATCAATAAAATGTTTTTTTTCCTGCACGCCTGCTGAATTCATAGGTTCACATTAGCAATTACTTTCAAAAAGGTCAGGCAGTATGAAAGAATACACTGGTTTTTTTTCAATTTTCTAGTAAAAATAAGATAGGAATTTCAGGTGTCCCAAGCAAATGGCTTAAATGCAATAAAACTTGGCTTTACAGTTGTAGAGTACTTCAGTGTCTTTTAAATTGTACCTTAATTTCAGCGCGTGGTTTATTTGCCTCATTGAAAATGAGGCATTCAGATCATGCCTCGATAGAGTTCAGATTCTCTCTCTGTCCTTAATACGGTTTTAGGTCTATCAGTGTTGGTATCTTACAGCAAAGGCTGAGAGCTCTTACTCATTGTTAAGCTTTTGTCTGTTGAAGACCGTTGTGATTTAACACAGTCTTACAGCCACCTAGATAAATGGTTTGTAAGTCTGTTTTCTCTCCTTTTCTCCCTCCTCTCCCCTTTTTTAAACTTTTCTAATTAATCTAAATGTCATAGGGAGAGAAATATTGTGGGGGGAGGGTAAGTGGCATAGAAAAACCTGGAATAAGATTGTTCCAAATACGTTTATGTTCAGTGTCAACTAGCAGATAATGCCATCAGTGCTCCTTCTTAGCCCTCTCCTTTATGGTGCTTTAAGTTGTCTTTGCCTTTGATTTCTCAGGCAGCTGACCCTGGCCTAACCCTGTCAGCCTTAGTTCAGAGGGACTCTCGCAAAAGACAGGCCTCTGATCTGACATATTGATTGGCTGCAAAGAACAGTTTAACTGGAAGAGGATCTCCCTAACAAGTGTTAAAGCCCTTTTCTTCAGAGCTTACAGCTGTGGCTGTGTGGGAAGAATTAATCAACTGCTTTACTGTGGAAGAGAATTCTGTGTACAGTCGCGAGGGCTGAGTATAAAGGCAAACAACAAAAGGCCTGCAGCTTCTGGCTTAACAAGCCTGAGAACTGAAACAACTATATTTAATTTAAAAGCTGTTAAGCGAAGGTCAGTTTCTAGTAATTGTCCTAGTTAAAAACAAATACTAAGATGATATTACGGGTTTCAACTGGACGCTGTTGAAGAAAGATATTTAGAAAATAGAAGCATCAGTTAAAATCTGCAGAGAGAATATTAGTGTGGTTAAGGGGCAGGCTAGATAAAAAAACAAAAAAATCAACTAAAAATGTGGTTGGTAAGTAATTTACACAACTCCTTAGGTGGCATGAAATCTTTGTTTTAAATGCAGATGCTGTCACTTACAATAAGCTGGAATGTTATTTTAATTCTACAGCTGTAAAATAAATAGGAAGGTTACTCAGAAATGTATAGATTGACATACACTGATGTTTGCTTAATTAGAGTAGTTAAAATAACACGTATTAACAAGTACAGTGTTGGCTACAACAGACCCATTTAGTCTTCCTCCTGAACGTCTTGGTAAGATAACCTAATATGGTGTAAGCACCTCTATTCCTGTATGAACTTCACTTCTCAGGTAACTAACATTTTGGACTGGACTCCAAAGTAATTACCTTAATTTTGTGGACTCTGGCTGCCTTGGAATCTGCTGTTTAAAAAAAAAAAAAAAAAAAAAAAAACCTTAGAGTGGATTAGAGCACTGCTGTGCAATGCAAAGATTTGGAAACACTAATTATTGAAGCAGTACTATCTAAATGATGCAAGACTTGGACATACACTACCACCAAAAGGTTCTAGACACTGTCTGCCATAGTAGCATTGCAAGAAGTCCTCCATTAGAAAGTAGGGGAAAATCAAGATAATTTTCTGTATTTCTAAACAAAACAATCCCAGAAAAGTCGACTTGTGTAACTAAAAACTGTGTAGCAGATATGGAGTAATGTCATGCTTTTGATGATGCCTATGGTGTCTGAACTCTCACTTAGTATGAACAGGTACATAGTCTAGGCCCACTTGTGTTTGTGGCTTTGTTAGGAAAGCTAGCAAAAAAGCATTCTAAGTCTTTTCCTAAAGCAAGTACATAAATCTGGAGCTTATCAGGTATTCTTTTGAATAAAATAATCAAAAGTACACCCTAAATCACCTCTGTCTTGTGATCACAAATCTAAAGAATCTTATGGCATCTTATTTTCTATAAGCCTCTTCTGAGCAAGCAGCTGATTAGAAAGGAGTGTGTCACTCTGCCAGTATATAAAAATAGAGCTGATGGAAAAGATAAACTAGTAATTTTTGCAAATACTGGAGTCAGGGAAACCTGCCTTCATACAGATTTGTGCCTTGAAGTTGGTAGACTTTGGTGTTTCAGGATGTGCCAGTGCTGCCTAGGGAATTTCCTGCATGTGGGGTTTACTGTCTCTCACTCTTAGGAGGGTACTGTGATGCCTGAGGAGCAGAGACCTCCTTCAGCTTCTTCTGGGGTTGGGGCATTGCAGAGTTATTTTCTTTTAAGCTGGAGACCAATGTTTATGATCAACTGCTTTAGCATACATGTGGTAGAAATTTTAGTAGAAGAGGCGTTTCAGACACCTACTAAATGAAGACATTTACAAAACAGAACAAAACAGTTACCGTGTTTGGTTTTGTATATAGCTAGATCAAAATATGCAGAAGACGGCAGGCATTGTTAGAGCTACCCCCTCTTCCCAAAAGGAAAAAAGAAAAGAGAAGGAGAACACTTAACTGCCTATGAGTCAGGTGAGAGTAGAAAAACAAAGATAAGCAGATATGGAGTATAAAGGATCTTTTGTTTTTCCATATGCCCAGACAATGCACTTAGTTTCCTCTGCCACCAGAATGAGGACCTTTTGTTTTACTCTTAGAGTTAATAGTAAAAAAGCCCCC
This sequence comes from Dromaius novaehollandiae, assembly GCF_036370855.1. Taxonomy (NCBI): domain Eukaryota; kingdom Metazoa; phylum Chordata; class Aves; order Casuariiformes; family Dromaiidae; genus Dromaius; species Dromaius novaehollandiae. Next base: position 101,189,958 of record NC_088098.1, on the reverse strand, counting down.
TACAAGTAATTACTTTTTGCATTAATATAATATTAAAGAATAAAGTAAGTGCACAAGTATTATTGATAAAGCTAAAGCAGGAAAATGCATTGACAAACAGGAAAAGAAAATTGTGTCTGCTAATGGCATTGAGCTATCTTAATGTCACTGAAATTCACTAGCTCATTAAATACTTTGAGATATACTTTCTAATAGTACTAGAAATGTCTAGCAAATAACACTGTTCTGGAGAGTAAGAGAGAGAGAAAGAGACTTCACTGTCTGGAAAATGTTTTGTTATCTTTAATGTAACATTAAAATCACACAGCATTAAAGCGTGCTGCAGAGAAAACCACAGAAAGACCTGCCTAAGAGTTCTTACTTTTGTAGAATTTTGGTGTTTGATAATTTTGAAAATCGTGCTGCTTTGCTTTTCAAGATGCATCTTTCTGTATCTCAAACTGTATCCTTTTTTCTTTCAAGCTGTTGTGTCAGCCAAGCCACTAAGTTCCACGGTTCAAAGCTGCTTAAGAAATGAAATAAAGTTGCTGTAATTGTATTTTATCCTATTCAAAATGAATAGTTTCTGATACTTTACTGCTCACGCAACATTAAAACTGCAATTAAACCAAACCATATCCACAACTTTTTCAGACATCTGGATAATTTCAAGTATGCTCCTAAAATAGATGTAGCTGACTTACATTTCTAGTGACTTCATTATGTTGAATTCTTTTGTTCATGCTGGGTTTGATAAGTGAGTCTTTCAAATCAGTTCCTTTTTTCCTTCCCCCTCCTCCTTCCACACAGTTAAAAAGAAGGATTTTTCACATTAATTCCATACCTTCTTGGAATATGCAGCAGCAGTGTCTTTGTGAAAGTGTTGCGCAGAAATATAGTAGAAATTGATAGTGAAATAATGCATGGAGGGATGAAGTACTGCATATTCTAACAGTTGCAACATGCTTAAAGTGAAATACTCAGACACTGAAAATATTTTATTGCATGTCATTGGAATGTTTCAGGGCAATTTGAAATGACAGCAGTATTTAGGTGTTTTAAATGACTGCAGTATTATTGTGACTGATTACAATCAGGACAAAATTTGAAATGTAATTTGTTAGATACTCCCTTTGGCTTTTCTTTATATCTCTGCTTGCTTCTCCCCTTTGTAAATATATTAACTTTTACAGCCATGTTAACTTTTATGGCTTAAAAGTTGTTTTTGTTTATTTTGCAGTAATTACAGTTTCCTTAGCTGCTCACAAGATTTAAGCTTTGTGATAATGCTACTGTCTAGAGTTGTGTTTTTTAGCAACTGTTACCTTCCAGCCAGTCTGAGTGTTTCACTCTGAGATGTAATGGTGGCTGGTAAATTACAGTTTATTTACCAAACAAGTGCTTAAGCCATATTTTCATCAGAGTTGGCAAAACATAACTAACAAGTCTGTGCATTTTCTTGGAATAGTGAATGTTCTGTTTTAAAGGCAGTCTCACTAGAAATAAATGTTTATTTTTTAATCATTTCCTATTACTGTGACATTTGTTCTGTTCCCTGTATTTACCTGATATCGTTTCTGTGCTTACAAACCTTTAAGAGACAGTGGCCACAGCTTTCGGATCTAAATATTTACCATAATAAATTACTACTACAAGTAGTAAAACAATTTTAATGGTTTGCACTTTTTGGTACTCTTCAGCTGTGTATTTTTGTGTGTGACAGTGACAGTCGTTTCACTTGATGTGTAGGAGACTAGACCTCCCTGACAATATAGGACAAATGTATAATACAGTAGTCATTTCAGAACGTTATTGTGGAGGGTGGGGATTCATATTGACTTCTCCATGATCTGCATCTTCACTGATTAATTTTGCAGAATTTTATATCCTTTCATTTAGAAGTTAAAATAATCTTTCAGCATTCAAATTGCCATAATAGTGTAACACATGTGTAGAACAAGGCTGTGACCATCATTTTTACCGTGAATTCATGAGAAGGCAGCACCGCAGGTATGGGAGCAATCGTCACCCGTGCAGGAAAAAAGCACCCTCCATCTTGGAGGTAGAGGAGACCGGGAGAGAGGAGAGAGATTTTGGGGTCTCTAACTCGGTCATACCAGTCAAAGTAGGTAAAGTATGCCATTACCAACATTTCCATTTTATAAATGGAAAGAGACTGAGATGTCTTGGGATAGACAGGTGAATTAAAGTGTTTTTGTTGGGTGTGACACCTCCTGGAGAAGGAAGGCTTTGCATCTGAGGGTATGTTCCAAAACTGTTACCCTTAGTAGAGATCCTGCATAAGTTATACAAAGCTATTCTGTTTTTAAATGCTTCACTTTGTCACTGTGTTGGCCTGCGGACTTTATTCTGCTGAGATCGCCATATTGATCCACCTTTAAGGCATTGGCAAACTTTCTAGTAGTGCAGCATGGGATGTAGCTTCCAGACAGTCCATGTTGTTTAAACTCCCAAGGGGAGCACTGCGCGTGGGCTGCTTTCCACATACTCATGGTTATGTGTGGTGAGCTTTCCGCGGAGTCCAGTGCCAACAAACCATGCCTTACAAAAGGCCTTAATTCAAGTAAACAGTCATTATCCTTGTCTAATGAGAGCTTGAGATGTAGTTGAATGCATCTGTGGCTATTTGGCAGGACGCTGATCAGACCTTGGTTTTTGTGTTCCTAATTCAAGGGAGTGGATGTTTTTGTCTGAAGAGAAGTGTGTATGTGGTTATAAGTCCTTGTATGACAAGTTGTCCCTGGGCAATGCAATACCCAGTCAAATGCTCAAGAAAGTAAACTGTCATTGGAACAAGAAGGAACAGAAAAAAATGTAGCTAAGAAACATCACTTTGCAAACTTTAACACCTTTGATTCTCTCAATGGTAAAAATATGATCTGCCAGAAGCAGTAACATATATGTTAGTGTGTTTCACTACCTTAAAGCTTGGTTATGGTTAGAAAATAAGTTATTAAAACAGACCCAGACCATTAAGATAATAGTATTCACAGGGTCTACAGTTTTTACAATACTTAAACAAGAATATGAATTAATAATTAAAAACAACTCTGTCAGCTAGATCAAACCAGTGCACTTGTGCTTGACCTTATTTGGAAAGCTGTAATATTGCAGAAGCATTTTATTGCAGTTGCATATTATATTCTCTTCTAAAGCACAGAGAACATTGTGCACTATCAATGAGAGTAAACACTGCAGTAACCATGCTGCATTTCTAATTGCTGAATTCAACTTATGTACAATCCCCAGCCAGTAATAACGTTAAGTCATTAATTTACATCCTTGTGTGTCAGGCACCCCCACTGCAACTAATGTATGCCAAACTAGCAATAGCTTCTGGCTGTAAAATCACTGTATCCACATCAGGAGTGGTCACCCCAGAGCTAAATGATCCTTGGGTAGTATTGACATGAGTGGGAGTAATCATCATTTCTATCATAATCTGTCTATGAGGTTCTGCATAAATCTCTTCCCTGTTTCATCCCATTGTGGTCATTAAGGAGTGATGTAAGTTAGTAGCCAAACTGCTACTTAGGAGAGAGGGAGGGGAGAGAAAGGAGGGGGAATTGGTAAAGGAAGAAGCTGCTGTGCTTTTGTTCACTCCCATTTTGTATTTTTTATCTAATTGATGGTTTGCCGTCTTCTCTGTCATACTGTAGTTTCCATACAGGGTATAAAGTCTATGGAATTACAGAACTAGTGAAAAAAGAAGAATTAAAAAACAGCCTAGTATAATTTTCAGCATGCCATAAAAGTAAATCCTTTTGACTAACAAAAGAGGCTCAAGGTTTTTACATGACTGTGGTTAACAGTAGTGCAATGATACTTGTGTGCACACAAATGGTTTCAAATTCATGGTGTAATTGCTGAACACATACCTATTGGAATTGAGCATATAACTACTGCAGAACAGTATTAGAATAGGAAATAAGGAAGACCATTTTTATATCTTGCAAAGGGAAGCAAAAGAATGCTGCCTTACAGATTGACTACAGATTTTCTGCTGGCTTAAAATAGAAAATATGTGGCCAAGTTCTCATCCAAAGAAGGATGAGAGGGAGCCAGGGTGAGTTTTATATATATATATATATATATGTATATGTATTTTAATAAGTTTTCTGCTGTGGATGCCGCTGGCTCTGTGGTCTTCTATTAAAAGCATTTATTATTCTTCTGTTTAAGGCATCAGGTGAAACTGTTGCTTTCTGTGCCATGCTATATGGAATGCTACCTTAGCCACATCAGGACTGCCTGCCTGCTGATTGCATGCACACAGATAGGTATCCTGGAATTACACTCATGTGTTCATGTTTATTCTGGTAACACCTTGTTACCAGAGCTGGGAGCTCTTCTGCCCTTCCTGCTCCGGGGTCACTGCTGCCCAGATCTGTGGAGTTGGCCAGGCCCCGTGAGATCTGTAGGCAGGGAACACATGGCGGAGATGCATATAGCCAAATGCTTACATGGGTCTGGCTGTTGGTCGTGTGCTTATGAACAAGCAGAATGTATGGCTAGAAGCTGAGCGGTTCTTATTTGTTTGATGAGCTGTGCCAGAGGCATGGTGAGAGTTGCTCTCTGGATGGTGGTGCTGCTGCTCGTGCCGTGCAACTACTCTAGATCCCCTGTTGTAAGAAAAAGCATCAGTATAGGCTAAAATTGCTTTATATTTCATGATGTTCTTAAAAGTCCTTCTTATTAAACACAGCCCTTCTTAACCCGGAACCAAAGTATGTACATCAGCTTCACATATACTTAAAAATATTTGATATAATTAAAAAAATTAACATGGTAAGAGCACTGGCACCCAGCAGGACCATAACACTCTTTAAGACACGCAGTATTTCAGAACCATAGCTAAATTAATTAGTTTGTATTTATCATAGTTGTTCATAAATGTATGTGTTATTGCTGAAGTTTTGACCCAAGGGACCTGATTACTTTTGGCATCTTAACTCCACTGCCTGAAGTATGATTTAGCCAGGGCAAAAATAGACCATCGCAGTGCATTGGACAGATTGAGGCAGACGGGAGAGCTTTCAACAGTGGCCAAGGAAAGACAGGCTGATCGAAGGAAGAAAAGGAAAATCTTTCTCGTTACTATCTTTTTACTGTTCTCTCCTTTACCTTAAGTGCTGCAACTAAGAGGACAAAATTATTTTCCGTAGAGTTATGTAGCATCTTTCAGAAGAAAACTCATAGTTAGATAAACGTCAGAATAAACCACGAATCAGTTTCCCCAGTAGCCCCTGGTGTCATCTGATCGCCATTATGCGTGTTACACACACAGCCAATAACAAACCTTGGAATTAAGCTAATGTTTCCTGACCCATTATAATCCTGCTATAATCAAACTTCTTTGTGGTTTGTGCAACATATTGCACGTTGTGACAGCTTTTTTTGTTGTTGTTGTTGATTTGTCATTGGTGCCTTTGAAGTAGGTGCACACTGCTAAAAACAGGTAGTGGTAGAAATGCAGCTTGTGTATGTGTTCAGTGTTACTCATTTTTCAGTCTACCAACTGGAAACAGCTGTCTTCAGGGCAAAGCTGTTTTCCCAAGGAGGGCTTTGTGGTAAACCATATGTGCTTGTTTCTCTTTTTACACCCAGTCTGACATATAGTAAAAGTATCAGATATAATGAGACTACAGATTGGCTTCAGTGTTCAAACACAGAACAATAATAAGGAAGTTACCTGTTTTGTGAGAGTGCGTGAATATCCTAAGTAGATACTCAGGACAAAATACAAACAAAAAAACCCCAAACTCTTCAGAAAGGGATATAAAATTGTCTAGTCCAGGTGCTTTCCTAGGAGAAAACAATTTTGATAACATCATGAATTACAGAAATAGTAACAGGTGAATCTTACACCCTCTGCTTATCTAGCTAGCAATAGCTTGGCAAGATTAAGAGAAGACATGAAGTTCTTCTTAGCTGATATAGAGGGGTCCATCTGTTTTGTTTGATACAGCTGTTCATCATCTGCCTGGAAAGCTTTATTTATGTTTCAAGGATTAATGAGTCTGATATCCTGTGGAGACTTTTTTTTTTTGCTGAGGATTTTGCAAAAGGTTTCAATTGTGATCTAAGTCCTAAAAGAATCTTCATTTTCTTAAAAAAACAAAAAACAAAGAAACCAAGGAAATGTCATTTAGCTGTTGTCAGTGTAATGGTTAAAAATAATACTTCTTGGTAAAAGACAACTCTGCAGTATTAGTGTAGTTCTAGCTACTTTTTGCATACATGACTGCCGCTGAAACTGGTTTGGAAAATGTATGTTTGGGATTCTCATATCTGTCAAATGTTCAGCAAGTGCTGAAAAGGTTTTTAAAGAATCTCAGGTTAGTAACTGGCAGCTCATTCGGGCTTGACCCTGTAAAGATGAGTGCCTGAATATCTAGTGTACCTGAGTAGTTTCACTGACATTAACATAATGGCTTGGGGACGGGATGGAGGTCTTTCCTCAGTGGCCTGGAGCCAGTGACTGCTTAAAATAAAATTCCATTGATTTAAGCAGGCAGTTGATTATGTCCTATATGAATATGTATATAATATTTTATAATATTATATATTACATTATTATAAACAATATAATAATACATTATATATACCTATTATTATATACAGCGTATTACCTTCTTTTACCCCATAGTTTCCTTTAGTAGTACTGTTTAAAGATGAAGATGGTAATGTCTGATTGATGGTAATGTTAGAGACCCTGACTACTTTTTTTTAAAAAAAAAAAAAAAAAAGCACATGCTGTTCCCCAAAGGGCATCTAACGAAAAGGACACAAATATTAATTAAATGAGGCGACTTTACAGAGATTATTTAGAGGCACATTTACAGAAATGCTAGTCACCGAGTTAGGAAAACTCATGTGTTCAGCAGAATTACCTTTGTCTTAGAGCCCAGAAGTCACAGAGCTTGGTAGATTTTCATCTAGACAAACTATCTCAGTTTTAACTCACTGATATCCAAGGTTTGAATGGGTAGGAAATAAGCTTTGCTAATTTTTATATGGTATGGTGTAGGGGAGAAGAAACAGTAACCTATTTTTTGCATATTTAAAATACCAGGGAACCAGTTCTCATTAGTTCTGAATTTACTCTGCTGTGTCTCTGTTCACTTATGTAAGTTAGAATCTCATACATGAGTATGAGATTAGAATCAGGTCCTAACAAGTGACACTAATATGGTCACTCAGGTAGTCTGTGATAATTCATTGATTGTACATGGTTCAGATGTTGTTGATGAGATTTATCCAAAGCTGGTTCCACTACTCATTTAAAGTCATTGTGAATTATAATGTTAGAGAGGTGAATAGTCAATATGACCTTTTGAGCAATGATGGGAAGAAAAAAAGCCTGGTGTAATCTTATTAGAAGAAGTCAAATGATTCGGAAAGTGACTGAAAGCTAATCAGCCCTGGGGATTACTGTAAGGCTCTGGTGATTAACGTGGTGCTTTTTTTTTTTTTTTCTTTTTTTCTTCCCTCTCCTTTAAGGTTTGTGCAGCCTACTCCATTGTAAGGGCAGAAATAGAAAGCAAAGTGTCTTTCCACCTAGTCAGTGGCTTGAGCCTAATACTACTATTTTTAGCCAGATTGACATTGTTGTATTAGAATATCTAAGCCAGCAATGTATAAAAAATGCTTCTTTTCAGTTTACTTTGATGTTAACTATTTTTTTAAACCCAGATAATCAAACTGTAGTACAAAGTAAAAGAATGAACTGATCATTTGTGGACTGCAATAGAAGATAGTAAAAAATGACTTCTTGAGGGAATAAATTGCAAAATGTTTCGCTTTGTTTGTATATGACTTCAGTCGCTTTAGTCACCAAATAATAGTTTTGGGATAAACTTTCCGTTATGGGAAAATAATAAGAGATAGATTAAGAAAAAAAACACATGAAGGTTCTTGCTCAAACTCCATTCAGAAGACAAAATGGGAACTTTAAAACCCAAAAGGAGAAACTACTTACTGAAGATTTTGAGTAGATGTAAAGCATTAGCCTACAAACTCATCTCAGTTCTTGAGGCTTAGCTTTGAGGCAGTTGGATTCAGATGAACTCTCAGGATTGGATTAAAAGACAAGCCCAATACGCATGTTTTTAGGGCAGTAGCTCCCAGAGGCATACAGTCACATTAAAATCCCCTTTCCTAGTTTTGAAAAAAACAAACGCACAATTTGCTTCGTTGGGGACAACTTGAAGTTGCGTTCTGACTCCAGTCCCTGCGGTACCATCTCTGCAAGCTGTGAAGACCTCATGGCCTCACTGCTGCAGTGAACGTGGCTCTTGGTGGAGATCAAGGCTTGGTACGATTTGAATTGGTTATGTGCTGATATTCTTTTTGGCCTAGCTTGTTTTAGAGGCAACTGCAGTGTGAAGGTGGAAAAAACAGCAGTTCTTTTCCAAACAGCAACTGTTGAAAGCATTGAAGAAGACTGTATTCTTGGTAGATAGTAAGTCCATTATCTTCCTTTGGCCAGAAGTGACATGTTAAGTTACCATCTTTGGGTATCTGAATTGGCAGGCTAGGAATGGGGCAGTTCACAGGGTAGCACTGGATGATGAGGTTCTTTGGATTTTGTTTTTAAATAGAGCAACAGTTCATTTAACCAAAAAGAAAAGTCAGTGTTGGAAGGAAAGGAATCCACGTTTTTGCTGAAGTCTGGCTGTGATATATGACACACAAGAAGTGGTCTGAAATAGCATAGTCCAGGAAGTACTGGGCTTCTTCCCAACTTTCTTTAGTTGGCCACAGAGGTTGTCTGCAGCCCCATGTAGACATTGCTTATAATTACTTCACATGGTTCAGATATTTTTTTCCCACAGCTCTGAGAACTACAAAGTTTTTTATTTAAAAATGGAGGCTGAAATTTTGAAGCATAATATGCCATCATCAAAGGCAGGTAAAGTGTTGATTTGTCATGACTCATTTTAGACTGGGAACATCTCTTCTCTAAAATGCCTTTTTATTCTGCATGTTTCAGATTTTGGATCAGTAATTTGAGACAACTACTGTTCAGGTCTTGAATGTTCAAAACACTAGTTCATTTAAGAGATCTGAACGTGCTCAGGATCTTTGGAATTCAAGCCCCAAGGGCCCAGCTGTTTTTCATGCTTCTGTTGCTTCCTTTATCATAATATTTGATATGTTAAAATTGTTGATGAATATATTTTCACAACACCCTTGAAAAGAATATGAAAACCCATGTGATATAATAAATAATTGACCCTGGATTTAGAACACTTCTATAATAATGCCTTTACTATATCTATTCCAACCTCTCCAATAAATTGAGCTACCAGAATTTGAGAGTTTGTTTTATGTGAATATCCTGGACATATGTTAACATATAATACATGATATTTACATTATTTATCTTTGACTATTTTATCCCCATTATGTGTTTGTTTCCAGATTCATTCTGAAGCCTATTCTTGATCTGTGGAAACAGATTTGCATTGCTGTGTTAGGCTCTACCCAGCCATTTGAATGATCAAGATGATTCAAGATGAAATTCGCTGGAGCAGAGGCCACTGATTGAGCCGGCATTAGTGAGTGAAGATTATACTGATTGGTCCTGAATTTGGGACCAACTAAGAAAGGTTTTATTCTGGCTGCATTGTAGAAATCACCTGTAATATTGCTGTTTTGAATTGTCTTTTTTTTTTTTTTTTTCAATTTCAGTTAAATTCGTGCATACCCTTGTAAGTGAAATTCTAGTTTTACAAAAATGTTAAGACAAATGACACCAGCTTACCAAATGCACAAAACTGTGCCTTGTGTATTCATGCCTGGCTGCTGTCTGTAACATTTTTGATACTTGTGGCTACTGTGATTTTAACAAGCTGATATAGTTCAGAGGGAGGGAATTGGATTCTTTTCTGGCCACATTGCCCCACCGAAGTTAACCAGCTTCCAGTTGCCAGACAGCTTTTACAACTGGTTTGTATAATACCTAACATTATCAGCACCTGTTGCTAAGCTTCTTCTGCAGTTTGGTATTGCTGAATGCAGAAATTCACTAACCCAATAATAAGAGTGCATAGCTTATGTTCATTAGAGGTGTCCACCAGTGTGATTTATAGTGAGATGGAGACCTGCTTTTGTTTTTTCCTCTTTTTCCTTTCATCAATATGAGGAAAGAAAGAACCTGATGTACAGCGGGGCCCAGAGAGTGTGAATCAGAATTGGCAGTCATAACAGCAAAAATTAAAGATCACTAGAGTAGTATCCCAGAGACAGCAAAGCCTTTTGATGCTGAGCTGAGATACTGTGTGGATTGAAGCCCCCCAGAGTTCATGGAATGAAGGGAAGGCTGTCCACAGGTAGAAAAATGGATTAGTTGAAGAAAATAGAAGTCAAAAAGCAAGTGTCCAACAGGAGTAAGGTTCAACTTAGCAGGTATTGGGTTGTCATCCATCTTTGCTTTACAAAAAACAAAGTTATTCAGTAAATTTAAATGGAATTTTAACTAAGCTGGAATTGGCACTCCTAATGAGTCCTGAACTCATTAATAGATAAATGAAATCTCAACATTGTAAATTAATCCCACTGAATTCTTTGAAAAGCAGGTAGTCTCTTGATGTAAACCCTAAGGCATTTGTAAAGGGGTAGAAATTTATAATTTGAGGTATTGATAGGAGAATGATATGACTGAGATCAGCTTGAAATTCTGTTGGAGTTCATGAAGACTATCCATGAAAAGCTTTTTTAGGGCCCTGGCTTCAAATCATCACAAAAACAGATCGCAGTTATATCACTTATCACTGCTGAAAGAGTGGTTTGAGTACGAGACATGCTGTGTGTTCATCTCCACAGCTTTAGTCACCAGAAGGGATTCCTGTGGGGCTGTCTTCACTCTTTGCCTTGTAAGACTTGAGAAATATTATATAGCTGACAAAAGTAATTTTTAATATTTTACGTTTGGGAATTTATCAGACTTTGCTGTGTTTCCTGTATAGGCTTGGTACATGCAATGATAAGAAAGGAGAACAAAGAAATTTTAACATTAAAATACGCAGCTAGTGCACTGCATTGCTATTTAATGTATTTGATGACTCAGCATTCTTACTCTATCTTTTAAATGTTAATTGGGATTGCTGCAGGTTGTATGACACGAATTTATCCAGAAAACATGAATTACAACACAAAAAACAATGGTAAATAGTGCAGTGTAATTATGCCTCTATGCATTTCTTAGCAAGCTGGATCTAAATTGAGTTGCAAGTTCTATAGCACTGAAGGAAGTTCTGTAATCCTTTCTGTTAGAAAAAAGGAAGATACTGAGTATTGCATATAAGCAAAAATGCCTTTAACATGCAATAGAAAATTTGATGATTTTGATACTTTATCTAACATATCTTACTTTGACCTATGCTTTTAGGTATTAACATGACACAGACTTTTGCAATGATAGTACAGCATCATACGATATCAGCTCTGAGGATTAAATTGATGGTTAGACAATAACTGAGTCTTTTAGCTCATTGGAAAGAATTATACAAGCATGTTCCTATTTGTTTTTAGGGAATTTCTTGTCAAACATCTCAAAACTACAATTTTCCCCATTTTCCTTTTGATTCTTTTTTCCCTTCTATAAGGTACATCATCAGAAATGGTACATTTAAAGCTTCACAAAAGCATTCACGTGAAGATAGAATAAATTTTAAATAAATTACTCTAAATTTAAAGAGGTGTTTGTGTTTCTCACACAGTTTTATTGTTTGCCACAGAGGCCAATAGAATTATTGATTTTGTAGAGAGAAAAATACCTCTCTGAAGATTTGGTCTGATCTTATGCATAATGTAGGCCACATAATTTCGCTGTGTGATTCAAGCACTCATCCTTTCTGTCGGACCAGTTACCTGTGCTAAAACTACAGTTAATCCTTTAAAAAGTGATTCATTGTTTTGAGAAACAAAACAAAAAATGTCCAGATGCTAATTAGTATACCACTTCTCTTGATAAACTAGTCTATTGGCTTAGTTATGCTTAATTTGGGGGAAGAGGAGTGGAATTATGAGAATCTGCCTCAAAACCCTAAACTGAAACTTTCTGCTTTTAGCTGTGCATTTCTGGGTGCCTGACGGGAGAGGTCCTGTCTGGTCCTGAAACACCAGTGCTCTCTTTAGTACTTGTTAGGACCAGCATGAAGAGACAGTTGTTTAACCTGAATTTGTCTGTACAGTGAAATGTTGTTCTCAGAAAGCTTTTGAGTTTGTCACAGTCCTGACAGCACACAGAAGGCTGTGATGGAAGCATGCCAGCAGTGTGAGCTTCTGTCACAAACTTGACTGATTTCCTTCTTGCCCACTTTGTGACCCTGCAGCAGCACCAGACAGATGTCTCAGCGCTGCAGAGCTTGCTTGTCTTAGTATTTTGAAATGATAAGCATTTGGCTGGGTGCCTGACCCAGAATCTAGGCTTATGGACTCCTAGGCCATCCATACTGTTGGTTTCTTACTCTGAAACCTCCTGGTAGCCCAAGGCTGGGGGACACCAGCCTTCTAGGGTGAGCATGAGCAGCCCTTTCTGGTGTGGATGGTGGGTAGAACATCATCCAGCTGTGCAAAAGGGAGGGAGTAAATAAACTAGCAGAGAACATCAAGGAACTTGTCTAAGAAATAGACTCATACCTGTAAATTGTTGTATGACTTGCTATTGATTTGTATATAAGGAATATATAGTAATAATAATAATTATATATATGTTATATATATAATAATGTATATAAATAATTTGCTGTAAGGACTAGACCAAACCCAATCCTTTGTTGGGTGGCTGCAATTTCTTGGGATCTGTCCTGTGGTAGTATTAAGATTTTAGAATGGAAGCGTTTGTAGTATTTATAACCTTTGGCTATTCCTTGAGCTATGTGAGTATCCATGCTGTGTGCTGTGAACAAGGAGGCTTGCTGGGAAAAGAGCTGTGCCCAGGCTTAGATCTCACTTTCTATGTAGACAGCCCACTGAGATCTTTTGTGAGGTAGAATTGTCTCTCTCCACACAATCCTAGTCTATGCTTTCTGAATACTAAGGTTCCTCTAAAGCAGTTAAGATTGCAGTCAAAGATGCCAACTGTGACACGGTAGAGGTCGGGCCCTTGAATGTGAGTAATTGCTTGTATGCAGTGTGGGCTGGTTTATATTGGGATTAAAAATGACTTTGCTGTAGAACCAAGGAGGCTGAGAGCATGTCAATGACATATTAGGCTATGTGTGAAATGCATGATTGGAGATGGCTGAGTGTGGATACTGACTTGTTCATCTCCTTGATTATTTTCATTTTATTTTTTTGAGATTACTTTGACAGTAAATAGGCTTGCTTGCCAGAGGTTAAATAAAAGCTAATCTTACTTAAAAAGGTCAGCTTGAAGTAAAAGGCAGAGGTGTTCTTCATTCTGAGTGGAAGTACTGAAATGTAATGTGCCCAAACTAACATCAGAGTATAAATCAAATACAGATCAGAATTCATATCATAAAGTCTTTGATTTTCTTTTGCATTTCAGTCATTAGGGGAACTGTCTTGTCTCTGTTAAAGTCAGTATCAGAATTCCCAGTGATCTATTTTTTGTGTAAATTAAGGTGTATTGATATTCACAATTCTTGGATTCAGAAAGTACATACTGTTCCACTTGCAAGTGTTTAAGACAACAGAACCTAGCTTTTCACAGGCGGTAGGCTGCCACTGCTGTCATTTTTACACTGCTTGGGATGAGAAAATTTTAGAATACTTAGCCAGTGATTTGAGACAGTGATTTGATTCTAAAACATGCTTTAATCCTCTGTGGTTAATGGTTAAAATTCAAATTACAATTCGTGAGTCTTTTATTTTGAAGGGAAATTTTCAATGTTAATGGCATCTGTTTATCTGTAATTTCATTCTCCCAGTGCTTAAGTATTGTAACAGTTCTATATAAAAGAGGCCACATCCTACTGGTAGCTCTGTGGGGTATCAATAAGTGCAGCAACCCAAATCGTTTTTAAATGCTGGCAAAAATAGTTGGCACAAAAATATTTCGTTATGAAGGACAGCTGTGCTTGAATGTAGTCATTTTTAGTAATGAGAGAGTGGTGCTGGAATATATACTTCTTCTCCTTTACATTGTTTAGAAGTGTAAGCACTGCTTTGTCTTCATCATTTATAATTGTCCATTATTCTGAACCTAGCTAAGATCCAAAATTTTCTCAGGCACTCAAATGGCTATCTTCTCATTGGAAAATGTGTCCGAGTCAAGGGTAATCCTGTGTACTCCTAAGTGCAGTTCAGGCTATCATCACAATCAAGTGAGCTTCCCGGTGAAGCCACCCATGATTTCAGTGAGATTCCTTCAGTTAAAAAGAATATAGCTTTGTAGTACTGGAGCCTGAAACATGTTCATAATGTAGTTCATTACTTCAGAGAAATCCTTTAAAGCAAGTAGCTGAAAGAGACACTGACAATCTGAAGGACCACCATTTTTTGGAAAAGTCCTTTTAACATGACAGAAGCGTGCATCTAGAGAGCATTAGAAATTTCTTGTGGAAGAAGATTGCAGTCTTGGGCCCACTGTTGGATTTAGAGTAGGATGGGTGCATAGTGCTTGGTTTTTGCATTTTGCTGTTAGTTTAAACAGTTGAAAAAATATTTCTCGGTCAACTGAATGTTTCCTTTTACGCTAAATCAATTTTATTTTGGCCATTTTTAAATAGTCTTTAATGAAAGCTTGGTAAATTCTTCAAACTCAAAAACCAAGGCATTTCACTTAGAAAATTTTAAATAAGTTTAGTTTTTCTACTGAAGAGGACAGATAGATGTGAATATGTAGATTTTTTTGTTGTTGTTTTGTAAGTCTGCATTTTTCACAGAAAAAAATTGTTTAGGAAGTGAAACTGTGACGCTGTATAATGTAGTTCATTTTGCATTTTCCCACTTTAAGGTTACTTGGTTATTCTAATAGTTAACTAGACGAAAGCATGGAAAAGTGTCTTAGTGAATGAGTTCTATAGGTTGAATTTTAATGACCCTTAGATACGTTACCTTTCTTCTCATCAGGTAATAGTTTGTGCTGTGTTCTGTGACCTTTTCCTTACTATGTAACAAATTCTCTAGGAAAAATAACAATAGCACGGCATGTAGGATCTGTGAATTCAGATATGTATAAACAAAGATAACAGATAACAGTTTTAGTTCACTGTTCTAATCTGATAACCAGACCCACCTAAGAAAGATTTAAGAAGCCTGATTGAATTTTTACCTGAAGCATCTGTTTTTCTAACAAAACACAAAAATACCAAATTCTTACTTACATTTCTTCTTTTGTTCTCAACAATACGTAGTTGAAATAGTTTCCTCTAGTTAGAAGAAAGAAAAGCTGACAGAACTGTTTTCCCTATGAAAGCTCAGTTCCATCCAAGTTAGTATGTTTTATGATGTTATAGCAGTTTAAGTTAAATTTTCTTTAGAAGAATCTGAGTAAAAGGTTATTTCATGCAGTTGTTCTGTTTCAATTTCTTCTGAATTAAACATTCAATTTTTTTGTTTCAAAACAACTTTGTAAATTTCTGTTTTTTGTTTTTTTTTTTTTGCTACATGAAAGTGGAAATGGAAGCCAAATTTTTAGTTCATCTGAACAATATTTCATTTTTTCTAAGTCATTGTTTCAGCAAGTTCATGTTTTTCCTGTTCAGATCCAAATCTGACATTTAGAATTCCTCTATGAAATAAAATTTTGTCTTTTCCATACCCTTACCTATTGTATAGGGAAAAAAGTCATCCTTAAGCTGTTTAGTTTGTTGCCTTTCAGTGCCATTGAGGTGACCATTTTCACTTTATTATGAGACATGACAAATAGGACATCACCACTCCATTTGTCTTTTTTATAACATTCATTATTCTGCAAAGTTTTAGTATGTCCTCTCCTATTTGTCTTATCTATAAACATCTCAATCTTAGCATGCTCATTTCGTACAGGGGAAGTCTTCTCATGCCTCTAATCATTTTTGTCATTCATCAGTGAACTCTGTATCTTAGAAAGAATGTAGCAGAAAGGTGACCAAAATTTAACAGAGTATGATTCCAAGGAGACACTGTATAGTAAAACAGCGTTCAATGTAGCAGCATTAAAAACATTCCTTTCTGTCCTCTGATTTGCACTAACATCGAAGAGGATATTTTTGAACTTATTTGTAAGTGCAATGTAGTAGAAAGATTAAAAAGAATATACACATTCATTAGACACACTGCTGATGAATGACTGCATTACCAACATCTCTCCAGATACCATAGTTTTAAGCAAATGCTTTTCTTACTGTTTGGTTTATGAGCCCTTTTCTTTCAGAAAGCTTTGTCAGCAGCTACAAAGAAAAACCTACCACAGCCATTCTGCAGCACTTTGGAATTGTTGCACTTAGTTTTGTTGCAAGATCTGAAAATCAGAATGGGAGACTGTGCCCTAGTAACAGAAAATAACATTTGAAAGTACCTTTATTTTCCAGTATAGTTAAAATTAATTTTACTTAATTTTCTTTTAATTCGTTATGCAGTGAAAACATCTGCTTTCCTTAGCCTTTGCTTCTATACTGGAGAGGTTGGAAACCTGTTGTCATAGAATGTGCTAAAATTCTGTTTTTCCTTTATATCCAGTTTCACCACAACCCTCTGTATATATTTTTAATTCTGTACACAGAATGCACTACTAGTTCCTTTTGCTAAGGTGTTTTTCTTTATGAAATTTCTCTTTAAAAAGCTCAACTATGAAAGTGTAGTTTACCAGGAAGACTGAAAAATATGAAGTCAGTGGATGTAATCTCTCACCTAAAAATGGAACGTATATGTTAATGTCAAAACTAGGGCCTCTGCCTTCTACATATTCCAAGCAGATGTATTTTTCTTAGACCCTGATCACTGACTTTTGGAAGAAAGCCTCATACTACCGGAGTCTCCTTATGCTGTACTTTTGCATAATTGGATTGGGGCCAGTGCATATTCTTGCTATTCTTGTCCTTAAACCACTGCTATTTTTATTGCAATTCTCATTGCGTCTGATCACCAGTTAGACCTTAATTATGTTGGAGCACAGTCCATTGGATTTTCTACAGAATTATGGATATGTTAAAATAGTTTTATAGGCTCTTACAGTTGAGATAGACTTTTACAATTGAAGTGATGTCTTTGGCTTAATACTGTCTTTTCTAAAAAAAAAAAAAATCCTTTTTACATGGATGCAGTACTAATCATACTATATTTAAGCCAATTTGGAAAATAGTTCACCAAAATATCAAGCAATTTTAATATTAAGTGCCGAAGTGTCCTTAAGCAGAGGCAGGTTAAAGGATCATTTTAATGGGTTACTGAAGAGTCTCTTTTCTTGTTATGGAAGATCCTTGTAAGATTCAGATCCTCCCAGTTGCACATTTCAGATTTCATTAGCATGGTGTTTGCTCTCAAGCCATGCTGGGCCATGGGAGAACAATGCTTCTGGTTTGCGGAAGCCTTCTTCATCAACCCCTGTGGTAGAGAGCAGGTGGAAGTTTAGCTGAATCATTTTGATAGCGGCATGACTTCTATCTCAACAGCTATCAATAGCCAGGCGTGTGACAGGAAAGGTATTGTAGGTAAAGATAGTGACTGGGAATGAGCTTCTGTGACCAGAAAATTTTGTCTGACCCACAGTCGGCTTTCTGATGTTTTCCAGTGGAAAATCAGCAAGGTGGCCTGTCTCACTACTGGAGACCATGATACTGAAGCTAAAAATGAAGTAGAAGTAAAAAATGTATTAAGGACTGTCATCGTACAGCTTATTCCATGTGGGAATATCTCGGGAAAGGCAGGCATTGCTGAAACCAGAATGGTGCTGTATAGGTGCTGTGAATCAGTTGCAGAATTAGAGCCTGGTTGCATATGACTTCTCCTGGAAACTATTCATAATCATGAATAGATCAGTGAACGGGATCCAACTTCATCTTCTATAAAACCAGGGTTTTTTTCAGGTGGGATCTTGGAACTGAATCCTGAAGAGATAGTTGTGTGTATCTCTTTAGCTTCAACCTACAGGTACATCCACTAAATGCAGCGTATTGTTGTTAGGATGAGGTATGTATGTCCTTCTCCAGTTCGGAGGAAGTAAGGGAATAGGTGAGCCCTGGCTTGTTCCATCTGAAAGGGTTATTAGAGATGGGAAGCAGGAAAGAAGGCATTGGAAAAGAAAGGCGGTAGAGGGCCCTCCTGTTAGCATAGGGGGCTTGGCTGGAGCTAGAGTATTGGGAAAGTGTTCGTGCGAAGGTGTATCCTGAAAAACTGCTCCAAGAGGTACTGCTTTGTTAAATAGCACAGTCTAAGGCTTGTTTGAGGTGGTTGGGGTACCTGTGCATTATGTGTCTGCTTGATCAAAGAGGTTTGCCTATTTATCCAGAGCTAGCTGGAGATAGCTGCCATGAAGCCAAGCATGTGGCTCAAGGTTTTGACAAGTTTAGGCCTGCACAATTGAGCTTCCTGTTGCACCACTGCCATGCCTCGGTGCTACAAAATTTGGTCGGTCTAGTGCATGTTTACCTCTCTGTCAGAACACTGAGCAAAAAAGAAAGATCCAAGCCAGCCATGAACACCGTCTCTCCAGTTTTGTTTACACAATTGCACTTCAAAAGTAGCGCAAATGTTCAGCTTTGTTTTTGCAAAGTAGCAATTTGCAATAAAGCTGCAGAATAATCACTTCTGAAATGGAAACCAGTGGCTTCCAAATTGGTTCTTCTGACTATAAAACTGCTTGTAGGAGAATTTTTCATTCTCCAGTGATTCTGCAGAGTGGAGTTAATTAAAATTTTAAAAGTAATTAAATAAAAAGTTAATCTTCATGAATGTTAGTTATGGTAAACTCAAGTCATTTAACTCATGTAAGTAATCCTTGTTGAGATGAATCATCTGCCTGACCTCCATGATACTTAAATAGATAAGGATTACTTATGTGAATACAGGTTGTGTAATGGGGCCCTAAACATGCATTAACACGTTGTCTGCATGTACACAATAATGTTGCATGGCAGAAAAACCAAATGACACCTGTATTACTTGTGTATAATACAAAATGTATCCCTGTAGTTCTGGTGAGACTATCCAGAGAAAGTGAACATTTATGGTTCCTTTGAAAGGTTTCTCGTGGGAATTCAGTGCCTTAGAGCCTATGCCCACTTTAGCAATTGATTAAGTGCAATAGAGACAGATAGAATTGGCTTGTGCCCCTAAATCTCCTCTGCATGCAATTCAGGGGTTTTACCTAAGAGTAATTTTTGTTTTTTTTCCCTAGATCAGACTTCCCCACCACAGTAGCTCAGACCCTAGCATCCCCTTTTGGGACTGGAGTACCTGTGGTGCCTACCAGTTAGCACACTCCAGAAATGCCAGAGTGAACCAGCATGTGGTTAGTGGAGACAAGCAAGGAATTGCCTTCAAAACTACACAACTGCTGCAAACAAAGTTACAAAGGCAAATACAGCCAGTAGATTTTTGGATGAGCAGAGAAGAATAAAAACAATGAGACTAGGAAATCAGTGCCGTAGCTGATTAGTTCTGAAGAAAATATAGTTTGACTCTGTTTGCCACACATTAGAAGTAAAATCTTTAAACTTTTTGTCATGCCTGCAACAGTGAAGGCCCCTTCTCCCATATGTAGCGTTCGTTAATGAGTGGCCAGGTTAAGGACAAATGCTAAACTGATACGGCTGTTTGTCTGTAAATACAGGTGAGATTAAGTTAGAGAATGCCTTTGCCTTGCTCAGGTGCATCCAAGATGGACAGCTTGCTTCAGAAGCCCTTGTTGGGCAGGGTAAATAGCTGATGCTGTGGGGGAGAATTTGAATGAATTCATTTTATAAACATTGGGTCTTCTTTTGATATTTTGATTTTCTTGTGGCAAGTACCTCTTGCTGTCTTCACCACAGTATATGTAGCTTAAACATTACTATATTGACAAATGAAACAGGTGAAATAATGGAACTGTAAACTGTAATGCAGTACAATATTGGATAACCAATACTGTATTAACCATAAATAATTTCTCTATATATGGATACCTAAGGGTCAGTTCTTAAAAAAGGAGCCTTATTTTCCTGTGGATGGCTTGCTGGTGTGAGACAGAATGCTATAATCAAATTTAATTTCCTTTTACTTGTTTCAGTAGTAGTAGTATTAGATTAGCTTTTTTCCGCTTGTGTATTCTAGATACAGCTAAAGCAGTAGCCTGAGACACCAGTCCGTTTCCCTCTGGCCAAGGTACTTCAGTTTGGGTCCCTTTTAATGTGAGTCCTCATTAAGGCAGGTAAATATTAAGAAAGAATGTATTGATTCAAATACAAATACGTTTGAAGCCAGTTTTAGGCAATCTTGTTAAAAAGAAAAAACTTATTTTATCCTACACAGCAAACCAATTCATCCCATTAGAAATAAATTAAAAGCAGTGAGGAGCAGGACGGCTATTTCAGGAACTCTCACTGGCATCCAGGATCCCATGTGTTCATGCTGTATCTGACGTTATCCTTAATGTAGTGAAATGCAAATCTTAGTAATGACTGAGCAAGTTGTTCTACTTAACGATGGCCTGGCTTCCTTCCTTCTTCCCTGCCTTCCTATAAACTGTTCATATTTTCTCTTTAAACACATGCACACTTGAAGGGAAAATTTAACAGATCCTCTAATATATAGTTGTATGTCTAAATAGATTAAAGGTCAAGGCAAGAGAAAGTGAGTAATGATTAGGATTGTAAATAGTATACCATTTATTTAACATTTTGTAAACATTTGAGTTCCTGTTTTGTAGTCAAAATAAATGTTGAAAAGAAGCCTAGCCATCAAGATGTAAAAGTTTAGTAGAGACAAGACATTCCAACTTGTGCTAAACTTGTGTGCCCTGATGCTCTAGTTGGTTATCTTATGTACTTGTATGTATACAGTATGTATGTAGAAACTTGTATTTTCTTGCAACAGCTTTCAGTCAAGTATTTCAGAAGGATTTTTGTGAACAGCTTTTCATAGCATTCTCTTTTTCATCAACTAGTGATGTCTACCTAGTAATGCTTAAGAAAATAGCTGTTGCAGTGGCTGCTAATCGAATGTCCCAGCATATCAGGGAAGGGAGGACTTTAAAAGCCAGGAACCTCAAAGACAGATTTGATCCTGGCACTCATGATTTTAAGACAAGCTTTTCTAACTCTCATATGGGAGGAAGGAGAAAGTGGCAAGTCTCTAAATGTTGCCAAAGTCATTAATTTACTTAGTTTCCAAAATAGCCTCAAGAAAAATGCAGCAATGTTGAGCTTGTGAACTAAATTACTTTTGAACAAACAAATGAACAAGAATATGGGATATTTTATATTTAAAATCTGCCAGTCAGTCTTTCTGGACTCAAGCTCATTATTTTTCTTGTATGTTTATATTCTTACAAGAATATTCTTCACATATAGCGTAGTGCTAAAGGATCTTATCATCTCAGAATGGAAAATCTGAGTTATTCTCTGTTATTATTCATGGCTGGAGCCTGCATTTATTGAGGAAATTGGACTCCTATTTAACAAAGAATTCAAGGATGCTCTTAACTTCGGTTATGTTACCAGTGTCATTCATTTCAACTTGCTCCAAGTTGAGCACATGTTTTTAGGTGTTTTGTTGAGCCCACCTCTAGGAATTTTGTGGGATTAAGCTTCTACCATTTTAGATGGTTTCCTGGGAAAATACAGAGGGCCTGCATATGTAACTTTGAATTCTGTCAAAATCAGAGGGAAACAAAATCAAGGTAGAAGAGAGAATGTCGCCGAAAGTTTTAGGGACTGGTGGCTTGAATGATCACTAAATAAATTTCAATAGGGGCACCTTCAATATGCAAGCTGCAGAGGACTTCATCCACAGATGCACTATATGAAAATATCATGAACAGAACATAAACTGCAATTTGCACCCTTGCAACTTAGTTTCATTAAGAATTGGCTTTTGATTGTGCTTTGTATTGGCATATATGCCCAGTTTATCACTATACTTGAGACAAGAGAGACTAAGGCCCAGGTGTCTGAAGCACTTCAGGCAGTTGTGGTCTGGACTGAAAAACCTAATGGATTTAACTGGCTAAATCCCATTTTCTTAATTCATTTAGGGTATGCTTGTTCTACAGACAGGGGTTTTACTGCGTGTCATACAGGTATATGCAAAAGGACTCTGCCACAGTGCCCTGAGTTGCATAGTGGTGTAATTGTAGTACAACAGAGCTTAGTTCAAGTTAGCTGAATAGTCTGGCGAACGTGGGGTGCTTTTGCTGAGTTGGGTCCTTGAAGGTTATTATCACTCACCAAGCTGGCTAAAGGCATTTCAGCTGTGTCAATGCAAACTACCTGCACATGTTTGACTGGAGTGGCTGTTGGTCTAAATTCTCAGATGGCATGTGGTTTTCATTTCTCAGGCATTTAGTCTTGACACCTAGGCTGTATTTCAACCTGTTCAGCTAGAGGAAATAGACAAATGTTTATTTTAGTAAATCCGGAGTGGGAAGGGGCTGTGATTTCCACAGGAATCAACAAACTTGAGTCACTGTCCAGTGCCTTGAATAGCTTTGCTTTGCTTTCTAAATCTTGCATAAAAATTGTGAGAAGTGCTTGCTGTTGTTGTTATCTTGTGGGCAGCGGATGCAGGGTAGTGTGTAGTCATTTCAGATTTTGCCATGAAATGCTTATGATACAAACACTGATTATATGCTAGGTATAAACTTACTTTATAATCATTAAGATTCTTGATAGCCAACAATCAAGCTAATACTGTAATTTCCAGTAAGCAACTGGCAGTAAATGTGAAATAATCACGGAGCATTTTTTCTCTTTTCATTTTCTTTTTAATTGGTTTTCTGCTAAAAGCACTTTGAGTGGTGGTTAGTTACATGTGTTACTGCATTATATTCGCTAGCCTCCTTGGAGAACATCGGACTAATTAGAAACCCTGAACTCTCACTTGTAATTTATAATCTGGCTAAAGAGTCAAAGAAATTAAAAAGGTACTAAGAACAGACCTTTACGACACAGGCCGAGGCAGCACTTCTCTTCGGAAAGGTCAATATCATCGAGAGGCTAAGATATTATAGGCCCACCTAAGCCGAGACTTGAACATCAGTAACAGTAATGAGTTTCTTAGTCTGCACTCAAGAGACTCTAAAATTAACCTCATATCATCTTCAAACTTGACCTCAATCACAGCAATTAATTAACAGGCACTGAAAGAACTTTAACAAAGGAGCTGAGTGAAAAGACTCTTGAACGGAACAAGAGGCATTTTTATTTTGCCTTTTAGCATGTTCTTTTTTTCTTTTTTCCCAAAATTGTTTGGAAGAGATATTTTTGGTGAAATCCTGCAAGGATATATTATTAACACCAAATCTGTGACTTAGTGCAGACTTAGAACCTGGACATTAGTGTGTAACTGTGCAACTAATTATATACTTTTTTAAAGTCAATTTTATTCTTTGTGGAAATAGGTATGTCCTTGTATTCGTTGAGTCTAGCTGATGTGTGCTGAACACTGCCTTTTGCACCCCTCCTCCCCCCACCATTTAAAGACAAACAGCAGTGGTGTCAGCCTTGCTGTTACACTTTGCCCAAACTACGCCCACATTGCAACAAAGTCTTCCCTTGAATAAAACTATTGCTTAACTACAAAGCTCATTCACTCTCTGGTGTCTCTCTTGAAAGACTGCCAACTAACTTGCCTACTAATTTTGACTGCGATGATAGTATTTCTGACTGTCACTGTGCCATGAACTTGGCTGAGACCTGCAAATGTGCTACACGAAAAGTAGAGATGAGCCAGTGAAAGAAAACAGTTTTTCCTTAATACTTCTTGTTGGCCAAGCTACAGACTTCCCCATGGGAAAAGATGGATTTTTTTGACAAAGTTGTCCAACAACTCCACATTTTCTAACAAAAATATTGTCTATTGTGAGAATGCCTCTTGACAGATTTCCTCATACAAAAATTGGAAGAGTTTTGTGGTGATGCTTTCTAAATGAAAATTATATTTTCTTAATTTCTGTTTCTCTGACGTAGGCTGAATTATTTTTTTTTTTAATTACACTTAATTTACACTATTTGTTGAGAATAAAAAAAAATACTACTGAATCTTAAATGCTTTCTTGGCTTAGAAATATCTTCAGATATACTTTCCAACCTGAATTCCTTTTGAAATCTAAAAGATTTTCGTTAGACAGGAAAGCTGTTTCCCACACAGATAAATACAGACCAAAACATCCACTAAGCCTGAGGCAATTCAGATGTGTCCTCAAGCCGTGTAGCTGAGGCTTGTCACCAAAGAGAGGGCGGGAAATGAGAACTCATTTTTCATCGTGTTTGAGCCACGTGAAGTTCAACACTGGATCATGAACGTCAGTTTTACTGTAGTTGTGCTCTAGTTAAGTTATACCAACTGTACAAACTTGCTTCCTAAACCAAAGCTCAGATGGATTCTTTCCTGGGAACGGTCACACATTTTGCCCATTTCAGGAGCTGACAGTCACAGTTACCTAGATGGTCTTACCAGAACTTCAAAAACTGATTTTCTGAAAAACACTGTTCCCAGTTTAATTCTTACTCTTTTCTGGGTCATATTTCAAAGTATGCTGTATTTCTGACATTGCTAGTGAGTTTGGAACTTCTATTAATTATAAAGACTTAATTTCCAGTAAAGTGTCTAGAGCTTGGCTTGGAAAGCAATTTGTATTCAAAATAAATTTCCCTTGCCTCATATATTGAAATAATTGGAAACATGCATTATTTACAATTCAACATGTAGACAAATATCTTCAAGATCAGCATCTTATTTCCCTACCACATTTTATTGTATATACTGGTTTCTCCAAGAAGGGTCATTTGTAAGTAATGATTATTTTCAGTAGTTTATTCATTTCAAACACTTTGCCATTTGCAAGAATTAGCAGAATTAAATTATACTGGCCATAAGAAACTGGTGTATTTGTTGGAGTTTCTTGGACTCTCTGGGCAAACTGGAAAAGGATATTTACATTAACTTCACTAGAATTAGTTTTGTACCAAATAATATGATTTGTAAAGATAAATAAAAACATCCAATATTTTGTTTATATTTGGGACTTTTTGGTCCCCTTTTTTGTGTTATGCTTTTAAATTTGTGTTTTGACAGTATTAGTAGTTCTTTGAGAAATCAGTTACAATGCTTACAAGAAATAGGAATGCTGTACATAATATTTGGAAGGTACCACCTATATATTCATTTGAATGATTAAAGAAAATATGCCCTCAGGAAAAAAAGGAATCTGTGGAAAATTTTTCAAACAAACATACTATATCTTACAAATTTAAAATTCAATGGAGCAATCTGCTTGTGTTGGAAGTCCTGTATTGATTTAATTGATGCTGTGTTCAACGAAAAATATTTTCTACCTCTGTAAATATCTGGGACATACATTGAGCTTGAGGGAATGTAAGCAAAGCAATTTAGATTCATCAGCTCTAAGTCATATGCCTGGCTTAATGGTGCTTTCTGGACCATGACAGCCTCGAAGCAATGCAATAAAAAGGAAAATATTTCATTCTTTTGCCAGAGATCACGTTTCGTGAGTTATCTAGAATTACTTATCAAAAAGAAAGAACCTTGATTACCAGATGCAGATAGTGCAGTATTTTTCAGCCTAGCTGAATGTTACAGGGGCAGGGATGACGAATCAACACATCTGTGTAAAAAAACCTATTAAAACAAAGTGTAAATGCTGCAGGTCCTGGACTTTTAGCTCTTGAAAGGAGTATTCTTGACAGTTTTGTAATGTGTATTCTACAGCATTAAAATGAATCAAAAATGCATTTTCTATCCCAAGTGCAATTATATTTTATATGTATTATTGCCATTCTGGATCATTCTTTGTTCTATGACTTAGGAGTGGCTTTAAGCCACACTCTTTCCACTGAGCCTTAGATATGACAGCAGTTCAGTTCATGTAAGATTTTAACTGTGTTCCTTTATGCCATCCAATTAAAAAGAAAAAAAAGTCTTACTGACACCTTCCAAGTTACTTAGGTGATTTCATAAGTAAGTCTCCTGTTGTGCTATTTCTGTTTTTTAGGTTGTGTGAGTGTGGCTGAGAAGAGAGAGCTATTTATTCCTGGGCTAATTGGCTTCTGACAAATTACGGCTTCCTATTAACAGAGGAGCCAATAATAGCCATTTACAGAAGTCATGAAACAAATTTAGAAGCCATTTTGTTGACACTTCGTAGATTAAAGACATGCTTGTTACAAACGTGTCCCTGGCAGTAGTTCTAGGAAGCACAGTAGCTCAGTACATCAGAGGAACCTCCCTTAGTGTCACTCACATGACAGCCTTTTGGTTCTCCTTCAGAGGAAAAAACCCCCAGAGACTGGTAATGGTAAGAGCCGGATGCCATTGCCCTAATTTTTTTCATCGGTACTGCCCCAAATTCTGTTCATTCTGTTGCATATGGCATACTTCATATATATCACGTCAGTGGTTTTGTGGAAAATAATAGATAAAGCCTGCTGGTTAGAGATAAAATTGCTGGTTTTATAATTAAATCATTAGCCTTTGTGGAAGGTTTGAAGCAGTCTCAAGTTCAAGATTTCCCAGCTTCACTGTGAGCTGTCAGTTTATGGACACGTGGCTGATGCTGCTCCTCAGGTACGTGTGCTGGGCAGAAGCATACACACCACCCAACCTTCTGGAGAATTGTGGACAATCCGGATCTCTCGCTTTGTAAATGTGACTGTAGAGGGGGGTGTGTGGGGTTTCACTCAAGGCATCATAATCATCAGCATTTAGAATGATTTTATGCAAACAGCTTGTAACTAATTTAGCCACAGGCTCGCAAAGTACATCCTTCTTTTCTAAATTAATAGGCAGTATGTCACTGGTGGGTCACTGAGACCTCTGTGGCTTGCCAACTGCCATGGTGAATAGGAAGACAAAATGCAAGGACTCTGTTTTCCTGAAGAAGTAAATAATTAATTCCAGAGCTGTTAACCAATAAGCTTAAATGCTGAGCATGTGCATAGCACTTAGATATTATAGACGTAAAGGAACCAGAATAATTAAACACTGATTAATACTTACGTACAGATAGAATCCTCGTAGTTCTAAGATTCATGGATCGGCTTAAAATTTAGCATAATTTCTGAAATCCTCTTCTGGGTTTGAATGAATTGTTGTCATATTGAAATTTCCTTTCTTTCCAGAAACATGCATCTCCCAGAATATAATGATAATTAGGACAGAAGTTTGTTTTGGCTGCTGCTTCATGTAAAACACACAAATTCCCATCTTCCCTGTGTACATTAGGGAGAAGAGTAGCTAACAGCTGAATTCTAAGTGTAATTCTGGAGTGCAGTCTAGAATGAGTCTGGCCCCAGTACTCCAATGTATATATTATGTTGACAGTGAAGTTAATTTATAACACTGAACACAAAAGTCTTTGCTGGAGAGCAATCCATGAGTCCTAGAGGAAAGAGAAAATCCAGCAGAATTTTGTTCATCCACAGCTGTTTGATAAATAGGTTTTAGATGGGAGCAATAGATCACTTGACCCATCTAGTCTCTTTGGTGATTGCTCCAGCAGCAGGCAGCAATACCCTGTGCCCAGATTATGAGAGAGGTATCCACAGGAAATTTGAATAAAGAAGCAGTTGAGAAACTGAAACAGTGTCTTTGGAGTTTCCAATGCTATGCAGAAAAATAAGTGATAGGAAGTAATTCTGTTTCATTGTACCATGGAACTAATTCTTCGCAGGCATTAATGAATTATGAAATTTAAAGTATAGAGCTGAGTTTGAGTGTACCTGTGGAATACAGTTCTTTTCATGGTACCACTAGTAAGTACTGCCATTAAAAATAGCTTTTAATGTATATATCATAGCTGAGCAGATAAGTTTCACTGTAAAGCTAGGTGCAAAGTGTGCTAAATCATTTCTAAACTTGCTCTTTAGCATGGAACTTGAGCAAAGAGTGGACTGAAATGCTATAATACAGTGCTACTTTTTTCATGTTGTGTTTGGTACTACGCCTAGATGGAAGTCTCTTTGTCCTAACCCCTTAGCAGCATGGAATATTGTAATGAAGTTCTATCTCGGAGGGTACATAAAGCACCACTGGGAATTAACTTCAGAGGCACTAAGCAGGAATGAAGTGAGGCTAAATGACTGATGGAATAATCTGCCTAGTTTTGGATAAGAGAAAGGGAACAAAAAAGAGGGAGTTGGAACTTGGACTGTCTCTTTAAAGCATTAGAAATGTGACAGTCATAAAATAAACTGATGGAAGAATTAGCTATTTAAATGAGACCCTGCTTGGAAAAACAATGCTATAAATATTTTTCATAGGTTTGTGGTAAAGCTATTGCTTGTGCAGAATTAATTGTAATGTCTTTGTTTAGATTTTCCACTCCTTTTAATGACCTAGTTAGTGTTTTGTGTGGTTGACTACCCTGGAAAATTAGGAGTCCATTAGCGTATAGGTTAAGTTATGTAGATTTGAAATGCTGGATGGGCAAGGGAAATTCACATCAGAGAATAGAGTTGATTTTCGGAATATAGCTGAATGAAGCGTAGGAAAATAGATAAAAAAAAAAATTCCTTTTCCAGGTGGTGCAAATATAGTGGTGACTATGGTGAAGATTATGTTTGTTTGTAAGTCTTTCACTGACTGTTACATTCGATGTCATCTTCATTCATGAAGCCTCTAGGGCATTGCCACAACAGTAAACATAGTTGTTGTTAGTATTTTAATCTAAGCAAAATTTTTGTTAACTGCTATGAAGAAAATCTTTTCTATCTAGCTGATAGTTATGTTAGCTATAAGGTTGGACCACAGATTTTTGCCTTTATTGATCATATCCAAAAACAATATCACATTTCTGATGAGATAAGTAGTAAGTATTTTCAACAGATTTGAGATACACCGATAATAGAAGGTCCTGTATGACTCATTCTGGCTTTTTTTTTTTTCTTTTTTTTCTTTTTTTTTTTTTTTTTTTGCTAGCCATTCATCTTTTCTCTAAATCACAGTATGCACAGAGAATGGAAGCAAACTGCAACCAAGGCCAAAGTACTTGCGGTCCAGAAAATCTTTTGTTTTTTCCAATAGACCTGGAAGAATCACCTCCTGCACTTTAAATAGAACTAAAGCATTAACATGACAATTAGACAGAAGCCCCACTGTAAGCAGTTAATACTGTCTAATCTAAGCCTTGTTCTGTTTAGATTATGTCATCTTTTTTCACTGGAGGATGTCTCCAGCATACAGGACATGTCAAACTAACAAGATACACTGTCACTGTCATGGAGGCCACATATTTCTTTCCAGAAAGACGAAGAGGAATACTACAATTATTGCAGTAACTTTATTGATACGGCTCATTAAAAGAAATAAAAGTAGAAATGTTGTAAGTGTATATAGATAGCCAAGTACCAGTAGTTGTTGATGACTTTAATACTTGGAGGAGTCACGTGTCCAGCAGAGGGAGTAAGTGACTCTGCTGCTAGGATTCTGCACGTGACACATTTGTGGATTTAGCTCAAGGTGGTGGTGTGTAATTCGATGAAATGGAAGCATCTGAATTGCGACTTTGGATCCTGAAAGTCTGTTATCAGTTGTTGCTGAACCCTGAATTGGTCTCAGTTTGTTAGGCAGTTCCGTGTGACGTGAGAGTTTTCAAAATGCCTACATTTATACATTTTTATGGCTGTAATTGCTTCTGTCTTATCAGCTCAGCACCTAAATCCTGCTTAAGCCCAATCAGGAATCTAAAGCTATGTGCTACTCTGCAGGGATCCTTGACAGGCCTAATGGGGGAGACAGCTTCAGAGAGAGTTGAATATGCACAGGCACTACCATGCAGTTATGACTGCTTTGTTTTAAATTGCGGCAGGGGGAGAAAAGAGGAGGTTTGCTGTCTTCTACTGTCAAATACAAACTAGAGAATGAGTAGTGGTAGCAGGGACCTTATTCCCAGACTTCTCTTTGTCACTGATCTTCTGTTCTTTTCTGCAGTGTGCTGTAGCTTTGTTGAGAGGTGTGTAGAGAGCTCTTTCAGCTTTGTCCACTGTCTGATGGTAAATGTTCCTTCGGAGAATTCTCTTGGCTTAGAGATGTGGGTTTAAGCTCCTTCAGGCTGAGAAGCTTGCTCGTCTGGTGCCAGGTCAACTGCTTTTATTGTTAGCTTTTATTTAAGTGGTGAACACTTTCTTCAGGTTGCAATTAAAAAACGGTTTATTTTGGGCTCTGGCTCCTGAGTGGACAGTTGTGTCTCTCCTGAAGCCCTATTTCTGTGTTGAAGCTGTAGAGAAGGGGAGGGTTTCAGGAATACCCCTGTGCTTACTTACTGCCTTCTGCTGTCTAGGAGTCGGAGAGGAGTGCCTTTTTGAATTGCTTAACCCCTTCATATTCTGCATAGAGTATAACCACTGCTGCCACGTTTTAGGCTGCTCTGTATACCTGCAAGCTAGATATTAGGCCACCAACATTGTAGGTACTTGAGGTTTTTTACTGGGACAAATTATAGCTGTGTCGTTAACAATGGGAATAGAAATAAAGAGATAATTAGCTCTTCAAAATGCTTTCTGAGAGCTTACCTTACACTTACATCTGGAAAGTGCTTTTATTTTTAGCAGAGGGCTGACATTCAAGTACCTCACACAACTTGAGTAAGATAGTTCTTCCATGGTTGCTAGTGGTAAATGATCAATGTTTGCATTCTGGACACTGTCATTAGACCATGCAGTAAAAGCATAGCGGTATGAATAGGGGAAGTCCACATTTATTTAAAAATGCAGTTTCTGTTCCTGCAGAAAGAGATCTTGAACAAGCAGTGAAACTAGTGAAACACCATCAAATCATATCATAGGGGGAAAGTTTTTCTTCCAAACTCCAGTGGCTAGAAACTTCTTCTTAAAAAACAAATGCATCAGTAATGTTTTCAACTCTTTAAGGCTGATAAAATCACATAAGAAATATTGACATCATGTTTATAGTGACACAAAATAATAAACTGATGTATAGCTGAATCCTATAATATCCTCATTATTGTTTGAATAGTAACTAATTTGAGTATCATTCCTCCCATCTCTGTATAGTCAGTGTAATCTATTTGTAGTATTTAGAGTTGACCACCTGGATAACAAAGTGTGTGGTGGTGTACAGACAGATAAGAAGATACAGCCAGTGCTTGCTGGAGCTTAAGTCTTTACTCCAGATTGTATTTCTGCAATTCATGTGGGTTCTCTGGAGGTGTGTATGTTTTAAATCTCACTGAGACCAGCTAGAGTAAGTGGATAGATGCCCTTTTAAACAACAGTAAAAGTAACTCCTTTTATGAAAATCATGATGCACTCTTGATCTTATTTTCATGTTTACAGCAGCAAGGCAGGTAGTACAGATTCAACTATGTGTAACGAG
The DNA here is from genome assembly GCF_036370855.1 of Dromaius novaehollandiae. Classification (NCBI taxonomy): domain Eukaryota; kingdom Metazoa; phylum Chordata; class Aves; order Casuariiformes; family Dromaiidae; genus Dromaius; species Dromaius novaehollandiae. Next base: position 101,158,515 of record NC_088098.1, on the reverse strand, counting down.
CAACATAGTTGTTTACTTCGTAGTTTACATTTTTGTAGCATTATATTAGAATGAATCACAATTTGCATCTTGAACTTTAAAGATACTGCTGAGTCACTAGGAAGAAAATTACTATATGTAATGTGACCCGAAAAGGTTTAAGAGCTATATACAAAAATAACTTTAGTTTTCTAAAGCTATTAAAAGGGAAAGTCTGACCACCTGCGCTGAATGATTGTGATAGAACAAGCTCAAGTAGATAATGAATGCAAATTGTGACTAAAATTTATTCATTTACTTACTCCACTACAACTTTTTTTATTATTATCATTAACTCAAAAGGGCAAATGGTTTGGTTGCCTTGCCATGTGCGGCCATATTGTGAAACTGGCAGCAATCTGAAGATACTTCATTCAGTAGATGTCAGTCTGCATGTGTGATTCAGAGTCACATAAATATTTAATTCTTTGCAGCTAGGAAAAGTCTGGAGAAGAAATAGGAAGTATGTAATGTAGAGAAATAGAGTGAAAAGGTAGAAAGGACTGTTACGGTATCTAGTTTGTCCTACAGCTATTGTAGTTCATGTTGGAACTAAATCATTTAAAAGAGATGTGATGGTCATTTAAAAACTGTCACAAATCCAAAAATACAGAAGAATGCATAACAGCACTGGGCAAATTGTAGAAATAATATGTGAAGCAAAGGCGGGGAAGTGCAGTGAAATGCAGATCGCTCCTGTACACACTTGGAGTAACTTAAATGTGGGAATGATAGTGGTGTCTGTAAAAACCTGGCCATGTTGAACAGAAAGGGAAGAAAGGAAAGAGAAGATGTGGCACAAGAAAAGTGAGACAGGCAGGAGTATGAAGCCAAGTGACACACTAACTGCAGGTGAGCAGGGCAGATGAGGAAGTTAAAGGGTGAAAGTAGGAGGAGGCAGCAAGTGTCTGGAAGAGGCGGGTAAGATAATTGTATGATAACACTTGCCTCCACAGTTTTTAAAAGTGACCAAATTTTTTGAAACCTCAGAATTCCTAGGGTTTTCTAGGCAGCAAAAACTTTATTTACATAGAATAAATTAAGTTCTGCCTTTTCTAACAAGTGTATAAAACAGTCTACTATTCTTACAAGTTATTCAATTAGCAGAAGTGGTAGAGAACTGCTCTGGGATCTGAAATTGCCAGTTCAGCTAATGAACCATGTAGGTGTTCAGGTTGCTTCCATGTGACTTGTGTGGGAGAGGACATCTTTTTAGCTGTTGAAGTTTTTAATTAGAAAATTTCACTAATGAGTACATTAGAAGGGCGTTTAAGTCAAGAACCAAGTTAAGAAATGGCAGAATCAGGCATGTTGCGCTGTCATATTTGACGGGGTAGGTCGCCAAGTCAGTCTCCACTTTATCTGGCAGTAGAGTCATTAATAGATTTTTCTTGCAGAAAAGTGGGTTTTCAGTTAACAAAAAATACAGATATTTTTCTCATGTAGCCTCTTAGAATAAAGACTATCAAAACTTCGGCAAAAATGTTTCCATTTTCTGGTAGTCTGACAGCCGCGGTCCTGATGGCATTTCTTAGCCACCCTTCAGTTTTCAGTGGAACCTGCAGAATTCAGAGTGAACATACTTCCCACCACGCAGCTGATCCTTGCCAGGCTCCCACTTTTCCTTACAGTTACTCAGATAATCCTGCCCCCACTTCAGTTCTGAAAATAAGGAAGATGAAACTTTAGTAAGAACTGAATAGGTTAGAGAAACCAAGAGACTCCTTGCAAGGAGAAGAAAACCTGAACAGCACTGAAATTTTACAGTAGACAGTGAATGGCTACATGGTCTGTTTTGAACTTCTTAGTGTAAATGGAACATGATATAACCCCAGAGATGTTTTCAGAGAGGACCCAGAGAAGTTGACCAAGGACTTTTCTGAGTTGTGTTTCTAGGCCTGTCTTATTTCATGGGATTGTGCACAGTTTCCTTTAATTTCACCAGTTTCTTCTGGCAAAAAGAAACCTTTTCTCTTCTTCTTTTCTTCTTTTTCTTTTCATTTCTTTTCTGTTTTTTTTACAGTATGCAGGATTTCTTCTTTTAATCTCATTTCAGTCACTCCAGGACAGAATATTATGGCCAGCTCGCTGCCTCTGAGTTCCTGCTGGTCTCTGCAAAGTAGACTTTGTTTTCTTTTATATGCTATCTTTTATTGAAGAACATCAAAAACTGAATCACAGCTTTATCTTGGTCTACTTGGTAGTGGCTACCCTACTATTCTTTACAGCGTTTTTCTTTAAGAGTGGGCTTAAACTTATCTCTAACACTTCTACACTAACTATCATCTCTTCATGCTATTGATCTGTCATATAGCCAGGAATGTTTTTGAGTGAGGCTTTTTTTTTCCTGAAATAAATCAGATGAAATCAAATACAATCAAAATCTTGTCTTCCAGTGTGTCAGGGTATTTTGTACACAAGTGTAGAGGCTGGGTTTTACTTTGTATCTTACTTATAATCTTTGATCCAAACCTCAGTGTAATAAATTGTATCAGGAAGTGTGGATCCAGTTCTACTAACAGTATGTTTCCCCTTAAAATGCCTGCTTTTTAAAGATTATCACCCTGGGTGCTTTTTGGTTTGTTTGTTTTTATTGAACCGTGTATTCTAATGCCCTGGGCATAAAATAGGTAAGCACATTTGGAAAGGAGTTAAAATGCAGGATGTATGAAACAGTATTATCACTGAACCATAGAAAAGCAAAGAATGGTTTCCAAATTATACCCATACTAATGTAGGGATTTTTTTTTCCTTTGATCGTAATTGGAGGAGTCTGTCGTTTATGAGGTTTCTTTCAGTGCGCATTAGGAAGGCAATAAATACCCTCCAAGCATCTGAAAACATCCTTAGCTATCTTTAAGTCATTGCAGTTAACCAGTGTATTGGCAGTGTCTGTATTGCATGTGACACACAGCTTCAATGAGAAAGACAGTCTAATCCATTTTTTCGTAATTCAAACCAATAATACAATACTGCTCTTTAGAGACACTCTCCATAAAACTTTTGTTTCTGACACAAATAGCATTAGAGGTGTGAGCTAGACTTCTAAACTATGGCAGTCTGGTGATAAGAATATACAATGCAGCTGAAGTAAAATAGTATCTCTAGCATACTGACAGGGGAGAGTATATTTTACAAAGGCAAAAGCCTGCAAGAAAATGAGCAAACATAGATCTTATCTTCATTATCTCCTCAGTTCAAATTGTTTCTATTAAGTACGTCTAAAGGCATAGGTCTGTGAACAGTGAAAGTACTGTACCCTTTACTTCCATGTGTAGTGGTGCATGTATCCCCATTTGATTGAGAATTTACAAGACACCTTGTGTCCCCCCTTGAAGGAATATATTACCTTTTTCTAGCTTTTCATAGGCCCAGAGATAAGCAGGAGCAATTATAGCAAGATCCCATGACCCTTTTGCTTTACATAGCCCTGGGAATATTGTGCATGTGGTAATCGCTGCATTTCCTGGCTCTTTGAGGTGCCCCTTTTATCTTCAGTTGCCTGTTTCTGTCCAGGTGCAGCTCAGCTTTCTTTGAACTCCAATTCACCAGGTTCTAACTCTTTGTGCCCTGTCATTTGAGGAATGTAATGATCTATCAAAGCCCAGAAACCATTCAAAATGCTTGTGATGTCAAGTCCGTAGGTGAGGGTGTTAGCTTAACCTCTGCCTTAAAGGTCTTCATTGTCTTGGATCACATCCCACTTTCTTCTTAGAGCAAGAACTGGGGAAGCAACTGAGAGGGGTTAGTGAATCTTCCCTTAGCAGAGCTGCCTTCTGCCTAAACCTACAACCTCTGAGGGCAGCCATGGGATGACATTCTCCAGAGTGGGAAGGCCACCTGCGAGCAGCCCTGTCTGGGCTCAGGAGCTCCCTTTGGAGCACCACCTGCCCCAGCGCACGCCAGATGAGAACATGGGAGTGTGCATGTGAGTGCTTCTCCCTTTCCTTGGAATCTACACAAGCTTCTCCCCCAGACAGTTTCCATGTATCATTATTGGTATGTGTGTTCACGCATTTCATGTTTAACATCTGACATCCTGGAATTTCACGGCAGATTTTTTGATAGGAATTTTGTCCTCTAGCCAAGCTGCTCCCCTGTTTCTATAAAGCAGGTGCAGAAGAAGGTTTTGGCTTCTGTTTCCATGTGTAGATGTTTAGATAAGCAGCCAAGCTGCAGAGGTAGTGATTGTCTTGCAGTGTTCTTTGACTCCTTGTGTAAGTCCTTCAATGCTTCTGCCTTTGGTGCCAAGAGATTTCCTTGTCATGTTAAGGGTCACCTTCAGAGGTCAGTCACTTTGATGAAAAAGAATGTAGCAATCAGAGCTGAATGTAGTATTTGATTCACCATTCAAAACACTTCAAGACCGATCTCATACTTAATGTGGTGGACAGTTTCACCTTCTCATACAATATTTTTCACGTGGCTTTTTTTTTTTGAAGCTATTACTATGGTGACAGCAAGTAGATCTCCTCTGTTTTAATCTATGTAGTTGAAATCTTTGACCTGCAAAGGCTAGGTTTTTTGAACGGTGCCATAGTATGGATTGGAGTTAGAATGTTTAGCGACACATAGGTTCATTCTTTGAAAGGTCACAGCCCAGGCCTGATTTCATCACAGCCTGATTGCAGGTAATTTCTTCTAGTTCCATTATTGTCTGTTTATGAGAATGTACCTGGGAATTTATGCAGAAGCTGTTTTAAATCATTTGGTCTAGGGGAGCTGTATTTGAAGCAGTTAGAAAAACAGCCACACTGGGTTATATTTTTCTAGCGGATGGGTTTTACATAAGTTTCATACTTACTGTTATGTCATGTTTTATACAGGAATCCTCACCTGGGCAAAAAAAAAAAAGGAATCTTGGTATTGGGCTGGGTGTTTCTCCCCATGAAGGTATCAGGTGCGCAAGTAAAGCTCATGTTCCTTGTGTTCGAGAAATGTGTCATCTCTTTCTCACTGTAATTTCACTGCATCCAAGTGGATAGCAATGCCAGTGGATTTACTGTTGCTCTCATTTGTTTACTTGGAAAGATTTATGGAAAAGGCAGTTTTGGCTCACTGTGACAACAGATATGTGGACCAGCTGTCATGTACATGAACACCCACTGATTTGGCATTGAAAGAAAAGTCTTGGGCAATGAAAGAGGTGAGGAAGTGCCGGTTATGGCACTGTGCATGCAAGTTGTGGAGAGGTGCGAGAGTTGTGGGAAGGAAGTGTTTCTTGGGAGCACTGAAGTCAGTCTTTGAGTACCTGACTGGAATGGTAGTTGGGATTGCAGCAGCCCAGTTGGTAAATCCTCTTACAAATAGACAATTTTAGTTTTATACTTGTGGACTCCTTTCATGCTATTTGGCCAGTTTGGGGCCCGTGAAGTACCTCCAGCAGGCAGCCACATCCCCAAACCATGAATTAAACCACAGTTGGGCTGCATTTGTTTTTATGGGTGCCTTCTATGGGCCATATATCAAGTCTTTGAAAGGAAGAGAGGGTCAGAAAACTTTTTATCAAACAGTCCGGATTAAAAAAACAGAAAAGGAACAAGTGAGTGCAGAATGCAGCAACAACACAAGGGCTGTTACCTGCAGCACATTACTTCACATCTGGAGCTATTTACCCTGTACCCGCTGAGCCAGATAGTTGTGTGCCCTGCACTGAGCAAACACACACATGCACTTAATACACTACCTCTTTGTACACAGAGTTATGAGAGAAGGAGGGAAGGAATTTAACAGTGAATAGTTCCACTCTCTCAAAATATCTTACCGTCTTTTCCTCGGTGGAGCTAAGAAGGTGGTTGTACAAGTTTGAGTTAAATGTCTCTAAAAGTTTCCTACAGCATAAAAGCAATAGCCTAGATTTTCTTCATGCATCAGTGTAGGTGGTATCAGTTTAGAAGTTCTGTCTGATATCTAGAAAAGTGGAATTAATAGTTCTTTTGTCTAGAACATTTTTATTTCAGCTGCAAAATTAAAAGACAAAATGTTTTGCAGTTCAAGAACTGGAGTTCTACATAATTCTTGGCTAAGGTATTTCCATTTTCACTAGAGGACAAATGGTGAAGACAGTATAATATAAACTCTTGTAAGGTGTATTTATATGTTATGTGTTTATATATTAGATTATTCATGTTATATACAAAAAGTTAATACAAAATTTAATTAGTTAACAAGTTTAGTTAACCTGTTAACTAAGTAATCAATGATAATTTTTGTAAAGATTTTTTTCTGCTGTAGCCATATTATAATGAGGCTATTAAACGATATATTGAAGAGTACTATTTCTTAGAATAACTGGTTAATAAAACAGTCATATTACTATGGATTTAAAAGCCATACTTCATACTAACCTGGAATATATTTACTTCCACATATATTGCACACAGCTAACTCAGATTTCCCCTCTTTTTCCCTATAAAGGTAGAAAAATACTTTACTCAAACAAAGCAGCCTGTTAGAAGATTGACATTGTCTAGAAAAGTTAAAATAAACATTTCAAGTATAGGAGCCATTTTTTTCTTACATTCATAAGTAAGATCTCTTTGGGTCTTCAAAAATAAGATGCAAATAGAGCTACAGAGGGATATCAAAAGCAGTCTCAGGTAGATCACTGTACCATATAATTTTGTGTGTTTAAAAATGAGTTTTGTATTTCTAAGGAGTGGAGCAAAACAGCCGATACTGTAATTTCCAAAGATGTTCTTTGTTCCCCGAAACTATCTCCCACTATTTGTATACTCAGCATTCTTTTTCTCTTTGCATGATTTGTCAAAAATCTATTCAGTCTTTTCAAGAAAAAGCAACTTAGATGTTGGAATAGGAAACGTGCAAATATGAAGATTTAACACCATCTCCCTATAGCTTTCTGGAAAACTGCAGTCCTAGGAATGTAGTTCAGCTCTGGCTTACATTGTGATTTTAGATAGAAAGTTCCTTTATTGAAATGAAAAAAACACTATTTCAGTCATACCAAATTGAAAATATAATCATGTATCCCAGCTTGTGAAGTGTTACTGGGCCTTTAATCAAAAAGTATTGTTATAAGCTTAAATGTGTTTCTGATGCTGATATTTTCCTGATCAGTGCCACTGATCTGATTTCTCTATTTGATTAAGAAGGATAATGATGTAGGGACTGGTATCATTTAGAAAAAAATGAAAGGTGGAATATCCTATGAGGAGAAAAGACTTTTCTTTTAAAACTTGAATCTGCTAATAGTTATTTAAACATTGTTCAACATCCTATTCTGTCGCTCTGCCTTAACCTAAATTTATGTAATTTCAGATCCATGTGATGGCCTTAAAGATAAACAGTTATTTTGTTTAAGTGATTGTGGACACCAACCCCACACGACACTCATTTGTGCAGCTGAGGATGTGATTATTGGAGGGAGAATTTCCAACGTGTAGCAGATAATTAGGACTCAGTTTCCATCGACTGTCAAAAGAAATTGAATGTGTGATCACCCTAAGCATCTACATTTCATGAATTTAGAATTAAGATTGTAGTGAGAAATCTATGAAGAGTATATATTTCATATGTGTCCACTTTCCATTATCTCATGTAGTGGGAAGAGATGGAGATAGGACTTCCTGGGTAGCAGAAAATAAGCATTATTATAAATATTACCTGCCAGGAGCAATCTTGCCATCATTCTGCTGCCCCAGCTGAGGTGCA